>NC_136072.1:928044772-929285272 GCF_964261635.1 Lissotriton helveticus
CCTTTTCTTTACTTGCTTTATGATGGGGAGGTGACCGTTTTTATTGGGGGTCCAGCGATATCTGATGAAATGTTGGGCCTTGCCGGATGATTTGTTATGGGCAGCACGACATGAAATATGTACATGTCATCATGACTCTGCTTTTCTTTTGTAACCAGTAACTATAAATTAAATACCACGAATTCAAGGAATGTTTTGCCCAAGGCTGAAAATCATGTATAAAGAGAGAAGCCTGACTTCGTGAAAGTGTGCAGTCTCCTGAGAATATACCCGTATTGTACTTCTAGGACCCTGTTACCTTGGTTGCAGCCAATAAACTAATCTTTGACTTCACCTCGAAGACTCTGAGTTTCTGTAGGTCTGACTCAGGAGAACCCGAGGTCTCTGGGTGTTGATTCCCTGACACCGCTGGGTTACCGGTTCTGTGCCGGTTCTTAAAAACCCAGTACCTCAGCGCTGGATCAATTCCTTGGTAGCAGAGTTCGGTTACTATGGTAACTGGTATGTTACATGGTAATACATAGGATTAATGTCTAAAACATGTTAAGTTTGTTCAGTTGTTATATGTAGTCGAAAGGTTTTTTCCAGCAGTGTGAAAATTCCTGGTTTGTGCCGGCATGAGAAGTGTGACAGGTGAAGTTACACAGTGCATTTGTTCTGTTTCAAAATAGTGGTATCGCCGTATATCAGTGTTGTGGACGTACAGCACAAGTTTAGGGATTTTAGGTGTGTACGGTAGAATGCATAGTGAGGATTGTCTATGAAATCGTAGCTTTCGAGTATAGGGACTTGGAGCCTGTTTTAAAACTCACTGTGAAAAGAGTAGTAGAATTTATCTAAGCTTGTGTGAAGGGTAAGGAAGCGTCGTCTATCTTATTGGCGAGTGAGGATTTCATTTGGTGGGTTAAAGTCCTACTAAAGATTTTCTGTATGCATGGTTAGGGATTTTCCGTATGGATGTGTGTAAATGAATTTGTAATACACGATTGAGTTAAATTGTCAATGTGCATTTAGAGAGAAACGAGTTTGTTATCACCTGCTAGAAGGGTAGAGTAGCCTTACTTTATCGACGAATTTAAATATTCTGTGAAAATAGCGTTGTCTATTTCACGTGAAAAGAATACTTGAATGACTGGGAAAGCTATCACTTTATTTAGAGAACCAGGCAAATGGTTTGTTTTTTGTGGAGTTATTAACAGAATTCAATTGAAAGATTTGTAAATATGGCGCTTTGAAAATTTTGTAAAGGAGGTGTTAGTTTAAGGAGTGGAGCGAGGGACAGAGAAGCTGCAGCGGCAGCATACGTCACAAGCGTCGCGCTGTGATTGGCTAATATACGTCACAGTGTTCGCGCATAGATTGGTTCACGTGACTAAGGCAAGCTTACAGCTGATTGGCTCATCCTGAAAAACAGTAATCCTATTGGTTGAGCAAAATAGTGACGTAGCATAACTTGATTGGTTTGTTGGTGAGTTTCGCGCACGGATTGGTTGGTGTTGCGGAATAACAAGGAAGTTGTTACGAACTTTACCGAAGTAAGGGAAATCTTTTAAAAACATGGATTATTATTACATGAAGGAGAAAAAGAAGCTTTCATGGTTTCAGAAATTGAAAAACAAACTTAAACCTGACAAGAAAATTGCAACACGAGGTGGAAGATTAATTCATAAGTACAAAACACCTGCAGCATATATGTTGGGTGAATATGGTTATCATACTTGTCTTTGGATTGAGAATTGGATAAAGTATACTGAGAACGATGGTGTGTTAGCATGGCCGGAAGATGGATCTTTTAACATGGCAGTTTTGAAAAACTTAAGAGAAAAAATGATGAAACTTGTACCAAAGCCTAGACCTACTCAATTTGAGTTCTGTGCCGGTTCTTAAAAACCCAGTACCTCAGTTGGCGCCCAGCGTTTGGGGCGATTCCAGTGGTACCAGTCAGCCTGAAGATCGTGAGGAGCTTCGTGTGAAAATTCCGGAGGAGGGCCCACCACCTCATCGACCCCTGCATGTCGACGTGGTCCGAAGGTCTTTGCTGCGAGGTTCCCCGCTTCCCGACGGCTACAAGGACTGCTGCCCTGGCTATCGCCCTGATGTTGGACCCTTGAAGTTTTCGGTAGAGCGAAACACTGAGACGAGTCTTCTGGTGACGCCATCGATATTTTCAGTTAAGTATAAGTGGAGCGTCTCCCAGTCCTTAGTTGGACTTACTTTGTGGTATCTTTGGGATACAAAAGGTTTTGTATTGGTACTTGCAAGCACCATAACCGAAGGACTCGTGTATTCACGAGAAATATCGTAATCGATAAATCCTTTGAAGTTTTGGAACTAGACTAGAGAGCGAGGATGCCTAGTCTTAGACTTGGGAATTTGTTTTGTCTTGATAGTAATAATAGGGACTCCCGATTGGAGGACTCATGTCCGGTTCCTCCAGTTGGAACTCCGACTTACGAGCTATATGTTAAACATGGGGTAGGCCCCATCGTTTACAACGAAGTATGGATTAAATACACTAGGAAAGATGGTGTTTTAAAATGGCCCCAATATGGTAGCTTTGATTCTGAAATCTTAGACAACCTTGAAGTTAAACTCTTTAAAAAGAAAGCCCGGCCGGCGATGTTTGACTCTTTCCGCTTATGGCGCAAAGAAGCCAAACAAAAAGAAATTAAATTAGCTAAGAAAAATAAGAGAGAAGGAGGACTTTCGGTAATGCAAGCTGCCGTGCAGTTTAAAGATAATGAAGAAGAGCAGATAAATGAGCAGTTGCACAGGCAACGTAAAATGGCAATAGATAAGTGTTATCCAGTTTTGCCGTCTCTTAAGCAAGAGGCAGCAAAAGAGCGTGAAAAAGACCCATTAATGTCGCAATTATTAACTTCACCACCCCCCTATGCGCAGAATGCCACAGCACCCCCGCAACCTTTAGTTGCACAAGCTGCGCCTCCTGCTCTTCCACAGCACCCACCAGCTGTTCTTCAGCTGGCTCCTACTTCTTCGGTGCAGCCTCCTCCAGGCCCACCGACCACTTCTGTTTCACCTGTGTTTTCTACGATTTTGCCTACTATACTTTTTACGTCTCCTAATGCTCCCTCTACAACTTTGCCTAGTGCCCCCTCTATTTCCCCTGATACCTCTTCTGCTATCTCTACCCCTACCTTATCACATCCCGTTCTTCCACCTATTTTTCCTTCAGTATCACCTTCTATTCGGCAGAAAATGGCCAGCACTGTTACTAATCTTCTTTTACCTCTTTTCGGGTCGCCTGCTACGACCCCTAACATAGGAAGAAGACAGTTGCGAAGTCAACTGCATGATTATCAAGAGAGAGATTCCCTGAATAGTTTAGCTCGGAAATGGGTCATGGACACTGCAAAATATGATGTACAGTCTGTCATGGAAGTCTTCCATCAATGGAAAGCAGCGACACAGAGATATGTTTTCGAACAGATGTGTGTCTTTCTTGGCGAGGATTTAGAAGACAATGATCAAGAATGCATCCCACAAGAGATGTGTCGTGTACGATTTAAGTTTGGAGAGGGTATGATTGTAGGTCCCGACGTGGAAAAGGCAGTTGAAATGTTATTATCATATCGAAGTAAGGGAAACAGTTCTGGGTCACCATCGGAATCTAGTGCATCTAGTAGGAAAAAGGCACGACAATACCCTATGAGAGAAGTTCCCCCACAGTGGAGAGAGGGTGACGCGACCGCTGTCCCACCTGTCCTGCCACACTTTCACCGTGTATGGGTACATGTCCCATGGAAGCGAGCTGAAGTTTTAGCACTCAAACAAACATTACCAGATCCGCGTAAAAATCCTGCAGGGTACTATAAAGAATTGTCGCAAACTGCTGGGTCATGTATAATGAATTTGGCCGATATCGATATGTTATTTGGGAACGTTGTTCCACAGCCTTTATGGGATAAAATTCGTCATGTAGATCATGACCAGGAATTAGGTGACACGTGGGCTAATATTACTGCTGCAGATGCACGACAAGTTGGTGGTGCCAAGCCTGAGCCTCTGATAGCAGAACTACCTGGTAGAATAGTAGATTACATGAAAACAATAATGCCTGCAATACGCGTAAATTGGGATAAGTTATCTGCATGCAAGCAAAAGAAAAAAGAAACTGTTTCAGATTTCTTCACCAGATTTGAAGAAACATTCATTGACCACAGCGGTCAAGATATGACCACAGAAGGTGGTCAGAGATTGTTTGTCGATAAATTTGTGCACAATCTGCTTCCAGAATTGTGTAGGAAATTAAAAGATTCAGAAAGTTCTTGGGCAGTCTCATCTTCAGCCCAGATATTAGCTACCGCACAGTACTACGAGAATAGAGACAAAGATGAGAAAGATAAAGTAGAAAAGAAAACTAGAGAACTCAAAACGAAGGTTTTGCTACAGCAAGCCTATCCGCCACGTGGTGGTGGTAATCAAAATAATAATGGTCAGAATCACTACCAGAATACTTTTCAGCAGCCTCAACAATATCAGAGAAACTTGCAAAGATTCGATTACACTCAACCCCGCGTAGGTCCTAACCAGTGTTTATATTGCAAACAGGAGGGTCATTACAAGTATAACTGTCCTGCCATACCACAACGTGCAAATGGAATTTCTGGTGTAAGAGGTCGTGGCAGTCAGCAAGCGCCTAGAGGTAGAGGGCGTGGAAACGCCCCTCAGGACGCGCGTCCCCTTCCACCACAAAACTCTATGAACAGGTTTGATCAGCAAAATAACGTATCTGACAAGACAGCTCAATACTACGTCGATGAGTATTACACAGAAAATGAGCAGTGGGAAAATGAGGATTGCTAGGACAGCCATAGACGAAGAGAGGGAGTCGTTTCAGTTCCAGTAGATCAGAGTGGACCTTACGTTGAGGTGATTACATCAGGTGTGTCAGAACCTTTTTTGTTGGATACTGGTGCTACAAAGAGTTCTATTATGCACTCCAAACTCCCTGGCGCACCTTTGTCTGGCGAAATGAACGTTTCTGTAGGTTTTTCTGGCGCCCCAGTTAGAAATCCGATTTCTGACCCTTTATCTCTTTCTGTTGGTCCTTGTGAATTCGAAGCGCCCCTTATTTTGACAACAGGTTGTGGTGAAAATTTGCTAGGATTAGATTTGCTAAAAAGATTGTATGCGACTTTGTACTGTTCTCCTTCAGGAGTACAGCTTACTTTAGGTAAGAAAGTGGTTTCTCCCATGTATTTGTCGAGAAATGCACTTCCAGCAGAATTGTCGATTCTCCCAGATATTCTTTGGGCTACTGGTCCAAATGATGTAGGTCTTTTAGAAATTCCACCATATGTTGTAACATTGAAGTCGAATGTCAGAATGCCACGAATTCCCCAATACAGAATATCTAATGAGGGTGAAAGAGCTTTGCTAGCGATCGTTTACGAATTAATTAAAAAAGGATGTGATTGAAGAAACACGAGGCAATGTTTGCAATAGTCCTGTTCTGCCTGTTTTAAAACGAACTGACCCTTCTCACCCACCTGTGTACAGATTCGTGATTGACCTTAGAGAGGTGAATAAAATTGTTGTGCCACAATTCCCAGTTGTCCCCGACATTACCACATTATTGACTATGATTCCAGCCTCTGCCTCCTGGTTTTCGGTGATTGACCTGAAGAATGCTTTCTTCAGTATCCCAATTGCTGAGGAAAGCAGGGATATTTTTTCCTTTAGTTTAGGAGGTCGAAGCTTCCGCTTTAAACGCGGTCCTCAAGGCTACTGTGAAAGCCCCTCAATATACAGTCAAGCTCTGAAAAGTCAGCTTGACACAATGGTTTTGCCCAAAGGTGCCACTCTCGTACAGTACGTGGACGATTTGCTCATCGCTGCGGATACTGAGAAAATTTGTAAAATGGCCACGTTGTCATTATTGCGTCATCTATGTGATTTGCATCACAAGGTGTCACTTTCCAAGCTTCAATATTGCCGACAAGAAGTGACCTACTTAGGTCATCTCTTATCGAAGGAGGGAAGGAAACTGACCCCAGAAAGAATTCAGGCAATTGCAAAATTGAGTGTGCCAAGAACACAGAGAGAAGTACGTGCTTTCTTGGGCATTACATCGTACTGTAGACAGTGGATTCCAAATTTTTCGTTATTAGCCAAACCATTGGTGGCATTAACGTGTAAAAATACACCCAATCCCATTCCTTGGTCGGAAGAATGTCAGAAAAGTTTTCTCGAATTACGCACAGCATTATGTTCGGCCCCTGTGTTAGGTACCCCCAACTACAGTAAGCCTTTCACATTGTATGTCCACGAGAAGGAAGGCTGTGCATTGTCTGTGCTGACTCAGTTATTCGGAGATAGACAGCGGCCATGCGCCTATTTTTCGTCAACTTTGGATCCGGTAGCACGAGCATTGCCAAGTTGTTTAAGGGCCACAGCGGCAGCAGCTGTTTCCATTCGACAGTCTGCTGGTCTAGTAATGAATAATACACTAATCGTGATGGTCCCGCATGCAGTAGACACATTGTTAAATAGGACCAAGACACAGCACTTAACTAGTGCTCGACTGTCCAGTTACGAATTGAAGCAGCTAGCGAGCCATGTGCACATAAAAAGGTGCAGTACCTTGAACCTAGCCACATTGTTACCAATTGCAGAGGAATCAGATGCTTTAGAACAGCACGATTGTTTTCTTAGAACAGAGGAAGAGACGAAAGGGAGAGTTGATTTGTTCGACACTCCTCTTGCTGAATGTGATGGTACATTATGGGTGGATGGTTCATGCTTTAAGCTCCCAAATGGTAACGTGACTACAGCATATGCTGTCACAACTTTGCACACAGTCATTGAAACTGCGCGAATACCACATGGTTCAGCTCAAGCCGCAGAACTCGTTGCACTGACGAGAGCATGTGTGTTGTCTAAAGGAATGAAAGTGACTGTCTATACCGACAGCCAGTATGCTTTTGGAGTGGCTCACAGTTTTGGACGATTGTGGAGAGAACGTGGGTTCCTGACTTCGCATGGAGCTAAGATTCAGCATGGTCAGTTGGTGAATGAGCTTCTTGAATCACTGACGTTGCCCCTGCAAATAGCGATTGTGAAATGTAGTGCACACAAGAAGGTGACTGATGATGTTGGTCGTGGAAATGCCTTTGCTGATGAAACTGCAAAGAATGTGATGAGCCGAATGTATGTTGCGAGCCCAGAAAGATGGACTGGTGATGTTGGAATATGTGAAGACACAATAGAAAGTGTGAAGTCCATCCAAGCTGAGGCCACGGAGAAAGAGTTAAGCATGTGGAGAGAAAGTATAGGGAGAATGGATGCAAATGGTTGTTGGATTGAATTGACAGAGCAACAGAGATGGTTGTTACCCGATGCATATGTGCCTGCAGTGGTTACAATGGCTCATGGAATGGCCCATATCAGCGCAAAAGGGATTTGCGAGTTGTTGGCCCCAGTATGGAAGAATTCAGGGATTCCCAAGTGTGCAGAGAACGTAGTCAAGAATTGCATGGTATGTCTGAAACACAATCCTGGTAGGGGAACCCCAACTCCAGCTGGTCATTTTGCACCTCCTACGTATCCGTTCGAGGTTTTGCAGCTAGATTTCATACACATGGAGAGGTGCAACAACTTAAAATACGTGCTCGTGGTTGTTTGTGCCTTCTCAAGATGGGTAGAAGCCTATCCCCTAAAAGACAATACTGCCTTGTCCACAGCGAAAGCCCTTGTAAAAGAGTTCTTCCCCAGGTTTGGAATGCCGAGAATGGTCTGGTCTGACAACGGAAGTGAATTTGTGGGTCGTGTGATGAAAAGAGTGTGTGAAGGGCTAGGCATTAGGCAGAAGTTCCACGCTGCAAATCACCCCCAATCAGCTGGATTAGTGGAATGTTACAATGGCACGCTTAAACTTAAATTGGCCAAAATCCAAGCTAGCACAGGTCTTAAATGGCCTGACGCTTTACCCTTAGCACTCCTATCCACCAGAATGACTGTGCATTCGCGAGTGAAACTCAGCCCCTATGAAATAATCTTTGGTCGGCCAGCCAACATATGGGGAGTGCCTAGGCCCACGAAGTTTAGCGAGCTGCAACACCCTATTTTGCTTGACTATTTGTATGAATTGACGGCTAAATTGCGTGTTTTATATCAACAGGTCCACAACACCTTGCCTCCGGTCTCTGAGACTCCGGGTCACTCCATTGAACCCGGTTCATGGGTCCTAGTCCGCAACTTTCAAAGAACAAGAAACGACCAGCCCAGATGGACCGGGCCTCACCTCGTCCTCCTGTCTACAAGGTCGGCTGTTAGGGTGGAGGGGAAGGCCAATTGGGTCCACGGGATCCATTGTAAGAAGATACCCTTCCCTCTGCCACATGACCAATGGGTCCAGAAAGGAGGCACTGACTCAGAGCGCACAACTGATGAACGTGTAAAAAAAGCTAACCCTGATTGTGAAAGTGAGAACATTTTTCAAGAAACTGTGCCACCACCAGAACAATCGAACTCTGTGGAACCTGAGCTACTATTTCTGGACCAGACAGTACCCGGGAAAAGACGCTACAATTTGCGACCAAGAAAAACAGACTAAAGTAAAAGTGATTTCTTTTATGATCCGAGAGAAAAACCTGTGGACTAATAAAAAAATGTGTTTTTCCCCAAATCCTATTTTTGAAAGTGCAGATCTCCCATCTAGGTAAATTGCTTATTTTTGTTTTTTCGAACCGCCATCCGGGTTCCGCTGCTAGGGTCGCGGTTGATTAAAGACTTTTGGGTGCAGCTGACGACGTTAGGTCGCTGGTTCTGGTTGGTCCAAGGGAGTTGCCCTAGACTGACGGAAGCATCCTTTAGCAGAGGCAACCTACCACCGCGGGCAGCACCTTAGAGAGGATGGAGTTTCCTGATGTGGAGAGGCCTGCCAAACAAATGAACTTTAAGCAGAGACTTTTTAACACGATGACGAAGAAAGGTTTTATAATAGTGTGTATTTTTATGCTATTCAGCGTAATGGTCTTTTTGATAAGCTATGTTTTATTCTCTTTTCATGTGACATTTGCGCCCACTACATCACCCATACCTCCTCCTACTGTTTCCTCTCATTCTTTCCACCCTCTGCCTGACCACGAATCAAATAGGAGATTAGAGTTCATTAATAACTCCTTCGTTCAGTTATTACAACAACACCAACTTGTAATGAACACAACTAACTGTTGGGTGTGTGGTCTCATGCCCCACACCACGGATAAAGGTATCCCCTATTTGGTCCTGCCATTTAGTCACAATGGATCAGTCTGGGCATATAGGACAATGTTCATATATGCACGAGAAATCCAACCCCTACGTTCTGTAAAAGACAACCTCAAGACTAGCGCCCTAGTCAAAGGTATAGTTGACATGATCAAGGAAGTAACTTCTTACGAAGGTACCCCGGATGATGAGATACTTGCATATGTAGGTTGGAACGTGACCGGATATGGCACTACATTAAGTGAGAAACAGCAAGCCAAGAGATCGTCCCCTATCTGGATCGTACCCCATCAAGGTCACCTGTGTCTGCAAGGTATTGGCAAGAATCCCAGAGCTCAGCTAGGGAAGAGTGTCTGTACAGAAACGTATGTTTTTGGATCTCAGACTTCCCCTGCATTTTTAGCCGCTAAGGGTACTTATTTCATCTGTCATGATAGAGCCTATACATGGTTGCCCCCTGACTTCTCGGGCTCATGTTTTGTTTCATTCCTGTTACCTCCCACCTACACAGCAGCGGCGGATTACCATCGGACAAGGGTAGTTAGAGGTGTTTTGAGTAAAGAAGACACTGCAGGTCAAGAATTTGGTGACTTTGCAATGGGTTTTCTGCCGTTCTGGGGAGCCATAGCTAACAGCAGGAACATAAGGCAATTGACAAGGGTAGTTGAATCCACCGTGACTGAGACTGCTGGTGCCCTTAGTAACTTGACTGCTGAGCTCCAGTCGGATCGACTTATGACCCTTCAGAACTGGGTCGCTTTGGATGTAATACTTGCGGACCGAGGTGGAGTATGCAAATTGATCCAGTCTAGTTGTTGCATTTTCATCCCAGATAATGCTCCAACAGTGTACAGGGCCATCTCCAAACTGCATAAGATTTCCGAATCTATTCATGTGGATAAAGGAGATTGGTCGTTAATGGGATGGTTCTGGGAACTGATATCTGCCGGGGGATGGAAAATTCTGATGGTCATTGGGATGGTCTTAGCCATTCTTTTCCTGTTCTGTCTATGCATACAGTGTGCTCCTGCAATATGTGGCCTCTGTGCTACATCATGTGTAAGGAAGCCTGTGTCAAGAAATGAACTCAGCACTAGAATGATGTTACAGCAACATCTCAATGACTTTAGGAATATAGATCTGGACTCAGACTAACATGAGGATAGATTAATTGCCTATGTAAGGGCAAAAGGAGGGTCTGTGGTTCTGAAAATCTGGATTCATATAATAGTACTGGACTCGAGAATAAAAACTTCGTCGAAATAGGACGAATTTGGTATCAAAAGACCGAGAATGACGAGTACATCATGTACATGTATTTTTCGGCGTATTCGAGTGACGATTCCACCTCGAAATCGTCATTTACATTCTGAACCCTTAGCTCCCATTTACATGTTGCCCTTTACATAGGCCTTAATCCAGTTGAATTTGATTCCACAAGGACACATACTCCTTAATCGACTTCTCCCTGACCTCAGTACAAGTTAGAACCATTGCCCCAGGCCGAACTCGTTAGGTCAGTTCCCTCCCAGTGGCCGAGCAAGATAGCATCTAGGCTAAACCGGCCATAAAACCATTTGAGCACGCACACCTGCCATATCTCGCTCACATCTTTTTCTCCACTCCTTTTCTTTACTTGCTTTATGATGGGGAGGTGACCGTTTTTATTGGGGGTCCAGCGATATCTGATGAAATGTTGGGCCTTGCCGGATGATTTGTTATGGGCAGCACGACATGAAATATGTACATGTCATCATGACTCTGCTTTTCTTTTGTAACCAGTAACTATAAATGAAATACCACGAATTCAAGGAATGTTTTGCCCAAGGCTGAAAATCATGTATAAAGAGAGAAGCCTGACTTCGTGAAAGTGTGCAGTCTCCTGAGAATATACCCGTATTGTACTTCTAGGACCCTGTTACCTTGGTTGCAGCCAATAAACTAATCTTTGACTTCACCTCGAAGACTCTGAGTTTCTGTAGGTCTGACTCAGGAGAACCCGAGGTCTCTGGGTGTTGATTCCCTGACACCGCTGGGTTACCGGTTCTGTGCCGGTTCTTAAAAACCCAGTACCTCAGCGCTGGATCAATTCCTTGGTAGCAGAGTTCGGTTACTATGGTAACTGGTATGTTACATGGTAATACATAGGATTAATGTCTAAAACATGTTAAGTTTGTTCAGTTGTTATATGTAGTCGAAAGGTTTTTTCCAGCAGTGTGAAAATTCCTGGTTTGTGCCGGCATGAGAAGTGTGACAGGTGAAGTTACACAGTGCATTTGTTCTGTTTCAAAATAGTGGTATCGCCGTATATCAGTGTTGTGGACGTACAGCACAAGTTTAGGGATTTTAGGTGTGTACGGTAGAATGCATAGTGAGGATTGTCTATGAAATCGTAGCTTTCGAGTATAGGGACTTGGAGCCTGTTTTAAAACTCACTGTGAAAAGAGTAGTAGAATTTATCTAAGCTTGTGTGAAGGGTAAGGAAGCGTCGTCTATCTTATTGGCGAGTGAGGATTTCATTTGGTGGGTTAAAGTCCTACTAAAGATTTTCTGTATGCATGGTTAGGGATTTTCCGTATGGATGTGTGTAAATGAATTTGTAATACACGATTGAGTTAAATTGTCAAAGTGCATTTAGAGAGAAACGAGTTTGTTATCACCTGCTAGAAGGGTAGAGTAGCCTTACTTTATCGACGAATTTAAATATTCTGTGAAAATAGCGTTGTCTATTTCACGTGAAAAGAATACTTGAATGACTGGGAAAGCTATCACTTTATTTAGAGAACCAGGCAAATGGTTTGTTTTTTGTGGAGTTATTAACAGAATTCAATTGAAAGATTTGTAAATATGGCGCTTTGAAAATTTTGTAAAGGAGGTGTTAGTTTAAGGAGTGGAGCGAGGGACAGAGAAGCTGCAGCGGCAGCATACGTCACAAGCGTCGCGCTGTGATTGGCTAATATACGTCACAGTGTTCGCGCATAGATTGGTTCACGTGACTAAGGCAAGCTTACAGCTGATTGGCTCATCCTGAAAAACAGTAATCCTATTGGTTGAGCAAAATAGTGACGTAGCATAACTTGATTGGTTTGTTGGTGAGTTTCGCGCACGGATTGGTTGGTGTTGCGGAATAACAAGGAAGTTGTTACGAACTTTACCGAAGTAAGGGAAATCTTTTAAAAACATGGATTATTATTACATGAAGGAGAAAAAGAAGCTTTCATGGTTTCAGAAATTGAAAAACAAACTTAAACCTGACAAGAAAATTGCAACACGAGGTGGAAGATTAATTCATAAGTACAAAACACCTGCAGCATATATGTTGGGTGAATATGGTTATCATACTTGTCTTTGGATTGAGAATTGGATAAAGTATACTGAGAACGATGGTGTGTTAGCATGGCCGGAAGATGGATCTTTTAACATGGCAGTTTTGAAAAACTTAAGAGAAAAAATGATGAAACTTGTACCAAAGCCTAGACCTACTCAATTTGAAGCTCTAGTTGAATGGGAGGATGAAATGTTTGAATTACAACGAGAGAGTAGAGGAATATCAAGGAGAACAGGATTAGGTCTTAATAGAGAAACACATGAGGATAGAATGCGTCGATGGAGAAGTGGAGACATGTGTGATGGTTTGTACCCAGTGAGACTAATTGATGAGGTAACTGGACAAAAGAGTGCCCAAAAGAAAAATAATATTAGTGAAGAAAGTGATTCAGAAGATGTGGTATTAGAAGAGATTTATACTAGAAAACCGCCACCTTATCAACCAGTTTGTTCATGGTCTTCTCCAAGTGCCCCTCCATGAGATATTATTGATGAGATATCTCCTAAAACAAATCCGGATCATAGAAAAACACCTGAAAGAGTAGAAACAAGATGTAATTCAAATATATCAGGAGAAAGTACAAATTATATAGAAACCCCTGTCCAAAGAAATGAAACCCTAAGAAATGGAATTAGAACAGAAAGGTATGAGGAATTACCAAATACTTCAGAAAATATTCGTTCAACGAATGATTTAATACAGCAGTTAACTAAAAGCATGGAAGCAGTAACAGTACCTGTAACGATTGGACCTGTTCTTCCAGTATTTCATCAAAAAGAAATTAGACATTCAGCTTTGACTGTTCCATTAAATTCAGAAATACAAAAAGTGACTGAAAATTTTTATTCAGACTTGTCTGAAATACATCGAGAAAAATTAATGATGCCTGACTTAACTTTTAATCAAAGTTTGTCAAGTAAAACTCCATCTGGTGCAGAATCTGACTCTGGAACTCCGGAAAAGAGTCAGAGTAAAATAAATTTAACACAAACCCCCGAATGTAAATTACTTGATGTTAATAATTGGAACGATTGGAACTGACAGTTTGAAGGAATATCACGATGAATAATTATTATTTATTTGCAAAAGCATAACATGGAAAACGAAAAATAAATATGATCAATTAGAGGAGATGGCTGCTGAATTAGAAGTAGATTTGAGTAAGCAAAAGAATTTGCAGAAAACTTACAGGGTGGATTTCTCTGAAAAAGATATTGAAAATTTGAATAGCACAGGAAGAATAATTCATATAAAAGACTTAATTGTGATTTTGAGAAAATGGGGCGAATTAAGTAAATGGAGAGTGAAATGGACAAAGAAAAGAGATGAAGACAGAACAAGCTTAGCTTTTCCTATCAGAGAAAAGAAGGAAGAAGTAGTAAACGAATTTCCAATGAGAGAAATACCGGGAGGAGGGTATGTGCATGTCCCATGGACAAGACAGGACATTTTAATGTTCACAAATGATTTTCCTCGATTAAGAGAAAAACCTGTAGAATGGTATCGACAGATAGACAGATTTGTGAAAGTTTCAAAACTTTTGTGGATTGATCTTGATGGATTTTTTGACATAGTTGTCCCATCAGATCTTTGGGCAGAATGTAAAATTACTATAAATTGGCCTAGTGAAGAATACCCTCGACATAAAGTAACAGGTGCTCCTTCACCAGAGGTAATGAGAAAGTACGATCAGGTAATTGTGTTTTTGAAAAACAAGATTCCCCCAAAAGAGATAGATTGGGTTAAAATAGATAAAACTACCCAAGAGCCAAAAGACTCAGTACATTCATTTTATGAAAAATTACTGCTGGTATTTAAACAATACAGTGGTTATGAAAATTTAAGTGAAAAAGACATGAGTCATTTTATATACAGATTTGTATATGGCTTAAAACCTGAAATTAGTGAAATGGTAAGAACTGGAATAGATGGATGGCAATCAAACACAGTAGATGAAATCTTGAGAAAAGCGAAATACTGTAGAGATGAAATAGATGCTAAACAAAAGAAGCTAAAAGAAAAGGCTATGTGGGCACAGGTAAAAGTGGCTGAACAGCAATTAGCAACTTTAGGAAACAAAAATGTTGACCAGAATCAAGGAAAATTTAAAGGTAATTATAATAAACCAAAATTGATGGGAAATATAGAAGAGTTAAAGCAGAAACTCCCATGTTTTAATTGTGGCGAAATTGGACACTGGAAGTGTGAATGCAAGAATCCGCCCAGAAATTATTTAAAAAATGCATCATTAAATCCACAGATGCAGAATGAGTTAAATCAGCAGCAACAGCTACAGCGACAGGCAGTGAATCAGCAAAGTCAGTTACCACAACCGCCACTTCCAAACTGTGTAAATGTGCAGAGATACAGTGCAGAAACAGGATTCAGCAGAGGTGAACAGGTAAATAGATCACCAAGAGTGAATGTGTCGAATGTGTCACAACAATTTTGGTTGAAAGAAGATGGTGGGAGTGAATCTGATGATTACTTCTGACGGTTCTTGAGAGAGGAGGAAGAGTGTGTGCTTGGAGCCACTCTTGAGGTAGATCCAACTGGTCCATTTGTAAATGGTAAAGTGAATGATGTAGAAATTACTTTCCTAATGGATACAGGTGCTACCCGTTTTACTGTTAGATCAGTGGAAATAGAAAACATTCCTCTTTCTGGAGATAAAATCCAAGTAGTAGGTGTAGCTAATCAACAAATAAAAACAGATTTAACTGAACCAGTTGAAGTTGAAATAGGTATATTTAAGGATAAGCATAGATTTGTAGTTTGTGATAGTAGTCCTGTAAATCTTTTAGGTAGGGATATCCTTTGTAAGATGAACTGTGCAATATATTGCTCACCGGATGGTATTGAGCTTCAAACTCCAGAAGAAGATGGGCTTTACAAATTAACAATGTCAATGATTGAGGCAGAGGAAAGTAAATTATTTCCCGTGTCTGATAAGAATAATCTACCTGAAGAATTAAAAGACACAGTGAATGTAAAAATTTGGGATTTCACTGGAGATGAAATGGGTTTGATGAAAAATGTAGATCCAGTAAAAATAACAGTAAAGCAAGGAGCAGATTTTCCAAACATTCCTCAGTATAAAATGAAAGCAGAAGTGATTTAAGGAGTAACTCCTGTAATAGACAAATTCATAAAACAAGGTGTTCTAACAGAAATTGAGAGTAGTCCATGTAATTCACCGATTACGGGAATTAAAAAGCCAAACGGAACTTTCAGGATTGTTCAAGACCTGAGAAAGGTTAATAAAATTGTGGTTCCATGTTGCCCAATTGTACCAAACCCAGCGGTAATTTTATATCAGATTCCGCATGGTGCAGAATGGTATACAGTTATTGATTTATGTAATGCATTCTTTACTGTTCCATTGCATCCAGAAAGCCAACAAATTTTTGCGTTCTGGTTCAAAGAGCGTATTTTAGCATGGTGTTGAATCCCTCAAGGGTACACCGAAAGTCCATCTATTTTTCATCAATTGCTAAAGTAATCCTTGGAAAATCTAGATTTACCTGGAAAATCTACATTGGTGCAGTATATTGATGATCTCCTTGTGGCTGCAAAAACAAGAGATAATTGCGTAACAGATATCATTACTCTTTTAAATCATCTGGCAGATGAGGGACAAAGTATCTCCTGCAAAATTACAGTTTTGCAAACAAGAAGTAAAATATCTTGGTCACAGAATTGCAAAGGGAGTCAGACAAGTGACAACAGAAAGAATAAAAATGATTCAAGCAATACAACCTCCAAAAACACAGGGACAGGTTAGAATGTTTCTAGGAATGGTAGGTTATTGTCGTCAATGGATTAGTGGATTTTCAGTAATTGCAAAGCCACTGCAGAGACTGACAAAAGCAGACATAAAAGATCCGATTAGCCTAACAGAAACTGAATTACAAGCTTTTGAACAGTTAAAAAAAAGTTTGTGTGAAGCTCCAGCATTGGGAATGCCTGACTATGAAAAAGAGTTTGAGCTGTATTGCAGTGAAAGAGAAGGATGTGCATTATCAGTTCTGATTCAAAGACATGGAAAACTGAGAAAGCCAATAGCATATTTCTCAGCTGTTCTTGACCTAGTTGCAAAGGCATTACCAGGTTGCTTAAAATCAGTAGCTGCAACCAATGTAAGTTTGGAACAAAGTGAAGGAATAATAATGGGATTTCCTGTAAACGTATATGTACCACATTCAGTTGATATTCTCCTCACAAGAAGCAGAACACAGCATTTGACAAATAGTAGGCTAACAAAATATGAAAAGGTTATCCTTGGCTCGGACAATGTTTCAATTGCGAGATGTGTGAATTTAAATCCTTCTACATTATTACCTGACACTTCTGAATCAGAAATCAGGGATGAGGCTGTTGATCATGAATGCCTGGATGTATTAGAATATTGTACTAAACCTAGACAGGACATAAAAGATGCCCCATTGGCTGAATCAGATTATGTTTTATTTGTTAATGGTTCATGATTGAGAACAGATGAAGGTGTTCTGAGTGCAGCATATTCGGTGTGTACAGTTGCAGATGTGATTGAGGCTTCCTGTCTCAAAGGAATTCGTTCAGCTCAAGTAGCAGAATTGATTGCTTTGATTCGTGCATGTGAATTGGGAAAAGAGTTAAAGATTACCATAGTGACTGATAGTCAGTATGGATATGGCGTAGTCCATGACTATGGTCAGCTCTGGTCTCAAAGAGGTTATTTAACTTCTGCTGGATCACCAATAAGAAATGCACAATTGATCAAAAGATTGATTGATGGAATTCAGCTGCCAGAAAAAATTGCAGTGGTAAACTGCACAGCACATAAAAAAGGTGAGGATTACATAACAAAAGGAAACTCATATGCTGACACAATAGCAAAATTCTGTGCAAAAGAAAATGTGTCTGTTAATCGGGAAAAAGAAAATGAACATGTTTTGAACTCGCTTATGCTAACATCTGTAGTTGAGACTTGGCAGGGAGTAAAACAGCTACAAGATGAGGCAAATGATGAGGAGAAGAACACATGGTTAAAAGCAGGATGCAGACAGAGAGAAGAAATTGAGGTTTGGGTTTACAAAGATGACAGACCAGTAATGCCAGACAGTATGATTTTTGACATGGCACGCATGTACCATGGTCCAGGACATATTGGCAGAGATTCAATGATTAGATTACCAGACAAACATGGTACATTCCAAAATTCAGAATAATTGCAGAGTCTCTTTGTCAGAGATGTCTTATCTGCCAGCAGATCAACCCAAACAGAAAAAATTATTGTCAGCATGGGGACCATAGGACGGGAGGGTGGTCCATTTACCAGAATACAGCTTGACCTTATTAACATGCCACCTCACAACAAACTCAGATATGTCTTGGTGATAATCTGTTTGTTTTCAAGATGGGTAGAAGCATTCCCAACACGCCACAATGATTCAATTACTGTGGCAAAATTGCTTTTGAGAGAAATCATACCAAGGTCGAGACAGATCGTGGCACACATTTTGAAAACAGATTGCTACAATTGGTTTGTGAAGCTCTGGATATAAAACAAAAACTGCATTTTGCTTACAGACCAGAAGCATCAGGTGTTGTTGAGCAAGTGAATGGTACAATAAAAAACAGAATAGCAAAGATGTGCTTAGCAACAGGAATGAAGTGGACAGATGCACTTCCACTTGTTTTGATGTCTTTGAGAAGCATTCCAGATAGAAAAACAGGTTTGAGCCCTCACGAGATTCTTATGGGTAGGGTCATGAGGCAAGCATTTATTCCAGTTGATAAACTGTTGAGCATTAATGATAGCATCATTATAGATTACTGCAAAAATCTATCTGATGTGGTGACTTCTGTGTTCCATCAGGTGGGAACTGAAGTAATTACAAAAGAGAAAGAACAAGCTCATGATCTGTTACCAGGAGACTGGGTGAGGACAAAAGTACATCGAAGAAGAAACTGCCTAGTACCAAGGTGACAGAAGGCAAGACAGGTGATATTAGTAACAACAAATGCAGCAAACTGTAGGGGATTGAAGAGATGGATTCATGCTAGCTACACCATATGAGTTCCAGCACCTGAGAATCCCGCCGAAGGTGATACAACAGCTGATTCAGATTCAGAAGAAGAACCTGAAAGAAATCCAGATCCTGAAGATCGACAAGAAAGTCGACATCTGGAAAATTCAATTGCGAATGAGGCATTGAATGAAGAAAATGAAGAAGTTGTGATACAAGATTCTCAAGAAAATGAAAACGATTAAGATCTGCTAGACCAAGAAGCATAAAAGGAAACTGAACAAGTAGTGATTCAAGATCAAGATCAGAAGAGTATTGAAAAGCAGATTGGAAGCTCTGGAAGAAGGAACGAAAATTCTGAAACTGGTGAATTGGAAGTAATTGAGGAAGAAGAAGAAGAATTACCAAGTACCAGCTATAAGGATGATGTTCCTAACAGAGTAAAACTGCTGAGTAAAGAAGTTCCTGAATCTAAAGAAGAATCTGATACAGTAAAGTTGATTATCAATGAATCAGCTGATAACACAGAAAGTGAAACAGATGAAAGTGGAGATGAATCAAAAGTGAAAAGATCAAGGAAAAGAGCTTGGAGAGTGGAGTATAATCTAGCGGAACCAAAAAGAAAATTATCAAGAAAAGGAGATAATTGGCCAAATGAAAACACAGGCCTAAAATTTAAATTAGTGAATAAAGCAAAGGAGCAGGTAAATGAGATCTCAAGTCAAAAGGAGGAAAGCACAAATCAGAAAAAACAAGCAGGAAAGAAAATAGAAGTGATAGACAGGAGAGCAAAAAGAGTAATAAAGCCAAATCAGAAGTACAAATCACCTGAGTGGACCTACATCATTATTCCACCGGTGGTAGAGGTAAACAGTAGTCAAAGAAATTTTGATGATGCAAGTGATAATGATTGATTTTGTTCATTAGGTGACACAAGGTTGAAGAAATTGTGTTAGGTGACACAAGGTCGAAGAAATTGTGTTAGCTGGAAACATATCATTGTATGACATACGGTCGAAGAAAAACTGTTAGAAAATAAAGTTATCTGTTAGTTGAAAAAGAGGGGAGTATATTTAGGAATTTTTAATTTTTAATTTTTATTTTTAGGGCTCTTGTTTGAAAGAAAAGATGCCTTATACTAATAATAATTCGAGATGCTCAATTTTTAAAAGATGTTGCAAATTGTCTTCAATATGTGTAATCTTGATAATTTTAGTTTGGTTAATTTTAGCTGTCATTTTTCTTTTTGGAATAGATAAAGAGATGTATAAAACTAACATGACTAGTAAAGTTGTGGTTAATCATGATAAAGTTGGTAAGACTGATAACATTATTGTACACAAACCAGAGATTCATCAAGATAGATCTGTTGGAGATTTTTCTAGTAATACGTTTTCAAGACTTTTATCTGAATATGTTAAGGTGATGGATGTAAAAGATTGCTACATTTGTGTAAACTTACCTACTTCAGTGTCTGAAGGTGTTACATATAATATGCTTCCTCTTACTTATGGCATTACATGTAGTGTGATAGCTAGTTTGTTTTATCAAACTGGACGCTTTGAATAATATTATTCAAATTATGATGAAATTTTTGCAAATTTAAAAGTTGTAGATAGCCTGAATAAAGTGAAACATGCTAAACAGATGAGGGAATTTTTCCTAGTGACTAGTGAACTCACTTATGAGTATGCTTTTAGAAATAATTTAACATGTAAATTGAGAACAGAAGAGAAAACGTTCTTGAATATGGTAGAAGAGAGAAGGGCAATTTATAAGCGAAATGAGATGATGAAACATACTAAGTCAAAATTTTGGCAGATGGAAGGTGAAAAGCTCAATGGTAGAAATGAAAATGTTGCAATTCACATAGATAAACCTGTTAGTGGAAAATTCTGTATAAGAAGAGATAATACTTTGTTTGATAATTATTTTGTTGGTGCAAGTCAATGTGAAGACACTTATCGTATTATATGGGGTTGGGGATTTAAAGGAGGCAAAGATCCAATTTTTCCTGGAATTTATTTTGTTTGTGGGAATAAAGCTTATTACAATCTCCCAGACCACTGGTATGGGACATGTTATGTAGGTTTAGTTTTTCCAAAATTTTTTCATGTAGATAGAAATGCAAAAGGTTCATTTGAAATTAGCAATCACTTGAATAGATTTAGAAGAGAAAGCATTTCAGAAATAATGGGAGACATATTTGGTGCATTAATACCTATGGTAAGAATAACCTTGAATGCAAACAAAATCAGAAAAATGTCTACAATTGTTGATAGATTGTCAACTGATACTGCAAGTGGATTTCAATTAGTGAATATAAAGCTTATTGCTATGAGAACTATGGTAATGCAAAATCGTCTTGCTCTAGACATTTTGCTAGCAAAAGAGGGTGGAGTCTGTGAAATTTTGCATGTTCAACATTGTTGTACTTACATACCTGACAAAAGTCAGAATATAGAAATGTACATTAGAAATATCACTGAATTACATAATGAAGTAGAACCCTTAGAAGATGATAGTTTTTCAGAACGTTTAAGTAAAAGATTTGCAGCAATCAAACACTGGTTTCAAGAGATTGGTAGTTCAATTATAGTCATAGCTATAGTAATACTTTTGTTAAAAATTATTTGCATGTTACACAAGAGAAGAAAATATGTAGTAGAAAAGAAAAGAATTTGCAAACTTAGAAAAGAGAAAGAAAAAGAAATAGAATTAGAAGAGTTTCGGAGAACTCAATATGATAAATGCAGAAAAACAGATGAAACTAAAGTTTAGAAATACTAATATTAAGAAAGTCCAAAACATGTTCAAGGGTTGAAAATGTATACATTTTTGGGTATTGTTTGGTGATTTTGAAATCACCAGATGAGGAAGTTGATGGAGCAAGGTGATGAACAAGATTTTGTTCAAACTTGTGAAGTTAATCTCCCATAATAATAATTGAATTATTAAGCTTGTGGTGAAAATACTAATCAACTTAGTTTAAGAATACATTCATAAATACATGAGGGATAAACTAATGTGCTTTATGTTGCAAATGCAAATGCAAAAAAAATAATAAACTAACCTTGTCTGTTGTCTTTGTCAGTATTAAATGCGGCTGTTTAACTAATGGCATATCCTTATTTTGTGTGCTTATGTTATGTCTATTCTGTGACAAAGGCTCTAGGAGTTCGTGCAGTTCCCAAAGGAGAAGTAAATATAATGCTGCTTGTTTGTGCTTCTGCTAGGTAACATAATTAATTAGTAAAGGGGGTGGGTAACAGAATGGGTCTCAATTCTTTAATTAATTGATGTCTTGTGTTTGTTTAATAATAGTTTCCAAAGTGAGGCCTAAAGGTGGTTCGGAAAACATGGCTGACTGAACTGCAGACGCGAAAGCTTGTCCAGAGCGATGTCTTGCACATGCGTAGCTGTGAAGATTTTTACTGCACAGTCATCATTAATAAACAAGCATTTACAATGCAACGGTTTCGTCTTTGTAAAAGTTAGAGCTATTGGCATTGTAAATGACAAATTTTGTATTTATGTTTTGGTTTTGAAAACAGATAAATAAATGGCATTGTCATTTACAATGCCAATACCTTAATCTCTCACAAATGCGAGACCTATTGCATTTGCACACACACACAGAGCACAAACACACACACACCTGACACGCCACCTCAGGAAGCAGAAGTACGCCTGTGTCGTAAATTGCTGCCCAACCCGGCCGTCCCCGCAACCCTTCAGAAGAAATCTCTTAAAGCAGCATTAAGAAAGCACGCTGTAAAATGTCATCACAGCTACAGTTAATCATTCATCTGCTTGGCTTGGTATTGGTATTTCTAAATGTGATATACGGTCTGACGAGAAATATGATCCTAATGTAACACATGCGCTAATCGCATGGCTTTAAGTCAGCCGGGTCCTGCTGGTGCTCAGCACCGTCGATTCTAAATAGCAGGTGCGGTGCCAAAAAACGGGTCCCTATCGGGCTCTCCTTTTTTACCCTCACACTTAGGATGAAAAATAAATCCAAACTCTGCAGCAGTGCTATCCTTCACAACCTTTGATGTAACTTCAAAGAGACTCGTTATGCACAGTCTCATCATTTCAGAACTGAAGCATTGTCAAAGTTATATACAACAAAGGACAAAGCCATCGTTTTTGCGTATTTATCTTATGCAACTAACAACAATTGACAATGCCAATAGTCCTGGCTTGTTGTGTAATGTTTCTTGGTGTGTCATATATCTGGATGCACTGCAGTGACAGCAAAAATCAAAATACCAGTGCGGTGGCACACTATGCTCAGCAAAGATTTTTAGCTCAGGTGTTTTTAAGCCACACCCTTCATTATATCGACCACTCCCTCCCCTTTGAGAGACCCTCCAGTTTTTTCATCACACTTAAAACCCTGGCTAATCGGATCACCGTGTTCTGGACTTTCATGTCGCAGCATTGTGCATAGAGGGAGTTTTTAGTTGGTTCTCTTGGACTAGGGGTCAGATTCAAATTCTATGCAATGTGGACCAAGGGCGCACCCTTTTCTTAAAGTGCCTGGCATGTACCGGTTGTTACAGATGTAGGAGCTGCTGTGGCTTTTGCTGTTTGTGGGCAAACACGCGTTAAACTTGTAACTCGCAGCAGAGGATTCTGGGACATTACTTAGGCATGTTAGGCATGTTGGCAACATTTTAAAAAGGCACAGGCGATGTTACACTATTTCATAACACTATGCTTGAGAGGATTTTGCGCTATGAGAGAAAATAAGACCAGGCACACAGAGTGCAGTGCTATATTATCCAATGCCACAACAACATAACTTTTCCAGTTCTGGACTTTTCCTCACAATTTTTAGGTGTGATAGTGAAAATGGTTTATTTGATTTACACCAAGATTAAAATTCTCAGAAAGAATTGATAGTGTAAACACAAATGGAAATTGGCGGACTCGGAGCGGAGGAGGTCCATGTGGTAAGTCGTGATGGGGTGACACCATGAGTTACCTGCACCGGGTGACACCAACCCTAGTGACGCCACTGTCCCTGAGTACCAGCGTGCTCCTGCAGCCTTATCTGAGTGCCTTGAACCGAACACTGCAAGGTGTCGGTGTGAACCCGCATGTGCTGCAGCATACCAGAAGCAACGTGCGCTCCCTCGTGATGTGGAGCAGGGGGGGGGGGCGTCCCCCCACACATTCACTGAGAAACATAACAACACTTTGCTAACATTAATCGCAGAATTGACAGTATATACATTAACTCAGAGAAAGAAAGTAATTCCCCTGAAACAGCCAGAAATAAAGGGTTGAGTAGGACAGAGCTTGCTGAAGGTCGGGGTACGAGGTAGCAGCAAGTCAAAGCTGAGCGCCCTCTGTGGCTTTGTGTTCTTAAAACCTCTTAGGTGCTGCCATGAACTCCAGAAAACTTTTGCGTGAATTGACAGTGCTTGACAACACACCGGAAGCTGCGCGAGCCGGTGCCGACCAGGCAGATCAGGCTGGTGGTGTGGTGCAGAAGAAAGATGCGACGTTATTTTGGGAGCTTCACACACCCCTGTCAACCTCTTGCCTCAAAAATGCAGGTGAAGTCAGGCATTTCAGAGAGTGATGCGTGTTCCCTTTAAGGTCGACGGAGGATAGACACTTTTTTGAAGGGTGATATTGACTTGAATAGCAGGCAACTCTAGTGAAGTCTTTGGAAACATTTTGTTTGTTAGGCGGTGAAAAAACCTTGGCACAGGTCAGATGCGGGTGAGTTGACAAGTCTGCCAATGTGTGCACGTCTTCTCATTCTGGGAGCACTTTTTCATGGGCTGCCGAGTCGCAGAGAAGTGACTCCTTACTCCCATCTAGGAGCCCTCTGCACTTATTAAGAAATTGTCCCTGATGCTCAAATGTAAGGCGCTCCTCTCGAGGCATGCCACTCCCTTTTGCAGCCCATCCAAGTCTGCTAATCAGCATCTTTTGTGAGTGGGAAGACAAGATATTCCAGACATAAGACATTATCGGTGATGTGCAATCTAAATAACTGTAGTACAAGCAGTTTGGGCACACATCTGGGCATACTATAGTACAAAAATCGACTAACCGATGCACTACTCACAAACGTTTGTGCACACGTCTGTGTAACTATGGTATGCGAAAAACAAGCAACGGAGAGTGAAAGGAGAGGGGGGCGGGAACGGGCACACGGGGAGGGGGGCGGAACAGACACACGGGGAGGGGGGCGGGACAGACACACGGACAGCGGGAGGAGGGGGGGCGGGAAGGCAAGAATTAAGAAATTGTCCCTGATGCTCAAATGTAAGGCGCTCCTCTCGAGGCATGCCACTCCATTTTGCAGCCCATCCAAGTCTGCTAATCAGCATCTTTTGTGAGTGGGAAGACAAGATATTCCAGACATAAGACATTATCGGTGATGTGCAATCTAAATAACTGTAGTACAAGTAGTTTGGGCACACATCTGGGCATACTATAGTACAAAAATCGACTAACCGATGCACTACTCACAAACGTTTGTGCACACGTCTGTGTAACTATGGTATGCTAAAAACAAGCAACGGAGAGTGAAAGGGGAGGGGGGGTGGGAATGGGCACACGGGGAGGGGGGCGGAGCGGACACACGGGGAGGGGGGCGGAACAGACACACGGACAGCGGGAGGAGGGGGCGGGAAGGCAAGATTTAAAAACAAGCACTCACCTGGGCTTCCTCCGGCAGCCGTGGTCGGCATGGAATGACAAAAACAAACCCTAAAAAAAAAAAACGAAACTCCGCCCACCGCCGCGATGACGACATCGCAGAGGCGGAGAGCGTAAAAATCTCGGGAACGCCCACGAATCTGGTCCGGCCATGACGGACAGATCTCTGTTCCAATGGCTAGCCTCCATTTATGGAGCTAGCCAATGGAACAGAGGGCGGGACTAAGCCCTACACTGTAGGGACATAAGATTTCTTCTGGGCGGAGCCAGGGTCTCCGACGCCAGGCGAAACCTAAAAAGCAGTTCTTTGACTGAGTTGAACGTGCTCTCGGAGAAAAGGCTCAAGGACAGAAACTTAAAGTGTCTGCCAAGGCTAGGAAGTAAATGTTCGAAACTCAAGGAAAAGTTACTTTTTGAGGAAGCAGAAAGATGTGGAAATGAAAAGACAATAGGGCTTATGTGAAGCCTGGACTTGGTCAAGAAAACGGAGATGACATTATGTTTTATCATGGACTGACACAGGACAGCCAATGAAAAGCTCGGATTAGTTCTAAAGAATGTAAAATGTAGAAAGTTTAGCTAGAAAGAAAGGTATAAAACCTGACACTTGGAGCAGGGAAAAAACTCTCTTCTTTCCGATTCCTGATTGATGTGAGATGCTGTTGGACTTTTGGCGCACGTAAGGACAGCAGACTTTAAATGATTTTTTCCTTTCTAGGTGAAGTGAGAATTAGACAGGGAAATCGATTTAGGGAATGGGAACTATTATTCTGCTAATATTTCATGTTTCTGAGCTTGCTTTGATAATGTCAGTTTATTCATTCATTTCCATATTAAAATGCTGCTTTCTTATTTGCTCATAAAATAAGGATTCTAAACGTAAATGCTTTTTCTTTATGAAAAATAAAGTTAATAAAATTAGATTTGAAATGACAAGCTGGTCTTGTTTATTCATGATCTAGTTACCATCAGTTGATTCAATCGCCTTGGTGGTCTGATTAATAAATGATAAATGTTTAAACCATGGTAAAAATCGATAAACTGCAGTTGTAAATAATTTTGTAAATAATATATGAGTAGTTTAGTTAATCATACCACCTGATTCAGTCTCTCGGAAATTGTCTCATAGGTAGTATGGGCCTTTGTATGTGTTTCATGATTAATGGTGAGTATTGAGGTGATAGGTTGTGTTATTGAGACAGTTTTTCAATAGGAGCGCTGGATCACTGCCATTAAGTGGATATGGTGCTGGGAGGTCGACATTACGAACTCCATAGCACCATGATGGCCTCACTGAAGACTGAGAAGTTTGGTATCAAACATCTCAGCACATTAAACCCACACTGATGCCAGTGTGAGATTTAATGTAAAATACACCAGAGGGCATCTTAGAGATGCCCCCTGAAACCTAACCTACAATCCACATCTGGACTGAGAGGCTGCCTAGGCTGCCACACAGCAGACATGTTGCTGGACCCCTAGGTGGAGAGCCCCCCACTCTCCTGGGCCTGCAACAATGCACATCCTGGGCGAGGTGCTAGGTCTCCTCCCCCAGGATGGGCAGGGGGAAGCTTCAAAGGCCTGCCACCTCTGTGAGCTTCTCCAGACCATTTGCTGTACCCAGCAACTGGCCCCCACCGGTTCTGACCCCCACTCTGGCGGGAAGACTGGCGGGAAACCCTTTATCAGGAAGGGGGGGTGCCAGCATGTGCTCAGGTGGGAGAGGCGAGGTGAAGCACGACCCCGGGCTCTGGCCATCTTGAGGATGGGGAGCCCTGCCCAATCACAGCTAGGATCCTGCCCCCCTCCCACCGGAGAGGAACAGACTAGGGGGTGTACCCAGGACAGGGACCTATTGGTCCCAGGACAGGGACCTATTGGTCCCTGCCCTTTCCCCACATGTAACGCCCCTAAATTCAGTATTTCGGGGCTCCCTGAACCTTCCTTCCTCAGATCCCGATAAAAAAAGAAAAAAGAAGATCAAGAAGGAGAAGACCTGCCGTGCAGCTGCTAACAACAGGACGACACCCACTGACTTGGCCCCAGCCCTACCGGCCTGTCGATCCTGTAACCTGCTTAATACCAGCGACTCCTGCGGACAGCATTCTTGGGACCCCCGGAGGACCTGCCTGCCTTGACCCTCTTGAAGACTGGGACTCCCATAAGCAGAGGCTCCGCTTCAACAACTATACCCCTGTTGCCAGTCAGGAAGCACCAGACCAACCCACTCTGCACCTGCCGAGCCCGGCCCATGCCCGAGTGATCCAAGACCACGAGGATGACCCCCCGGCAACTGGGACCCAGAGTCCAGTGCCCAAAGACCCTTCTCGACAAACCAGATGACGCCTGCAGCCTCAGAACCAGGGACCACTCCAACCGCGACCAGCCGAGGGTAAGATTTCCCAGCGTCCAAAGACACCCCTGCACCCGGCGCCCTGTGCCTTCCTTTGGGGTACCTAACTCTTCTCCAAGATCCCAACTTACCTCTCAAAGTGGTGGTCGCACCTGAAGAATCACCGTCCCCGAGTCTGCAGCCTTTGTTCCCTTTTTACCTTTCCTGTTGAATAACACTGAGCACCCGACTGCTCAAAAGCACCCTGCACCCAGCCGCCTGAGTGCCTCTGGCCGTGCACCCTGTATCCTATCCTACTTCCCCATTTGCCCTGAGCAAGTGACCAGGAGCCCAGCTCCCACAGCCGCGTGGCCTGCAGGCAAACAGCCACCGACCAAAGGCCCCTGCCTCTCATTGGATAACATTGGGCCTAACTACCTCTGCACCCGGCTGCCCCTGTGCCACTGAGGGTGTACCAACTGTACCTACCTAACCCTGGGGGACCCCTGAGTCTATGCCCAGGACCTTAACATCACTGGTCGAGTACTCTCCTGGAAACCGATAACTCACTTTCCTGCCATAGGATAACATTGACTGGTTTGACTCGAAAAATCTTCTAAGTGTGAAGTGTTGAAACTCTAAAATATTCCTATAAAATCAGCCGAATACCGAATTCCAAAGTACTCACCTGTGATCAGGAGAGAAGCCAGTACAGTACCTTATAGCCCAGTACTGAACCGCAAAAGTAATCCTAGCCCGGTTTGCTAGTAACCTGAATTTTCTCCATATGAATCCATTGTCTGCTTTTATGTGAAATTTCTTCAGTGTCTACTTTTGAAAGCTTGAAATATTCATTAAAAATCATACCAACTACTGAAATGTAATTACTTACCTGTCTTAAGTAGAGATCCCAGTGCTGGACCTAGGAGCCCAGTACTGGATTACAAAAGTAACGAGAACGTACTTTACCTGTAACCTGAATTTTCTCCCATTGGATATCATTGCTAGATTTTCACTGAAAAGTTTCTAAGTGTGAACTTTTAAAATACCTTTATATTCCTTAAAAAACATTGCAATAACCAAAATGTTTTTACTAAACTGTTTTCAGCTTACACCCCAGGACTGAATCTAGGATCCAGTCCTGGAATTACAAAAGTAATCTACAAAGTAATTAACTGCATTTTTGTAGAAAAACCCTTTGAGATCAATGTTAGATTGTGTTTAGAATTGTGTTGCCTAATGCATCCCTGTACCTATTGTGTTTACAAAGTTATTACCTTTCTGCAAAGTACTTACCTGAGATCACTCATAATTGAGAAAAGTATATTTTGATACCCGTTGGTTCTAAAAATAAAACAACTATATCTTTTGATATAAAAACAATTGCCTGGAGTTCAGTCCTTGAGTGTGTGAAACCTTTTGCTGACTGAGTGTGTACAACAAATGATTTACACTGTCCACTGGTACTGCCTTACTGCTCGACCAAGCTACCCTTTTGAGAGTAAGGTCAGCCCTGACTTTAACCTCTGTTATACCTCTGGGGTTTGTGGTCTCTATACACACTGTACCTTACTTTGGTCCAGTATATATAGAGCCCCTTTCTCACAGCGTCTTCTTCCCATGTTTGACCTAATGTGTACAGTGGTTGCAGAAGTAGTGTCCTGACAGCTTTGTAGAGCCAGGTGACTAAATGTCTACCTGCTCCCATGAGTAGAATTGCGTGCAACACTTGGTGTGTCGGGGGATCTCCTTCGTCTATGGCCCAGAATCGGCGGCCACTATCTAACAGTTGTCGATGTAGCAGGAACTGTCCCGGCGGAAGGGCATACTCCTCTGCTAATTGGTCATATGTTCTAAGTTGGCCATCTATGAATAGGGATTCCATCTCAATAATTGAGTGTTCCGTCCATACCTGCAAAGTGGGGGACATGAAATATTTTTCTTGTCTGGGTAATCCCACCAACGGTAACAGGGGAGAGTACATAGGTGTACCTCTGGACATGCGTTTTTTTTTTTGCATACACTGTAGAGCAATAGCTACCTGTAATGGATAGGTTTGCACGGGCTTGGTACCCGGCATTAGTAACCGCCGCAGATCCGGAAGGGGTATTTGTCCGTCACATGTTATTGTCCCCCCCACGTGTCGCTCCGCTGTCCAGTGTGATAACCATTGAAGCTGGGTAGCTAGGAAATATGCTTCAAAAGCCAGGGCTCCCAGTCCCTCTTGGTCTGTCGATAAGCACAGGGTGGTCAGGGCGACCCTATGTCTCCCTCCGCCCCATATCAGGGAGGTGAGGATTGTGTTCAGTTCCCGGAAAAAAGGGCGCAGTGGTATTACTGGTGGGTTGGCAAAGTGGTAGAGTAGTCTGGGGACCATGATCATTTTCGAAAGTGCTACCTGGGCTAGGGGCAGTGTTCTCCAAAAGTTTACCACCGGTCTTAACCCCGCTAGTGTTCTGCGGTGATTCCCCTCGTATATGTCCTCCGGGGTGTGATATAGTCTTAGATATCTGGGCGCAGCAGCACTCCAGGTCAGCTGCTGAGCTCCGATGGAGATATCCAGTGGCGCCAAGTGGGAACTGAGTGGGTAAATCATCGATTCTTCCTGTTAACACGCAGGCCGGAAACTCTCGCAAAGTCCTGCAGTGTTGTCCAGATCGGGGTCAAGTCACTAGTGATGTCCCAGACATAGACCAAGAGGTCATCTGCATACAGGGAGACACAATGTATAGTATTTGCTATCGGAATCCCCCAATCTTCGCCTCCCTGACGCAGGCGTGCTGCTAGGGGCTCCACCGCCAGCACGAACAAGATTGGCGGTAGGGGGCACCCCTGTCTAGTGCCATGCTCTATCGGGAATGGGGCCGAGATGTAATTGCCCATCCGGACTCTTGAGGTGAGACCCTTGCATAAAAGTTGAGTGTAGGACATCAGGATGGGTCCCACTTCTATCTTGCGAAGGACAGCGAATAGATAGTATCGAAGGCCTTTTCTAGGTCTAAGATGAGGCATGCTGCGTTAGGAAATGGGGCCCTCGCTCTATCTTGAATATGGAACAACCGGCGCAGGTTCTGGGAGGTATTGCGTCCCAGAACAAAACCATTTTGATCTGGGTGTATCAGGGGTGGGAGCACCTTGACATAGCGGTCTGCCAATATTTCCCCCAAAATCTTACAGTCTGTGTTTAGCAGCGTTATGGGTCGGTAGGAGGCTGGGAGCGTGGGGTCTCTATGCGGTAGGGAAGGTGACCTGGATGGATTCCCTGAGCGAGCCCGGGAGCACGCCCTTCTCTAATGCTGTGTCGTACATCATTACCATGCAGGGAGTCAAGTGTGTTGAGAAGGTAGCTTAGTATTCTAGGGGGAAACCGTCTATTCCGGGTGCTTTGTTATGCGCTAATGCTGTAATGGCCCGGACGACGTCTGGGGATTTAATTTTGTCCTCCAAGGTGATCTTGTCCGCTTTCGGTATACAAGGCGATGGTATGGGATGCAAACATTGAGATATTTCCCTGTGCACATCCTGCGCCGGTGTCTGATATAGGTGCGTGTAATAGTCATAGAAATTGTTCAGGATATCGATCTGCGCATGCTGGGGGCTCCCGGTTTTGTCCAGGAGTTCCGTGGCAGGCTTTACATCCATTTCCTGTTTGGCTAACTATGCCAGGAGTGTCCCAGCCCTGTTACCCTCTCTATGTACCTTGGCCGCATACTCTCTAAAGTTATATTTACGCAGATCCCTCAGTATCTCTGCATGGGCTGTCCTGGCTTCCACCACCTGGGCTGGGGTTGCCTCGGCCGCGTCTGCTTTTTACGTCAGTGTTGCTAATCTTGTTTCTGCATGTTTTAGTTATTTCTCTAGTGTGACGTACCCCCACCATTTGTTCATTGCAGTGTCCTCTGGCAACCACCTTGAATGCATCCCATTCTACCAGTCTGGATGCCGATATACGTCTCATGCTCGTGATGGAACACCTGGTCTGTGAGGCACTCACGCGGCAATTTCCAGGTAAGCACTGGGGGCTGAGGTGGCCTCCATTGGAGCGTTATTATGTGTGCATCGTGATCCAAGAGGATCCTACTGAGGTAGTCTGTGTGTTGAACTGTTTGGCGTATAGCTGCTGTGCACAGGAATCTATCAAGGCGAACTCTCAGATTGTGAGGGATGGAATGGAAGGAGTATATTTTAGTGGTGGGGTTCCGTTCCCTCCAGGCGCCCGCTAGTGCCCAATGCTGCACCCAAGTACGATACCGCTCTGTCAGCCGATGCGCAGGCAACCGTGCTGGTGGGGGGTGGGATCGATCAAGATGTATATCTAACTTGCAGTTGTCGTCACCCCTAGAAGTCATGGGTATGTAGTGTATTGGGGCAATACTTTCGTGAGGTGATTCCAAAATTTGTCCTGCTCTATGTTGGGGGCATATATGCTTCCTACTAGAATTAACTGACCCTCTAGCAGTCCGGCTAGCAGAGTATACCGTCCTTCTTTGTCTACCACTCTTTCCTGTTCTTTAAAAGGAATCCCGGGTCGTACCCCATATGAGAGTGCCTATGGCGAATGCCGAGTATGTCATGGCACATATGGTACCTCTCCATATTCTGCGTAAGCGTTCCACCTCAGATGTCGTCAGGTGCGTCTCCTGCAGGAGAACTATTTGTGCCTGTTGTCTTTTTATATATGCATATACAGCATAATGCTTACTAGTGGTGTGCATACCCCAAACGTTCAGTGTTAAAATTGTTATATCTGTGTTAGGAATCTTGGTGACCATGCTGTCTGACGCTTAGCAGTGAATTATGTGTCTTGTTGTCTGGTCTAGTCTCCATGTCTTCCCCCCCTCTGCCTCTCGCCAACCCCTCGGTTTGTGTTGCTGCTCATGTTTCCTACTGGGATTTGTAGGGGACGAAGGGATATTGGAAAAAGGTATAACTAAACAAAGGTTTATAATCCCAACTGTAGAAGGAGCTGAAGCGCAAGGCTTCACCTCCAAACTAACCATCTGGTAGTGTCTTTAACTCGTACTTCGTAGGGGGAGGGGTTTCCTATTGTTCCACTAGTCTTGGGTGTTGCAGCTACCCGCCATAAGAAGGATACATTAATGATGTCAAGGAGCATCCTCCCCTCGCCTCCCTCCCACAGCTCTCCAGACCAGCAGAGCGTTCGGTAATGTTCGAGATACCTCGACTCGGTGCCGTACTAGGCTAGAAATGTCATGGTTGAGGACCCAATGCCTTGATGGTTGTTTCCTCTCCGGACTGTCTCCTGTCAACTCGGTGTTCACACTATTGTGTCCGCAGTTTGTGGGGTCACTATCGGCAGGGTGACAGAACCTTCATGGAAGGTACCTGTATCGTTGTTCTCCTCCTCAGACGTAAAGATGTGCGGGGTTCTTTCATCATCAGTGTCGCTCCGGGATTGACCTAACTGTTCAACCGCTTTCAGTACTCTTCTGTGTTCTGCTATAATCTGCTCGAGGTTAGGGAAATTCTCTGCAGAGGGGGCGGGTCTTGGACTCAATTGCTTGAGGAAGACTTTTCGGTATTGCCGCCTTTGAGTTCTGGGAAATCATTGGCTGTGTCTTGTCTCATTATTGCTGAGGGCCCCCAGTCGTTGCTACACCCAGTCACTTGCTTCCGTGGGCTCCAAGAAGAAGTATGTGGTGCCATCCTGGATGATTTTGAAGCGGGCCAGGAACAAGAGGGCATATTGGACATTTTTGTTGGCACAGTGTGCGTTTAACAGTCATAAAAGTGGCTCTTTGTCGCTGTACTGCCCTGGAGTAGTCTGGGAATAGCATGACATGCTTATCCTCGATTCGTAATGGCCCTCGCTGACGTGCCACCCGCAAGACTGTGTCCTTATCCTGATAGTGGAGCAACTTCAGTAGGAAAGGTCGCGGTGGTGATCCTGGAGGCGGTTTTCAGGCCGGAATCCGATGCGCTCGCTCTACTGTGAAGAAGGGGGTGAGGTCTGGTTCTGGTGTAAACGTTTTCAGCCACAGTTCGATGTACCCAATTGGATCAGATCCTTCAACTCCTCCCCGCATATTCAGGATACGAATATGGCTTTTGCGGGAGTGCCCTTCTAAGTCATCCGCCTTGTTTTCCAGGATATTCATCCATGTTTGAAGCTCTTTCATAGTCTTTTGTTGGAATTGTACTTGCGGCTCTAGCGTTTGGAGTGTCTTTCCCCCTTGCTTGACCTTGTCCGCCAATTTTCTGTGGTCATCCCGGAGCAGATTTAAATCGGTGGCTAGCTCTCCAAATTTGTGCTCCATGGACACCCATAATTTTTCAATTGCCACTAGTACTTTATCTAATTTAGCCAACATGAAATCAGAGTGGGATGACTCCCCATTTGACTGGGTGGGTTTTAGTTCCGTGGTGGTTGATCGGGGGCCGACCGGTGCTTGTTTCGTTCCCGTGGCACTTTGGCGACCCATGTCATTTACTTATTTGGTGAGAGTAGGCAGATGCCGTTTTCGACCCTGAGACGGGCTGTGCCGGGTCAGGGTGTAGGTATGTGCTTTGCTTCCCACTCCTCCAGCTATTGGCTTGCTGTCTGGACTATCCTGGCGCTCGTAGTGATGCAGATGTTGTTTAGTTGTTCCTGTGTCCCTGCACCTGCCGGTCTCCTGTCGTGCTTCTTACGCCCCACCACCATGTGGGGTAGATACGTCAAGTCGTCCAGAGGTCCGTGGGGTTGTGGGTCTCGCAGAGCCAAGTAGCCGTATGGGACCCTGCTTATAGGTTTGGGCTATTGGGGCCTCTCGGCGATCCCCGTGGTCCTACTTCGTCCGGGGGTGCTCCAAGCTGTAGAGACTTTTGTTCCCTCTTCCTGCGTCTCGACGCCGAACGGAAAAAGGGGGTGGGGCTGTCAGTAGGCTGGTATTGACCCGGTCTTAGCCCCGCCTGGCCCTGCGTCTTGACAAACTACGCTTTACCCAGGTGGGGGTACGATTTCGCCCTTAGTGTACCATCCAGTTCAAAGCCCCTGTGGTAGTCTTCCCCTGGTGACGTCTTCCCCTGCACCTTGACTATTGGCGCCGATTATGGGAGCATGCAATCGGGTTACAGATTGGTGAGACTCCAGGGGCAGTCACCACATCCCCTGACCCCCTCTGGTCTCCAGGAGGCAGCACCTGTAGGGATTCTCTCAGGACAGGTTGTAGGAAGGTGGATATCTGACTATATAGTTACCCCAAATTTTTGCCTAGTGTTTAGCTGTTTTTTTACTTAGTTGGCCTGGGACCCTGCTATTCAGGGCCCCAGACTATCTGCTCTCTCTGTAAAATGTACTCCATGTACTTTAGGTACATATCCAATTGAGTATTGGGTCAGCTTTGTGAGCCACTGTATAGTGTACCTTAGGTACCCAGGGCATAGGTGCACCCAAGGCCTACCAGGGGCTGCAGCATGTATTATGCCACCCCTGGCTGGCCATCCAAATTGACACAACTGGCTGATCAGTCAGCTGGGGCAAGGTCGTGTAATCACCCCTTGCTTAGGTATAGTATTCCTATACCTACCATTACATATAGACACATATATACCTAAAAGTCATTCCTTTGGCAGGCCTTAACAATCTTGGAGGCCGAGTGCTTGGTTTTATGTGAGATGGTGCTCTAGCATGAGCTGAGCCTGTCTGCAGCTTTCAGAACCATGTCCTTATAGCTATTCTAGGATATAGCCAATAAACAAAAGAAGAGTGTCCAAAGCTTTATATTATATAAGACCACAAGACGGAGCAAACAAACGGCTTCACTTGAGACGTTTTTAGAAAACCCTCACTCACCACCTAGTGATGACATGCTTCATCATCGGGCCCCACCAAAGAGACCGAGTGTCTCTTTGGTGTGCTGCAACGCCAGATTTACTGCGGAGCGGGTTGGTGAGTTCAGGCAGTGTTGTGCAAAGAAAAGTAACTAGTGAGTGGTGAATGGTTAAAAAACAGTCCGTAGTGTATCAAAATAACTTTATTTAAATGATCACTAAGGATAGGTTTAAAATTATGTGTTGGAAATTTCGTCCACAGTTAATTGAGTGGTAGTTTCCTAAATATCAGTCGACATGTTTCAGCCACGAAACGGTGTAATTTTACCTGGCATTCATCAGGACTCTGCGTGTGCTAAACCCTGGTGGAATGGACGCGCTAAGGCCCACCCTTACCTAGGGGCGTGAAAGTGAAAATTAACAAACAGTGAAAAGTGCAAAAAAATTAGGAAGGGAAGAATGCCTTCCTAATTACTCCTGGTTTAGGAGGCTTCCAGCTTAAGGGTTTCTGCACCTGTAAATGGAAATGACAAGGACATACAAAAAGGACAAAACATACATTCAGTAATGATGCTGAACATATGTGTACATCGCTAGTGCTCCAGTGCGTGGTTTGAGAGACATTCATGGTAAAATAACGATATAGTTATCACCACCGTAGTCCCTGGGCTTATAGATGCTAAACAGTAGGTAGTGCTGTGTACTACTCGTGCTATGCAAAAGTATGGTTAATTAAAAAGAAGATATTAGCCTTGTAGCTATCAAATTAAAATGCAGGCATGATTGTGCTAACAGGTTAAAAATATATCTCACTTTCGTGGTGTTAGGAATTCGCACCATGGGTCTCAGGAGGGGGATGGGAACGTAATTGGCACACCCTACGGTTTTTCAAAACAAAGGAAGTAAACGCACAGTCAGTCGTATAGCGTTCGAGAAATACTTAGCTCGGTAGTGAAATCAATCGTGAACAGGTTTTGGTTTCTACTCACGCCCTCGACGCTCGGCACCCGCTGTGTACCTGCATCTACCCTTGACCGGACCCCGAAGATGTGGACGCGGGGCCAGGAGAGCATTAAATGGAGGTTTTCGGAATGAACGGCTTCCGGGTGGGCGTGGCCGCATTCTATCGATGCCCACGTATGGGCCAATCAGTTAGAGCATGGGTAATGGCCGACCACTTTTGGTAGGCCCCAGATGTCAGTGACTGATCTTGGTGTCTCTGTGTTTTTTTGTTTTGGTCGTGTGTGGACCAGGGCATCCTTTAAACTACGTCCTTTCTTAAAGGAAAAAAGGGGTTTCTCCCAAGTTTTGTTTATACTGGACAATATTCTCCAGTTCTTGTTTATTGATTTCTTCACAATGTTTGAAAGTGTGCTATGTGTGGTTACACATGTCAGTGGGGTGTCTTTTGTGTTACTGACCCTGTCCTCAAGGAGCGCTTCCCTCGGCTGGTTACGGGCTCTTTTATAGCCCTTGTTCAGGATTGCATGTGGGTAACCTCTCGCCTTAAGCTTTGATGATAGATCTGCAGATTGGATTTTGAAATCCTGTAATTCAGAGCAATTCCGTCTTAGCCGTAAATATTGGCCGTAGGAGAGGTTTTCTTTTAGAGGGCGAGGGTGAAAACTGGTGTACTCTAGGAGGTTGTTTTTAGCCGTAGGCTTATGTCTTGGTGGTGAACCTTGTTCCGGTGACTTGGATCGTTACATCCAAAATGGTTGCCTCAGTTTTGCTGGTGGCATGTGTGAATCTTAGGTTGTGATCCAGGGTATTGACCCAGGTAAGGAAAGCCTGTAGCTGTTCATCGCCGCCCGTCCAAATGACCAGGACGTCGTCTATATAGCCCTTCCAAACTTGGATGGACGTTGAGAAAGGGCAATCTGGTTGCAGGATGTATTTCTCTTCAAAGTCTGCCACATAAAGGCCTGCCACACTTGGGGCAAATGTGCTGCCCATTGAGGTCCCAGTGCATTGAAGGAAAAGGTTGCCTTTATAAGAAAAGAAATTCTCTTTTAGAGCCAAAGTTGCACACTCCAAGTTGAATTTTTTTTAAGCCTGGTAGTTCCAAATAACAGAGTGTAGAGCCGCCCCCAGGACCTTGATGGTATCATCCTGGGGGATGTTCGTATAAAGGCTCTTGATGTCTAGCATGACTAGTGTTACTGTATTTTCAGTAAAGCTGAGGTCCTGGAGTAACTGAAGGAGGCTCTTGGTATCCTTAAGATAGGTTGGGGTGCTCTGGACTATCGGCTTTAAGTAATAGTCACAAAAGCGCGATAATGGCTCCAATAAAGAGCCAATCCCTGACACGATCGGGCGTCCAGGTGGGGGCATCCGATTTTTGTGGGTTTTAGGCAGTGTGTAAAAATAGGGTGTTATACTCTCATTGGTACTGAGAAAATCCACTTCGTTTTTTTAAATTTGCCCGTCTTCTTCTGCTCTCTTAACCAGTTCCGAAAACCGTGTTCTCAGGTCCTCTGTAGGGTCTAGCGTCAGAGGTTTATAATTTTTCTTGTCATCCAGGAGTATTTGGCATGCCTTGTCATAGTCAACCGTATTCTGTATGACCAGGCCACCGCCTTTGTCCGCCGGCTTGATCGTAATGCTCTGGTCGTTTTGCAAAGCCTGAAGTGCATGGTATTCTGCAGTACTGAAATTGTTAAAAGTTGTTGGGTTTTGGCAGGTTTCAAGGTCCAAAAACACTGCCTGTTCAAAAGCAGTGATAGCAGCCGGTACTGTGTGCGGCGGAGGGTTAAACGTAGAGCTCAGTCTGAGGCTGGTGTCCCCATTACGAGAGGCTTCATTAGGGTCTTCTTTGCCCTCAAAGAAAGCTTTAAGTTTCAGCTTCCTAAAGAAAGCAGCGAGCTCGCAATGGAGCCTAAACTTGTCCGGACGGGACGTAGGGACAAAGCCTAGTCCCCTTTCTAAGATCTTGGTTTCGACCGGTGACAGAACTTTGTCAGAAAGGTTGGTTATCAAGCTCACATGTTGCTCGTTCCCGGTTGTTGGTCCTTGTTGCGGGTGTGGTTGCTCACCGCATCGTTGTCTTCCCAAGACACTTGGTTCGACCCTCTTCTCTTCCCTCTTCCTCTCCTGCCCAAGTCTAAAAAAGGCTGGCGATATTGGGGAGTGAAATTTGGTAACGATCCAAGTCACCGGAACAAGGTTCACCACCAAGACATACCATAAGCCTACGGCGAAAAACAACCTCCTAGAGTACACCAGTTTTCGCCCTCTAAAAGAAAACCTCCCCTACGGCCAATATTTAGGGCTAAGACGGAACTGCTCTGAATTACAGGATTTCAAAATCCAATCTGCAGATCTATCATCAAAGCTTAAGGCGAGAGGTTACCCACATGCAATCCTGAACAAGGGCTATAAAAGAGCCGAGGGAAGCGCTCCTTGAGGACAGGGTCAGTAACATAAAAGACATCCCACTGACATGTGTAACCACACATAGCACACTTTCAAACATTGTGAAGAAATCAATAAACAAGAACTGGAGAATATTGTCCAGTATAAACAAAACTTGGGAGAAACCCCTTTTTTCCTTTAAGAAAGGACGTAGTTTAAAGGATGCCCTGGTCCACACACGACCAAAACAAAAAAACACAGAGACACCAAGATCAGTCACTGACATCTGGGGCCTACCAAAAGTGGTCGGCCATTACCCATGCTCTAACTGTAGCGTCTGCCACCTCACGGTACACTCAAAAAAGTTAGAACTCGAGCCTGGCAAAACTTGGATACAGAAAGATCACACCAATTGCAACACGCAAAACGTGATCTATCTTATCACGTGCCCCTGCAAATTGCGCTATGTAGGCATGACCAGTAGAAGGGTGAAACAGAGAATCTGTGAACACCGTTCAAACATCAGATGTAAGAAAGTCACAACTAAAATGAGCAGACACTTTCTCGAACGCAACCATACAACAAACGACATGCAATGGACAGTTATTGAACATGTGAGTAGTGGCAATAACATCAATCACCGCCTTTTTGAAAAAGAACAGCGGTGGGTGTATAGGCTTGGGACCCACCTACTTGGATTAAATGACGATATTCCATGGAACTCTGTGATCAAATAAATACAATTAGACATGTGTTAGACAGGCACCCCTGTAATTGCTGAACAGCTTAGTACAATGAGCATCACTCTGTCCCTTACGAACCGTTCCCCCTAACTTCCTCCGCCCCTCTCTCTATGTTCCTATTTTGCCATGTGGGGCCCATTGGCTATCAGTACACAAGTAAGCACACAATTTTGCCCCTAAGGTGATAAGCCTAATACCAGTCTCAGACACATTAATAAACCTTTTTTTGCTGCAAATATAATCAGATCTTATAGATTATTGCGCTTTTTCTTAGCGCTGAACTGGTATATATACTTTTTGTCTCTTACTGATTGTGTATGGACACAAGCTACCGGGCTCCGCTATGATGGGCCTCTGATTGGAGCATTTGACCAAGCCCCCAACCCATGTGAAGCAAGCGACCGTCCCGGTGTTAAAGCCGAGGGTCACCATACCAACAAACAACATTCACGCGTCAGGATACTTCCTGACCATGTGACCGCAACGTAAGATGACGTAGGATCTCTCTGATTGGCCCATACGTGGGCACCGATAGAATGCGGCCACGCCCACCCGGAAGCCGATCATTCCGAAAACCTCCATTTCATGCTCTCCTGGCCCCACGTCCACATCTTCGGGGTCCGGTCGAGGGTAGATGCAGGTACACAGCGGGTGCCGAGCGTCGAGGGCGTGAGTAGAAACCAAAATTTGTTCACGATTGATTTCACTACCGAGCTAAGTATTTCTCGAACGCTATACGACTGACTGTGCGTTTACTTCCTTTGTTTTGAAAAACCGCAGGGTGTGCCAATTACGTTCCCACCCCCCTCCTGAGACCCATGGTGCGAATTCCTAACACCACGAAAGTGAGATATATTTTTAACCTGTTAGCACAATCGTGCCTGCATTTTAATTTGATAGCTACAAGGCTAATATCTTCTTTTTAATTAACCATACTTTTGCATAGCACGAGTAGTACACAGCACTACCCACTGTTTAGCATCTATAAGCCCAGGGACTACGGTGGTGATAACTATATCGTTATTTTACCACGAATGTCTCTCAAACCACGCACTGGAGCACTAGCGATGTACACAAGTGTTCAGCATCATTACTGAATGTATGTTTTGTCCTTTTTGTATGTCCTTGTCATTTCCATTTACAGGTGCAGAAACCCTTAAGCTGGAAGCCTCCTAAACCAGGAGTAATTAGGAAGGCATTCTTCCCTTCCTAATTTTTTTGCACTTTTCACTTTTTGTTAATTTTCACTTTCACGCCCCTAGGTAAGGGTGGGCCTTAGCGCGTCCATTCCACCAGGGTTTAGCACACGCAGAGTCCTGATGAATGCCAGGTAAAATTACACCGTTTCGTGGCTGAAACATGTCGACTGATATTGAGGAAACTACCACTCAATTAACTGTGGACGAAATTTCCAACACATAATTTTAAACCTCTCCTTAGTGATCATTTAAATAAAGTTATTTTGATACACTACGGACTGTTTATAACCATTCACCACTCACGAGTTACTTTTCTTTGCACAACACTGCCTGAATTCACCAACCCGCTCCGCAGTAAATCTGGCGTTGCAGCACACCAAAGAGACACTCGGTCTCTTTGGTGGGGCCCAATGATGAAGCATGTCATCAATAGGTGGTGAGTGAGGGCTTTCTAAAAACATCTCAAGTGAAGCCGTTTGTTTGCTCCGTCTTGTGGTCTTATATAATATAAAGCATGGGACACTCTTCTTTTGTTTATTGGCTATTACCGGGGAATAAGAGTGTCATTCTACTCTCCCTACCTCTCTTTTTGTTTTGACATATTCTAGGATATAGCCGTACCATATACTCTTAAGTGCATTATGATCCTCGCGGTTATTGCTAACTTTGGTTAGGCTTTATCAAAACATGTCGTGTAAGGTGTCATACGCTTTAGAATACTACCCCCTGCCAGTTCTGGCGGCGGGAGAAGCATTCCACCCTTCTAGAGTAAGAACACATGTAGTTGTGGCTTTACCCGGTTAAAGTTAAACAGAGCCTCAGCATCACAAAATGGATGCTGCTGCCACAGACACGAGTCTGACCTCCTGCTGCTGGACGAAACTTCAGCAGGGGAGGCCTGGACAATAGGTTTCCTGTCTTGGGAGGTGATAGCACCTCCCCAGACAGCCTGTAGTGTATTGGGGCAGGGTGGGTTGAATGAAATGAGACACTGCCTGGGGCACACAAGGTGCTCTATGCATAGCCCGGTTCAAACCAGTTGCTGGGGCACTCCAGCCCCAGCTCTGGCGCAAAACTGGACAAAGGGAAAGGGGTGTAACCACCCCCTTCCCAGGTTCCACCCATAGGAGGGACCTAGCAGGTAATCCTGCCCCTTAGATTAGTATAAAGCTAGGAGCTGAGTCTAGAGACTTAGATTATCCTGAACTGAAACTCTGAAATGAAACTCTGGACCTTCGACATTCTACTACAACTAGAAGACTGAAGAATCTCCCTTGTGGTCAAGGAGTGACCACCCTGTGCAAACAGCCACCACCAGTAACTTGCCGGTTTGCTTTGTTGACGCTCCAGCCGGATCCCGAAGACTTAGCGACGCAGCCTCTAAACTTCCAGACTTCTCTGACTCCGACCCACATCCACAGCAAAGCCTAGACCCATGGCGGACACGAGAGACGTGGAACCGGACATCCTGCAGTACCTTCTTTTTGCTAATTGTGCAGCTTCTGAGGTGTCCTCGAAGTTGTGCATTGGGGTTTGAGAAGCCCCAACCCTGAGCAGTAAGTGCACCAAAGCTCAGCCCTCCACACTCCACGAGTGCCGCGTGGGGCCTGTGCCTGCATTTCTCCTCGACGCATCTTTGCGGTTGCTAGCCCGTTGGCTAGTGGCCCTCCTGAAGACATCCTTTTGAATCAACATCACTTGTCTGGTTGCTCTGGGCTTGCTCCTGCTTTCCTGTAAAGGGGAAGCTTCCCAGACCTTGCTGGTCTGAACAGAAGCCGATCTAGCTTTCCTGCGCGGGTTACCTTTGCCAAGGCGTGTTTGGTCCAATCCGGATACCGACACCGCCAACAGTGAGATCCTTCGTGGGACAGTCCGTATCCAGCTCCTGGTTGCCGTCTACGCCTCCTAGTCCACGTGGCTGCAGAGACAAGCTTCACATCCTCACCTGATTGCATCTCGACTTCGCCTGGTTCGTTCCTGGTTCCTTCCCAGTCACTGGCTAGTGACCCAGACTGTGTCCCCTCTGCTTTCAGGTTCTTCTCGACTCTGATCCACCCTTGGATCCACCCGGACATCTTCCTCCTGGTCGCCTGCAGCATCTTCTTGCACCTCTCCATAGGATTTGCGACGAAACCCCACACAAAAGAACACCTATGGCTTTCCTGGGTGAGGTAACTCAAGTACTCCGGTGCTCCCGTGGTTAACAACTATCCAAGTGTCTTGGTTTAACTGGGTTTTCCCGTAGTCCACCCGGAAGTGTCCGAAATCAACTACTTTGTAAACTTTACGTTCCCATTGAAAGTCTATGGTAACTCGCGTGTGTGTTTAGACACTGCACACGCATCCTGTGGGTCTCCTACTTCCTGTCCTTTGGTTGATCAGTGTAGCCCAGCGATTTCCTAGGCCCTAGGCCTACTCATCTTTCCTGAAGTGGTTCTTATACCACTTCTTTAGTATAGGGTTTGTGAGGCCCCTAGGGCAGAATTGTATTTGTGCAACTTATTTTATTTATTTATTTTATTTATTTTTGACATTTGTACAGCGCTCTGTTACCCGTAGGTGTCCTGGCGCTAAGTATTGCTCCTGATATAGAGACAGGTTAGGGAATCAGATGGTAAACAACCATGTCTTTAAAGCTCTTCTAAATGCCATATGTCAGTCAGTTTTCTGAGGGCGGGAGGCAAGGCATTCCAGGCTTTGGCTGCACCCAGCACAAAGCTTCTGCCACCCCAGCGCGCTCTCTTAATTCGAGGCACCGCGATCAACCCCAGGTCAGCTGATCTAAGATTCCTAGACGGCCGGTACCAGTAAAAGTACAGCCGCAGGAATAAAGGCCCATTGCCTTGTAAGGACTTGAATACTATGCATAAAGCTTTAAAGAGAATTCTCTTTCGCATATGAAGCCAATGCAGCTTGACCAGCTCCTGAGACAAGGGGACAAATTTAGGGATCCCCAGAATCAGCCTAGCCGCCACATTTTGAAGTACCTGTAACTTATTGAGTACCCCCTGTTGGGCACCCAGTAATAGGCTATTACAGTATGCTTATTGAGTAACTTGTGCTGTATCTCGAACTCTGACCTCATAAAGCGTGCAGAGGGGTTGTGTTAGTAATAAGTACATATATATTTGATATATACCTTGTGTGGTGTCCTTTCATTTGGTATGCAAGGGATTGTTATTGGTTAAACAATTGGCTTCACATGTTCTCTGAAGTGTTAGTCTAAGACTGCTTTGTCCATGCTACCACTAGGATAGCTGGTCTATAAGGTTGACTTTACAACCATCACCATAAAGGTTGTTTGGACTGGTGCAAGGTGCTCACTAGAATAGTGAACATCATATATCAGGCCAACTTCTCACATTGGTGTGCAGCAGTTGGGTAAGAGCTTGCTGATTGTTTTACCATAATATCTTGAGATATCATTTGAAAGATCACATTAAGGTACCTAGAGGTACATATAAATCAAGTCTTAAATACTTAAGTTCTACTAAACTTAGTTGTTGTAGAGTAAAGGGCCTAGCACACCCTGACTACAACTCCTAGAGAGGTTTAGTAGATAGCACGTAATGTAGGTAGGTGCACAGACCTCACCTCACTAGATCATGTCTCTGAGAGCAGAACCAAGTGGATCTCTCCCAGTGGAGGTAGATCCTTTAAGGATACCTTCCAGATATGATACCCTAACCTTCCATGATTTGAGCCACTTGTGCACAACTAGGAGGTTAAAACAGGGTTCCAACCCTACCCTCAAGCACCTGATAGAACTCATGGAAGAATATGATGCTAAGAAAGCCTCTAACCCAGGTCCTACAGGCAATGTAGAAGAGGGTCAGCCCTCAGCAGAGGATTCCCCTGATCACAATCTAGTTGATGAGAGTGAAGTAGAGGAGGACTCTGAGGAGGATGACAATGGCCAGGTCCAAGTGGGAGTACTTAACCAGGCTAACCTAAGCTTACATGGGACTGGAGAGGGCATAGTACCTTGCAGACCCCCAAGCAGGCTTAACTCTGAGCACAGAAGGAGGAGATCCGTATCCAGGGAATCTCATCACTCTGGTGTCTCAATAGGGTCAGATGCTATCAGGAGAATGTCTTCCCCTGAGAGAAGAGAACATCAGGCCAGAATGAAAGAAGTCAATCTGAGGATTTAGAGGCAAGAACTTGCCCTAGCCAAAGAGAGACTTGCTCTTGCAAGAGAGCAAAAGTTAAGTGGGTTAGAACCCACTGGTGGCAGCATTATCCCTAAGGATAGAGAAAGGTCAGTTGACCATAAAAACCTAAGTAAGATTGTCCCTCCCTACAAGAGTGGGATGACATCCACAAGTGGATAACTGCTTTGGAGAGGGCCTTCATAGTTCAGCAGGTACCCCAGAGTCAGTGGGCAGCTATACTATGGCTCTCCTTTTCAGATAAAGGCAGATATAAGCTCCTCACAGTTAGTGATGAGGATGCTGATAACTAAAAAGTCCTGAAAAGTACTCTGATAGATGGGTTTGGCTTAACCACTGAGCAGTATAGGTTGATGTTCAGGGATACCCAGAAGACACAGACTCAGGACAGGACTGATTTTGTAGATTGTGCTACTAAGGCTCTGGAGGGCTGGTTATTGGGCAGCAAAGTACATGACTATACAGGATTGTATAATTTGATTATGAGGGAGCAGATCCTTAGTAATTATCAAAACCAGCTTCTACACCAGCACCTGGTGGACACTGATCTGACCTCTCCCCAAGAATTGGGTAAGAAGACAGACAAATGGGTCAGAACCAGGATTAGGCCTAAAAATCAGGGTGGTGACCAGAAGAAAGATTCTACCAGCCTCAAGAGAAAGGTGGGGATAAATCTAAGGACAAATCCACTACAGGGCCCCAAAAATCCTCTGAGGGGGGGGTGGGTTCCAAAATCCTTCCTCTAACATTAAGAAACCTTATTACCATGTGTATAAGCAACCTGGCCATTGGAAGACTGAAAGCAGTTGCTCCAAGTCCAGCAATAAGGAAAATATTCCTCCAAGTAATACTCCAACACCTCCTGTTACTACTAGTAGTAAACCCCCAGGTGGTGGGAGTACCCCCGAAACTGTGGCTGGGTATACTTGGGGAACTCAGGTGGACTCTGGCCTAACCAGGTCCCCTAATACAGAAACTCTAGTCTGTGAGAATGGCATGGGGTTTGCCAACTTTACTGATTGTCCCAATACTTTGGGCAAGTATAGACAGGAGCCCCTCATCAATGGTCAGAAAGTTGAAGCCTATAGAGACACAGGGGCTAGCATCACTATGGTGACTGAGAGTCTAGTCCTCTCAGGACAACTTTTACCTGGGTTCACATACCAGGTGGTCAATATTGATGGAGTGCTGAAAGATCATCCCATGGTAGTAGTAAATCTCAGCTGGGGAGGTGTCACTGGCCCAAAGAGAGTGGCAGTGTCTACAAACTTGTAACAAACCAGGGTTCCCTGTTCTGTGGATAATGAAACCCCTAGGTCAGGGAAAAAGCAGTGTGTAGGTATCAACCCAGGCAGTAACAGACAAAACTTGCCCACATAATAGTAATAGGACGCAACAACCCACTTCCGTAGAAAAGACAGTTTATTTTAATTAAACAGAATTCTTAAAAATCTACAAAAACAATGGTCTTTAAATTTAAAAAGCATGTAAAGAATTACAAATGCATATAGACAGATACATAAAATACAATGAAAACAAATAAGACACAACAATCACAATTTCATAAAAACATGGTATCAGTTCTTGAGTTAAATGTAAAATATGTTGTCGACGGGCGTTTCGGCGGCCAGCGCCTTCTTCAAAACAAACAAATTTTCAAGTTCCTAGGTATAAAAACATAATTACTGATCCAAAAGTGCATTCATTTATTTCATAAAAAAGAAGGACAGTAACTCATATTTGTAGTTCAATACAATAATCAAAGCAAACATCATATTGTAACATCTTATATTAACTGTCAAAACAGGACAAACGGAAGTAGGTGGAGGCATTATGCGACCCAGACGGATAAGCAAGTGATACCCCAATTGGGAAAGAATTTAGTAAATACTGACTTCGGTGCTCATACAGGGGAGTTATCACCAAGTGTGAATGTCAAAGATAAGACAATAATGATAAGCTCAGAATGAACAATTGATGGTAAACAGATCAACAGAAGATCAACAGAAGTGCATAAGGGCCTACTCATCTTTCCTGAAGTGGTTCTTATACCACTTCTTTAGTATATGGTTCGTGAGGCTCCTAGGGCAGAATTGTATTTGTGCAACTTATAGTATGCTTATTGAGTAACTTGTGCTGTATCTCGAACTCTGACCTCATAAAGAGTGCAGAGGGGATGTGTTAGTAATAAATACAAATATATTTGATATATACCTTGTGTGGTGTCCTTTCATTTGATATTCAAGGGATTGTTATTGGTAAAACAATTGGCTTCACGTGCTCTCTGAAGTGTTAGCCTAAGACTGCTTTGTGCATGCTACCACTAGGATAGCTGGTCTATAAGGTTGACTTTACAACCATCACAATAAGGGTTGTTTGGACTGGTGCAAGGTGCTCACTAGAATAGTGAACATCATATACCAGGCCAACTTCTCACACAGGTGTCCACCTAGATCGACAGGTCCCAGCTCTGTCTAACCCCTCAGACCTATTGGCTACTCCTTCACTTCCCCCTTGCGTGCCTCGAGGCCAAGCACCGAGCAAGGGGGAGATTCAGGGGTTGTCTAAGGAGGGCAGTGCTATATGTCTCTGAAAATCACGAGGGGCTGCGTTTTGTTGACTGGGGAGCCCCCACGGCAAGTGAAATTGATATGGGCCAATGTACTCTGTGCTTGCTATCTGGATCCAACCCGTTGTCAAGGCCCTATGTGGGTGCAGTCCCCTCCCGATCGCCTGCGCCTCACTCCCCTCCCTTCCCGCGCTCCGACTCCCAGTGCTGTGCGGGCGGAGGGCAACCTGCACTGCCACCACAGTGTCCCGAATGCTGTGGGATACAGGCCCACGTCCGGGTCCGCAACTGCCTCCGGTGTTCAGCCCTGGGCAGTAACCGATCCCCCAAGGTTTCAAGCAGCTGAAATCCCGGCGCCCTTCAGGGTAGGGAAGGGGGGAAATCCAGTAGTTAATGCCGCCACTGTCTGTGGATCGCTGGAGGGCCTGTTCGTATCAGGGAGCTCCTGCTCTCTCTCGGAGGCAATACAACAGCCCCCCCGCTGGACCCGACGCGCAGAAAGTGCCCTCCGCTCGGGCTGTCAGGGTGACACAGCCTCTCTCCACAGCCGCACACGAGCTACGCTCTCACCTGGTGGGCTCAGTGGCGGGATGAGAGCTCTCAAGGCGGTACACAGTGCGTCTCTGCCTCTGGTCCTGACCCCGGGGGCCGCCTCTAGAAGACCCCAACACTCTGGGCCTCTATGGGTAGATGGGCTCCGCCATTTTGAGCGTGCCGCGTGATCTGTCAGTCAAATCAGTCCCTTTTAGTAGGCCGTCTGTTCCGTGATTCGGGAATTGCTAGGGCGTCGGGGGATCATCATCGATGCTGGCGCTGGTTATGGGAGGTCGAGGGATCATTATCCCATTTGTGACTACGGGCGACGCCGGCTGCCGAGCGGAGCTCTAGGGAAACGCGTCCACCATCTTGGCTAGCTTAGCCACGCCTAAACAGTGTCACTTATAAGGTGCACAATGTTCACACATAAGCACACTTAATGCCTGATAATGTCACACATTATCAAACTGGAAACTTGGCAGCTATGGTTGTGTTTTAGAAGAGTGTTTGTCGTTTGGTTGAGCCTTTTGTCAGAAGTGTTTCTTTGTCCTGCATGATGAGCATTGAGTTATGGTTATCATGTTATGGGATGCAGCTCTTAGCTGTTTTATTGGTGAGGAAGTGTGAGGCATAGTTATGCATTTTTATATAATCTGTGTTATGCTGCAGGTCTGATTAACTTTGCAGCTCCCTTTATTGTGCTGAAAGGTAAGCTTCTTTTAAAAAAAATACCAATAAGATTCCCGATGCTGTCTAAGGCAAAAGGGCACCCAATCTGTATTGTTATGGATAAGGACAAGTCAACACGCAAGGCAACACGCGAGTAGGAGAAAGGTGCTAAGGGGGACAGATCTCCCTGGCTATATTGTGTTACAGTCCTCCTTTTTATGACAGTAATACGAGATGTGAATTGAAGAGATTTGCCAAGATGAGATATGTTATCAATGTGATGTCCTTAGTGGAGTGTGACGAGGATTATGCCATCGGGCCTGGGGTAGACCCAATGCTGCTGTATGAATGAACACAGTGGTTGGATCTGGATGATGTGGCGAGTGTTAATAAAAGGCAGGGCCCAGCGCAGGCCTGGGTCTGTTCCATGAAAGCTCAAAAGGGAATGTGTGTGTTTTGTTCATGTGGCAGGTGGGCTGTGGCACCAAAAATTGGTGACAAGGGTGGGTTGGATTCCTTTTGGAATCTGCCTCTGTGTCCCAAGCAAAATGAGCTCCTGTGGTTCTGTATCCCCACAATCCAGCCCCAAGGAGGCAGGCCCTGAGGCACCAGACCAACAATGCGTCTGCTGCCACCAGGGGCATTAGTGGGTAGTGACTGTCCTTGCTGCTGAGTTTCCCATAGTGAAAGTATGGGTAGTGGCAGGCCATCAAGGGACTGCCAAACGACAACACAAAGGCATGCAACGGAGGAAATGGCACCACTAGGGGGTATTTGGAATAGACACTACGACAAGCCATGCCAGGAGAAGAGTGCTGTTACACATGACAACTTCCAGACGAAGCCTGAACCTACAATGGCCTGTCCCTAGAGTCCAAAGGGGTACATGTGATTAAGCTATCATGAGCATGCCACCTGCATAGACCTAGTGTAGGAAGGTTGGATCCTTCTAGCATGGTCACCACCACTTTTTGCCTGGTGTCAGTGTGTTTTTGACTAGTCTGACTGGGATCCTGATAATCAGGGCCCCAGTCACTGTGCTTCTCCCCTAAATTTGACCATTGTGACTACTTCTGTACCTCCACAATTGGCTACTGGTGTACCCCTATACGTCTCTAGTATATGGTACCAAGGTACCCAGGGAATAGGTACACTAGGGGGTCTCCCATGGGCTGCTGCATGTATTATGACACCCATGAGAGACCACTCCAACTTAGACGACAGGCCTGCCATTGCAATCTGTGTAAGCTGGTGCTAGCACCACTTAGGACAGATATAAGTTTACCTATATCTGAGATCACTACACGTAAAACCTATGTCACCCCTATGGCAGGCCTTTCAATTCTTAAGGCAGTGTGTGGGTGCCCCTGCATGAGCAGGACACCCCTACAAACCCCAGAGTAGTTTCTCCATGATTTCTAATTGCGGCCAGCCATTTCAATACATATAGTGGCCATCCATCATTCCAGAATGGCCGACTATATATTGGCTGTGCCAAACCTGGGCAAGTTTGATATCAAATATGTTGGAATCATACCCCAACACCATTACCGGTGTTGGAGGTATGGATCCATTGACTGGGAGGCTCTTCCGAAAGCCCCCAGTACTCCCGGTAACAGCCTTTCAGGGTCTGCTAGCAAGCTAGTGCTGTTGCCGACCACAGACACAATTCTGCTCTCCTGCTGCCATATTTCGAGATGGTTACCTGATCTTTACACAGAGAGGGGGATGTCTGTAAATAATGGATCATGGGAGCGGTTAGACCATCATTACAACTTGGGTGATTATTTAAAAAATGTAATGGTTCTAAGAATGTATTAATTATGATTGTATATGGACTATGACTCACACTGGAATGGTGGAAACACTCAGTGAATGGATTATATTCGTATGTATATTGGTAGGGAGTCTTTCTGGGGTGTGTTTTAATGTTTTTTGTAGGAAAAGGTTAACAGGTGAATGGTTAGTGTAGTACAATTTGAATGTATAAAACATCATTGGTGATATGTATGTTTTCAATTTTAGGCCCTGATGAAGTCCGACAAGGACGAAACCCGTTGGCTGGGACGAATGAACCACTTCTGTCAAATTTACATTTTTATTAAAAAAAATGGAATCAGAGCAACTTACAAGACTCCTGAATTACTTTTATTTGTCACATCATGACTACTTGATCTATTGCTGGAGAACAGTTTAACATTCTGTTGATTTTGTAACAGATAATCCTGTATATAATTGAACGCTCCTTTTCATTTGTTATTTCTTGACCTTGTGTTGGGGTAGCCTCTTGGCAATGGGGTCACAAAAGTAGAGCGTTGGAGGAAACAGAATTGGTATTAATTACACATCAATGCGCCGTTTGGAGCCCACATTGGCAGTGTGCTTTTTTCTAGTAATCTTGGGATGGAGTCACTTCCCTGCATCTGCAGGCACAGCAATGAAGCTGAACAGTCTGCTGCGCCTGATGTACCACATAATTCAAAGGATCAGCAACACAGGTGGTGGTTCTGCAACTCCTTCGAGGCCTGGCCCGCCCTCTGTCCAATTTTGAGGCCCATATCCCTCGTTGGAACCACTGGGACCGAACCCCTGTGCACCATGTCGAATTGTTGTTGCCACGGTTTGTTGGCTCTGCAATCAAGAGATCTTCGGGCTACAAGAAACTCCAGCCACCAGCATACCTTCCTGCCAAGATCAGCATCCTCATTGCATCCTCTGAACTATGGGCCTTCAATCTTTGGTGAGCTGCTCGAGGTCCTCTTGCGACTCCTGTGTCTTTGGCCTGTGGGTCCTCTCGAGGTTCTTCTCCTGTTTCAGTGGGCTCCGCTGCTTGCTTGGGACCTGCTCTGACTCTCCTGCTTGTGGTGAGTCCCTAGGACCTTGCTGGTCCCAACGTTGCTCCTTCTTTGCTTTTCACGCCTGTTGCAGCTGCTAAGGCTTGTTGATGCTCCCGCCAGACACTAACCCCCTGGTTCTTGACTTCCGACGTAGGGCAGCTATTGCAGGACCCCTGGCCTTCCTCAGCATCGCCTGATCCACACAGCTGCAGCAACAAGGTCACCATCTTCACTCCTGAACCTTCCGACATCTGTGGGCATTGCTCTTCCGTGCCTCCTGGTCACCGCCGAGTGGCATAGATTCTGTCCCCTCTTCTTGCAGGCTCTCCTCTTTAAGAATCCACTGTTGGATTCCATCAGAATCTTGCACAGTCTTCTCCAGTGGCATCTTTTTTGAGGTACTCCATTGTGGTCTACAGCGGTTTCCAATGCCACTTCGCACCTATGCACCCAGCTTTTCCGGTGTAGGAATCCTGGTTCTTGAGGTATTCATGGGTGTAGTGACAATCTGAACTTCTGTCTTCCACAGGGTTTCTTCACAGTCCACTGGGAAGGGTCCTTTTTCTTCAAAACTGCTGCCTCGATTTTCCCGTTGACTTCTATTGAGTTCGTGGCTGTGTTTCCACTCTGCACACAGCCTCCGTGGGGTTCCTGGGTACTTACCATGTGTGGTTCCTTGAGTCTACAGCTTCTCTGAGCCTTTTGGTCCAAGTCCCGACTTTGGTCGCAGTTCGCATTCCATTTTTTTAGTATAAGGTTTGGTCTCCCTTTGGAGACCACTTTATTTTGTGCTACTTACCTTATTTGCAATTGAAGTATTGTTGTGTATTTGTGTTGATATCTCCGGGTAGGTATATTTTTAAATATACACTGTGTGGTTCTTTTTAATTTAACCTACACTACATGATTATATCTTGTAAAACAAGCCGCTTCTGGATAAGCCTGAAGGCCTCTCTCCACAGCTATCACTTATAGAGCTTTCTGTGGTTGTCTAAGACCACTAAAATCACCATAAGGGTTGCCTGGATTAGTGAAAGGGGCTTCGCTTAGATAAGTGTGCACCATATACTAAGCCACCCTCCTACACATAGCCTGCCAGGATACCAGACTGGCACTGGATTAGCCACCTAACCTGATGTGAACAGGAATAAGAAGGAGAGCAGGAGAACGTCCAATGGTAGAATATCCCAAGGTTCCTGTGAGCACACTAGAGCCTAAATCATGAGTGGTAGCAGGATGATGCCTAGAAGCCCATCGCCCATTGGAGAAAGACCCAAGATCAACTGTCTGTGGCCCAAACCCAAGGGCAGCAACTGTAACAACAGGTTGACTGAATGGCCAACATTCTGGCCATCAAACCTTTTGTGCTTGCTGTGGCCCTGTCAGCACATACACCAAAATGGCGGCTTTGGTTAGAATGTCTGAAGCAGTGTTTTGCTGCTACCACATTGGACAAGAACAAAGAGACCTCTACTGTTACAATTGGTGGTAAAGACATTTACAAGTTATGCCTCAGCCTCCCAAAAACAGGTCTGCCACACACATGTGCAATCCTCGCTACATCGCTTCACAAACAACTTTGAGCACATGGCCAATCCTGAATTTGAGTGGTTCTTGTTTCCCCAAGCCTGACAAGAATCAGAGAAATCGTGGAATGCCCAGGCTCAAACAATTATCAAGTATGTGCACGTTCCAAAGTGAAATGGAAGAAATAAGGGAGCAAATCATCCAAGGCTGTGCATAAGGCCAGTTGAGGGAACAAATACCCCAGGACCCAGGACATTTTGACTTTGGTCCGCTCGAAACAATAATTCAAAGCCAGGGCGTTCCACATGGAGGCAGCCCTACACAAGACAATCAAAGTAGAGCTAGTCAATCAAGACATGCAAGTTAAACCTCCAGAGAAACAATGGATATGTCAAATGGCCTGTTGAGCTGTGGATATTGTGGAAGCACCACACATTACCAAGACGAGTGCCCTGCATGAGGAAAAACGTGTGTATCATGTGGGAGGTGAACTATTTTGCACAGGTTAATTGCGATTCTCATATTAACATGACTAGAGAATCTGGATCTCATTAAAGACTCGGAGGCTGACATTATGCATAAATCTTTAATGCAGACCCCAAGCAGCCGCATCACAATACAAAAGTTTCAATTAGAACACAGGCAACATCAAAGTGCCATGAACCAACAAGAGACAGCCTCTTTTAAATGAGGACAAAGAAGAAGATAAAGTTCATAAAAGGTTTGAGACGTCCAAGAAACCAAACTTCGTAACTTGAGTGGAGAAGGCAGGAAAGGAAGAGATCCACGCAGGATGCACTGATGAATGAGAAGTCGCAAGCACTGTCAAGTTTAGGAATTATCTGAAAAAGATAAGGAAATTAGTCCAAAAAACCCATTAAATATAAATCCAAACATGTCATAAAATATGAATCCAAAAGTACACTAAGGATTGTAAAGATAATACAAAGACTGTAAAGTTTTACAATAAATTGTGCAAGATAACAATACCCATTGGAATGCCACCAGAGGTGGGAGGGAGGGATAATGTCAGCCTCCGAGTCTTTAATGAAATCCAGATTCTCTAGTCATGTTAATATGAGAATCGCAATTTCATTACAAGACCGGAGGCTACATTATGCATAAACCTTTAATGCAGACCCTAAGCAGCCGCATCACAATACAAAGGTTCCAATTAGAACACAGGCAACAGCAAAGTGCCATGAACCAACAAGAGAGAGTGTCTTTTAAATGCGGCTCCCGAGCAGATAAGTTGATATTTTACCCCTCTTCACTTGAATGTATTTATTGTGTTATTTAAACTATTTTTCTACAGGGTGTGCTATAGGTGTGGTGCAACCTCCCACCCCCCTCCCCCGCGCAACACCCCCTCCCTCACTGATCTCCAATTTACGGAGATGTATCCCTTTATGTCCCTTTATTCTCTCTTGTCACAAACTAACCCATGTATTTATTAATGCTCCTCACCCCTTAGTGAGCAAACAAAGCGTGCTCGGGCGTTATCAGGCTTAATTCATTACTGAAACCGGTTCCCCTCTTACGCGGTACACGCGCTGGGGGAAGATTATTCTGTAGTTCTAGCTATGTTCACTGCTTTATTTAAGCGTATTCAGCCATGTTTGGTGCTTTATTTAAGCATATTTTGCCCCAAAATCTTTATGTAAATACCTCGACGCTCGAGCCCTGGTTCTTCTAACCGCGACGCATCATTTGAGGAGTGCACCTTAGCAAGAAAGACGCGACGCTTCCTTGTTGCTAAGGTTCTTTCCTGATTTTTCCCTGACTGCCCGTATGCCGATCACAACGGTGTTTCCATAGTGACCCTGCATTCACCACGGCGCTTAGAGAATTACCGGCAGTTAACTCTTGGCTCTCGCGTTTTTAAAACGCTTTACCTGATTTTGGCTGCATTTTGTCACAGTTTGCTGCATTTTGACACAGTTTGCTCTTCTTCACGTTATACATTGTTTATCCTAAAAAAAAATTTTTTTTCAAAGGGGGCTTATTTATCTACGATATTGACTAGTCTCATTCTGACTCCTCCTTGTTTATTGGCCTAGCATTATGATGTCTAGCAGCGAATCAGATGAGGCTTCTGCCCCTACAGCAAATTTGGGAAATGATTCCTTCAAGAAAATGCTCCATATGGAGGTGAAATCTTGTATGTTGGAAAGTCTCTCTCATTTTATGTCTGCCAAACGTCCGAATCAAGGTACCAGACAACCTCTAGATCATGAGAGTGATTTAGGAGGTAAGAGTCTAAAGAAGAGCAAACACGGTGATGTGAGCATGGAAGGTCTTAGCACCTCCAGAAATCAAGGAGGTCCAAGCACCTCATGGTCTGATGGAGGTCTTGGCACCTTGAAATATATGGGTCTCCTTGGCGGCACGAAAGATACAGGTGTCCTAAGCGACACACAAGAAGGAAATGCTCATCACAGCAATGGAAATGATGACTCAGATGATTCTGAGTTTATTGACGAATATGTCCTCGACCTCAACGACGATAATCAGGATTTCAGGGATTCGTTTGAGGATGCTCCATCTTCCTCAAAGGACGTGATCCTTAACCCACTAGGCAAGGAAATGCTCTCACCCCAGAACCTTAAGCATCCGCGGAGTTCAGAATGGACTCCACAGGATCACGTTGCTAAATTTGTAAGGAAATGGATTAGAAACCCTTTGGAAAGGGAAACGCGCAACGTCTTGAGAGCAGAATGCTCTAGACCGAGCATTGGGGATAAGTCTTGCTACACCCCAAACCTGAACACTGACTTAATTAAGTTCCTTTTTAAACTAGGGCGCGACCCTAGGAAAGGGGTGGAAAAGTCTTTCAAAGGGTGCCAGGATTGTCACCGTGACGTCCTTGGTCCCCTCACTAGAATCCTTGATTCGGCCATAGAGAGCCATATGGAGGGCACTCACCTTGATACAGAGATGATAAGAGGATGGAGCCAAAGAGCGATTATCCTTTTGGGGAACGCCAATGCTAGTATTAACGCCGAGAGGCGTATAGTGGTCCTTACTCGCATCAACCCCAAACTCAGCGATCTCACTGATAAGGAACCCTCCAGGAACCAAAAGGGCCTCCTGTTTGGCGAAGACCTAATAAAGTCATTAGGAAAATATGTTTCGACATTTACTGCCCTCGACAGAGCGCAACAAAACATGCACAGGTGTTCAATACCGGAAATAACCTTTTTGTAAGGGCCGGAAGAAGAGGCCAACCTTCCGGCCGGTTCTCCCAGAGGGACAATTATAGAGGACCCGGAACTGGCAGAGGCTACCAACAATACAAAAACCCGCAGTTCTACCCTCAAAGGGGTAGGGGACAATGTAGCAGGGGATTCAGATCGCTTGGATCAAACAGTCAGAGCAATTCCTTAGGTGAGTGTTCCCCTTCTACCTCCCTGTTCTTCCCCCTTAAAAGTGGGCGGCAGGCTAAAATACTTCCTAAAAAATTGGGAATCCATTACTCAAGACAGTTGGGTACTAAACACTGTGAAAGGCTTCACAATAGACTTCGATAACGAACCTATCCAGAACTCTCTCCCAAAGGGTATTCCCCTGTCCCCGGAACAACAGGGTATAATAGAAGAGGAAATCTCTTCTATGATTCAAAAGGGCGCAATTTTAGAGGTGCCTATGGAGCTCCTAGGATTCGTGAGCAACCTTTTTTTGGTCGAAAAGAAAGACAAGGGTTGGAGGCCGGTTATAAACCTTCGGCAGCTCAACAGATTCATTTCTTACAGACACTTCAAAATGGAAGGAATTCACCTTCTCAGGGGCCTGCTCCTAGAAGGAGACTGGCTGGTCAAACTAGACCTCAAGGATGCTTATTTTACCATTCACATGGCGAACGTTCATCAACGCTTCCTCCAGTTTCTCTGGAAGGGTCGCTTGTACCAGTTTCAGGCACTTCCTTTTGGTCTCTCTTCCGCACCCTGGTGCTTCACCAAGGTCATGAGAGCTGTTGTCTCTTACCTAAGGTCAAGGGGCATTCGTCTAATCATCTATCTGGACGATATTCTCATTATGGCGCAAGACAAATCTCATTTAATCCGAGACCTGGACTTTACAATGAAACTCATAGAGAGCCTGGGTTTCATCATAAAGAAGGAGAAATCATGCCTAATCCCCTCAAAATCCATAGAATTTCTAGGCTTCACGTTCGACACAACCCGTTGGATATTGTGGAAGCACCACACATTACCAAGACGAGTGCCCTGCATGAGGAAAAACGTGTGTATCATGTGGGAGGTGAACTATTTTGCACAGGTTAATCACTCTACCCATAACACAAGACAATCAAAAGTCAAAGCTGAGAACCTCGTTGCCAGTCTACCGAGGAAAGAGGTAGAAGGAGACCTGGATAGCGATGAGGTGGAAGGCTTAGTGCACAGGTTTTTGTTGTGGATCAATCTCAATCTAACACATGGTCCCTTCCAAAATGTCAAGTTATAGTAGAAGAGAGGCGGGCGACTGCTATCATAAACACGGGCCCCCATTAACATAATGGACCAAGAAACATACGAAACAGTTGATGTGCTATCTACTCTGAAACTGGCAAACATTAGGGTCTACACCGACAGGCAGACCCAACTGCGGCCCCAGGCCAATACATTCGCAACCAACAGTTCCCACAAACAGGACACTATCCACGCTAAGGTATATGTTACAAAAAGTACGTTTGGAATGTTGCTGAGGATTTGTGGACTTTTCACTGCAGGACAAACACTTAGTCACTTTTGATGCCAGTGTTTGCCCCCACAGGAAATGCCTTTTTCATTCTTTCTTACGGAGGTGTGACACCCCGTAGCCCTGCTCCCCTCCCCACCCTACCCACTGACATTTCACCACCTCAAACTTCAGTGCCATTTAAATGGCCACTGCAGTGCAAGTGGTGAAATGTCAGTAAGCTATAAAAGCATGGCAAAAAGTCCCCATACCACTACTGAGTTGCCGAACGGCGGAGAGACAGTAGCTGGTACAATTTGCTTTCAGAATAGTTACAGCCGAATTAGAGAATCTGTTGGGGAAATAATATGGCCTGTTTCAAGGAATACACAGTTTGAAGAGGAAGATCATCAGACTGCATATTTATCACTCAGTACAACCTATTGCCCTATGGCACCGAAGAGTAGCCTTCCACCTGAGGCTGAAGATAAAGGCAGAGTTGAAGAAAATTGAAGAAGCCGCCATTATTGAGACGGTAGAGGGCCTATCCCCCGGGTATCACCGATTGTATCAACCTGCAAGCCAAAGCAACTAGGGGAATTCTAGATGTGTGCCGACATGCATGGAGCACCTCTCACACCAAATAGCGCAGGCCTGTGAGATCACATGGTCTGCTTCGGGCCACGCAGCTTCACCGCTACCAGCTGGGATTCCCCAGCTTCCAGATTTGCACCTGCCACCAGCAAAGTGTCCCAGCGAGGCGGGAGTAGACCTCGACACATTTGCAAGGCTTAAGCAGGCATTCTTAGCCAGTAATGCTCCACCGGGTGCCCCCTGCTCCTGAAGATGAGGACCATAGTGACCCGGATGATGATGCGGGCCTCTCTCGGCCCTGACTCCCTTCCTTCCCGGCCATCCACTCACCGCTACTGATAACCAAAGGCTATGCTCTGATATGTTGGACCTTGATGAGATTCTTCACCCGAGGTCTTCCGAATGGGCTCCGTCGGAAAAAAATCGCATAGTACATGGCGGGCCGCACCCGGAAGCCCCTGGAGACGGATTCCCAGAATTGCCTTAGGGCTGAATGTCCCCACCCATCCCTAGAAGGCAAGGTGGCACTGACACCCGACATAGACCCAAAGATGTCAATCTTCCTGCAAAAATTCATTAAGGACCCGAAAAAAGGGATAGACAGGTCATTGCAGGCATGCCAGAACAAGCTGCTGGATACCCTGTGCCCATTAACAAAAATCCTGGATATGGCAGAAGAGGCCAAGACATTGGGCGCCCTCATTTCCCCTGATACCCTCTTGGCCTGGGCACAGTGCACCGTTGTAGTCTTGGGAAACGCGAATTGTGCGTTTTCCAACGAGAGACGTCGGTCACTGCTCATCAAGGTGGACCCCAAACTCGGGTACTTGGCTGACTCTGAAGCGGGCACTATCGCGCAGGTGGTCTTTTTAGGGAACCTTTTTAACAAGGATTTGGGGAGGTTCATAAATACCTTCACCTCCTTGGACAAAGCACAATCCTCCATTAATGAAATCTTCCACTCCAGGGTTTTCCGCGGGGCCGGTCGAGATAGGGGGCACTCAGCCGGCCAGCCCAATAGCCAATGCAACCCAGAGGGCAAGGCTCCCATCAAGGCTAGTACCAAGACCAGGCCAGATTCGTGAATTTCGACCCCACCAGAGGAAGACGAGGCCGAGGAAGAGGAGCCAGAGGTGCAGGGGCCTCTAGCAATGCCGATGAGTGTTTTCCCTTTTTCCCTCGTAAAGGTAGGGGGCCAGCTGGTGAATGTTTTCCAGGCTTAGACTTCCATCACTGGAGATGCTTGGGTTCTTCAGACAATTCAAGGTTTCCAGGTGGAGTTCTAAGGTACTGCCACTCAAGCCGAACCCCCCAACCCATCCGCTTTTCAGCATCAGAGTCGGCTCTAGTGGACAAGGAGGCAAAGTCCTTCCTGGGTAAAGGTACTGTCACTCCAACTGTTCCACACCCCAGAGGGTTTATCAGCAATCTCTTCCGAGTAGACTAAGCAGGCAGAGGTCAGGGCCCGGTCATCAACCTGTTCAAATTCAACGAGTGGCGTGTCTATCGCCACTTCAAAATGGAAGGGATCCACTTGCTATGAGAAATCGTCAGACCTTGGGACTGGATGGTGCGTCTGGACATCAAGGACACCTACCTCTCAATCCTCATCTTTCCCTCCACAGGAGGTTCCTACAATTTTTCTGGGGGGGGGGTGAGACTTACGAGTTCCCCACCCTGCCTTTCAGCCTATCCTCTGCACTGTGGTGCTTCACGAAGGTCCTCATGCCAGTGGTGGAACACCTGAGGTCATAGGGGATGAGACTCATCATCTGCTGCAACAACCTCCTGATAATGGCCCAGTGCCCCAACAGGCTTGCTTCAGCAACTCCGGATGGCGGTCAATCTCCTGCAGAACCTGGGATTCGTAATCAATTAGTCCAAATCCCTTCTAGTTCCCTTTCAGAGGGTGATTTTTCTGGGTTTCTTGATCAACTCCGTCGAGACTTCTCTCAGCCTCTCTTCCCGGAAGGTGACAAAAATGTGTCACCAATTGTGTTGGATGCTCACAAGACCTTGAATCTCTCTGAGACAGGTAGCACGCCTGGTGGGCCTCCTGTCCTCCACCATCCAGGCTAACTTTCCAGGGCCTCTTCATTACCGCGCCCTCCAGTGCTTGAAGGCCGCCCACCTGCACAAGTGGTTCTCGTACTCTCAGCAGGTGACACTCTCCATGGAGGCCAGAGAGGAGATCAACTGGTGGCTAACCAACATGGAGGCATGGAATGATCAGTAACATTTGGTTCAATTCCAGATATCGTCATAGAGTCCGACAGCAGCAAGTTAGGCTGGGGCGCAAGATGTAATGTTTTCACTACAGGAGGTGTGTGGTCTCTCGAACAACGTTTACATATCAACTGCTTGGAGCTCCTTGCGGGTTCCTTTGTGATCCAATGTTAGACCAAAGATATGATCCAATCTTGTGTTCTCATCAAGATGGACAAAATGGCAGCAATGCGGTACATCAACCACCTAGGGGGCACTCGCTCAAAGGCTCTCTATGACCTCGCCTCCAACTTCTGGCAATATTGCCTGGATCGTCAGATCTCGGTTACAGCGGAATACCTTCCGGGTCAGGACAATCAAGTAGCAGACTTTCAGTCCCGCACGTTCCGGGATGTGAGTCTGTGGAAACTTCATGCAGGGGAATAGGAGGCTGGCTTAGTATATGGTGCACACTTATGTAAGTGGGCACCCTGCCCTAAAACAGGCAACCCTTATGGTTCTTAGACAACCTTAGAAAGCTCTCTAAATGCTAACTGTGAAGAGCAGCCTTCATGCTTAGTTCTGAAGTTGTGTAAAGCAGCTTGTTTTACCAGAACGTTATCTTATTGGCATAGATTAAATGAAAAAGAACCACAGAGTGTATTTATAAAAATAGTTATTTATTATAAGGCACTCACTAACACATACAAATATCTCCAACCCGGAGATATACACAATGCACACATTACTTTGCAAATAGAACAGGTAAGTAGCACAAATACCCGGTCGCCAGGGGGAACCAAACCATATACTGAACTAGTGGTATTCGACCCACTACTCAAGTCAAGACTGTACCAGAAGATGTAGAAGTGCTGGGGCCCCAAGGAACCACCTGAGGTAAGTAACCAGGAACCCCACGGAGGCGGTGTATAGAGTGGGAACACGACTGCATGCTCAATTCAAGTCAATGGGTAAGCCACGGTTGCAGTTTTAAAGAAGAAAGAACATTCACAGTGGACCCTGAAGAAACCCCATGGAACTCAGAAGGTTGGAGAGCTGCCCCACCTGTGGATACCCTAGGAACCATGATACCTACATCAGGGAAGCCAAGTACATAGGTGCGAGGAGGTGTCGGAAACCGCCATCAAACTCAATGGAGGACTTCAGGAAGATGCAGCTGGCAAAGAAGATGTATGTGTCCGGTGGAACCCAAAGGTGGATTCAAGATGAGAAGTACCTGCAAGCAGAGGGGACAGAGTCTATGGCACTCAGGAGTGACCAAGAGGCACAGAAGATGAATGCCCACTGATGTTGGGTGTTGCAGTAGAGTTGACAGTGAACTTGGAGCTGCAGCTGTGTGGACTATGTGATGCTGTGGAAAAACACGAGCCGTTCACGAGCTGTCCCACGTTGGATGTTGAGAGTTGTGGGGTCGGTGTCCGTCTGGAGTACCAACAAGCCTTGGAACCTGCAAACAATGTGGCAAGCAAAAAAGGTGTAGTGTCCGGACCAGTAAGGTCCAAGGGACTCACCACAAGCAGGGGAGTCAGAGTAGGCCCCTAGCAATCTGGAGAACCAACTGTAATCAAGGAAAACCCTCAAGAAGATCCACAGGCCGAAGGCACTGGAGTCGCAAGAGGACCTCGAGCAGCTCACCAAAGATGCAGGCCCACGGTGCAACAGGTGCAGTAAGGGCAAAGACCTTGGTCACAGCAGATGCTTGAGGTTGAGGCTACTCAGAGCCCGAAGAGCTCTGAGGAAGAAAGCCAACAAGCTTTTGCAATGATAAGTCGACGCAGTGCACAGGGGTTCGGTTCCTGTGGTTCCGATAAGGGATACTGGCCTCAAACTTGGTGAGAATGCAGTGCAGGCCTCGAGGGAGTTGAAGAACTACCACCTGTGTTGCTGAGCCCTTCGGAGTGATAGAGCGCGCAGGTCACCCGACTATAATTTTACCATATGCACATTGGGCCCATAAATTCAATTCACCATATTTATTAATCGGGTAACCTTACACTCTACTACCAGTAACCCTGTTCCTTCCTATTTTATTTCCAATGTACCCGACTTACCACTCCACTGCTACGGGTACCTAATGACCACAATGGATCAGGGAGCTAGCTGTAAAAGAAAGGCAGATACCAAAATACAAAATACTTTTTACTATGTTTGCACTCATATAATAACCACAGATTCAGGAAGTTTTAAAACCTTTATCTAGAGTTCATCGGATTCAGAAAGCATAAGGTTCACAGCAAGTACTTTCAATAACAAAGATTATAAAGAGAACATATCCATATAGGAAGTGAATAAGACCAACCATTTATGAGTCTAAAGGGAAGGTAAGAACAGGGAACATGCTAGTAAGAATTTTCAGGAATTTAGACTTGACGTGGAATAACTAAAGGACGTGGAAAAATAACGAACATGCTAGAATGTCACAGTTTTTATTCCCCTCAAAAGTGGGCAAAGCACGAGAATTTAGTCAGTCTATGGAAACTCGAAGGTAACATGTAACTATAGGGAAGGTAAAAGTGGAACACGCTAATGTTATGTTATGTTATGTTATGTTATTGTCATTTTTATTGCGCACAGATGCTCCAGCTAAGGAGCGTCCTGGCGCAGGGAAGGGTGGACACAACACAACACTAAAAGAAACGAAAAAGTAGGGCGATAGAATTTAAAACAGGAGGATTTTCAGTGCCTTACGAAATACAAATAAGTCCTCTAACAGGCGGATTTCTAAAGGGAGAGCATTCCAGAGGATCGCGGCTCTCACCCAAAAGGAACGACCGCCCATCCGGCTAAGTCTGAAACGCAGAACAACCGCAAGAGATTGGCCGAGAGATCTAAGAGGGTGGGTCGGAACGTAAGAAGATACAAGATTGTTAAGTATCTCTGGTGCCGACCTTTTTAAAATTCTAAAGGCAATGCTGAGAGCCTTAAAGTGGATTCTGCTTTTGATCGGTAGCCAGTGTAAGGACCGTAAAGTGTTAGATGTAGGACAGGTCCGTGGCAGACCGACCACTGCCCTCGCAGCCGCGTTCTGTACACGTTGTAAGCGAAGGATCTCCGATTGGTTAGCTCCCAATAGGAGCGAGCTGGCATAATCCAACCGGGAGATAATCGTCGCTTGGATGACCAGCTGTCTTGTCGGAGCATCAAAAAATTTGAGAACCGGCCTTAGCCAACGTAGGACACCAAAACAACCTGCCGCCACTCTCTTGGTATGAGTCGTAAAGCAAAGGGTATGATCTAGCCACACTCCCAGGTTTCTGAGTTCCAACACTGGTGAAGGGGCCGGCCCCAGCTCAGGCGGCCACCAACTGTCCCCCCAGCAATCCGCGTCTCTTCCAACGATCATCACCTCAGTTTTTTTCGCGTTCAGCTGGAGACAGTTGTTATTCATCCAGCTGGCCACCTCTCTCAGCCCATTTCGGAACCTGAGGGCATCCTGCTCGGCATCCCCGCTGATCGTGACCGCTAGCTGTGTGTCGTCGGCATATGAGACCATGGTTAGGCCCCACTGCCTGGCGACATCAGCCAGCGGCTGCACGTATAGGTTGAAAAGCGTGGGACTCAGCGAGGAGCCTTGAGGGACCCCCAGGTCCAATGGATGGTATTTGGACTGAAAAGGAGGGGTGGCAACGCAAAAGGAGCGATCACTAAGGAAGGAGCGGAACCACTGCAGAGCAGAGCCACAGATGCCAATGCCTTCCAGGCGGTGTAGAAGGATGCGATGGGACACAGTGTCAAAGGCAGCGCTAAGGTCTAATAGAATAAGCGCTGCCGTTTGACCTGCATCCAACACAATCCGCAGATGTTCTACCATTGCCAGAAGGGCCGTCTCCGTGCTGGAACCCATTCTGCATGGGATCGAGGACATTGGCCCGGGTCATATGCTCAGAGAGGGCCAGGTTGACATGAGCCTCCATAACTTTGGCCGGCCAGGGAAGCAAGGAGATAGGGCGGTAGTTTTCTGGTTTTAAAGGATCCAGAGATGGGTTTTTTAGGATCGGGGAAACCACCGCCTGCTTCCACTTGGCAGGAACGATACCTGAGGTCAAGGAGAGGTTAATCAGTGAGCACACTGTCGTGCGCCCCTGAAAGGAGGGGTCTCTAAAAAGGGCCGATCTTAGAGGGTCCGCAGGAGAACCAGATTTGACTCGCTGTGCCCGCTTGACAAACTCATCCCAGGAAAGAGTGGGAAGAGAGTGCAATGCCGGACAGCTACGGGAGCCGTTCAGGGGAATCGAAGGCAGCGTCCTACTAGGGAACGCCTGATAGATGTTCTTGACTTTGTCCAAGAAAAAGACGGCTAGAGTCTCACAGTGGGAAATGGAACCATCCACTTGCGGAGCAGCTCTCTTAACCATCAGATCTTTGATAGTTTTAAAGATGGTCTTAGATGGATTGAGGCTGTTACGGAATTCCGTCGCGTAGAACGCCGCACGGGTTCTACAGATGGCTCGATGGTAAGCAAAGCAGGTAGAGGATACAGAATGTGCTCAAGGAAACTATCTGAATATTCCAGAGCAATCATTTCATTTAGCTAAAGGAGGGTAAAGAAAAGGAACATCTATATTTCATGAACTGTATGCAGGAACGTACTTAAAGGATGGGGAAAAATTGGAACATGCTAGTATAACAACTATAATGTATGACTTTATCATTTATCAGTGCAAAAAGGAGAGTAAGAGGAAAGGATCATGTGCAAGTACGATTTTATTAAAAGCAAAGAAATAGAGAATGCGAAATGGGTTCCCTCAGATTTATATTTACCTAGAACGGTGTGGACACCAACCCTGGCCACGGGTCAGTTAAGGACAGGAGAAACCCAAGGAAAGACAGTTGCCAGTAGGCCACCAGGTGTAGAATGGAACCCCAGGACGGGAAGACCAGATTAGGATCAGGACAGGATCACCAAGGTAAGACCAGCACCCGCAGTTTGGTAGCAACGCCTGGGCTCCACCCTCTCTGCAGTTATCAGTCAAAACCCCGAATTTCCCAGCAAAGTGCTCCGCCAGCACTTAAGGTTCTCAATACCCCGCTTGGGTCTATGGAAATTACGGACAGAGTGCTCCGCAGCTCTCTGTATCAGTCACCTATTGAGTGCATTGGGTCAGTGACAGGTCAGCTATTCGGACAAGTCGGACAATTTCTCTAGCTAAACCTAGGCTAGTTATACTGTTTTCGGGTCAGTGTACCACCCCCCAAATGTTGCAAGTGTAAGAATCCCCAATTTTGATTGGTCCTCAAGTAGGACAGGTCAACACACCAACCAGGATTAGACTTTCTCAAGCCCCAATTTACATCTTTTGGGACCGCCTATTGAATTTGGGGTTCCCATGATATGTGCTCTTCTCCTAACAATGGATAATACAATTTAATATACAATTGTTACAAATGCAGTACAGTTCAGCTTCGTCTTGCTGGGTTACAGGTCGGTTCCCATGAGCCTCTAGACTGTGGCTGCCAGCTGGCTGGGTTCCACTGGTACAAGGTTTTCTTCCCTCTGCCAGGGTGACATGCGCAGTAGGGACTTCTAAGATGGAGTTTCAAACACCTCCCAGGCCCAAAAGATTCGCCACATGAAAAGTAAAGGAAAACAATTTAGAACATAGAAATAAATGAATACACTGTATACCAGGAATCCCTATATGACTCCCCTTACTTTATACTAACTATAGCATTAATGTTAGTGCAAGACGAACAGCATTGCATAAGCTGCAGGGCAAGCATCGGCATGTGAGAACACAAAGCGGCCATTTTAAAGCTAGTGCGCAAGCGCAAAGATTTCCCACCAGAACTGCGACTACGTCACGTCACGTGAGTGTGACCAACGCATGCGCAGAAGAAATTCCCGCTAAGCAGCGGACATTTTAGAGGCAAGCGTATTAGGATAAGTAAACACATAGGCAAGCTTCGCTGGGACACCCCGTGTAATGTAGAAATGTGCAATATTAGTAATACGAACAGGCAGATTACATTCTATTAACGTTATTTGAGGTTCTTGATCCAAGCAAGTCGCTTTACGTGCGAATCCTTGCTCCATCAATCCCCTCTTTGATGATATTTTATATCATCACAAATTCATGGAACCAGATGCCAACTTCTCATTTTTTCCCAAGTTCAATCTCTTCAAAAATTCTGTTCAGCTTTTCTTTAGTTTCTTTATTAGGATGAGAATTTTTCACCCTTTTATAAATCTGGTTATTCAGTTCCTCTAATTCAAGTTCATCCACGTTTCTTTTTACTCCTCTCTTGTTCACAGTGTACTTCTTTTGGTGCTTTCGACATTTACAACAGATGAATATGATGAATACTACCAAACCTATTCCTGCAATTGGCATCAGTACTTTAATCAAAAAAACTTTTACCTAAGTTAGCAAACCAATGACCTACGGCGGAGAGACCATCAGTAAGTCTCTTCCAGGCACTGTCAACCTCAAGTGGTTTAAGCTCTTTTCTCAAATTTGTAATGTTCCTTACATACCCTTTGATCTCTACACTTTTATCGGGTATGTAGGTGCAACAATGTTGCACTTTCAGCATTCTGCTGACTCTGCCCTCTTTTGCCAATAGGGTGTCAAGAGCAAGTCTGTTCTGTAAAACCATTGATCTGACCGCAACCATTTCGGTATTGACATCAGGAAACCTCCAGCAGTGTCAGCAGATAACCGATCCACTACTGTTGACAATTTGCAAATTCTGTGTGTTTTCAGAACCACTCCCACTGTAGGTATCAGTGCACTAAAAATATCTCCTACAATTTCACCAGCACTTTCTCTTTTAGTGTGTACTAATTGATTAGTCTTTTCAGTGCTTCCAGTGATTTTCCCCACATGGTATATCTTTGGGAAGACAATACCAAAATAACAACTCCCATACCAATGGTCGGGCATTTTTGAAGTAAGCCTTATTTCCACATATAAAATAAATTCCTGGAAATACAGGCTCTGTCCCATCTTTGAAACCCCAACCTCCAATTACCTTGTAATTATGTTCACATTCACTGGAACCAATGAAAATATTGTTATAATAACTAGTCATTTCTCTTTTAAGACAAAGTTTCCCCTTCTTTTCGAAATCCAGCAACATGGCAGCATTAGCTCCACCATTTGAGGTGCTCCCCATACTCTCTGCCCATTTAGGAACCTTCTGGTTCCTGTCTTTGGCTTTCTTTGGAAAACTTTCTCTTCTCTTTTTGACCATATCCAGAAGTTATTTTTGTGTGCGTCATCTGTATTTATTTTTCCTACGGTTAGAAAATAATCACTCATGTATTTAGCTACATCTCTAGTCGTATGTACAGGGCTCAGGTTTCTTCGAACAGGAAGTTCAGAAAATGTCACATCAGAGTTTGAATAATAATACTGTAAAGGTCCTCTTTTATAAAATAAACTAGTTAGTATACTACAGGAGATTCTATAGGTTAAGGGCAAGTGGTGGTAAGTCACGCCTTCAGCTACAGAAGTAGGTAGCTTCATGCAGACATAACAGTCGTCTATTTCCATAGTTTCTACATAATGTACTAACAGGTTTGCGAAAACATTTAAATGAGTCTTGTTCTTTATTTTGTTAAAGTGTAATCCTTCCTCATCTGGTGCTTCTAAATCGATGCTTGTTTGTTTCAGGCTAAGCGGTTTGTCTAGTACATCTACTCTTCGTGGTGTAATTCTAGTGTGTGATTCTACAGTGTCATCAGGTAGGTTATTATTTGGGTACAGACTCGGGTTTTTACTCATCATAGAAGGAATAGTTATTGTTAGTCCTTTCTGAAGGATCAGTACTATCGCTACACTACATAAACATACTTGACAGCATGTTTTACAACAACTTCGTCTCGGTCTCCCATTCCCAGAAGAATCAGACATTTTAGCTCAAAAGAAGCTTCAACCCCTCTTTGTAACTCTGCACTGTTTGCTTACTCAAGTAGCTTTTTCAAGTTGCTTCTGCTTCTTCTTCGGTCTGTTCAGTAATCAATTCTTCATCACTTTCATTACTTTTGTCACTTATTTCCAAGTTCTCAAACTCCTCCAATACAAAGTAAGTCCATTCAGGGCTCGCGTATTTGTTGTTAAGCTTTTTGATACGAGCACTTCTTCTCTTTTGCTTTGTCACCGCTGGGTCAGTTTGACTCGAGACCTCATTTATTTGTTCAGGCTCCTCGGTTATCGTCTTCAGACGCAATCTCAGCCTTTTCACAAATCTAGGTACTGAGTCACCTTTCTTTAGTCTTTTAACTGGCACTGTGTCTTGGCCTTCTTCAAACACCCTTTTGTTTTCGTTCAGTTGTGGCACATTGGGATCAAGTTTGTCTTCAGTATTGCTCCCTAACTGACTAGGTCCAGGTCTTTCATCTGTTTCTTCTGCCTGGTCCCTAAACTGGCCTTGTTCAAGATATGCTGATTTTGGTTTTGATCTGTTTCGATCTCTTCTTCCTGAACACAATTGTCTAATCCTACCTGTTCCTGTTCAAGCTCTTCGAGCTCTTGATTTTCTTCCACTTTAACTCCCGCCCTAGTTTCTATCTGTCCCTCTTCTGGTGCAGGTGTTCTTGGTGGAGTGTCAATTACCTGCTCTCTCCCTATATGGTCCTCCTCAGAATCAGATTTAACGTGGATTTTGATGATCTGAGTGGCTTCTTCTTCACCTGTCTCATCCTCACTGTCCCACTGTCTATCTAAATGGGCTTGACTTCTAGTTCGTATAGGGTCGATTGTCAGATCGATTAATGGGACCCACTCTTCTTGACTGGAGCTCGGTTGAACTTCTTCAGCTACTTCAGGACCGTGGTCTTGGGATCCTTCAGCTGCGCAACCTTCAGTCACTTTCTTCGTATGGCTGGCATGGATCCAGCGAGGTACTCCTGCACACTTTACAGCTGTGGTGGTTACCAGGATCACCTGTCGTGGCTTTCCCCACCTGGGTTCAAGGCAACTTTTTTGAGTGTGCTTCTTTATTACAACCGAGTCACCTGGATTCAGGGCATGTGCTGGAGTCGTTGGCCTGGCGACGTCTTCTCCCCCAACCTGGCGAGAGATAGAACGTACTTGGTCAGCCAGCTCTTTACAGTATTCCAGTACCAAATCATCAGATATGCTTATTATTTTGTATCCTGGCACCCATGCTTGCCGCATTGCTCTTCCCATCAGGATTTCATGGGGACTCAAGCCTGTGTTCCGGTCTGGAATACTTTTGAGTCCCATCAACACAAGAGGCAGAGCATCTGGCCATTCCAGTTGAGTGTATTCACACATCTTTCCCAATCTTGATTTGATTGTGCCATTTATCTGTTCTACCACTCCAGAAGCCTCTGGACGATATGCACAGTGCAGTTATTGCATGATTTTGGATGCTTCACAGATTTGACTTATTATTTCATTCTGGAAATGACTTCCTCTGTCAGATTCAATTAAGACTGGGAAAGCGTAACGAGGTATGAGTTCCCTAAGTAACAATTTCGCTACTGTGATGCTGTCATTTCTACGTGCAGGGAAAGCTTCCCCCCATTTTGAAAACAAGCAGACAATGACAAGTAGGTATTTCATTCCTCGACAAGGGGGCAACTGAATGAAGTTAAGTTGTAATCTAATAAAAGGGCCTTCTGCCTTTCCAATTTTCCCTGGTAATACTATAGTTTTCTTTCCAGGGTTAAATTGTTGACAGGTCAAACACCTCTGGCAGAGTGCCTCTGCTACGCTTCTGAATTTCGAATTGAACCATGTTTGGCAGAACATGCGAATCATCGCATCTTTGCCTACATGTGTGTTTCCATGAATTAGCCTAGCCATAGGAGCAAGCATACAGTCTGGCAACACAGGCATATCATCAAGGTAAACAATGACACCATCTGCATTTCTCCTTCGACAACCGAAATTTCTCCATCTTTGTTTTTCCTGTGGCTCTGCTGCTTCCTGTAAGTCTCTTACTTCCTCCCATGTATTCACTCCCTCTAGCATCAAAAGTTTGCAGCTGTTTCCGTTTCCCCCAACCTTTATATTGATTGAAATTTTGTACTTTGCACAATGTTGGGCTAACTGGTCAGCATATCGATTACCTGCTGTCACTTTGTCATCGCCAGATTTGTGAGCAGCACACTTGACCACAGCCAATTCTTTTGGTAACTGGATTGATTCCAGTAAATCCTGCACGTATTTTCCATTTCTGATAGGAGTGCTTGAAGAAGTCAGGAACTCCCTTTGTAGCCACAGCTGGCCAAAGTCGTGCACAACCCCATAACCATACTGGCTATCAGTGTATATGGTCATTTTCAAATTCCTCCCAAATTTACAAGCTTTTGTCAATGCAATTAATTCGGCTACTTGTGCAGACTTGACTCCGTACAAATAGGATGCTTCCACTGGACGCTCCAGAGTGCACACGGAGTAGGCAGTGCTTAGGCCACCATCCTCATGTCTCATACATGAGCCGTCTACAAACAATTCATCATCTTCACTAAACAGGGGGTTCTCTTTTATGTCTAGGCGTGGTTTGGTACTGAACTCAGTCAAATCAATGCAATCATGTGCAAATTCTTCCCTCACCTCTGCTGCGAATGAGCTAGGTAGTAAGGTGGCTGGATTCAAAATGTTACATCGTTCAAGGGTCACGTTTCCTGCACCTACAAGGATTCTCTCATACTTAGTCAGCCGACTAGGTGTGAGATAATGGGTTTTTGTTCTTGTCAGTAAAATTACAACAGAATGTGGAACATACACAGTTACTGGATGTCCCATAACAATGGACTCACTCTGTTCAAGGCTCATGCATGTTGCAGCTACAGCTTTCAAACATCCAGGTAATCCAGCTGCTACTGGGTCCAATGTGGAAGAAAAGTATGCCACTGGACGTCGAGTCAAACCATGAATTTGGGTTAGGACTGAAAGTGCACAATTGTCTCGTGTGTCACAGAACAGTGCAAAATCTTTTGAATAATCAGGCATTCCTAGTGCAGGAGCAGTACACAGACATTCTCGTAATTTTGTAAAAGCTGTCATGCTTTCGTCATCCCACTCTACTGGGTCACTTGCTCCTTTCTTTGTCATTTTTATCAATGGTTTTGCTAAGACTGCAAATCCCACAATCCACTGTCTACGGTACCCTACAATTCCAAGGAACATTCTGATTTCCTTCTGGGTATTTGGCAATTCCATGTTTCGAATTATCCTGATTCTTTCTGTGGTGACTTTTCGGATACCTCTCTCTATCTGGTGCCCCAGATATTTTACTGATGTGGTACAGAATTGCAGCTTTTCTGGTGATACTTTATGCCCCCCTTCACCTAAATGGTTCAGCACAGTCTCTTCGACTTTTAGACGCACCAAGAGGTAGTCTATGTATTGCACCAAAACTGATTTTCCGGGCAATATTAGGGTTTCAAGACACTTTTTCAGAATCTGATTAAAAATTGAGGGGCTTTCTGTGTACCCCTGAGGGACACGATTCCAGATGTAGACGTGACTGTCGAACTCAAATGAGAAAAGAAATTTGCTGTCTGGATGCAATGGAATTGAAAAGAATGCATGACATAAGTCAATGACGGTAAACCATCCAGTATTCCATGGAATTTGGTATAGAATCACTGCAGGGTTTGGCACAACAGGACAACAAGGAACCACAATGTTGTTAACCTTGCGCAGGTCCTGTACTACCCTGTACTTACCACTAGGTTTCTTGATTCCAATTATGGGTGAATTACATGGGCTGCTCATCACTTCTTGTATGATTTTTGCTTCTAACAATCTTTTTATTTCAATGGCAACTCCTGCTTTTACTTCTGCACTCATTTTGTACTGTTTAATATTTGGGTATATTGCATTTTCTTTTATGGCTATTTTAATTGGGTCAACATTTTCCATTAATCCTACATCTTTTCCAGTAAAATCCCATCCTTCTGGTTTCACTGTTTCTTCAGGTAAGTCCTTTATTGTTAGTCTTTTAATTTCTGAGTCGGGTCTTGCTAACATTAATTTGTATATTCCGTCTTCGTCTGGGGTCTGAATTTCGACGCCATTTGGTGTGCAAAAGATAGTACAGTTCATTTTACACAACAAATCTCGTCCTAGCAGGTTTACAGGACTGGAATCACAGTCAACAAACCTATGCATTTCCTTAAAATTCCCAATTTTAATCTCCATAGGTTTTGTAACTGGGGTACTAATTAGCTGATTAGAAACGCCCACTACTTGGATCGCTTCTCCCGAGAGGGGTAGGTTTGGAACGTCTGCTGTTCTCACAGTAGAAAGGGTAGCACCAGTGTCCAACAGAAAGGTGACATCATTCCCTACAACCTTTCCTTCAATGTATGGCCCTGTCTGGTCCACCGGCAAGGAGGCGCCAAGCACGCACTCCTCGTCCTCCCCCCTCAGGCACCGCCAGTAGGTGTCATCACAGAGAAACGTGTCATTTAACAGAAATTGTGAAGTTGCTTCATTCTTATTCCCTCTTACTTCCCACACTTCGGTGTCTTCACCCTGTTGTGCTTTGCTCCTATAATTTTGTCTAGGTGCACGAGGCAACTGATTCTGCTTTACCTGTTGCTGGGTCTTTCGTGGTTTCTCATTCTGCATCTGTGGATTTAAATCATTTATTTGTACGTTACCATTCTGTACAGCTGGACACTCGTCTCTCCAGTGACCTATCTGTCCGCAACCGTGACAGGGGAACTACTTTTTGGCCTCCTCTCTGCTCATTTTTACTCTGGGTTTTCCCCCACCCCCGGGGCCTTGATTCTGATTACTGGTCAATTTATTTAGCTGCTGTTCTTGATGTTCTGCTAATTTTACCTGTGCCCACATGACTTTTTCTTTGAACTCTTTTCGTTTATCTGCCAATTCATCCTCGCAATATTTAGCATATTTCAGGACTTCATCAATTGGTTTAGACTGCCAGCAGATTTTATTGTCTTTGATCCACTGCGAAATCTCAGGCCTTAACCCTAGCACAAATCAATAAATGAAGTGGGTCATGTCTTTCATCTCAATGTTGTCCAGACCACTGTATGTCTTGAACACCTGTAACAGTCGTTCATAATAGGAGTGCACAGTTTCATCTCTATTCTGGGTAGTTCTGTCTATTTGGGTCCATTCAGTTTCTTTTGCAGGCACTTTCCCTTTTAGATGTAATATTACCTGATTGTACTTTTTCATTACTTCTGCTGAAGGAGCCCCTGTGTTTGGGTCTCTCGGGTATTCCTCACTAGGCCAATCAATAGCAATTTTACATTCCGTCCACAAATCTACGGGAACTACAATGTCAAAGAACCCATCTAAATCTTTCCATAGACACTTCTGGACCTTCACAAATCTCTCGACCTGTCTGTACCAATCTACAGGTTTTTCTCGTAATTTTGGGAAGTCATTGGTAAAGGACACAATATCCTGTCGGGACCATGGAACATGGACATACTTTCCTCCTGGCACTTCTCTCATGGGATAAAATCTCTCTGCCTTGTCTGCTTCCTGTAACACGTATTCAGATGTCATTTGCCTTGATCTATTATCTTCTTTTTTCTTGGCCCACCTGGCTTTCCATTTGTCTAAGTCTCCCCATTTTTGTAACAGATTTAACAATTCTCTGATCTGTACCTTCTTTCCTGACACATTCATGTTTTCCAAATCTTTGTCTGAGAATTCTACTCTATAGGGTTTTTGCAACACCTTTGATTTGCTAATATCTATTCCCATACTAGCCGCGGTGTCCATTAATTTCTCATGATATATTCTGGTATTTCGGGTTAGACTTTTACAAATGGATAACAATTCTTCCTCCGTTAGGGTGTTTAGTCTGTCCAACCCCACATTTCCAGCTGATAGTTCTTCCAATTCTATTCTTAGTTTGTAAATATCTAATGGTTTTGGCTGAGGATTTTGTTTTTCTAATTCTCGGCTCCATCTCTCAATTTCTTCAGGAGTCACTACTGTGGCACTTCTAGTACCAGAAGTTGACTCAATCTGTACTTCTCTCGAAGTGAAAGGAGTGGTCTTTCTATGTGAACCCCTTTCTGGCTCCCGTACTGGTAAATCCATCAAGGAAATCACAGATTCACATTCACTTGCCTGATCATCTACAATTAAGGGCTCTTTTCTCGGCTGTACTACAGATGGGTTGATAATTGGAGTCTTTGGACTTCCCTGGTTATCCCCGTACAAAGGAACAACTGGTCCAATAGTTACTGGAATTGTCAAGGCTTCAGGACTTGTATTCAGTTGGGAGATTTTCTGAATTAATTCTGTTCTTTGTTTAGCTAGAGCTTCTCATTCTCTATCCTGCAGTACTCTTTCCATTGTTGTTTCGTGCACTATTTGCGGAGTTATGGTGGGAGCATAATTCGGGGCAGTTGGATGCGTCATACTTGGTCCTTCGCCATAATTAGGTTTTAGGAAGGGGTTTCCTGTACTCAAAGGTCTTGCCTCCTCCCGATAAGGAGGTCGTAGACAGGTGTCTCTCGCATCTAAGGATCTTGATCCCTCCTGGTAAGCTGGTCTTAGGCAGGTATCTCCTACACTTGAGGATCTGGGTCCCTCATTATAAGGAGGTGGATTCTTCATTAATAATTCCTCCAAATAATCATCATCTGAATCCCCACAGGTCATCAAATGCTTTGTTTCCTCTGTCTTTTTCTCTCCCAGGGGTGCTTCTAGGGCTATTACAGGGTACAATCCTTCAACTATCATATCCTGTCTCCATTTTTTCATTCTGTTTTCTCGGGTCTCTTTATTTACCTTTGGATACCATTTTGTCAACCCCTTGTCCATTCTGGGCCTGTCTCGCTCAAAAGCCTCTATCTCCCATTCTTCTAAGGCCTCATATTGCGTTAGTCTGGGTCTGGGATGTAAATCATTCATTTGGGTCCTCAAATTGAACAGAATCCTGCTATTAAATGTACCATCTAACAGAAATGTCAAGATCCCGTCATCTTTAGTATATTCCACCCAATTTTCCAACCACACGCAAGCATGGTAGCCTCTGTCAAACATCATAAATGATGCGGGAGTATTAGGTGGTGGAATGACAACTCCTTCTCTAGTTTTGATAGGCTTGTCTTTCTTGAAATAATTCTTCACCTTGTTTACTAAGGTCATTTTCCTCTTATTTCCGTACATGACGCTTTTACGACCTTTCCACTGATCTTTTCCAAACCCTAGATATCTTGGATCAGGTCTAGTTTCTGGATTATATGTATGCCACATATACTTTTCCGCAAGTTACTTTGTTTACAAAAATCACTTCCAATCCAAATGAGTCTCTTATTCTTCTGCAACCACCCAAATGCGCGATTTCAAAATAATTCAACCAATGGGTGCGCGGAGTTTCTCGCAAACGAGTTCTCACGCTCCTGTGCTCACCCCTCCTTTACAATTCCGCCTCAGCTACACGCCCGCTGTCTCAACCAATACCAGCGCGGCACTGAGTGACGTCAGCGCAGCTCCGCAACTGACTCCCTCCTTCACAAGTTAAGAAAACACTTTGATTTTTACCCTTTAAAGTGGAAGTGCTCTGTTTAATTCACAACGTAAACACATTCGCCACTGTACTCGAGTGTCTAGAAAGAAAAGATTTGTTTCACTGCAAGTAAACTTCTTCTATTTACTTTTCAAATACTACGAGTAGATCCCTTCTGCCTACTCTTCACACAAGCATTAGTGAACCTGCTACTCCTTCGACTCATCCGGTGAACAACACTTACAACGCAACTTTTACATCGCAGAGCTTTTACAACGCAACCATTACAACGCAAACTATTACAACGCATTGCTCTGGGGGGCGCTCTAGGATAGGGAATAGGTTAATTTACTATCCAATAACCTTCCCTAGTGTCCATGGGGACTGGAGTTGGAATAGTAAATTAAACTATTCACTATCCAGCACCCCAAAGCACTATGCGTTGTAATGGACTGAGTTGTAATACTTACGTTGTAAAGGCATGCGATGTAAATGCATGCGTTGTAATGTCATACATCCGACTCATCCACTTTGGGATATATACTAAGCCAAAAGTTTCACTAGTGAACTCCTTTGCTATCAATCAAGCTTAGACAAACCTGCTACTCCTTCCGTGTGACCCTTACTAGGTTATATCACAATAGCAGTTTTGCCAGCGAACTCTTTGCTACCATTTATTCATACTCTTATACAGAAAACTCTAATTAGTGCTTCCAGTTCTGCCTAACCTGCACCAATTTTCCTCAAGCCACTGACCTCACTGCGACGTGGATTCTCCTCAGCACCCGTTATTCTGCCCCCGGGGATTCCAGACAAACATATAACAATCACTAACGAGTTTTGTTAAAACATATAACAATATATCAGCAAGAAAATCAATTTAAAACATTTCATAATTTCTCAAAGCAATAAACATTTGATCGATCGATTTTTAGCAGCAACATTTTCACAATTAGCAGCAAATAACCTATCTACATATCTTAACTAGTCCCTACCTACCTTTAACTAGTCCCTACCTACCTTTAACTAGTCCCTAACCATCATTCTGCTACCAGAAAATTACTGATAGAGCGTGCAGGTCACCCGACTATAATTTTACCATATGCACATTGGGCCCATAAATTCAATTCACCATATTTATTAATCGGGTAACCTTACACTCTACTACCAGTAACCCTGTTCCTTCCTATTTTATTTCCAATGTACCCGACTTACCACTCCACTGCTACGGGTACCTAATGACCACAATGGATCAGGGAGCTAGCTGTAAAAGAAAGGCAGATACCAAAATACAAAATACTTTTTACTATGTTTGCACTCATATAATAACCACAGACACAGGAATTTTTAAAACCTTTATCTAGAGTTCATCGGATTCAGAAAGCATAAGGTTCACAGCAAGTACTGTCAATAACTATGATTATAAAGAGCACATATCCATATAGGAAGTGAATAAGACCAACCATTTATGAGTCTAAAGGGAAGGTAAGAACAGGGAACATGCTAGTAAGAATTTTCAGGAATTTAGACTTGACGTGGAATAACTGAAGGACGGGGAAAAATAAGGAACATGCTAGAATGTCACAGTTTTTATTCCCCTCAAAAGTGGGCAAAGTACGAGAATTTAGTCAGTCTATGGAAACTCGAAGGTAACATGTAACTATAGGGAAGGTAAAAGTGGAACACGCTAATATTCCTGAGCAATCATTTCATTTAGCTAAAGGAGGGTAAAGAAAAGGAACATCTAAATTTCATGAATTGTATGCAGGAACGTACTTAAAGGATGGGGAAAAATTGGAACATGCTAGTATAACAACTATAATGTATGACTTTATCATTTATCAGTGCAAAAAGGAGAGTAAGAGGAAAGGATCATGTGCAAGTACGATTTTATTAAAAGCAAAGAAATAGAGAATGCGAAATGGGTTCCCTCAGATTTATATTTACCTAGAACGGTGTGGAGACCAACCCTGGCCACGGGTCAGGAGAAACCCAAGGAAAGACAGTTGCCAGTAGGCCACCAGGTGTAGAATGGAACCCCAGGACAGGACGGGAAGACCAGATTAGGATCAGGACAGGATCACCAAGGTAAGACCAGCACAGGCAGTTCGGTAGCAACGCCTGCGCTCCACCCTCTCTGCAGTTATCAGTCAAAGCCCCGATTGGGTTATCGAATTCCCCAGCAAAGTGCTCCGCCAGCACTTAAGGTTCTCAAAACCCCGCTTGGGTCTATGGAAATTACGGACAGAGTGCTCCGCAGCTCTCTGTATCAGTCACCTATTGAGTGCGTTGGGTCAGTGACAGGTCAGCTATTCAGACAAGTCGGACAATTTCTCTAGCTAAACCTAGGCTAGTTATACTGTTTTTGGGTCAGTGTACCACCCCCCAAATGTTGCAAGTGTAAGAATCCCCAATTTTGATTGGTCCTCAAGTAGGACAGGTCAACACACCAACCAGGATTAGACTTTCTCAAGCCCCAATTTACATCTTTTGGGACCGCCTATTGAATTTGGGGTTCCCATGCTATGTGCTCTTCTCCTAACAATGGATAATACAATTTAATATACAATTGTTACAAATGCAGTACAGTTCAGTTTCGCCTTGCTGGGTTACAGGTCGGTTCCCGTGAGCATCTTGACTGTGGCTGCCAGCTGGCTGGGTTCCACTAGTACAAGGTTTTCTTCCCTCTGCCAGAGTGACATGCGCAGTAGGGACTTCTAAGATGGAGTTTCAAACACCTCCCAGGCCCAAAAGATTCGCCACATGAAAAGTAAAGGAAAACAATTTAGAACATAGAAATAAATGAATACACTGTATACCAGGAATCCCTATATGACTCCCCTTACTTTATACTAACTATAGCATCAATGTTAGTGCAAGACGAACAGCATTGCATAAGCTGCAGGGCAAGCATCGGCATGTGAGAACACAAAGCAGCCATTTTAAAACTAGTGCGCAAGCGCAAAAGATTTCCCACCAGAACTGCGTGTACGTCACGTGAGTGTGACCAACACATGCGCAGAAGAAATTCCCGCTAAGCAGCGGACATTTTAGAGGCAAGCATATTAGGATAAGTAAACACATAGGCAAGCTTCGCTGGGACACCCCGTGTAATGTAGAAATGTGCAATATTAGTAATACGAACAGGTAGATTACATTTTATTAACGTTATTTGAGGTTCTTGATCCAAGCAAGTCGCTTTACGTGCGAATCCTTGCTCCATCAGGAGTCCGTGGAAGCCCAGGCTCAGCAGACCGGTCAGCTTGGTTGTGGTGCCTGCAGATGCAGGGAAGTGACTCCTTCACTCAAGGGAGATTTCTTCAGGTGTCTTGGATGTCCACAAGTCTTGGAAGGATCCTGTATGGAGCACAGGCATAGACGTTGCAGCAGATGTGCAGGACGACAAGGCCAGTAGCAGTAGGCGGCTTCCCAGTTGCAGTGTCGGTGCCCAAGCAAAAGTCCAGCGAAGTCAAGACACCCGCGTAGCTAGGGGGGGGCGAGGGGGGCGGTCCGCCCCGGGCGGCACCATTTTTGAGGCGGCCACGGCCGCGCGGGCCGGCACTGGAGGCCCCTTGCAGCCGCGGCGGCAGTCCTGTCAAGTGTCACGCATCAGGCGTGTTACGAATGCATTTCAGTGTGGCAAACTGCATTACCGCACTAAAATGCATTGTCACGTATAATTACTGTGACTCTGAAAGCACAAAGTGTTGTGGACTGCGTGCGCTGTGATAATGGCTGCCTCACCTCACTCAGCTTCACTAGTGCAGTATCACAATGTATTATTGGGAACATTCACCCGCGGCACAGCTCTGACGCCTGGCGTCATGAACCAAAGACTAGAAGGGCGGTCCCAGTCAGGTTGTGCTAGTACTTTGCAGCACATCCTGCTGCTGGAGCGCGGAGTTTGAGGAAGGTGCCGCCCCTCCCTGCTGGCCGTTTTGCTGGTGGCGCCGGCCCCGCCGCAATTTGAATCATGGCGCCGTCGGCGTTCACAATACTGCTGCAGGCACCTCGCTCTGACCCGGGCTGCCGCCTTGCTTGTCGCTCAGCTGTTCATTTACTCCCCGCCGAGTTATTGCAGCCGCCCTTACTATTTCTAAATTATAAACTAAATACGGCCTCATACAGACAAGCTACTGGAGCGTCGAGGACTTGATACCACTGATCCTGCAGCTACGTGCAGCCAACTTTGACGTCACCTCTCAAACTACGTGAGTACTTAATTTACATTTTTCAGTGTTCCCCAACGTTCTGTGCCACCCGGGTTTTCCACGAGACACCTAGTGCAAAGGAGGTTTCAGGTAGGGCAGGGCCTTATTTAGTCCACTATTCAGCCAGGGTTCCACACACTGGAAAGTTTGTCCCAGGGAGTGCTTTCTTTTGCAGTTTTTTTTTATATGGCGCGAAGGTGACCAGATGGTATAATTGAAGGGTTATACTTGCGCCACAGTTTCATTTCAAGGTCAAGTTCATTAGCTGTTTGGCACGTGGAAATTACATTATTTTCCCAGAATCACAATATTTTGGGCCGGTTAGTCAAGATTGGAACCTGGCTCCCAGTGCCAAAGTCAGCAGCCATTGATCATTTTTCCATGACCAGCACCACCATGTTCTGCATCGTGAATGCAGAAAAAAAACAACAGATTTGGTTTGCCTTCTTACGTAATGCCATACCAAATTGTAGCAGCTGATGCCCCATACTACTCCTGCAAGGCTTCAGTGACGATGGAGCTACTCTACAATTCACCATCATGAGAGAATTTAGAACCGTCCTAAAAGATGCCCGAATATTTTACATGTTCTTAGCCAAATTATTTTAATTTGATCCAAAATTAAAACATTATCAAATTGGCAGCATGAAAATGTAAAATATTTTGTATGATTCAAATTCCCACTGCGAAATGTAAATTTCAGAAGTTCGAGTCACTCATTGTGGTATGATGTAATGTTTTTACATAGCATTGATAATATAAAGCTTCTATTTTTTTACTTCAATCGCAGTCACAAGAAAGTAACATTGTCTTGCGAAACAAATGAGATGTAGGGTTATCCTGATGTTAGCCAAGGAAAAGTTATCTGACTTACTCAAAATGGCATTTTGACTTACAATTCTGCAGTACACTATCAGCGCCACTTAAAACTTTTATAAATGGTCTTGGAATTATTGTAACTGTTAAGCAGATAAAATGGAAAACAAATTCTAGGTGCAGGATTAATGAAACATAATTACTGCAAGACGTTCTGATGTCTGTCGTGGTGCCAAGGCCTCGTGGAAAGCGCACATAAACAAATGTTCATTAAGAACTGCTTTTAATTTCATTTATTAGTATGTGCACAATGAAGATCATCTAATGTGTGTTTGGGATCTGGCAGCTTTTGACTTATCTTTGACCATGTCATGTATGTGCATGTAACTTGCATGATCGAGGTAACTATTAGCAGCAATACTACATGTCTCTCGGACATCTTTCAAGTGCTCACCGTCCTTTTTCCCCAGGACACTGCCCCCGCCCTCCACCAAGGGGCGGCAATCTGAGGGATAGCCCCGGGCGCCACAAGCTCTAGCTACGCCCCTGAGTCAAGAGTGCCTAGACAGTCAAAGATGAAGTGGTGTCTTCATATGAATCTTGTCCCACGACAAATCTAGGGACCCACCCAGATGTAAGCCCTTAAGTACCCTAAGGAAAGGGTTGGGACGATTCAGGGTTTCCTCCTAGAGGATGGGCTGTTTATCGGGGAGGATACTCCCATGTCCTTTGTCCAGTTTCACACCAGAGCAGGAGCCAACGGCTCCCTGAACTGGAATATGCAAGGAGGGCAAGATGTGTGCTCTTCAAGCAGTCTTAGTGGCGCTGGTAAGCGCTCCTACCCTTCCCCAATACACTAAACCCTGGCAGGGAGACGGTCACACCACCCTGTGACGTTATATCTATTGTTCTGCCTTTCCCTGCTCGAGCTTGGCTCAGCAGCAGGAGGGCAGAAAGATGTCACTGGTCGGCAGCAGCCATAGCTTGCTGTCTGGTTCTGGAAGATTGGTACTGGGAGCACTGAGAGCCTCCTGGAGGAGCTTTACAGTGCATGGAATCATACCCCCCACACCGTTTACGGTGTGGGGCGTATGATTCCAACATGTTTGATACCAAACACAACAGGGTTCGTTCCAGCCAGAAATGACGCATAGCCACACTAGCTATCGTAATGGCTGATGCACTTACAACCCGAGAGAATGGACTCCGAAGGTTGAAGGGTTGCCCCGCTCATGCAGGGGTACCCTCACACTTAGAACCGACCACCCTTCCTTCAGGATTGAAAGGCCTGCCTTAGGGGTTTTAAGGGTAGTGGCCTCAGATATAGGGAAACCTATGTCTATTGTAAGTGGTGCTAGCAGCAACTTACACAGGCTGCAATGACAGGCCTGTAGTCACAGTTTGAGTGGTCTCGCATGGGTGGCATAATACATGCTTCAGCCCATGGGGGACCCCTGGTATACCTATGCCCTGGGTACCTCAGTACCATATGCTAGGGACTTACAAGGTACAACAGTAGCCAATTTAGGATGTATCTCAGTACTCACCATATCCAATTTAGGTGAGAAAGCACAATACTGGAGTCCTGATTGGCGGAATCCCAGCCATGCTAGTCAGAAACAGAATAAAAACAGGCAAAAAAGTGGGGGTGACTATGAAATCAGATCCTACTTTCCTACAAGCGGTATTCTCGGACCTCCAGGACAAATGGGGTCCTTTTCAGTAGATTTATTTGCCTCCCGCCTGGATCATGTACTGCCCAGGTTCTTCAGCTTGAGACCGGATTCCTTGGCAGTGGCCATGGACGCCTTCCTCCAGAATTGGAAGGAGGAGATGGGTTTTGCCTTTCCCCTGTTTGCCATGATCACCAGGGTCTCCGCCCAAGTCTGGCGGTAGTCATCAGAAGTGATGATAATTACGCCGATTTGGAGATTGCAAGCCTGTTTTCCAGTTCTTTTGGAACTTTCTTGGGATTCTCCAATCCCTCTCCCCCTTTTTACACACTGCTTCTCAGTCCTGCACAGCAGTCTGACCCGCCCATCTTACAGTGGTCACTGGCTCTCATGGTGTGACGGATTACAGAGTACAATGGTCAGTCCCAGACCTTTTGGGCACATCTGAGAAGTTCATGTCCAAAGCCTGGGCGGGCAGCACAATCAAGAGCTATAGACCTACCTGAGGAAGATGGTCCCTTTGGTGTCTGCAACAGGATCTCAATCCCATCGCAGCGGATGTGACCCATGTCTTTAATTTTCTTGCCTCTTTGTCCGAGGAGGAGTTGGCCTACAGGTTCATTAATACCTTTGATCGCTATCTCAGTGGGACATGCAGTGGTTGATGGGTCCCCAGTGGAAGAACATCCCTTTGTTTGTCGTGTCTTGAGGGGGGTCAAACTGTCCCTTCCCCCGGAGCCTAGGTACTCGGTGCTCTGGGATGTGAACCAGGTGCTGAACCTTTTTCTTTCTTGGCAGCCGAATAGATTCCTGTCCAGAAAGGAGCAAAGGCGAAACTGGCCATGCTACTCTGCCTGATCTCTTGCAGATAGGTGTCAGAGGTCAGAGCCCTGTACATCATCGATCAGAATTTTTCCTCTCTGGGGGTGACTTTCAAAATCCATAGATGGACCAAATGCGGGAGAAAATCAATCTCATATCCTGCCTTCCCAGAGTCACCAAAGTTGTGCGTGATGTCTTGACTTAAGACCTACGAAGAGATGTCAGAGGAATTTTGCCCTCTGGGTGAATGGCAGCTCCTCATTACCCTGCAGAAACCTCACACAGCAGTATCCTCCTCCCCCACAATCGCCTGTTGGGTGATGTGGGTGATGCAAAAAACTGGCATTGACAAGCGGTTGTTCGGAGTTCAGTCCACACATGGGGCGATGGCTTCAAAAGCATTTATTCTGGGGGCTTGATTGGTAGTTATATTTAACGCCGCAGAGTGGCCTTCGGACTCCACGCTCAAACAGTTTTACTTCAAACCGGTACGCTGATGGCCCACTCGGTGGTAAGTAAGCTTTAAACTAACATAATCCTCAATGCCGGTCCTGACATAGATTAAAAAATTTACTAGCCATCATAATGGAAAGTTTCAATTTTATTAAGGAATCGGAGGCGAGGATTATCCAACCCAAGGAGCATCTATGGTTGGACCCTCCCTCTGCTGAGTAAGTCACAAAGTTTTGAGGTTTTTCTTGTTATGCTAATATTGCATGGTTGACTGTATTGATTTACCTGTGGATCTGTGGTCCTCCCCCTCTACGCTTTCATGCTTAAACATTAACCATGAAGGTGTCATAAATATGTCCTTAGATTGCAGGAATAAATGAGAATAAACAGGATTCATGAGTTGATGGCAGTGGCTGATCTCACGCTACGAAAGAAGACGAGTGGCCAGCGATAATGGACTATAAACCGGGTTGGAGACACCTGATTGGTTGGATTAAGAGACTGTCATCCTGTTGGACTCTATTGTTTTTTGTTAACATTCCCAAGGCCTTATGGGAATTGTAGTTGTTTAAGTTTGGCTTTTAAATGGCTGTCATTTAATAAAGTGGAGGAAGGATAGCATAATCCTCGCCTCTGACTGAGTCCTTAATAGAATTGAAACTTTCTGTTACAATAGCTAGGACATTTTTCATTATATCAGTGTAAAGTATAAGAAAAAGAGATGGATGAAATGCTTGAATTAATCTCAGCCACTGATAATTACTTGTAAGTATGGGCGAATTTTGCAGATCTGCGGTCCGCGAATTTGCGCGAAATCGCAAAACAATCTGCAAGTTTGCGGATTTTCCCGCGAACTCGCAGATTCTTTTGCGATTTGCATAACTATTACTGGAGTACTTTCTACTGGCTAATCCAGTGGCTAAATCAGTTTCATAGTGTTACTGTGAGAATGTCCCTGCCATTTTAGAGGCAAATGGTTCAAGATGGTATGGGGGTTCTATCCATGGGGTGGCACCTACATTCTCCACAAACTCTTACGTCATGCTCCCTGGCCGGGTAATGTAGAGATGGCTAACCAGACAGGCAGGACAAATAATTTTATAGGAAAACTAATTTGCTGTGGCGAATTGTGTGCTTTTCATGGAAGAGACAAAAATGACTTGAACATATGCTCCTCCTGGGCCTTATATAGACCTCCTCCACCTGCTCACACCAGAGTTACATTGCTTATTTCTCTTTGAGGCACACGGGCACCTGGAAAGACTAGGTGCAGTCAGGTTAGATAGCCTGAGAGGGCTTCATCCCAATCACAACAGACCACATTTGGAAGAAGGACGCAGACTGCAGTCTCTGAGAAGACTTCATGGGAGCCCATTGAAAGGGAGCACTAGCACCTCGGATGGCGTCCAGTGTGAGGGCCTGCACCGCGGCAGCACTGGCGTGAGGCAGCAGATCGGAAGAGAATCCACAGTGGTTGATCACACATGCTGTTCCTCAGAAGTAGCAGTAGTAAAAGCCAGTCAGAGTGATACTTGGTGCAAGGACCAAGGGTCCCTAGATGAACCTGATCCGTGAGACACCGTGATATAGGACAGAGGCCCCCTGAAGAGGGATATTCAGGTTAGGCCTCGCCATGTGGAGGTTCCAGACCTGCTGCCAGGGGACGCAGCAGGAGACGGACTAGGAATACCGCAGCAAGCGTGTGGAGGCCGGCTCTGGAAGAGGCGCGAGGGCTCAAAAGGTTGAAGCAAACCTGAGAGGGTCAGTCTCTGGGCAGCGTGAGTGCTAGATCCACGCGCCCTGCGTACAGAGACGAGCCATAGAGGGGAGCAGGGAAGTCAAACCAGAGATACCAGAATGACCCAGGCATAAGGAACATGTGAACACACATTCTGTGCAAAAAGCCCTCAATAAGGCACTGTGGGTAGGCGATTTCTCTGAAATGAGTATTGTCGTTTGCATCAGGAGTGCGCAATGTGAGCTCAGAGTTCCATTTATGTACCGTATGCAGATATTCCAAAGATCTGGCTAGGACCTGAACCTTATTTACATCTTCCGTGCAGAAGATCAGGCCTTTGTCATTCTATGTAAATGTACCTTATGGAGATATTCCAAAAACCTGGCTATGATTTAACCCTCATTGACCTTTATTTACATCTTCAGTGAGTAAGGTTAGACCATTGTTATTGCATCTAAATGTACCTTATGGAATTATTCCAAAGACCTGGCCAGGACCATGCCCTCCTGGACCTGTTATGGACATCCTTTATTTACATCTTGTGGGTAAGGGCAGGCTGTCTGTCTGACCGGTCACGATGGTTCAGATATAAGAAGTTGTTGGAATGTGCTGCCTGCGGTGCTGTTAGCTCTCTTGCCTTCCTTCCCAAATAAACGAATCGCTTCCAAACTAGACTCAGTGACAATAATCAGGTTTAAAGTACTTTTCTTTGCACATATTCAGGGGAGCCAGGGCCTGGGGAGTGCTGTAATCCATTCACTTCCCTCCGTGTATCACAGAATACTGCCCTGAATGTCTCACCCGCTGCTTGGGCGTGATTACAGAGCTCAAACCTCAAGAAAAGATCTCCCTCCTGCCTCGTCTCAGTGCAAGCTGCAGAAAAGCCATATCTATCACCGAGATGTGTCAGCCCCAGGAGCTGCAACTAAAACAAATGATTCTCTCACACCTGCCGTCAACTGAACTCAAAAACAAAAGGTCTGCAATTGATTTTTGCACTGAAATCTTTCTTGCCTCAAATCCAGCGCTGTATTCCTACCCACTCTGCTCCAGATGTTTGGCAGTGACGTCATGGCATCTAGACAGGAATGTCCTTTGAGGTCATGATACTCCTCAGTAACACAAAACCCATACTTAATATTTATCCAAGAAGACACCATCGTTTTGTGCGATACCTCTACTCAACTGGAGTACTTTCTACTGGCTAATCAGTAAGTGCTACCTCGTTGGGTAAATGTATAGTGCTTTTCCTACAGTGCAGCTGCGTAAAGTGCCAGAAAAGTTGTTTCCAGTGACCATGTGTGTGTTACTATGCCATCGCGCCGAAGGGCGCAGGGGTCCCTTGAGTGAGCTGGCCATAAAAAAAAAAAATCCGCCCGCGAATTTGCGAATTGTCGGCAATTTCGCGAGCTTCGCGGATCGCGAAATTGCCAAAAATGCGCAAATTTCACGAGCGTAACTGATTTTTGGCCCATGCTTAATTACTTGGGCCTCATCCATATACATTATTATTTTGAACACCATGCCACCTCAGTTTAGACCTAGCCATATGCAAATCAGCCTTGACCCTGCTGCAATGGGAACAGCCCAACATGAACTGCCAGAACTGGAACACAAGCACCCGAGGACCTGTTTCATCCTAGTGGGCCTCATCAGCCAGGTATAGCTTGGTTCCAGTCGCACAGTGTGTACCTTACCCATGGCTTGCCATATCCGTCCCACTTAAGGCAACACACTAAAGTAAACAAAAAAAGTGTTTACTGAGGGCCACATTACAGTCCATTGTTATTTTGCATACCACGCCACCTGAGTTTGGACCCAGTTTAGAGCAAATCTGTGTGAGCAGAATAGGAACCACATAGTGTTGGATAACAACCACTAGGAGCAACCTACGTGGACAGAATATATTTTTTTAAGTGTTCCAGCTCGGTGTGAGTTTAAGTTTGTTCCATTTAACATCTCACATACAAAAAAAATTACAATTTTTAGTGGAGATAATTTCTTTTTTCACTTCTTGTTGGATGTAGTTCTTTTGAATTGTGACCTATAATTAACAAGACTTCCCCGAGTTACACTTAATTCAGTCTATCCAGATAAAGTATGGAATGTTCCAGTCCAATCAAATCAAAAAGCTTTATTCAGTACCACAAGTACCACCATAAAAGCATACTAATCAAAGAAAAACATTCCTACAGTACATCATAATTAAAATTTATGAGAACTAACAATTTAAAATTAATCAGCTAGAAAAGAGGCGGGCTGAAACAAAATACTAATACATATAGAATACATAATGTTCCCGTCATCTCAGTAACTTTCTGTTTTAGGATATCAGCATTCTGTGGGCACATATGTAAAGGTCTCTATTTATTTTGTGATGTTGAACACTGGGAGTAAAATTATTTAAGTGCAATGCAGAACAGTAAACAAGTTGCTGCTTTAAACTGTGGTAGGAGGAGGGACAGGATAGCATCATATCTAATAATATATGGTGTGGCTGCTCTCTTCCCCAGCACTGGCACTTTTTAATTGCACATATATGTTTGTGATGCTTAGCGCAAGTTTTGTATTGAAAGGGTATCCATTCAGTACAAAACTATGCTTAGACATAGCTTAAAACTTTATAAACATCCCGAGTGTATTGTATAGTGCAGCATACATCCAAATTTTGAAAAGTTTGGAAAAATTAGAATATTTCTCCAAGTTAACACCTGCCTTAAGGAGACAGTATTTTATCGCAAAGCCCTGCCCTCCATTGTTAATAGATAGGACTTTGCATCAAAAACTCTGGATGGTAAAATTGGAAAGGTCATGTACCACCAATAACACTCATCCTTGATGCTTAGTACTGTAAAGTAGCACAAAGCTTTCCAATGTAAAATGTATTTTGAACTGGAAAGTAAATATAAGATTGACATTTTGCAAATGTTTGGAAAAAAGTGGAGCGGTGCACCACCCAAGTTATCTGTTTGAAGTAACAATGCGTAGTCAAGTTCCTTTGGTGAACAGTTGAATTCTTTATTCAACTATTCAAAAGTTGTGCAAAGAGTCTCAGCCAAAGCGTTTCGTTCAGCAGAGTGAACTTCGTCAGGGCATGTGTATTGAGAAGGATCGACTTCGATGTATCCAAACGCTGGTAGTCCTGTTTCGCTGAAGTAGCAGGAGAGAAAAAAATACGGCACAACCGAAAAAGAGCGGATGCCTCCTTGATAAGGGCCCCGCATGCAGTGCTGGAGCCGTTCGGTATCCAAGCTCCTTCCTCGCACCGCCACTGGATGAAAAAGGTTTGCATCACTTTTTGTGACTTTGCACCAGCACAGAATGGTAATAAATCTACAGAAAGGTTTAATATCTCAATCACTCACTGTGGAACCAGGAGACGTGAATAATAATTCTGGATTATAAATTGGCAAAAAAGAAATTGTGATTTCATTTGTTTATATTGTGCGGTTTTAAAGTTTAAAAATCATAGATATAGACTCACTAAACTGCTTGGGATAATGGAAAGTGATACCACACACCATTTACGCCTAAATTACATCACAACTTAAACATCTGCCTTATCTGAAGGTCCTCAACAGTCTTTAATTCTTTTTCCTGCTGAGGGTCAATTGTGAGGGGTCTTCCACCATAATATCATTCAAAAATATTGTGGGACACAAATATAGAATGAAAAATATTCTGATGTGAAGAATGTAATGAAATAGAATATTGCAGGCAAGAGAAGAATTTTTAGTATTTTTTAATAGTGTTATTAAAACATTGTGTTTAATATCAGTATAAGGTATATCACTGTTTTCTGTGTATTTACTATTGTTTTGAAATATTGTATTTTTTGTAATGCATGTTAGCGAGATATTGACCTCTTAACAGTTTAGGGTCAGAAGTAATAAAGATATATATATATATATATATATATATATATATATATATATATATACATATATATATATATATATATATATATATATATATATATATATATATATATATATATATATATTACCTACTGGCGGGCGCCAGTAGGTAGTTATAACCTAGTTTCCATAGGAAAAGCATTTTTTTATTTGCTAATAACTTTGGCATCGTTTCATGAATCTTTGCGAAATTCTCCCAAAAAAAATAGTCTATCCAGGTCAGCTCCTATCCTGAAAGTTTGGGGGTGATTTGTCAAGTGGGGGCTGAGAAAAAAGGGGGGGTCCCAAAACACGTTTTCCCCATGGTAATTTCCATAGGAAATTTTGCGACGAGCTACAGCTGAACAGAATTACCCCAAATGTGGCAGAAAGGTAGAGCTTGGTGCAGAAAGCGACCTTTTGTTTAAATGGTGTAAATCCGTTCAGTAGTTTTTGAGAAATTAAAAAAATAAGAGTGAAAAAATCCTTTTCCCATATGAAACTTTGTGCAAGGCTACAGCGGAAACCACTGAACGGAATTACCCCAAATTTGGCACGAAGGTAGTGTGTGCGTCAAAAAGCGACCTTTTTTAAAATGGTGTAAATCCGACAGTAATTGCTGAGAAATTAGAAAAATAAAAGTTTCGATATCTGGGAGAAGCCTAAGTCGCGTGCACGAGCTTTACTGTGATTAGCTGTCAACACTCCAAACCAGGATGTGTTGGCAGCCATCTTGTGGCTCGGTAGAAGCGAGTCGCCAGAAAACAGAGAAACAAAAGTATAAAACAAGAGAAGGGGGCAGGGTAGAAACACCTTGACCTCCTAGGCCTGCTCAGGGGGACCCAAGGCCAAATAAATAATTTCCTTTTTTTTATTTTGGCATGTTTGCACAGTGGTGCAGGGAGGGGCGGGGCCTGTCATAGCAAGTGTGCAAATGCACCCCCTAGTACATTTTAAATTGGGTGATAAAGTCCCCTTCAATCCCTAGGGTCCCTGGGGGCAAACTACCCCACCAGGTACCTCCAGTATGTACCAGGGAGCTGTATTACAGAGAGGTTTTGAGAGGCAACGCCCCTTTTTACACACCTCTGCAACGCAGCTCTGTGGCGCTTACTGGAGGTAGCTGGTGGGCTAGTTGGCCCCCAGGGACCTTCAGGACTCAAGGGGATTCAATCTCCCAATTGACAAAGCTCCAGGGGGCGTGTTTGCACAGTGGTGCAGGGAGGGAGCGTGGCCAGATGTGACAAGTGTGCAAACGTGCCCTGTGGCGCGTTTTAAATTGGGGGATTAAGTCCCCTTGAATCCTGAGGGTCTCTGGGGGCCATCTAGCCCACCAGGTGCATTCAGTAAGCGCCACAGAGTTGCGTTTCAGAGAGGTGTAAAAAGGTTCATGGCCTCGGACCACCTCTCTGCAACATAGCTCTGTTGCGCTTACTGGAGGTTCCTGGTGGCCTAGTTGGCCCCCAGAGACCCTCAGGATTCAAAGGGAATTAATCCCCCAAATTAAAACCCGCCAGGGGGGCGCGCTTGCACAGTGGTGAAGGGAGGGGCGGGGTCTGATATGACATGTGTGTACTTATGCAATCACTCCGCCAAAACCCAAACACTTATAAATTCACCATGCACTCTCCTTGCAGCACTCTAATCATCCAGTCACTACCCATGCGCTCATGCAATGACTCATGCACTAACTCATGCACTGCTACAATACCCTGAGCAGTACCCATGCAGTCCAGCCATCGCCCTGTCACTACCCATGCACTCCTCCAATCATCAGTGATGTCATTTGAGATGTCCTCAGTGATACCACTGACCATGTCATGAATGATGTAATATGTGACATCATCAGCAGTGTATTGAGGGGGTGCGAGTTATAGTTAGCTCAACTAACTATAACGACGGTATTTCTATGGTTTTGTACGAGTGAAATGTCCAACTAAGTATAACGTCCCTGAAAACCTATGGTTTTTTCAGTGGTCGCCAGTAGGTATATATAGTTAGGATTTTTTCTCCATGGGTTTTTTGAAAATTCTATGTCTAATAACTTTGGCGTTTGTGGACGGAATTGGCTGAAATTTTCAGGAAAATGGCACATTTTGTTTCTGAGCAGCCCTTGAAAATTTGGGGGGGGTTCGTCCAGTGGGGGCCGAGAAAAAAGGGGGGTCCCAAAACGTGTTTTTAACATTGAGTTTTCCATAGGGCGGTTGGCCTCACTTTTAGCCCGAACGGCTGAATGGATTTGCACGAAACTTGGCAAAATTGTAGGGACTGGTAGCCCGATGTGCCTTTTGTAGGTCTCAATATATGTGCTCCAGTGGATTTTGAGAAATTAACGTTTAAAAAAAGATATATATCTGTAACAGCGGACCGGGCAGCGCTCTGGTTCGCGGACTTTTCGCGCAACGGAGCTTTGTGAAGCGAAGCTGATTGGTTCTCCGGCGTCTGTCAACATTCCAAACAGTCCGTAGCGGCCGCCATCTTGTCTCTCGGTAGGATCGAGAGACAAGAGGAGGCCGAAGCGAAGGGGCAAATGACCATAAGGGGGCATAGTACATTGTCGCTCACCCCCTAGGTTTGATGTGGAGGTTTTAAAAGGGCCCCGCGGGGCAAAAAAAAATAAAAATAATAATAATCGAACAGCTGAATGGATTTGCACGAAACTTGGCAAAATTGTAGGGACTGGTAGCCCGATGTGCCTTTGCTAGATCTCAATATATGTGCTCCAGTGGATTTTGAGAAATTAACGTTCAAAAAAAGGTATATATCTGTAACAGCGCACCGCTTCGCGTACTTTTCGCGTTACGGAGCTTTGCGAAGCGAAGCTGATTGGCTCTCCGGTGTCTGTAAACATTCCAAACAGTCCGTAGCGGCCGCCATCTTGTCTCTCGGTAGGATCGAACAGCTGAATGGATTTGCACGAAACTTGGCAAAATTGTAGGGACTGGTAGCCCGATGTGCCTTTGCTAGGTCTCAATATATGTGCTTCAGTGCATTTTGAGAAATTAACGTTCAGAAACAAGATATATATCTGTAACAGCGCTCCGCTTCGCGGAGATAAAATTATATGTGTATTACCTAGCTGTTGCTAACACCAGTTAGCGACGGCTAGTAGAAGATAGCGACCATCTTGGGCCCCACTTTGCATGTGAGTGATATTTATCACTAATGACATGCAAAGTGGGCATGCCAAGATGTTAGCGACTGGAAACAGTCGCTAACATCGCTATCTCCTATTATCAACTTTTGGAAATATTCGAGATAAGGGCGAATATCTCTAAAAGCTACCACCTGCCCTGAGCAGTTCTTAGCCATGTTATCCAATGGGAGGTGGATAACATGGCTAAGAGCATTAGCTCGGTAATGCATGAATATCGCTGAGTTTTCAGCGATATTAATGCATTGCGGTCGTTTTTTATCGTATTTCCGATAAACCTTGATAATAGCAAGGTTTATCTGCGATAATTTCTGACGGTAAAAAAATCGTTGCTAAGCATCGTTAGGGATAAATATCGCTTAACTTTGGTAATATGCCCCAACGTCTGTTAACGTTCGATTCGAAGGAAATCAGGAAGTGTTGAAAAACATTGTCTGCGCCATCTTGTCTTTTTTCAAATGCCACACTTTTGTCCTGCACGGCAGCCATTTTAGATGCCTTGACCAGACCCACTCTGTGCACGCTGTCGATCCTTAGCATGGCTCCCCACCCTCGCAAACATCTCCCCCAGGCAGTGGTCACCCCCGCTCTCTGTCTTATGCATGGGTAATAAACCTCCCCCATCTGCGCTGCTGTTCCCTGAGAATCACACCCTGTGCCCGCCCGACACCTCCCTTTCGCCCTATTCACTACCGCACCCTCTGACACTCCTTTTCCTCTGTGTCCGATTGTCCAGGCTGGTCCTAGGGTATCAGCTAGCCCTGCAGATGTAGTTTATGGCCACAGCTGTAAAGAATCACCCCTCTTCAAAGGAGTTATAGTAGATCAAGGCCCACACTCGATGAGATTCGTCACAGCAGAAGCGTTGCTATTATCTGAAAACCATCCTGTATTGTGATTGGGGAGGGGACCGAGCCTGAAGCGGAAGATTCCAGGGATGACTGTTTGTACATCAAAGTTTTTACAATTATGTGTCACATTAAAAATATATAGCACTCCGACAAAGTAGTAAGATTATAAAACTTTAATAATTTATAAATATATACAAGAAAACAAAAATAGTAATAACATATAAACATTTTTAGGGAAAAACAACGAAGTAGCGGTCGGCTGTGCGAATAGTCCCAACGCAGCACAACGTCCAGATTTCCGGCGTGGGGCGTCGCGGGGGGTGGGTCATCAGTAGCAAACTGTTGTGCGAATAGTTCCAAGGCAGCAGAACGCGTTGAAATCTAGATGACACGAAAGTGATGTCTAGTAAGTTGCCACCCAGCAAATAACGGCATGGGGCGTCGCGGGGGGTGGGTCATCAGTAGCAAACTGTTGCGCGAATAGTTCCAAGGCAGCAGAACGATGGCACCAAGGTGATGTCCAGTAAGTTGCCGCACTGGTTTTGGTATCCTACAATGCTGCTCCGAATAACGGCGTGGAGCGCCCCGGGGGAGGCGGCGTGAACGGGCCTCTCCAGGTGGAGTGTCATCTGTTGTAGTGGGGCGCCCCTTTACCGTTTCAGTTGCCATTCCGTCCGTTTTTGGTCCACTGTGTCAAAAGCCGCAATTCAGCTGAGTTGCGCCCACTCTTGCGGTGCAGCGATAGGCGGCTGTCACAGGACTCTCAAAATGGCGGCAGGCTGTTTCCTTTTTGGGCCTGGTCCACTGAAATGGCCCTGGGACACCTTGGAAATCGGACGCTTGTCTGCTAGGTCTTGGACCTCATTCTCGAAAGCGTCCCCTCCGCCTTGAGAATTCATCAAAAGTTTTGGGGGCTCCGACTCCTGCAGGCTTCTGGTGGGGAGCGGCTGCCATGATTGCTCGCGGAATGACCACGACTGAGCTACGAGATGGTGGTGCTTTCATGCTGACGCCAGCTTCAGTCTGAAACATCCAGAAACAAGGTGGGGCTTTCATCGTTTGGGGAAAAAAAAAAGTTTTCATCCTATGAAAAGTGTTGTTTTTAGGTCACATGATCAAGCCTTCCATCATTAGGAAACCAAAAGTAAAATGAACCAATGAAAAGTTTTATAAACAAGTCACATGACCTGTTATGCGGCATAGGGTGTAAAATTAGGAGAAAATACGTTGGCACGTGAGGCGGCGTCAGTAGCGGACCGATGTGCGAATAGGCCGAAGGCAACACAACGCGCCAAGATCTGGATGGCACCGAGGTGGTGTCCAGCAAGTTGCAGCACTGGTGTGGCCATCCTACAATGCTGAAAGTCGGCGTGGGGCGCCCCGTTGGCCTGTGAGTTTGCGTCAGTAGCGGACCGATGTGCGAATAGGCCGAAGGCAGCACAACGCGCCAAGATCCGGATGGCACCGAGGTGGTGTCTAGTAAGTTGTCGCACTGGTGTGGCCATCCAACAATGCTGAAAGTGGGCGTGGGGCGCCCCGTTGGCCTGTGAGTTTGCGTCAGTAGCGGACCGATGTGCGAATAGGCCGAAGGCAGCACAACGCGCCAAGATCCGGATGGCACCGAGGTGGTGTCTAGTAAGTTGCCGCACTGGTGTGGCCATCCTACAATGCTGAAAGTCGGCGTGGGGCGCCCCGTTGGCCTGTGAGTTTGCGTCAGTAGCGGACCGATGTGCGAATAGGTCGAAGGCAGCACAACGCGCCAAGATCCGGATGGCACCGAGGTGATATCTAGTAAGTTGTCGCACTTCTGTGGCCATCCTACAATGTTGAAAGTCGGCGTGGGGCGCCCCGTTGGCCTGTGAGATGGCGTCAGTAGCGGACCGATGTGCGAATGGGGCCAAAGGCAGCGCAACAATATTTTCTGATTTGAAGACACCACAAGGCGCTGAGATGCCAAGATCCGGATGGCACCGAGGTGGTGTCTAGCAAGTTGTGGCACTGGTGTGGCCATCGTACAATGGTAAAAGTCGGCGTGGGGCGCCCTGTTGGCCTGTGAGATGGTGTCAGTAGCGGACTGATGTGTGAATGGGGCCAAAGGCAGCGCAACAATATTTTCTACTATATTTTTGGAGTAGAAGACACCACAAGGCGCTGAGATGCCAAGATCCGGATGGCACCGAGGTGATGTGTAAGTTGCGGACGGATGTGCGAATGGGGCCAAAGGCAGCTCAACAATATTTTCTGAAGAGAATACACCACAAGGCGCTGAGATGCCAAGATCCGGATGGCACCGAGGTGATGTCTAAGTTGCGGACCGATGTGCGAATGGGGCCAAAGGTAGCGTAACAAGATTTTCTGTATGGAAGATACCACTAGGCGTTGAGATGCCAAGATTCGGATGGCACCGAGGTGATGTCTAGGAAGTTGTGCCACTGGTGTGGCCATCGTACAATGGTAAAAGTCGGCGTGGGGCGCCCTATTGGCCTGTGAGATGGTGTCAGTAGCGGACTGATGTGCGAATGGGGCCAAAGGCAGCGCAACAATATTTTCTGACTGACACCACAAGGCGCTGAGATGCCAAGATCCGGATGGCATCGAGGTGATGTCTAAGTTGCGGACTGATGTGCGAATGGGGCCAAAGGCAGCGTAACAATATTTTCTGTATGGAAGATACCACTAGGCGTTGAGATGCCAAGATTCGGATGGCACCGAGGTGATGTCTAGCAAGTTGGTGTGGTCATCCTACAATGCTGAAACTCGGCGTGGGTCACCCCATTAGCCTGTGAGATGGCGTCAGTAGCGGACCGATGTGCGAATAGGCCGAAGGCAGCACAACGCGACAAGATCCGGATGTCACCGTGGTGGTTTCATAGTTGAGAGGCACTTCATCTGCAGTGGGGCGCCGAGATCCGGATGGCACCGAGGTGATGTCTAGCAAGTTGCTGTACTTGTGTGGTCATCCTACAATGCTGAAACTCGGCGTGGGTCGCCCCATTAGCCTGTGAGATAGCTGTTCTTTGGATTTGGGCCTGGTCCACTAAAATGGCCCTGGGACACCTAAGAACTCGAACGCTCGATTTTTTTTTCCTTTCCTGTACATGCAAAAAAAGGTAAATGCCCGGTATGTTACACGCTTCATCTGCCACGATGAACTCTCCAGAGGAACCGAAAAAATATATAGTTGTGGTAACTATACCATGCATCGTCATATGGAGAGGTGGCACCAATTAATTATAGTGCTGCATAAAAGAGAGATTTGGAGGAGAACCCCTGACCTGCTAGTACATTCATCAAAGAAGTGGCACTGAGAGCTTCAGAGGCAAGGGAAACGGTCCCAAATATTTAGAAGAACTTTGGAAAGATTAAAATGACATGTTTAGATTGTGGTAAATTAATTTCATGTGGGCAGATGAGTGTTACTCTAATAAATACAGCATATGAACATCATCATAGTCGATGGTTGGTAGAGACATTTTGACTATATCCTGGACCTGCCCGTCCTCGCCCAAAATGGCGCCGGAATAAATGGGACTCGTAACTCCTTGTTGTGTACTGGTTGCAGAACCTTGAAATCACGAGATACGTATGCAGTTTTGAAGCACATGGCGGGCGGGGACGAGAATTGATTGAATATTTCGACATCCCTATTGATATTAAGTTCTGATGTGTTATTGATTACTGTACTGTTGAAAATTCGAATTAACGTCACCCATGGTACTTGCCCGCAAATGTATATCTAGATAATTTTATTGTAACTGGCCCTGTCGTATTTTAATTATAAAATGTACGTCCACCGATTCCGTAACTGTTAGACACCTTAGTTTTTGCAACCTAATGGCCCGCCCGTTACGTTCCTCTACAGTGTAAATGTCTATTCATCATATACGATTACAGTTTGCTCCGTGGCAGGCCCACGTGGTTATAGGCTCGTATTTGTATAATGAAATTTTCACAATAAAGGTTTTTAAAAGAAAACATGGTAGTAGTGTATACATTGGTAAAGTTTTTAATAATAGTCACTGTTTTAGAATCATTAAAAGGCAAGTGAAATAAAGCAGACCAATTACATGAAGGGTAAAAGGTATAATACGAAGGAACGCAGTAAAGATAAATGGTCAAGGGCTGTTGTGTTTTCTATTCCTGCAACATAAAGTGATCGATAAGAATCTCATATTCAGGCGTATCGGCGACTAAGACAGCAGGTCGACCCTCTTTTGCTCAACGGCTCCGTCATGGGACGAAGAAACGCTCTTTTTCTCGAAAAAAGAATATATTTTACTTGCAGGACAGTTGTAAAATTTCCGGGAAAGTACATTAGCCTGGAACATTATAACATATATTTAAGAGAAAATAATGTTCGGAAGTAATTAAAAGCGTAATTTTTAGGTGATATGACCAAGGCTTTCATCATTAGAATAAGAAAAGTTAAATGAACCAATGAAAAGTTTTATTAACAAGTCACATGACTTGTTATGCTTACGTTACGCGCTGCGCGCCCCGGATGACTTCCGGATGCGCTAACGCGGCGCGTCATATGACGCATTACGCGACAACGCAGGTCCAGAATATAGTCAAAATGTCTCCACCAACCAGCGGTCGAAACACAACCCCTTTCAGCAGGCTAAATAGTTCTGTTAAATGACAACAGAAAGGACAGGCAACAAGAACCATCAGTCAAAGAGGGGAGGGCTAGTTCTTCTCTACCGGGTTACATTGGGGCGCTACCGGAACTGATCGAATTGGTAGTCTACAGTGTTTCTGGATGTTTCAGACCGAAGCTGGGGTTAGCATGAGAGCAGCACCATTTCGTAGCTCCGTTGTGGCCATTCCGCAACCAATCATGGCAGCCGCTCTTTATCGTTATTTTGGGCGGGGTGGGTGGCGGAGCCGAGCTGTTTTGCAGCCATCATTGTGTGGAGTTCAGTTCATCTCACTAGTTTTGTATTTGTCATGAGGGGTTGTTCCTAATGTTTCTATTTTAGCGAGGTCAAAAAGAGATCCCATTAGTGGCCTACTGATTTTGCTCGATTCCTTTTCTTTTTTTTTACACGATTTTTCGTTATCTGCAAAGACTAAACAGAGTATTGCGACTCTGTGTTTGTTTGTAAATAGAGAATGAACCAAAGAGAACTAATTCTAAAACAGTAAATACTTGGATAACAATCAATCAAATGGAGAGAGAAGCAGGCACGACGGATTACAACGGGGGCAAAGGCCTGCGTTAACTACCTTTCACTATCTGCAAAGAGAGAGTACTCCTAATAGAAATGAGGGGGGGGGGGCACCATTCAAAGCAGATCAGTGTGCATAAACACGAAAATGTTTTCACTTACCACGTACTTGACATTCGACAGCTTATGATATTTGCTATTAAAAAACCATTGAAATTCACTGAAAAAACCATAGGTTATAGACCATATATAGTTAGGAATTAGCATTTACAAAACCTTGAAAATTCACTGAAAAAACCATAGGTTATACACCATATATAGTTAGGAATTAGCATTTAAAAAACCTTATTTTACTCACACAAAACCATTGAAATTCCATATATAGTTAGTTGCACTAACTATATATCGCGCACCCGCAATCCACTGCTGATCATGTCACATATTACATCATTCATGACATGGTCAGTGACATCACTGATGACATCTCAAATGACATCACTGATGAGATCACTGATGACATCTCATTTGACATCAATGACCACATCACTGATGATATCATTCATGTGACAATACAATGCATCTCCTCACGTTTTAATATAACCTCTGTTTCACCCAGTGTTAAATACAGAGTATAATTTTTGAAACCATTGACACACCAATACTAGTTACTACATACGTACTCACTGATTCCTACGTCTACACACACATTCACTCATTCACCCATACAATCATTCATACATACAATCACTCATCTTTACAACACTATCATATGCACTCATACACCTATACAGACACTTACACTCTGCCACTCATCCATGGAGTTACTCACACACCTAGTCAGTCCTGTAAAGAATCAATCACACTTCCATTTTCTTGTCTATACAGTTAAACATAGAGCACCTTACATTTTCAAACATATACTAACACATACTTACTTTCTTATACAATCATTGATACAAGTACACATTGATCTGCACAGAGTCACACACCTCCCAGCCAGCCACACACACACTCAGTCTCCTATACAAATACTTGGACAATCAATCAATAACCCATATAGTTAATCATATAGCTACTGATCAACACATGCAGCAGTTTACAGAACAACAGACATAATGATGCACAAATTAAGACAGTTTACTCACTAACCCATGCACTCAGTGAGACACATTTAATCACTCACTCATACATTCAGTCATGCACCTACTAAATCCTTCGTCCAGACACTTATACATCTACTCATTCTTCAATATGTAAAACATATTTAAACTTTACAGAAACACACAGTCACTGGATGATGTCATCAGTGATCTCATCAGTGATGTCATTTGAGATGTCATCAGTGATGTCATCAGTGATGTCACTGACCATGTCATGAATGATGTAATATGTGACATGATCAGCAGTGGATTGCGGGTGCGCGATATATAGTTAGTGCAACTAACTATATATGGAATTTCAATGGTTTTGTGTGAGTAAAATAAGGTTTTTTAAATGCTAATTCCTAACTATATATGGTGTATAACCTATGGTTTTTTCAGTGATATATATATATATATATATATATATCCCAAAAACAGTCCACTCCAATCTGGCTAGACAGAAGACCAGCACACGATACCATCAGTATCAAAAGTTGTTTATTTTAGGCCCCTGCCCCAAAACAGACGAGTTTCGCCAGAAGGCTTCGTCAGTGTTCACCAGTGAAAAAAATGCAAAACGCCATTTAAAGCCGACTCGTCATGAAAATCAATGACGGTTTCTCATTTACAAGATACATAGCGTGGCGGCCATCTTATAACTTGCAAAATTCGCCGAAATCTATATATTCCATGGCGTTCTAAATATATAAAGTGCTCAGTGCAACTTAAAAACAATAGGTAAGCAATGAATTAATGTTTCTACAGTGCATGCATACTTAAGTTTCGTCAAACACATTTATATTCTTCTTGTTGCAGTAAGGGTGTAATATAAATCTCATAGTATTGAGATCACAGTATTCACACTTACAGGAAATAATCCTGACTTGAGTTACTGACCCGTCTCAAGCACAAACTCCGCTCCTCCAATTTGGAGATGTGTGGACAGAAAATCGATCCTGTAAACTTTAACTGTTTATTGCGTTACACTCTCACAGTGCATCAGCACAAAACCTCGATGTGTTTCGGCTTTCACAATGCCTTGTCAACGGGTCCAAGGCATTGTGAACGTCATAACGCGTTGGGTTTTTGTTTTGCTGCACGGTGAGAATGTAACTCAATAAACAGTTAAACTTTAATGGATCGGCTTTCTGTTAATTGCCATACCGGAATGCATGTCCCACAACTGGAGGAGAGTGGAGTTTATATTTATACATGTACACTTTGAAAAAGGCTGAGGACAGCTGAAACGTGTCTGTGTTGGACGAGAGGCAATAAAGACTTTTGAAAAAAGACATGCCGCCTCAAGTGCCCACGTCTGTCCCACGTTGTGGGAAGCAATTGTGAATATAAATATATTACCTACTGGCAATCGCCAGTTAGTAATTATAGTTAGCACCAAAATTACCATAGGAAAAGCATTTTTTGTTTTTTCAATAATTTTTGGCGCTGCTAGACGAATCCCCACAAAACTTTTTAAAAAGTCCCCTTTTTGATTCAGCTGCTGTGTTGAAAGTTTCGGGGTGAGCCGTCAAGCAGGGGCTGAGAAAAAAGGGAGGTTCCAAAATGCGTTTTTCCCCATGTAATGTATATGGAAATATTTCAACTTTTTTAACACAAATACGGCCCGCACTGCTGAACGGAATTACGCCAAAATTATCAGAAAGCTAGATGTTGGTCGGAGAAAGCGTGCTTTTTGTGATTTGGAGTAAATCCATTCAGTACTTTCAGCGAAATTTAAGTTTAAAAAATATACATATCTTTCAATATATGGAATGGGACAATGTCCATACTTTGTTTTGGTTCTGCCAAGATGACTGTACTATGCTATGCACCAATGCATTCTTGTTATCAATAAAAACAGTAACAAAAATATATATACATATCTGGGGATGTGAGTCCTTGCAGTGTACTCGTGGATCCTAATGAAATTTGATTGGCTGCCAACACTTCGACTAGGAAGTGTTGGCAGCTATCTTGGGATTCGGCTTGAAGTTGAGTCCCAGAAAAAAGTTTAAAAAATAAAGAAAGGGGACATGGTATGATTACCCTGGCCCCCCAGATATGGGGTTGAAAAGCTTTAATTTTTATTTTGTAGCGTACTCGCAGGTGGATCCTCAAATCAACAGCAAAATAATAAACACAAAAGACACACAGGCTCCTGTGAGTCTTTTTCCCAACCCCCCGGGTGAGCCAAATCTCAGAGACATACAGGTAATCAAGGAAAGGGGCTCATGGAGCCCCCATCCTAGGCTTTTCTTAAGCTCCGGAGTCAGCCACCTCCCCCAGGTCACTGAACAGTACAAATGCAGGGAGGCCGCTCGGCTCCCTGCCAGCCACAGGGTCCGCAACCTCTCCGAGGCACTTAACAGTATAAATGCAGGGAGACCACTGGGCTCCGCCCCACTGCTCCGGGGATCACCACCTCCCTGGGGCACATACATTATTTAATAAAAAAGCACAATGCGGGGGAGGCCCCACAGCCTACCCGCAGCTCGCGGAACCGCCACCTACCCGGGGATAAATGTGACATATGCGCCGGTCCACACGGCCCCCCAGAGGCCCAGGGACCGGCACCTCCACTGTGCTAAATGAAATATTATTGTGTGGGGGGACTCCAGCCCCCCAAGCAGCCCGGGGACCGCCACCTCCCTGGATAAACTCTATAAAATTAAATATGGTAGCCGCCTGGCCCTCGCAGCCATAGGGACCACCACTTCCCCGGGGCTTAATTTACAATGGAGGGAGCCTTAGATGGTCCTGGGAACCACCACATCCCAGGGCCAGCTCCAGCAATGTCCCAGGGTTCCCAACCCCGTGACACTGCAATTTGCTATGGCTTGGCGGGAGCACCACTTCCAGCAAGCGGTAGCAAACTCAGCTCTGCTTTCAGCAAGCAAAAGCAGAAAATGCTCTTGTTTGCTGAAAGCAGAGCATGTCTGCTTCCCTGCCTGCTGTTGAGTGAGCAGGGAAACAGAGACATTGCTTTGAGATGCAGAGAGCTGCATGTTAGCAGCTCCCTGAGTCTCAAAGCAATGCCGGTGGGGAGGCGGGGGGCCGACAGGTATCACAGGGGCCTTGAGGCTCCCCCCCTCAGTCCCCAACGTTTAAAATACGGCTTCCCTGGATGGGACCAGAGCACCCACACTACAGGCCGGGGCCGTGGGGTGGGAAGGGGTCCACGGGGCTGAAATTAGCCCGGGAGGGAGTACCTCATGGCCCCCCTTTTTTTTTTTAATAATCTAATGTTATTAAGTAATTTTCAGACCCCGGGGGATGTGGTCTCTGGGGCTGAAAAAGTCCGGGGGGGGCCACTCAGCCCCCCTACCTTTAAATGATAACATTTACAGAAAAAGAAAAGACCGAGCCTCTAGGATGCGTTTGAGGGGCCGAAAATAGCCCAAGGAAGGGGAACCACGTGTCCTCCCCTTTCCCTATTTGAAAAAAAAGAGAAAACACAAAAAAAAGAAAGACTGGTCCTCGGGGGACGGGGTCCCCAGGGCCGAAATTGGCCAGGGAGGTTAGCAACGCAGTCCCCCTCCCCATTCTTAACATGCTTGGCCCCAGAGGATGGGGTCCATGGAGTCAAAATCGGCCCAGGGAAGGAGGGCTATGCAGCCCCCCTTCCCTTTGAACAAGGTGGGGAACGCTGGTAGGGGGATGATGTCCCCTTGCATCCTGAGGGCCTCAAGACCAAACCATGGAAATTCACTGAAAAGATCAAAGGTTACAGGGTTGTTTTAGTTAGGAATTAGCATTTAAAATACCTTAGAAATTCACTAAAAAAAACAAAAGTTACAGGGACGTTATAGGTAAGCTGACATTTCACTCATATAAAACCATAGAAATTCAGCCGCTATAGTTAGTGAGCTAACTATAACTTGCGCTGCCGCAATGCACTGCTTATGACCTCACATTTTACATCATTCATGACATGGCCAGTGCGTCATCTACAGAATCTGACACACTCACTCACACCCCATATAAAACGTTTCATACAACCACTCCAACTTCCACATTATAATTCCCAAACCCATTCACACACCCATACCAGTACTTACACAGCCACTCACTGATTCTTAGATCAACAAACACACATCCACGCACTCACCCATACAGCCACTCACACAACCACTCACTCACTAATACAGCCACTAACATATCCACTCATACACCCATACAACCACTCACACACTGAGTCAGTCATCCATAGAGCTGCTTACACACTTACTCACTCACCCATACAGTCACACAGCCACCTACTCACCCATATAGTTACACCCACACTCACTCACTCCTACAGATACTAACATGTACTCACTCACCTAAAGTCACTGACACAAGCACACACTCACCCATACAACCACTGTTAAATTCACTCACTCATCCATACAGTCACTCACATACCCCATCACTCACCTATACTGCCTTTCACATACCCAGTTACTCACCCATATACCATTGACACATGCACTCACTCACCAACACAGTCATACACACAGTTACTCACCTATACAGCAGTCTCACACACACACTCACTAACCCATACAGTCACTGACGCAGTGTCTGTATCTGTCTGTCAGTTGGTGCCTAAGTGGCTGTATGGGTGTGTGAGTGGGTACATGAGATTCTGTATGGGTGTTTGATTGGTTGAGTCCCTCAATGGGTGTCTGAGTGTCTGTGTGAGTGGGTGAGGGTGTGTGGAACTGCCTGTATGGATCAATCATAGCATTTGTAAAGTGCACAGGTATGTAGTGCACTATATAAATGCTATAATTGATCCATAGAGAATCTCATGTACCCACTCACACACCCACACACCCATACAGCCACTTAGACACCATCTGACAGACAGATACAGACATTCACATAACCAGTCACTCAACCATACATTCACTGAGACACCTAATCACTCACTTATACAGTTAGTCATGCATCCACTGAATCATACAAACAGGCACTCATACCCCCACTAATTCACAGATAGACCTTGGTATATATATTTAACACTCTGAAACATTTAAAAACACTCACAGTCACTAGATGATGTCATCAGATCTCCCAGCTTATTACACCCCTTCGGGACAGCTAGGATTCAATTTATTATGTTAAACCCAAACCTTGTCAATAAAAAGCAATGAAATGCATTATTTACAGATGACAAAATTCCCCCAGAGGACAAATTAACTGCATAATATGTAATTTCACAGTGGGTTTGGAGAGCTCCCTTGTCTCTCTTTCACCTTGCCACCTGGACAAAAACATACTTTTTATGTCCTGCATCTCCGTGGGTGTAGGGGTCTTGGGTTGGTAAACATTTCTACACACCCCACACTCTCCAACCTATCTTTAATGTACTGAAGCCTTAATATATGTAGTGCGCCAGTGAGAGGTCTAAAATCTTTCATCACCAATTGGTAAAAAATAAGAGCAGGACTCAACCAAATTTTAAACCATCACATAATAGGAGCCAAGGCAATATAATCAGAATATATCCTAGCCCATCCTCCTCATGAATTATAAACAAAGGCGTACTTGTGAGGACTGAAAGTAATCTATGCAGAAATTTGTTTTCCACCACCTGTAGCTCCCTGATGTATTTATAGCCCAAAACATCACAACCATACCTTGCCATTGGGATGCATTTTCACGAAATACCTTTAGTAGGGTGTGCACCAGATTGGACCCAATTCTCTTTGCAAAATCCATTGATGCACCTATTGCTCTCAAGAATAAGAATACGGGATAATTGTGGGGTCCAAGAGCCTCTATCATCAAAAAGTACCCCCAAATAGGAAAAGGGAGATGCTTTAATAAGTTCGACCCCAGTACCGTAGAAGTTGTTCCGGTGGGCATTCCCGCAGCCAGAGGTCATTGTGTGCAACTTGGTGCTTGGTGTAATTAGTAGAAAGGTCTAAAAATTCCAAAAAATCAATGAAAGCATCCAGAAGAGGTTGTAGACCCAAAGCGGTCTGAGCTATCAAGACTGCATCATCAGCGTATAGTAGGGTGAGAATGCGGTCTGAGCCCGCCCAGGGAATATCCCTGCAAGCAGCTATCTTTTTGCCTCTTCCTCCTGTATTTTTGATGCTGTGCTGGATTTCGTTTTTGCTGGTTTAGATGCTTTGGACACTCTGCCACTGCTGATCAGTGCCAGAGTGTAAGTGCTCCCTATGTAAAGTGTTATTCTGATTGGATATACATGTTTGGCATATTTGTATCACCATGAAGTCCCTAGTAAAGTGCACTGGGTGTGCCAGGGCTGGTGATGACAAATGCTACTAGTGGGCCTGCAGCACTGACTGTGCCACCCACAGGAGTAGCCCTAAAATGATGTCTCAGGCCTGACACTGCAGTGCCTGTGTGCAGTTTAGAACTGCCATGTCCTCCTGGTCAGTGTCCCCACTGACCAGGCCTAACCCTTCCCTTTTTGTGCACATCAGTCACCCCTATGGAAGGTCCAAGGTACCCCCCTGGGCAGGGTGAAGTGTATGTAAAAGGTAGAGCATGTACTAGTGCAGGTAACATGCTCTGGTAGTGAATGGCAGCCATTTTCGTTTTTCACTATTGTAAGGCTATCTTGCTCCATAGATTAACATGGGGGATGCTGGCTACAGTGGTTAACAGTATTTCTTCCCATAGGAACAAGATAGGACATAAGTATCTAGTATCCCTGAACTCAGAATTTAATAACACATCTTTTAGGAAAGGTTGTTTTTAAATCCTGTGTTTGAGAACAGCACTTTTAGAAAGTTGCTGTTCTCTTGTCTGACCCTTCTGTGTGCCTGGGCCTGTTTGTGTATTGACTGTCTGGTTTGAGAGTGACAGGGGCTGGGGATTCCCCAGGAGGCTGGCTGAGTCAGCCCTAGGCTGAATTACTGCATTTGCAACTGGAGTGGTGGGAGGAGTTATCACCTGGGCCTGAATAGGGCTGTGTCTGCCTTCCACAATGCTGACTCCACCTCCTGCTGGGCGGCTGACGACCCTGCCCTTCACTCTGAAAGGAAAGAAGCAGCCAGAAAAACAAAGTACTCAGGAAACACCCAGAACTGGTTCAGACCGGGCTCAGGGCCCACATGCACAGAGAGAACAAAGACTTTAGGGGTATAAGTACAGGACCCCTGACAACAGAAAATTAGATCATCCTGGAATCAAGAAGGAACCTCTGCCAAGGAGAAAGCAGAAACTGAAGAAGGAAGACTGTCCTGCTGTTGCTCTGCTGGACTGACCTGCTGTTGCTTTGCTGCCAAGGAGAGGGGAAGGACTTTGCTAGTGTGCTGTGTCCCCTGTCTTGAAGGAATCTCCAAGGGCCTGGGAAGAGCTGGCTCCCTGTTCTGAAGTCCCAGGAACAAAAGGACTTCACCCCCAGCTTCCCTGAACTCTGCTGAGAGAGTTCAGTCCTTCCTAGAGTGCTTGATCCAGTTGTGGGGCCTCTGGAAGTTGTACTTGTGCTGGGAAGCTTGAAACTAAGCTTGAGAGACTTTTGAAACTGAAAAGTGTTGCATCGCTCGCTTGCGGAGCGCATCCCCGACAGTGCGAGAAGTTTCCCGCCGCTACGGAGGTCGAGATCGGACGTCGCATCCTCTGTTTGCGGGACGCACCAGACCAGTGCGGGAGAATCGAACATCGCTGCGAGTATCGTCGCAGAGCCTGTCGTCGCTGGGTGAGAACGCCGCACCGCTTGCTTGCAAGCCGCATCACGCCGCTGCGAGCATCATCGCAGAACCATTGCATCGAGGAGCTGCGAGAGAGAGGATCACCGCTGGACCGCGCATCGTCGCCCCGGAGATCGTCGCAGCCCCTACGAGATCGTCGCATCGTATCTTTGCGAGAACAGACTTCCTACGGAACCTACGCACCGGAATCCATACAAGTGGCCTTCCTCCCCATACAGACCGGATTCATCGCAACACGCCCGCTGCTGCAGCGGGGCTGTCGCAAACGCCTCCCCAGGGTCTCAGGAGCAACGCATCGCTTGTTTTCCACCGCACCAGCTTCTGCTTTTGGAACTTTGTTGCAATTAAAAGGTACTGTGAGTAAACGTGACGCAACTGTGAACTTTTCATGCATCAGTAGAGAATTCTATCGCAACGTAGAGAATTCTGTCGCAACCTAAAGAATTTTAACGCAACCTTAAGAACTCTTTTGAAACCATATTCTTGAATTGTGTATGTTGGATTTTTGCCGTTTTGGTCTTGTGTAGTTTAGATTAAATACCTTTATTTTTCTAAACTGTTGTGGAGTCAGTTTGTGGTGTTTTCACTGTGTTACTGTGAGTGTTGGTACAAATACTTTACGCATTGCCTCTGGTTAGCCTAGACTGCTCGTGCCAAGCTACCTAGAGGGTGAGCAGGGGTTCTCAGAGGGTTATCTCCTTGCCCTGACTAGAAGCAAGGGTCCCTATTTGGACAGTGGTACCTACCTCTGCAACTAGAGACCCCCAGTTCTAACATTGGTGGTCAGGCGGTGGGATTTGAACTTGTATTTGTACTTGACCCACAGTAATTGGTGTACATCACTAGTGAGTGCAGACCACTATGCCACCGCATACTACTGGTTTTTAGATTTTTCTATTTTTGAGTAACTCTTCTAACGCATCATGTCTGAGCATGGGAAGGCACCCAGTAAGGAGGCAGAAGCAGAATTAGAGTTTTGCATTGGAGATTTGTATTCATACAAAGTTGAGCAACTGAGGAAATTCTGCATTGAGTTTGAGTGCCCCATAAAGAGCGCCTACAGAAAGGAGGAGCTGCAAAGAATCTTGAAGGCCCATTGGGAGGCACAAGAGGGAAATGATGATGTGAATGGGGAAAACATTTTTCAAGTCACAGATTTGCCAGTGGGCAAAGTAGGTGCAGGAGCTGGCAGCAACCATTCCAGCAGGGGCCTCTCCCCAGAAGAGTTACAAGAAAATCAGAGAGTAAGAGAATATGAGTTGGAAGTCATGAAAATGAAAATGAAGCAATTGGAAGTAGAAAAGGCGGCGGAGGAGATCAAAAATGCCCGTGCCTTAGAAGAGAAGAAATTGCTTTTGGCTCATGAGTTGAGCATGAGAGAACTGGATCTTAAAGCCAAGGAGGTGGATGCCAGTTCAAATGGTGGCAGCGCGCAGCCAGTGCATGGGGGTAAAGTATACATTCCCAAAGACCTGGTACAGAATTACCATAGGAGTGAGGATATTTATGCCTGGTTCACTTCGTATGAAATTGCATTGAAGATGAATGGTGTGCCTGAGCAGCATTGGGCGGCAGTCCTGTGGAAACAATTTGAGGCTTCTGGGAGGAGTGATCTAGAGCCCTTAGAGTTGGCAGGTGCCATGACCTACCCCAATATGAAGGAGGCCTTATGTCTCAGGTATGGCCTTACTCCAGAGCAGTATAGACTGCAGTTTAGAAACTCCAAGAAGAGAGAGTCTGAGACTTGGATGGAGTGTGTGAATTTGTACTCGCGTGCACTGGAAGGTTGGATGAAGGGCAGTAAAGTAACTGATTTTAAGGGGTTGTTGCATTTAATCAGTTGGGAGCACTTGAGTAGTCTTTGTGTTCCAGAGCTGCGCCAGCATCTTTTAGACAGCAAGCTGACAGACCCCATTGAGCTTGCTAAGGAGGCGGACCGCTGGACCAGTACCAGGGTCCACAGAGGAATTGTGGGTACCACAGCCAAAGGTGGGCAGGGTCCCCAGCAGAAGAGTGGGGGGGACAAGGATAACCAAAAGGAGTTCTCAGAAGGGCCCCAAAATAGTTCCCAGGGAAAGGAATCCCAACCCCCCAAACCTAAACAGCCATGGCCCTCTAAGGGCAGGCGGGACAATAGAGACAGAAGGGATAACCAAGGTCCCCCTACCTGCTATCACTGCAATGAGGTGGGCCACATTGCTCCAAAATGTCCCAAGAAGAAGCCCGCACCCACTGGTGCTCCAGCCCCAGGATTAGCAAGTGTAGCTTTGGGCGGGGATTTGATTTCTAGTGGGGAGGTGGGCTTAGCAGTTATGTCCCTTGGCTCTCTAGGAGACCGAGAGATGGTCCAGGAAACCTTACTGCCCTCTAACAATAAGAAGTATGGGCAGAAGGTGACCATCAATGGAAGGGAGATTGAGGCTCTGAGAGACACAGGAGCCAGCGTGACATCCATGAGGTGTCAGTGGGTGTCTGAAGAGCAAATCATCCCTGATGTACTCTGCCCTGTAGTGGCAGCTGACAGCTCAGTGCGCCTCTGCAAGCTGGCGAGGGTTCCCTTTGCATGGGGGGGGGGGGAAGTCTCTGGTCTTTTGGAAGTAGTTGTCAGTGATGCCTTGCCAGTAGACTGTCTGTTAGGCAACGACCTGGAGAGTTCTCCAAGGAAGGATGTGGAGCACAGAACTCATTTGGAAATGTTGGGTCTGCCTGCGTGGGTCTGCCTGCGTGGATCTGCGTGACCACGTGTGCTATGGCAGCCAGTAAGGGAGATTCAGCAGAACTGGAGCCTGAAACAGTGGCCCAGAGACCTGCCAGGAGAGGAAGAGGCAGAGGGCGCGGGAAACCAGCCCCAGCCGTTCCCACGGTCCAGGAGGAAGCAGAACCTGAGGGGGATGTCCTGGAACCTACAGGGGAACAGGTGGCCGAACTGGGAGACCTAACAGAGCTGACCCATTGGCAGCAGGAAGGTGGTCCCTCCAGGGAGGAATTCTGCCAGGCGCAGAAAGAATGCCCTTCCCTCATTGGTCTGCGGCAACAGGCTGTAGATCAGGCAGCAGATGGAGCAGCCAGAGATCACTTTATCTACTGGGAAGATGACCTACTATATAGCGAGCCTACGTTTGCTGAGCCCGGTGCAGCCCGTGTGCTGGTGGTACCCGAGTGCTTCAGAAACTTCCTAATGGGTCTGGCTCATGACGTGCCTCTTGCAGGACATCTGGGGCAAGACAAAACCCTGAACCGGCTTGTTACCCACTTTCACTGGCCCCAGATGAGAAAGCACGTTGGTTCCTTTTGCAGATCTTGCCAAACCTGTCAAGCCGGTGGCAAGACTGGAATGAAGTTGAAGGCACCCCTTCAACCCTTCCCAGTAGTGAGCACCCCTTTCGAGCGGGTGGGCATAGACATAGTAGGGCCCCTGGACCCCAAGACAGCCTTAGGGAACAGGTTCATCCTGGTCTTGGTGGACCATGCCACCCGGTACCCGGAAGCAGTCCCTCTCAGGACAATCACAGCACCCGTGGTGGGCCGTGCATTGATGGGGATCTTTTCCCGTGTGGGGTTCCCCAGAGAGGTGGTCTCCGACCGGGGTACCAACTTCATCTCTAAGTACATGAAGTCTCTGTGGGAGGAGTGTGGGGTAACTTATAAGTTCACCACTCCTTACCACCCTCAAGGAAATGGGTTGGTTGAAAGGTTCAACCGGACCCTGAAAGGCATGATTATGGGCCTAGCGGAGCCCATGAGATGGAAGTGGGACGTCTTGTTACCATGCCTGTAGTTTGCCTACAGGGAGGTGCCTCAGAAGTCCTTAGGGTTCAGTCCCTTTGAACTCCTGTATGGCCACCCTGTTAGAGGACCTCTCTCACTGGTGAAGGAGGGTTGGGAAACGTCCTGTGGGAAAACCCCCCAGGATGTGTTCAGCTATGTGCTGGCCATCCGCAACCAGACACAACGCTTCAGGAAGCTCGCTCAGGCGAACCTGGAAGCAAGCCAGGAAGAAATGAAAAGATGGTACGACCAGAATACCACTCTGGTCGAATTTCAACCTGGGCAGAAAGTGTGGGTGATGGCGCCAGTGGAGCCTTGTGCGCTCCAAGACAAGTGGACTGGGCCATATGAGGTGGTGGAAAGGAAGAGTGAGGTCACCTACCTGGTTAACCTGAGGTCTCCCAGGCAGCCCCTGAGAGTCTTGCATGTGAACCGCCTCAAACCACACTTTGAGAGGTCTGAAGTAAGCATGCTCATGGCTACAGATGCAGGAAAAGAAGAGGATAGTGATCCTCTCCCTGACCTCCTGGCAGTTAAGGAGCAAGATGGGTCAGTGGATGGTGTGGTCCTCTCGTCCACCCTGACCCCAGAACAGCAGAGTGACTGTCGCCAAGTGTTGGGTCAGTTCTCCTCCCTGTTCTCCCTGACCCCAGGAGTCACCAACTGGTGCGTCCATGATGTGGACACTGGAGACAGTCTGCCTGTGAAACAAACATTTTACAGGGTAGCTGACAAGGTCAGGGCCAGTATCAAGGAAGAGGTTTCCAAGATGTTGGCGCTAGGGGTGATTGAGCCCTCCAGCAGCCCCTGGGCTAGCCCAGTGGTCTTGGTGCCCAAGAAAGCTGCTACGCCCGGTGGCCCTCCAGCACTCCGGTTTTGTGTGGACTACTGTGGGCTCAATGCGGTCATGAAGACTGACGCACACCCCATCCCCAGAGCTGATGAGCTCGTGGAACGGTTGGGAGCTGCCCAGTACCTCAGTACATTTGATTTGACTTCTGGGTACTGGCAGATTGCCTTAACTGATGGGGCCAAAGAGAGGTCAGCATTCTCAACGCCAGAGGGGCACTTCCAGTTCCGAGTCATGCCCTTTGGCTTGAAGAATGCCCCTGCCACGTTCCAGAGACTGGTTAACCAGGTACTGTCCGGCCTGGAGGAATTCAGTGCCGCATACCTGGATGACATTGCTGTGTTCAGCTCCACGTTTGAGGAACACCTGCAACACCTCTGCGAAGTGTTGAAGGCTCTGCAAAGGGCAGGCCTCACTATCAAGGCCAGCAAGTGCCAGATAGGGCAGGGATCTGTGGTGTATTTGGGACACCAGGGGGGGAGCGGCCAGGTGGCGCCCCTACAGGCAAAGATTGATACCATTCTGGCTTGGGAGCCCCCCAAGACCCAGACAGAGGTGAGAGCCTTTTTAGGACTCACAGGGTATTACAGACGGTTTGTCAAGGGATATGGCACCATTGTCGCCCCCTTGACAGAACTCACTTCCAAGAAGTTGCCCAAAAGAGTTGACTGGACTGACGCCTGCCAAACTGCTTTTGATGCCCTGAAAACTGCAATGTGCACAGCACCGGTGCTCAAGGCACCTGACTTTTCCAGTGAGTTCATAGTACAGAGCATGCTGTGGGAGCAGTACTCTCACAAGTCACTGAGGAGAATGGAGACCAGCCGGTAGCTTTCATTAGTAGGAGGCTACTCCCCAGGGAACAGAAGTGGAGTGCAATTGAGAGAGAAGCATTTGCTGTGGTCTGGGCTCTGAAAAAGTTGAGGCCCTACCTGTTTGGGACTCACTTCCGTGTTCAGATCAACCACAGGCCCCTCAGATGGTTGATGCAGACGAGAGGTGAGAACCCAAAACTGTTGAGGTGGTCCATCTCCCTACAGGGAATGGACTTTACGGTGGAACACCGTCCTGGCACAGAGCACGCCAACGCTGATGGTCTGTCCAGGTTTTTCCGCATTAGTGAAGAGAACTCCCAAGAGGGTGGGTAGTTCTCCCCACTTTCAGCTGAAGGGGACACGTGTTAGACCTGGCATCTTTGGCGTAGTTTCCCCCTATCTTTTTGCCTCTACCTCCTGTATTTTTGATGCTGTGCTGGATTTCGTTTTTGCTGGTTTAGATGCTTTGGACACTTTGCCACTGCTGATCAGTGCCAGAGTGTAAGTGCTCCCTATGTAAAGTGTTATTCTGATTGGATATACATGTTTGGCATATTTGTATCACCATGAAGTCCCTAGTAAAGTGCACTGGGTGTGCCAGGGCTGGTGATGACAAATGCTACTAGTGGGCCTGCAGCACTGATTGTGCCACCCACAGGAGTAGCCCTAAAATGCTGTCTCAGGCCTGACACTGCAGTGCCTGTGTGCAGTTTAGAACTGCCATGTCCTCCTGGTCAGTGTCCCCACTGACCAGGCCTAAACCTTCCCTTTTGTGCAAATCAGTCACCCCTATGAAAGGTCCAAGGTACCCCCTGGGCAGGGTGCAGTGTATGTAAAAAGTAGAGCATGTACTAGTGCAGGTAACATGCTCTGGTAGTGAATGGCAGCCATTTTCGTTTTTCACTATTGTAAGGCTATCTTGCTCCATAGATTAACATGGGGGATGCTGGCTACAGTGGTTAACAGCATTTCTTCCCATAGGAACAAGATAGGACATAAGTATCTAGTATCCCTGAACTCAGAATTTAATAACACATCTTTTAGGAAAGGTTGTTTTTAAATCCTGTGTTTGATAACAGCACTTTTAGAAAGTTACTGTTCTCTTGTCTGACCCTTCTGTGTGCCTGGGCCTGTTTGTGTATTGACTGTCTGGTTTGAGAGTGACAGGGGCTGGGGATTCCCCAGGAGGCTGGCTGAGTCAGCCCTAGGCTGAATGACTGCATTTGCAACTGGAGTGGTGGGAGGAGTTAGCACCTGGGCCTGAATAGGGCTGTGCCTGCCTTCCACAATGCTGGCTCCACCTCCTACTGGGCGGCTGACGAGCCTGCCCCTCACTCTGAAAGGAAAGAAGCAGCCAGCAAAACAAAGTACTCAGGAAACACCCAGAACTGGTTCAGACCGGGCTCAGGGCCCACATGCACAGAGAGAACAAAGACTTTAGGGGTATAAGTACAGGACATCTGACAACAGAAAATTAGATCATCCTGGAATCAAGAAGGAACCTCTGCCAAGGAGAAAGCAGAAACTGAAGAAGGAAGACTGTCCTGCTGTTGCTCTGCTGGACTGACCTGCTGTTGCTTTGCTGCCAAGGAGAGGGGAAGGACTTTGCTAGTGTGCTGTGTCCCCTATCTTGAAGGAATCTCCAAGGGCTCGAGAAGAGCTGGCTCCCTGTTCTGAAGTCCCAGGAACAAAATGACTTCACCCCCAGCTTCCCTGAACTCTGCTGAGAGAGTTCTGTCCTTCCTAGAGTGCTTGATCCAGTTGTGGGGCCTCTGGAAGTTGTACCTGTGCTGGGAAGCTTGAAACTAAGCTTGAGAGACTTTTGAAACTGAAAAGTGTCGCATCGCTCGCTTGCGGAGCGCATCCCCGACAGTGCGAGAATTTTCCCGCCGCTACGGAGGTCGAGATCGTCACAGCGCCTGACGCCGCTGCCAGAGACGTCGCATCCTCCGTTTGCGGGACGCACCAGACCAGTGCGGGAGAATCGAACATCGCTGCGAGTATCGTCGCAGAGCCTGTCGTCGCTGGGTGAGAACGCCGCACCGCTTGCTTGCGGGCCGCATCATGTCGCTGCGAGCATCGTCGCAGAACCATCGCATCGAGGAGCTGCGACAGAGAGGATCACCGCTGGACCGCGCATCGTCGCCCCGGAAATCGTCGCAGCCCCTACGAGATCGTCGCATCGTGCCTTTGCGAGAACAGACTTCCTACGGAACCTAAGCACCGGAATCCATACAAGTGGCCTTCCTCCCCATACAGACCGGATTCGTCGCAACACGCCCGCTGCTGCAGCGGGGCTGTCGCAAACGCCTCCCCAGGGTCTCAGGAGCAACGCATCGCTTGTTTTCCACCGCACCAACTTCTGCTTTTGGAACTTTGTTGCAACTAAAAGGTACTGTGAGAAAACGTGACGCAACTGTGAACTTTTCACGCATCAGTAGAGAATTCTATCTCAACGTAGAGAATTCTGTTGCAACCTAAAGAATTTTAACGCAACCTTAAGAACTCTTTTGAAACCATATTCTTGAACTGTGTATGTTGGATTTTTGCCGTTTTGGTCTTGTGTAGTTTAGATTACATACCTTTATTTTTCTAAACTGTTGTGGAGTCAGTTTGTGGTGTTTTCACTGTGTTACTGTGAGTGTTGGTACAAATACTTTACGCATTGCCTCTGGTTAGCCTAGACTGCTCGTGCCAAGCTACCTAGAGGGTGAGCAGGGGTTATCTCAGAGGGTTATCTCCTTGCCCTGACTAGAAGCAAGGGTCCCTATTTGGACAGTGGCACCTACCTCTGCCAACTAGAGACCCCCAGTTCTAAGAGTAGTGCACTTTATAAATGCTATAATTGATCCATAGAGAATCTCATGTACCCACTCACACACCCACACACCTATACAGTCACTTAGACACCAACTGACAGACCGATACAGACATTCACACAACCAGTCACTCAACCATACATTCACTGAGACACCTAATCACTCACTTATACAGTTAGTCATGCATCCACTGAATCATACAATCAGGCACTCATACCCCCACTAATTCACAGATAGACCTTGGTATATATATTTAACACTCTGCAATTTTTAAAAACACTCACAGTCACTAGATGATGTCATCAGATCTCCCAGCTTATTACACCCCTTCGGGACAGCTAGGATTCAATTTATTATGTTAAACCTAAACCTTGTCAATAAAAAGCAATGATATGCATTATTTACAGATGACAAAATTCACCCAGAGGAAAAATTAACAGCATAATATGTAATTTCACAGTGGGTTTGGAGAGCTCCCTTGTCTCTCTTTCACCTTGCCACCTGGACAAAAACATACTTTTTATGTCCTGAATCTCCGTGGGTGTAGGGGTCTTGGGTTGGTAAACATTTCTACACACCCCACACTCTCCAACCTATCTTTAATGTACTGAAGCCTTAGTATATGTAGTGCGCCCGTGAGAGGTCTAAAATCTTTCATCACCAATTGGTAAAAATTAAGAGCAGGACTCAACTATATTTTAAACCATCACATAATAGGAGCCAAGGCAATATAATCAAAATATATCCTAAGCGCAACCTCCTCATGAATTATAAACAAAGGCGTACTTGTGAGGACTGAAGTAATCTATGCAGAAATTTGTTTTCCACCACCTGTAGCTCCCTGATGTATTTATAGCCCAAAACATCACAACCATACCTTGCCATTGGGATGCATTTTCACGAAATACCTTTAGTAGGGTGTGCACCAGATTGGACCCAATTCTCTTTGCAAAATCCATTGATGCACCTATTGCTCTCAAGAATAATAATAAGGGATAATTGTGGGGTCCAAGAGCCTCTATCATCAAAAAGTACCCCCAAATAGGAAAAGGGAGATACTTTAGTAAGTTCGACCCCAGTACCGTAGAAGTTGTTCCGGGGGGCATTCCCGCAGCCAGAGGTCATTGTGTGCAACTTGGTGCTTGGTGTAATTAGTAGAAAGGTCTAAAAATTCCAAAAAATCAATGAAAGCATCCAGAAGAGGTTGGAGACCCAAAGCGGTCTGAGCTATCAAGACTGCATCATCAGCGTATAGTAGAGTGAGAATGCGGTCTGAGCCCGCCCTGGGAATATCCCTGCAAGCAGCTATCAAACCCATCCCCAGATTATTAATATATAGGGTAAATAACAGGGGTGCCAAAATGCACCAGTCTTAACCCCCTTTGGATTGCCAGGACACTGATATACTACCTTTCTCATCATACCTCACCATGGCAGAATGATTAGAGTGAATGTTATGTAAAAAGGTAAGTCTGGGCAGACTTGACAAAAAAAACTCCACCAAGCTATGCAGTGTTCCGCGAGCTGCTGGGTGGTTTACCTCATGCCGTTCGCACTGATATTTATTGCTCAGTGTTTGTCCTGTGCTGTAAAATCAGTGCAAACAGCATCTCGCACAGTACAAGAGGGTGCTGCTTCTTTCAGCTGCTGGATTAGACGTCTTAATAAAGCGGCAGCTACCTCAATGCGAACTGAGGGTTTCTCAATGCAAGCGGTAGCAACCATCCGAGACCTCCCATGTTGAGAAATCTCCCAGGGAAGTAGCCTAGCATTGGATTTTCCTCGCGTGCACTTGCCAACTTACTGTTAGTGAGCTCAAGCAAGGAAAAAAACTCAGCAAGCTCCGCATAGCTCAGAGTACGAAAAACTCAATAGGATCACCGTCCAGGCTTATATAAAGCCACCAAATCAGCCTCTATACCCATGACCAATAAAAGAGGACAGAGCTTGGCACTATTAACCCGGTCAATGGCCGAGGTAAGATACATAAAGGCCATGTACAACCTAGCTCCTTTAGCTATTGTATATTTACCAACAATCAGCTGCAGAATAACACACTGATCCAGGGTCCCTCTACCCTGCCTAAACCCATACTGCAATTCAGATATTACATTAGCGTTATCAAGACATACAATAAAACGCTCCAAAACAACCTTCCCCTTGAGAATAAATATTGGGAATAAAGGTGACCCACTCATTAGATAAACTGGCAGAATCAACTTTTAGGAAAGCGATGGGTAAAACCAATAGGTTAACAACTGCGTGGTCCCATCTTCCACTAACAATATTTGGGAGAGCCAACCTAGTTAAAATGTAAATTCTCCCCAAATTCACTTTTTTTTTTAACACTATACCTTTGCATTTCAAAAACCTATGGTTTAAACAGCTCCACAGTAGGGGAACACTCCTTCGTGTGGGCTGCGAAGGGGGGAACAATCGCAAGAAGAAAGTTGCAGGAAAAATATGACATAGGGGGTATTGCACTTCCAGACTTCCAATTATATGCTTGGGTTTTCCAATTAAAAAAAGTCAGATTTCTCTTGTCAGATAAAGTTGGAGGAGGGAGCACAAGGTTATGGGAGGCTCTACTTGATGAGGTGGGAGCAGGTCAGCACCGTTTTATGTTTAAATTTGGGCACCAGAAATTTTAAGAAGATTAAATTAAAGGTGCTGCTAGCAGCCGCTCAACTATGGTCACAGACTCGACATGTAACAAAGCTCTGTTAAAATCTAGATTGTGGCGTAAACATTATCGGCGCCATCTTGTCTCCTTTCGGATCCATGCGTGCGCGTAAGCAGCAGCCATTTTGAATGCCATGACCCCTCTGCCTACTGCCGATAGCCAGCGCGTCTCACCCCCTCACACCCCGGCTTCGCAAGCACCCCCCCCCCTTTCGACGGCCCCCGGTCTCTCCTGCTTGGCCCTAAACGCACCTCCCGCGTGACCCTGCCTCCGAGCCACATCCCGCGCTGAACCCCCCACACCCTTTCATCTCATTCATAAAACAGGCCTCTTTGATAACCTCTTCATCCTTGCCCGATTGTTCGGCCCGACCCCAGGCCCTCACTTAGCCCAACAGATGCGGTTTATTGCCTCTACACTAGGACCTCGCCTCACTTCAAAGGAGCGGGGATTAATCAATGCCCTCACACCCCTTGAACCAATCGATTACCCGCATTTCTGTTCCCAGCGGAATACCCAGCTGCGCGACAGCCATCATGCTGAGATTAGGGGTGGGGACTCCTACTGTAGATATGTGTGGGAACGGACCTGAACCGGGGATTCCAAAGACGCCTTTCTCCGGACTTCAAAGCATTACTAAGAATGTGTTGCATGTAATAAAGTAATAAACCAGTGTATAAGAGGCCAGGCCTCAGAGATGTCGAGAGAGCACCTCGAGAAGATACCCTGTTGTCTGATTTGACGTGTTCTGTTCCGTCGGAAATAAACTCCTGTTTCCTGCCTTCCAGTCTCCAGCGCCTGCCTCTTTATTTGGGTAATCGTGAGTTGGGTGAGAAGCGGCTAACGCCGGGCAAACCTAGAAAAAGGGGTAAACGACCTGATCTGGCTGAACCCTTTTTCTACAATTGGCGTCCCAAACGTGGGGCCCATCAGCGACACGTGGATCCAGTGGGAGAGGTCCCGACGACGGAGTGAACGACTGCAACGATCGGGAAGAGCTCCTGCCCGATAGACCCTCGTCTGGCAACCGATCATCCGAACTTCACTGGTTCCGAACAGACCTCTCTCGAGTGATCTACGGTCCTGACTGGGAACCATCAGGAGTGCCACAGCAATTACAGAGAATAGAGGACGATCGGGCGCTGGAAGCGGAAGACGAGAAACTGTCCATACGGTCCGGGTAAGGTCGTGTAACACGACAAACTAGGAAATATTTGATTGTTTGATTGGAAAATACTAGTATTGCTCTCCGAATTGTTGGTTCTCTTGGAGATTCTTTGTTTGCAAACTGAGAGGGATAAAAGTATTCCCTCTTCCTTTGCATGCAGTGAAGGGTAGGTAACGCAGGCTTTTGCCCCCGTTGTAATCCGTCGTGCCTATCTTTTCTCCCCCACTGATTGATTGCTTGCCCGAACATTGTTTGTTCGAGGATTGTTTTTCTCGAGAATTCTCTGCCTACAAACGGGGAAGGGTAAAAGTATTCTGTCCTCCTTTGCAGATAGTGAAGAATAGGTAACGCAGGCTTTTGCCCCCGTTGTAACCCGTCGTGCCTATTTCTTTCTCGCCACTGATTGTTTGATTGAACGGACATTAATTGTTCGATATTGGTTCTCTCTTTGGGTATTCCCTATTTTCGAATACTGTAGAATAGAAATATTCTGTCTAGTCTTCGCGAAGTAGTGAAGGATAGGTAGTGCAGACTTTTGTCCCCGTTGTAACCCGTCATGCCTATCTTCTCCTCATTGGTCAGTAGTTGGTTCAGCCGGACCGCTTATTAGAGGTGGATCATCCGGCTCCTCTGGAGGGCACCCCTAATAAGGATATGTTTTTAAAATATGGACTAGTCGCCGTAGCTTATAGTAAGTTATGGAATAAATATACTAAAAAGGATCAGGAAAGTCAGTGGCCACTGATAGGATCCTTCGACGACACAAAAATAAACGTGCTGGAAACAGCCCTTTGCAACAATAAAACCACGCCCACTATGCTTGATAGTTTCGGCATGTGGCGCAAAGAAGCAGAACAACGAAAGAAAAGAGAAGAAGCGAGAATAGGAAAAGAGTTGCGAAAGGCAGCCCACCTGGCCGCTAAGAAACTAGAAGAAGATATAAAAGAGAGGGAGAAAGCCAGACAAAAACAGGAATCTGAATCGACAGGCCAGTGTCCTGTTAGGACCCCCTCTACGCTCTACCCTGAGCTGACCTCCAAACAACGGGCGAACGATGAGCTGCTGCTAAGTCCTCCGGTCATCTATATGCCCCCCCCTTATGCCCCCTCCCAACCCCTAGTACAACACTTGCCAGCTCCGAGTGCAAATGAGAATAACCTTGAAGCTAATGACCCAGCCCTCACGGCCTCCGCTCCGGCCGCATTAGTAACGACATCAGATGAACACAAGACTAGCAAACAGCCACCAGGTAGGCTGAATAGATTGAGCAAAGATGAGCAAGAGGGAATTGACAAGATAGCAAAGGCACTGGTAGAACGGAAGGAGAGCGAAGAATATACGATGGATATGCACAATTCGCATGCCGGCAGCCACAGACGGCATTTCATTTTACGGTTTAGTTACCACACCCTGAACGCATATGAGGACAGGTATCAGAATCGGGGTCCTACTAAACTGACAGCGTTATATAGAAAAGTCGATATTGGGGACGAGGCCGAGCGTGACGCGGCGGACCTCTTCATGCAAACGCTTGAGGTTTTCCGCCACCTCACGGAACAAAAACCGGAAGTTAAGACTACAGTTCCCGAAACGACTGGGTCCTCATCAGAAGTAGGCAACACCATGATGCCTATCAGAGAAGCCGCCCCTTACTGGGTTCCCCCACGAGGTCAGGGAACGAACGACGATATCAACCATGCAGATGCAAAGGGGAGGGTTGTGTACAACTGGGTTTATCAACCATGGGACCGGCAGGATATTTTAACTTTTAGGCAAACCCTACCCGATTTAAGAAAGAACCCGACAGCATTTTATACCGAACTAGGTACAGCCTTAGGCTCAACCATAATGACTCTAGCGGACATTGACTTGTTTTTCGGGTTATGTCTGCCGGCTGATGTGTGGAAGCAAATCCGAAAAGCCGACCACACAGATCTGTTCGGACATACCTGGAATCAACTCAGTGAACTAGATAGGCAACGGGAGCCCGGAAAGAAACCTGTAAAAGACATACTGGAACTCCCGGACAAAATAGTTCAGAAGCTAAAGACGTTGATCCCAGAGAAGAAGGTAGACTGGTCGGTAGTCACGGCTTGCCGTCAGAAACCCCAGGAAGACGTATCAGAATACTTCTCCCGATTTGAGACGGTGTTCTCCGACTACAGTGGCCAAGACATGACCACTGCAACCGGACAACACCTATTCGTGCAAAACTACGTGAAGGGTCTATCGCAAGAGGTCTCCCAAAAGTTACAGACGAGCGAGAGTAGTTGGGGGGCCTCCAAACCTGCAGCTATCCTTCAGATGGCTCAGTATTACGAACACCAAAAGAACGAGAACGAGAGGGCGACTGAGAAAAAGAAAAAGGACTTGAAAGAGCGAGTGATGATTGCTCAATTACAAGGAGTGACGACAGGAAGGGAACGGTATAGAGGAAACTACCAACCAAATGCACCCTCTAGAGACCGCACACCCACACCCGGCGCTCCTCGAACAGACCTTGATGAGAACCAGTGTGCGTTTTGCAAAGGATTTGGTCATTGGAAGTCTCAATGCCCGGTCCTCCTGGAAATGCTTAAAAATAAAGAGACAAGAGACATGGCAAATGGCCCCAAAACTAGAGGGCAGGGGCGAGGGCACACCCACGACACCAACAATGACAGACCTGGCAGACCGAACACATTTGACCGCCCCCGACAGAACCAGTGCCAACAGTCTGACTGCGACAACACTCGCGACTTTGCATAGGGCTGCCAAGGGCAAGGAAGGGATCCAGTCGAGCTCTATGTTGACCAGCAAGGTCCTTACGTCACCGCTAAGGTCCTAGGTACGAAGTCTCCATTTCTGGTAGACACTGGCGCGACACGTAGTGCGTTATCTAAACGACTGATTCCAAGGGCACCCTTGTCTGGCTCACACATAACATCAATAGGCTTTGATGGAACGCCCTCCACTAACCCTTTATCCGCACCGGTTTCCTTCGACTTGGACAGTAACCCCACTGACACGACGTTTCTGCTTTCCTCCAACACCCCCGATGCCATTATGGGTCTTGATTTACTAAAGCATTTCCGAGCTACTATCAGGTGTTCACAGGACGGGGTTCGGGTCATCCTGTACGATAACCCGACCCTGCTCAGACATCATCATGCACTACACATGTCTTCCATCTCAGACGCTGACGCATCCTTACTTGACTCTCTACCGCTGTATCTGTGGGCTAAAACGGACGCTGATGTAGGACGAATGATGATCGATCCCGTGCGCATAACTGTCCGCCAAGATGCGATACTCCCAAAACTCCCACAATATCAGATATCGCCCGAAGGTGAGAAGGCATTGGTAATGATAATTCAGTCCTTGGTAGAGGCAGGAGTGGTAGAGGAAGTAGTCAGCAATATTTGCAACAGCCCCATCCTACCCATTGTGAAAAAGCAGGGCGAGGGAGATGAGAAAGCGTACCGCTTCATCATCGACCTTCGAGAGGTCAACAAGGTAGTTGTACCCCAGTACCCTGTAGTCTCAGATATCGCCACCATTCTGACCCTGATTCCTTCCACAGCCACCTCCTTCACTGTACTTGACCTCAAAAACGCTTTCTTCTCCATCCCCATCCACCCGGACAGCCGCTACCTTTTCGGCTTCACGTTAAAATCCCGCTCATATAGATTTTGTAGAGCTCCCCAAGGCTACACAGAAAGTCCCAGCATCTATAGCCAGGCCCTCAAGAGACAGCTGGACGCCGTTCAGCTACCGGAGGGAGTGGTGTTGATACAGTACGTCGATGACATCCTTTTGGCGGCCGACACCACTCCACTTGCAGTCACAGCCACCCTCCAACTCCTGCACTTCCTCGCGGAAAATGGCCACAAGGTCTCCAAAAGGAAGTTGCAATTCTGCCAACCCCAGGTCACCTACCTAGGCCACCTCTTGTCCAAAGACGGGAGAAAGCTTACACCTGATCGGATTCAGGCCATTCTGGAAACCCCCGTCCCAAAGACCCAGAAACAAGTCCGCTCCCTGGTAGGCCTCACCTCCTTCTGCCGGCAGTGGTTGCCAAATTTCAGCCTCATTGTCAAGCCGCTACTTTCCCTACTAGCCAAAGATGTCCCCTTCCCACTCCCTTGGACCCCCGAATGCCAATCGTCCTTCAAAGAACTTCGAGATGCCTTTTGTTCTGCACCGGTCCTAGGAACCCCCGATTACACAAAGCCCTTCTCTCTTTACACTCACGAAAGCGAGGGGTGCGCTTTGTCTGTCCTGACTCAAACCATTGGCCCCAAGCAACGACCATGTGCCTATTTTTCTGCCACCCTTGATCCCGTAGCGAGAGCCTTGCCTGCCTGCCTTCGAGCCGTAGCTGCCGCTGCTGTCTCTATCCGACAGAGTGAGGGGATCGTACTCTCGAATTCCCTCACGGTATTAGTGCCCCATGCTGTTGACACCCTCTTGAACCAGACTAAGACGCAACACCTGACTAGCGCCCGACTGACTGGATATGAACTGACTCTGCTTGCACCCCACATCACGCTGAAAAGATGCACCACACTGAACCCAGCCACTTTGTTGCCCCTGCCCGAAAACAACCCAAACGTCCCCCCTATACATGACTGTGTGACCCTCACAGACGAACAGACTAGGAGTAGAGTTGACCTCCGAGACACCGCCTTCATGGATCCTGATGGAGAGCTATGGGTAGACGGTTCTTGCATAAAACTCCCCGACGGCACCACCTCAGCTGCCTATGCAGTTACCACAGCCCAAACCGTAGTTGAAACTGCCCGCATCACGCAGCGATCCGCACAGGCGGCAGAGCTGATTGCCCTCACACGAGCATGTATTATAGCGACAGGGACTACTGCAATCATTTACACGGACAGCCAGTACGCCTTCGGAGTGGTTCACCATTTTGGACTCTTATGGAGGGAGAGGGGATTCCTGACGTCCCACGGCACGCCCATCCTCTACGGAGATTTAGTCTCCGCCCTGATTGAAGCAGTTCTCCTTCCCAAACGATTAGCGGTAATCAAATGTCAGGCACACAAGAAAGTGACAGACTTAGTCGGACAGGGAAACGCGCTGGCCGACATCACTGCCCGAACCACAGCTGAGAATAGGACAACGACACGTATGTATGTGACCAGGTCACAAGCAGAAAAATGGACTGACGTTAGGGAAACGATTAGGGACATCCAGATGGCCAGCTCACCACACGAATTGACTGAATGGGCACGGGTGGGATTGAAAGACGAGGAAGGCTGCTGGCGGACAAAGGACACCAACAAATGGTTGCTACCCAATTCATACTTGATCCCCATACTGACTATGGCACACTCCCCCGCACACATAGGATCTGCCCCCATGATCGAACTCATCTCCAGGGTTTGGCACAACGACAAGATTCCTGACGCCTGGTCCAGCAATGCCTGATCTGTTTGCAACACAACCCTGGGAAAGGAACTGTGGTACCCCGGGGAGGGTTTGGGGTCCCCGACCATCCTTTTGAGGTCCTCCAGATGGACTACATCCAACTGGAAAGATGCCAAAGCCTGAAGGGTGTATTAGTCATTGTGTGTGCTTTCAGCAAATGGGTAGAAGCCTATCCAACCCGTGATAACACTGCCATGACCACTGCCAAGGTACTGCTGAAAGAGTTTTTCCCTCGCTACGGTCTTTGTCGAATTCTATGGAGCGACAACGGCCCTCACTTCATAGCTGAAGTTATCCAACTAATCTTGAAAGGGTTGGGTGTAAAACAGAGGTTTCATGCAGTTTTTCCCCCCCAATCTGCTGGCTTAGTTGAGCGACACAACGCCACACTGAAACTAAAACTGTCAAAGATAGTGGCCACCACGGGACTTAAATGGCCAGATGCCCTCCCACTGGCGTTGCTGTCGATGCGCTCCACTCCCACTAAGCACCATTTGACCCCCTAAGAGGTGGTATTTGGGCGACCGATGAACCTCTGGACTGCCCCTAAACCGACCTCCGTTCATGACGTCCCAGACGTCCTACTATCTGATTACTTGTGCAAATTGACTAAAACATTGTCTGTCATTCATCAGCAGGTGCAGCAGGCCATCCCCGATGCTTCCAGGGGTCCGGGTCATGATATCCAACCGGGAGATTATGTGCTGATCCAGAATTTCCAACGGACAAAGAGTCTAGAACCCCGGTGGACGGGCCCCTGGCAAGTACTGATTACCACCCGAACGGCTCTTCGAGTGGAGGGGAAGCGACACTGGCTACACGCGCACCACTGTAAGAAGGTCTCCTCGACCCTGACCACAACAGAAAACGTCAGCACCCAAGAAGAACTGCTGAACAAAGACCGGCCATCATTGAACTGTTATCCTGATATCGAGGCACTCGAACTTGCAAAATTCTCTGATCCCACTGTACCATCCAGGGAAGGGTATTTCCTGCGTCCAAAGGAGGGAGCTTCGGCTAAGTAGACCACAGACTAAGTTGAATCTCAGAACGGTAGCCTAAACACAACCAAGGGTTACCCGAAGAGAGGCTAAACGAAGTCAGCGGTTCTGCCCACTACCGAGCACCTTGAAGATGATGGAAGCGCCAGATAGGAAGACAACGGAAGCAACAGGAAATACCCGTTATCGGAACCCAAAGACTGACAGTATACACAAATCGAAGACAATTGTTCTTTTCATTGTCCTCCTCTTTTGCCTCCTCCTCATGACTTCTTTCTGGATCATGGAAGAGAGCGCACCCGCTCATCAGATATTGCTGACCACTGCACAGCCAACTACTACGAAGGAGCATCACCTGATCTCCCTTTCGCCTCAGCTCCGAGAAAGGCGTAAGGAGTTCTGGAACAATTCCTTCGTGCAACTGTTGCACCAACACAACCTTGCCGCCAACGCCACAAACTGCTGGATCTGCGGGTTGCTCCCACATGCCACCGGACACTCCATCCCTTTCATCCCTTCCCCTTTCTCAGTTCACGGTTCTTGCCTTGCCTGGTTGACCCTCTTGCAAGAGAGCTACAGGGACAACGCCACTTCTGGTCAGACAGTGTTGCACTTCTACCACGGGTTCTGGCTGAACAAAACCGGAAGAACTTCTGCTCCCTTTTGTCCTTTGACCTCTGGCTCCTCCTTCCAGATGGACATCCCTGCTAAGGAACGAGTCGAAATGCAGGTGTTCCATAATCCAGCCAGACCCACCTTCTCCTACTTACGGAAACGAACTGCTGCCACTCTGACGGTGGCTCTGTCTGTTATCAATGTCACGGGCCTCGTGTGCCTCGAAGGCTTGGGAACACAGCCGGTGGGTCACAGCTCCTGCCACATCACCAGAACATTGGACGCCATCGATCCCCCCTCCTTTGTTGCCTCTCCGAATATGTACTTTGTTTGTGGCACCAAAGCTTACACCTGGCTTCCAAAAAGCTGGGGGGGTACCTGCTACGTCGCCTTCGTTCTCCCTCCAACGTACGTGGCCCCAGCAAACCACCACAGACAGAAGCGCGCAAAAGACATTGAACAAGCCGACTCCACTGGAGCACAGTTCTTGGATGCAGTGAAAGGGCTGGTTCCTCTGTGGGGCCCAATGGCAAACAGTCGCGCCATCCGCCACCTGACCCAGGCAGTAGAAACAACCATGAACATCACGGCTGGCATCCTCACTAACAATACGGCCGAGCTTCAGGCAGTCCGCCTGGTGGCTCTTCAGAACCGCCTTGTTCTAGATGTGGTTCTAGCCGACCGTGGAGAAGCATGCCGCATCATCGGATCCAGCTGTTGCACCTACGTGCCAGATAACTCGCCCTCAGTTTACAAAGCAATCGAACACCTCCACAGACTTTCCTCAGAGGTTCACCAGGAACAGGAAGGATGGTCGCTTGGAAGTTGGTTTTGGGGCACCTTGAAGGACTGGGGATGGAGGTTATTCACATTTCTATTGATACCGGTCGTGATATTGTGTGGGTGTTGCCTAGGTATTCAATGTTTGCCACCTCTGTGTTCGCTCATTGCTAACTGCATGTGCCCTAAGACTTCGGACTTCAAAACTGAACACATGAAAGCATTGTATGACCTCGAAATAAGAAATATAATGGGGATTGACGTAAATTGACAACCTGGCTAGATATGTTAAAAAGGGAGGACTGTTAAAATCTAGATTGTGGCGTAAACATTATCGGCGCCATCTTGTCTCCTTTCGGATCCATGCGTGCGCGTAAGCAGCAGCCATTTTGAATGCCATGACCCCTCTGCCTACTGCCGATAGCCAGCGCGTCTCACCCCCTCACACCCCGGCTTCGCAAGCACACCCCCCCCCTTTTCGACGGCCCCCGGTCTCTCCTGCTTGGCCCTAAACGCACCTCCCGCGTGACCCTGCCTCCGAGCCACATCCCGCGCTGAACCCCCCACACCCTTTCATCTCATTCATAAAACAGGCCCCTTTGATAACCTCTTCCTCCTTGCCCGATTGTTCTGCCCGACCCCAGGCCCTCACTTAGCCCAACAGATGCGGTTTATTGCCTCTACAGTAGGACCTCGCCTCACTTCAAAGGAGCGGGGATTAATCAATGCCCTCACACCCCTAGAACCGATCGATTACCCGCATTTCTGTTCCCAGCGGAATACCCAGCTGCGCGACAGCCATCATGCTGAGATTAGGGGTGAGGACTCCTACTGTAGATATGTGTGGGAACGGACCTGAACCGGGGATTCCAAAGACGCCTTTCTCCGGACTTCAAAGCATTACTAAGAATGTGTTGCATGTAATAAAGTAATAAACCAGTGTATAAGAGGCCAGGCCTCAGAGATGTCGAGAGAGCACCTCGAGAAGATACCCTGTTGTCTGATTTGACGTGTTCTGTTCCGTCGGAAATAAACTCCTGTTTCCTGCCTTCCAGTCTCCAGCGCCTGCCTCTTTATTTGGGTAATCGTGAGTTGGGTGAGAAGCGGCTAACGCCGGGCAAACCTAGAAAAAGGGGTAAACGACCTGATCTGCCTGAACCCTTTTTCTACAATTCCCTTATTATAGCAAGCATGCCCCACTATGGGACTCCCCAGGGTCACCAGAGTTCCTGAAATACATTCTGTTGGTCAGTCTTACAGATGCTGGAATTACGGAGTGGGGTCAGATTTTTCAAGAAGGGCAGTTGTTCCAGTTGGCTGAGTTGTCAGTGTCCAAGTTTAAATTCATACAGATACAAAGGTGGGCCCAGTCGGTGAAGGAAATTCAAGGGGGGACCAATAAATTGGAAGAACATCTAATTAACAATAACCTACAAAAGAAAGTGGTTGCAACCTGGTACAAGATGATTATGGATATTCAAGGCGAAGGTGACAGCACACCAATACAGCACTGGGGTGGAGTAATTCTGCCTGCAAATATGGAACTCCTAAGGCAAGTATCCTTTCAGTTGCTGTACAAGGTGATTAAGCCATCGTATCGGAGACAAAATCATTTGTTTTGTCTCTATAGAACTTTTTGGTCCCCAAGGAAGCTTTCGAGATTGAAGGAGTCGACGGGAACCAGTTGTAAGAAGTGTGGACTTATTAATTCCAATGACATACATATGTTTCTCAGCTGCCCCACTATTCACAATTTATGAAACGATGTGTGTAAGTTTGTATCAGAACTTTTGCACACGTAACTCAAGATAAGTCTTGAGCTTATTATTTTTGGATTGGTAGCTGGGACTGGAGCTAAGCCGCATTTGGACAATACATTGCTATTTTTCTTAATATTACTGGGATGGAGGCTGATCTATAAATATTGGGTTCTTCCGAAAGGACCATCCAAAGTAGAATGGCTTGATTCAGTTCTATACGGTTATAGAGATAGAGAAAATTGCAAGGTAGTAAATAAGGTGAACAAGCTATGGTCCCCCCTGAAGAGCTGGTTGGCTACTAATGAAAGGACAGGCATTGTCATATAAATGGCACAGGGCGATGTTATCAGTACCAACTGTCCGATGATTGCAGCCTGAGGGTACTTGACGAGGCAGTCAAGCTCTTCCCCTCCCTGCTCTGCCCGGAAAACTGTTATCTCCGTTTACTTCGACCAGGGCTGGGTTTTCCTCTATATAAATCAGAAGAAAGCTCAGAGGTTTAAGTAGGAATGAAGGCATATGAGGACAAAAAAAACCCTCACCCATGATTTTTACAGCCAAATCCAAAAGAGAGATGCGGCGGTGACAATGCTGCTCATCACTTGATTCCTTTTTGAAGATCGGTAAAATAATAGCACTAGACTAAGACAAAAGGAAACCACATTTACAAGCAGCATTAAAAACTCAGGTCAGTACCTTTGCCCAAATTTGAAGATCAGCTTTAGAGAAATCTGGCAGTACCCTGTCTGGTCCTGGTGCTTTCCCCCCGCTGGGGGAAGGATGGCTATGCTCACTTCCTCAAAACTAAAGATCTGATGCTGGGTGTTACTGACTCCCACAAGGTATCAGGACCTTTCACCCCCTCCCACTATACAATCCCTCAAAATGAGTAACCCATTTATAGGGTGCAATTGTATAATCCACCTTTGAGTTCACAATCTCCCAATATTGTGTGCTGTTGTCCATCACACATGGTTGTAATAGCTCCAACCAAGCTTGTTCATTGATTTCCTTTTTCCACAGATGCATTGCCAACTTGGAAGCTTTCCTGCATGCCATGATCTTGTCCTCATCCCTAGGCCCTAACTTCAATGCAGCCATCAGATTCCCATGGGCCTAAGCTACCATCAAACCAACTGACCTTGTTTCTGTTCCTATGTTTACCATGGGTCACAAGGTTCAGGACAAATTGCTTTCATAACTCTCTAGAGGCATCAAGTACATTCTGATCATGTGTGCCCTCCTTTATACATAAAGCAATATCACCTACGTTTGTTGTGTAGCGATATTCCCAAAATGCCTTTGGGATCACCTTCACCCAGTTCACTCTTCATGCCTAGTCCTTGGTACTAAGTAAACGATTGGACAAACCTTTTTTTCCTTCACAACATTAGTTAAAACCCAGACCAGATTCAACTCTATTGGATTGTGGTCACTGAAGTTATTTCAAGATATTCTCTGGGATTTAACTAAGGTGGCCAATGGCACTGATAAAATAATAAACTCAATTATTGATGAGCAACCCCTGCCAGTACAAGAAGGAATCACTTTGCCATCCCCTGTCTGTCCCAAGCAATGCAAATTGATGAACATTTTTTCTGAATGTTCAAAATAGATTGTCGCTGGTATTACATCTAAAGGCCCAGCTCATTACACCCCTTCGGGACAGCTAGGAGCCAGTTTATTATGTTAAACCTAAACCTTGTCAATAAAAAGCAATGATATGCATTATTTACAGACGACAAATAAAATTCCCCCAGAGGACAAGTTAACAGCATAATATGTCATTTCACAGTGGGTTTGCAGAGCTCCCTTGTCTCTCTTTCACCTTGTCACTTGGACAAAAACATACTTTTTATGTCCTGCATCTCCCGAGGTTGTAGGGGTCTTGGGTTGGTAAACATTTCTACACACCCCACACTCTTCAACCTAGCTTTAATGTACTGAAGCCTTAGTATATGTAGTGCGCCCGGGAGAGGTCTAAAATCTTTAATCACCAATTGGTAAAAATTAAGAACAGGACTCAACCATATTTCAAACCATTGCATAATGGGAGCCAAGGCAATATAATCAAAATATATCCCAGCCCAACCTCCTCATGAATTTTAAACAAAGGAGCTTGTGAGGACTGAAAGTAATCTATGCAGAAATTTGTTTTCCACCACCTGTAGCTCCCAGATGTATTCATAGCCCCAAACATCACAACCATACCTTGCCATTGGGATGCATTTTTCACGAAATACCTTTAGTAGGGTGTGCACCAGATTGGACCCAATACTCTTGGCAAAATCTATTGATGCACCTATTGCTCTCAAGAATAAGAATAAGGGATAATTGTGGGGTCCAAGAGCCTCTATCATCAAAAAGTACCCCAAAATAGGAAAAGGGAGATACTTTAGTAAGTTCGACCCCATTACCATAGAATTTGTTCCGGGGGGCATTCTGGCAACCAGTGGTCATTGTGTGCAACTTGGTGTAATTAGTAGAAAGGTATAAAGATTCCATAAAATCAATGAAAGCATCCAGAAGAGGTTGGAGACCCAAACGGTCTGAGCTATCAAGACTGCATCATCAGCGTATATTAGGGTCTGAGCCCGCCCTGAGAATATCCCTGCAAGCTGCTATCAAACCCATCCCCAGATGATTAATATAAGGGTAAATAACAGGGGTGCCAAAATGCACCCGTCTTACCCCTCTTTGGATGGCCGGGCACTGATATACTACCTTTCTCATCATACCTCATTGATGCACCTATTGCTCTCAAGAATAAGAATACAGGATAATTGTGGGGTCCAAGAGCTTCTACCATCAAAAAGTACCCCCAAATAGGGAAAGGGTGATACTTTAGTAAGCGGCAGAATGATTAGAGTGAAGGTTATGCAAAAAGGTAATTCTGGGCAGAGTTGACCAAAAAATCTCCACCAAGCTACGCGGTGTTCCGCGAGCTGCTGGGTGGTTTACCTCATGCCGTTCGCACTGATATTTAGTGCTGAATGTTTGTCCTGTGCTGTAAAATCAGTGCAAACAGCATCTCGCACAGTACAAGAGCGTGCTGCTTCTTTCAGCTGCTCGAGTAGACGTTTTAATCAAGCAGCAGCTTCCTCAATGCAAACTGAAGTTTTCTCAATGCAAGCGGTAGCAACCATCCGAGACCTCCCGTGTTGAGAAAACTCCCAGGGAAGTAGCCTAGCATTGGATTTTCCTCACTCGCACTTGCCAACTTAATATTGGTGAGCTCAAGAAGGGAAAAAAACTCAGCGAGCTCTACTGAGCACAGAGTACGAAAAACTCAATAGGATCACCGCCCAGGGTTATAAAAAGCCACCAAATCAGCCTCTATACTCATGACTAATAAAAGAGGACAGAGCTTGGAACTATTAACACGGTCAATGGCCGAGGTAAGATACATAAAGGCCATGTACAACCTAGCCCCTTTAGCTATTGTAAATTTACCCACAATCAGCTGCAGAATAATACACTGATCCAGGGTCCCTCTCCCCTGCCTAAACCATACTGCAATTCAGATATTACATTAGCGTTATCAAGACATACAATAAAAGGCTCCAAAACAACCTTCCCCTTGAGAATAAATATTGGGAATAAAGGTGACCCACTCATTAGATAAACTGGCAGAATCAACTTTGAGGAAAGGATGGTTGAAACCAATAGGTTAATAACTGCGTGGTCCCATCATCCACTAACAATATTTGGGAGAGCCAACCTAGTTAAGATGTGAATCCTCCCCAAATTCACTTTTCTTTTTAACACTATACCTTTGCATTTCAAAAACCTATGGTTTAAACAGCTCCACAGTAGGGGAAGACTCCTTCATCTGGGCTGCGAAGGGGAGAACAATCGCAAGAAGAAAGTTTTTTTTTTTTTTTTTCTTTGAAAAACCTTTATTGATGACATGGAAGGCGTACACAGCTACTTGCCTACAACCTGTTACTACAGGCCGGCAGCAATCACAGTTCAAATAGGTGTGCAGGTCTACGATGCAAGGGAGAGGAATAACAAGTTAGACACAGCATGTCGCCTACAACCCAATGGGCCGGCCGCGATGTAAAGGCTATGGTACCCGGCTCTAGTTGCTGAAACATGCCTGTGAGTCAGCAGAGTACGATCGTACATTATCAACATGAGGTTATATTTAACATATAAAACAAACCAGAGAGGTCAACAAAAACTTTCCCCGCCCTCGATATCCAACACTTAAGGAGAGTGTGTGCGGTGTCCGGTAGTAAAAGGACACATGATCTACCGATCTACGGCGGAAAGGGGGGGGGAAGAGGAGGGGGGACAATCTATGATCCAATCGAGGCTACAAGGGTACGTGACGTGTAGAGCGCAACGTCAATGTGTGACATGTAGGCGTATGGCATGATAAAACCAGGTACAGGGATGGGCGCCTACTCAGCCAGAGGCAAAAGAGGGGGGGGGGGGGGTCGCAAGAAGAAAGTTGCAGGAAAAATATGACATAGGGGTATTACACTCCCAGACTTCCAATTATATGCTTGGGTTTCCCAATTAAAAAAAGTCAGATTTCTCTTGTCAGATAAAGTTGGAGGAGGGAGCACAAGGTTGTGGGAGGCCCTACTTGAGGAGGTGGGAGCAGGTCAGCACCGTTTTATGTTTAAATTTGGGCACCAGAAATTTTAAGAAAATCAAATTAAAGGGGCTGCTAGCAGCAGCTCAACTATGGTCACAGACTCGACATGTAACAAAGCTCCCTTATTATAGCAAGCATGCCCCACTATGGGACTCCCCAGGGTCACCAGAGTTCCTGAAAAACATTCTGTTGGTCAGTCTTACAGATACTGGAATTACGGAGTGGGGTCAGATTCTTCAAGAAGGGCAGTTGCTCCAGTTGGCTGAGTTGTCAGTGTCCAAGTTTAAATTCATACAGATACAAATTTGGGCCCAGTCGGTGAAGGAAATTCAAGGGGGGACCAATAAATTGGAAGAACATCTAGGGCCAGATGTAGGTAGCCAAATACCGGTCGGTAACGGCTGATTTCGGCCGTTACCGACCGGTATTTGGCTTTTGAGATGTAGGTGGGTCGGAATTGACAGAATCTGTATATTTACTGATTCAGTAAATTTACCACTTCGGTATTTTTCCGAATCGGTAAATATACCGATTCAGTAAATCCATATGTAGGTGGCACAGTTTGCAGTGCCAAAGTCCCTTAGGATTTCTTATTTTACCACCCAATCCTATTGGGTGGTAAAATACCGATTTCCAGTGTACATGCACATCTGTGCATGTACACCTATGCCATGTGACACACAGACATGCCCTTAGGGCATGTCTGTGTGCCACATGGCACACAAGCCTGCATTTGGGGTGCTACAGGGTGTCAAAGCGACACCCCGTTCCCCCTGCCAGGATTCGGTATTTACCGATTCTGTAAATACCGAATCTGTATTTCCCATTGATTCCTATGGGCTTCAAGGCCCATAGGAATCAATAGGAAATACAGATTCGGTATTTACAGAATCGGTAAATACCGACTCTTACAGAATCGGTAATTTTTTACCTACACCTGCCTCCTTCCAATTTACCGACTCTTAAATACCGATTCGGTATGAGTCGGTATTTAAGAGTCGGTACATCGAAATTACCTACATCTGGCCCCTAATTACCAATATCCAACAAAAGAAAGTGGTTGCAACCTGGTACAAGATGATTATGGATATTGAAGGCGAAGGTGACAGCACACCAATACAGAACTGGGGTGGAGTAATTCTGCCAGCAAATATGGAACTCCTAAGGCAAGTATCCTTTCAGTTGCTGTACAAGGTGGTTAAGCCAGCGTATCGTAGACAAAATCATTAGTTTTGTCTCTATAGAACTTTTTGGTCCCCAAGGAAGCTTTCGAGATTGAAGGAGTCGACGGGAGCCAGTTGTAAGAAGTGTAGGCTTATTAATTCCAATGACATACATATGTTTCTCAGCTGCCCCACTATTCACCATTCATGAAACGATGTGTGTAAGTTTGTATCAGAACTTTTGCACACGTAACTAAAGATAAGTCTTGAGCTTATTATTTTTGGATTGGTAGCTGGGACTGGAGCCAAGCCGCATTTGGACAATACGTTGCTATTTTTCTTAATATTACTGGGACGGAGGCTAATCTATAAATATTGGGCAAAATGCACCCGTCTTACCCCTCTTTAGATGGCCTGGTCACTGATATACTACCTTTCTCATCATACCTCATTGATGCATCTATTGCTCTCAAGAATAAGAATACGGGATAATTGTGGGGTCCAAGAGCCTCTACCATCAAAAAGTACCCCCAAATAGGGAAAGGGTGATACTTTAGTAAGCGGCAGAATGATTTGAGTGAAGGTTATGTAAAAAGGTAAGTCTGGGCAGACTTGACAAAAAAAACTCGGCCAAGCTATGCGGTGTTCCGCGAGCTGCTGGGTGGTTTACCTCATGCCGTTCGCACTGATACTTAGTGCTGAGTGTTTCTCCTGTGCTGTAAAATCAGTGCAAACAGCATCTCGCACAGTACAAGAGCGTGCTGCTTCTTTCAGCTGCTCGAGTAGACGTTTTAATCAAGCAGCAGCTTCCTCAAGGCAAACTGACGGTTTCTCAATGCAAGTGGTAGCAACCATCCGAGACCTCCCGTGTTGAGAAAACTCCCAGGGAAGTAGCCTAGCATTGGATTTTCCTCGATCGCACTTGCCAACTTACTATTGGTGAGCTCAAGCAGGGAAAAAAACTCAGCGAGCTCTGCTGAGCACAGAGTACGAAAAACTCAATAGGATAACCGCCCAGGGTTATAAAAAGCCACCAAATCAGCCTCTATACTCATGACTAATAAAAGAGGACAGAGCTTGGAACTATTAACCCGGTGAATGGTCGAGGTAAGATACATAAAGGCCACCTACAACCTAGCCCCTTTAGCGATTGTATATTTACCCACAATCAGCTGCAGAATAACACACTGATCCAGGGTCCCTCTCCTCTGCCTAAACCATACTGCAATTCAGATATTACATTAGCATTATCAAGACATACAATAAAACGCTCCAAAACAACCTTCCCCTTGAGAATAAATATTGGGAATAAAGGTGACCCACTCATTAGATAAACTGGCAGAATCAACTTTGAGGAAAGGATGGTTGAAACCAATAGGTTAATAACTGCGTGGTCCCATCTTCCACTAACAATATTTGGGAGAGCCAACCTAGTTAAAATGTGAATCCTCCCCAAATTCACTTTTCTTTTCAACACTATACCTTTGCATTTCAAAAACCTATGGTTTAAACAGCTCCACTGTAGGGGAAGACTCCTTCATCTGGGCTGCGAAGGGGAGAACAATCGCAAGAAGAAAGTTGCAGGAAAAATATGACATAGGGGTATTGCACTCCCAGACTTCCAATTATATGCTTGGGTTTTCCAATTAAAAAAGTCAAATTTCTCTTGTCAGATAAAGTTGGAGGAGGAAGCACAAGGTTGTGGGAGGCCCTACTTGAGGAGGTGGGAGCAGGTCAGCACCGTTTTATGTTTAAATTTGGGCACCAGAAATTTTAAGAAGATCAAATTAAAGGGGCTGCTAGCAGCCGCTCAACTATGGTCACAGACTCAACATGTAACAAAGCTCCCTTATTATAGCAAGCATGCCCCACTATGGGACTCCCCAGGGTCACCAGAGTTCCTGAAAAATATTCTGTTGGTCAGTCTTACAGATGCTGGAATTACGGAGTGGGGTCAGATTCTTCAAGAAGGGCAGTTGCTGCAGTTGGCTGAGTTGTCAGTGTCCAAGTTTAAATTCATACAGATAGAAAGTTGGGCCCAGTCGGTGAAGAATATTCAAGGGGGGACCAATAAATTGGAAGAACATCTAATTACCAATAACCAACAAAAGAAAGTGGTTGCAACCTGGTACAAGATGTTTATGGATATTCAAGGCAAAGGTGACAGCACACCAATACAGCACTGGGGCGGAGTAATTCTGCCAGCAAATATGGAACTCCTAAGGCAAGTATCCTTTCAGTTGCTGTACAAGGTGATTAAGCCAGCGTATCGTAGACAAAATCATTTGTTTTGTCTCTATAGAACTTTTGGTCCCCAAGGAAGCTTTCGAGATTGAAGGAGTCGACGGGAGCCAGTTGTAAGAAGTGTAGGCTTAATAATTCCAATGACATACATATTTTTCTCAGCTGCCCCACTAATCACCATTCATAAAACGATGTGTGTAAGTTTGTATCAGAACTTTTGCACACGTAACTAAAGATAAGTCTTGAGCTTATTATTTTTGGATTGGTAGCTGGGACTGGAGCCAAGCCGCATTTGGACAATACGTTGCTATTTTTCTTAATATTTCTGAGACTGAGGCTAATCTAAAAATATTGGGCAAAATGCACCCGTCTTACCCCTCTTTGGATGGCCTGGTCACTGATATACTACCTTTCTCATCATACCTCATTGATGCACCTATTGCTCTCAAGAATAGGAATACGGGATAATTGTGGGGTCCCAGAGCCTCTACCATCAAAAGGTACGCCCAAATAGGGAAAAGGTGATACTTTAGTAAGCGGCAGAATTATTTGAGTGAAGGTTATGTAAAAAGGTAAGTCTGGGCAGACTTGACAAAAAAAACTCCACCAAGCTATGCGGTGTTCCGCGAGCTGCTGGGTGGTTTACCTCATGCCGTTTTCACTGATATTTAGTGCTGAGTGTTTGTCCTGTGCTGTAAAATCAGTGCAAACAGCATCTCGCACAGTACAAGAGGGTACTGCTTCTATCAGCTGCTCGAGTAGACGTCTTAATTAAGCGGCAGCTTCCTCAATGCAAACTGAAGTTTTCTCAATGCAAGCGGTAGCGGCCATCCGAGACCTCCCATGTTGAGGAAACTCCCAGGGAAGTAGCCTAGCATTGGATTTTCCTTGCTCGCACTTTCCAACTTACTGTTGGTGAGCTCAAGCAGGGAAAAATCCTCAGCGAGCTCTGCTGAGCACAGAGTACGAACAACTCAATAGGATCACCGCCCAGGGTTATAAAAAGCCACCAAATCAGCCTCTATACTCATGACTAATAAAAGAGGACAGAGCTTGGAACTATTAACCCGGTGAATGGTCGAGGTAAGATACATAAAGGCCACCTACAACCTAGCCCCTTTAGCGATTGTATATTTACCCACAATCAGCTGCAGAATAACACACTGATCCAGGGTCCCTCTCCTCTGCCTAAACCATACTGCAATTCAGATATTACATTAGCATTATCAAGACATACAATAAAACGCTCCAAAACAACCTTCCCCTTGAGAATAAATATTGGGAATAAAGGTGACCCACTCATTAGATAAACTGGCAGAATCAACTTTGAGGAAAGGATGGTTGAAACCAATAGGTTAATAACTGCGTGGTCCCATCTTCCACTAACAATATTTGGGAGAGCCAACCTAGTTAAAATGTGAATCCTCCCCAAATTCACTTTTCTTTTTAACACTATACCTTTGCATTTCAAAAACCTATGGTTTAAACAGCTCCACAGTAGGGGAAGACTCCTTCATCTGGGCTGCGAAGGGGAGAACAATCGCAAGAAGAAAGTTGCAGGAAAAATATGACATAGGGGTATTGCACTCCCAGACTTCCAATTATATGCTTGGGTTTTCCAATTAAAAAAAGTCAAATTTCTCTTGTCAGATAAAGTTGGAGGAGGGAGCACAAGGTTGTGGGAGGCCCTACTTGAGGAGGTGGGAGCAGGTCAGCACCGTTTTATGTTTAAATTTGGGCACCAGAAATTTTAAGAAGATCAAATTAAAGGGGCTGCTAGCAGCCGCTCAACTATGGTCACAGACTCGACATGTAACAAAGCTCCCTTATTATAGCAAGCATGCCCCACTATGGGACTCCCCAGGGTCACCAGAGTTCCTGAAAAACATTCTGTTGGTCAGTCTTACAGATGCTGGAATTACGGAGTGGGGTCAGATTTTTCAAGAAGGGCAGTTGCTGCAGTTGGCTGAGTTGTCAGTGTCCAAGTTTAAATTCATACAGATAGAAAGTTGGGCCCAGTCGGTGAAGAATATTCAAGGGGGGACCAATGAATTGGAAGAACATCTAATTACCAATAACCAACAAAAGAAAGTGGTTGCAACCTGGTACAAGATGTTTATGGATATTCAAGTCGAAGGTGACAGCACACCAATACAGCACTGGGGCGGAGTAATTCTGCCAGCAAATATGGAACTCCTAAGGCAAGTATCCTTTCAGTTGCTGTACAAGGTGATTAAGCCAGCGTATCGTAGACAAAATCATTTGTTTTGTCTCTATAGAACTTTTGGTCCCCAAGGAAGCTTTCGAGATTGAAGGAGTCGACGGGAGCCAGTTGTAAGAAGTGTAGGCTTATTAATTCCAATGACATACATATTTTTCTCAGCTGCCCCACTAATCACCATTCATAAAACGATGTGTGTAAGTTTGTATCAGAACTTTTGCACACGTAACTAAAGATAAGTCTTGAGCTTATTATTTTTGGATTGGTAGCTGGGACTGGAGCCAAGCCGCATTTGGACAATACGTTGCTATTTTTCTTAATATTTCTGAGACTGAGGCTAATCTAAAAATATTGGGCAAAATGCACCCGTCTTACCCCTCTTTGGATGGCCTGGTCACTGATATACTACCTTTCTCATCATACCTCATTGATGCACCTATTGCTCTCAAGAATAGGAATACGGGATAATTGTGGGGTCCAAGAGCCTCTACCATCAAAAGGTACGCCCAAATAGGGAAAAGGTGATACTTTAGTAAGCGGCAGAATTATTTGAGTGAAGGTTATGTAAAAAGGTAAGTCTGGGCAGACTTGACAAAAAAAACTCCACCAAGCTATGCGGTGTTCCGCGAGCTGCTGGGTGGTTTACCTCATGCCGTTTTCACTGATATTTAGTGCTGAGTGTTTGTCCTGTGCTGTAAAATCAGTGCAAACAGCATCTCGCACAGTACAAGAGGGTGCTGCTTCTATCAGCTGCTCGAGTAGACGTCTTAATTAAGCGGCAGCTTCCTCAATGCAAACTGAAGTTTTCTCAATGCAAGCGGTAGCGGCCATCCGAGACCTCCCATGTTGAGGAAACTCCCAGGGAAGTAGCCTAGCATTGGATTTTCCTTGCTCGCACTTTCCAACTTACTGTTGGTGAGCTCAAGCAGGGAAAAATCCTCAGCGAGCTCTGCTGAGCACAGAGTACGAACAACTCAATAGGATCACCGCCCAGGGTTATAAAAAGCCACCAAATCAGCCTCTATACTCATGACTAATAAAAGAGGACAGAGCTTGGAACTATTAACCCGGTGAATGGCCGAGGTAAGATACATAAAGGCCACCTACAACCTAGCCCCTTTAGCGATTGTATATTTACCCACAATCAGCTGCAGAATAACACACTGATCCAGGGTCCCTCTCCTCTGCCTAAACCATACTGCAATTCAGATATTACATTAGCATTATCAAGACATACAATAAAACACTCCAAAACAACCTTCCCCTTGAGAATAAATATTGGGAATAAAGGTGACCCACTCATTAGATAAACTGGCAGAATCAACTTTGAGGAAAGGATGGTTGAAACCAATAGGTTAATAACTGCGTGGTCCCATCTTCCACTAACAATATTTGGGAGAGCCAACCTAGTTAAAATGTGAATCCTCCCCAAATTCACTTTTCTTTTCAACACTATACCTTTGCATTTCAAAAACCTATGGTTTAAACAGCTCCACTGTAGGGGAAGACTCCTTCATCTGGGCTGCGAAGGGGAGAACAATCGCAAGAAGAAAGTTGCAGGAAAAATATGACATAGGGGTATTGCACTCCCAGACTTCCAATTATATGCTTGGGTTTTCCAATTAAAAAAGTCAAATTTCTCTTGTCAGATAAAGTTGGAGGAGGGAGCACAAGGTTGTGGGAGGCCCTACTTGAGGAGGTGGGAGCAGGTCAGCACCGTTTTATGTTTAAATTTGGGCACCAGAAATTTTAAGAAGATCAAATTAAAGGGGCTGCTAGCAGCCGCTCAACTATGGTCACAGACTCAACATGTAACAAAGCTCCCTTATTATAGCAAGCATGCCCCACTATGGGACTCCCCAGGGTCACCAGAGTTCCTGAAAAATATTCTGTTGGTCAGTCTTACAGATGCTGGAATTACGGAGTGGGGTCAGATTCTTCAAGAAGGGCAGTTGCTGCAGTTGGCTGAGTTGTCAGTGTCCAAGTTTAAATTCATACAGATAGAAAGTTGGGCCCAGTCGGTGAAGAATATTCAAGGGGGGACCAATAAATTGGAAGAACATCTAATTACCAATAACCAACAAAAGAAAGTGGTTGCAACCTGGTACAAGATGTTTATGGATATTCAAGGCAAAGGTGACAGCACACCAATACAGCACTGGGGCGGAGTAATTCTGCCAGCAAATATGGAACTCCTAAGGCAAGTATCCTTTCAGTTGCTGTACAAGGTGATTAAGCCAGCGTATCGTAGACAAAATCATTTGTTTTGTCTCTATAGAACTTTTGGTCCCCAAGGAAGCTTTCGAGATTGAAGGAGTCGACGGGAGCCAGTTGTAAGAAGTGTAGGCTTAATAATTCCAATGACATACATATTTTTCTCAGCTGCCCCACTAATCACCATTCATAAAACGATGTGTGTAAGTTTGTATCAGAACTTTTGCACACGTAACTAAAGATAAGTCTTGAGCTTATTATTTTTGGATTGGTAGCTGGGACTGGAGCCAAGCCGCATTTGGACAATACGTTGCTATTTTTCTTAATATTTCTGAGACTGAGGCTAATCTAAAAATATTGGGCAAAATGCACCCGTCTTACCCCTCTTTGGATGGCCTGGTCACTGATATACTACCTTTCTCATCATACCTCATTGATGCACCTATTGCTCTCAAGAATAGGAATACGGGATAATTGTGGGGTCCCAGAGCCTCTACCATCAAAAGGTACGCCCAAATAGGGAAAAGGTGATACTTTAGTAAGCGGCAGAATTATTTGAGTGAAGGTTATGTAAAAAGGTAAGTCTGGGCAGACTTGACAAAAAAAACTCCACCAAGCTATGCGGTGTTCCGCGAGCTGCTGGGTGGTTTACCTCATGCCGTTTTCACTGATATTTAGTGCTGAGTGTTTGTCCTGTGCTGTAAAATCAGTGCAAACAGCATCTCGCACAGTACAAGAGGGTGCTGCTTCTATCAGCTGCTCGAGTAGACGTCTTAATTAAGCGGCAGCTTCCTCAATGCAAACTGAAGTTTTCTCAATGCAAGCGGTAGCGGCCATCCGAGACCTCCCATGTTGAGGAAACTCCCAGGGAAGTAGCCTAGCATTGGATTTTCCTTGCTCGCACTTTCCAACTTACTGTTGGTGAGCTCAAGCAGGGAAAAATCCTCAGCGAGCTCTGCTGAGCACAGAGTACGAACAACTCAATAGGATCACCGCCCAGGGTTATAAAAAGCCACCAAATCAGCCTCTATACTCATGACTAATAAAAGAGGACAGAGCTTGGAACTATTAACCCGGTGAATGGTCGAGGTAAGATACATAAAGGCCACCTACAACCTAGCCCCTTTAGCGATTGTATATTTACCCACAATCAGCTGCAGAATAACACACTGATCCAGGGTCCCTCTCCTCTGCCTAAACCATACTGCAATTCAGATATTACATTAGCATTATCAAGACATACAATAAAACGCTCCAAAACAACCTTCCCCTTGAGAATAAATATTGGGAATAAAGGTGACCCACTCATTAGATAAACTGGCAGAATCAACTTTGAGGAAAGGATGGTTGAAACCAATAGGTTAATAACTGCGTGGTCCCATCTTCCACTAACAATATTTGGGAGAGCCAACCTAGTTAAAATGTGAATCCTCCCCAAATTCACTTTTCTTTTTAACACTATACCTTTGCATTTCAAAAACCTATGGTTTAAACAGCTCCACAGTAGGGGAAGACTCCTTCATCTGGGCTGCGAAGGGGAGAACAATCGCAAGAAGAAAGTTGCAGGAAAAATATGACATAGGGGTATTGCACTCCCAGACTTCCAATTATATGCTTGGGTTTTCCAATTAAAAAAAGTCAAATTTCTCTTGTCAGATAAAGTTGGAGGAGGGAGCACAAGGTTGTGGGAGGCCCTACTTGAGGAGGTGGGAGCAGGTCAGCACCGTTTTATGTTTAAATTTGGGCACCAGAAATTTTAAGAAGATCAAATTAAAGGGGCTGCTAGCAGCCGCTCAACTATGGTCACAGACTCGACATGTAACAAAGCTCCCTTATTATAGCAAGCATGCCCCACTATGGGACTCCCCAGGGTCACCAGAGTTCCTGAAAAACATTCTGTTGGTCAGTCTTACAGATGCTGGAATTACGGAGTGGGGTCAGATTTTTCAAGAAGGGCAGTTGCTGCAGTTGGCTGAGTTGTCAGTGTCCAAGTTTAAATTCATACAGATAGAAAGTTGGGCCCAGTCGGTGAAGAATATTCAAGGGGGGACCAATGAATTGGAAGAACATCTAATTACCAATAACCAACAAAAGAAAGTGGTTGCAACCTGGTACAAGATGTTTATGGATATTCAAGTCGAAGGTGACAGCACACCAATACAGCACTGGGGCGGAGTAATTCTGCCAGCAAATATGGAACTCCTAAGGCAAGTATCCTTTCAGTTGCTGTACAAGGTGATTAAGCCAGCGTATCGTAGACAAAATCATTTGTTTTGTCTCTATAGAACTTTTGGTCCCCAAGGAAGCTTTCGAGATTGAAGGAGTCGACGGGAGCCAGTTGTAAGAAGTGTAGGCTTATTAATTCCAATGACATACATATTTTTCTCAGCTGCCCCACTAATCACCATTCATAAAACGATGTGTGTAAGTTTGTATCAGAACTTTTGCACACGTAACTAAAGATAAGTCTTGAGCTTATTATTTTTGGATTGGTAGCTGGGACTGGACAATACGTTGCTATTTTTCTTAATATTTCTGAGACTGAGGCTAATCTAAAAATATTGGGCAAAATGCACCCGTCTTACCCCTCTTTGGATGGCCTGGTCACTGATATACTACCTTTCTCATCATACCTCATTGATGCACCTATTGCTCTCAAGAATAGGAATACGGGATAATTGTGGGGTCCAAGAGCCTCTACCATCAAAAGGTACGCCCAAATAGGGAAAAGGTGATACTTTAGTAAGCGGCAGAATTATTTGAGTGAAGGTTATGTAAAAAGGTAAGTCTGGGCAGACTTGACAAAAAAAACTCCACCAAGCTATGCGGTGTTCCGCGAGCTGCTGGGTGGTTTACCTCATGCCGTTTTCACTGATATTTAGTGCTGAGTGTTTGTCCTGTGCTGTAAAATCAGTGCAAACAGCATCTCGCACAGTACAAGAGGGTGCTGCTTCTATCAGCTGCTCGAGTAGACGTCTTAATTAAGCGGCAGCTTCCTCAATGCAAACTGAAGTTTTCTCAATGCAAGCGGTAGCGGCCATCCGAGACCTCCCATGTTGAGGAAACTCCCAGGGAAGTAGCCTAGCATTGGATTTTCCTTGCTCGCACTTTCCAACTTACTGTTGGTGAGCTCAAGCAGGGAAAAATCCTCAGCGAGCTCTGCTGAGCACAGAGTACGAACAACTCAATAGGATCACCGCCCAGGGTTATAAAAAGCCACCAAATCAGCCTCTATACTCATGACTAATAAAAGAGGACAGAGCTTGGAACTATTAACCCGGTGAATGGCCGAGGTAAGATACATAAAGGCCACCTACAACCTAGCCCCTTTAGCGATTGTATATTTACCCACAATCAGCTGCAGAATAACACACTGATCCAGGGTCCCTCTCCTCTGCCTAAACCATACTGCAATTCAGATATTACATTAGCATTATCAAGACATACAATAAAACACTCCAAAACAACCTTCCCCTTGAGAATAAATATTGGGAATAAAGGTGACCCACTCATTAGATAAACTGGCAGAATCAACTTTGAGGAAAGGATGGTTGAAACCAATAGGTTAATAACTGCGTGGTCCCATCTTCCACTAACAATATTTGGGAGAGCCAACCTAGTTAAAATGTGAATCCTCCCCAAATTCACTTTTCTTTTTAAAACACTATACCTTTGCATTTCAAAAACCTATGGTTCAAACAGCTCCACAGTAGGGGAAGACTCCCTCATCTGGGCTGCGAAGGGGAGAACAATCGCAAGAAGAAAGTTGCAGGAAAAATATGACATAGGGGTATTGCACTCCCAGACTTCCAATTATATGCTTGGGTTTTCCAATTAAAAAAAGTCAAATTTCTCTTGTCAGATAAAGTTGGAGGAGGGAGCACAAGGTTGTGGGAGGCCCTACTTGAGGAGGTGGGAGCAGGTCAGCACCGTTTTATGTTTAAATTTGGGCACCAGAAATTTTAAGAAGATCAAATTAAAGGGGCTGCTAGCAGCCGCTCAACTATGGTCACAGACTCGACATGTAACAAAGCTCCCTTATTATAGCAAGCATGCCCCACTATGGGACTCCCCAGGGTCACCAGAGTTCCTGAAAAACATTCTGTTGGTCAGTCTTACAGATGCTGGAATTACGGAGTGGGGTCAGATTTTTCAAGAAGGGCAGTTGCTGCAGTTGGCTGAGTTGTCAGTGTCCAAGTTTAAATTCATACAGATAGAAAGTTGGGCCCAGTCGGTGAAGAATATTCAAGGGGGGACCAATGAATTGGAAGAACATCTAATTACCAATAACCAACAAAAGAAAGTGGTTGCAACCTGGTACAAGATGTTTATGGATATTCAAGTCGAAGGTGACAGCACACCAATACAGCACTGGGGTGGAGTAATTCTGCCAGCAAATATGGAACTCCTAAGGCAAGTATCCTTTCAGTTGCTGTACAAGGTGATTTAGCCAGCGTATCGTAGACAAAATCATTTGTTTTGTCTCTATAGAACTTTTGGTCCCCAAGGAAGCTTTCGAGATTGAAGGAGTCGACGGGAGCCAGTTGTAAGAAGTGTAGGCTTATTAATTCCAATGACATACATATTTTTCTCAGCTGCCCCACTAATCACCATTCATGAAACAATGTGTGTAAGTTTGTATCAGAACTTTTGCACACGTAACTAAAGATAAGTCTTGAGCTTATTATTTTTGGATTGGTAGCTGGGACTGGAGCCAAGCCGCATTTGGACAATACGTTGCTATTTTTCTTAATATTTCTGAGACGGAGGCTAATCTATAAATATTGGGCAAAATGCACCCGCGTTACCCCTCTTTTGATGGCCTGGTCACTGATATACTACCTTTCTCATCATACCTCATTGATGCACCTATTGCTCTCAAGAATAGGAATACGGGATAATTGTGGGGTCCAAGAGCCTCTACCATCAAAAGGTACGCCCAAATAGGGAAAAGGTGATACTTTAGTAAGCGGCAGAATGATTTGAGTGAAGGTTATGTAAAAAGGTAAGTCTGGGCAGACTTGACAAAAAAAACTCCACCAAGCTATGCGGTGTTCCGCGAGCTGCTGGGTGGTGTACCTCATGCCGTTTGCACTGATATTTAGTGCTGAGTGTTTGTCCTGTGCTGTAAAATCAGTTCAAACAGCATCTTGCACAGTACAAGAGGGTGCTGCTTCTATCAGCTGCTCGAGTAGACGTCTTAATTAAGCGGCAGCTTCCTCAATGCAAACTGAAGTTTTCTCAATGCAAGCGGTAGCGGCCATCCGAGACCTCCCATGTTGAGGAAACTCCCAGGGAAGTAGCCTAGCATTGGATTTTCCTTGCTCGCACTTTCCAACTTACTGTTGGTGAGCTCAAGCAGGGAAAAATCCTCAGCGAGCTCTGCTGGGCACAGAGTACGAAGAACTCAATAGGATCACCGCCCAGGGTTATAAAAAGCCACCAAATCAGCCTCTATACTCATGACTAATAAAAGAGGACAGAGCTTGGAACTATTAACCCGGTCAATGGCCGAGGTAAGATACATAAAGGCCATGTATAACCTAGCCCCTTTAGCTATTGTATATTTACCCACAATCAGCTGCAGAATAATACACTGATCCAGGGTCCCTCTCCCCTGCCTAAACCATACTGCAATTCAGATATTACATTAGCGTTATCAAGACATACAATAAAAGGCTCCAAAACAACCTTCCCCTTGAGAATAAATATTGGGAATAAAGGTGACCCACTCATTAGATAAACTGGCAGAATCAACTTTGAGGAAAGGATGGTTGAAACCAATAGGTTAATAACTGCGTGGTCCCATCTTCCACTAACAATATTTGGGAGAGCCAACCTAGTTAAAATGTGAATCCTCCCCAAATTCACTTTTCTTTTTAAAACACTATACCTTTGCATTTCAAAAACCTATGGTTCAAACAGCTCCACAGTAGGGGAAGACTCCCTCATCTGGGCTGCGAAGGGGAGAACAATCGCAAGAAGAAAGTTGCAGGAAAAATATGACATAGGGGTATTGCACTCCCAGACTTCCAATTATATGCTTGGGTTTTCCAATTTAAAAAAGTCAGATTTCTCTTGTCAGATAAAGTTGGAGGGGGGAGCACAAGGTTGTGGGAGGCCCTACTTGAGGAGGTGGGAGCAGGTCAGCACCGTTTTATGTTTAAATTTGGGCACCAGAAATTTTAAGAAGATCAAATTAAAGGGGCTGCTAGCAGCCGCTCAACTATGGTCACAGACTCGACATGTAACAAAGCTCCCTTATTATAGCAAGCATGCCCCACTATGGGACTCCCCAGGGTCACCAGAGTTCCTGAAAAACATTCTGTTGGTCAGTCGTACAGATGCTGGAATTACGGAGTGGGGTCAGATTTTTCAAGAAGGGCAGTTGCTCCAGTTGGCTGAGTTGTCAGTGTCCAAGTTTAAATTCATACAGATACAAAGTTGGGCCCAGTCGGTGAAGGAAATTCAAGGGGGGACCAATAAATTGGAAGAACATCTAATTACCAATAACCAACAAAGGAAAGTGGTTGCAACCTGGTACAAGATGATTATGGATATTCAAGGCAAAGGTGACAGCACACCAATACAGCACTGGGTTGGAGTAATTCTGCCAGCAAATATGGAACTCCTAAGGCAAGTATCCTTTCAGTTGCTGTACAAGGTGATTAAGCCAGCGTATCGTAGACAAAATCATTTGTTTTGTCTCTATAGAACTTTTTGGTCCCCAAGGAAGCTTTCGAGAATGAAGGAGTCGACGGGAGCCAGTTGTAAGAAGTGTAGGCTTATTAATTCCAATGACATACATATGTTTCTCAGCTGCCCCACTATTCACCATTCATGAAACGATGTGTGTAAGTTTGTATCAGAACTTTTGCACACGTAACTAAAGATAAGTCTTGAGCTTATTATTTTTGGATTGGTAGCTGGGACTGGAGCCAAGCCGCATTTGGACAATACGTTGCTATTTTTCTTAATATTACTGGGACGGAGGCTGTTCTATAAATATTGGATTCTTCCGACTGGACCATCCAAAGCAGAATGGCTTGATTCAGTTCTATATGTTTATAGCGATAGAGAAAATTGCAAGGTAGTAAATCAGGTGAAGAAGCTATGGTACCCCCTGAAGAGTTGGTTGGTAACTAATGAAATGACAGGTATTGTCATAGAACTGGCACAGGGTGATGTTATCAGTACCAACAGTCCGATGATTGCAGCCTGAGGGTACTTGACGAGGCAGTCAAGCTCTTCCCCTCCCTGCTCTGCTCAGAAAACTGTTATCTCCGTTTCCTTCGACCACGGCAGTTTTTTCCTCTATATAAATAAGAAGGAACCTCAGAAGTAGGAATGAAGGCATATGAGGACAAAAAAAACCCTCACTCATGATTTTTGCAGCCGAATCCAAAAGAGAGATGGGTCGGTGACAATGCTGGTCATCACTTGATCCCTTTTTGAAGATGGGTAAAATAATGGCACTAGACTAAGACGCCGGGAACCACATTTACAAGCAGCATTAAAAACTCGGGTCAGTATCTTTGCCCAAATTTGAGGATCAGCTTGAGAGAAATCTGGCAGTACCCTGTCTGGTCCTGGTGCTTTCCCCCCGCTGTGGCAAGGATGGCTATGCTCACTTCCTAAAAACTAAAGATCAGATGCTGGGTGTTACTTACTGACTCCCACAAGGTATCAGGGCCTTTCACCCCCTCCCACTATACAATCCCTCAAAATGAGTAATCCATTTATAGGGTGCAATTGTATAATCCACCTTTGAGTTCACAATCTCCCAAAAATGTGTGCTGTTGTCCATCACACATGGTTGTAATAACTCCAACCAAGCTTGTTCCTTGATTTCCTTTTTCCACAGATGCATTGCCAACTTGGAAGCTTTCCTGCATGCCCTGATCTTCTCCTCATCCCTAGGCCTTAACTTCAAGGCAGCCATCAAATTCCTATGGGCCAAAGCTACCATCAACCACCTGACCTCGTTACTGTTCCTATGTTTACCACAGGTCACAAGGTTCAGGGCAAATTGCTTTCATAACTCTCTAGAGGCATCAAGTACATTCTGATCATGTGCGCCCTCCTTTATACATAAAGCAATATCACCTACGTTTGTTGTGTAGCGATATTCCCAAAATGCCTCTTGGATAACCTTCACCCAGTTCACTCTTCATGCCTAGACCTTAGTCCTAAGTAAACGATTGGACAAACCTTTTTTTTCTTCACAACATTAGTAAAAACCCAGACCAGATTCAACTCTATAGGATTGTGGTCACCGAAGTTATTCCAAGATATTCTCTGGGATTTAACTAAGGTGGCCAATGGCACTGATAAAATAATAAAATCAATTATTGATGAGCAATCCTTGCCAGTTAAAGAAGGAATCACTTTGCCATCCCCTGTCTGTTCCAAGCAATGCAAATTGCAGAACATTTTTTCTGAATGTTCAAAATAGATTGTCGCTGGTATTACATCTAGAGGCCCTTTTGCCAAGATACAGCCTTGCTGACATAGATGAATATTAAAATCACAAATTAATATAACCTGATGGCAGCCGGACCTGTTGTCCCCAAAGCTTTCCAGAAAGTGCCTCAGCAGGACAATATGTTAAGTCGCTGTGCTCCTGCCAAAGTAATTATAAAAATTCACCACCAACAGAGGAATATTATTTTTAAACACCAACTTAACAGCCAGGAGGCTGGGTGAATTATTTACTGCCTGGGCAGAAGTGCAAGGAATCTTAAGAGATATTAGGGTAAGAAGGCCATCCTTAGCATGCCCGGCGGGCGAAGGTGACACTGCTATAAATGAGGAAAAGCCATCTTTAAAAAAATAATTTTCCTCTTCCCATGTTTCCTGCATTGCCACAATATATTTCTCCCCAAGGTTTCCAACCACCATACATCATTCATCCCTTTTGGTGTTTAGACCAGCTATGTTTCATGTCATAACTTTCAATAAAGAGAGGTTACAATCCTTGGACGTATGAGAGATGGTGTGACCAGCCATCATGCACTCGGCCCTGGGAATTTGTCGCGGAAATAGTCACTCATTATCATCTAACCCACAGAGAGGCGCAAACCTGTTTTCAAGTGGTATTGCCATCCAGAGAATCTCTCTATGTATCGTCACTTCTGCCCCTTAGAATAGGCCACAGCAACACAAAAGGGGATGATGGACGGAGCACTTGAGCAAATCAAACACTCACCCCAAGTCAACTGATCTGGGTTTAATCCATCACCATTCTTTAGCTCACTCCGCCACCCCAGTTCAGACATGGCCATATGCAAATCAGTCTGACCCCATGCCTCATGGGAACAGCCCAGCCCGAACTGCCAAAGCCATGTATTCCCTGGACCAGAAACAAGCATCCTGGGACCGGTTTCTGGCATTTCAGCCATCTTCAGCATTAGAATAGGCCAGTCTGTGCCTACTAAAGAAGAGTGATGAAGAGGATAAATGTACTGAAGGAGATCAATCCTAATGCTTGTGGCTTTATCCTGAGCAAGAAAGCGTCTCTACATGAGTTCTCTGATGTATCTGGGGGGCCTTAGATTAATTAAAATACAATCCCCCACAATTTTCTTCTTCACCTTAAGTCCCACCCACCCCATCCTTCTTGCAATTATAATGTGGGGGGACACTACATCTACTGTATCCAATACATGATCACACACTGACATGACAACTTCCCCCAGCCTTTCAATTGCCACCACCTCTACAGCACTTTAGGGTTTCAACTCAAAATCACCTCTTGAGGCTTCCAGTGAAAGACTTCTCTACCTCAGTGCAATCTCATTTGAGATGACATTTGTTGCACTTACCAGAATGGAGTCAATATCAGTGAAAGTGTTGTCTCCCAAGGTACTAGCTCCCATTTTCCTTTTGCCCATATTTTATACCAGATATACCAAAGCAGCTGGCGCGTGTCAATTACCCTGCGGGTCCCCAGTTTGGTTTCACAAGAAAACTCCACTGTTGCTTCTCTTACAGTTTTGGTTTAAGATATCGAGAGTGAGACAAGTATGGCTTGGTGTCAACATCTAACATACTGAATAGAACTCTGCCTATAATTACCCCTACTAGTCAATCACCTGCTCAGGGTGTCAGGAGGAGGCTACAATACTGCTAGTACATTTGAATATTTCCAATTCATCCCAGTGACTTGCTTATCAACTCCTTGAGGTAATTTAAACAGAAGTCAGAGTGCTGAAGACAACTCAAAGTCAGGCTGTGTCTCAATTACAAAGGTGACTGGGCAGATCAAAAACTGGCACTTATCTCTGGGAGATTAGAAAAATTAGAACAGAGGGTTTCCAATTTGGAATATCATTGTCACTCTTTCACATCAGTTATGCTGTTGATGAGAAATAAATCAGAGTTCTCAAAGAAAAGCAAGAGGAGTTAGAACATCATTCTCATCAATCAAACCTCAGATTCATACATATTCCTGAGGATTCTGAAAATCTTTGTGGGATGAACCCTTTAATGGTGAGACTCACTCAAACTCAACTCATATTCAACCTAATCCAACTACTTACTTTACAATTATGACAGGCGATGATGTCCTTGGTCAGGCTCTGAATCTCCCCTCTAAGTTCCCTCGCATCATTTTGGTTAAAATCTCAGACTATCGAGTCAAAGACCGGATGCTATCAAAGGTAAGACAAAATAAATCCTTTGGCTCTGTGGAAGAATTCAAATTTCAGTGTTTTTTAAACATTTCTTTTAAGGAAGCTCATTGGAGGAAGGATTTCAGAAGTATGCAAGACTCCTTCAAAGTTGCAGGTGCCCAAGCGATATAGTTTCGGAAGTCTAAGTTGAAATTTCTCCATAAGTGGATGTTTCAAGTCTTCTCCTCTACCGAGTTGGCTTAGGACTTCCTGAACAACCTTCGAAAGTGGCCCTCTGGGTAGGAGCCCAGTAGGAAAAATCTATGTTGCTTTGTTATGTAGTTGGATATAAGTAGATTTATGTTCAGTGCAATGTAATGTGGGAGGGCTAGGAAACTATATGCTCTGTTTCCTCTGTACTAAATTCTTATAGTGCTATATTTTACTCTTTCCCTCTGTTTGCTATGGGTTTGATTGGAATGTAGCTACTAATCATACATTATGATATGTGTATCTGCGCGCAGATATTTAAAGATTTTTGTTATTATTACCTGACCAATATCTCCATTTATACATAAGATAGATGTTCCAACTTTGGGCTTCCGGCTATGGTCCTTCCCATTGGTAGATGGTCAAGATGCAATTCCATTGCATCACATATTAAAAAGAGGGTCTCCTGCTCCTTAGGATTTGGAACGGGAACTAGCCTTTTAGTTGCATGGGGGAGAGACAGGGTGGCTGGCAGGTGGGGGTTGCACAAGCCGTGGAAATACCTGAAAATAGGTAGTGAGACTCAGTTCCTTTTTTTCTTTTCAAAAGTAATCTTAAGAGTATTTTCTCCCACTTCTATTTCTCTAATATTTGGGAGATTATCCTCTAATATTTTCTGCAATCTCATTTTAGTACCAGCCCTGGAGTGGTATGTGTTTGAGTAATATTTGGTGCATTTTCTGTGTGTTGTTTTACTGATGATGCTCTCCGTACTAGAAGTATGTCATTTATGGCAAAGGTCATCGAGAAAATCATCAACAAGCAACTGACCCGCCACCTCGAAGACAACAAAATCCTGGACCCTTCCCAGTCCGAATTCAGACAAAACCACAGCACCGAGACAGCCCTCATCGCCGCCACAGACGACATCAGGCACCAGCTAGACAACGGTGAAACATCAGCCCTCATCCTCCTGGATCTTTGACACGGTCTGCCATAGCACGCTAAAAACTCGCCTCCTAGAAGCCGGAATCCAAGAGAAGGCCCTTGACTGGACCACTTCCTTCCTCTCCGGCAGAACACAGAGCGTCCGCCTCCCACCCTTCCAATCCAAAGCCACCGACAACATCTGCGGCATCCCCCAGGCCTCATCCCTCAGCCCGACGAAGTTAAACATTTACATGGCCCCCCTCGCACAAGTGGCCCGCCAACACGACCTCAACATCATCTCCTACGCCGACGACACCCAGCTCATCCTCTCCCTCATCAAGGACCCACACACCGCCAAAACCAACCTCCACGAGGGAATGAAGGCCGTCGCCGACCCGATGAGGAGCAGCCGTCTAAAGCTGAACTCGGACAAGACGGAGGTCCTCATCCTCGGACCCACCCCCTCAGCATGGGAAGACTCCTGGTGGCCGACCACCATGGGAACAGCACCAACACCCACCGACCACGCACGCAACCTAGGATTCATCCTCGACTCCTCCCTCTCCATGTTCAAACAGGTCAACGCCGTCTCCTCTTCCTGCTACAACACCCTCCGCATGCTCCGCAGTATCTACAAGTCGATCCCGACCGAAACAAGAAGAACGTTGACACATGCCCTCGTCAGCAGCAGACTAGACTACGGCAACGCACTATACGCAGGAATCCCAGCCAAACACCTACGACGACTACAACGCATCCAAAATGCCTCTGCCAGTCTGATCGGCAACGCGCCCCGCCGCAACCACATCACGCCCCACCTGAGAAGCTTACACTGGCTCCCCGTCGACAAGAGGATCACTTTCAAGCTCCTCACCCAAGCACACAAAGCACTCCACAACGACGGACCAGCCTACCTGAACAGCAGACTCAACTTCCACAACCCCACCGCCAGCTCCGCTCCGCCAGCCTCGCCCTCGCCGCTGTCCCCCACATCCAACGTGCGACCTCCGGCGGCAGATCCTTCTCCTACCTCGCCGCCAAGACCTGGAACACCCTCCCTACCCACATATGGCAGAGCCAAGACCTACTCACCTTCAGAAGACTCCTCAAGACCTGGCTCTTCGAACAGTAGCAGCACCCCTCCCTTCCCGCAGCGCCTTGAGACCCTCACGGGTAAGTAGCGCGCTTTACAAGTAGACTGATTGATTGATTGATTGATATGAATTTATAACGGCTTTGCTTTTGGGAATTTGATGTATGTTGCAGTTTCTAACATTTCATCTGTGGGTTTTAGAATCTAAACATTTTATATTAATTATTGTAAAATACATTACATGTTTTAAAACATTTTTAAAACATGTTTACTTTATAGATGCACATTTTTACTTTGTTTGTTGCTTACTTCAGTTCTTCTGCAGAGCTTTGTTTTCCAAGGCCGTTTGTTTCAGAGTTTGGTGACAGTTGGCATTTCTTGCAATTGGTTTAGGGGAAGAGATATATTAGTTGTGCCTATTTATTATGTATTGTTATTTGAGTTTCTTAGTTTAGTTTTAAATTATTACTTTATATTTTTACTTTAAATGTTACTTTTGTGCTTTAGTTATAATACTGTAGACACTGTCCGTCTTGGTCTCAGGATTTACAGCTGCCTGTAGGTTGATTTCTCTTTATTTTTTGCTTTTGGCTTTTCATAGTGGAGGTATCTGTATTTGGAGATATAAATAAATATAGTATATTTTTAGTTATTCGTTATAATTATTTAACTATATTTCTCAGTGGGTATTATCAGGTTATATTTGTTTTAAACTTACTTTGTAGTCAAGTCAAGTCAAGAGTTCTTTATTCGGTGATTAAAAAACACCATAAAAGCACATATATACAAATAATTATAATACAATTAAATCATTATCAGAACCCTGCTTGTAATACAAACTGTTTTTAAAAGAGGTAAACAATATAAATTCATTGGGGTCGTATGAATCAATCCCCCCCTCTAGTTACCCTCAATCGGACCGCTAATTTAATAAAATTCATGATGCAGCATAATGTCAGTGGGTCAATCGCTTGTTGCAGAAAAAGTAAAGCAGCTTTAGCATGTGTCAATTTAGCTTGTTTTAGAATTCCTACCAAGAATCTACACCTAGGCATTGAATAAAAAGAACACAGTAGTACAAAATGAAGGGAGTCCTGCGGAGACCTATTGTCGCAGCCGCAGGCTCCCTTCTGCTCAATTGAAGATAAAAAACCTGGTGGAGACGCCAATAAATATGGTAATAAATTGAGCCTAAAACGACACATTAAAAACCTATCCTGGGCATTATACTTAAGGTGTAGGTATAAACTTACTTTGTAATTTGTACTTAGTTGTCATTTGGAGTTTAATTTTCTTTTTATGTTGAGTGTCAATCCGGCAGAGTGAAGCTGTTCTGCTGTATTTGCTTTTTAGGATGCATTCTGTTAAATGTTTTTACGTATTTTCAATACTATTTTTTTAATTGGGAAATCATTACTATTGGCTGTATTGAAGTATCCCCTATTTGGAATTTCTAAGAATACGCAGGATCTGCAGCAGGGATAGCGATTTATATACAGCACAACAAAGTTGTAAACAAAGATTCTTAGCTAGAGGCTATTCTGAGCGGAGTTTAAATCAAGCAATTAAAAGCACTCAATTCAAATTACGTGACAACCTTCTTTATAAACCATCAAAGAACAAGATGAAACAATCAGGTAAAACTGAAAGTACCACTAGTTGCCCCAGATTAATTATAACATTCAGTAAACAAAAAGAAAGAATCAGACAGATCGTCAAGAAAAACTGGCATATGATCCAAAGTGATCCCATAATTGGGGACAAAATGCCAGTATCTCCCATAATCACTTTCCGTAGATCATGTAGTACAAGTGATTATTTAGTAAACAGCAGTCCAGAACTTTCAAAGAATACAAATTGGCTTAGTAAACGAAAAGGATTTGTTCGGTGCACAAGTTGTAAAGCCTGTAAATATGCTGAGAATCGTACAACGTATAATACAGGTTTTAAACATAATACCACGATCATCAACAAATATTTAAATTGTAAGTCCGAGTACGCAGTATATGTACTGGAATGTACTTGTGGATTAAAGTATGTGGGGAGCACCCATCTTCCAGTACATAAAAGGATCCTACAGCATTTAAGGGCCATCACTAATAACGATAGTGCATATCCGGTGGCCCGACATTTTAATGAGATCCATAACAGAAAAACAACAGATCTAAAATACTATGTAATTGATAATGTTCCCCCTCTACGGAGAGGAGGAAACAGAGATGCAGTACTCAGAAGATTAGAAACTAAGCTAATTTTAGAAATAGACAGTAAAAATCCACATGGTCGTAATACATCGGAAGACCTTTATACATGGTTATAAGTCTGTGTTTACTAAACTCCGTATCCTATGATGTGAAATGATGTATGTCGTTTTAGGTCAATATATAGTTATTGTTTTAATAGATATATATTTATACTGATATTTATTTGCTATATATTCCTCTTCCCTTCCTCATGGTTTCTCTGAATTTTAAGTTCATGGGCTCTTGAAATAATAATACAGATTTTTAAGGCACAGATATATGATATCTCAATATGCTGGCCAGCGTATTGAGTATTATTTTTACACTTTGAACAAAAAAAATTTGCACAGTAATTTGCACATAGCACACTTTTTACACACTTTTTGCACAACATATATTACTATATTTATCATCAAAATGTATTAGCTACTATTTTTAGGTTGTGACAGGATAGTATGGCTACTATGGACAACATATAAATATACAATCAACTGCTTTACCAATTGATATGCACCCATAGGAAAACAGGATGTTTTAAATGATTTAAAATGGAAAAAGATTTATCTTTTTAAATTATTTATATTTATTCTTATTCTTTTAATAAATATTTATACAGTTATTTCTAAAGCATACATGCCTGTTACTCCGATTTGGATTTACTGGTAAAGTATGATGACAGTAATCAGGACAGTACAATATATTGTCTAAATCAGCATTTCAGGATCAAAGGTAAATCGCAAAAAACATGAATGGAATCTGACTTGTAATTTGACTCTTGTCTATCCTGAGTCAGTAGCAAATACATTTAAAATGTTTAATGTGTCGGATGTTTTGAAATTATGTATTTCACAGAAATGACCTTAACCATAAAAGCCCACATCTTAATTGTCACAATATGGAAAACAGCTCCTAAATTTAAATATGCAATGTAATGAATTGTGATTTAATGTTGGAATACAGACAGCAATTTTATATTGCAAGTAATGGCATGCATGAGGAGGAAAAAAATGTAGTAGAACAAAAACCGAAGTATTTTGTTTATGTTGTTTGGCAATGGTAGCACTCTGGCACTTTAAATAATAAGAGAAACTCACTGGCAGGTCATGTGATCAAGGGATCTGCGAAGCCCGAAACGCGTCATGGCGGCCGAAAAAGAGCACAAAATAAAATAATGCTGCACCAAGGCAAGAAAATTGGTGAAGATAGGAGGTATCAAATATATATATATATATCTATATATATATATATATATGTATGTGTAATGTAATTTTTAGTGATTGTATTTTAATTATGTTGATTTCCTGATGTTTGATGTTTTTTGTGGTTATAATGTTTCATTAGTTTTAACACAAGTGATGATATTTGGTATTTCTTAGTTCATATTTTCAATATCGCATTTTAGATATTTTTTTCAAAGATGTTTTTGTTGTTGATATATGTTGTGAGAAATTGGCCTGGTATATGATGTTCACTATTCTAGTGAGCCCCTTTGCACCAGTCCAAACAACCCTTATGGTGATGGTGCTAAAGTCAACCTTATAGACCAGCTATCCTAGTGGTAGCATGGACAAAAGCAGTCTTAGGCTAAACTCAAGAGGGCATGTGAAGTCAGCTGTTTTACCATATGCAAACCTTTTAATACCAAATGAAAGGACACCACACAGGTTATATATTCAAAATATATATGTATTTATTTCTAAATAAATCCCCTTAACTCTTTATGAGCACAGGAGCACATGCGTATAACAAGTAACTTAATATAACATACAAAAGTTGCACAAATATGGATAGGCCCTGGTGGCCCGTAAAACCATATACTAAAATAGTGGTATAAGAACCACGTCACGAACAATGGTAAGGCCTAGGGCCTTGGGAATCGCTGGGGCTACACTGGACTTAAAGCAGTTAGGACGTGGGAGGCCCACAGGATGCGGGTGCAGTGTCTAAATGCACACGCGTGCACCAATAGAAGTTAATGGGTGCGTAAAGTTAGAAAATTGCAGTTATGGGAGTCTTCCGACTGGACTACAACTTAGGAGCACCGTAGTACTCGCGTTACCTCACCCACAGGAAGCGGGTGCATAGGTGTCAAAGTGTGTCGGGTTTCGTCGTGGAGTTCTATGGGGCCTTGGAGAAAAGATGCTGCAGGCGACCAGGAGAGAATAGTCCGATTTGATCCAAGGGTGGATCGAAGATGTAAAGTACCTGAAAGCAGAGGGGACAGAGTCTAGGTCACTAGCCAGTGACCAGGAAGGAACCAGGAAGGAACCAGGCGATGTCGGGTTGCGATCAGGTGGTGTCGTAAAGCTTGTCTCCGCTCTCACGTGGACCAGGAGGTGTCAACGACGACCAGGCGCTGGGCATAGACTGTCCCACGAAGGCTCTCGCTGTTGGCGGTGTCGGATCTCGATTCAGAGTCAACAGGCCTTGGCAAATGCAACCCATGCAGGAATCGAAGATGGCTTCTGGATCAGACCAGCAAGGTCTGATGGGCTGCTCCTTTTCAGGGGAGCTAGGGCCAGTCTGGAGCAACCAGACCAGCATTGAAAATTCGAATGTTCGTCATCACAGAGGCCACTAGCCAACGGGCAAGTGACCGGACAGATGCGTCGAGCAGGAAAATGCAAAAGGGGCCCCACGCAGCACTCAGTGAGTGTGGAGAGGTGATCTTTGGTGCAAAGGATGCTCGGGGCTGGGACTTCTCGATCCTCTATGCACAGCTTTGAGGGTGCCTCAGGAGCTGTACAGAAAGCACTTCGCTGGCTTTCCAAGATGGCCGGTCCCACGTCTCACGTTGCCTCCACGGGTCTCAGCTTTGCTGTGGCTGTGGATGTCTGGAAGTCTGGTTCTTGTCGGTCTCTGTCGTTTGAGCTCCGGCGGGAGCAACAAAGCAAACCGTTGAGCGCTTGTTGGTGCCTGCTTGCACAGGGTGGTCACTCCTTGACCACAAGTGAGATTCTTCAGTCTTCTATGTCGAGAAGGATGTCGAAGGGTCCAGAGTTTCCTATCAGAGTTTCAGTCAGGATTATCTAAAGTCTGAGGACACAGCTCCTACCTTTATTCCAAATCAAGGGGCTGGATTACCTGCTAGGTCCCTCCTATGGGTGGGACCCAGGAAGGGGGTGGTTACACCCCTTTCCCTTTGTCCAGTTTCGCGCCAGAGCTGGGGCTGGAGTGCCCCAGTACCGGTTTGAACTGGCCTATGCATGGGACACCTTGTGTGCCCCAGGCAGTGTCTAGTTTCATTCAGCCCTCCCTGCCCCAATCCACTATCTCATATCTGGGGTGGTGCTAGCACCTCCCTGTGACAGGAAACCTATTGTCCAGGCTTCCCCTGCCGGAGTTTCGTCCAGCAGCAGGAGTCCAGACTTGTGTCTGTGGCAGCAGCATCCATTTTGTGATGCTGAGGCTCTGGTTAACTTTAACCGGGTTTAAGGAAAGTAACATGTCTTCTCCCTCTAGAAGGGTGGAATGCTACCCCCGTCGCCAGAATTGGCGAGAGGGTAGTATTCCAAAGCGTATGACACCTTACACAACATGTTTTGATAAAACCAAACCAAAGATAGCATTTAACCGTGAGGTTCATAATACACTTAAGAGTATATGGTATGGCAATATCCTGGAACAGCTATAAGGACATGGTTCTGAAAGCTGCAGACAGGCTTAGCTCATGCTAGAGCACCATCTCACATAAAACCAAGCACTCTGCCTTCAGGATTGTTAAGGCCTGCCATAGGAGTGACTTATAAGTGTATATGTGTCCAGATTATAAGGTTAGACATAGGTATACTATATCTAAGCAAGGGGTGATTACACGACCTTGCCCCAGCTGAGTGATCAGCCAGTTGTGTCAGTTTGGATGGCCAGCCAGGGGTGGCAAAAGATATGCTGCAGCCCCTGGTAGGCCTTGGGTGCACCTATGCCCTGGGTACCTATAGTACACTATACAGGGGCTGATAAGGTGACACTTTATCCAATTAGTTATGTACCTAGGGTACATGGAGTCCATTTTATAGAGAAAGCAGATAGCCTGGGGCCCTGATTAGCAGGATCCCAGGCCAACTAAGTCGAAAACCAGCTAAACACAAGGCAACAAATCTGGGGTAACCATAGTCAGGTATCCACCTTCCTACACATGTGTTTTTGGTTCTGGTATGTTGGTTGTTGATATGTATTTGGTGATATTTTTGTATTTCGATATTGTTTTTCTTGATACCGTGTCTTACAACCACTTGGAAACTACAAAATGTAAACAGGACTTTTTAAACCATTTACCTTCAATTCTTCTGCAGCCTTCGTGACATCTAAGACTAAAAGTAGCACGGTCAGTACAAGGGATATCAAAGGGCTAGGAGCCACTACTTCTGGACTACCCCTAATTGATAGATGTAGCGAAGATCACTCTGAGGGTTTCTTAGTGATGAACTGTGAAGCATTTGCCAAAAACTTAAAGGCAAGAGGATTTACAGATGCAGTAACTAAGTAGGCAAAATCAGTATACCAGGTGAAAAAAGAGAACCTTTGTTAGTGTGCTGATGAAATCTAACTATGAATGTTGAGGTTTGTTATGGCTTATCTAATTCAAGGCAGTATCAGGGCTGTCCTTTATGGTCGGGTGATAGAAATTTGAGGGAAGTGAAGATGTATTTATCAAGGGTTTGTGAACGCAATTGTCATTGCAAACCATGGAATTTTACTAACTCCACAAAGGAGCTAGTATCAGATTTGTGTAGTGGATACTGACATCAGGGGACCCCACCTCCCGCATCTGTGTGTGCGGCAGAGATAAACATGACACAGGATCCGCTCCAAAGGAAGGGATGGTGGCGATGGCTGTGAAAGGTAATGCTATTACCACCCTCTTTTAGATCAAATCCCCAGCATGGATGCCAGAATAGGGGACAAGCATTTTGTGGAGCCACTTGCATGGAGGTCATCCTCGCTCAACTGGAGCAAATGAAACCCAGGTTTTGAATGTTTCACTTATTTGGCAGATATTGATATTTTTGTGGGTGAGGGGAATTGAAAAACCAGGTTTGGCTTATTCTTAAAGGGTGAGGGCAGTGAGATCCGCAAAAACATCACAAAAAAGAACACCAATAAGCTGCACAATTTATTTCAGTTTTGGTGCTGCAAAATTTGCAAATCTATGCCACAGTATCCTAGGGGTCCTATTGTCATCATCTTTTTACTGGATAAGAGGAGCCAATCCCTTTCTACAGGGGCAGTTTGATGTCACCTTCTATTATTGATCTCACCTGGACATTTTCAAGAACCTGATCACTTGTTTTAACTTCCCGAAGTATTTCCTCAGTCTGGTAAGCCTTCGTGGCTTGAAAGGGGCAGATATTTTCTATGACTTTGTGCACATAAGCAAATACATGTACCGCTGGTTATTGGCCCAGGTGGGCTGATATACTGACATTCCATTATAGAGAGGAGGGGATAGAGTGCATGCAAGCATTCTGTCAGCACACAAACTGTATTTGACAGAGAAGGGGGTGTGCTTGTGCGCCCTGCCAGCAAGTGCATTGAAACTGTTGTTGTGTTGTGCCTGCAACAAGGCACAAGGTCAAACTGACAAACTGTGAAGGGTGTGAGATGCTGGTGCTTGCACATTTCTTGTGCGAGGACGATATTGAGCATCTGTGCGCACTGTCAACACTCATTAAAGAGGGTGTTTTGAATAGCAACAAATTCTGTCAGTTTAATAATTTGGACTTGGTTTAGATCTCTCTCATATGTTTTGTGTGGGTCCTATCTCAGTCACAGTGCCCTGTGGCTGGAGCAGGGCTCCCAGAGTGGAGGTGGAATAAAGACCTTTCAAGGTAGAGATAACCTTTCATTGTGGATGCCTCTCTGAGAGCCTCTATTGTTTATTTCAGAATCTCATAACCTACTGCTATGACACAGCAACAGTTGATGACAAAACTGGTTACCCACTGTTGTGATGTCCCTGAGAGCTTGTCAGCGCAGCTCTGCTTGTCTGCTTTGACTGAAAGCAGAAAGCACAGCTGCAGGAGGGGGAAGGAAGGTAGGGAAGGTGGTGGGGGTTAGTCAAGGAAGGCAGGTAGGGTTTTTTAAATCTTTGGGACAGGGATACATAACAAAGGTCATGTTATGTATGGCTCTCCCATTACTCCTCTGTCACAGCCTGGTAGTTGAAAGCAGGGGCAGATGATTTGGGGGGGCCATCATAACTAAAAATTATGAGTGGATAAAAAATTAATTAGGGGGATGTTTTTCACCTCGGGGTTCCAAGTGACAACTGGAGCTTCTCTCTTATTGTCTATTTGATGTCGCCAGAACCCTCGGTGGGAAACATCTCCATAATTCACTGTTACACATCCTTCATTCTAGATATGTTTTATGTGAACAGTAATACTGCATGCAGAACATCTGACTATGAACTGGTAGTAGTGAAGAAATGTCATGGTCTAAAGAAAGGAACCTTTGATGATTGTTTCCTCAAGTATCCAAATCTGTTTGTTGTTTTAATTTTTTATGTCAGTTAGTTATTTTGGCTCGTTATATTAACTTTTTCAGTCAATATCCACATGACTGCAGCATGCATGTCCCAGCCTTCTCTGTTTCTCAATAAGGGCGGAGGACCAGCAGAACCGTAGAATAACTGTGTAAAATTATTTGAACGACATTCAGTCAGCCTAGTGGGCTCTGGTTTTTCAAAACAGTGTGTTCTTTTGCTTAATCTTGTTGTTGAAAGAAGATACATAAACATCTTTCAGATGTGCATGGCTGGGAGAAATCCTAGAAGATGCAAGAGAGTCATTTTGGACGGATAATTAAGGTAGTATTGAGCACCATACATTTTTCGGTTGTGTGTAAAGTAAAGATTAAAATGTTTTAACAAATATTGCTGATTCAGGGGATATTAAAAACATAAATTTGGTAATCTCTGTGACTCACTTATTCGGACTAAGTTAATACTTTGTACTAGTAAACCTTGTATTAACGAAACATTGTTGGCAAGCTACTCTGGACTGAAAGAGGCCACCTTTGATGGGGGGTGTATTAGACAAATGAAAGGGGGGAACCCTCCTGGAACCCTATGAAGGAAAGAATTGAGGATGGCAGGAAAGTTCATGAATTTGTTAGTAATAAGTATAAGGGGCTCAAAGAGAAGTAAAAATGAAATGTTTCCACTTCGGTAAATGTTAAAACTGGCATCCTTGGTGTGGTGTTCCCCCGACCTTTTTGCCTCCAACCCTCCTGTTTGCTGACTTCGTTTTACCACTGCTAACCAGTGCTAAGGTGCTTGCGGTCTCTCTTTAAAACATGGTAGAATTGTTTTATATCCAATTAGCATTTTTTGGCATAAGTTACTCGTAAGTACCTAGTAAAGGGGCACTGCCTGTGCCAAGGGACTGTAAATTAAATGCTACAGGTATGCCTGCAGCACTCATTGTTCTCCCCACTTAAGTAGCACTTTAAACTTATCTCGGGCCTGCCATTGCAGCCTGTGTGTGCAGTATTAAACTGCTATTTCGACCTGGCAAATTAAACCTTTTGCCAGGCTCAAACCTTGCTTTTTAACACACATAAATCACCCCTAGGGTGGGCCCTGGACATCCCAAAATTCAGGGGGCAATGTATTTAAAAAGTAGAACATGTACTTTCAACTTTTACATGTCCTGGTAGTGAAATGCTCTTCATTTGTTTTCCACTCCTGCAAGGCCTACCTTTCATATAGGATAACACTGGAGTTACCTTCTTACATTTATTAACCTTTAACTTCCAAATGGCAACAAGTAACGTATTCATGTTTGGTGTCTTTGAAATTGTAATGAAAAATCCAAACTTATGGTGAAGTAGGAGTTTAAATTACAATTTTTAAAAATGTCACTTTTTGAAAGTTGTGAATAGAAATATTTGCCTATGCCTCCAAACTAGTTAAGGTACACACTGATTCAAGTGAGAGTAAACCACAATTTATTAGTTTACCCAGACAATGATTTTTGTCTTTCAATTGTTACTCAGTTCACAAAAAAGATTTACATTTTACAAAAACAGACCTAAGACCACTGTCGACCTCATGTCTAGCCATATACAATTTTGAAAAACAATTTGTGCATATATACAGTGAAAACGAACAAATAATTAACGTTTTTACAAAAAATGACTTTTTACCATAAGTGCATTTTACCATGAATACATCTTCATGACATGGACAAAATGACCTTACACATTTGTGAGTGATATGTGACTTTTTACAATAAAACGATCACAAACAAAGGGAGAAAAAAGAAGAAAAAACATTTTTAAACAAGATCAACTCCCAAGACCTGAACCCGATGTAATCAGTTTAATTCAGGAAAATTGCCCATTTTTGCATCAGTATCATTGACCAACCGGTCAGAGAAAAAAAGGGGGGTGCCGACGCAATTCGAATCCTGTTTAGTAACTTGCAGGATTCTCGTCAGGGCGGTATGATTCTAGTCCATGGGAACTGTTTAAAGAAATGGAGAAAAACGATTTGTTTACCAAACAGGGGTCCTCTAGCCAATAATCTTACAACTCTAAATGTGTGAAGATTGAAGCATACCTTGTGTTAATCCTGCCCAAAGTAGCTCCTAATCCAATGAAAATGCCGTCTGTGCCGCGGGGTTTGGACTGCAACAGAGTAAGGAATGGGTCAAGTCTAGTGGGGGTGGGAATCGATGTAAAGCACGAATAGTCAGAAAAAAGATTTTTTACCTGCAATATTCGTGACCCCTTGGCAATTGTTCAGAAAAGGGGGGTGGTGATGAACAGAGTGTCTGAATTAAGCAGACCACTCTTACCCAGTCCAAAGATCAGGGCTTGATCCATCACCGTTATTTATCTCACTGCCCCATCCCAGCTCAGAACCTGGCTATATGCAAATTAGTCTGTCCCTGGCCCAGTGCATCATGGGAACAGGGCAGACCAAACTACCAAGCCAATTCTTCACCAGAAAGGAGACAAGCTACCGGGGACCAGTTTCTGGCATTTCAGCCTCTTCGGCCCGGCTTGCTTGAATCCTGATGGAGCAGTGAGAAAGGGACTCATGTCTGAGTATACCCTGCCACACCTATAGTGGCCAAAAACGATTCAGAAAAGGGGGTGGTGATGAACAGAGTGTCTGAATTAAGCAGACCACTCTTACCCAGTCCAAAGATCAGGGCTTGATCCATCACCGTTATTTATCTCACTGCCCCATCCCAGCTCAGAACCTGGCTATATGCAAATTAGTCTGTCCCTGGCCCAGTGCATCATGGGAACAGGGCAGACCAAACTACCAAGCCAATTCTTCACCAGAAAGGAGACAAGCTACCGGGGACCGGTTTCTGGCATTTCAGCCTCTTCGGCCTGGCTTGCTTGAATCCTGATGGAGCAGTGAGAAAGGGACTCATGTCTGAGTATACCCTGCCACACCTATAGTGGCCAAAAACGATTCAGAAAAGGGGGTGGTGATGAACAGAGTGTCTGAATTAAGCAGACCACTCTTACCCAGTCCAAAGATCAGGGCTTGATCCATCACCGTTATTTATCTCACTGCCCCATCCCAGCTCAGAACCTGGCTATATGCAAATTAGTCTGTCCCTGGCCCAGTGCATCATGGGAACAGGGCAGACCAAACTACCAAGCCAATTCTTCACCAGAAAGGAGACAAGCTACCGGGGACCGGTTTCTGGCATTTCAGCCTCTTCGGCCCGGCTTGCTTGAATCCTGATGGAGCAGTGAGAAAGGGACTCATGTCTGAGTATACCCTGCCACACCTATAGTGGCCAAAAACGATTCAGAAAAGGGGGTGGTGATGAACAGAGTGTCTGAATTAAGCAGACCACTCTTACCCAGTCCAAAGATCAGGGCTTGATCCATCACCGTTATTTATCTCACTGCCCCATCCCAGCTCAGAACCTGGCTATATGCAAATTAGTCTGTCCCTGGCCCAGTGCATCATGGGAACAGGGCAGACCAAACTACCAAGCCAATTCTTCACCAGAAAGGAGACAAGCTACCGGGGACCGGTTTCTGGCATTTCAGCCTCTTCGGCCCAGCTTGCTTGAATCCTGATGGAGCAGTGAGAAAGGGACTCATGTCTGAGTATACCCTGCCACACCTATAGTGGCCAAAAACGATTCAGAAAAGGGGGTGGTGATGAACAGAGTGTCTGAATTAAGCAGACCACTCTTACCCAGTCCAAAGATCAGGGCTTGATCCATCACCGTTATTTATCTCACTGCCCCATCCCAGCTCAGAACCTGGCTATATGCAAATTAGTCTGTCCCTGGCCCAGTGCATCATGGGAACAGGGCAGACCAAACTACCAAGCCAATTCTTCACCAGAAAGGAGACAAGCTACCGGGGACCGGTTTCTGGCATTTCAGCCTCTTCGGCCCGGCTTGCTTGAATCCTGATGGAGCAGTGAGAAAGGGACTCATGTCTGAGTATACCCTGCCACACCTATAGTGGCCAAAAACGATTCAGAAAAGGGGGTGGTGATGAACAGAGTGTCTGAATTAAGCAGACCACTCTTACCCAGTCCAAAGATCAGGGCTTGATCCATCACCATTATTTATCTCACTGCCCCATCCCAGCTCAGAACCTGGCTATATGCAAATTAGTCTGTCCCTGGCCCAGTGCATCATGGGAACAGGGCAGACCAAACTACCAAGCCAATTCTTCACCAGAAAGGAGACAAGCTATCGGGGACCGGTTTCTGGCATTTCAGCCTCTTCGGCCCGGCTTGCTTGAATCCTGATGGAGCAGTGAGAAAGGGACTCATGTCTGAGTATACCCTGCCACACCTATAGTGGCCAAAAACGATTCAGAAAAGGAGGTGGTGATGAACAGAGTGTCTGAATTAAGCAGACCACTCTTACCCAGTCCAAAGATCAGGGCTTGATCCATCACCGTTATTTATCTCACTGCCCCATCCCAGCTCAGAACCTGGCTATATGCAAATTAGTCTGTCCCTGGCCCAGTGCATCATGGGAACAGGGCAGACCAAACTACCAAGCCAATTCTTCACCAGAAAGGAGACAAGCTACCGGGGACCGGTTTCTGGCATTTCAGCCTCTTCGGCCCGGCTTGCTTGAATCCTGATGGAGCAGTGAGAAAGGGACTCATGTCTGAGTATACCCTGCCACACCTATAGTGGCCAAAAACGATTCAGAAAAGGGGGTGGTGATGAACAGAGTGTCTGAATTAAGCAGACCACTCTTACCCAGTCCAAAGATCAGGGCTTGATCCATCACCGTTATTTATCTCACTGCCCCATCCCAGCTCAGCTTAATTCAGAGACTCTGTCCATCACCACCCCTTGTTGTAAATTATTTTGTCCACCCTAAGCGTGGAAGGGTATACTCAGATGTGAGTCCCTTGCTCATTGCACCATCAGGATTCAAGCAAGCCGGGCCGAAGACGCCTGAAATGGCAGAAACCGGTCCCCGGAAGCTTGTTTCCTTCCCAGTGTAAGAATTGGCTTTTGTAGTCTGGTCTGCCCTGTTCCCATGATGCACTGGGCCAGGGACAGACTCATTTGCATACAGCCAGGTTCTGAAACTGGGATGGTGCAATGAGCTAAAAAACGGTGTTGGATCTAGCCCTGATCTCTTGACTGGGTGAGAGTACTCTGCTTAATTCAGAGACTCTGTCCATCACCACCCCTTGTTGTAAATTATTTTGTCCACCCTAAGCGTGGAAGGGTATACTCAGATGTGAGTCCCTTGCTCATTGCACCATCAGGATTCAAGCAAGCCGGGCCGAAGACGCCTGAAATGGCAGAAACCGGTCCCCGGAAGCTTGTTTCCTTCCCAGTGTAAGAATTGGCTTTTGTAGTCTGGTCTGCCCTGTTCCCATGATGCACTGGGCCAGGGACAGACTAATTTGCATACAGCCAGGTTCTGAAACTGGGATGGTGCAATGAGCTAAAAAACGGTGTTGGATCTAGCCCTGATCTCTTGACTGGGTGAGAGTACTCTGCTTAATTCAGAGACTCTGTCCATCACCACCCCTTGTTGTAAATTATTTTGTCCACCCTAAGCGTGGAAGGGTATACTCAGATGTGAGTCCCTTGCTCATTGCACCATCAGGATTCAAGCAAGCCGGGCCGAAGACGCCTGAAATGGCAGAAACCGGTCCCCGGAAGCTTGTTTCCTTCCCAGTGTAAGAATTGGCTTTTGTAGTCTGGTCTGCGCTGTTCCCATGATGCACTGGGCCAGGGACAGACTAATTTGCATACAGCCAGGTTCTGAAACTGGGATGGTGCAATGAGCTAAAAAACGGTGTTGGATCTAGCCCTGATCTCTTGACTGGGTGAGAGTACTCTGCTTAATTCAGAGACTCTGTCCATCACCACCCCTTGTTGTAAATTATTTTGTCCACCCTAAGCGTGGAAGGGTATACTCAGATGTGAGTCCCTTGCTCATTGCACCATCAGGATTCAAGCAAGCGGGGCCGAAGACGCCTGAAATGGCAGAAACCGGTCCCCGGAAGCTTGTTTCCTTCCCAGTGTAAGAATTGGCTTTTGTAGTCTGGTCTGCCCTGTTCCCATGATGCACTGGGCCAGGGACAGACTAATTTGCATACAGCCAGGTTCTGAAACTGGGATGGTGCAATGAGCTAAAAAACGGTGTTGGATCTAGCCCTGATCTCTTGACTGGGTGAGAGTACTCTGCTTAATTCAGAGACTCTGTCCATCACCACCCCTTGTTGTAAATTATTTTGTCCACCCTAAGCGTGGAAGGGTATACTCAGATGTGAGTCCCTTGCTCATTGCACCATCAGGATTCAAGCAAGCCGGGCCGAAGACGTCTGAAATGGCAGAAACCGGTCCCCGGAAGCTTGTTTCCTTCCCAGTGTAAGAATTGGCTTTTGTAGTCTGGTCTGCCCTGTTCCCATGATGCACTGGGCCAGGGACAGACTAATTTGCATACAGCCAGGTTCTGAAACTGGGATGGTGCAATGAGCTAAAAAACGGTGTTGGATCTAGCCCTGATCTCTTGACTGGGTGAGAGTACTCTGCTTAATTCAGAGACTCTGTCCATCACCACCCCTTGTTGTAAATTCCCTTGGCAATTGTGCCGGTGTCTTTCAACTATTTAGGTTGTATGCTCATTTACATCTCTAAAGAAGATAAAAGATAAGAGAAGCGTGTTTTAATGCACCGCTCAATAGGTGGCGCGCCAATGGTCAGAGTCATTGAGGGAAAACTTACTTGTGAAAAGCTCCGCGATGGCGGCAGGAATTCTCTAACTCTTTCGGCGTATTTCCTAAGTGTTTACTTTGCAAATCTGAAGGGGCAAGGATGAAATGAAGTATTAGTGCGCAGATGCGCTAGTCCTACGCTTTTTGTGTTGCGCAATGACAGATCACAGTGCGAGCCGGTCTCTGGCTTACCGTGAATGTTTGTGGAGCTCCGCTTATCGTACTTGCTGCAACCCGGCACACTGAGGTTTGTGGGTGTCCGTGGCGCTGCCGGTTCAGACATTCACATAACATGTGATTAGTCTCCGGCCAATCCGAATTCCAGAGGGATAGTGGTGCACTCTGGGAACTGTAGTTTATGTGCAAAAGGGAGGGTTTCATGCCCTATTGATTTCACTGAGACTATTCAAACCCTTATTGACACTATCGAACTTGAGGATTAAATAAGCCTCCTTGCGCAACAACATTGTATCAACATCTGGAAAGCGTTTGGGGTCAATCCATGCCAGTGTGGTCCATTTAAAGTCATTCTCAGAATGATTATTGTTGGCAAAATGTTCCACCATGGGAGCGGTCAAAACCTTTTTCTTAATACGGGATCGATGTTGAGTGATCCGAGCATTGATGGGCTGATTTGTTTTGCCTATATAGACTCTGTTGCACGGACAAACCACCGCGTAGACGACATTTCGAGTCTTACAATTTGTGAAACATTCATGTTTCCACTTAATGCCATTATTTGTGAAAGTGTCACCTTCTAGCGTTGTGGAACATGACACACAATTGCCACATTTGTGGTGCCCGCATATAGGTTTCAACTTCCACTGCGCGACAAGGTCACTTTTAGGTAATGGAATATGACTGTCTGCTTTGATCAATTGTTGCCCAATGCTTCTGTTCTTGCGCATGGCGAAAATGGGCTTAGAGAGGGGGTGCTCCAATGTTTCCAAAAGGTGCCAATTCTTTCGGATTATATTCTTAAATTGGCTTGTGTGTTGACCAAATGTTGTTACACAAACCAATTGGTCCAAATCTCTCTTTTCTTTCTTCTTTAGTAATATTTCTCGTGGAGTGAATTTGGCCCTGTTTTTCGAGTGTTTCAACAGTTTTTTAGGGTACCCTCTTTCTGCCATCTCACTGCAGAATCTTGTTGCATGACAGTCAAAGTCACATAAACTTGTGCAATTACGTCTGATCCTCAATAGTTGACCGTAAGGTAAGTTGTCCTTTAGTGATTGAGGATGCGAGCTGGTGTAATGCAGGATTGTATTCCTGTCAGTTTCCTTCTTATGCAAGGAAGTTGTCAACTTGGATTCGCTGGTGCCTACTGTGACGTCAAGGAAGGTCATTTCTTTTGGACTATAGTTCAGTGTGAATTGGATGTCAGGGTGCCTTGAGTTTAGCCAAACATGGAACTGATCGAGTACCGTCTGGCTCCCCTGCCACAGGAGCCAGACGTCATCGATATATCTCAGCCATTGGACAATATGGCCTGAGAAAGGGTTGTCATTCAGAACAAATCTCTCCTCATATTGTGCCATATACAGCACTGCCAGCTCCGGCGCATAGGGACAACCCATGGCTGTCCCTTTGATTTGAATGAAAAAATTATTCTCAAACTTAAAATAATTGCTCCGAAGAGTAATCTCAGCCAATGATACAATGAAACTGGTAGGCACCCGGTGGGGTCTCACCCTTCGTTCTAAATAGAGTTCAATGACCTCAAGAGCTTCATCCTGCGGTATTTGGGTGTAGAGCGAGGCAACATCCAATGTCACCATCAACTCAGTCTGTTCATTGAATGTATGCCCCTCAATCTGTTTAATGAAGTCTGTTGTGTCACTGAGATGCGAACGCACTTGTGCTATACACGGTTTTAAAAAGAAATCAATATATTTCGATACTGGTTCAAGCACCGAGTCGCATCCAGAGACTATGGGTCTCCCAGGTGGTGCCCTTTCATTTTTGTGAATCTTAGGTAAGAAATAGAGGATAGGTGTTCTTGGCAATTTCTTGTTCAAAAAGTCATGCTCTTTGGACCCTAGAAAACCTTCATCCAGACCTTCCTTGCCAAGTACACGTGAAAAATCGGGAGTGGTACAGACCATCAAAAGAAGATCCTGTCCATGCCATTCAGGACAAAATATCCAAAATCACAAAGGAAGGTCTGGATGAAGGTTTTCTAGGGTCCAAAGAGCATGAATTTTTGAACAAGAAATTGCCAAGAACACCTATCCTCTATTTCTTACCTAAGATTCACAAAAATGAAAGGGCACCACCTGGGAGACCCATAGTCTCTGGATGCGACTCGGTGCTTGAACCAGTATCGAAATATATTGATTTCTTTTTAAAACCGTGTATAGCACAAGTGCGTTCGCATCTCAGTGACACAACAGACTTCATTAAACAGATTGAGGGGCATACATTCAATGAACAGACTGAGTTGATGGTGACATTGGATGTTGCCTCGCTCTACACCCAAATACCGCAGGATGAAGCTCTTGAGGTCATTGAACTCTATTTAGAACGAAGGGTGAGACCCCACCGGGTGCCTACCAGTTTCATTGTATCATTGGCTGAGATTACTCTTCGGAGCAATTATTTTAAGTTTGAGAATAATTTTTTCATTCAAATCAAAGGGACAGCCATGGGTTGTCCCTATGCGCCGGAGCTGGCAGTGCTGTATATGGCACAATATGAGGAGAGATTTGTTCTGAATGACAACCCTTTCTCAGGCCATATTGTCTAATGGCTGAGATATATCGATGACGTCTGGCTCCTGTGGCAGGGGAGCCAGACGGTACTCGATCAGTTCCATGTTTGGCTAAACTCAAGGCACCCTGACATCCAATTCACACTGAACTATAGTCCAAAAGAAATGACCTTCCTTGACGTCGCAGTAGGCACCAGCGAATCCAAGTTGACAACTTCCTTGCATAAGAAGGAAACTGACAGGAATACAATCCTGCATTACACCAGCTCGCATCCTCAATCACTAAAGGACAACTTACCTTACGGTCAACTATTGAGGATCAGACGTAATTGCACAAGTTTATGTGACTTTGACTGTCATGCAACAAGATTCTGCAGTGAGATGGCAGAAAGAGGGTACCCTAAAAAACTGTTGAAACACTCGAAAAACAGGGCCAAATTCACTCCACGAGAAATATTACTAAAGAAGAAAGAAAAGAGAGATTTGGACCAATTGGTTTGTGTAACAACATTTGGTCAACACACAAACCAATTTAAGAATATAATCCGAAAGAATTGGCACCTTTTGGAAACATTGGAGCACCCCCTCTCTAAGCCCATTTTCGCCATGCGCAAGAACAGAAGCATTGGGCAACAATTGATCAAAGCAGACAGTCATATTCCATTACCTAAAAGTGACCTTGTCGCGCAGTGGAAGTTGAAACCTATATGCGGGCACCACAAATGTGGCAATTGTGTGTCATGTTCCACAACGCTAGAAGGTGACACTTTCACAAATAATGGCATTAAGTGGAAACATGAATGTTTCACAAATTGTAAGACTCGAAATGTCGTCTACGCGGTGGTTTGTCCGTGCAACAGAGTCTATATAGGCAAAACAAATCAGCCCATCAATGCTCGGATCACTCAACATCGATCCCGTATTAAGAAAAAGGTTTTGACCGCTCCCATGGTGGAACATTTTGCCAACAATAATCATTCTGAGAATGACTTTAAATGGACCACACTGGCATGGATTGACCCCAAACGCTTTCCAGATGTTGATACAATGTTGTTGCGCAAGGAGGCTTATTTAATCCTCAAGTTCGATAGTGTCAATAAGGGTTTGAATAGTCTCAGTGAAATCAATAGGGCATGAAACCCTCCCTTTTGCACATAAACTACAGTTCCCAGAGTGCACCACTATCCCTCTGGAATTCGGATTGGCCGGAGACTAATCACATGTTATGTGAATGTCTGAACCGGCAGCGCCACGGACACCCACAAACCTCAGTGTGCCGGGTTGCAGCAAGTACGATAAGCGGAGCTCCACAAACATTCACGGTAAGCCAGAGACCGGCTCGCACTGTGATCTGTCATTGCGCAACACAAAAAGCGTAGGACTAGCGCATCTGCGCACTAATACTTCATTTCATCCTTGCCCCTTCAGATTTGCAAAGTAAACACTTAGGAAATACGCCGAAAGAGTTAGAGAATTCCTGCCGCCATCGCGGAGCTTTTCACAAGTAAGTTTTCCCTCAATGACTCTGACCATTGGCGCGCCACCTATTGAGCGGTGCATTAAAACACGCTTCTGTTATCTTTTATCTTCTTTAGAGATGTAAATGAGCATACAACCTAAATAGTTGAAAGACACCGGCACAATTGCCAAGGGGTCACGAATATTGCAGGTAAAAAAATCTTTTTTCTGACTATTCGTGCTTTACATCGATTCCCACCCCCACTAGACTTGACCCATTCCTTACTCTGTTGCAGTCCAAACCCCGCGGCACAGACGGCATTTTCATTGGATTAGGAGCTACTTTGGGCAGGATTAACACAAGGTATGCTTCAATCTTCACACATTTAGAGTTGTAAGATTATTGGCTAGAGGACCCCTGTTTGGTAAACAAATCGTTTTTCTCCATTTCTTTAAACAGTTCCCATGGACTAGAATCATACCGCCCTGACGAGAATCCTGCAAGTTACTAAACAGGATTCGAAACGCGTCGGCACCCCCCTTTTTTTCTCTGACCGGTTGGTCAATGATACTGATGCAAAAATGGGCAATTTTCCTGAATTAAACTGATTACATCGGGTTCAGGTCTTGGGAGTTGATCTTGTTTAAAAATGTTTTTTCTTCTTTTTTCTCCCTTTGTTTGTGATCGTTTTATTGTAAAAAGTCACATATCACTCACAAATGTGTAAGGTCATTTTGTCCATGTCATGAAGATGTATTCATGGTAAAATGCACTTATGGTAAAAAGTCATTTTTTGTAAAAACGTTAATTATTTGTTCGTTTTCACTGTATATATGCACAAATTGTTTTTCAAAATTGTATATGGCTAGACATGAGGTCGACAGTGGTCTTAGGTCTGTTTTTGTAAAATGTAAATCTTTTTTGTGAACTGAGTAACAATTGAAAGACAAAAATCATTGTCTGGGTAAACTAATAAATTGTGGTTTACTCTCACTTGAATCAGTGTGTACCTTAACTAGTTTGGAGGCATAGGCAAATATTTCTATTCACAATGTTGTGGCCCTGCCTACCCTCCGTCCCACTGGGCCCAGCCACCCTTGTTTTTTCTGACTTTTTGAAAGTTGGCATTTTCCTGCCTTAGCCCCAGAGTGACTCCAAGGGTTAGTTGGCTGGCCTCCTGATTTGAGCCTAAGGGACAGAAGGCTCAAACAACCTCGGCCCCAGCACCTGGACTTTGCCATCTGTGAGTCTTCCCTGCCAAGTGGTACCATCCCAGTCCTGGACACTTAGAAGTGGTCCTCATGCGCTCTGCCAACCTCTGTGGTTCCAGCAGAACCAAAGCATCTCCTCAGCTGCACGGCGTAACCCTGAGCAGAACTGACGCATCGCTACCACTGCGTGGGTCCTCTCTATTGCTAAGACCCGCATCGCTTTGCAGCCCACTGCCTCATTGTAACTGTTGCTGCACGATGTATACTTAGCGCAGGCCCTCACATCCCTTGCCAACGACAGCTTCGATGATGAACTCCGCAGCGCAGCCTTGCAGCTCCTCAGAAATGAAGACTCTCCCCGACTGCACAACACATCATCAACGCTGGACTTCACATCGCAAGCCCTCGTCAATGGGATCCCTTGATGACGCAAGACCTCACATCTCAGCCTCGCTGCATTTCGGATCTGACACATCGCGTTGGCTGTGCGACGCATCTTCGACACAGACCATCGCAACGCTGCGCAAACCAGAATTTAAAGTACTTTGTTTAGCATGCCCAACTGGGTTTCGTCAGCCGGCCCGCACTCCATCCTGATTGGCTTGTACTTGTGACTTTGCCCCGGTCCGGCATGACCAGATATTCAAAGTTAGCACTTTTTGCTTTTTTGTCTCTGTTTTCACTGAAATGTTTAAAACTGAAAATCTCTGAATTACGAACTATATTTTTGTTGTTTTGGGCTTGTTTTATGAATTAGAAAGTACTCTATTTTTCTAATCTGGTGTGGGACCCTTTTTGTGTGGTGTTTTCACTTTATTACTGTTTGAAGTGTTGCACAAATAATGTACACATTGCCTTTAAATTAAGCCTGACTGCTCTGTACCAACCTACCAGAGGGTTGAGCACAGATTAAATTCAGGATTGGCTTGTGCCTCACCCTGACAATGATTGTGGTTGCTGCTTGACCAGGGTTCATACGTCAGTGAACCAACAACCCAATTTCTTTCAGTAATGCAGTCCACCTTTGAGTAGTCCCATCAATTTTGCAAGTAGTTTTATATGCGGAAGATGCGAACATCTGTGCATTTTCGATGTTTATGTAACTATGCAAATGAGAAGAGGGTACATGTATTTGAGAGTTTGGAGAATGTTATGGAGGAATACTATTTTTCAGAGAAATGATGTGAAGAATGGTGCTGATACTGTATTACCCAGTTGTGAGATTAAACTGGAAAAAAGTATGGAAATACTAGTGGGATTCAGAATTTTTTATACACCGATAAATAAGAAGGATATCTATGGGGTGTTTGATTATGGAGATTTGGATGTACTAAACGTGGATTTTAGAATAGGTTGATCTATATGTAAAGATACTAACCATGCAGAATGAATGATGAGAACATATCATTTAACGAAGAAAAAAGGTATGTCGTTACTGAAGGACCAGATTTCTTGGGTGGAGAAAATATAAGAAGTTGGGCCTAAAAATAAAATTGCATATTGAAAGTGGTGTCTTGATAATGGAGAAAACCGAGGCAGTAGAGGATATTTTTATTGTGTCCTGTCGTGTTTACAGAAAAATTAGGATATTTGAAAAAGTCTGACTGCACGATCTGTTTAAAGGATGGTGTGGAGCCAAAGACGCACAGCGCAGGGCCTGTGCCTAACCTGTTGGAGAAGTCATTGGAAAAGGAATTGAAAGGCCAAAGGATGATGAAAAATGTGGTTAGAACCACCAAATCGGTTGGGTACCTAAGGTTGTTTTTCATCTTCAGTGATATTAATGCTAAAATATGTGTAGATTGGCATTCTCTTCATAAAATCACTCTAATCAATTTGTTGGGGCATGCCAGAATGATAGCTGTTATTATTGTCTTGTCTGCATATCATTTGGTGGGGCTTCACCTAGGCTCTGATAACTTGCATCTTTTGTTCCACTGATGGGGACTTTACATGTCATTAGATGCTGATTAGTTCAGCTGCCCTAGCTGCAGTGCTCTCATGGATCATGTAGGAGGTGTTTTAAGTGTTAGAAAACATCCTATACTTTTAGGATGAAATTCGTATATTCACAAACTGGGTTGCTGAGCATGATCAGTATATCACACAGGTGATATAGAAATTGAGGACTGAGTGTGATTAACCATGGAAGTGAAGGTTGAATCTCTCATGTGTCTGGGTGACAGAAAGGCAGAAGATGGATTAAAACCTAAAGTGAAATTTGGTACACGCAGGTAGGAAAACCCCAGAACCAACTAACAAAGAAGAGTTGAATTCCTTTTTAGAGTTATTGAAGTATATCTCCAAGTTACAGATGTTGCCAAGATAGCTGAACTGCTGATTAAATTGGCATCAATTGTTTGGTCTGGTGAGCGCCAGGAGGCAGTGGAAAAAGTATAACAAAATGTTTGTAGTGACCCATCCTTGGGGAGGTTTACTGTGAGTAACCACAATATCCTGACCACTGATACCAGTATGAAGAGTTTAAAGACCACTGTGTCCCAGGTTATGGGGGCTAAGGAAAGAATCAAGGTGTTTGCTTCCAGGGTACTGTGTTGAACAGAGAATAATTACACTGTGGTGAAAATTAAATGTTACTGTATTTTTAAGTGATTTACCATTTTAAGCAGGGCTACTGGAATGTATAATTGTGCAACTGCTGCATTTTCCAAATAATTATGTATCTACTGCACTTGCCACATAATCTATAATCTGCAGATTTCAGCCAAAAACAATTCTAGCTCAAACTGATCAAATGTTACTATTATACCATGGAAAGGTCATTGGATGTAATACGGAAGAGTGTCAAAAGCAGTGCAAGGTAAGCTATGATTTCAAGCATGGGGGAAATAAAGGTAATGTAAAGTCGGCGAATTAGTCTGGGTTGATCAACTGTCATGCTAAATCAGCAAATGACAAAAGGATTTACAATGTCAACCAAATTTTTTCACCCTTGGAAGATTAAAACAACATCCTAGACTGCTTAGAATAGAGTAGAAGCAACTCCTGCCTTGTGTTTTGCTCAAGTTAGAGTCACTAGCAAAGTCTACCTCCAGTGAAAATCAAGACATCCAGTACACTTAACATCAGAACGCTTCCCTTGGACTTGCTAACTAAACTTAGAACTTACCTTTTGGACTTGATTTTAAACTTGGTTATCCACTCTCCTCGCCCAGAGGTTTCAGTTCTGGTTCCATTTCAGACATGGAGCTTGTCATAGTTCTCTCGTGCAGAGAAAGTGGTAACTAAATTACTCTATACCAAATATATTGCACACCAATTATTTGTCTTCTGAAGTGTATTTACATTTTCAAGAGGATTGAGCAATGATTCATAAACAAACACGTTTGACAGTGGAACCCTTAAATCCACAGCACCTGAGCTGCTATCCCTCTATAATTCTAGCCCCTGCACACTGAAACACACCCACCGTCACAGTGCAAGTCCCCATAGGAACATAACCAAGTAAAACATAAGCACAGGTGCACCACAAGTCAGTTTAAAAAAAACTGAAAAAACAATTGTGTAATCTGTATGCAACACAAATATTCTTCAAGGTTTTCCTTTTATTAGAGTTTCTATTTTTTTTTAAACGTGGTCATAAACATATTTCACAACGATACAGCCGACACATTTCGTCCTCTGAAAGGACTTCTTCAGGGCTGTTAATTTAAACATACAGAAAATACACATCAATAAACAAAGACAAATATGACACTTCACATAATGTCTAAACATTTAAAATACTATTCTTTTTAACCACTTGACTACATTGAGGATGCAGTACAATAAACAGAAAGAAAGAAAGACAGACCAACATGTTTTACTTATTTAAATTATTATTCTCCATACATATGGACAGCATTTTTACAAAGTTTTCTTATATATAAAACATGTCGAAGAACGTGTCAGAAGACATTACTCCTTTAACGGGCTTATGTGAACTGCCAAGAAAACACAGGCTACCTAGAGATACTAGGGGGTAGCGGAAGCAGGAAAAGAAAGAAAGGTAAAGAGGTATTACGAGTGAGCAAAGCAAAAACCATCAACTTGTTGATCGTGCTTAGTAATTTCAGAGAAGGGGGAACTTTGAATATTCAGAAGAAGTCCAACGTTACTGATTGAAAAGTGCATAAGGAAAATACATAACCGAACCATTATGCCAACAGGACCATGCTGGCTAACATAGTGCAAATAGACGCGGTAAAATACCTACCACTGGTAGTTAAAATATGTCAGTCTCAGCAAAATGGCCAGTAAATAACCGGATCAGCAGCCTATATGTTGTTCCACATCTATATCACGGTTATCTAGAGTATCAAGAAACAATATGTGTAAATGACACACCAGGCTCAGATGATAAGCCAATAGGTACAATGATAATGAACCTACCCAGCTAAAACAATCATACTTACTCAGTATCAAGTGTTTGAAAAAAGTGCCTCATAATCATAAAGAACAAGTGGATACAAGAAACAGGGATGCCGTACAGGTCCAATGATGAGGCACAGATGGCTACGCGGAATAATACGTAAAAAAGATCACACCTGAGCTGGTCGATACTGCGTTAGACCAAATGAGAATGAAAAATCAAGGATTAAAACTCCATTAATTGATAGAAACCAAATTTAGAAGTGTTCAGGTACCATCACTGAATCAATCATACTTACTAAATATCGGCCAGTTGCAGATTCCTTATAATGAAGGGAATATGCCAAAGATACAGGTAGGACCCCAAAAAAAGGGCACGCATATAAGCATGAATCTCGCAATCCGAATTGTTATCACACTGTTGAATCACCTAAAAGGACAGAGGCAACCATAATACATTTCCCTAAGTCCTCATTTCAAAATCATATGGCCTATGCAAGTACGCCAGACTAAATCTAAAGTGGTTTGAGAATCAGAGTAAAAATAACCACTTATGTATTCGTACAAGCGCCGAGATGCCTACGGGTAGTCGTGCGCTATACAAGTGCGTAATCATCATCATTTCATGTTAAAAGCGGCAAATACAGGGCTAAACGGTATAATCTCCCAAAATGATTAGAAACTAAATAGCGCATCTCTCGTCTCTTAGGAGCACCTATCGGTCTAATAACCAACCCGAGGTTACACCCAGTTCCACTAAAATCAACAGCATCGTTAGATCTATGTTTCAGTTTAAAAAACGAAATATAGCTGTGCGTGGATCTACGGTATACCATCTTATTATAGCTATGATCAGTAACTACCATCATACCACAGCATCATGCTCCAATACTTACATAAAACACCTCATCAAAATAAGAAGCAGGCCCAATCTGTGTCAATTCAAATGCATCCTATATGCTCAAAGTCAATGCCGGCAGCCTATGGATGAAACGGAAAAAGCAATAAGCAGATATGCTGGTAACCTGAGCTTCTGATAGGTGAAAACACAGTGCCTGCACAGAAATAATAACGTCATTAGAGCTGGCCTCACTGTGCTAAACCTCGTGTTTCCCCCCATCGAGGTATTCGTTAAATAGTGTCCCAAAATGTAACATGAAACGCCTCCCCTTTAGTAAATCTAAACAAGCTAGCAGCTCAATAAGAAAGAAAAGAGACGGTTTCAATAGTTTTAAAGCAGGGAGGGAGGGGGCCGACACGGCGTGTCCCCAGAATAGGCTTACCGGTATCAGGCTGTCATCATGTCTCCAACAGCCAAATGTCACAGCGAAATGAACGGGAAACAAATAGCTTCCCAGAGCTGGTTTAAATACTCGCGGCAGCCGACATACATTGAAAGCAGCTGCGTATCATAGAGAGGAGCGTCCGTCAGACGTTCTGACGTGACTGCACCTCATGGCGGCCATCTTTATATGGCACTGATGTAAATAGCGAAAACGTCCTGAGATCGGCATGACTTGTACATAAGCCAAGCCCGAAGTTCCGCTTGTAATATCAAGATTGAAAACATACCGACAACAATTAGAGGGCATAAAAACAGTCTAATGGGAAAAATATATACACACCCCAAAATATACTCTCCCCAATCTTTGGCAAAACCGGCTGTGATGTGAAAAAAATTTCTCGAACATGGGGCGGGTTCCACATTACTTTCCAAAGTAGGCTGACGTGTATGTCACCCAATACAACGTGTGCTATGTATATCCGATAAGCCTTCATGGCGGCCATCTTATACTGGCTATTTTAAGAGGAAATCAAGATGTCATAAGCCGGTACTATTTCTAAATAAATTGAACCGCAGGAAAAACGATGAAAGAAAAGGCACGGGGTGGGACAGAGTCAGCAAATTAAGGTAATTAAGGTAACAGCACAAAAATACGTGCTGTGTTCAAAAACCCAGTGAAGCTCCAAACTTGAAAAGAGATAAGGTTAACACCCTCTATAGCTGGGCTCTACACCATTGCCTCCAGTTATCCAAGTCGAGGCATGGGTCCCGGAAAGAAATTCAATAAGGTGTCTGAGGGGAGGTGAGAAAATGAAATAAAAAAGAGGAAGGAGGACCACAAAGAGTGGAACTAAGAAAAATCATAGATACAGTATAAAGAAGTCCCCCCCCCAAAAAAGGAACATCTTATCATAGGTGATTTACTTATGTCTAAACCAGAGTGGGCAAAAGTATACAGAAGTCCTTGGGGAGGACAAATTCAACATTGCGAGAATAAGAATCACATTTAACATAGACAGAATCACTAATGTTTAGTTCAAAATATACAAAAATAGACAGGGGCCCTCGGAAAGGAAAGCCTACAGCTTCACAAGAGTAAGCATCGATTTAACCCATGTCTGATCGAAAAAGGGGCAGAAATGTACGGAGAGCCTACAATTATTATACAGGCAAAGTAAATTCATTAACCTAGCCTATTACACTTCTTACTTCATCATGTGACTAGATAATATCAAATAATTACATGTGATTTTTCTATAGAAGTAATACATTCCATCATGTAATTAGATAACAACTATTAACCAGTACAATTTTTCGACACAAAATAGTGCATTTCATCGCCACTATTGTGCCCCAATTCTACACATCGAAGTCTGCAAATCCACCCAGCTTCATTTTTTCTCAGAGATAGTTCCCTATCCCCTCCTCTTGGGTGGACTGGGATGTGGCCAATCCCGATAAACCAAAAGTCCTCATTACCTCCATGATTCCCTGCATGTGGTAGGTGAGCGGGTATCTGAGGTCCCCATTGCAAAGAGCACGAAGGTGCTCTTGAATTCTTATTTTTAATGCTCTCTTGGTACTGCCCACGTATATCTTATCACATGGGCAGGCCAGTATATACGTCACATATCCCGATTTGCAATTAATCAAATAATTGTTGTTATATCTCTGTTTGGTGTTGAAACAAAATGTTTTGGTCTTATCCCTCCCCAATCTGCACACACTGCATTCGCTACATGTGTAGAAGCCCGTAGTAGATGATGAAAGCCAGGACTGGTAAATAAAACCTTTCGTAGATTTTGTCCCCTTCTGTGTGTCACCTTTGGTCTAGTGGCCAATGTTCCTTGAAGGCTTGGTATATCTGTCAACAGATGCTAATGTTTCCGCAGAACATTGTATACTCTGCTAACTCGATTGTTATACTGCTGTTAAAAGAGATCGGTGCCTTTTTGGTCTTTTTTGCTGGGTTTGATGTCAATGTGCTTGCCCTAGGGACATTCGTAACTCTCCTATGGGCTTTATTCAAAATCTCGCGTGGATACCCTCTGGCCAGAAAGCGCTGCTCAGTTTCCCTGATGTTCTGAAGGAAAGTTTCCTCCATACTGCAATTGTGCCTCATCCAAATCATCTCCTCATAAGGGATATTATCAATCACATGATGGGGATGGGCACTTTGAAAGTATAAGTATAGTGTATTGTTACATGCAGTGCTTTTCCTGTGGGTGCGGCTCTGAATATGATTATCCTGCACAAAGAAGGTGACATTCGGAAAGTCAATTGATTCGCTGCTACGATTGATGGTGAACCTGACATTATACGGGTTATCGTTTAGATAAGCTTGATACTCCAGGAGTTGTGGGGCAGGTCCATCCAGGAGAATAATAACATCATTGATGGACCTGCCCCAGAAGATGACGTATTCCATTTACCTAGCAGCATGGCGCCCCCAGGCATGCTCCCACTCATACCAGCCCATAAAGAGCCCGGCTTATGCGGGAGCAAACCTGGAGCCCATTGCCATGCCTTGGACTTGGTGAAACCATTGGGAATCATGAAGGAAATAGTTTTTTGACAAAATTATGTCACTCATTTCCAGCAGAACCTCATTATGTGAGTAATGATCTGCTGTCCTTTGTCCCAGGAAGAATTGTAACGCCTTTACTCGAAACTCTTTTTTAATACATGTATACAAGCTTATCACGTCCAAGGTCACAACAAGCATTTACAATGCAATTGGTCTCGCCTTCGAAAAAGTTAGAGCTATTGGCATTGTAAATGACAAACTTTTTATTTATGGGTTGGTTTTGAAAACAGATAAATAAATGGCATTTTGTCATTTACAATGCCAATAGCTTAATCTCTTGCAAATGCGAGACCTATTGTATTTGCACACACACACACAGAGCCACACACACACACACACACAGTGCCACACACACACACACACAGAGCCACACACACACAGAGCCACACACACACACACAGAGCCACACACACACACACAGAGCCACACACATACATACATAGAAAAACACACACACACAGAGCCACACACACACACACAGAGCCACACACACACACAGAGTCACACACACACACACACACAGCCACACACACACACAGCCACACACACACACAGATCCACACACACAGAGCCACACACACAGAGCCACACACACACACACACACACAGAGCCACACACACATCCACAGAGCTCCAGAGCATAATTCCAAGAGCCAATGTAGTTTAAAAATTACTTGTGAAGAAGCATCCGGGGCACATGGAGGCGCTGACAGCTCATTTGCTTATGTGCGCCCGGGGCTCCAGCACTGGGTGCGGAGGTAAACACCCTGCGTCTGGAGGCCGCCAGAGACCTAAAAAAAAGTCCCACTACTCCCAGGCCCCGCCCTTCCTGTCACACACTGACAACATTTTAAAGCATTTGAGCAGATTATGTCACAAAGAGGAGTGCGGGGGGAGGACACATTTTTTGGTAAATGAGTGCTCGGCTTAAAAGGGAATGAAGAACCTTTGACCATAGATTGGTCATGACCTATATCGGAAAATCTATGAAGCCGATAGATGTTGCTTGTAGGTAACTCCATGTCACTTAAATACATGATGTTTAATGAACGGAGTGCATTCTGGGAGTGGTAGTCTTCATTGGGGTATAAATAAACTTGGAAAAAACATGGCCAAATATTGTCAGAGCACACAGAAAGCAGTCACCAAGGCAAAAGAAAGAAACAGCAACAAGTAAAGGCATCCCAAGAGCAGCTTAGCAGAAAACCCCACTTCTCCCAGGCACCGTCCCCCCTCTCCTCTCATGCAATGAACGAGCACCAGCACTGTACCCCCCACCAAGCCCCACTCACCGGAGCTCCGGGCGTCTGACGACTGGACACGCAGGGCTTGCACAATGGCTGCTGGAGCCCTGCCTCTGGGATTCCTGAAAGCTTCATTGGGGCAACGTCACGGGGCTCTCCCTCACGCAGGTGAGCTCCGCTGATTCACTGGTCGCGTCGCGCTGTGGCTGCCTGCAGGACTCCCTCATGTGGAGCCTCCGCCGCTCCAAGTAATAGGCGGCACGAGCAGGCAGTCCGGAGCTCTCCCTCGCTCTTGGGATCCCGGGGTGATGACGCTATGATCTCCCTCAGTGTACAGGAGCGCGTGGTGGGCTCCCGTCTGCTTCCTGTTTGCTTTCATTAACTTCCAGGTCGCTGCCAGCAGCGCCGCGGCCCTCAGTGATACGGGGTAGGCTCCCGTTATTTTTACATTAAGTCCCTGGCGGGGTGGGCACCCGCTAGGGGAATAAGGAGCAGCACGAGGTCCCTGGCAGGGTGGGCACCCGCTAGGGATATCAAAAACGGCAAATGCACCCGTGCCGAAATCGGGCAGATTGCGGAGTCCCTGGCGGGGTGGGCACGCGCTAGGGGAATAAGGGGCAGCACGAGGTCCCTGGCGGGGTGGGCACCCGCTAAGGGAATAAGGAGCAGCACGAGGTCCCTGGCAGGGTGGGCACCCGCTAGGGATATCAAAAATGGCAAATGCACCCGTGCCGAAATCGGGCAGATTGCGGAGTCCCTGGCGGGGTGGGCACGCGCTAGGGGAATAAGGGGCAGCACGAGGGCCCTGGTGGGGTGGGCACCCACTAGGGATATCAAAAACAGCAAATGCACCCGCACCGAAATTGGGCAGATTGCGGAGTCCCTGGCGGTGTGGGCACCCGCTCGGGGAATAAGGAGCAGCACGAGGTCCCTGGCGGGGTGGGCACCCGCTAGGGGAATAAGGAGAGCACGAGGTCCCTGGCGGGGTGGGCACCCGCTAGGGATATCAAAAACAGTAAATGCACTCGTGCCGAAATCGGGCAGATTGCGGGGTAGGCACCCGCTCGATCAGGGCCCTAAAGCAGGGGGGTTGAGCCATCCCTCTTGGACTAGCTTCCATGACTTCCTGCCGGCGTAAAAAGTTTCTTATCTTCTTTATGTGGTGAAACAGATGGCCCCATAAAGAAGATAAGAAAGCTTTTACCACAGCAGTAAGTCAAGGAAGCTAGTCCATGTGGGACGGCTGCAAAAGAGAAAAGAGTATGTTACTAGGACCTCTTTTCCAATGGCTGGCCACCATTTAGCATGAACGGTGACGCCAGCCAATGGAAAAGAGTGGCTGGGCTTAACCTCGCTAGTGAAACTTACTCTATATCATTAAATCTCGCCAGCGAGACTGCGCATGTGTGCAGCGTACGCTAGCCGAGACCTAAAAAGGAGGCTCTCCGACCGGGTCAAACCTTAAAACTTTCCCAGGATATCTTTAGTATTCTTAAAGTAAGCTGGGAAATTTTGTACTAGAGGCTGTATATAGTGATCCACATACTCTGAGAGAATTTACCCCGGAAATAATTGAACGGCCTGGTGGAAATGGGCCTCCCTTATGTATTTCGGTAAAATATAAATACACGGAAACAGGATTCCAAAACCGTCAGGTATCTGCACTCCTCCTTACTTAATAAGCCACTCTCCCACCACTCTCCAAATCTCATGTTAATGTGTGTGCCTAATGACTTGAAGGGGTTTCCTGGGAACTTGGTGTTAACAGGATGTATCCTCCAATTGGCGATCTATCTCCCTCATGTAACTTGTCCTTTCCATAATCACTACGTTCCCCCCCTTATCTGCTTCACGAATGAAGATTGAGGGATCAGATTTAAGTCCCTTAAGTGCTTTGTTCTCGCCTGCTGTAAGAATGTGTTTTTTCAAATTAGGGGGAGTGGAATGTTCCAAAAGCTTGTAAAAGCCTTGTGTGACCCTGTCTCTGAAGAGATCTATGTTAGGAAGTGTGCCAATCGAGATGTTTTTTGATTTTGGTTTTGAACCACTATCCATTGACACATCCTCAGCATTTTCCAGTTAATTTCTAATCAAGCCTACATCAATTGGTGTTTCATATTCAACAGACAACATCATTTGGATAACATTTACATCAGTTACAGTATGTGAGGGAGGGACACGTTCCTCCAAAGTTTTAGTACAAATGGACGGATTGCGCAGAAAATGATCCTTCAGTTTTAATAACCTTATGAATTTAAACAAATCCACAAAAATGTCAACATCATTGCCCATCTGATTGGGGTAAAAACCAAGCCCTTTGCTTAACACAGAGACATCATCTTCTGACAGCAGATTAACAATCATTAATTCCTGAGGAACATTATCACCATTCCTATCTAATCCCTCGGGTTCTCCGTTTTTTTGGATCTGGTCATCTTACCAACAGGTTCCTGTTTTACTTTTTTTTGTTTCTGTTTATACTCCTGCCATCTCCTCCACCCCTTCTTGTTTTTGATCTTTAGGTATTGATCTTGCCGCTAACCAGAGTCTCTCCATTTCTAATACAAAATTTGACCGGTTATCAGTCTCAGTTGTGCCTGTCGATTCTTCTGTGGGAACCAAACTAGCTACGGACGAAAGAGAAGTTGTACTACTCGCAGAGGTTAATTCTAGAGTATCCTCACGTGGTCTTTTGCCTTCTCGAGGGATTTTGACATTGTTATATTTGTGGGAGAAGGTCTAGACTATCCCATCCTTATAATCCTTATGTTCTCTTTTAATTTTTATGACCTTTTTATCTCTCAAATAAATTTGATGGTCCTTAAGGATCTTGTCTGAAATGGCATAATTTTTTTTCACCACCTCCTTTAATTCAGATGTCGTAATTTCTTTTTCTAGTTCCTCAATTTCTTGTTGCAGTTTAATGCTCTTTTTTCTCTGCATTCTTGATTAAAATGTGCATCATATTAAATGAGGCATTGCAGAGATTTCCCTCCCAGTCCTCAAGGAATTCCTTGTCAAGGTCCTCAAAAGTGGGAAATTTTAAAATACTGAGGCCTCTTGGGATTTTCTCATTTTCAATATATTTTTCCACGGTGGTGCCGTCTCACCATCTGTACATCTCATGTTTTTTTAATTATTCCAACTTTTGGGATTTAGCTTTTAGGCCCTCTGTTTTTGGGACATTATCAGTCATGCCTCCTGGCTTGGAACAGGAGGCAAATAAGTCCTGGGCTAGTTCCTGTCATCTGTCTTTAAAGTCTGGCATTATTTTAATTTGGCAAAATTTTAAGCAAATGATTTTAAATATGTGGTTCACAGGGCAATGCAGTGCTAAACAAGGGGTCAAGATACGTAAACAAACAAGTTTGACAGTGGAACCCTTAAATCCACAGCACCTGAGCTGCTATCCCTCTATTATTCTAGCCCTCTATACTTATTGGGGTCTGTGTGCACACTGAAACGCACCCACGGTCACAGTGCAAGTCCCCATGGGAACATAACAAAGTAAAACATAAGCACTGGTGCATCACGCGTTAGTTTCAAAAACAGAAAAAACTATTGTGTAATCTGTATGCAACTCAAATATTCTTCAAGGTTTTCCTTTTATTCCAGTTTCTATTTTTTTTAAACGTGGTCATAAACATCAATTTTCCCAACGATACATCCGACGTGTTTCGTCCTTTTATGGTTTAAATCTTTTTATTGATTTTCAAAAAGATAAATAAACAAGACCCTCAGCTCCTTAATCATGTGCGAAGGAGACATCAAGGTCGCAGCACTTATCGTTACCTCAGGTAATAGGCTTGGGGCGGAGCGAGTCTACAGACATAACACTGAAACAATAGAAAAAGGGAGCATTCCCAAACCACCCTCCTCAACCCCCCACCCACCACCCACCCCTCGTCCACCACAACTAATGGGAAAAAAAGGGGGGAGGGAAAGAGAAGGGGGGAAATAAGGAGAAAGAGGGAGAGGCGGCACGCTTTTCAGCTATGCCGTTTTACGACATTTCGTGGCATCTTTGCTTGGGATCTGCGTATCAGGAAGCCGCAGTAAGCGGAGATATCTAGGGCACATCAACTCTCGAAACTCAGACAACAGGAGAGTCAGGAAGGGCCGCCATAATTCAGGAAACTCCGAACCCCTGCCAGCCAGTGTAAGCGTGAGTTTCTTCATGCCCAACACGTGCCAGAGTCTCTGGAGCCAGCCAGTGTGTGTGGGCAATTGGGTAGAACGCCAATGTATCAGGATGTTCTGTATGGCTGCTCCTAGGGCAATCGCCATTAGCCGGCCCTTCCGGGACTTAAGTGGATACATCAATGGGTTAGGCAAACCCAGAAGAACATAGGAGGGGAGGAGGGGAAGCGAGGGAGCTGGGTCTCAAGGTGTAGGTCTGTTTAATCAAGTACTGGTGACCATTATGGTGGAATGCGGGTACAGCTCCAAAGAACGTGTTCCAATGTCCCCACCGGGCCACATTCCCTCCAACATAGGTCGCTCCGTCGGGGATAGATGTGGTGTAAACGCTCCGGTGTGTAATACCAATAGGTGACAATCTTGGTCAGGGTCTCCGTGAGGCCCCTATGATAGGCCGAGTGTCGTGCCCTGTGGTGAATACCCTCCCATTCTTTGTGGCTCAAGGATCTCCCCAGGTCTCTCTCCCACGTTATATGTATGGGTGGTGTTAGCCAGGAGCATCTTATATAGGTCGGAGATGATTTTCTTGTCAGAGGTGGGTGTTACCAGCCATTTTTCATAGGGAGTTAGGAGCCGCTGTGCCTGCGGTTTAATTTGTGGGTGTAGAGCCCAGTGTCTGATCTGGAGGTACGGCAGACGCTCCATCTCTGCGAGGCCATAATGTTCCCTGAGTTGTGGAAATGGGATAATCTATACTACTATTATAAAGAGAGAACAGAAACCTTTTGGCAAGGTAAACTCTGGAACCACAGCGCCAATCGACACACCCAATACATTGTTGTAATCCTCAGGGTGTGTAGATGGACATAGGCTGCATAAAATAAAAATAAAACGTAAATTAAAAAATTAATCTTTAAAAACAAAGTAGTCCCCTAAAAGTAGCACCGGCCGCAACGTAGCGCTGGCCGCGACCTAGCGATGTCCGCAACGTGCGTGATGACGACAGGCGGGGAGGAGCGGTGACGAGCAGCGAGGAGTGGCAGTGAAGTCCGGAGCGCGGGGAAGAGCGGCGGCTCAGGTAAGGCAAAGGCGAGGCGGTCTGGGCAATGTCGGGGCGGGCGGGGGCCGGGGCGGGAGTGTACCCAAGCCTGAAATGTTGCCCACAGCCCCCTTCTGCCTCGGGCAACGCTGCCGCAATCCGGAAATACTGCCCCCAGTCCCCTTCTACCCCAGGCAACGCTGGGGCGGGCTGCTAGTACCATCTAAATCGAAGAGGTGGCCCAGTGACCTGCAAGTGGAAAATCGCCAGGCCTGGAAGGCCCGAGCGTCTGTGCCAGGTTGGAACTCCGGATTGCCAAATATCGGTGTGAGAGGTGAGGGGAAGGTAGTCAATTGTGTGGAAACATTGGTTCGGTCCCAGGATTACATAATTGTGCGAGTGATATATGAAGCATAAAGATTAGCCGGCCGATGATGTATGAGGAGGAAGAGGACCCCCTGTAATGGTCTCCCGGCTACCGCCTGGTCCTGAAATAGCCAGTGCTTCTCCGATTCCAAGCGTTGACACTCTACCAGGTATCTAAGCTGAACAGCGTGAAAGTATAACTGAAGATCGGAAACCCTCACCCTCCCCTTCCTCTGGCGGTAGGACCACAACCTGATGTCGAAATCGTGGCTTACGGCCGTGCCAGATAAAGCGCGCTAAGTCCACCTGAGTCTGTTGGATCCATCCCTGAGGAGGCCGGAGGGGAAGGGTCTGGAAAATGTATGGGATTTGAGGGAGTATAGTCACTTTTATGGCCGCGATTCTACCTAGCCAGGACATAGTGCAGTGTTTGCACTTGGATAGTTCCCCACGAATGCGAGTGCGAAGGTTCAAGTAGTTAATGTCAGATGTCGCCTGGATAGTGGGAGCGACCTGGATGCCTAGGTATGGGATCGCGTTCATCGCCCATTGCGTCGGATGTTCCTCCTGGAGGCGGGTAAGAGTGTGTCGTCAAGAGGCAAGGATTTATCCATATTAATTTTAAATCCTGATCCCTGAGCAAAGCTGTACAATTCGATAAAGAGGGAGCGCAGAGCTGTGACGGGCTCCGACAAAGACAGCAGGATGTCGTCTGCGTAAAGGCTTCTGGTGTGGGGTTCCCCCCCGGACTTGATCCCAGTTATAAGAGGGTGACGTCGGACTCTAAGTGCTAAAGGCTCCATGTAAAGCGCAAAGAGGAGGGGTGACAGGGGGCAGCCCTGTCGGGTGCCCCTCCCAATGGGTAATCAAGAAGAGGTATGGCCATTGACTCGAACCGTCGCCATAGGTGAACGATAGCAGTTCAAGATTAGAGTGCGGAGTTTCTCACCGAAGCCAGCGGCCATTAAGACCATCTACAGGTAAGGCCAGTGCACCCTATCAAAGGCCTTCTCCGCATCAATAGCCAGGAGCATATACTCGCCTTGGGTGCAAGATGCTTTTTCTATCAAGTGAAGGATGCGCTTGGTATTATCACTGGTCTGTCTCTGCTGGATAAAAACGGCCTGGTCAGGTTCAATTAGTTGGGCCATATAGGGAGCCAGTCGGGCCGCTAAAATGCTAGTGTACAATTTAAGATCCATGTTGAGCAGGGATATGGGCCTATATGCGCTGCATGCTGTCCTATCGTTGCCTGGTTTCGGAATAACGACCAAGGCTGCCTCTAACATCTCCCCTGGAATCGCTCCAGTTTGCTCAAAGATGTTGAACAATCCTGCTAGAATGGGGGCCAATTGGTTGTGGAAGGTCTTATAAAAGGCGGCCGTACAGCCTTCAGTGCCCTGTGATTTGCCAACCTTTAGACAGGAGACCGAAGATATGACTTTCTCTGTCTGTATGGCTCTGTCTAGGTAGTCAGCCTGCGCTTGGGACAAGGATGGCATGCCAGCAGCGGCAATATACTCAGAGCTACGTTGGGGATCCAGAGGGTCTCCCGTGTGGAGATCCGCATAGAAGTCGCGGAATATTTCAGCTATGGCTGCATCGTCCGTTACCAGCTCGCCCCCTGATGTCCAGATGGTTTGGACCCCTTGCCTCTGTCTGGCCTCGGGCAGCTTATTGGCTAGGAGACGGCTACATCTGTCCCCTCCCGTGTAGTAGGAGTGACGCAGCCTGAGGGCTGCATACTCGGCCCTGTCCTGGTCCAGGGCGGCAAATTGTTTCCTCTCAACACAGAGCTGGTGCCACGCATGGGAGGCGCCCATTCTATGGTGTAGCTGTTCAAGCTCCAGGACCCTCTGAGTCAGTTCCGCTCTCTTATGTGGCCTCTCTCTATTTTGGGCCAAGGCGATCGCTATAAATTCCCCCCTGAGGACCGCCTTTAGTGCTACCCATTACAGGTGTCAGAGTTAGCGTTAAGGGTGGTGTAGTATCGTGTCATGCAGGCGCCAGTGTCTGTGAGGGCGCGGTGAGCGTGGCAGACGAAATGTAGCTAAGACAGGTGTATGGTCTGAAATACAGTCCGCCAAAATATCAGCTTATAGTGTGTGGGTCTGGAGGGATGAGGAGCAAAGGAATTAGTCCAATCACGCATAAGTCTTGTGGGCCCCGGAGTAGAAAGTGTAACTGCGGGTGCATGGGTGAAAGTGGCGCCAAAGATCGGCCAGCCCTAGGTCACGGAGAAGTGCCCGAACCGTGTGGGAGAATGCCAGCCTGGGATGTCCTCTGGCAAGAACGGTCTAGCTCATTATCGAAAACTAAGTTGAGGTCCCCTCCCAGTAATAAACATCTGTCGGAGGCCGTGGCCGCCTCCCAAAGGGCCTTGAGGAGGAATTTAGCTTGCCCTTCGTTGGGTGCGTATATAGATCCTATAACAAGAGTCTTCCCCCCTAGCATGAACTGGTATGTGAGTAAACGACCTCTGATTTCCGCTTCCTTCTGTAGGACCCTCCCAGGAAAAGTGCGGGACACTAGGATGGCCACCCCTGCTGATTTGGAGGTGTTAGAGGAGAAAGATTGCGTTAGAAATGCCCTAGACCTCAATCTATGGTGGTCCTTGGAAAGAAGGTGGGTCTCCTGGAGTAAACATATGTCTGCTTATGAGTGTTACAGGTAGTGGAGGACGGCTCTGCGTTTGATCGGGTTGTTCAAGCCCCTCACATTCAGGGTGAGGATTTTAAGTGAGTCATGGGTCATCGGAAGGCTGGAGTCGAGACAGGGCTCGACGTACCCTGCTGGTTACAACAAACACCAGTGAACCCAAAGGTGTTCGAGTGAATATGAGCCGACCTATAAATCATAGGGAAAATCTTCAGAGGGCAGCCAGGGAAGGTGGACGAGGGAACCCAAACCCAACAACTAAACCCAAAAACATGTCAACCAAATAAACGTCTCCGTTAAGACCAAAATCAAAAAAAAAGTCAAGTTCCAAGAATAGAGTCCGCCAACCCGGAGGAGCCGGGAGGTCGTCAGGTGGGGGCTCGTGGTGTGGCCAATTGGAGGGGTCCGGTTTCCCCCACCGCCCACCAGCATTCCAAACCCCGAAAAGAGGCCCCAAAGCAGCTTCCATGAGGGGACAGCTCGAATAGGCACAGTCAGTGAACAACGTCTGTCATCCAAGGAAGATTAGTCAAGAGAACGAGGGGGTCTTATGTCGTGACCCCAAGAGCGGGTATTCCCCCACTCGCCTCTCGCGTGGGCCCAAAGATGGAAGAAACCAGAGGAGGCAGTCTTAGATTCTAAAATGTCACCCATTACTGGGACCCTCAGTCGCGAGGGCCTCCAATGCAGTCGCTAAAGCCTCATGTTGATGCTTGGCAATATCATCCTTATTTGGTTTCCATACGCGTTGTCGGCTGCCTTGTCTCTGCCAGCCCGATGGGGATGTCTCGGCCCTGTTCTCAGAGCCGTGGTCGTCTTCGTCTTCACTCGGTGGGGCAAGGTCCAGCAGTCGGCACGAGTCTATCAATGAACGGAGTTGCTGAAGTTTGCCATTAACCTCTTCAGTGCTGCGCGAATTTCGCTGCAGTGCTGAAGGGTCATAAATCATATTGACTCATGACGGAAATGATCCGTCATCAGCACTGGAGCACCGACGCTGATGACGGAACCGTTTCGTCATGAGCATGCAAGGGGTTAAACCGGAAGATTAGGCAAAAGGGGTGTCCCCATGAGTATGAGTCAGATGTGCTGTCACTGGGTGGAATTTACGTCAGCGCTGTAGAGTGATCAAGGCTAGATCTTGGTATAACACAGGTGGTGGCCATGAAAGGAGATAGGGTGCATAGATCTCGCCTTCGCCAGAATGGTTTCCTTGATCTTAAAGTCCTGCACAAACACCAAGATGTCTGTCGGGGGGGCATTGGGAGCTCGTGGTGGCCCCACTCTGTGTGCCCTATCAAGGGTTATGTCGGAGTCGTGGGAGGTGCCCAGTATATGGCGGAAGAGGCCATTAGTGAACGCAAACAGATCCTTGGTGTTCTCTGCGGGTCGCACACCTCTAATTCTAATGTTACGTCTGCGGGATCTGTTTTCCAAGTCCTCCAAGTGTGATTGCATGTCTACATGCTGATCCTGCAGCCTGAGGATCTCTTGCTGAAGCATCGTCACCTCCGTCACCGCGGTGTCACCCTTCTCCTCCAGGGTAGCCCAGGCTCCCACACTGCATCCACGTCTCTCCGCAACTCCTTGACTTCCGTCGCAAATTCGGCCTTGACTGATTGTATGTCCTCTCGGAGAGTGAGAAACGGCGCCTCCTTCCCGGTGCTGGCGGTAGCCATCCTGGGGTCGGACAGGGAACGGCCAAAGATATAAGTGAGAGGTTTTCCCTTTCTGTGTCCGCGAAGTGGACATGCCTGTCCAACACCCGCAAGTCGATGGCTTAATAAGGCAGGGGTCAGGGGGTCTCAGATGGAGGCTCCGCTCTGAAGCTGAGGGATGAAACGCCAGCTGCCGACCCTCCCTCCAGCCCCCCCACCCCCGAGGCGCCGCACAGCCGTCCCCGGGACAGCGGTTGGCCGATCGCAGCAAGGCGCGGGTCTTAGGAATCCAGGTGTGCCGGGCAAGAGAGCGGCCAAACCAGCGCAAGTCGAGTGGACAGAGTCCCTCTGGCACCCCGCAGCCCCCACACCAAGCAAACTCCGGGTTCCGGCCAGCCAGGGGGGGGGCACTTCTGCACGGGTCAAGTGCTGCCCTCTCTGCAAACCCCTGCCGGGCCTCACAATAACACCAGAGGCGCTGGGACACGTTAGTGCAGAGAAGAGTGCCGCTAACGGTGGGCTTCCATCTCACCTCTGAGGCCATTCACCCTCCAGGCGGTCAGAACTATGGGCAGGTAGTGAGAACTAAGTCAGGTGATCCACAGGTCGCCACTGCAGCCATGAGGGTCGGGCAGGGAACTTTAATTACTCGGCGGGAGCGGGCCCCCGGAAGTGGCACTGCGCCCTCCTTTAAATGGGCCTCGGATGACAAAATGGCAGCAGCCTTGAGGAACTCTCAGTGCACCCGGGGGGGAGTTGAGCACTCCAAAGCCCCAGCCCTAGGCGCCAGTTTCGTGTGTAGCAGCGTTCTGCTCGGTGCAGGCTTCCCCTCTCGTTGGCTCACCGCCTCCCCCGGCGTGTCCTCACTCACCGCCTCGGGTCTCAGTCCCACGTCGCTGAGTGACACCGACTCCCCTCACGGCTTCCCCCTTCCGGGTCTGCTCCGTTGCGCAGCTCGTTCTCTCAGGGACCAAAAGCGTGTGGGCCACAGAGGGGGCATAGATATTCGGTCCGGCGTGCTCCCCTTAGCTCTGCTGGGCACCAGTGCTCGCAGTACGCCTCGCCCGAGGCACCGCCTCCAGCTCAGGTTACCAGCATATCTGCTTATTGCTTTTTCCGTTTTATGCATAGGCTGCAGGCATTGACTTTGAGCATATAGGATGCATTTGAATTGACACAGATTGGGTCTGCTTATTATTTTGATGAGGCTAATGATATGGTGTTTTATGTAAGTATTGGAGCCTGATGCTGTGGTATCATGGTAGTTACTGATCATAGCCATAATAAGATGGTATACCGTAGATTCACGCACAGCTATATTTTTTTATTAATGATGCTGTTGATTTTATGAAGAAGTGGAACTGGGAGTAACCTTAGGTTGATTATTATACCTAAGAGAGGAGAGATGCACTATTTAGTTGCTAATCGTTTTGGGGAGATTTTACCGTTAACCCTGTATTTGTCTGCTTATAACATAAGTGGTTATTTTTACTCTGATTCTCAAACCACTTTAGATTAAGTCTGGTGACTAGCATAGGCCATACGATTTTGAAATGAGGACTTAGGGAAATTTGTTATGGTTGCCTCTGTCCTTTTAGGTGATTCAACAGTGTGAAAACAATTCGGAATACGAGGTTCACGCTTATATGCGTGCCCTTTTTTAAGGCCCTATCAGTATCTTTGGCATATTCCCTTCATTATAAGGAATCTGCAAACTGGCCGATATTTAGTAAGTATGATTGATTCAGTGATGGTACCTGAACACTTCTCTAAATTTGGTTTCCATCAACTGATGGAATTTTAATCCTTGATTTTTCATTCTCATTTCTTAGAACGCAGTATTGACCAGCTCAGGCGTGATCCTTTTTTTTTTTTTGGTTATCATTTTTTTTATTTTGTATTGAAAATCAAAAAACAAACAACATAATACACTTCACAAGGCGAGAGTCACTTTCGGGAAACATGGGGACACAGGGATTAGTTCCATAACATAAGCATACAATACATTAAACATCAATTATGGGGGGGCAGCGAGGAAACCGCGCAGAATGTACAGTTAACGTATGAAGACTTGGAATGCCATCTAGGGAGACAAGGGGATGATAAGGGTAAAGTCCTGAGGGGGAGTACATATATTCCCACGATAAGTATTCCACTGAGACCAAATTCTGCTCCATTTCTTGGGTCTACCCCGTGATAAATACACCGTCTTTTCTCTGAACATGCACCAGTCCATGTTTTGTTTCCAAGCCGACAGCGTGGGCGGTCTGTGGGACCCCCATAACTGCGCAATGTCTCTTTTCGCGATCATGTTACCAAGGGTCGCCCAACAGATCTGTGCCGTGTTGTAATCATTCGGCTCCCATACATTAAGGAGACAGCGTCTGGCCTCTGGCAGGAGTAAAACCCCCGTGACCCGATGTATGGTGGCATGTATTCGGCACCAAAACGCAGCCACCTCAGGGCATTCCCACAGTATATGGAGGAAGGTACCACTCATACCGCACCCGCGTTTACACAGACCATCCATAGAGTACCCCATCCGTACCAGACGCGGACCAGTAACATACACACGATGAAGGATCTTGAGCTGGACGAACCGAAGGCGGGCAGGGATGGCCACCTCCTTAGGAGAGGACACGGCAGTTTGCCAGTCCTCATCGTCCAACTCCAAACCGTCAGCAGTCCAGGAGGCCCTGAGGCGCACAAGCAAGTCAACTCTGTTTTTGATGAGCTTTTTATAAATCAGTGAAATTGTGCTGTCAGGTACGTGGCCATCAAGAACACGGTCCTCGAGAGGCGAGGACTCAGGAATCTCCGTCCCCTTGGGGAAGACAGACAACAAGGCGTGCCGTACCTGAACGTACCGAAAGAATTCCTTATCGTCAAGCTCATATTCAATCTGAAGCGCCTCAAAAGTCTTTATATTTCCCTTTGACCAAAGATCATCAACCTTACTTATACCTATCATGTCCCATTTATCAAACCCTTTCGTCTTCCACAAATTGCCTAAACCATCCGAATCATACAAAGGGGTTGCGCGAGTCAATCTATCACACCATCCCAGAGCAGCAGTCGCATCACGCCACACTCTCACAGCTATTTTAGTGGGTCCAGCAAGAGTATTATAAGGTCCCTTAGAGTATAACGCCCTGTTGAAATTCCCACCTGGCAAAAGATGTTTATCCATTGCAAAGGCTGGTGTTGGACCGGGGGCATAAGTTGCGTGATTGACTGCACTCAGCTGTGAGGCCCAATAATAGCGTCTGATATCCGGGAGGGCAATGCCTCCATCATACCATGGAAGAGTGAGTTTGGAGAGGGCAATGCGCGCACGCCCGTCCCAAATCAGCTGTCTCTGGAGGCCCTCCACTTCACGGAAGTAACCAGGAGGAATAGGGTCAAAGGAGTTCTGGAGTGCATATAGAAATCTGGGGAGCGACATCATCTTGAAAAGAGCCGCACGTCCCAAGAGAGACAGAGGCAGCCGGCGCCATCGTACAACGTCAAGCCTGAGCCGCTGAAGGGGGGCTCGAAGGTTACGGTCGTAACGAACGGCGGAATCCAGGGAAACATAAATCCCCAGATACTTAAAGCCGGACGTAGCCAACTGAATTGGGAATCTACGGGGCAACGGAGGGAGATCTCCAGCCAAAACATAGACACATGACTTGGTCCAATTGATGACGAGACCCGAGTTCTTCCCAAAGGAGGTCAGAACATCAAAAAGCACATTAAGGGACTTCCGAGGGGACGTGAGGTAAAGGAGGATATCGTCCGCGTATAGCGAGATCCGGTCTTCAAAGTCGGGAGCCCACCGAATGCCTTTCAGTGAGGGCTCCCAACGAAGCCACTCAGCCAACGGTTCCAATGCAAGGGCAAAGAGCAACGGGGACAATGGGCAGCCCTGCCGGGTGCCTCGCCCGAGCGTGAAAGTGCCGGAAACCCTCCTGTTCACAACCACCTGGGCCAGCGATCTTTCATAGAGAAGCTTCACCCAGGCAATAAATGTCGGACCGAACCCAAACTTAGTGAGCGCAGCCCAAAGATACGGCCATTCTATGGTATCGAAAGCCATAGTGGCGTCAAGGGAAGCCAAAATGGCCGGCTCAGTTAGAGTCCCAGCTCTCGCGAGACCTCCATGGAGCCTCCGAAGATTAAGGGCGGTGTTTCGTGCAGAATAAAACCAGATTGATCCGGATGAATCAAGTCACCAATCACCTTAATCAATCGATTAGCTAACAACTTAGCAAGTATTTTGGGTTCGGCATTGAGTAATGAAATGGGCCTATATGAAGCACAACGATCACGTGGTTTACCCTCCTTGTGAATGACAACAAATCTAGCCAGGCGCTGATCGACAGGAAGGACACCCGAATCGAAAGCCTCGAGGAACATGTCCCTTAAGTGAGGCGCCATTTTGTCAGGTCGTAGCTTATAGAGCTCGATGGGCAAACCGTTGGGGCCCATGGCCTTACCGGACCGGAGGGCACGGATAGCGACTGCGACCTCATCTACCATAATAGGCTCATCCATTAAAGCCCTATCCTCATCAGAGAGGCAGGGCAAGACAATATCGCGCAACAACAGTCGCGAGTCATGTTCATCTCTGTCGCTGACCGAGGCATACACAATCTGAAAATGATCCACAAAACACTCAACAATCCCAGCCGGGTCAGAAACACGTTCACCAGTCGACCTCTCAATCACAGGCACGACCCGATTCACTCTCTCTTTCTTATCTAACCATGCAATCAGCTTACCCGCTTTGTCACCCACATCATAAATTCTACCTTGCTGCTCTCTATTCATGACTTTCGCGGCATCAGTAACAAGGGCTCTATAATCGGCCTGGTTCAAGCTAAGGGAATGCAGGGTAGTGCGGGTAACATCACCATCAAGACCACTCTCAAGCACAGTTATTTCGGATTCGAGGCGTACAAGTTCTTCATATTTAGCCTTTTTGGCAGCAGCAATCGGGTAGTAGGATTCCGAAAGTACCATGGATTTATGGGAGCCACTCTACCTTCGCTACCCACTCCGGCCTCAACACAGAACCACAGGGGGAAATGATCAGAAATGCCCCTGGGAAGGTGACGGATCTCCCTGATGGAAGACGACTGCGCTGCAGGCATGAAGAAATAGTCTAGTCTGGAAAGGCTACCATGGGCCCCGGAATGGAACGTATATTGTAACTGTGCAGGATGCATGAGTCTCCATCCATCCGTTAGCCCAAAGGTTTCAAGCAGCTCACTAAGCCACATTTCCGATCTAGGCAAGTCCCTGGGGGGGGAAACGATCAGAAGTGCCAGAAACCACAGAGTTAAAATCCCCGCCAAGAATCAAAAAAACTCTCAGGTAGCCCCAGTAAAAGCCGCCCAAGGTCAGCAAAGGTGGTGGCCTGTAGGCCCGGAGGGACATATGCGGAGACTACAGAAAGCGTCTTAACCTCCCATCTCCCAGATAGCGCAGCATAGCGACCCCTGTCATCGAGAATTATCTCGTCAATTTCGAGGGGGAGAGAGGACCTGAGCAGAATGCCCACCCCTCTGGAGCCCGAGGTAAATCCGGCATGGGCGATTAGCCGATACCCACGTCTATTCAACGCCTGGCAAGCGTTGCCAATTAAATGCGTTTCTTGCAGTAGGACGATATCAGGGGAATGACGTTGAAGGAACTGCAGCACCACCCCTCGTTTTATTCTGTCCCCCAGACCATTGACATTCCAGGATAGCAGTCTCAACTCACTACCCCCCATCCCGAGAAAGGACCAGAGCCCCACCCCCATGAAGCCCTACATGTAAAGGAGCTAAGCAGACAATACGATGCCATGTGATGAAAACAAACAAACAAACACTCCCCCCTCTCCCCCCAACAAAACCCGTTACAACACTCCCCACCCTGCACCCCTGCATATGAACTAAAAGCCACCCCAACTTGCAGTGTGCCTGTCGCCCAATGATGAAAACTAGTCTACACAAAGAAACCCAGGAGGAGGAAGAGTCCCCTACACCCCGCCACCCTTGGGCACAACAAAAAACAATAATGAAGGAACAAATAGCAAAACTCAGCTGACAAACGATTAGAAAAATCGGACGTCGTGAACCATAATGTCACTCTTGATCCGTGTGCCCCTCTCGGTGCCACCGGGGTGCTCAGTTCGATCATCCCTTTTCGGCAAGGAATCAAGCCAGTCACTGACACTGTCCGGACGGTCAAAGAAGAAGGTTCGTTCTTCATATTCGATCCGCAGCCGGGCCGGAAACAACATGGCGTACTTGAGGCCCAGTTCTCGCAGTCTCTTCTTCACTCCTTGAAAGCCTAGTCTCTGTCTTTGGACCTGAGGAGTAAAGTCTGGATAAAAGTTCACGGTGGTATTATCGAACTTCAAGGGGCCATGTTCCCGAGAGGCTTGGAGAATAGCGTCTCTATCTCGAAAATGAAAAAGCCTGGCAATAATTGGTCTCGGGGGGGCACCCGGCTTCACTTTCCCGCCCGGAAAACGGTATGCACGCTCGACCGCAAAGAATTTGCTGACTCCGGCGGGAGCAAGATGATTTAGGACCAGGTCCTCTACTAGGAGGTCGACCGCAGAGTTCTCAGGATTTTCCGGTACACCAATGAGGCGAACGTTATTACGCCTGGCCCTGTTTTCATGTTCCTCAAGCCGACGAGCCATCAGGTCTTGTGATGATCTCAAGTTGCCGATCTCGGTCTCTGCGTCCATAACATCAGTGATCAGGCTGGAGGTCTTAAGATCCAACGCCTTTACCCTCTTGTTAGTTTTGGCCAGATCTGCTCTAATCAGCGTGACATCCACGGCCACAGTGTCGATTTTGGAAGCGAGAGCCTCGTATTGCTGTCCCATAGAGGCCTGCATACCAGTGATGGCGCTCATGACATCTTGGAGAGAGACCTCCGAAGGCACGGTCGAGTCTGCCTTGGGGTCATCAAGAGCACGGCCGGTACCGCCGGGGGATCCCATCGGTTGGGTGTAGCGGTCCATGACATTGGTCTGGGTATGTCCCCCGCGAATCGGCGTCTTCGTCTTGCACCTCTCGATTTCGGGTTTGGTGGCCATATTGGAAGCTGTGCCCCGAAGGGGCCCTCGAGACCTGGTGAAAATGGCCGATCTTGGTGGGGCCAGGGAAGACAAGAAATAGGCAAAAATAGGAGGAAATGTCAACAGAGCAGGAGGCCAAAACCCTCAGGAGGGGCAGAGCTCGGGAGCAGGGCAAAGCCGCGCTGAATCAGGAGTGGATCTGGGAGAGTGCCAGTCACTCGGAGCTCGGAGTAGAAAGCGAAACCGAAAGTTAGGATGAGGCCGACTGGGGAGAAATCCCTCTGGCCGTTGTTGTTCAACTACTCCCCGGCCTGTGAAGCAGCAGAGCCCCCCGGCTCCGTCCGGGGCAGACCGAAAAAGTTGAAGTCGGTGTAAAAAGAGCTCCCGACGTCCAAATTCAATTCCGAAAAGGATGTTGAGGTCTGCAAGAGTCAATCTTCAAAAGCCCATATTCAGAAGAAGGATATGTTAAGGATATTTGCGAAAGGGCGGCACGGGTCTCGGGAGCCCTCTGCTCACGCCAGGCGTGACCCTTTTTAAGTATTATTCGGCGGAGCTATCTGTGCCTCATCATTGGACCTGCTCAGCATCCCTGTTTCTTGTATCCACTTGTTCTTTATAATTATGAGGAACTTTTTTCAAACACTTAATACTGAGTAAGTATGATTGTTTTAGCTGGGTAGGTTCATTATCATTGTACCTATTGGCTTATCATCTTAGCCTGATGTGTAACTTACACATATTTTTTCTTGATACTCCAGATAACCATGATATAGATGTGGAACGACATATAGGCTGCTGATCCGGCTATTTACTGGCCATTTTGCTGAGACTGACGTATTTTAACTATCAGTGGTGGGTATTTTACCGCGTCTATTTGCACTATGTTAGCCAGCATGGTCCTGTTGGCATAATGGTTCAGTTATATATTTTCCTTATGCACTTTTCAATCAGTAACATGAGACTTCCTCTGAATATTCAGCGTTCCCCCTCTCTGAAATTACTAAGCACGATCGACAAGTCAATGGTTTTTGCTTTGCTCACTCGTAATACCTCTTTACCTTTCTTTCTTTTCCTGCTTCCTCTACCCCCTAGTATCTCTAGGTAGCCTGTTTTTTCTTGGCAGTTCACATACGCCTGTTAAAGGTGTAATGTCTTCTGACACGTTCTTTGACATGTTTTATATATAAGAAAACTTTGTAAAAATGCTGTCCATATGTATGGAGAATAATAATTTAAATAAGTAAAAAAATGTTGCCCTGTCTTTCTTTTTTTCTGTTTATTGTACTGCACCCTCAATGTAGTCAAGTGGTTAAAAAGAATAGTATTTTAAATGTTTGTACAGTATGTGATGTGTCATATTTGTCTTTGTTTATTGATGTGTATTTTCTGTTTGTTTAAATTAACATGTTAGAAGGTAAGAGGGGCCCCTTACTACACCCGTGGGACTAGGGCACTTACACAGTGAAATGCAGAAAATCCCAAAGGGTAAACTTCAACAGCACACTAGGTGCTAAGCATCAATATGCCTCCACTTTCACTCAACTCAGCCAACTCACTTATCTGACATTCCAGTAGAATGTGCCATATACATTTAAAAGATTCCCATAGAGTATAAAAATTAAGCAAGTTTATTTGTTACACATAGTAAAAAGTGTTTCATATGCAAACACCTATACCTAACACATAGAGTATATTATCAAAGGTTAAAAACAGGGGGTTGGGGGCAAAAATACAATACAGATAAAAAATACCACTCAAACAGTCTAATATATTCAGTCTTTAACAGCTGACACCTCTACAATAATACAATTTTGCTCGCACTGAGGGATAAACTCCTTTATATTCAATATTCCCACAGTGTTGAGTTCGTAGATCTAGGCTGGTAGATGGTAAAGTGGGAGTAGATTTAAAAATCGAACTTAGAACTCTCCCCTAGCTAGGCGCCTAGTAGGAACCCACATGGCTCAATGGGGTTTACTCCGGTCACGTCCTTATCGTTCAGAAAAGGGATGGGCAATGTAAAAAGACATTTTTGCATTATTTCTTTTAAAATCGGCCCGAGAAAATGCAGGAGGTCGTGCTCAATCTCCCCACCGGTATGCTAAGATGGCAGTTACTTATGACCAGTAATTCGGGCATTTGTAATAAATAAGAGATTGACTCGAAATAGGCACGTCAGGGGCAAGAAAGACATTTTATTGCCATTATATATTTCCTTATACATAGGGCAAAGAAGGTCTGACCTACAAATGCAAAAGAGTCAAGCAGTTCTTCCGGCATTAAGACAACCTAATGGAACACGCCTTATGATTATAGCAACAGAGGCTTACACAACTGCGACAATTTAAATAGCAGAAATCCCAGTGTAAGGATAGATACACCAATGCGGAGATATTGAAGCAGGTGAGATTTCAACCCACATTAATAAATTTGGAGCTATAAAACAATCCTTATGTTATATAGTGATTGGACCTTTGTTTTTGTCTATAGCTGCTCGATATGCCAATCATTCGTACGGGGTAGTGGACTGAAATCAATCCCTTTCTTTTAAAGAAAATTCTAGAACGAAAAATTGGTTACTCTAAGGTGAGGGAATAACAATAAATGATTACATGAATCACCAAAACAAATGTATGTTATGGAAGTGTGAGTTAAAAGAACAGAGTTTTGGTTTTAAATAGAAGGAGTGTGAGTACAAAATGGAGCTATTGTATGAATGAAGACTGTGCCATATATATATATATAGGGGGGAGCAATGAGGAGGGTGAACCCTAGGAGGTAGGGCCCCTTTGTAATTTTGTTGATGCATGTTATCGATTTTTATAAAGGTTTTGTTAAAAAGTACTCAGGCAACTAAGGTGGCTCTTTTCAATTATGTGATAATGAGATAAGGTCTATGGTGAACCCAGGCCACGATTACTGGTAGTATTATACATGATGTACTGCACTTAGGCCACTAGTAGGTTTATAGGTTTATGCAAAAAGCTGTGTGGAGTAACATTCTTGAGAAACTCACACAAAGATACTGTGAATATTGAATTTTAGTTATTTACATGCAATAGAGTACTGTTTTAATTTTGCTATGATTAGTTCTAATAGTGTTTATGTTTTTTAGGTGTTGGCCTGCAAATAATTTTTACGTGAACTAGAGAGATTTATGATTTGGTCTTGAAAAAGATGGGAAAATTTTGAAGAACCATCGAAACGCGTCGACGCTTTATGAATTGACACAATCTACGAACTCAACACTGTGGTAATATTGAATATAAAGGAGTTTATCCCTCAGTGCGAGCAAAATTGTATTATTGTAGAGGTGTCAGCTGTTAAAGACTGAATATATTAGTCTGTTTGTATAACTCTCTATGAGTGGTATTTTTTATCTTGCTGATCTATGTGTATTGTATTATTGCCCCCCCCCTGTTTTTAACCTTTGATAATATACTCTATGTGTTAGGTATAGGTGTTTGCATATGAAACACTTTTTACTATGTGTAACAAATAAACTTGCTTAATTTTTATACTCTATGGGAATCTTTTAAATGTATATGGCACATTCTACTGGGATGTAAGATAAGTGAGTTTGCTGAGTTGAGTGAAAGTGGAGGCATACTGATGTTTAGCACCTAGTGTGCTGTTGAAGTTTACCCTTTGGGATTTTCTGCATTTCACTGTTTAAATTACCAGCCCTGAAGAAGTCCTTTAAAAGGATGAAACGCGTCAGCTGCATCATTGTGAAAATTGATGTTTATGACAATGTTTAAAAAAAATAGAAACTGGAATAAAAGGAAAACCTTGAAGAATATTTGTGTTGCATACAGATTACACAATTGTTTTTTCTGTTTTTGAAACTGACGTGTGATGCACCTGTGCCTATGTTAGACTGAGCAATGGTTCCCTGAAGATCCTGAGCAGATGTCCAGTTTCTGTCCTTTTTGACCTGTGTCTCTCCCTTTTTCCTTTTTTCCCCTTGTTCGCAAATGAGATATTGCTTTGCTATTTTGATTGGAAAAGAGCAATGAGTCAGAATCTTTGCAAGTTCCTTTTTAGTTTAATTACAACTTTTCCTCAAACCTGACAAGAATAGAAAGGGAAAAGAGCAACATGAGTAGAAGTGTAAGGATACTGGATTCTCCAGGGGGAAATTGTATTTCCCCATGAAGTAAAAAAGAGCAAAAACAGTGAAATTGCATGTATGGGAAAGCACAGTTATACATTTTATACAGGTACACATGCGGCAGTGCCTATGTGTGATCATAATATGAAATTCACGAAAGCATTTCAGGATTCTGCTTGGAAACCTGTGACTCTCCAAGTTTCCAGTTGTACTCTGAGAAATCTGTGTGGATTCCAAAAATGTAGAAATATAATACCATGAATGGTTGTAAACCTGAAAGGAAGATTTAAATTTTTTTTATAATCTGACCCATATAGCCTTATCATAGGTGCAAATTAACCTAACTTTTGTTTTCACAGTAGGATAGGTGACCTAAATTCTTTTGGAGTCTATATAAACTGTGATCTCATTTCTGTTTTCTAGTCATGTTTCCATGCTGCCAAAGGGATGCAACTTATATACTATTCAAAGTTATATATGCCCCCACCCTGCAATCTAATAGAGACTTGAGCTTTAAAGATGTACACGCAACATGAGTCATATACCAATGTCCAGTTCAATGTTCAAATTCCAGTTCAAAGGTGAGAGTACACCAAACATTTATTTACTTTTTAGAAAAGAGCCTGTCTGCAAAAATGATTATGAGTAAAAAAGCCCTCCCTGTCTAGAGCAAGCAAGGAATTTGTCATATCAATATAGGCTCTGCGTGCTTAACTTTTATTTATTTTTTCCCATTAACACAGTTGGAAACAGAATGCTTCCCTGTTCATTTATGAGTTTGTTTTTAAAAAACTCTTTTTATTGTACATTATAGCATAGAATAGCACGGTACAAACATATACAACATCATCGGATCTTAATAGACAATCCTTCTTGTCGCTAAACATCCCATGTATTACACCCCCTGGCCCACCCAACTCAGGTTCACCATTCGGTAATTCTGGTAGCTCGCTCCCCCGTTCTGACTGAGAGGTGCAAATGTTACCTCTATACATGTTCCATTTCCCCCAAACTTTATACTATTTTTTGGGGCATCCTCTGTTTATGTATACAACTCGCTCCGCCAGCATGCACCAGTCAACATCATGTTCCCATTCGGTTATCATTGGTGATTCCGGGACTCCCCATCTACGTGCAATAATTTGCTTCGCAATCATGTAACCCACAGCTGCCCATAGTTGTTCCATGCGACTTAAGTCCGTAGCATCCCAGATATTGAGTAAACTAGTCTTGAGGGACAAGTTCTGGGTAGTCCCACATACCTCCCCCATCACCTCATGCACTGTGACCCAAAACCCCTGGATGATAGGGCAGTCCCAAATTGTGTGGAAAAATGTGCCCGCCTCCCCACACCTCCGTTTGCAGTCATTTGCACTGATTCGACCCATCTTAAATAAAGTGGTACGTGTGACATAGACACAGTGCAAGATTTTTAGCAAAACCAGTCGCAGTCACGACGGTATGGCCACCTCTCGCGGGGAGGATAGCGCCTCACGCCAGTTCTCTTCCTCTAGTTCCCCCAGGTCTACCTGCCAGCGTGCGTACAGGTGTACCAGTGGATCCGATGAGTTATTGATTATTTCCCTGTATGCGGCCAGGGCGACTGACGCTGGATTCTGGGGATCACGGTTCGATCCCCGGCGCCGGCAGCAGATTAGCCCAGCACCATGTCACTCTGGACAATAGCTAGCTTTATCTTCCTGACGGCCCCCAGCACCTAGAGACACTTACGGGTGATTGTTTGCGCTTTACAAATGTGGATTACGTGAGTGAAATTACTTTGGTATTCATAGGGACAGCGAGCAATCGATCCTCAAGCAGTGCGGATTCCGGGATCCCCTCTACATCTTTAGTTGCCTCCTGAAAGGCGTGACGAATTTGTAGGTATCTAAACATTTCACGCGTGGACAGTTGATATTCCTTTTGCAGATCTGTAAATGTTAGTATTTTCCCCCTTTTTACCAAGACACTCACATGCGATATACCAATGGTATCCCATTTGTCAAAACCCTTACTTTTGCTTAGATTGCCCAGCAGGGCTGCGTGCCATAGGGGTGTCATTTGTGTCAATCTTTTACTCCAACCTAATTTTCTGGTGGTGGAGTGCCATTCTGGAATTGTGAGGGCAGTGGGGCCTGTGAGTTGTTGTTTATTTGGTTTTGTGTATAGTGCCTCTCTATATCCTCCTACTCTCATCTGCCACTTGTCCATCTGGCACTCAGGGTCTTGCTGCGTACTGTATTCCCATTTATTTATGATAGCGAGGTGTGCCGCTCTGTAGTAGCTCCGAATGTCCGGTGGAGCGATTCCCCCGTAATGCCACCCCCCTGAACAAATTTGGGCCCTGCAATGCACAGGGGTTTCACATCCCACAATAAGGTTCTAACTTCCCCCTCTATTGCCTTGGAGTATGTCTCAGGCACTGTGTATGGGGTGTTCTGTAGTGTGCAGAGGAGTCGAGGCAGGGCCATGATTTTATATAGCGCTGCACGTCCTAGTAACAAAAGAGGCAGTGTCCGCCAATGGAGGATATCACTTTGCAGACGAGTCAGAGGTCCCAGTAGGTTGTGGTCGTAAAAGAGGGATGGGTCAGCCGTGGCATAAATGCCCAGGTAGCGAAATCCGTCGGTGACAACAAGGGCTTCACATTCGACCGGTAGGGCTGGCACTGGCCAATGGAGTAAGTACACCACTGACTTCAACCAATTTATAGTGTCATGATTAGAGCATATTTGGAGTATTCTGCTAATGGAGGAGCGGGGGAAGCAACGTATAGTAAGATGGTGTCCGCATAAAGCGAGATTCTGTCCTCCCACTCATTGGCCCACTTCAGTCCCCGTATCAATGGGTCTCCTCGTATCCAGCATGCAAGGGGTTCCAGGGTCAGGACGAAAATAAGGGAAGGCAGTGGGCAGCCCTGCCGTGTGCCATGGAGCAGGGTAAAGTCTACAGATACATGCCCGTTTACTACAACCTGGCAAGTGGCTCCGTATATAAGCGTTTGACCCACTCGATGTATGTTGTCCCCAAGCCCATTCGCTCAAGTACCGCGAACATATATGGGCATTTGACGGTGTTGAAAGCCATTCGGGCGTCCAGGGAAAGTATGGCTGCATCCTCACTTATGGTATTTTGTCTAGCGAGCACTCCATTTAGCCGGCCCAAATTTAGTGAGGTATTATGCCCAGGCATGAACCCCGATTGGCCTGGGTGAAGCAACTGTGTGACCAGTGGGAGCAGTTGTGTGGCTAAGACTTTGGCCAGTATTTTAGCCACTACGTTTAGTAGAGATATCGGTCGGTACGAGGTGAAATCCTCCTCCGGCTTGCCCACCTTGCGGCTTACTACTATGGAGGCAATCCTCTAATCTCTGGGCGATGCACCAACGGTTTTACTTTCCAGGTACATGTCTAGGAGATGGGGTGCGACTTTGGAGGCAGTTACTTTAAGGAGCTCAATTGGGAGGCCATTCGGCCCACCTGCTTTCCCGAACTGTATAGCGTGCAAAGCTGCCACGATCTCCTCAGTTGTAATATCCGCAGCTAATGTCTGTCAGTCCTCTACGGTCAATGTAGGAATTGGTATATCGGTAATCATTTCCCAAGCTTTGTCTATGGTGTGCATTGTGCCTGGGGAGTAGAGTTGTGCATAATAGCTTGAGAATTCTTCTGCTATTTGTTTAGGGTCCCGTAGGTGCATCCCATTCTGATCCTTTACTGCTTTAACCCCTTCCATGCTTAGGACAAGCTCAGCTCATCATGAGGCACAGTGGAGCTGTGCTCATGACCAACTGAGCTCATCATGACTGCTGCAGCCCTCCCACGTGCAGCTAATTCCCCGCCTGTGCGGGTGTTCTATTGGAGTATGCGGAGTCATGACGACTCTAGCTCGTCATGAGCACAGCCCCACTGTGCAGCATGACGAGCTGGACTCGTCAAGAGTACCATGGCGCCGCACGCGGGCCCCCCTGCACTGTGGGGGAATTAGCCCCACGTGGAAGGGGTTAACCCATCACTCTGTGCTGTCCCTTCTTTCCAGCCATGCTAAGAGCTTATTAGCTCTGTCCCTTGTTCATAAATTCTGTATGTTTTAGCCCGTTGTTTCTCTATGGCATTTGCAGTTGCTAGGTCTTTGTACTCCTTCGGTTTGAGCTCTAACGTGTGACTTTCAGCCTTATCACGACTACCTGCCAGGGCCTGTTCCCTCGCCAGAATGTCTTGTTCTAGCTGTGCTAATTGCTTATTCTTCTCTTTCTTGTGGCCCACTGCTAAGGTGAGGGCCCGACCCTTGATGACGGCTTTATATGCCTCCCACATCACCTGCACCAATTGAACTGACCCCACATTTTCTGCAAAGTAAAAATCGGTGTCTTTTATTAGGGCAGTCTTTATATGCAGTATTTTTAGGCTCCATGTACTGATTGTAATTGACCTACGAGTGGGGTCCCTACTGACTATGTATCGCACGGTAATGGGGGCATGGTCTGAAATACCTCTCGCCAAGTGATTACCCTCGCTCAGATGATGCAATGAGTCGATCAGTGTAAGTATGTGATCAATTTGGGATTTACTTTTATGGGCCGCTGATTAATAGGTATACTGTTTGGCCTGTGGATGAGTCGCCCGCCATACATCCGTCAAACCCATGGCTACTAGGAAGTCAGACATCGTGTTTTTTGAGTGACGGGTCTCTCTAGGGGTTCTCTGTCCATTTGGTCACACAGCGTCATGTTGAGGTCCCCCTATTACTACTTCACCCTCAGGGAGGTCATATTTGTCCGTGCGTGTATGAGTTACTACAAATGGGAGGTTTTTCCTCATTAGTATTCCTACACCACTGGAACCAATGGTGAATCCCCCATGAGCCACAAATGTATATCCCCAGCAGTTCAGTGCCTTGCAGGTGTGCCCCACAAGGTGGGTCTCTTGTAGCAAGATGACATCTGATGCCTGCTGTTTAAAATACTGAAGTACCACTCCTCTTTTTATCTTATCACCCAGCCCGTTGACATTCCAGGAGAGTAAACTCAGTGTTGCCTTGATTCTTGGTTCATTCGGAATATTAGTGACAGACATAATTTTGGTGGGAGAACCTGTGCAGGATTATTGTGTCTAGTATTGTTGGGGGATCGAAGTGTTGTGTTAGCGTGCCCAGTAGGTGTCGAGACTGTGCGATGCGGTGCGAATATGTCTGGCGGGGTATGTGTAAAATAACGACCAACACATGCCGTACCCAGAAGATGACCGTAGCTATGTAATTAACCAATAAGAACCCCCTTACAACTTGCCCCAATCACACCCCCTCCCTGCAAAACGGACTTCAAACTACCCGCCACTCCAACTTTGCAGAGCGTCCTTCGCCCTCCCTTCCCTATTCCGGGTGAAACGTGGACCATCGCCTCTCGATCCCCGGATCTATCGTTAATATTGCATAAATGATATACTCAGCCGATGTGGCTCAATAACATTTCTTCGCTGTATGGCTCCAACGTATGTTCGCCCGGGTCCCACAAGGTCCTAATGTTGCACTTACGACCAATGTGCGGTTAAGGTTCGTGTACACACTTTCTGGGTCATACATGTATATCTCTTTCTTGGTTATTACAACTGCAGTGTCATTCCCTTCCCTTACGTACGTTCTCCATTCGATCTTCATGTGTGGCATCACTTTCCCTCGATCCTGTGCGGTCTCAGTTCCATATTTGCCTGTTCGTCTCCTACGTCTGTCTGCACCTTTTAGGTCTGCCAACTGCCGCCATCCGTCGAGCCACTCCCATGCTGTCTCCAGCTCCGTAAAGAACCATGTTTTCCCTTTAGCCTCCACGCTGAGTTTCGCAGGAAACAACACCGCGTAAAGCAGTGCTTTGTCCCTCAGGGCTTTTTTTACTTCAAGGAAGCTTCTGCGTTGTCGTTGGACCTTGATTGTAAAATCCGGTAAAAACATGATGGTCCTGTTATCGATTCTGACAGGAGGAGCACACCGCGCGGTTTGTAGGATCACATCCCTGTTGCGGAAATTGAAGACCTGGGCCAGTATGGACCTTGGAGGATGGCCTGGCTTGGGTTTTCCCCCCGGTACACAGTGTGCTCGTTCGATAGCGAAAACCTTTGATAGAGTCTTAGGCAGGAGACCTTGCATGATTCGTTCCTCGATGAACAGATCAGTGGCCTGTCCTTCCGCTTTCTCCGGGACCCCAATAATGCGAACATTATTTATCCTAGCCCTCCCTTCATAGTCGTCGAGTTGCTCCCCTAGTGCTTGGCAAGTACTTTGCAGATCACTGGCCTGCTTCTCCAGTTCCTTGGACGTAGTGGCAATGCCCTGGGTTACGTCTTCCACTTCTTTCATTCGCTCATCCATTTTTTGAAAGTCTGCGCGAATAAGAGCGATTTCAATAGAGACGCAGTTGATGCGTGATTCAAGTGACGTGCGCACTGCTGTGACTGCCGAGAGAATGTCTTGCAGCGTAGGTGCATTTTGTGCTTGCGGTGTGCTAATTGGGGTCTGCTGTTGCGTGTCAGTCAGAACAATGATGTCCTCCTGGACCCTGAGCCATGATGATTTATCCAGCTTTGGTTGGTGAGCGCCTCGATTTCCTTTGTTTCCGGACATGGTGGGGGCCAATTGGTTCTGCAGGTGAGTTGTTTTGTGCAGGGGTGAAGTGGCGGGGAGGGGGTCTCACCACCGCCAGCCCAGGTTTATGAGCCCGGCAGCCTGTTGGCTTACCTCACAGGTTTCCTCCCCACCACCGCAATGCCCCTGAATACTGCTTCTGCCAGCCGCCACGTAGACAGGAGCACATCAGGCATTTTAGTAAAACCACAGCACAAGCGCGCCGGTCAGGGAAGAAGAGGGATAGAGCGGTATCGCTTCACGGTTTTATTACATATCTTGCCAGCATGCTAAGCGACACAGGGGGCGGTTGGCTGCTGTTTATCACCATGTCATAGTTTATAGCTCCCTCAACCAGTTCTGTTCATCTTTCCCGGGAGAGCTGCGGCACCGGAGCAAGCTTTAAATGGCACAGTTGGCTCAATACCGCTGTTGTCGTAAAGGATAATGCCGTTGTATTGTTATAATTATGCCACCTGCACCTGTGGTTTTATTTCCCCCATATGTGGTGTTTGAATTGCCGACCGCTCCTTTCTGCATCATCTAAGCGATCCGCAGCAGTGAGTAACATAGCTCTCAATCAGGGGCTCAGCCGCACGGTTCAGGCGCACGCGCCCTTCGCGCTCCACGTCTCACCACAGCCTCCGCCGGGGCCAGTGCACGTTCTGTCTTCCGTCAGCCCTCTCCACACACAGTTCTCCACCGACCTGATTTTGGGTTGCTGGGACTGTACTCCCGCCATGCTCTGTCGATCCCTGGAACTTCGTATCACAAGACGGTGGCTCAGGCTCCGCCACCACGGCTCCGATCCTGTCTGCTCTCCCCACACTTGGATTCCTGCCTACGCAACACCACGGCTGCTCGTCCACACACAGGCCTTCAGTCATCGTTGGCCCCAGATGTCAATTGTACCCCACTCGCACCGCAAACTGCAGCCATCGTCATCTGCGACCACGATCTCAGCTCAAGCACACTTCGCTGGGAAGGATAGCTGGCCAGTTGGATGAGTTATCGGGGATCAGAGCTGGAGCTGCGTTAGTGTGCGGCCATCTTCTCTGGCAGTTGGCCACGCCCCCCATTTTAGAGGTTTTGATATAGCACTGCTAGTGCCTGAAGACTGTTTTACAACAAGTACAGTTAAAAAAGGAAAGTATGTCTTTGTTTCAGTGAATCTCAGTCAGTGCTGCAGCACCATTGGCTGTGCAGAAGGCAGCATAGGGAAATGAAAAAATAGCTATGTTTTGGAATTAGGTACAAATAGCTAGAGATATGCATGTTTGTACTAGAGCAGCGGTTCTTAACCTGTTGTTGAGGAACTCCTGGGGGTCCGTGATGCCTACTCAGGAACTCCACTACAGTTAGAAAATTACATTTTATCAGATTAATAGATTGTATATAAATAAACAAGCAAAACTGCAAAGTGAACATTATAACCACTTCCGTGCTCATGACAGCTCCACGCCGTCACGGGCGGCGTGTGCTCATGACGGCGTGGAGCTGTTATGCAACTGCCGCTCCGCCCACGCTCTGCCTACGCAGCACTAATTCCCACCTGTGTGGGCGAATTAGTGAGTGGGCGGGGTCATGACGACTCCACGCCGTCATGAGCACACGCCGCCCGCGACTCATGGCGGCGTGGAGCCGTCATAAGTAAGGGAGCGCCACGCCCACCCCCTAGCCCCGCCCACGCTGCGGCCGAATTTGTGCTGCGAAGAAAAGGTTAAAATGTTATCTAAATGCGAAGGGATTTGAAATTGTAGGCTGCAAAATAAATTGGTATCCTTAGATAGATTTGTGGGACAATGCAAATGCATCAAACAAATTAGTATAGACAATGTTTGCCTTGACTGAATTTAGAAAATTCCAACCTTCTCATTAAATGCGTGTTTGAATATTTCTTGTGAAATAAAACATTTCATCATTTATTTATTTGTTTGTGGTTCAAATCATCGAAATTACTTAGGCTAGGGTCACCAGCGTCCAGTAAAGTCCCAATGGGTGTCCCCGGATTACAATAATTATTCAGTGGGGTTCTCCAGATTCCAGTAATGATTAAGCGGGGGTCCACCAGCCGCGGTCGGTAGTAGGCGTACCTGCAGGGCGGTGACGTGGGGAGGAGCAGGATGGGGGGTAGTAATCTATGGATTACGTAGCTTTACAGGTAAGTAAACATATAAATAAATAAAACGAATTTTGTTGCGCACATTGCATCGCATTTGGGGATGGAGTGCACGCAACGAAATTCATTTTATTTATGTATATGTTTACTTACCTGTAAAGCTCCGTAATCCATAGATTACTACCCCCCACCCTGCCCCTCCGCTTCTCCACGTCACTGCCCTGCAGGTACACCTACTACCGACCACGGCTGGGGTCCACGGAAGTAAAAATCTTAAGAACCACAGGACTAAAGTGCTAATGTGACCAGGAGAGAGAGGGAGAAGGAGAAGGAGAGGGACTCACTGGACAGCAGTAGACTCACTCACTGAGGACAGCCCCGGTTTAAGGAAGTGGGCGCTGCGGTGGTTCGTCGCCTGAACCTGCCTCCCTGAGTCCACTGCAGGCTCATGGTTCCCATGCCCACAATACTAAACCGTCACTCCTCACAGTGTTTTAGCCCCTTGCCATGGTCTAAACAGCTGTAGGTCCCAAGATAGTATGGCCATGATTCTCAACTCTCTGATTCTAAGGTAGGGGTGACACCTCTGCAGGTACAGTGTCTTGGGCCACATGGTGAATATATAAGGCTGCTTGCAGACACACCAGAAGCAGATGTGGGAGAGCTCAAACGTCAGCACAGAGGTATGTTTGTATGGCCCAAACCAAGGTGGCATCCTTTTCATTTAACACACACAAAAGGCTTGGCATTTCTGAGCAGCTGCTGTAGTGCCCGTCAGCCCTCTGTTACTGAGGACTGCAGTCACACACTGTGTCTGGTTACTACCCTTCTATTTCTAGACCTTTGCTGCAGTTTTAAGATATTAATTAGAGTTTCCTTTTACTCAAATGGGTGTAACTTCTGATAGTGATATGGTTCCCTCATCTTCGTTTCTTGATTTTAGTTGTGTGAAAGTGTCACTCATAGTTGTTGAAATGTCACTCACAATTAGACTGAAATTATGAAAATGTCGCACATAAGCAATCAGAAACCTTGGCAGCTATGTATAACGTCGCTTTTTCCATCATCTTGAAAATTGAATTTTTGGTTCAAATCATACATTTAGCTCCACTGAAAAAAATTCTTAGCTAAGCGGAGGCACTATGAGAGTTGCCCGACCCAAGGGAGTGTAAGGGGCACTCGGAGGAATGGAAAAATGGTAGCAAACAAAATTTGCCACAGTAAAATTGCAGTTATTCAGAAAATCACAATAATGCGTCTGTCATTATGTATTCTCAAAAAAGACATGTGAAACAATCAATGCTATGTTTGTGTGAAGGTTACACAACAGGGTAAACCCGGAATCACTGGGACCTGGGTACTAAACAGTATATAAAGGGGTGGTCCCAGTAAACATAACACCAAAAGTGTTAATGGTCAAGACAATTTGAAAAACAGATACTAGAGAAAAGTAGATCAACACAAAATTTACGTTGCAGTGTTATTTAATCACACTGACACTGATCACAGGTTATTCAAACGGAAAAAGACCATTGCACATTAAATACATAACTGGAAATATTGCAGTGCCCAGGGGTAGGGGTTGGAAGGGGCTGTGATTCTGGTGAAGTAGTGGGATGGAAACGAGTGCAAATCACCCATAATGCAGGCACATGTTAATGGTGGGCCAAAAGACATGAATCAGAAACAACATGAGAATGGAAGTACATAAAATCTGTACTGATATGCCATGTAACATGTAATAACTCAGTAATTCAAGTACTGTAGGTAAGACTGGCATTAGACAGTTGTCGACATTTCGACCCCCTTGGAGACATAGGCAACCTTGAGAGCCTTACAGTGGGGGTCTTCCTCAGGACAGTGAGTAGGTGGAGCGGGGTTTCGGGGCACCGTGAATGGAGGAAGGAAAAGGCTCCTCACCCATCAATGGTGGGAACAGATATGGTGACGGAAGCTCATGACATGGGAGGAGTGAGAGAACACTTAAAAACTGGCTTGTAACAACTTCTGTCGAATTGGATCCAAAGAACAGGTGTGGTGGGAAACAAATCCGAAAGTCAGCAAGCTTCAAAATCCCGAATTAATCAGGGGACCGTTTTAACAAACATGACCTCCATAGTAGGTGTTCATGCCATATCTGTTCCCACCATTGATGGGTGAGGAGCCTCTAAAAAAAGTAACAGTGGGGAGCCACAGGCAATGGCCAATGGGTCAAGGGAGCCACGGGTCGAAAAAAGTTCGGGAACCACTGGTTTAGCGGGAAACACTCAGGTGAAGCAGAGGAGGAGTGCGCATGCTCGAAATATGCAACCTGCAGCGTCACAGCGTCACTTGGCGTGAGTACGTAGACTCTGCAGCCAATTTATGTTGACTTTAGAAAGCTGGCCAAACCTGATATTGTCACAGTAATTGGTGGAAAGTTAAATTCCGGAATGTTCTCAAAGAGCAGTACATTGTGTAAAAGGACAATGACAGTCAATGAGTACTAAATGTAATGTAAAAGAGTTGCTGACTCTGTGGTGATTCTGAACAGCAAAGGAGACACAGGGCATCTAACTCGAATATATACTCATTAAATCTGGAAGACCTCCCACATATCAACCAGAACATCCTCTACCATGCTCCAACATAGGTAAAAGCAGAAGACACACTTTTTAAATATCAAAGCTTTACGTGCAGTGATTGAAATAGAAATATAGAAGTGCAGGTACTTCTTGTGTCAGAGTATTGTTTGCTGCTAAGAAGCGCCAGTACCCTCCCATTGAAAGCATTTGAGGAGTGCTGTACTATCCCTTCCAAATTAAAGAAGTGCAGGAACCAAGTACTTGATAGTACCTGCCCTTTTAAAGAACTGAAATTTACGACAACGTAACACCCCCCCTTCCTCTCTCATACTCCTCCATTCATTTGATCACTGTATGTTGGCCTGTAGCACTTTACAGCACTCTGCTGCCTTTCATCTAGGTTTGTGCTGTACACATAGAGACCTTTCAACTCAGATAGTACCACTGTGTGTCACAAGATTTCAGCTTCTATCACAAGGTGACCCGGTGAGGACAGGGCGGCCTTAGGCATGTGCAAGCTGTGCACCTGCACAGGGCCACCAAATCCCAGGTGCCACCATGCCAATATATATCCTTAATATAATAATCCTCTGAGGATGGATATATATTTGCGAGGCGGCCCCTGGCATGGATTTTGTGGCCTCCCGCTCTGTTCCACTTCCAAACACCCTGACACCCCCTTCACTGGCCTCCGTGCTCTGCCCCGCCCGTACCCCTTCTTCCGGGGCCCCCTACCCTGGCCCCCTGCCCAGGGCTGCCCAGAGCTGCCCCTGGTGAGGAGACGGTAACCCCTGTATAGAGCAAGTTTTCAGCTAATTGTTTTGAGTTTCTGCACAACTAATATCCATTAAGGGTGTGGAACCTCCCCAGAAATCGTTGGCAGCCTCAGAAACGTTGTTTTTTGGTGCTGGAGGGGAGAGACCACTTTAAAGTGCCTCGCCTGTGCTCAGCACTAAGACCCGCCCATTCAAAGACCCGCCCCCTCATCACACAGTAAAAATGTTTCATATGCTGGCAGGTCTGCAGATAGGTACTCTAAAATACCATCACAGAAGAATTAATGATAGTGTATCCACACGTACCATGGTGATATTTCAGGAGTTGATTTCACAATATATGTTTAGCTGGATAATGTCATATACAACTATAGTACAGTTAGTTACCAGTTCCGTCGGTACAATGCATGCAGACAGTTTAATTTTCATTTCTATTCAGCTTTACCAATGTACTACACATTCTGTTCCCACTTGTCCCCTCCTGTCAGACCTCACCTACCCCCTCCTTTATAATACCCTCTACCAGTGCTTTAAATGGGCCGGTACTCAGCGGTACCGAGTACCGGCACATCCGAATTTTTGGGCCGTCAGTACCGGCACTTCTCTGTAGACAGGGAGAGTACAGGTACCATGATCAACGGCAGGCGCAGGGCAGGGTTTCCGTGCAGCTTGTAAGTTAATGAGCTGTGAAGTAGCCGCCCTTTTGCAGAGTTGCTGCTGAGGATTCCAGCAGTGCACATTTCTTTGTTCCCAAACTGCAGGGATTTGAGTGGGCACTTGTCACACTGTGATTAACAGGGCAGGGTCTCTAGACAGACCCTGCACTGTCAATCATGTGTGCAGCGACCATTCGGATGAAAGTGCTTTAGCCCCCTACCCCCACCCCTCCCTCAGGTGCGTGAAATGAGTTGGGGCCTCCAGTCACTAATCCAGTCCCATTTAGGGTAGGGCACTGGCTTCAGTAAAGTGAGAGGCAGCACAAGACAGTCTCCACCTCGGTCAGTTTTCTTTTCATGTTTTTGTTCAGCACAGGAGCTGATTCCCTTTACATGATAACAGCTACTGACCTGGGTAATGGGTTCCATGGGAAGTTAGCCCTGCCCTTATGGCACCTGCGTGGTACAAAAGGGGGTGGTGATGGACGGAGCATCCGAACCAATCAAACACTCACACCCAGTCAACAGATCTGGGTTTAATCCATCACCGTTCTTTAGCCCACTCTGCCACCCCTGTTCAGACATGGCCATATGCAAATCAGTCTGACCCTGTGCCTCATGGGAACAGTCCAGCCCGAACTGCCAAGCCATGCCTTGCCTGGACCGGAAACAAGCTTCCGAGGACCGGTTTCTGGCATTTCAGCCGTCTTCAGCCCGGCTTGCTTGAATCCAGTGGCAAAGTGAGCAAGGGACTCACGGCTGAGCATACCCTGCCAACTTATGGCGAACAAAGTGGTACAAAACGGGGTGGTGATGGACGGAGCATTCGAACCAATCAAACAAACACACCCAGTCAACAGATCTGGGTTTAATCCATCACCGTTCTTTAGCCCACTCTGCCACCCCAGTTCAGACATGGCCATATGCAAATCAGTCTGACCCTGTGCCTCATGGGAACAGTCCAGCCCGAACTGCCAAGCCATGCCTTCCCTGGACCGGAAACAAGCTTCCGAGGACCGGTTTCTGGCATTTCAGCCATCTTCAGCCCGGCTTGCTTGAATCCAGTGGCAAAGTGAGCAAGTGACTCACGTCTGAGCATACCCTGCCAACTTATGGCGAACAAAGTGGTACACAACGGGGTGGTGATGGACGGAGCATTCGGACCAATCAAACCCAGTCAACAGATCTGGGTTTAATCCATCACTGTTCTTTAGCACACTCTGCCACCCCAGTTAAGACATGGCCATATGCAAATCAGTCTGACCCTGTGCCTCATGGGAACAGTCCAACCTGAACTGCCAAGCCATGCCTTCCCTGGACCGGAAACAAGCTTCCGAGGAGCGGTTTCTGGCATTTCAGCCGTCTTCAGCCAGCTTGCTTGAATCCATGGCATCTGCAGCGCTCCAGGAATGAGCTTCCATGCAACTAGTGATGTATTTGATTGGGGGAAAGACAATGTGAACATAGAAGGAAGGGGGAGGAAGGAATGTAAAGAAGTCAGTCACTATAAGTACTGCACTTCTCTACTGAGAGGAGAGTACCGGTACCCATGAAAGGTAGGCGGATTCGCTGCAAGTGCTGGTGAGCACTAGGCTGTCAGCATTGGAACCTAACTGACAGTCAAGGCCCACTGTATTCCTGAGCTGAGGCTGAACTATTCAGCATGGGCTTTTTTGCATGTTGTTCTTGTGTTCACCATCACACTGTGTTTGACAGTGGAGGCCCCATTCAGGCCCTGTGCTGTTAATCACATTCACACTATTTTGTGGATTTGTACAAACACAGGAAGGAGGCAGCAGGCTGACAGCGACTATTAAAAAAGCCATGGGCGGTAAGGAGTTTAAAATGTCTTTAATCTCAACTTTGACTTTGTGTGAGTGTTTGCATATGGCTGTGTGCTTGCCTGCTTGTGTGTGCCTGTTCGTCTGTGAGAGAAAGGGGGAGAGAATCAGAACACTCAGGAGATATTTTAAGGGGACTGTGTAAAATGCTTTTGTGTACATGTCTGCTTGTTTCTTTCTGTGTGTGTATGTACACGCTTGAGAATTTATAGTATGGTGCCAAACAACAAATGACAGGATGGCATTAAGAAGCAGCAAATATCACAAAACAAGGAAATGTTAACATATCATCCTGTTTGGCTTTCATTGTGTGTAATGAGTTAATCTGTTTTGTTGATATAAATGCATTTCTCATGTTTTTGATATGTGCTGCAACAGGTACAGAAGTTATTATGTATTATTATATCTTACTGTAGCCCCGCCCACTTGCCACACCTCAAGCTTATTTTAATGAGTACCTGCACTTATTTTGTTCCATTTAAAGCACTGCCCTCTACACATCCTGGCTCGAACCTGCCCCATGTCCCCCCCTCCGCTTCCTTTTCCAAAGCAGCTCAGCAGTTGAAGCAGCGCGTGAGCTCTTGTAATCATTACAGCGGAAGCCCCTCCGTGCCACCCCCGCTGTGTGGAAATAATTGTACGACCATCACTTGGCGCGAGAGGATGTTCTCCAAGAACGAGCACGTTGATTTGCACTCAAAGAATGCAGCACTCTGCATCCTCGGCTCCGGGGGCCGTTCAAAGGTCGCGCTCCAGGCTCCAAAACGAGAAATGTTTAACAGGTGCCTCCGAGAGAAGCGTGAGAGCGCTGCAGGCCGGTGGCCGGGCCCGGAGCCAGGGACGGTGGGACGCAGGAGCTGCGGCGGGGTTTCAATGCCACCGTGCCAGTCTGCCAGCTGCTAGGGTGCCAGTTCCCACACGCGCGGCTCTGAGAATGCACAGCTTGCTCGGAGAGCGGCCTCTCTCATTATCAAGTTATTGTGACACCCCTCCCCCCAGAGGGAGCTCTGCCAATGCACCGCCGTGCTGACCCGCAGAGCACCACGCCATTTAACTACTGAGAGCCACACACACACCATCCTCCCGAAGCACCTCATCTCCGCATGGCAGCATCTCCTGACACGCCAGTCCCTCACATTGCTCAACCAAAGCACATCTCCTCTGACCTGAAGCACCTCCTACAATCCAAGCACTAGAACAACCCCCACTCTATAAATGCAACTTGCTCCTGACCTGCAGCACTGCCGGCCACTCCAGTACTAGAACCACGCCCACACCCTACAAATGCACCTTCCGCCTGACCTGCAGCACTGCCGGCCACTCCAGTACTAGAACCACGCCCATACCCTACAAATGCACCTTCCGCCTGACCTGCAGCACTGCCGGCCACTCCAGTACTAGAACCACGCCCATACTCTACAAATGCACCTTTCTCATGTCCTGCAGCACTGCCTGGCACCATAGGCGCAACTAGAGTCAAATTTCGGGGAGGGGGTGGGTGGGTGGGGGGTTTGGAGGGGGCTACTAAGAATTTCGAAGGGGGTCGGGGAGGGGGAGCTGATTCTTCCAGCAATAGGCAGGGTGGAGATGCCTGGGGTCCAAGAAGGGGTGAAAAAACAACAAAGCCTCGTTAGCAAGTAAATGGTCTTTTAAAGACCTGTGAAGCACTTGCCTGCCACTCCAGTACTATAACCACACTAAACAAATGCACCTTTCTCCTGACCTGCAGCATCTCCTGACAATCCAATACTAGAACCACGCCCACACTCTACAAATGCACCTTCCTCCTGCCCTGCAGCACTGCAGGCCACTCCAGTACTAGAACCACACCCACACTCTACAAATGCACCTTCCGCCTGACATGTAGCATTGCAGGCCACTCCAGTATTAGAACCACGTCCACACTCTAAAAATGCACCTTCCGCCTGACCTGCAGCACTGCCGGCCACTCCAGTATTAGAACCGCGTCCACACTCTACAAACGCACATTCCACCTGACCTGCAGCACTGCCGGCTACTCCAGTACTAAAACCACACCCACACTCTACAAATGCACCTTCCGCCTGACCTGCAGCAATGCCTGCCACTTCAATACTAGAACCACACCCACACTCTACAAATGCACCTTCCGCCTGACCTGCAGTACTGCCGGTCACTCCAGTACTAGAACTACACCCACACTCTACAAATGCGCCTTCCTCCTGACCTGCCTGCCACTCCAGTACTAGAACCACACCCACACCCTACAAATGCACCTTCCACCTGACCTGCAGCACTGCCGGCCACTCCAGTACTAGAACAACACCCACACTCTACAATTTCTCCTTCCTCCTGACCTGCCTGCCACTCCAGTACTAGAACCACACTCTACAAATGCACCTTCCGCCTGACATGCAGCACTGCAGGCCACTCCAGTACTAGAACCACGCCCACACTCTACAAATGCACCTTCCGCCTGACATGCAGCACTGCCGGCCACTCCAGTACTAGAACCACGCCCACACTCTACAAATGCACCTTCCTCCTGACCAGCAGCATCTCCCAACACTCCAGTATTAGAACCACGCCTGCACGTTACAAATGCGCCTTCCGCCTGACATGCAGCACTGCCTGCCACTCCAGTACTAGAACCACACCCACACTCTACAAATGCACCTTCCGCCTGACATGCAGCACTGCCTGCCACTCCAGTACTAGAACCACACCCACACTCTACAAATGCACCTTCCACCTGACCTGCAGCACTGCTGGCTACTCCAGTACTAGAACCAGACGCACACTCTACAAATGCACCTTCCGCCTGACATGCAGCACTGCCTGCCACTCCAGTACTAGAACCACACCCACACCCTACAAATGCACCTTCCACCTGACCTGCAGCACTGCCGGCTACTCCAGTACTAGAACCACGCCCACACTCTACAAATGCACCTTCCGCCTGACATGCAGCACTGCAGGCCACTCCAATACTAGAACCACACCCTCACTCTACAAATGCACCTTCCGCCTGACATGCAGCCCTGCAGGCCACTCCAATACTAGAACCACACCCGCACACTACAAATGCACCTTCCTCCTGACCAGCAGCATCTCCCAACATTCCAGTATTAGAACCACGCCCACACTCTAGAAATGCACCTTCCGCCTGACATGCAGCAATGCCTGCCACTCCAGTACTAAAACCACACCCACACTCTACAATGCACCTTCCGCCTGACATGCAGCAATGCCTGCCACTCCAGTACTAAAACCACACCCACACTATACAAATGCACCTTCCGCCTGACCTGCAGCACTGCTGGCCACTCCAGTACTAGTACCCAACCCACACTCTGTCAATGCACCTTCATCCTGACCTGCAGCATCTCCTGTCACTTCAGTTCTAGACCCACACCCCAATTCTTGCAACGCACCTTCCTACTGACCTGCAACATCTCCAGCCACTAGAACTGGAATTGCACCCACATTCTACTACTGCAACTTCACCCTGATCTGCAGCAGCTGATTCCATTCCAGTACTAGAACCCCACACATTGCTTGACCAAAGCACCTCTTCTCTGACCTGCGGTCCTAACTGACACTCCATTACTACAGCCACACCCACACTCACACTCTCCAAATGCACCTTTATCCTGACCCGCAGCATCTCCGGCCACTCCAGTACTAGAACCAGACCCACACTCTACGAATGCACCTTTATCCTGCCCTGCAACATCTCCTGCCTCTATAGTACTAGAATTGCACCCACACTCTACAAATGCACCTTCACCCTGATCTGCAGCATCTCATGCCATTCTAATACTAAAACCCCACACATTGCTCGACAAAAGCACCTCCTCGCTGACCTGCAGCATCCCCAGACACTCCAGTACTAGAATCCCACACATCACTCGACCCAAGCACTTTGTGCCACTCCATGACTGGAACTCCCCCACACATACTCTTGCAATGTACCCTCACCTTGACCTGCAGCACCTCCTGCTATTCCAGTACATTGCTCAACCTAAGCACCTAATCACTGACCCTTGGCATTTCCTGTCATTCCAATGCATCCTAGGAGTAGAATGGCAGAAGGTGCTGTAACCTACACTCCATCAGTGCACCTTCGTGCTGGCCTGCAGCACTCAGCCAAGAAACCTATACCCTGAGCTCTAGAACTGGAACTCCCACACTACTCTACCAATTCACCTCTATCCTAATATATACTCAGGGACACTGGAATTATGCAGCAGGAGAGGGCCAAATTAAATTATGTGCCAGGGTTGAATACATTATCAGGCAAGAAAAGACAAATACCAAAAAGTTGTAAAGTTAGACCCAGAGGCGCAACTGGAGTGAAATTGGGGAATGGGGTGCACTAATAAAAATTTCGGGGGAGAGGGGAGGGGGGATAATTCTTCCAGCAATTCGGTAGAGTGAAGATGCAGGGGCTCTGAAAAGGGGTAAAAGAACAACAAAGCCTCATTGACAAGTAAATGGTCTTTTAAAGACATGTGAAGTGCTCAGGTGCAGCTGTGTGTGTGCCTGGTAAGCTGTTTCAACCCAGGCTGACACACACGACGGGGAGGAGTAAGGGGGGGGGGGGGGCTGAATCCCTTTGAGCCCAATGGGTGTTGCGCGCCTGGTTAGATCTTTGGTTTAAGTTTGTGAATACCAAAAAGTTGTCAAGTTAGACTTTTGGTAGTTTAAAAGTAGTAAACTTACACAAAAGTGTATGTTTACCTTTGTGACTCAGGCTTCTGCACTCCATCTGCACACCCGCCCTCCTCCCATTCTTGGTTGTGTAGCGCTAACATCACTCTTTACATCTGCTGGCAGACATTTGAATTCTTTTCTGACAATATATGTTGCTTGCTTGATTGGTGTTGGCAGCTGTACTTGCGTTGTTTAGAAAAGCTACCTGCTTGCCGAACGGTGCTCTCGTTGCACTTTCTTGAACATTCTGCGTGTGAGCAGGCTGCCAATGGCGTCCAATTGGAGGACACTTATCTGCAGACTTAGAGGTTTGATTGAAATCGGACGTTGAAGTACTTGTGCATTGAACTGAAAGAAATACGGAAAGTTCCTTGTGTACAAGTCCCGATGTACGAGTTACTTACCTTTGGTAACAATGTAGCTGGTAGAGACGATTCTAGCCGCAGATTCCGTAACATAGAATTATCCCCAAGCGTGGATCGGGAAACTTTCTGCCACAGCATCCCTGCGCGCCGGGGGGACGGCACCACGTGACTCCGCCCTGACGTCGTCCGCGCCTGTGACATCAGCGAGGATACATAAGTCCCACCCTGGCGCGCCTACGTCAGTTTTCTTCTGAGAACTTTTCCGCACCACAACGCGGAGCCATCACTAACAAAAATGTGAGAATACTGGAACAGTGTGCAAAAACTCAGCTAAACAGAAGGGAAAGAAACGCATGTTGAGGAACAGCACCATCCAGAACAGTGCCAGGTACTAAGACACCAAGCCACGGAATAAAAGAACAGAGCATAGCTGTTGAAAGCAAGCCTGCTGACAAATACAACAGCCTCCCAGAGGGCAGAAAGCATATGAAAGAATGCGCAACAGACGAAGAAGTCCGCAACCACCGTCCGGAACAAAGAAGGGTTCCAGAGCAGAACGGAAGAGCAAAGGCAATTCACCCCTAAACAACACCAGCAGGAAGGATTTCCTGGAAGGACCTGGGGGTCGAGACCCAATCAAGGGACCTCAACCCAAGGACTGCGAGAGTCAGAAGTGCAAGCCACACAAGAAAGCAGAGCACGAGCGAACCCCACATTGGAGACCAAGGTGCAGGGGCGCAGAAGTACCCAGGAATTCATCAACCAATCACCAGAAAGGAAAGAATGGAGCAACAACAAGGTGAGCATCCCCCTAGGGAGGGAGTAAGAAAGGGGGACCTGCAGAGGACAGCAGCCCTGAGGCAGGCGAGTGCAGAAGACCAAGAAGGGTCCCCGCAGAAATGGGGAGGAAGGGCAGGTTGTGAAGGAACCTGCAGCAAGAATCGTCTCTACCAGATACATTGTTACCGAAGGTAAGTAACTCGTACATCTGATAGAGACTACTAGCCGCAGATTCCTTAACGTAGAATAGATACCCTAGCCATACCCAAAGGGGAGGAGGGTCTGTGAGGGAACCCCTCAGCCTGGAGGAATACAGGGCCCCACAGGGGACGAGTCATTGGTACAGGGAGAAACCCAGTCCCCCTCCAGGCAGAAGCGGACCTCACCAGCTCAGAAGAACAAAGAGCCCCACAGGGGATGTGTTAAGGAGAGGAGATGAGACCCCCACCAAGCAAAGAAAACAAGACAAGATGCAGGGCCCCAAGCCCTGTCAAGGCACCAGGAACTCCCGCCAGAAGCCCAGAGGAATAGACAACGGCAGAGGAATACCGAAGAAGAAGAATCACCCGAAGACTGAAGACGCAGAACGGAGGCAAAGCTGTCCACTGGAACACACATGCCGACACAGCCTGAAGTTAACAGGCAAGGCAGGAATTACGTCCCAGGCAACAAGGCAGACATGGGAAGAAAGGCGTAGTCTCGAAAAGCCCCAGCGAAAACAAAGGCAGGAGCACAAGGACCCAAGTCAAGGTCCCGGTCGAAGACCAGCAGAGCAAGTGGTGCAGCTGACCGCAGACAAGCGCCCGAGCCGAGCGCCAGACCACATTGAGCTCCAAACAAGGGTAAGGGCCAGAGAAATCTCGAATGACCCCCAAGAAGGGGACCGTTCTAGACAGAAACACACCCATGAAAAAAGTGGGACCAGCCGAAAGATCCGAGGAGGAATAAGTAGGATGGACCCTGCCGTCAACACAGGAAATCATCCCCCCTGGAACACTAGACAGAGGACCAGGCCAAAATAGCGGACAGGAGGGTGAAACACCGCAGCACAACGACGAAGATGGTATACCAAGCCAGTCAGTCCATACATCAGATACCTAGAAAGACAGAACTGAAGCAGCGCCAGCTACGCCCAGGTAATGATCAAGAAACCGCACCAGCGGAATACAACAACACCAGGAAAGGCAAGAACCCGCAAAGAAGAGTCCATACCCTCCCAGCGAAAGACAGAGCTATACAATAGCTACAAGTACCCCACATGGGGTATGACACGTCCCAAGAAAATTATGGGATCCAGTCTTAGGGAAGAAATCCCGCATCAGAGAACACAACTATAAACTCGCAGCAGAAACCACAGAAACCAAGTAAGCAGCCAAAAAGTATACTCTTGCCAAAAAAGGAGAGGCTGAACCAGTAGCCAACTGAAGAAGCAGGCAAACCAAGGGACCCCGAGGGCACAGCAACCCACACAGAAAATGTAACGGTCACTCCAACCCCAGATTCCAGAAGCAAGTGGGATAACACCTCCCACCAAGACCCGGAGGATCAGCAAACCAACCTACTGAGGAGGAGGAGGAGGACGGAGGCCCGCAACAAGACGCTGAATGGCAGGGTCTGCATGAGTATTAAACAGAAGGATCCCGTCAAAGGGCAGATCAACCAGACACTCTCTAATATTCTCGGGAAAAAAAGGCATCACGTAGCCAAGCATGGCAACGGAGAGCCAGAGAGGTGGCCATAGCACGACCGAGAGCATCAGCAACATCCAAGGCCGCACAAAGAATAAACGTGGCCAACTCCCTACCATCCAACACATGGCTCCGCAGATCAGCACGGGTACCCTCATGGAAAACATGAGAAATAAGGGACTCAACAGAGTCCCACAGGCTGGCAGTAGCTCTGGTCAACATACACAAAGTGTTAAGCGCCCGCAGGGCAGCGCTGGAAGAAGAAAAGACATTACGCCCTGACGAATCCAACCACCGAGCCTCCCGAGACAGAGGACACAACACCACAGGCAAACATGGAAAGGCATCCGCAGAAGAGAGCCTTGAGTAGAAGGGTGGAAGGAAAGACAGACAGGGTCGTGCGGAGCGGGACGGTGGCGATGCAGGAGCACCTGAGGCACCGGGACGCCCCCCATAAGAGAATTGTGGAGTGACGCTTCAAAAGGAAGGAACAACTCCTGTCCACCAGAACCCTGGTAGAGAACTTCCAAAAGGTTGACCGTGGGAAACGGAGTGACAGAGTCACCCATCCGCAGAATACCAGCAGATGTGGAAATAGCCGTACAAAGGAAACACTGGCCTCAGTAGGGCGCCGCAGAGGAGAAAGTAATTCCTCCGTGGGCGATGGCTGCAGACTGAGCCGTCCATCCCCAAGTCCCTGGGGGGTCGGTCAGCCCCGGAATATTGGAGGATCCAGAGATGAATGGGGAACCTAAGGGGCCTCAAGGGAAGGTGGAGCGGCTGGTGGAAAAGCCAGCCGCGAGCCACTGAAGGAAGGGTTCAAGGGTTTAGGCCGCAGGAACGGCGAGGAGCCTTCCCTGGAAGATGACGGTGAAAAGGCAACAGTACGGTACCCTGTCTCCGGGGAGGAAAACACTAACAGATGACAGACCTCTGGAGAAGAAGGGACCTCAAGAGATGAATCCAGAACCCAACGCCGGGACGGCACCGTGGAGTCCGCCACCGATTCCTGATCGAGGTCGATCTGCGCCAGAGTTGGCACTCATGGCGCCGGCTCGACTTCTGCCACCACGTGCTCTCCAAGAGAATGGGGGGAGGTCGATGCCGGAAAGTTGAAGGAGCAGCACCGAAAAGGTGCCGGCTCGGCCTCAGGCAGGGCAGTCACCCGCGTCAAGGACCGAGAGGGACTCGGGAAAGCGCCCCAGGTCCCAGCCTCCAACTGTGACTCCACCAGAGCCGGGGAGGAAGGCTTCTGGTGCCGAAACGGTGCCGGCTGGCCTCTGGTTAGGCAGCCACCTGCTCAGAGGACTTAGAGGCAAGCCCGGAGTCCTGGCGATCTCCTGCGAAGCCACAGGGAGCCCTGTAGGGATTTGTGGCGAGGCAGGGACACCAGGAGCTGAAAAGGGGAGCCCCAAAGGACCGCACCTTGACAACACCACCCTCCTACAACCTGAAGCCGAAACCTTCCGCACCGGGGCCGGAGCCGCCGGAGACTCCGCTGAAGTCCCTGCACGAGGCAAGGTATCTTCGAAGCTTTCAGGAGGTGGAGGAAGGGCCAAAAAAAGAATTCAGAGCCGCAGCGTAGGCTGTCATTTGGGCCCTAGTGGCCCATGTGCCGGGAAACGGCGTGTAGGAAGGTGACAAGTGGGGGCGCATGTCCCGAGGGGAGTTGGCATCCACCGCGAAGGGAGGACAGGGCCACGGAGACAAAGTGAAGGACCTACCAGCCGGTGAGTCACGCCCTTAGGGTCGTGGCGAGAGACGATGTGGCAGACTAAACCAGCGGCTCATTGCTTTCGAGGTAGGAGACGGACGCTGGGATGACACCGACCTGGACAAGTGCGCCGACGTTAGATGAACACTTTGATGGGGGCCTTTGAAGGAAGAGGAAGTGACACACCTGACACCTCTATAGAAGGGAGCGGCTAGTGTTTTGAGATTAGCGCACCTTACTACACGCTGCTATGCTGGCAACTGAGTACAAGTCCAGAGTCACTATTGGTCAGTGGGATTCCTAGGTGTGCACACAGCGGTCCTGAGCCATAGGCGATGCGCATAAGGTGTTGGCGGGTGAGAGGTTGCGTAACGTGATGATGGGCATGTCCCTAACAGTGCCAAGGGGGGAGGGAATGGGGGGGGGGGAGTTGAGAACGAGTTATTTTCACACCAAACTAAAAAGTTTGATGAAGCGCAAGTACAGGGATGGAATATCACTATGTATGATACATGACGTCAATGTATTACTGTACCGTATATTACTACCACTATGCTTCAATAAAAACGATGTAAAAAAAAAAAAAGTGCGCCGACGTTAGATACTCTTTTAATTCCTCACATGCGCTCAGTGCACGCGCCTGCAGTGCCTCTCCTTCACCACACTTTCTGTCCTTGTTTTTAACCCACCCCCACCTTCCGTTGTTTGCTAAAAACCCTTGTCCGGGGGGGCGTGGCCGACCGGGCAGCGGAATGGCCGCCTAAAAAGCGAGCTCCGCCGGCTGTTGCCATTATCCTTGCATAATCCTGGCTGTTTCGTTCTGAAACACGAACCTTTCTGGTGCTAAAGACATCGGAAGACCTGGGGCTCACTCGGCATACATTTTGAAGACCTGGCGTGCTTGGAACTGGCATACTGTACTTCGGCTGGCCTGACCGGAAGTAACACGAAGCTGTATTGTATTGTATTGTATGACGTATTTATATAGCGCTATACTGTCACCCTTAGGGTATCCTGGCGCTTGACTTGGTCTGCCATACTCAACTTTATACTGCCTTAAGACTTTACACCGATCTGGGAAAGAGGTAGGTTTTTAAACTTTTTTTAAAAGAAGGGAGATCTTCAGTGGCTCTCAAAGGCAGGGATAAACCATTCCATAACTTGGCAGCAGTGAACCTAAAGGAACGACCCCCATCCGCGTCCTTAGGATTTTGGGAATTACCACCAGGCATGCCAAGGAGGAACGAAGAGATCTAGTGGGGACATACCAGGAGAACATCCTCTGTAAAGAGGAGGGTCCCTGGCCATGAAGGGCCCTGAAAACGATACATAAAGCCTTAAAATCAATGCGCCGGGAGATAGGCAGCCAGTGGAGATCCAGGAGTGCTAAGGAAGATGAATCAGAGCGCCGCCTGGATAGAGCCAACTTAGCCGCCATATTCTGCACTCGTTGCAACTTACCCACTAGGGCAGCCGGTGCCCCCAGAAGTAGCGCGTTGCAGTAATCAAGCCTGCTTAAGATGATACTACGCACTACCTCTGGTCGGGCATGGGCTGGGAGGAAGGATAAAATCTTCCGGAGTGTTCGGAGCAGCAGCATACACGTTGCCACGGTTTTATTGACAAATGCGTCAAGCTGCAGATTGGATTCAAACAGCACTCCCAGATTCCGAGTGGAAACTGCCGCTGCCCCTGTACCCTGAACGGAAGGGGGCCAAAACTCCGATGGCAGAGGACGAGGAATACAGTCCGAGGAGCAGTGTAATACCTCGGTTTTAGAGCTATTGAATTGCAATGAGTTGAGACTCAGCCATTCTGACGTCGCTAACATGCAGCGATGATAGGTCTCCTGAGACACCGCATCCCTACCCTCAAACGAGAAGATAAGTTGCGTGTCGTCCGCGTAATTGATGACCGCAATGCCAAAGGTCTTAATTAGACTGACCAGGGGGCGGAGGTATAGATTGAATAAAATAGGGCTGATGGCCGACCCTTGCGGTACGCCCTGGCCTACCTGCCTGATGTCCGAGCGGTAAGGCGGTAAGGCTACCACTTGATGTCTGTTACTAAGGTAGAAGGCCACCCAGTCCAGGGCTCGGCCAGCTACCCCAACCTCCTCAAGTCTCCTGATCAGGATGGCATGGTTGACCGTGTCGAACGCGGCCGACATGTCGAGCAGCACCAAAAAAGCTGCTCGACCAGAGTCGACACGCGAACGAAGGTCATCCAGAGCGGTCACCAATGCAGACTCAGTGCCATGGGCTGGTCTGAAGCCAAACTGAGCCTCGTCCAAGCAGGTGTTGGTCTCTAAAAAACTGGACAGATGTTTTGTCGCCAGTTTTTCCAAGATCTCGATTGGTAGAGGAAGCAAGGAAATAGGCCTATAGTTTGCTGGACAGGTCGGGTCCAGTGTATCCTTTTTAAGAAGAGGCGAAACTACAGCCAATTTCCAACAGTCTGGGACTTGAGCTGTACTGAAAGATTGGCAGCAGATGGCATGAAGAGGGGGGAAAAGCTCTTCTTGAAAAAGTTTCCAGTATTCGGATGGCAGTGGGACGAGAGGGGAGCCCGACGAGATCCCATTCACCACCGTGCAGAAATCCTCAAAGGACGGAAGAGGAAAACTAGTCAGTTGGGCCCTCCCAGCCTTCAACTCCGACTGAATGTCTGAGATGGTCCCTCCTGCCAGATTAGGCGTAGCATGGGTGGACATCACAGATGACGACCCTAGATTACTCAAGATAAGAGTAATCGGGGGGAGGAGCCTAGCTCGCGAGCGTAATGGTCGCCTTTTAGCTCGGCTCCCGTAGCCCTCCGGCCTGATCGTATATCCTGTATTATATCCTGTCCGGAGACGACACATTATCGGAGAATTGGAGACGGAACACCTCACTTGTACTTACCGTTTGGCCCGGAGGTTTCGACGTGCAGCGGTTCCGAAGTTGTGCCCTCCGCAAGACCGGGGCCTCCGTGGAACCTGGACCGGGACCTAGCCTGTGAGATCCGACGACTGTCGGCCCCGGTCGAGAGAGTGAACCCATGATGAGAGCCGTTGTGCGAACATCCCGGCGATCCTGATCCGGGCCTGCCCTGGTGACCGCGAGGCTGCTGTGGGGGAAAATGCACCGGTGGCTGATTCTGTGAGGGGGTCCCCCCCGCCGCTGCTGTGTCCGGCGGCCCCGGACCTCTGCGCCCGGACTCTGCTTGTTTGGGGCACCGGTGCTGGTGTAGGCGGAGACCCGCGTTGGGCAGACATCCTTTCTGCACCAAGGCTGCCATTGCTGGGAGCCCCCCGGAGCTCTGTAAAGTCCCTACATTTTTGATCTGTTTTTGAGAGTCGCGGAGGGTGGTGACTGGGCTGACTTTGCGAAATGGCGGCCGACCATTTGGAACTTGTATCGCCTCGTGGCGGCGGGCTTGGGTTGCCTGATAGCGCGGGGGTCTTGTCTGGTGAGCGGGAGCTTACCCTCAGAGATATCCTGGAAGCTCTGCGATCCCTGCGCGCATTCCTGGCCCCAGATGTCCCAGTGAGCCCGCCGCGATCTGCCGCCATTTTGAGCAGCCGTTTCTTCTTGCCTCCCTCCTGTTTCAGAGACTCCATTGCCTCGCCCCCCTCGACTGCTGCAAGTGTTGCCGCCGCTGATCGACGATCATTTTGTGTGCCGGTGACTTTGGAACTCCCTGCTTTTCGAGGTTCTGACCCCGGGGACTTGGACATTGTGTCGCGACCCTGTTCGGCTGGGATGCCCGGAAATTTTGGTGGACTGCCGCCTGCGCCTGCACCGATGGCTTCGTATTTGTCTATTGCGGGGAACCCCTCGCCTTCCCAAACGGCGGAACTGATCTCCTGCCCTTCATCACCCGTGCTGCGATTGCTGATGCTTGTAAACTCTCTACTCGGACTTTCGCTCATTTGCGTATCGATTGACCCCCCTTGTCTTCATGACAGAAAAAGTTTTTTTCGATTGTGTGCTGGTTTGGTATTGAGTAGCTCACTTTACATTGTCATGTGGTGGGTGGGCTTTGTTGTTCGGAGGGGCTGGGGGTGATATGCGCGACTTCTGGGGATGATTGCGGTACGACTTCGTGGCGCGATTGTTTGTACCCATTGCGGGGTGTGAGGTCCTCTCCTCTGTAAGTTCTATGGCGCTTGAAACGGTGTCGTCCTGGTCTGTTTTTGTTGCGACTGTCTGGTTGGGCGGGGGCGGCGGCCGACCGTATTGATTTCTGTTCTCATGCTCCTCCCTCCTGTTTTCTTTTTTATGTTTCTGTTTCTTTTTGTCTCGTTTTTCTCTCTTTCTTTCTTGCTATATTTCGGGTTCTGGTTTAGGGCGACAGGCACGCTGTCTGAAGGGTAGGCCATAGCCTTCTACAGGGGTGCAGGGTGGGATGGGTGGGCTGGGTTCTATTTGTTGTCGGTTTTATGGTTCTATGGCCCTTTTGTATCTCTTTATAGTAATGCCGCGTCTGTCCTTGCGTCCCGTGGTATGTTTGGGGTGGGGTAGGTGGCGTCGTCGATCCTCCTCTTTAGGGTTGATTGCTTTTCGTCTCGATTGCTGTACCCTCCTTGTTACGGATGCTCCTGTTTTCTCCTGTACTTTCGCCATGGGACGCCTGTTTCGGCGTGGTCTTCTTTCTTTCGTTTTTGTGTTTCGTTTCTTTCTTTTATTTTTCCGCTTTGCCCTCCTCCCCTCCGCCTCCTCTCCCCCTCTCTCCCCTTTTCCTCGCCCCCCTCCCCCCTGTTTCCTAGAGGTCACTATGATGGGTTGGTTTTCATGTAATGTTTGTCCGATCCCTCTGTCCTGGTTTGGCTGTGGTTTGGGTGGTGGCTTGTGAAAATGATAAGGAACACGTGTAGATTATGTCTAAAATGTCCCTGTCTCCCGGTGTATATAGTATTGCCTCTCAGGTATTACGGCCCCATGCCCCCTTATTGTCGCGGAGGATGGTTTTGGGTATTCGGACACCTCTGCATTGAAAGTGAGCCCATCGTACTCCTTATCCCCGTATTATAAAATTAACCTTTTTTACTCCTGTTTCTTGGCCGTCTGGTTACTAGGTGTTTTCTCCCCTTTTTCTGATTGTTTTGCCGCTGCTTTTTATTGATTGAATTTGTACTGTTTGCCTTGGAACCTTTGACCGCTTTACACATTGATGCCGGCCGATTTGGTTGTAGGCCTAGACTTGTATATCCTTTTGATGCAAATAAAGGTTTAAAAAAAAAAAAAAAAAAAGATAAGAGTAATCTTGTCCTCAAAGGCTTTTGCCAGAGAGTTACAAAGCAGCTGGGAGGCTGGAATGTCCTTGGAGGCACATGCTGGGTGCGATAGTTCCCTGACAACCCTAAACAAGGTCTGAGATTTATTTGCCGCAGTCAGTAGGGTTTTTTCCAGGAAAGTAGCTTTGGCATGTTTAATCTGAGTTTTATAGTTCTGTAATACCTGCTTATAAAGAACTCTATCAGAAGCAAGATAGTGTCTCCTCCAAGTACGTTCTGCTCGTTTGCATTGGAGTTTCGACTGAAAGAGTTCTTTAGTGAACCAAGGCATGGCCAATCTAGCCCTATCTCTAATTTTCCGCACTGGAATCAATTCATCCAAAGATTTAGAGATGTTCTGACTAAAGTTTGCATAGCTGTCCTCCACACTGTTGCCCATGGAAAAACCATCAGGCAGCAGGGTTGGCAAACACGGTTGTTTTAGGAGACGTGACCATTGTCTACCCAGCTTTGAGGCAGCGTCGGTCCTACCACATTTTAATGAATTGGCTGGTACTGACAGGGAGAACAAAATCAGTGAATGATCCGTCCAGCATTGGGGGACAATGTCCCGTATCGATACCCGATTGGCCTCTGCTAGGATCAGATCCAAGACGTGACCCTTTACATGAGTTGGGGAAGTGATCAGCTGCTGCAGAGAAATATTGCAGCATGACTGAGCCAGCTCTTTATAAGCTGAGTCTGCCGATCCTCCTGGCCACAGATTAAAATCTCCCAGAACCAACAACCTAGTGTGTGAGTTGGCGAGCTCGTAAATCAGGTCTACCAACTCAGGTATGACCGATAAGGCGTTGGCTGGGGGTCTGTAGCACAGCAACCCAGAGTAAAGGACACCTCCTCGTCCCTTTAAAGAGAAACCCATTGTCTCACATCCTGGTATTTCTCTTATTTCTAACTGGGAGAGGTCTAAGCCCTCTTTGTAGATAAGGCCAAGCCCCCCCCTTTTCTTTAATCGGTGTTTATGTATGATTTTATAGCCCGAAGGGCAAGCCAGACCCAGTTCTACCATGCTACCTGGCATGGTCCATGTCTCTGTCATGCAGAGCATATCTAAGTCATATGACTCTATCAATGATCCAATTTCAACATAGTATTTACTAAGGGATCTGACGTTAAGCAGCCCACAGGACAGGCTCTCAGGAGTGGTGACGATAGTATGGGACTGATAACTCGATGAGGAGAGAGGATCCATGCTTAAAAGTTCATCCCTAGAATACACAATGGGGGTTGAAGGCGGAGGTGCAGCATTCCTGGCGCCCGGCGCGACCTGTGCGCAAACTGGCTTACCTCTGGCGCACCTCCGTCGCGCCCGCTGCGCGCCATCGCTGCACGCTAGAGGAGTGTCCATCCTTAATACCGAAGAACGCGGAAGTCCCGTGAGGGCAAGCCACTGGCCCCACCACCAAGATGGCGGCTAGAGTGTGTCGCCTCCTCAAGCCCCCACCCAATATGGCGGCGAAAATACGGCGGTCAGGAGCACCAGCCCACCCAGCTAGATCTGACTGCTGTGGAGGTCTGGCCGGGGGTCCGTGACTACCTGAGACCGAGGCTGTGTGGGCCCGCCCGAAGCAGGGGCGCGACGTGGGCAAGTAGATTGTACAGCCGAGCATGTGGAGGTGGGTCAATCCCCCTGTCAGAGTTACTGTTTCCCCGTAATAACGCATCACCCTGGGTCAAATTAAAGACTGTGGCACACGTAATTCACCCGGCGGGGAAAGCTGGTGTTGAACCGCGCCGCCATTTTGGACTGGGCTACGCCGCCACATAGCGCAAGTAGATATGAGGCCCAACTGGACGTAAAATACCGCTTATAGCGGCCGAGGGGGCGAGGAGGAGACGGCGGAGCTCCAGGCGACCCGCTTGTTGATATATCGGACCCGAGAGGCGATGCATTGTACATGGCGGTAAGCGTAAACACGAAGTCCGAGGGCCGCTAGTGCAGAGCTTGCATGTGCGGAGGTGGTGCCTACAGCCCAGCAGTATAATCGGCGGCTGCTGGAGCTTTGCTGAATCAGTAGGGGGCCCGGTGTGCAGAGCAAGATATTACAGCCGAGTTTGGGCATGACACGGACATCTGCGCCGCGGCTTATATCCCCGATGTGACCTGGAGATTGCACGACATGGCAGTAGGCCGTCTGGGGTAGTGTGCCTGAGGTTATAAACCCCAAGATAATACCGCATACTAAAGGAACGGTCTCCTTCACTGAATAACTGCTGCAAACTAGCGTGTGGTCTCCCGCTAGTACAATAAGACATTGTCTGCCTATTCGCTTGTCTGCCATTAAGAGCAAAGGGGGCCACTGCCAGAGGGGAACCTGCTGAATCTGGTGAACCTGTAGTACTCGGACGGTGCTCTGCCTCGCCCCTCGCCTCTTGGACCTGATAGCTGTTGACAATCCACTGTCACACACAAGAAGGGCGCATGGGGACACAGATCACTCTCATATTCCATCATGGGCAAGGGAGACACGCGCCAACCAAAGCTAACATTCGAACAAAAAAGGCAGAACAAACAGGCCGAATCTGACCACGCAGCTCAAGGGGAGTCACCGCAAGTTACACCTCAAGAGATGGATGTCACTACGCTGATGCTGGAGGTTAGATCGAGTCTTAAAAGCATAGACGCAAAACTGGATGCAATGACGACCCAGCTGGATAATGTACGGACCCAGGTCACGACACACGAAACCCGCCTCGACAGCCTCGAAAATCGTCACACAGAATGCTGTGAGTTTCAACGCAACGCTTCAGACCCGCGTGTGAGACCGGAGAGTAATTGCGAGCGACTACGTGGCATGATTGATCAGCCACGGTAAACCGATTGACGGTGAGGCGCAAAGTGAACCGCTCCCGAAGCCTGCGGGGTACCTCACGAGGTTACTGAAGCTTCCCCGTGCCATAGGGAGACGCCCCCAAGCACCGTACAAACTAAAACAAAGACTGACATTCCGATTACCCAGAACAAGACACACGATAAACACGGCCATTACCCAGGCATATAGTAATAACAAGGCCCTGAAGAGAACTCGTAACTGATGTATGGAGTTCGAAACGCGTCGGCAAGAAAGGGGATAGAAATAACAAGCAATCATAATAAATAATTAACACGACCAAAAGACTAGTGTTGTGTAACGACTGGCACAATTTATGTGTCGTGATATCTCCTTTCATTTGTGACTTTGATTATTACTGTGTAAACAATTTATCATTATTGACTTTTTGTGATTTTCCTAATACTGATGTAATGCTTTGTTGTGTACAGTACATGTATTTTGGATTTTTTCGTTTCTTTATGTTTAAATTTATGTCATATTTGTGGTGTTCTTTGTCTGACATGAAATGTACAGAATTTTCTAAATTATTGCTGGATTTAAGGTACAAATAAATATACCGAACATATCTAATTCTAGTGGATGTGTTGCTCATAATTAAGAGCTTTTCTGAAAAATAAGTGGGGGGGCACTCTGTTCTTATAAATACGTGAGTTTCAACAAGACACTAAGACGCACATTAACAACATGGAAAAGAAAATAGAGACGTTGTGCGCCTAGGTGGACGATTTGGAAGCGCGCTCTCGGAGATGTAATGTCCGTATCACTGGGATCCCAGAGACCACAGCTATGGGGAAAACGGAAGTCTTCGTCACAGAACTGCTGCATTGGTGTGTATTTAACTAGGACCCCCTGAATTCATAGAATATAGATTCCTAGACCAGGGAAAAATAACCATTTGATATTTAACAATCTAGGCAACCAAAAGACACAATCAAAGAAGAAGTTTTTTGTGGAAGGAAATTAAGCTACAAAAAGTTATAAAGTGAACAATTTATTCAGGATAAAACAGAACAGTTTCACATTTACAAATTTAATATATATGTTAAAAAAGTATAGTTAAACAAACTAAACTTAAAACAACAATGTATAGATCACAGGGCATAAATCACAATACAAATGGAGACATATATAAAATTGGAAAACAGTAGGAGTGGCAGATTGGTACTCTACGCGCGTTTCGGCGACCAGCGCCTTCTTCTGGAGTAGCCACAAAGAGTTTCTAAAAAATAAATGAATAAATATACATAAAAATAAAGATTACATACATAGGTAAAAACGCTATATACCAAGAAAAATGGTTTACAAATTATACAGTAGCTTAAAATTAAACCTTCCTCTTTAGGGTAGTCACAAAAATGTTGACAATTCTTATCATGGTTTTCATTTCCTTGTAATATTGACCAATATAGATTTACTTAAATTGACCCTGTTAAAAGGATCCTGAGAAATAGATAGGGTCAAAAGGCCTTCTGTAAGACCAAGTAGGTATTGGTGGCCTTTTAAAGAAAGTAGCAAAAAAAGGTAATCCTATACTTACAAAAATTGTTCTTAGTGATGAGTGGAAAATACTTTTCTTTCTTAATTTCTTTAACGAACGTCCTCACTGTCTTGTAGCAAGGGTCTACAGAAAGATATTTTATATTCTGTGTGAATCCTAGCTTTATGCGACATTGGTATATATATATATATTATTATAAAACACTTACATGATGTGTAGATATAGCGTGTAAGGCTCAATGGCGACCTCTAGTCAAGATAGGACATAAGTATTTTATTTCCTAGATGGACGAATTCCAAACACGAAAGAATCACACTGTAACATCATAAAGGATAGAGATGTTATTTTCAAACGGGGTCAGATTTATTCTCATTCTAGTCGTATCAATATTATTAGATTAATAAATGGCTGGGTCCATATTGTCTAACTAAATACAGGGATATGTTCTTTCAACTTTTATTCAGATTGAGAGTATAGATAGACTCCCTACCTATTATTGTAATTAAATTATTTGGAAATTCATATTGTTTTATTTTTAAGATCTTAGTTCTGGAAAGAGTTACGTGGATTACCTGTATAAAACAAAGGTAAATAACTGATCCCGCCAGCCGGAACCTCTTGTTCACTCAAGTAAAGGGTGTACTTGGTTACTTAATAGATAACGAGATCCTCCTGATCTAGAGATATTTGATAGAGCGAAACCCCTATGTAATTAGAAAGAGGTAATTTTAATTAATTGGAAAAGGGGGCGCGGGGGGGAAGGGGGGGGGGTTGCCGGGGAAAGGGGGGGGGAAAGGGGGGGCCGGGGGCGGGGCCTGTGAAAAAGGGAGGGGTTCTTAATTTTTCCAAGAGGGATTCTCTGTATATAAATGCATCATATAGTTTTAAAAGAAATTCTTCTTGTTTTACCTCTAATAAGGTGGTTCCACTTCCAATTGAAATGATTAATAAAGGGTTAAAATAACTCCCTGTCTGAAAAATAAAAGAGAGTGGAGATGTAACTAATAGATATATTTAAAAGTAAAAATTCTGCTATTTAGTCTAGAAGTGTACTCACCCAAATTGATTCAACAGGGCTCCCTACTTCCGGCGGCGGGACTCGAGGTTTGTGCGAGCGTGCACAAGCAGAAAGTGAAAGAGTGTGTCTACGCTGGTGTTTATGTAGTGCAGGGAGAAGCTTCGATGTGGCTCAGGTGTGCTTTCCATGGGAGTAGAAAGCAGACAGGAGCTGACCAGGAGGCTCCCAATGGAAATAGAAGGTAGACTACTGCCATTTAGAAAGACTCTGTGATGTTGTTTCCTATGTGGGTAGATTTTTAGAGAGGAGCAAGAAAAATCTATTTAGGTGCCGATAGGCTATAGGAGCAAAAAAAGGAACCAATTAAATTGCAATACTATATGGAAAATAAAAAAGGAAAATAATTGCGGGCGGGATATATTTATTATAGCATGGAAATCGAAGACAGACTGCTGCCATTTAGAAAGACTCCGTAGTGTCGTTTCTCATGTGGTCAGATTATAAAAGAAAAACAGGAAAAATCTATTTAGCTGCCGGCCGGCATTGAGAAGATTAAAAAGGAGTCGAGTAAATTACAATACTATATGAAATATAAAATGGAAAAATGGAAAACGGTAGTGAGCGGGATATAAGTAGTTCTTCTGTTTAACAGTAAAGAGGGAATATGGCTACTGGCAAATGTCCAGTGAAGTTGATTCTAGTGAAATATAGGTAGGGATTGCTAGGAGTTTGAGCAGCTTATAAGGTCATTTATAACAGAGGAAAAAACAGTTATCAGCAAGTGTATCTAAAGAAATATATATGGAGGGTAACTTAGCATATGGCATGTTCCCATGGTATTTCACTATTTAGCCCCTGGCGGAAAGTATTAAAGATAAAAATCCAAAACACCTCCCTTTTCTTTCTTATTACAGATCCCCCATTTGTGTCAGAGGTGTGGATTTTTTCTAGGACTCGCCATGAGAAGTCATCAGCTTTGTGCCCTTTCTCTAAAAAATGTTTAACCATAGGGGCTGCAAGTTTTCCAGTTCTGATTGCTGAACGGTGTTCATTTAAATGTGTCTGAATCATGCGGGAGGTTTCTCCTACATACCCCAGGAGACAGGGGCATTGTATAAAATAAATCAGGTTCGAAGATCTGCAATTGGACATTTCCTTTGCAGATGTTTTGTGTCCATTGTGTGTAAAATCTTCTCCTCTCAATATGTTGGTACAAGAGGTGCAAGAGGAGCAAGGAAAGGTTCCTTTGATAGGATTATTTGTCACAATTGACCTTTGCAACAAATTTCTTTCATTTGCAGTTTTATTAAAACGAGAGTGGACAATATGTTCTTTTATATTTTTGTTTCTCTTGTATGCAAAGAGAGGTTTTGCAAGTTTCTGTTCAGAGGGGCAGTTGCTATTTAAAATATGCCAATTTGAGTTTATTACTTGTTTGATTTTGGCATCAATCGTGGAATGTTTTGTTATACAGACAATCTGTTCTTTTGGATTCCGGTGGTTGGTTATGAGTAGACAGTCACGGTCGTAATAACGGGCACGCTGTACGAGTGGCTCACCAGCCGGTGAGGGTAGCCTCTCTCAATGAATTTACTTCGCATGATTAAAGCTTGTCGGCCGAAATCGGCTAGATTAGTACAGTTGCGCCTGACTCTCAAGAATTGAGAGAAAGGGATACTATCTTTTTGTGATCTAGGATGAAAGCTATTGTAGTGTAAGAGAGTATTCCTGGCTGTAGGTTTGACGTGTAAGTCAACAATCAAACTGCCTCTATCGTTTATTATTTCTATGTCCAAAAATTCAACTTTATCACAACTAATGTGTGATGTGAAACGCAGATTTGGGTCTGCTGCATTTATCCATAGGATGAATTCATTTAAGGTCTCCCTCCCATCAGTCCAGACAAAGAAGATATCATCTATATATCTGGACCAATGGGAGACGGACTCAAAAAAGGGAGCTATGGTGTTATCAATGTACCTATCCTCAAATGCTGCTATAAATATATTGGCAATGGATGGTGCTACCGAAGCGCCCATACTTACACCTTTGGTCTGGCGGTAAGTATTGGATCCAAACTCAAAATAATTTTCTGTTAGAACAATTTCTAGGCATGCCATTAGGAAAGTTTTAGGGCAAGGTATATTGTGCAAGTCAATAAACCAGGATGTAGTCTTCATTGCCTCTGCTAGTGGAACATTGCTATATAGGGATTCTACATCCATGGTAACGAGTAGGTCTTGGTTGGAATTGAAGGCTAATCCCTCTATCTTTTTTATCATATCGCCTGTATCCCGAACATAGGATTTAATTTTTGGAATAAAGGGACTGCTGCATGACATATTTGACCCTGGCCTCTCTCCGGTGTTCACCGTGGAGCGAGCACATAGAACATTGGGGAAGAAGCCGCCGGTAGGAGCCCCGCCGAGACCTATCCTAGTAAAACTGCTAAACTACCAAGACAGAGACGTGTCGTAATGGGTGCGACTAAAGTTCTAACATGGAACATTCGAGGCTTGGGCGATGGCAGAAAGGCGAGGTTGATGCATAGCTACTTACTCAGACACAATATAGACATATGCTTTTTACAAGAAACGCACATAAACTCCACATGTTCTCTAAGGCTCAGGCATTCTAGATGGGGATCCACATACTCCGCTATTTATTCAAACTATGCCAGAGGAGTATCTGTACTTCTACGTAAGGGTATTGACTGGAGAGAACATGCTGTTACCTGTGATAAAGATGGCAGATCCGTGGTGTTGCATGGAACGTTACTGGGCAAGAGTGTGGTGCTTGCAGCCATGTATGGGCCGAATGTAGATGATCCGGAGTTCTTCAGGGAAGTGTGGGCGCAGATAACAATTCACAACTGCTCGACAATCATTTGGGGAGGCGATTATAATGTAGTGTTGTGCGATTCTCTAGACAGACGGGGCGCATCCAGATCACTACATCCGCATGCCCGGCAGGCACTGAATGATATCATTAGCAAAGGCTCACTTATCGATATATGGCGATTCCGGAACGCGCAAACCAAAGTGGGCACTTGTATTTCTGCTCAACACGCCACCTGGTCCAGACTGGACTTCTGGCTGGTGTCGCAAGATGTGGCCACATGGACGGTGGGTGTTGGGATATTGGCTCGCTCACTGTCTGATCACGCCCCCTGTCTTCTTGAGCTAGAAATTTCAGGGGCCCCCACTAGAGCTTTCACCTGGAGGCTCCCACCTCATGCGCTCCAGGATGTAGCTTTCACCGAAGAGATAAGGAAAGACATTGCTGACTATTTCACTAACAATGAAGGATCCGTTACCACGGACTCACTCTTATGGGACGCATTTAAGGTGTTATAAGTGGGCAATGTATTGTGCGACGGGCAGGGGTGTTAAAGGCAATCAGAGACACCATAGCTGGGATAGAGAGTGAGCTTAAAACACTTGAACAGTCGTTCTGTAATGATCCAACTCCAGACATAGCCGCACAAATAAAAGCTAAACTACTGGACCTCTCTGAGGAGGCTGAGCGCGAACTAAAATTCCTGGGCAAGCAGGCTGAAGCTAGGAGATATGGGGAAGGAGACAGGCCCAGTCGGACACTGGCCAAAATGATAAATGCTTCCACACCGCCTACACATGTGCACACACTTATGAATGCGGCTGGGAACACTATAGCGGGACAAAGTGAGATACTGCAGGCTTTCGCTACATACTACTCACATCTATATGAGTCCACACACGGTATACCACAAGACGCTCTCGAGTCATACTTAGAGTCCATAGCACTAGTGTGGTTCAATAATACACATCGCAAATACATGGACCAGCCGGTAACAGTTGAAGACATCGCGCAAACCATTAAAGCTCTCCCGCTGAATAAAGCTCCGGGTCCCGATGGTCATACAGCGGCATTTTATAAAACCTATGTGAAAGAACTGGCCCCACGGCTACACGCTGTTTTTGCTGGGGCACTAGAGGTGGGAATACTGCCTGAATCTATGAGGGAAGCCCTGATTATAACATTGCTGAAGCCGGACAAGGACAGTCAGTGCCTGGATTCCTACAGGCCCTTGTCACTAATAAATGTTGATGTAAAAATATATGCGAAGATAATAGCCGATCGATTGCAACCTTTACTCCCAATAGTGGCCCTCCCAGACCAATCTGGCTTCATACCTGGCCGAGCAACCTCACACAACCTGAGAACTGTGTTTTCGGTCTTGCATTATCTGCATCCGGATGTGCAAGCGGCAGTGATATTTTTAGATGCCACAAAAGCATTCGATTCTCTTGAATGGCCGTATCTATTTATTATCCTTGAGCGTATGGGATTTAGCCCGCTGTTCATTAATCAGATTCGATTGCTCTACACATCTCCAAAGGCTAGGGTGAGAGTGAATGGCATGATATCGGACCCTCTTCCAATCTCAAGAGGCACTAGACAGGGATGCCCGTTGTCCCCTCTTTTATTTGCAATTGCCATGGAGCCATTAGCGGCCAGAATCAGACATCATCATACCGCGAGAGGTATAGGCTTCAGCACCCGGAGCCTGCTAATATCACTATATGCAGATGACATCACCCTGTATGTGCTTAACCCAGCCGAGAACCTGAATCCATTGCTGAGAGAATTTGCTAAATTTGGAGGGCTATCGGGTGTATCTATAAACTGGTCAAAGTCAGTAATGTTTCCCCCTAACTGACAATACTCCTGAAGTACACTCAGATTTCCCTTTGCGATGGGAAGCGAATGAAGTTAAGTACCTTGGAATCTGGATTAGCCGTAATCTTCAGGATCCTTGGACATTAAATTTTGGAAGGGCTGTGACCTGGCTCGAAAGTAAAGTGGCAATATGGACGAAACTCCCCCTATCTCTGGCTGGTAGAATTGCATTAGCAAAAATGATCATGCTGCCCAAATTCCTCTATCTGTTTGCAAACATACCCATTCCACTGACGCAGCACTTCTTCACCTGCTTGCGCTCTCATCTCCTATCACTGGTGTGGGCAGGGAGTCAGGCCAGGGTCTCATGGGCATTGTTAACGCTGCCGCTGCGACAGGGTGGTATGGGAGCTCCAGACATGCAGCTGTATGCGCTGTGCGCACAGGCCCACTACCTTCACTTCTGGGCCTACCCCACACCTTACCAACCACATGTGGCGGTGGAACTAGACTCAGTGGCTCCGCTACCTCTTGGGGTGGCTTTATATTGCAAAACTCCCAGGCAAACACAGGACATTGACTCAGCCAACATGCTCCGTTGGACGTGGCGTGAGCTGCAAAAGCGTGCGGCCCTACCCCTCTTGTACGCGCCTGCGATCCCCCTCAAGCAGAACCCCATGCTCCCATGCTTAGAAGAAGGCAGAGGCGATGTATCCATTGCTGGATCTACACTGCGCACATTTGCTGATATATACCCAGATGGCATGTTACGTGATCTACAAGTTGCAGAGGAGGGCCAGCCCCTGTCCTTTAGGGACATGTTCACATACCACAAACTCAAGTCGGCATGTAAAGCACTTTGGGGCCAATTTCCAGATGAACCGCCACAATTACACGCACTCCAAAACATCTTAGCGAGGGCATACCCGAAGAAGCTGGTCTCTCGGTTATATAACTCCATGCAGGAACAATCCCCCATTGTGGTGCCAAAGTCTATGCAATTGTGGAAGGGGGAACTTGAAACACCTTTGACTGATGAGCAGTGGTCATTCTGTTGCAGGCAGCTGTTGGAACTTTCCCCAAACTATAAACTCAGATTAATACACTTTAAATTTCTCCACAGGTTCTCCCGCACTCCGCTAGCTCTACACCGCATGGGTATCAGGGAAGACGACAAATGCTGTAAGTGTGGGGAGGAGGGTGCTTCCTTTATACATGTGGCCTGGAACTGCCCAGATTTGTTTGAATACTGGTCAGATATTTTTGCTGCCATTAACAAAATTCTGCATAGAACTGATGATCTCTCCCCGCTTCTTGGCATCCTTGGGTGGGTGGCAAATACAGACCCTAAAAGTCGAAAATTGCATGCCTTGCTAATATTGTACGCTAAACGTCAGGTGGCTATGAAATGGGGGCGTAGAGCTAGACCTAAATTTGCAGACTGGCTGGCAGATGTAACATATGGACATGCGCAACTGGGAGTGTACTGGGATCTGTTGCCAACTGCCTCGAGGCCAAGGGACATTTGGGAGCCGTTTTTACAATGGTCACGGAGCAGGGCGGAGTCCCTCCTACTGGAACGAGATGTCAGCGACACATAGCTCATTAGCGCTGGGTTGTAGTCTCCCCCAGTGGAGGCGGTGCTGTAGCACCGCATTAAGCCACGTTGGCATTGTTATGTGATCAGAGATGCTTGAGACCGCGTTGCCTTATGCTAAGACCTAAGCCTGATGTAACAAACGATATGTACTCGCCCACTTCTAATGTATAATTACGAGATTTGACCATCAAAAAAGTGCACTTTTTCTGCAATGTAGGCTAGTTCATTGACATGACCCTGTTTGTGTAAAAAAAAAAAATGCTACAGTATACAAGATTTGATTCGCAAATGTACTGACGTGTGCCTGGTTTGTTAGTTAGTTACAAAAGAAAAACTCTTTATCCTACCGAAATGTGTTACAGCAGAGCCTATAAAGCTCGACTTTTCTAGTATACATATGCCATTGTAATATGTAACTGCTGCATTTGACTATGCAATTCTCAATAAACATATTAAAAAAAAAAAACCTTGTCCGCCTCCCACTTTGACTTGTTTCGAACACACCCTCCGTTTCACCTACTACCCCCTTTCCCACTCTCCATTATGTTTCCCATAGGCCTCCCTCACGTGGCTTGTTTATCACCTCGTCCATTCCTCGGTCGGTATTTGCGCGTTTTTGAGAACACGATAGACGGCAATTTGCTACAAACGGGTCCAGAATGACAACATGCAATGCAATGCTCCAGGTGGAGCGCGCCTCCCAATAGATTGCTTGACGTCAAATCACACTTTTTTTCTGGCTTTGATTGGAGTTTTAACCAAGCCGCAAGTGTCTGGAAGGTGCAAGCTGTTTACAAGTTTAATGCAGCAAAAAATAAGACACGTTTTTAAGAAATTCATAAACATCTGCTTTGCCGCTGGTTCTTTGTTTGAGCCAGTCATTTGCCCTTGGGCTTGTCACGCGCCCGCTTCTGCCTTCTTGTTTGACTCTCATGGGTTCCTTGTGGAAATACTGCGCCTCCGCCCGTGCCACGCACAGCCTGTTAGATACAAGGGTGTAGCGTTGAGCAAGGTACAGCGCCCAAGGTGTCGCAGCACTGGGATGTCAGTTGAAGGTCATGCAGACAGACCCCACCTTTTATATGAGCAGTCTTAGAATGTGTCTCTCCCGGTATTCACACTCCCCTATGCACACAACATTATAGACAATACAATAAGGACACAGGCACTTCACTGGAACTGAATAAAAGCATCTATCTAGCAATTATTATTGAGTCCTTCCTGGATCGCCACACAGACCTTCTTTCATGGACTCGCCACTCTGGAATCTCTGAATACTATAGGTGGGCGAGCCAGTAAACGAACAGGATGCGAACCAGAGCTAAGCCAAGGGTCTGCCTCGAATCTTAGAGCCTTTCCTTGAGCCGAGCATTGAAAATACTTGTTGTGTAAATCACTGATCAAACATCACATAAAATATGATAAAGTCTCTTTAAAATTCAATAGTGTTAAATGATTTTAAAAAAATGCGTTTCAGAGCACTTTAACAATTTCAAAACTTACTTTATACGGCAGACTACATTCTGGATAAAACAAACCACAGTTCCCCCAAATCTTGTAACAGGGCACCTCTAAGTACATCTCTTAAATATTCTCTTATAAGGTCCTAAAGGCAAGACCTATTGGCTATGCTAATGCTTGTTACACTTGCTTACACTGTCTGGGCATTGGTTGCATCTAATTAGTACCAGTTTAATACCCATATATAGCAATAAGCAGCAGAAAGGTGGCCAGTCAAGCTTTGCAGAGGGCCTTCCACTGCGCGACAGCACATGCTGCTACGTTTTTTGTAACTTTTGAACCGTATGAGCTAGAAACATTTTTTTTGTTAAAATCTGTAGATTATGCGGCAGATGATGGATTATGTAGCACGTGTCAAATCTATAACTATTTGAAAACCGCCCCAGCAGCTCAATTGCACGACTCCAATGGCCCTGCATATACTACTTCTATTGCTTCTGCAGCCCTTGAACCTCAAACCATTCTACCAATACTACTGCATACTAACTCACCGAACCCTCAGCATTCCAGTACCAGAACCTCACACACAATGCTACCAAGTTAACTCTATCCTAACCAGCAGTGCCTATTCCAATACCCATAATCGACCCTCACACACCATGCTTCCTAAGGTAACTCCATCCTAACCTGCAGTGCCTATTGCCATTGCCGCACCAGACCCCACATACCACGCTACTAAAGTAACTCCATCCTAACCTGCAGTGCCTATTGCCATTGTCGCACTAGACCCCACACACCACACTACTAAAGTAACTCCATCCTAACCTGCAGTGCCTATTGCCATTGCCGCACCAGACCCCACATACCACGCTACTAAAGTAACTCCATCCTAACCTGCAGTGCCTATTGCCATTGCCTCATTAGACCCTCACACACCACGCTATTAAAGTAACTTCATCCTAACCTGCAGTGCCTATTGCCATTGCCGCACTAGACCCCACACACCACGCTACTAAAGTAACTCCATCCTAACCCGCAGTGCCTATTGCCATTGCCACACTAGACACCACACACCATGCCACAAAGGTAACTCCATCCTAACCAGCAGTGCCTATTGCCATTGACGCATTAGACCCTCACACACCACGCTATTAAAGTAACTTCATCCTAACCTGCAGTGCGCACTGAAATTCCTGTACTAGAACAGTCACACACCACGCTACTATGGTAACTCCATTCTAACCAGCAGTGCCTATTGCCACATTAGACTCTCACAAACCAAGCTACCAAGATAACTCTATTTTAACATGCAGTGCCTAATTACATTGCTGCACTAGACCCTCACACACCACGCTACTAAAGTAACTCCATCCTAACTAGCAGTGCCTATTGCCATTGCTGCACAAGACTCTCACAAACCAGGCTACCAAGTTAACTCCATTATAACCTGCAGTGCCTATTTGCATTGCTGCACTAGACCCTCACACACCACGCTACCAAGGTAACTTATTCTAACCAGCAATGTCTATTGCCATTGCCGCACTAGACCCTCACACACCAGGCTACTGAGATAACTCCATTCTAACCTGTAGTGCCTATTGCCATTTCCGCTTTAGACCCTCACAAACCACGTTATTAAGGTTACTCCATTCTAATCAGCAGTGCCTATTACCATTTCAATACCAGAACCTCACACACCACATTACCAAGGTAACTCCATCCTGAGCTGCAGTACCTACTGCCATCCCAGTACTAGACCCTCACACACTGCTCTAGCAAAAGGCCTCCATCGTAACCTGCATCACCTCCAGACATTCTAGTACTGGAACCCTGCCAATGCACATCTATTCTTCTCTGACACGATAATATCTGGGACATGATATCTTTCGTAGTCCTTGATACGCCCCCACAAAGCCCCGTTACACACCTATTGGGTCACCCCATCTCATCATCTCACACGCTGCCATGCCACTGCCTGTGTATTCCCCCTGAGCATCCCCTGGTGTTGCAGTACCTCCATCTCTCCCACTGAACTCGTCTTTATGTTTTCAGTATAGACTCCTTAGCTGCCGGTATACCTCAGTGCTTCTGTGGAGCACCCATGGATCTTGACGCTGCCCCAGATTTACAAAATTATGTACACCTAGGAAAGCCAAATTATTACACCTCCCAAGGTGAGGTGAGACAAAGAAAAATAATTAAAGGTTTTCTCGTTTCTACATGTGATGCGTGTTCTGCAGCACACGTACAAAGAGAAAAACCCCTCTTAGGATTGTTTCTGTGCAGGAAGGACCTTCTTTCACAAAAACAATCCTGCTTGCAACGGAGGCACCCTTGCAATATGGTGAACGGGTGCCTATATTGGCACTAGGCTGCCGAAATGGCCCCAGCACGGGGAAAGGACAGGAATGCACCCTATTGCATGAATACGGTGCATTCCTGCCTTTTCACTTTGGTGTTGGGCAGGGCAGCAGGGTGACTTGCTGCGCTTCCCTACGCCAACATGTTGTAAATGAGGGCCTTAGTTTATGTGTCTAAGCCATGCCCTCATTTACATAGGCTATGCCCCTTTTAGAGACCCCCTACCTTTGGCATCCTAGTTAAAGCTCTGCCAGAACGATTACTTCTACTAATATAGCTCTGTCCCAAACCACTTTTTTGTGATTCTGCGAGTTTGGATCCATTATGTGATAGGCAACACAAGCTGTGGACATCAGCCCTCCCTTGAAACTGGTCTCTGTAATTCCACAAGGTGAGGGCCTTCACCAAGCTCAGCCAACAGACCCTGCTTATTCCCCGAAGCATTTCACTTAAATAATCCCACAAGCAGCTCGGCCAAAGCCCCTCAGTCCTCCGCCGAAGGACACTTCACTTTCGCTATGCAGATGCTCCTAGGAAACACAGCCCTGCGGGCAGCCATTGTTCATCCCAGAGTGGCCGTACACCTCCGGATGGGCGGAGGGAGTTATCATGTTCTCTCTCTCTCCTGATTTGATTTCCTCCTTAAAACTTTCCTTTTATTCAGACGCCTGCCCAGCAGCGCCTCTTCCTGCCTTTAGGCTGGATGCCTCGGCCCTGGATGTCCCCCAGAATAACCATGCTGGAGTTCAGAAGGTGCAATAATTTGCATGTGTTTTCTCGGTCACTCCTCTACAGATCTGTATAGCGCCGGGACACTCTGTCCGAGTAGCCGAGCGCTTTATAAGACCCCCATTAACATAACATAACATAACAAATGAGCAATAAAGATGCCTTCACATTTTTAGGTCGAGGACCGAAGGCTGCGCTTGCGCAGTCTCCGGGAGGAGATTTAATGTTTTGGAGTATGGGGGCTTGAACCCGCCTCTCTCCTCCATTGGCTGGCTTCCTAAACGGAGGCCAGCCATTGGAGGAGAGGGTCATCACTCCTTTAAAGCCCCACTCTCTTTCGGATTCGGGGGCGTGTTTTTTTGCGTTCTTTCGACTGTGATGTCATCCGTCACTCAGAACGCCAAAAACACGCCCCCGAATCCGAAATTTTCGGACGTTTGCAGCCGCCATTTTTTTTCTTGTTTTTTATTTCCCGGAGTAGGTGATAAGTAGTACAGCGTCCCTGAAATAGCGGCGGGACCCCCGTTTGGCTTGCGGGATTCGGCTCACAGACATGGGCTATACGACCTTGGATATCGTTAGAAATGTTATGCGCTCCTGGCTTTTGAAGAAACAAGCCCCACAGCCCTTCACTTGAGCGGTCCGCTGGGAAATCTTTGCTTTTACCAACCGATTGAGCCTTTTTGAAACAGAAACACCGTCTACGCTTTGTCTTTTGCTTCCAGCTCACCCAGACAATATCTTTTAACAGTACAGCGATTTAAGCTTCTGGAAACGTGCCCAGCCTCCACAGATCCCAGCTGCTTGTGATTTAACTGCAGCCAGCCTTCGCTGCCCTCCAAGGATCGCCCGGCTCCTTATTTGCACACCGACATAAACATATGCTCTCTGTTTTGGTTATCTGGGATTCGTGGCTTATCTGCCACTTTAATTGAGGCGTCCATCTGTCAGGTGGGCTCGGTGAGCGGGCGCGAGGGGTTCCCAAATCTGGACACAACCCGCTCGCCACCTGTTGCAGTTCAAGATGAGGGGCACCGGCGAGGACGCGGACGGTTTCAACGGAGAAGCTTCTAGCACGTCAATAATCATGGGGGCCAGCAGACCCCTACCAGTCCTCCACGGAGCCCGTCATGCAGAGGCATGGGCTGGGGGGCATGCGGTGTGACTCGGACTACCTGCGCTCCCATCTCGGCATTCTCAAAGTAATCGAAGTGGTAAGTGATTTTCGACCATGAGCTACCTGGACGAGACCCTCTCTGCTTAACATCCCCTAGGTGGTATGCGATCTTCTGTATGTTAACCGTATGAACTGACACCCCCTTGCATTATTGGGCTGGGTATTGGTGGGGATGCGGGTTAAGAGGGAGTAACCTGGGGGCAATCGAAGGTTGAACAATCTATATTTTAATCCCATTAACAGGGTTAAGGATGTATTGCGCCCTGGTGGCTCGAAATGTTTGTCATAAAAAAAGAGGATATTGTCATTTCAATTGTAATTTATTCTAAATATTTCCCCCTCCTAATTAGATACATGTTCAGTTAAAATATAAGAATGCCATTTTAAGATGATCGTTCACAGTTATTTAAAAGTGATATTATGCATGCTCCTCCCCAATACTGCACGGAAATCCACGCTAGGGCTTTGTTTGTTATACACATGTTACTTTTTATTATCTTTAGCAGGCGATGGTGTAAAGTATATCCACGCCTTTCATTTTGTAAGCATTTCTATATTAATTGTGTTTATAAGCGCAAACATGGAGCAGCATTTGTATATGGGCGGCCTCCTGAGGACACCTTACATGGGACGTTGCTATAATGTGTTTTGTTTTTTTAAGTACAGTCACTGTCTGCTTGATACTGTCAGTCAAATTGTGGTCAGCTATCTGGTGGTAATTAGCCCAAAGTACTCCACATTGTGCTCACATTTCTTTGTTGTAGAAGTTCAGATTCGGATAACACAAGTGCTGTGCTCTTTCTAGATAGGTGTGTGTCTCTATTGCTTTCTAAACAGGCAAAATGTGAAATAAATCTAGTCAAGAATTTCTGTCGCTTAGGTGATACAGTTGACACAAATATTAAACCAATATGACTTTAGGCATGTAGCATAAAAGCAGGAGAGAATAGCAACTTGCCTGTACCAGTCAAGGCGCTCTCATGCTCATATTCTAGACGTATACGGGTGCAGCATCCCTATGGCTGAATATTATTTCATTGCAAACTTTGCAGCAGTGTTGTCACGTTAGTTATAGCCTCAACAATCCTAGCTGATGCTAGTTGTAATATGGAGCTCTAAAAATGTACTTTGGGTGGCGTGGCCAAGATGGCGGGGTGAGCGGACGCTTCCTCCCGTAGCTCCTCCGGCCCGGCCCGATTCTAGCGCTTCTCTCCCCCCCGCGGCTGCACTGCGGGCGAGGGTACTGTGCCGGAGTGCCTGGGGCACATTTTGGTGCCGCTTATACTTCTGGGGCCCCGGGGGAAGTTTCCGAGAGGTCTCTCCAGAGATCGCTCCGAGGATTGGAGCCGGGTCGCCCCGAGGAGAAGAGCCTGGAGGCGGAGCGTGGAGCGGCGCTGTCCGCGCGCCTTGGCTGGCCCGGGCGCTGCACGGCGGACTGGACGGACTCCGGGGAGTGAGGCAGCTTCCTGACCGGTGCCTGGTGGCGGGCACCGTAGCTGGGCGACGGACCTTAGCCCTGGCCGCGACCCCCCCACTGCCCGGTGTCTCGAAGGGCGGCGCCTTCCGCATCCCGCGCCCGGAGGCGCTGATGGCGGTGTTTGGACGGAGCCCGAGCCGGGCACTCGACTGGTAGTGGAGGGGAGCGCCGATTTCAGACTTTCCGGCCCCGTCCTCATTTGAGTGTTGCCCACGGACTTGCTGGCCCGGGCTGCCTTCTTGGGTCCCACCCTCCCGCCATCTTGTCTTTGTTTGGCTGTACCTGGTGAACCCTGCCCGCGCCCTTTTCACACGGGAGCCTCGTCTCGTTCTGGCGCCAGTTCATCTGCTGCCCTCCCTGGGAACCCGGGACGGGAGACCTGCTCTTCGGACTTTGCTGCCTGCCTGCCCTGTTGGTCCGGGGGCCGTCTTGCCCGCGCCCGGTCCGCCATCTTGTCGCCTGTGACGCACTACCCTTGTCCTCGGCGAGGGCCTCGCATCTTGTGCCCACGAGCGGTGGCGATCGCCTGCGGCAACTGACCCTGGACTTTGCTGGGCCCTAGGATGGCTGGAAGACGTGGCGCAGCACGGGGAGATCGCACCTTGCCGGAAATGCTCGGCAGGCCCCAGCAACTACGCGACAGGGCGCTGCCGTCCCCGGGGGCATCCCGGGTGTCCACGGGCGCAACTGCGGTCGAGCCGCCGGTCACGCGGTCCTTCATGGAGGACTTATTCGCCTCCCTCAAGGAGGACTTTCAGACTCTGAAGGCTGAGGTGGCAGGAGAGATCCGGGAGGTGCGCAGGGATGTCGAGGGCCTGGGTGAACGGGTCGACGCGGTGGAGACGGCGGCTCAGAGTCGCGATGAGGAGATAACCCATCTCCAACAGGATGTCCTCCGCCTCCGGGAGCAATGTGTCGAGCTCCAGGCCCACTCGGAGGACCTCGAGAACAGGTCCAGGCGGAATAACATCCGGGTGCGGGGTGTTTCATCCGCCGACGAAGGTGCGGACCTGGTGGCTTATCTGCAGGACCTGTTCCGCGACATCTTGGAGGAGGGAGCGGATTTCCCCATCCGCATTGACAGAGCACACAGGGTGGGCCGCCAGCGCCAGTCATCGGCGCCCCCGCCTGATATCCTGGCGTTCTTGCCGGATTTCCCTCTAAAGGAGCGCATCATGACGGAGGCCCGTAGGAAGCAGCCGCTGACCTTCCGCGACCGACCTGTGGCGCTTTATCAGGACCTGTCCGCTATCACGCTGCAAAAGCGCAGGTCCTTCCGCATCGCTACAGACTTTCTGCGAGAGCACGAGACGGCCTATTCTTGGGGTCACCCCTTCCGTCTTATCTTTCGATGGAATGGGGTACTGCATCAGCTGCGCTCCTTACAGGATGTTTGCGGGGTGCTGGGTCTTACTACTACGGCGGAGGACGGGGCTACGCCCGCGCGGAGGCGCCCCGAGCGGCGGGGCCGACGGAGGTCGAGAAGGCGCCCATCGTCAGCGCCGGTGAGTCGTCCGGACTCGCCCACCATCAGAGCTGAAATGGCGGAGGCCCTGAGGACTGCGGCCGAGGACTTGCCTGCGTCTACTGGTGTGGCCTTAACGGCCTAATTTTTCTCCGGGGGGAGAGGTTCTTAGCTTTAACGATGTTGGGCTGGGGCTGGGGGGGCGGGGGGGTGGTGCGTGGCTGGACGTCCACTTGACTGTTTTCTGCAGACTCGCCCATTTGGGCTAGACTGAGACTATGGGGTGGGGGGTTTTTTTCCTTTTTGTTTTGGCCGGTTGCCATAAGTGGTTTTTGGGGGGGTTTCATTGTTGGTTTGTTGTGGGGGGGGTCCCGTCCGATGTAGTCCGACCGAGTACGAGGCCGCCGCTGGCCTTCCCTGCGCCCCTGCCCCGCGCGCCCCCTCCGCTGATCCCCCATCTGCTTCATAGCGTGCTGCTCCCCTGGAGGCGATGCCGCCCCTGAAGGTAGTGACCCTTAATGTTAAGGGTCTGAATAATCCCGTGAAGCGTAGGGCGATCCTCTCCCTGTTAGAAGGGTCGCGGGCGGATATTTGCCTCCTGCAGGAGACTCATTTACTCTCCGGAGATTGCCATAGGTTGCGCTCTGCCAAGTTCCCCACGCAACTATTTTCCTCTGCTGCGACTAAGACCGCTGGGGTGGCCATTCTTCTAGCCAGCTCTTTTAGAGGGGAGGTGCTGTATAAACATGCCGAGCAGAAGGGGAGGCTCTTAGTGTACCGCATGCGCTTGGGGGGTGTTGCCTTTACGGTTGGTTCGGTTTATAGCCCAAACGACCACCAGGATCATTTCCTGGAGTCGGTGTTGGTGGACGTTACTGCCTCGCCCGATCGCCATATCATTCTGGGGGGAGACCTGAATATAGTCTTCGACTCCGCTCTAGATAGGTCTGCTCAGCGCTTCCCGCAAACGGGGGAGCTTTCTGCGGCGGTGCGGGACCGGCTTGCAGAGACGGACTTGCATGACCTCTGGCGTACCATGCATCCCACCGATAGGGATTACTCCTACTTTTCCCATGCGCACCGCACTTATTCGCGGTTGGATTACCTCTTGGTGAGCGGCCCGCTTCGCTCGGCCGCCGTGGCGGCGGACATCGGGGTCTTGTCCCTGTCCGACCACGCGCCGGTTTCCGGGGTCTTTGCGTGGCCGGCGGCCCCCCCCTCGAGAGGGATGTGGCGGCTTCGGGACACGCTGCTCCATAGGAAATCGGTGGTGAAGCGAGTGGACGAGGTCATCCGGGACTTCCAGACCCACAATGACAACTCTGACACGTCCCTGGCTACGTAGTGGGCGGCTTTGAAAACGGTCGTCAGGGGAGAGTTTATCTCCATTTCCTCGGCCGAAAATAAGGAACGCCAGCGCAAGAGGGACGAGCTGACGGCGCAGGTTAGGGAGCTTGAGCAGGTACACCGCCGTACAGGGGCTCCTCGCGTTTGGAGGCAACTGAAGGCGGCACGGAAACTCCTCTCTGCGCTGGATCTTGATCGGGCGGAGTACGCGGCGCTGCGCCTGAAGCATGCCTTTTACACCGGCGGAGACAGATGCGGTAAGCTTCTGGCCCATAGGCTCAGGGCTGCGCAGCAACGCAATGTGGTGAAGGAGCTGGTGGGAGTGGATGGGATTCCGGTTTCCGGGGACGCGGAGGTGGCGGATACCTTTCGATCCATTTACGAGGCACTGTACACTTCGGAGTCTTCCCCACCGGGAGAGGCTGAGGCCTATCTGGAGTCCGTGACCCTCCCGGCCCTGGACCCCTCCCAGGCGGACCACCTAGAGAGGGACATTCACGTGGAGGAGATCATCTCCGCGATCGCAAGGCTGAAGCATGGTAAAGCCCCGGGCCCGGATGGCTACACGACCTTGTTCTACAAGACCTTCTGTCCCGCTGTCGCTCCTCTCTTGGCTCGCTTGTTCAATTCCTTCTCCGAACCGGGCGCCATCCCACCGGACCTCCTCTCGGCGACTGTATCGGTTATCCCCAAGCCGGGGAAGGACCGGACCTTGTGTGGCTCGTACCGGCCCATTTCGCTCCTGAACGTGGACCTCAAACTTTACACCGGAATCTTGGCGGCCAGACTGGGTCTCCTCTTACCGGGTTTGGTGGAGGCGGATCAGGCCGGTTTTGTGCCTGGTCGGCAGACGGTCGACCATACGAAGAGGGTGGCGCATGTGCTGGAAAAGGCCTCACGCGTCCCGGGGGAGCGGATGCTGCTATCGGTCGATGCGGAGAAGGCCTTTGATAGGGTTCATTGGCCGTACCTCGAGCTGGTCCTTGGGAAACTGGGGATCGGTGAGAAGTTCCGCACTATGGTCTTTAACTGCTATAGGAGACCGTCGGCGTCAGTTCGTGTCAATGGACACAGCTCCAGCAGCTTCACCATTGAGCGCGGCACGAGACAGGGTTGCCCTCTCTCGCCGCTCCTCTTCGCCCTTTATATGGAGCCGTTTGCGCACAGAATCCGCGACAACCCGGACGCTATTGGGGTGAAGATGGGGCAATACACACACACTGTCAGCTTATACGCGGACGATGTCTTGCTGACCCTAGATGACCCCAGGCGATCACTCCCTGCCTGCGTCCAGGAGCTGGATGCTTTTGCCCGCGTTGCGGGCTTTAAAATGAATGTGGCCAAGTCGGCGGCACTGGATGTGTCGCTCTCTGCCGACACCAGACGGGACCTTCAGAGTCTCTTCCCTTTGCAGTGGTCCTCCTCCACGGTGCCTTACCTGGGCATTTTGCTTGCTCCCACCCTGCCTGCCATGGTCGCAGCTAACTATTCCTCTTTAGGCAAAAAGATAAAGGAGGAACTTGGCCGATGGAACAAGGGCTTACTCTCGTGGCTGGGCCGTGTTGCGGCGGTGAAGATGACGATACTGCCCCAGATCCTGTATCTCTTTCGCGCTCTGCCTCTTCAACCCCCCGTGGGTTGGATACGGCAGGCGCAGACAGACATCTCCCGCTTTGTGTGGCAGGGTCGTAAGCCTCGGATGAGGCGGGTCCTCTCCATGCTTGCTCCGGAGGCGGGAGGGCTCGGAATCCCGGACCTCCGGAAGTACTTTCAGGCGGCGCAGCTTAGGTACCTGGTTGAGTGGAGCCGGTGGGAATCGGACAAACATTGGCTCTTTCAGGACCAGGCAGTGGCTGGCCGTACCCTCCAGGAGGTCCCGTTCCTACGGCGCATTCACCGCCCGCCTAATCTCTACGCCTCTTTTATCACCCGGGTCCCGCTAAGAGTGTGGGACGCGGTGTGTGAGCTTCGGGAGCTCACCACTTTTCCGTCGCCGTTCACTCCCATTGCTGGCAACCCGGACTTCACTCCGGGTCTGGAGCCGGGGGCCTTTTCCCACTGGGTGCATGCGGGATGTAGAGCGCTTTTCCAGATTTACGGCCCGGATGGCGTGCTCCCCTTCCAGCAGCTCCGACAGGAGTTTGGCTTGACGGAGGGGGATAGACTGCGCTACATGCAAGTCCGCCATTGGGCTCTTCAGCCCTTAGTGCGTGACGTCGCCGCCCGTACGATTACGCCCTATGAGCGATGGTTGGTGACCCGGGCCTCGGACGCCAAACTCATCACTGATTTGTATAAATTTCTCCAACCCCCGCCGTTCCACTACCATAACCCAGGGAGGGAGCGTTGGCATAGGGAACTGGGCAGGACCCTGAGCCACAAGGAATGGGATGGGATTGCATATCGGGCGAGGCACTCTGCGTACCACACTGGGCTGACGGAAACCTTCACTAAAGTGTCCACCTATTGGTACTACACCCCGGTGCGGCTCTACGAGATGCGCAAGCTAGGCGATAAGGGATGTTGGCGCGGCTGCGGGCAGGAGGGCACCCTCACGCACATTCTCTGGGAGTGCCCGGTGCTGTCGGCCTACTGGAAGGAGGTCTTAGATGAGGTGGATAGGCATTTTGAGATTGAGCTCCCGCGCTTCCCCGCGTATGTCTTGCTTGGCCTCCCCAATGACTTAATGTACCCGCTGAAATCCCGCAGGGGTAGGCAGATTGCGATTGCGCTAGGCTCGCCATCCAGAATATACTTGTCCTTTGGCGCACACCCACTGCCCCCTCCATTACTGGCTGGTTGCATAGGCTCTGGCAGGTACTGGGTATGGAGAAGATGTCGCTAACAGTGGCTGGGAAGGTTGACCAGTTTGAGGAGCTCTGGCAGCCCTTTTTGGCGCTGCTGTCCACGGAATTTCACGAGATAACGTGTCCACGGTACCTGCGCCTCCTTAGGCTGACACCGCCAGTGCCAGCGGCGGAGTGATTCTGCGGGTTGGGGACCGGGGATCGGGGGTGGGAGGTGGGGGGGTTTTATGCTTCTATTGCTGACTTTCGGACGGGGTTGTTGGGGTGTTGTTTTCTCTTTTTTCTTTTCTTTCCTTCTTGCTTTTTCCTTCTTCTCTTTTCTGGGGTCGGGGGGCTGGTGGAACGGTCTGCTTCTCCTTAGCTGTGTCGCGGAGTGCTCTTTTGGCTTCGCCTTGCCTAGGGAGTGGGGGCCTACGGGGGGTTGTTCACAATGCCTTATTGCCTTCTGTTCTTGCCCTGTTACCCTCTGGGGCACCCTACCTTCCTCCTCTTCTTCTGACTCGCTGCAACGTTTTGCTCTTTGTATTGTGTGGTTACCTGACCTCCTGCTCCCCCCCCCCGTGTTTTTTATGCCTTAATAAAATACTTTAAACCTAAAAATGTACTTTGTCCGATTCTCCCTATAGAAATTTAATAAGTGCGATGTTTTACTGACTACTGCTTCTAGCTCTGAAAAAAGTATATTCACCTATCCTTTTAATAACTATTCCTAAATGGCTTGACTTTCAAATGTAGTACAGTGAAAACAGAAATGCTTAGGATGGTAACAGCTCAGATTTCACTTTAACAACCCTAAACAGAAATTATAGAGAATGAGACTGGTGCCACATGAGTAAATGTTCCGACTTTATTTTGTACCCACATGTATGATGCTTGCTGCTGTAAAAGAATTCTGCAGTACGGATGCCTTCTCACTGATATTCGTGTCATTGGCATGTATGAACAAGACTTAGTTAATAGATGCGTCACAACACAGATATTGCTGCACCGTCCATTTGCGAGCCACGCTTCTGCCAGGGAAGCATACTTTTGTGTCTAAGTGTCGACATTAACGCCACAGTTTATTGTCCCCCAACCACTAATCAACACATTGAGTTCACTAACTGCTACTGTAATGAAAAAGCTATCCAACACTTCTTGCTACAAAATTGAAAGTCATTATCGACTACGAGTACTTAGCTGCTCCTCAAGTGACAGCTACCTCTGTAGCTATTATTCAGAGTCAATATATATGCAGGTGGATATTTCGGAACTGTTACTGTGGAGGTGTGCTGATTGCAGGAGCAGTGTTGCCTGTTGTAGTAGGGGACCCATGCAGTGGTGTTACGTGGGGGAGGGGTGGGGGCAGCTGCAATGGTAATGAATGGAAAAGGTTTTGGGAGATGTTGTGATGATGAAATGGGAGAAGAAAACGTAGGAGAACTCTGCAGTGGTGATGCTAGTGTGTGCGTGGCTCTGTCTGTGTGGCTCTGTCTGTGTGCGTGGCTCTGTCTGTGTGCGCGGCTCTGTCTGTGTGTGCGCGGCTCTGTGTGTGTGTGTGTGTGTGTGTGCGCGCACGGCTCTGTCTGTGGCTCTGTGTGGATAGCTTTTTTTGTAGGTGGCTCTATGTGTGGGTGGCTCTATGTGTGGGTGGCTCTGTGTGTGGGTGGCTCTATGTGTGGGTGGCTCTATGTGTGGGTGGCTCTGTGTGTGGGTGGCTCTGTGTGTGGGTGGCTCTATGTGAATGAGTGAGTGTGTGTGTGTGTGAGAGAGAGAGAGAGAGAGAGAGAGAGAGAGAGAGAGAGAGAGAGAGAGAGAGAGAGAGAGAGAGGGGAGAGAGAGAGAGAGAGAGAGAGAGAGAGAGAGAGAGAGAGAGAGAGAGAGAGAGAGAGAGAGAGAGAGAGAGAGAGAGAGAGAGAGAGAGAGAGAGAGAGAGAGAGAGAGAGAGAGAGAGAGAGAGAGAGAGAGAGAGAGAGAGAGAGAGAGAGAGGTCAGGCATATGTGAGCGATTAAACTATTGGCATTGTAAATGACAATGCTATTTATTTATGATTTTAAAACAAAAAACGAAAAAAATGTCATAAGCAATGCCAACAGCTCTACCTTTAATAATGCCGAGACCATTGCATTGTAAATGCTTGTTTTTTTATCTTGTCTCATGCATTCAAAGAAAAATGTCTGCCTGTCTTCTGACAAATTGCTGCTTGTTTAGAAACTGGAGTGTACTTTTATTTCTCTGACTGCAAAGTGAGATTATTTTGTTAAAGTGATATAGGGGACAATCTTGCAGAGGTACAAGAAACACATGGGAAGGCTGTAGGGCGTCCTTTTCTAACAAACAACATTTTAATATCAGTAAATGAACTATACGCATATTTGTAATTAGATCAGTAATTCGAAAAGCACAAAAGATGCGCCTTTTTGGAAAATGTGTTGGAACCAAAGATTTTAAGAGGATCAAAACAAGTCAAGACACTTTACTTGGTGATGCAAAAATTATAACATTTGCTGAAATCCAATTTGCACACATCATTGTTTTTGACGCTATATAGTTTCACCCATGTAAATGTTGTGGCCATTTCATTGGAAAATGTGCTATCTGTAAAAGACAGTGTGCTACCTCATCAGTGCTTCAAAATGCACCACTGGCTACATAACACACCGTTACCACCCTCCTGCTAAATGGGCACGGCACATGTGCTACGCCTGTGTTTTTTGTGTGGCACTTGGATTTTTCACAGTCCCTATGACTTCAGCGTAGTAACATTAATTGCAGCACCCCCACTCTGAATATTGTTCCAGCATCATTGGAGTTGTGGAACTCTATCACCATATTCTTACATTTTTAATTAATGTTCCACTCAGTTAAAAAGATGGCATGTTTAGACCATTTTAACTGTATTTAAAAATTAAAGAATATATGTGATAGATGTCTATAACTCAATTATAATCTATGGGGAGTTTAGTTTACTTTGTTCACATTATGGTGCTTAGATGGTAGATAGAGGTCACCTTCATCTACACACCTCACTCTTCTACTTATTTTTTACATTAGTGTACGGTTAGGTCACAATATTTTTCTGTCAAGTAAGTGCCAATGATGACAGATTGAACCACCTGGTGAGTACCACCCAGTAGCTCCATGGATGGTGCTTACGCGAGGCACCTCCTGACCCACCTCACATTTCTTTACATACAAAACCTTTCAAAAAAATATCTTGATTTTGTTAGCCCTTTTTGAGACTATTGACTGGTGGGCTTTCGACCTGTTTTGTGTGGTTGATGAACTTTTAATACGACTAACACATATGGGTGGGAATGACTAGATAAGCTAACATTGCCTCACCAAGGTGTAAGACATGATACTCATTTAGTAAAAATTGTTTGAAATAGTTATGTGTTTTTTTATACCCAGGTCTTGTTTTTTGGCATTCTTGAGTGGAGGGCGTCCTAGTTATAGTTCCCTCTTATGCTCCTTATTTGATAGATGACATCCTGAATGATAACGATCCATACAGAGGGAGAATAAAGTTATTGAAACAATACATAGACGATATACTGATCATCTGGAATGGAAAGAGACAGTAAAAAGACCCCTTTTTGAAATGTATTAACCCTTTGGCCACTGCTGCGATTTCGCGGCACTGCGGCCGTTTTAAAAAACGGGCGGGGCTGCGTTGGCCGTTGAACGTGCGCAGCACCAGCCAGGTAGTGCTCAACGGCCGATGGCAGCACTTAACGGGTTAATGGACGTGATACAAATTTGAAGTTCTCACACACATCAAACACCATGACCATAACTTTCCTAGATGAAACAATATTCACAGAGGATGGCAGATTACAGTCAAAAACTTAACAGAAGTCCACGGACAAGGATACCTTACTCAAATGTTTCCACTGCAGAGCACTCAGGGAGAATTTACCAGATACGGTCAATTTTAGAGATTAAGTAGAAACTGTAGTAAAATAGGGGATTTCAAAGCACAAGCCAAATCTCTTACAGAGAAGGTACGGGAACACGACTATCCAGAAAAAAAGTATAAGGACAACTCAAAAACATACACGCAGCCAAAACAGAGATGCCCTGTTAAAGGAACAGACCAAGGTGGATGTTGCCACTCCTTTGACATGTGTCACTGATGGAGCAAGGACTCTTAAAAAAGAAGCTTGCTCGGAAGCAATCCACTCAAATCACATCGAAAGTTCGAAAAATCTTTATTTCGGTCACATGATCATAAAAGATATACATAACATCATAAAACAATTCATTTACAAATTAAGAACGCATTAAATAAGAACAGTGATCGTGGTTAATTAATATGATTGAGGTGTGACAGAAATCAAGTCTATACTGAGTCACCAAGTCTCTTAATATAGCGTTTGCGGGCATACCACATTGAAGTTAAAAATTTGGATAATGAAAAAACCAGAATTGGGGCCAAATCAGTCTTTAAAACTTTATAGGCAGGCAAAAAAGTTCTGAATCCCATGTTTTTAAGTAAAGGAACGAGCCAGTACTTCCTACTCCTCTCGTAGGCTGGACAAAAGAAGATCACATGTGCATCGTTCTCTTTTACATGGGCACAAGCAGGACAGTTTTCAGTAGAAGGGTGGGAGGACCATGTTGCTGTGAAGGATGCCAAGGGGAGGGTCCCATATCTCCATTGAAGGAATAATTTCCTGGTTATTGCCGGGGTCATGGCGTCTAGGACACTTTCCAGTTGATAAGAGTCTTTAATTTTTATGAACTGATCGGTTAGGGATCCATCTCGGATGCCATTAACGGATTGTAGCAGCATATGATCATAATATGCTCTTGATAGTGCTTTTCTGGAGGTCCTAGTACTTGTGTTTGCTGGATCTGACCAGAGTTCAGGGAATCCAATTACCTCAAAAGTTCTCTTAATGTATTTTAGCCACGGTATTCTGGTGGCATTCGGCAACATTAAGAATTCCTGTAGCTCTGCTCTATAAGTACTGAGATCTGGGCTGCTCCATAGGCGTCTCCAAAATGCAAGCGGTTTGAGCCCCAGCTCCTCAGTTATAGGCCGGAGGCCCAGATCCAGCCTTAGAGGGAGAATTGGAGTGCTCAGTGGAAGAGCGGTGATCTGCCTCAGGAACTTGTTCTCAGTAGTGAGTAGTTTTGGTGATGGGATATGGCCCCACAGTTCGCCCCCATAAGTGACACCTCCTCGAGCCTGTGCCTTGTAAATATGAATGACGGGGGTGAGTGGCCGGTAGGGTGATTTATTCGCTAATCTCATTATGCCGCCCGCCAACTGTGCCAGTTTAATGTTAGCTTTTAACTGATGGGGTAACCACGTTAAATTTTCATTGAGCGTAATCCCCAGGTATTCGATGGTATGGACCCGTTCCAATTGGACTGTACCTAGGGTGGGTGGTGGGCGGTTAAGGGGTTTGGGATTGAGAATCATGAATTTGGTTTTCTGCGGGTTGATTTCGAGTCCCCTATCAGTGCAGAACTCCAGAAAACCATTCAAGACTCGTTGTATGCCCATCGGGGATTTAGACAGCAGCAGGGTGTCGTCTGCAAACATAATTGCAGGCACCCTGCTGCCAGTCAATTTTGGAGCATCAATGTTAGGGATCCTCTCCAAATGAGCGATTACCCCGTTCACAAAGAGGCAGAACAGGGTCGGTGCGAGCACGCAACCCTGCCTTACCCCTCTGCAAACGGGGAACCTTCCTGTTAATTTACCACCTCTACTGCACCTGACCCGCGCGTAGTTGTTGTGGTGTAGTCTCATGAGGATTGCCAAAATGTCTCCCGGGACATTCATCTCCTCCATAACCTGCCATAGTTTCGCTCTTGGAACCAAATCGAAGGCGGCACGTAAGTCCACAAAGACTGTGTACAAAGTGCCGCCCTCGATTAGTGCTGTTTTCCAATATAACAGGTTCAACCTGAAAATTTGATCGGTTGTGGACACCCCTTGCCTAAATCCCGCCTGGTAAGGAGTCAAAATCTCCATCTCTTCAATCCAGTTCTGTAGCCTATCTAAGATCAGTCTCCCAAAGAGCTTTTGGGATACGTCAATAAGACTGATCGGACGATAATTGGATGGGAGCAGAGGGGATCCCTTCTTTAAGATAGGGACCACCTCTGCCCCCAGCCAAGTATCGGGGACCTCCACCCCCCCCCAAGACAGCATTGAATATGAGCATAAGGTAAGGGGCCCATATCCCAGGTTCTTGCTTGAATAGATCGCCGGGTACCCCGTCAAGGCCTGGGGCTTTCCCTGTTGTTAACCCAGCTATAGCTACCCTCACCTCTTTTTCTGTGAATGGCTCCCCTTTGGAATCTGGTACTATCCTGTTGGGTAATATGGTGAGTGCCCCCTCCTCTATTGAGTACAGTGACTGGAAGTGGTTCTGCCATGTACTGGGAGCTATATTCGGTTCAATAGCCGAGGATAAATCCTCTGTTCCATTGGCCACTATTCGCCAGAATTTACAGGAATCTCTGATGGTAAATGATCTTGCTAGTTCTTCCCAGTGTTGTTGGTCCCACTCGGCCCTGGCATTCACCAGGAGTTTCCTATAGGCCCTTCTCCAGGATTGAATTTCCTCCCTGGGTTTATGCTCCTTTATTGCTAAAAGCAATTTAGTTTTTGCGTCCCTACATGTAGCATTGTGCCATGTCCTCTTAGTTGTTGGGCCGGTTTTTCCTTCTTGTTTGGAAAAAAGGTCCAGCTCCAAGGTACTAATTAAATCAAATCAAATCAAAATAGTCTTTATTCGATATTTTTTAATCATAAAAGACATTTTACAATACATTTCACCCCACCCCAAAGATAATAGATCCACATTTAGTCAGACATATATAGTTACAAGAATTTAAATAGCTAAAAATCACACTTTAAAAAGAGAAACAGTAAAAGAATCTGAGTTAAGAGAATAATACATTAATTGCTAGGAAAGCCAAATTTTCTATGCACATTACTTAATCAAATTACAGCATAAGCAGCACATAACGGCAGGCCTTGGGGTTACACGGAACTCATTTTACGGGCCCGGATTATCCACATCCAATGTAAAAATTTAGACATGGCTATAACTACTAGCTGGGATGTATCAGTTCTTAATATCCTAATTGCCTCGCTAGCAGTTTTAAAGCCTAACTGAACACAGATTGGTTTGAGCCACGACTTTCTTGGTGCATTATATTCAGGACAGGCAAACATTACATGTCCTATATTTTCCCTTTGGTCGGGGCAAAATGGACAAAATGGGCACACCGGACTTTGTTTCCCATGCCATTTTACAGTTAGTGCGTTTAGTGGTAGTGTCCCCACCCTTAATTGGTGATACTTCTTCCGGTCCCCTGGAATAGTAATCCAGTCCCAATAGGGTTCTAGGGCCGGGGCATGCTTGAGCTCTAGGAAATTAGTAGTAAATGATGGATCTGTATAACGTCCAAATGTCCTGAGCTCAACCATATTCCAATACAGCTCACGGAATATTTTTTTTGGTGGGAAAACATTTCCCGCGGGGTCAAGCCATAATGCAGATTGGCCCATAGCCATGTAAATTATTTTAACCTCCCTCATCCACTGAATTTTGTGGGACTTATCTAAGTCTCTAACTTCAAGGAAGCCCTGGGCATACTGCAGGAGTTCCGGGGTTACCCATAATCTCCTCCAGTAGGCAACAGATCTGTATTTAGCCATATCATCAAAGCTACGAGCTCCTAGGTCATAGTGGAGAGGTATCAAAGGAGTGGATGCTGGTAATCCAGTAATATTACGAAAAAATTTATTTTGAGCGACCGTCAACTTAGTGAGGTTACTGGTCCCCCAGAGTTCCGCCCCATATAGGACTGCTGCTCCCACCTTAGCATTATGAATTTTTAAAAGAGGAGTAATAGGCCTAGAATGTGATAAAAAAAATCCTTAATGAGTGCCCCTGCCAGTTGAGCATGCCTCGTAACCAGCTGATTGGTATGCTGCTGCCAATCTAGTTTATAGGACAGAGTAATGCCCAAGTAATTAAAGACTTGGGTCTGTTCAAGTTGGACCCCATCCATGACCACCTTCCCTCTCACGTGTTTCCGTTTATGCAAAACCATGAATTTTGTTTTAGCTGTATTAACAACAAGGCCATGATCTGCACAAAACGCTTCGAAGACGTTTATAGCCTTCTGTAACCCCTGTTGCGTCTTTGATATTAACAGGGTATCGTCCGCAAACATCAACAGGGGGATCAGTTTTCCGGCCAGCTTGGGTGCGTCGGTCGGTTGTTGTTCAAAATACCTGATCACCCTGTTGATGTATAGCGAAAAGAGGGTTGGGGCTAGTACACAGCCTTGGCGTACTCCCCTCGCAATAGGAAATTTATCTGTTACGCTTCCCTGCTGGTTCCAGCGGACTTGGGCAAAATTGTCTTCGTGCAGTCTAATTAGAAAAGATAAAATTTCAGTTGGGATGCCCTGTTCGTGTAAGGCTTTCCACAACTTGACACGAGGGACCAAGTCAAAAGCTGATTTGAGGTCAACAAAGGCTGCAAACAGCATACCCCCACCAAGTAGAACTACCCTCCAGTATATTAAAACAAATCTAAAAACTTGGTCAATGGTACTAGTATGGCAGCCAAACCCTGCCTGTAACGGTGACAAGATATCTTGCTCATCTATCCAGGCATGAATACGCTGCAACACAAGCCTTGCCACTACCTTTTGGATGCATGCGATGAGGCTAATAGGCCTATAATTACCTGGATCCGAGCTTTCCCCTTTTTTAAAGATTGGGATGATCTCGGCACCCTTCCAGGTCTCAGGAATAGGTGAGCCCCTTGCAATGCCATTAGCTAGCAGCTGTATATAGGTAGCCCAACGGTCCCTGTCATGCATAAATAGGTCAGCAGGGACCAAGTCCATGCCTGGGGCCCTTGCTTTCGGAATGTTATTCAAAGTTTTTAGGACATCAGTTTTAGTGAAGGATAGGGAGCCAGTACTCAGGTTTATGACCGAGAATACTTCGGACCCATCTTCTTCTATGTCCTCCGAGGCAAACTGGGACGCGTAATGGGAAACCCAGGCGTTAGGTGACACATGATTCGTGGGTTCTCCTCTTTTAGCCCCCCTTCCCCACTTAACAATGTCCCAAAAAGTGGACATGGATCTTTCGTTACTGGCTTTCAGAAGGTCATCCCAGTAACCATCATCCCAGTCTCTTTTTGCCCTGATTTGTGTTTTCTTATACATGGCACGGGCATCCTTTATCTTCACTATATCTTTTGTCTTTACTGCGTCTGACAGAGCTTTGTAGGCAACCCTACATGATCTATCGTACCATTGATCCTCCTTCTTTGTTGGCCTACTCTGTTTCTTAGTGACCTTTTTTACAAAGAAGGATTTTAATTTATTAAAAAACACATTGTGGATCTTGCTGACATTTGATAATGAGGTTACATCATCATAGTTGTTCCTTAGATCTATTGTAGCCTGGATAGTTAAGTCCCTCATAGATGCAACATTTTCTTCGTTTATAACACAGTTTGACCATCTAATACGTCTATAATCATTAGAAAGAGAAATTTGCACATTATCGCTTTGTGCTTCGTTATTAGATAGATCAAACAACCTAAGTGTCAAAACTAATGGATCATGATCACTTTCGGCCCGCTGCTCTATCCACATATCGATGACACTAACCCAATTCTCCTTGTTAATAAGGATATAGTCAATACGACTGTGTGATATACCATTATTAAAGGTAGGGGCACCCAGTGTATCTGAACCAGTTCTTCCATTGTTGGCACAAAGCCCATGCTCCACACATAAAATTTTTATTTGCAATGCGGCCTCTGACCATTTTTTTATAGGTAATAAAGACAGCTGAGGGATTTTCCAAATACAATCTTCTTCCATCGTAAGGTTTACATCATAATTATCTAGGGGTTCGAAACAACAATTAAAATCACCTGCAACAATAACGTTGCCATTCAAACAATATTGTTTTAAAAGCATATCTAATTGTTCAATTGCCTCAGTGGCTTTCCCACCTGGTAGGCCCCTTGAATAGATGTTAAAGACATAAAGATCTTTACACTGGTGTTGCTGAAGTTTTACTAACAAAATATCAGGGGTGTTTGTCGCCAGCTGGGAAACAGAGTACCCACTATTTTGTTTAACCCATGTCACCAGTCCCCCCTTTGACCTACCCCGTAGGCTCGGAGTAGCCGAGATGTAAAAATGTAAATAGCCTTGCTTTGGTTCTGGGGTTTCCTGCCAAGTTTCCTGGAGAAGGATAATATCCTTTGTATCCAGGAAAGCTAGCCAATCAAGAGATGTAATTTTACTTTCCAGGTCTGCTATATTCCATGACACTAGGGTAAAAACACCAGCCACATTGACATTAGATGCTACTATGTCGGTGATTTGGTCAGACATATGAGTTTGGGATGAGATATTTGCATTCGCAGAATTCTCATTTTACACCAAATTAGAACATGTTTTAACAATCTTATTAATATTATTATTAGAGGCAGTTGGACAACAATAAGAAACACTATTTCCATGTGAATTCTTAAAAATACTTTGTTGGCTAATAAAATTTATCTCCAGTAAGGAGCTATCATTTTTTGAAGTATTTATCTCGGATAGTACAACTCCCGCTTGACTTTCACATGGTATAATATAGCTTACAATACTATTTCCCCTACCGAGTCAATCACAATCATTAAGCCCTGATAAAGTCTCATATCTATTTCCTACAGGCCAAGCCCATTCGTTAACTGAATCAATTATTCCTCGTCCATTTCTTGCAGTATCCCATACTGGGCCCGGAGTTTTTGGATAGGTTACATTTTGTTGTTCGCCATAAAAAATTTTTAGAGTGAGAGGAACAACTGTTCCACTTCTTCTTTGTGGCGGAAGAACATTGGTCAGCACATTAGGTAAGACGGCCGGATGTGAAAAGGTCACCGTTACACAGTCTCCTTTAAACCTTTTTGGTCTATTCCCTATCCAGGTAACCCTCTTAGCTGTCTTGATTTCTCCTGCAAGTTGCTGTTTCCCTCCAGGCGCCATCAGCATATTCCCTGTCAGCCAATGCAGAGCCTTGCTAGTCAATGAAGCAGATGTTTCCACTTGACCAGACGCCAGGGGTGGAACGTTGGCCAGCACTAGTACCACAGGAGAAGCTTCTTCTATAAACTGAAGAGAATCTTTGTCCGGGCATAATACAGGCGTGATATTTGGTATTATCAAACCACCATCATTTGCATCTAGTTGATTGTTAGAACTTGATGGTACCTGACCCTGTTGGTTACATGGCATGGAGTCGCCCCCCTCCATAATTGTTCTCCCAGGGTTTTCTTCAGTTACCTGGGCTACTTTTGTCACTAGTGTAGACAACTTATCAGCCTCATCCACAGCCTTAGCCTGTATTGTGGCCATTTTTTTATTTCAGTAGTTAGTTTGTCAATCTTAGCGACTAGTGGCTTAATGATGGATTTAATTTTGGAATCCATCATATCAACTAGCTTGAGGAGCAAATCGTCGTCCAAGGAACATTTGACCCTGTCAGCCCCATTCTCCGTACTTCCAGCCTTGGTTTTCCCAGGAGGGGATGCCCTTTTTTTCTTTGGGCCTGATCGCAGGCCTGATCGTTTTGGCTGGGTTCTTCTGGTGGTTCTGACTGGTCGGATTTCCTCTTCAAAAGAGGTAGAAAGGTCACCGTCTGTAGAATGAGCCACCATCTCACGTTCAGAACTAATATTTTTCTCTAGATCGTTGACGATGGAGTTTGCCAGGTCAGCTGCCAAAACATTACTTTGATCATCCTTATCACAAATGTGGAAGTTGTTGTTAGCTGTCTGATCAAAGGAAGTTTGCAGCAATGAAGTTTCTGCCTGTAGGGATAGTGCGGTTGGGCTCAAGAGCAGCAGGTCAGGAGATTGACTAAGTCCCAGTGACTGTCTCCTGTTGCAATTTATTTTTGACACCACTTGAACCAGGTAATTATCCATTGTTTTGGTAGGAATAGGCACTCCTTTTTTAGGCATAATTAGCTTTCAGTGAAGAAAAGAACTTGGGAGGAATTATCAGGACACAAATGCTACAGGGACATACAGTTGGGAGGAGAAACAAATGTATGGGTCAGTTAAACTTTCCAAGTGCAGTAACAAGTTAGTATGTAAATACCTTGTTTGAGGAACAGGGGATATGGCCCAGTCCAGTCACGGCCAGTCTCGGACTATCTAAGACTGTCCGCCCTTTGTCCGGGCTTCGTCCGGGCGCTCCCGCGCGCGACTCGCGGGGGCGAGAGGCGTTCCTGCCTTTTAGCGCGCCTCCGGGCGCTTTGGTGGCATCACTCTCGCGCCACGGCCGCCGGGACCCCTGGGAAATGGAGTCCCAGTGGCGTCGGTGATGCTGGTGGGGCGCGAGAGCTGAGTGCAGCAAGCCGTTCCCCTCACGGCGGGCAAAGGAGGTGCTGTGGACCGCAGTTGTGGCCGTTTCCCTCACAGCTGTCAGGTAAGTAAAGTAAATAGCGTTCTCAGTGAGCGCTCGGCGCTCCTGCCTTTTAGCGCGCCTCCGGGCGCTTTGGTGGCGTCACTCTCGCGCCACGGCCGCCGGGACCCCTGGGAAATGGAGTCCCAGTGGCGTCGGTGATGCTGGTGGGGCGCGAGAGCTGAGTGCAGCAAGCCGTTCCCCTCACGGCGGGCAAAGGAGGTGCTGTGGACCGCAGTTGTGGCCGTTTCCCTCACGGCTGTCAGGTAAGTAAAGTAAATAGCGTTCTCAGTGAGCGCTCGGCGCTCCTGCCTTTTAGCGCGCCTCCGGGCGCTTTGGTGGCGTCACTCTCGCGCCACGGCCGCCGGGACCCCTGGTAAATGGAGTCCCAGTGGCGTCGGTGATGCTGGTGGGGCGCGAGAGCTGAGTGCAGCAAGCCGTTCCCCTCACGGCGGGCAAAGGAGGTGCTGTGGACCGCAGTTGTGGCCGTTTCCCTCACGGCTGTCAGGTAAGTAAAGTAAATAGCGTTCTCCGGCAATCCACTCATTTAACTAACAAGTTATTAAAATTGTCTAGTGTAAAACTAATGCACAACACATGAATACGCAGGTTAGTGAAGCTTGCTTATGTGTTTACTAACATAAATAACATGAACGAAGGACTGATACCACTTTTAACGGGAAATCTTTACTGCGCATGCGTCAACTGCATCTACACAGTATGGCGTGCTATCGCTTGGAGAGAAATTCCTAAGTATTAGCAGAATACACTAAAATTGAGTCTTGAAGACTCGCGTGCATGGCATCTGCTTGTTTGAACTAAATCGAGTGGTTTTTACTAAAGCTAACGCGGGGATAAGTTAATAAATAAACTGGAGTAGAGGTGGGTGGTATACAGTGCAACCATTTAATTTGTGAAGGTAACATCTGTCTTTTGCCTTTACCACAAGTGGGTATTTGACCCTCTCATGTATAGCTGAAGTAAACTGAGTCACATGACGACTGCGCATGTCCACTGAAAGATGAATTGGATGTTGAACGGGAGCCAAGGTCGCAAAGTATTCTACCATGTGAACGGATGGTGAAAAGTTCCACGAAGTGGACTTTTTAAAAAAATATATATTTATTGGCATTTCAGAAAATAAACATGCACAGAAGACAATGGCATCAAATCGTGACATTGGAGAATGCATACATTGTTTGAGTATCAAAGAAAACCTTCAACAGATAACACCTCATAAACACAGTAAGACTGTAGACCATCCCAGCATGACACCGCAAGACCTACAGAGGTCTGAACATCTCCGTCAAGGAACACTACCCGGGGCCAGCTCCGTCAATCTCCATGTGTGCAATCTGTCCAAAAGGCGCACGGAGCCCATGGTGCAGACCCTCCATTAAGGGAATTATGTGTCCCCAGTCAAAACCTCCACCCGTGTATGTGTGTCTGTATTCTCCTCATCTGATGTGTCCTGTGTGGGCCTCTTGTCCAGAAACAGTGACCAAAAGATCTTGGGTCTGTTACGTGGGGTCAACAGTTCGCTGTATAGTTTGGTCTGTGTGCTGCAATATATCATTTTGTTAGTCCATTGCATAAGTGTCGGTACGGGGCCTCACATCCAAGAGAGCACAACGGAGTTTCTGGCTAGGAGGAAGGCCATATCGACCAGCCTTTGAAGATCCTTCTGGAGGGGTTTGGAATAACCCAGAATAGCCAACAGGGGATCCGGCAACAGTGTTAAATCAGTGACCCTATTCACTTCCTCATATACCTTGCACCAAAAGGACGCGATCCCAGGGCAAGACCAGGCCACTTGTAGGAAATCGGCTATCCGCGCTCTACATCTATCACAGTGAGGGCTCTCTCGGAGACCCTATCTGTGAACTCTTTCCGGGGTATAGTAAACCCTGTTCAGGAATTTAAAATGTATCTACCTGTGAAGGCCGTTGAGCGATATTCGCTTTGTGCTGGAGCAGCAGTATTGCCATTTCTCGTCTGTCAAGTCTATAGATAAGTCTCTCTGCCATTCCAGGCGAGGTTTAGCATATTCCGCCGTCCTTTCTGAGAGGGCAATGCGATACAGATTGGTTACCAATTTAGCGGGGGACTTAGCGTTAATGATGTAGGCTAAGGCCGTAACCTCCGGGGGCTCCATCGAGTCCTCCCGATGAGGTCCTTAAGCGCAAGCCTCACCCTGTGGAACTGAAAACGCGGCAAAAGCGGATGAGAAACGTCCTCCGTCTTGATCTCTTCCCATGAGCGTGCAGTGCCTTCCGAAAAGAGATCCCCCATGTTGTGTAAATTCAATTAATGCAATAGAAAAAATGAGTTGCGAGATGCACACCAAAGTCCTCACAATTTTATATACAAACTTAACATTTAGAACTTTAACAAGCGTGCAAGCGTGATTAGCGCTCCGTCCAAATGCGCTGCAATCTGAACAAAAACACTTAGGAACCAATTTACGGTGCCATTTCAGCTGCACAGCCAACAATGAGTCCAATCAATTAAATACTTCATCTTTTTTCCATGTAATCCTTATTTTTCTCTAATCATTTTTCTTCGTTCAACTTTTCAATTTCTTCAATTCATTTTACTCATTTTCGTTCGATGTGAGATGGGTCACAAACACACAGGAGGCGAAATGGTTTCCAGATGTCACTCGTTTTATTAAAAACTCAATGCATTTCGGGAAATCATCCCTTCATATGGGGTATCTAAGATAAACAAACAAATGAATATAATCATGATATGTTACCCGTCTGCGTATTTAACAACACAATATTTCTTTACAGTTATAAATGCATACTCAGTTCAAAACCCACCATACTCAACCTATAACGTTGATTCAAAAGAGTACTAAACACCATTCTCCTACTAAAAACTCCTGCATTGTAATTGCCCTCCATTAATGCACAGTTAACCTTCTGCACTACGTAGACACTTAGCTCATTCACCCAGATATGCTCACCGTGACATCTGTTAGTTAATCATCCATCATGCAGAGCTGACATAATCTCGCTTGTTGCCGGCTTGTTTAAAACTAGCGTATTTGAATCTGTAACATCCAGTTCACATTTAAAGGGATTCCTCCCCGTAATGGTGACGACTGCTACTTAGCAGTGATTCGTCTGCTTGTGGCTACACCCCAATTACCTTCAGGTGATCCATCACAGCCGTCCCTCTATCAAGACTACAAGTCACGTGACAACAGACTTCTGATGTTTTAATGAGTCAACACTTCCTTAATCCACGGTGAAGGACTACAACGGCCAGAATCCCTTCTAAGAAATCTTTTCAATCCATCATGTACCCCCCCACCCACGTTACTAATGAAAATGCTACTCCATACGGAGACCATACCAACTGAACCGATGTGCATTACAAACCTACGCAGGTAATTATCACATAAATCATTTGCTGTCCGTAAAATGCTGTATGAAGATGCCAATTGTGTACATATCCATATTCCATCAAACATGACAGGGAACCCGGTCTCCTGTGTAAATCATCTCTGTAACGGTCCTGTTGCATGTTAAATGTATCCCTCGTTGGTACACATCAATCCACTTTATCCATGGGTGCAAAACTCACAGGTAGGACTGCAATTAATGCAATAGAAAAAATGAGTTGCGAGATGCACACCAAAGTCCTCACAGTTTTATATACAAACTTAACATTTAGAGCTTTAACAAGCGTGCAAGCGTGATTAGCGCTCCGTCCAATTGCGCTGCAATCTGAACAAAAACACTTTGGAACCATTTTACGGTGCCATTTCAGCTGCACAGCCAAAAATGAGTCCAATCAATTAAATACTTCATCTTTTTTCCCATGTAATTCTTATTTTTCTCTAATCATTTTTCTTCGTTCAACTTTTCAATTTCTTCAATTCGTTTTACTCATTTTCGTTCGATGTGAGATGGGTCACAAACACACAGGAGGTGAAATGGTTTCCAGATTTCATGCGTTTTATTAAAAACCCAATGCATTTCGGGAAATCATCCCTTCATCGAAGATAAACAAACAAATGAATATAATCATGGCATGTTACCCGTCTGCGTATTTAACAACACAACATTTCTTTACAGTTATAAATGCATACTCAGTTCAAAACCCACCATACTCAACCTATAACATTGATTCAAAAGAGTACTAAACACCATTCTCCTACTAAAAACTCCTGCATTGTAATTGCCCTCCATTAATGCACAGTTAACCTTCTGCACTACGTAGACACTTAGCTCATTCACCCAGATATGGGTATTTAATTGATTGGACTCATTGTTGGCTGTGCAGCTGAAATAGCACCGTAAAATGGTTCCTAAGTGTTTTTTTATATTCAATTAACCCATCGCGGCCAGCACCCCCTTGTCCCTGCATGGAGCCAGCCAGGAGCACCAAGCAAGGGGAGCCTTCGGGGCATACAACAAACTGCAAGCCTGTACATCCATCATATGGTGCCACGCGTGTGTGACCATATTCAGCGAGTCTAGAATACCAGTACGGCGATCCCAAGGTCGCGACAGCAACGCAAGGAGGGGGACAGGGGCAGCAACAATAGATTCTATGCGTATATGTGGGATATCCGCTAGGCCAAGGATCCAGTGGTAGGCATGCACTCTTTGTGCTGCCTGGTAATAAAGTTCTAGGTCCGAAACATTCAGGCCACCCCCGAATACAGGCGAGTGAGAATTTTCCACGCCACTCTCGGCTGTTTCCCGGCCCAAGCCAGGCGAATCATCAACGAGTGCAATTGCTGAAAGAATGATTTGGACTGTACCATAGGAATATTACTAAACAGGAACAGGAAACGAGGTAGTACCATCATTTTTTTCATGAGGGAGACCCGTCCCATCAGTGACAATGGCAGAGCAATCCACCATTCAATGTCATCTTCCAGTTTGGAAATGGCCACGCTTTAGTTTTCCCTCAGCACGACCTCCGAGTCTGTATGCAGACGTATCCCTAGGTATCGTACCGCTTCAGTAGTCCACTGAATTGGGTATTCCGGAACCACCCTCTTCTTGGCCGGTGTTAGTGGGAACATAATAGATTTATTCCAATTCACATGGATACCCGCAAGGAAGCTTAACAAGACCACCTTGCGCAACACCGCAGAAAGGTGCGCCTCTGGGTCCCGAATATGTAAGAGGGTATCATCTGCGTACGTGGACACAAGCAGATTTTTTGTGGGAAATCGTGTGCCTGTGGTATTCCCTTAGGGCGCATGCGAGAGGCTCAGCCGTGAGTGCATAAAGTATAGGGGATAAGGGGCAGCCTTGTCTCGTGCCACTGCTGATATGTATAGGGTCTGTGGTCAGAGTACCAATCCGGATGCGGGCCGTGGGTGCAGTGTACAGTGTCGTTAAGAGCTGAAGGAACGCCCCCACACCCATTCGGCTTAAGACCTGTCTCATGAAAGGCCACTCAACAGAGTCGAAGGCCTTTTCCATATCTAAAAAGACTGCCACTGCAGGGACCTTCGGTCGCGTATGTTGGAGAGCTGCGAACACCGTCCTGAGATTGTAGGTGAGGTTGCGGCTGGGCACGAAGCCTGCCTGCTCAGGAGCGACCATCAAGGTAACCATGTGACTGAGCTATCAACATGGCGAATATTTTCGCATCGACATTCAGTAACGACAGTGGTCTGTACGAGGCGCACTCTCGCAGGGGTTTCCCCAGTTTGAGAATGGCAACTAGTATCGTCTCACGCATAGTGGGCGGCATTGCTCCGGAGTCAGCTATGTCCTCAAACAGCGTGAGCAACCGTGGCACCAGAGGATCTGCAAAAGCCTTGTAGAAGGCTATGCTTAGGCCATCACTTCCCGGCGCGCTCCCAGCCTCATAGCAGACAGCGCCCATACGACTTCCTACCGTTCGATCGGACGCACCAAAAATTCTCGATGCAGGTTAGGTAACCAAGGCAATTCAATGTGGGAAAGGTAATCTAGTATGCGTTCCTAAGGGGCGGGCCCACGGGAAGCATACAGAGAAGCGTAATACTCACTGAACTTTTCTGCCATCTGATCCTCAGGGAGCCCTGCGTCCATCGGAGAGGATCTCATGTCCGGTATCACTACTCTGTTCCTGCGTTGCTTATCTTACTGCGCAAGAACCGACCCAAGGAGCTTCCCCTCACCGTAGGTTCTCGCAGTGGCGTACTTTTCCAGGTGTTTTACTTCAGAGTGCGTCTCTTCGTGATATTCACGCAACGATCGGGCAAATTCCTGTGTGAGGGCGTCACTATAGTCTGTTAGGCGCCGAGCCTCCAGCTCTTTAAGCTTTTTCTCCAGGGTCTCCAGCCGACCCCAGATCATTTTGAGTACCCCCGCATGTTTGGAAATGGTAATCTCTTCCACGAAGTGGACTTACATTAAGACTATTAATAAAATGTTGCAAATAAAATGTGAATGTGTGTGTGAAATAACATTTTTAATAAAAATTGTGAATAATGGTCAAACTGATTTAGATGACATGTAAGCATGGTGTGATGATCTTCCTCCCTTGCCGGATCAATTAGATCTCGTATTTTTGCGATATTGAACCTTTAGTGGGAGGTACATGAAGAACAAAAGGTATAATTGAGATAACTTTAGTTAGTTAGTTAGTTAGATTGCGAGGACACTGATGCTGTGAGTCATGGATACTGTTATGTTGGGAGAGATGCTGTTGAAGAACCGAATGCAGAACTTGAAGCAGAACTTTCTATCCTAATTTAATTGGGTTAGATAAGAAGATCGCAGAAGAATATCGAGGAGGAAGAGAGTGTCAGTGAGGGGTGTAACGCAACCTTAGGTATTCTAGAGGGGTCAACTATTCTGTCCTAAAGTCTTTGTCGCCTGATCTATCCCGGGGGACCCTTAACAGCCCTTTGGCCAGGGAGTTGGTCTTCACACCATTCTTGGTAATTATAAATCCACTCTATTTGCAGATGTTCTTTTCTCTCTGTCCTCTCCCTTTCTGTGCATTGATCATTGCATAAGTCCAAAGTATGTGTTTGATGATTAATTAATTGAATTTTCTCTACTAAGAATGATGGTGACTGCACTGTGTATTTGAGATGGTTCACATGCGTTTGAAATTTAGATAAAGATTTAAAACTTTCCAGAGTCTGTGGTTATTTACATTAAATAAAAGAACAAGTTAGTTCATGTTAATTTTCACGTTCAACTAATGATCCATCGACCAGAGGCAAGAACTTTTTGATCAGTGAAAGGTTATTTAGGAGTATTAAATAACTAATCTTGAAAACTGTGGGGAAAAATTATAAACTTTGACTCCAGCGGTTTACTCAACTGTTTGTGTGTTTATGAGCCCAGGTGAGTATATGGTAGTGGCATATCTGTTGTTGTTGGTACTCCGCTGGATCAGTTTTCTGGTAGCAGAGTTATGGTTATTATTGACTAGTTTGGTGATAAATATTGATTAGTGATTTATGTTTAACAAAAGAGTTAGCGTCTTGTTTTATGTTGTCCGGAAATGCTGGGGAAATGAATGTCGGGTGGTGACAGAAGCCACACTGCAGTGAGGTTACTCGTCTGTTGGAATAATATTGAGAAGCTACGTAGGGCTGGCAGTATTAAACTAGGGACTATTTCATATAAAAGTAGTGTGTGAGTGATAGCAGAGGGTTCGCTGGTGAAACTTTGGTCTTATTTCCCAGTAGGGGTAGCACTGAAGAAGTAACAGGTTCTCCTGAGCTTGAATAAAGGGTAAACAGAGGTTTTACTCGCAGTAGAAGAGGAGTAATTCTGAAACTCAATAATAAGTTGAAATCTATCCTTTATTTAGTGTAACAGACAGTAGTGAATGTTTTTATGTTGTTACTAACAGATTTTATTTTTAGATAGGTAAAGAAATACATTTTCGTATTACCTTGTGAAGGGAGGGTCATCACCGGAGTTGTGCTAACGTCATAGAGCCCCGCGCTGGGATAGGTTGAAACAAACAAGTTACTTACCTTCGGTAACACTTTTTCTGGTGGATACAGTATCTGCCTGTGGATTCCTCACCTTATGAATATCCCCTGCGCCAGCATTCCGCGGAAATGTTTTCCTTGCTCTCCGCGCCGACGAGGTCCTCACAGCAACATGCCTCCGCTCACGGCTACGCATGACGTCACCGGAGCCATAAGAAGACCACGTCAGCGTGATGACATCAGTTCCACCCATTTTTTTCTTACCACCGAGGCAAAACTGGCGGACCGATCATAGAGACAATGTATAAATAGTACACAGAATTCACACAATTACACTCAGTGTAAATTGAAATAAGAAAGCTTACATTTCAAATAAGCACACAATGGACAAATAGAGGCAATCAAGTCTTGAGTGCACAAAATACATCAAATAACAAATACCTCATCTTTTAAGATATAAAAGGGTGGACAACGGGGAGGTGGGTGGGTCAGTGAGGAATCCACAGGCAGATACTGTATCCACCAGAAAAAGCGTTACCGAAGGTAAGTAACTTGTTCTTCTGATGGATACATCTGCCTGTGGATTCCTCACCTTATGAATACAATCCCACAGCAGTAAAACCCTCGGAGGAGGGTGTCCACCCGTCTATACCAAAAAGTCCTGTAAAACAGAGCGTGCAAAATGGCCGTTCCTCCTCACCTAGGAATCCAAGCAGTAATGCTTTGCGAACATGTGGAGGGAGGCCCAAGTTGCGGCTTTACAGATGTCCAATACAGGAACACCCCTGGACAAGGCAGAAGTAGCTGATTTAGCCCTAGTGGAATGAGCTCTGATGCCTACAGGAGGCTCCTTACCAGCCAGGGAGTAGCATATCTTGATGCATCAGATGATCCATCTCAATAAAGTACGCTTGTGCACTGCCTTGCCCTTCATACGACTAGCCTATCCAACAAAGAGAGGATCATCTTAACGAAAGTCCTTCGTTCTGTCCACATAAAAGCTAATCGCCCTCTTTGGATCCAAACGATGAAGCCTCTCCTCCTTCTTGGAAGGGTGAGGGGGAGGATGGAAAGTAGGGAGGGTAATGGACTGTCCTAGTTGGAAGGGAGTTACCACCTTAGGCAGAAAAGCAGCCCTGGTCCCGAGTACCATCCTTTCAGCATGTATGGTCAGAAAAGGAGGCTTTGAACTCAAAGCCTGGAGCTCACTCACCCTCCTAGCCGAGGTGATAGCCACTAGAAAAACCGTTTTGAAAGTCAGTAGACTCAAAGGACAACTATGCATAGGTTCAAATGTGGAACCTATTACACGGAGCCATGAATGTGGATACTGGGGGTTGTTGGGGCGTAGAGTTGGGGGATCGGGTATTGTGCTATACTGTCATGTGCTGGGGGTAGGGGGGTGGGGAAGTTCCGTACTGTCTTGCTAAAGTATTCGGACTGCCTTCTGAAATTGAAGATAGAAATGTGTGACAGGCCCGCTTCTATAGCACAGGCACAGGTGTGTGTTGTTAGTGTACAGTTGGGGGGGAGGGAGAGTTGGGGATTGAAAAGTCAGAAACCAAAGCGGGTTAACAAGTATACGGAAACTGGGAAACAAGCAGACAATTTCGTGTGTCGTGCCGATATACCTGATTTATTGTGAGAGTGACTTCTGATGAGACTTGCGAATTGCCGCCCGACCCCTGGGTTGCGGGCTGAAGGGCCGTGTGATAAATGTAACTTCGGCAAATGTTTTCCTGCAGGGGGAGTCCCTGGGCTCCTCAATGTGCTGTACCGTTTTGTGTTTCTGCAATAAAATAAAAAAATATTTAAAAAAAATAAATAAAATGTGGAACCTATTAAAAAAGTTAACACCAGATTCAAATCCCACTGGGGCATAATGAAAGAAGTGGGCGGAAACACGTTAGTGAGCCCCTTTATTTTTTTTATTTTTTTAAATAATTTTTATTGCAGTTACGCACATACAGTTCGACACATGTAGTAGTTGCTTCATAAAATCGTGCTGATATCCAATATGCTTCGTCAAACAGTACACAGCCGTCATGCCCACAACCCGGGGGTCGGGCGGCGATGGTGTCTCAGCTCTGCCCCGCCCGACGTTCCAAAAGGAGGAGTGGTTAGTGTCCGGAATGTTGTGCATAACTACTTTTGAGTCCTACCAAATTACGCGCCAATCCCCAACTCCCATCCCCTGCTCTAAAACCTAAAACTCCCTTCCCTATCCCGTCCCTCGCACCACCCCCCGTCTAAGGCCCTGTTGCAGTCATTATTGGATTGCTGGCGCCAGCCTCCCTGCATACCTGTCGCTCCTCGGTCCTCAGCCTGCTTCTTCCGCCTCATCCGCCCCGGGGGTCCCCTCCTCCTCCTCCGCCTCGCTGTCCCTGAGCGCCTGCACCATTACCTCCCATGATGTCGCGGCGTCAGCTGCTGTCTGGCTAGGGGTCCTGCGCGCGAGCTGGTACCTATGCGTGCTGTCAGCCGTAGCCCATTTGAGAAATTCCTGCCGCCACCTCCGCGGAGTCGGTCCCACCGTCGACTTCCAGTTCCTAGTGATCTCCCTCTTAGCCACCATCAGGCCCATGTCGATAAACTTACTCGTAAGTTTGTTTTTAGGGGTATGAGGAAACCAGTGCAAAAGACATTCCGCCGGACCATATACTATGGATCTGTCAGTCACCGCATTCAGCACCTCCCCGACTTCATGCCAATAATTCCGCAGGGCTGGGCACGCCCACAACATGTGCACCAACTCTGCCCCCTCTGCCGGGCATCGGGGACAGGCCGCCGTCTCGTCGCCAAAATACCGCCTAATCCTACCCGGGGTCATGTATGCCCTATGCAATACATAGTAGTGAATCAACTGAAACCTGGCGTTTCTCGTGCTGTTGCGAGCCCGACGGACGAGCTGTGCCCACGTCGTGTCAGGTACGTCCCTTCCCAGATCCGCCTCCCACTTGGCTTTTAGGGATGTGAGAGGGGGGATATTCTCTCTAATCATTCGGCCATAGAGGCACGTCACCGCCTTGATCGTGCCCGCCGCCATCATGGTGTACTGGCACACCGCTGCCGTCCCAGGTTCCTCAAGTCCCGCACCCCAGTGGGCCAGCATCGCCCTGGTTACTGCCGCATGAAGCAGAAATCCCCCTCTCGGGATGCCGAAGCGTTCCGATAGTTCCTGGAACGGGAGCATCGCGCCGTTCTCAAAGAGGTCTCCAACCATAAGTATACCAGCTTCCTCCCACTCCAGTAGGCGCGACCAGTCGCCGCCATGTGGTAAGGCCGTTATCATGCCAAGGGGGATCTCAGGCGCATACGGGCGCTGGATACCCGCCCTCTTGTGGGCCCGGTTCCAACATTGACGGTACGTGCGCTGCTCCAGCGACAGATCCCTATTGTCCAACCGCTGCCGGAGGACTATATACGCCAGGACGTGTCTGGGCGTCCCCCGCAGGCCGGCATCTTCCGGGCCTCGAAACACCCTCGCTACCTCCTGCGTGAAAGCCTGTAGTTGGGCTGCCAGGTAATAAAGCTCAAAGTCTGGCACCGCCAGACCCCCCTCATCTTTCGGGCGAGAAAGCGTGGCCAGCGCTACTCTGCACCGTCCCGCACCCCAAATGAACGTAGTGATTTGGGATTTAAATAATCTAAAGAAGGAGCTAGGTAGCCAAATCGGGAGCGTCCGAAAATAGTACAATAATCTCGGTAGGGCAACCATCTTCAATAGGGAGATCCGGCCCGCTACCGACAGTGGCAACGTGGCCCAGAAGGCCATGCAGCCCTTCAATCCGCGTACGCAGCGCCCCAGGTTGCCCTCCAGCAAGTCCTCCTGCCTATGGTAAATATGGACCCCCAGGTATTTAATACAGGTAGGGTTCCAGGCCACCTCCGACCGGTGAAGCGGCTGGGCAGCGCCCTCCAGCAGTGGGAACAAACTCGTCTTGGGCCAGTTGACCCGCAGGCCCGACATCTCCCCGAAGCTCTCCAGTAGGGCCTCCGCTCTCCGCAAGTCCTCAACACCGTCGCAAAGAAACAGTAGTAAATCATCGGCATATAGCGAGATGAATTGTTGCCCGTCTCGGGCCCGCACTCCATGGATGTGCCGTCCCGTACGGGCCGCAGCCGCCAGCGGCTCAATAGCCAGCGCAAATAGAAGTGGCGAGAGGGAACAACCCTGTCGAGTGCCTCGCTCCACCGGGTAGCGTAAGGACACCGTCGGTCCCACCCTCACCCTTGCTATCGCCCCCGCATATAGGACCTTCGTCCAATGAATGTAGCCAGCTCCCAGGCCAAGGCGCTCCATGACAGCATAGAGGTAGTCCCACTCGAGGCTGTCGAAGGCCTTTTCAATGTCAACCAAGAGCACCAGTTCCGCCCCTGTCCCGCCGTCTAGCCCGTTCATAATACGGACAAGCCTTCTGATGTTAATTGTGGTGTTGCGCTGTGGTATAAAACCGTTCTGGTCGTCGTGCACAAGCCCCGCCATGTGAGGTAGGAGCCTCGCCGCTAGTATGGAGCTGAGGATCTTATAGTCCGTGGTGAGCATAGAAAGCGGTCGATAGGACGCTGGGTCGCTACCCTCCCTGCCGGGCTTCAGTAGCGGGACCACCAACGCCTCCCTCATCGACTGCGGCAGTCGGCCCGTCGCCTTGGCCTCCTTGTAGACGGTCAGGAGTCGTGGCGCCAGTGCGTCCAGATATTTGCAGTAGAATTCTATGGGGAGCCCGTCTATTCCCGGTGATTTGTTCCTTGCCATGCGCCGCACCGCTGATCGTATCTCCCCCACCGCAATGTCCGACCCTAAGTCTGTCGCTTGCTCATCTCCCAGCCGGTGTAGGGGTAGGTCAGCCAGGAAGGGTTCTACCAGCCCCATCCTGTCCCCCGGGGCACTCTTATACAGGCCCTCGTAATATTCCCGGAAGCCGTCGACTATGCCCAGTTGAGTGTGTTGTAGCACGCCCGCCGCATCCCTCAGTTGAAGCACGGGAGCGCAGCGTCTCGTGGGGTTCGAGAGCCATGCCAGGAGGGTGCCCGCCTTATCGCCCTCGACATGGGAGCGCAGCACATACCGCTTGTAGTCAAAGGCCCGAAGCCTCTCCACTTCAACCGCTACCGCCTCCCTAGCCGCGCAAAGTATCTCTTGGAGTTCTGGGTGTCCAGGCCGCCCCCTTTCCGCCTCCCTCAGCTTTTCATCCGCCTTAGCCAAGTCGCTCAACAACACTTTCCGCACCCCTACATAATCCTTGATACAGATACCCCTCACCACTACCTTAAAGGCGTCCCATTCCGACGCCCTAGAGGTCGCCGTCCCTTCATTTTCCGTAAAATAGAGGGCCACACCCTCCGCCAGGGCCCCCCCGAAGAGGGGATCCTCCAGGGTTTCAGGACGTAGGTTCCAGAGCGGAACCCTGGGCCTCTCCGCTATCCACGCCAGTCGAACTAGGAGTGGATTATGGTCCGATATCGTCCTCGACAGGTACTCCGATCCAGTGACGCTTGGCAGCACCTCCCGGGAGCAGAGTATCGTGTCCAATCGGACATGCAGATCATGCAGGCCAGAGAAAAAGGAATAATCCCTGTCGGTTGGGTGCTGCCCTCTCCAGACATCCATTAGTCCCCAGCTCTCCTGCCATTCCCTCCTACCCCTCGACAGCCTGTGAACAGGAGAGTCACGCAGAGGGGGGTGGGACCTATCCAGCAAAGGGTCGGCAATGGAATTAAAGTCGCCCCCCAGCAGGACCGGGCCCGCCAGGGAGTGGGCCAGCGTCCCTGAGAGCTTCGCGAGGAAAGCCAGCTGGTCCGTGTTCGGGGCATAAACACTAGCTAACACTATATCTCTACCTTCCAGCTTCCCCTCCGCTACCACATATCTCCCGTCCTGATCAACCCATTGACGCGTGAGCTGGAAAGGTGTGCCTGCTCTAACCCAAATGAGCACTCCCCGCGCATAGGCCGAGTAGCTCGTGTAATAAACCTGTCCCCGCCATCGCCTTTGCAGCGCCGCCCCCTCTTGTCGTGTAAGATGCGTCTCCTGCAGCATCGCAATGTGTACCCCCCTGCGCACTAAGAAGGCGTGTACTTTGTGTCTGCGCTGCATAGTATGTAGGCCTCGGACATTCCAAGTAATACAGGTCAACCCATGCACATTAGCCATTGTCCCAGCAATCCGGTCGAAACTCTTCCTCCAGCTCCAGCCCTTCGACGGTGGTGGTGCCCCCCCTGAACAGAACAAAACTTCCCAACAGCCCTTCCCATGGTACACCCAGGGTCAACAATTCCGAAAAAGATAAACAATCCCCAACTGTGGAGCCCCCCCCCTCCCCCAGAACAGGCCCCAATACCGAGATATCAGTCCCCATCCAAACTCCCACACCTGATGACCCAGGTCTCAACTACACAGCCGTAGCTGTGGGTGCCTTAAGGGCCTACGGAGCGCGGCTTCGTCCAAAGGGGGGCCGCGCCGCCCAGCTCCCCGCCTCCTCCCCAATTCCCAAGAACCATTCAGCCCTGAGCCCCTTGGTGTGCCCCGACCCCCGCAATGCGCATAGGCAATGGTTCCCCTCGCAGCCCTTCAAACATTACCCACATAGCAGTGCCAGCAGTTCATATGTTCAGGATCTCGTCCGCCGTCTGCGGCGTCACCAGCGGTCCCTCCGCGCGGTGAGTCCCCGAAAGATCCGACTCCGAGCCAGAGGCCGATACAAGAGTGTCCGAGTCCATGGCCCCTCTAGACCCGGGTCCCTCCGCTCGTCCGAGCTTCTCCACTTCCAGCAGCGCGGCCTGCCGTTCCGCCTCAGTTTGGGATGTTGTCGGACCCAACTTCCCCCGCCCTCGATTCCATAGCCTCCTCGATTTCCTCAGCCGTTTGGGCGACCGCTCCCGCTCCTTCTCCCGCTCCTCTCTCACCTTGGCGCCGTCAGTCCCGGCCTTGTATGATTCCCACCAGTCCCAGGCTTCCGCCGACGTAGCAAAGAACATCGCCTTGTCGTCTACCACCACTCTGAGCCTGGTCGGGAAAAGCAAGGAGTAGGCCAATCCTTCATTGCGCAGCTCCTTCTTGATCGTGAGGAAGGAGGCCCGTTGTTTCTGCGTCTCAAATGTGAAGTCCGGAAAAAGCGTGACTCTACTGTTCGCAATCTGGTAAGGGCCATCCCCTCGAGCTTTCCGCAGGAGCAAATCTCTGTCCTTGTGGTGCAGCACCTTGGCTATGATCGGTCTGGGTGGGAGCCCAGGCTTGGGAGGTCCCGAGGGGACTCTATGGGCGCGCTCCAGGGTGAAGAACGGCGAGAGCCCTTCCGGGGCCACCACTGTTTTCAGCCAGTCCTCCATGTAGGCCACCATGTCCCCCGTCCCCTCCGCCTCTGGTACGCCTACGATCCGCACATTACCGCGTCGGCTTCTATTTTCTGCATCCTCCGCCCGCCTCTCGAGGGTGCGTATACGGTCCAGGGCCTCGGTCAGCTTACTCTCCATCGCCTTGTGTGCCGGCGCCAGATCGTCGAGCACCACCTCCGCCTCCTTGACCCTGTCCTTCAGCTAGTCGTGGTCCGCTCGGAGCAAGCCCAGCCCCGTCGCCACCTGCGCTATATCGTCATGTAGCGCGTTTCTAGTGGCCGTTATGGCGTCTAATATTTTATCTTGCAATCGTTGCAGGTCAGTTTGTTCAGCGGGGCCCCCTTCTGCTGCATCCGATTTCGCCACTTCCACCACCTTGGCTCCTGGCTTCCCCATATCAGCCGGCCTCTTCGCCCACGCCGTACTTGGCTGTCGCCTGTCCCCGGGCTACCACCACGTGGCTAGATGCTGCGTGCAATGGGGCCCTACCGCATCCACACTGCGCCCCAGAGGCAGCTTCCGCCGCAGTGCACGACCCTGTGTATCGCGGAGGAAAGGTCACTCCGCTCCTGAGCGGCTTGGTGGGCTGGTCATTCCACCGGAAGGCCGGCTCCGCTAAAGGCCCTTCTCCGGCCCACAGGCTCCGCCGCTATGCCCCCCTGTGCTCCTCGGGTCACTGTTGCTGGGGCGAGGGGGGGGCCCAACCCATACAGCGCCGTGCTCCGTCTCTCGTGAGCCCCCTCTCCGGCCGTCCCCGCTCACCTGCCGGCTCTCGTGGCGCTCAGGGCTGGGATGAAGATCCGGGTCCCTCCTCCTCAGCAAAGGAGTCTGGCCGCAAGCGTCGCCCGTGGCGGCTCCCCCGGGCAGTCCTCCTCAGCCGCTCCCGCAATTGCCGCTCACCGCGGCCGGGGTTCAAGGACCGTCTCTCGCCGCGTGGGGTCCGCCGTCGGCGGCGACCGCGCCTCCTCTATGTGCGCCGGCAGTGCGCTCCGCTGCCCAGCCCACCGCTCTTCAGGGCTCCGCCGCGGCAGCCATCTTGCGCGGCGCCTTCCTCCCCTCCGCTCCAGCGGCCGCAGCAGTCGGCTGTCGCACACGGCGCTGAGACGTCGCCGGCCGCTCAAACCTCGGCAAGTTGGTCACCGCCGGTCACTCTACCGGCGCCGGGGCACACACGGACTCGTCGGCCCTCCTTTCAGGATTCTCGTGGGGAAGACGCACGGAGCCCCGAGCTCACGCCGCCATCTCCCTCGGCGCTCAAGCCACGCCCCCTAGTGAGCCCCTTTATAAACCTTAAGACCATTGGGGACTTAAAAAGAAAAGGCTGATCGGGCAAACAAAGAAAAGCCAACAAAGCCGACAAATACCCTTTAACAGTGGCCACAGCACAACCCTGCTGAGCCAAATAGAGTGAAAAACAAAGAACATCAGAAAGATGCGCTTTAAGAGGATCAATAGATTTCTCTCCACACCATCTAACAAATTTCCACCACCTTTAGGAGTAGATAGACTTGGTGGAGTATCGCCTGGCCGATAAAATAACATCCATCACGTTAGGTGGGAGAGAAAAAGAATTCAGGTCGCCCCGTTCAATCTCCAGGCATGAAGGTGCAGGCTCTGGAGGTGGGGTGTAGAACCTGTCCCTCCATCTGAGAGAGGAGGTCTGCCCTGAAAGGGAAATGGAGCGGAGGGTGCGAAGAGAGGTGAAGTAGGTCTGTGTACCACACCCTTCTTGGCCAATCCGGGGCGATCAATATAACTTGGGTCCGATCTTGGCGAATCTTCCCGAACCCTAGGAATCAATGGTACAGGAGGAAACGTGTTAAGGAGTTGCGAGCTCCAACTCAAATGGAAAGTGTCCCCCAATGCTCCCTGCCTCGGAAACTGGAGACTGCAGAATGACAGGCAGTGCGCATTCTCGAGAGTGGCAAACAGGTCCACCCGAGGAGTTCCCCACGTCTGGAAGATGTGTCGAACTACCTTCGGATGAAGTCTCCACTCGTGGTCGGCGAAGAGCTGTCGACTGAGACTGTCCGCACACACATTCAGCCATCAAGCAAATCTGATGGTCCTGAGCCCAGGACAGAGATGCAACGCCTCTCTGCAAAGACGGTATGACCCTACTCCTCCCTGCTTGTTTACATACCACATCGAGGCAGTGTTGTCCATCAGGACTTGAACTGACTGACCGCGAAGGGAAGGCAAGGGAGAAAGGCCTTGAGCGCCAAACGAATCACCCGCAATTCTAGAAGGTTGATGTGAAGCAACCTTCCTCTGGAGACCAAAGACCCTTGATCTCCAGATCCCCCAGATGAGCACTCTACCCCAGGGTAGAGGCATCCATTATCACTGTGGCCAACAATGGAGGAAGATGGAAGGGCTTCCATTGAGACAGATTAACTTCCACGCTCCACCAAGACAGATCCGCTGCAGCTTCTCTGGAGATCCTTGCAGACTCCCTGAGATCTCCATTGTGCTGATACCACTGCCTGCGGAGACACCACTGGAGTGCCCTCATATGCCAGCGTGCATGGTTGACCAACAGGACGCAGGAAGAGAACAGGGGGAGCAAGCAAAGGGCCTTCAGAACTGGAACAACTGCTCCATTGAAAAACAGAGGAATCATTTCCTGAATGTTGAGAATCCTTTGCGGAGGCGGATAAGCTTGACACACCGGGGTATCCAGTACTGCCCCTATGGACAGGTTGCGCTTTGAGGGCACCAGGTGAGACTTAGGTACATTTATCGAAAAACCCAATTTGTACAACAGCTGGGTTGTAACCTGCAGATGATGACACACCATCTCTTGCGACTCTGCTTCCAGAAGTCAATCGTTCAGGTAGGGGAAAACAGGGATCCCCGACCTCATGAGATGGGCAGCCACCACTGCCATCACCTTGAGGAAGACTTGAGGTACAGTAGTAAGACCAAACGGAAGAACCGCAAACTGGTAGTGTTGCTACCCAACCGTAAAACAGAGATACTTTCTGTGCAACTTCAGGATTCGGATGTGGAAATACGCATCCTGCAAGTCGATGGACACCATCCAGTCCTCTTGTTGCAGCGCCTGAAGAACCTGCGCCAGGGTGACCATCTTGAACCTCTCCTGCTTGAGAAACAGATTCAAGATTCTGAGGTCCAGGATAGCACGTAACCTCCCATCCTTCTTGGGGATCAGGAAATACCGGGAGTAGGAACCCTGACCCCTTTCCTGCTCCAGATCCACCTCTATCGCATCTTTCTATAATAGGGTAAGAACCTCCTTCTGAAGGAGAAGCAAAAGATCCTCCGTGCAAAACCCTGACAAGGAGGGTAAGGAGGAGGGAATTCCCTGAAGGGAAGGGCGTACCCATTTTCTACAAGATCTAAAACCCAAAGGTCCGATGTGATTAATTTCCAATCTTGCAGAAAATGGGTAAGCCTGCCTCCTACAGGACCCACATGATCCAGGATGGCGGATCTAGGGCTGCTTTCCTGCATTACCAGGAGGGGTTGGGGAGGTAGCGGAAGAGGGATGACGTTCAGCTCCACGAAGGTGTTCCTTTACCCCTGTAGCTTTTATACAAGGGGTTTTGCTGCTGTTGCTGCTGCTGTGGCTGCCTGGACCAATGAAAGGAGGACTTCCCAAAGCCACGGTATCTTTTATATCCATAGTCTCTTGATTGAGTCTGCAGACCCAAAGACCTTGCCGTTGCTTTAATGTCCTTAAATTTCTGCAGGGCCGAGTCCGCCTTGTCACTAAAAAGCTTGGAACCATCAAATGGCAAATCAACAAAAACAGCTTGCACGTCAGGTGAGAACCCTGAAGAGTTCAGTCATGCATGCCTCCTTGTCACAATAGACGAGCCCATGACTCTGGCAACAGAATTTGCTGCATCCAGGCCAGACTGGTTAACCTGGCAAGCAGCTGCTTGAGCATCCACCAACCCATCACTCAGGTTTTCCTTATCCTCCTCAGATAACTTAGGGAGAAACTGTTTCGCAGAGTCCATCAAAGCATGAATGTACCTGCCCAAGAGACAAGTGGCGTCGGTAGACTTTAAAGCCATACTGGCGGCTGAAGAAAAGACCTTTTTCGCAGACTGCTCAAACTTCTTAGAGTCCCTATCTGCTGGGGCCTGCGAAAATGCTCCTGATTACTGCTTCGAGCATGAAGCCTGCACAACCAGACTTTCAGGAGAGGGATGAGAAGAAAGAAACACTGGATCTCCAGGAGCAGGTCTATATCTACTTGAAACTGACCTTGAGACTGCAGGAGCCGAAAGTATAGGCTCAGTAAGAGCATCATGAAATGGCAAGAGTGGCTCAACCACAGAAGAAGGAGAATAAAGCACTTCAGTAAGAAGATTAGGATTATACTCCGCCACAGGAAGCTGCAGTTCCAAAAGTTCTGCAGCCTTCCTAATAACTGTGTGATATGGAGCAACAACCTTAGAGGCAGAAGCTTTCTGAGTAACAAAGTCCCACTCTGGAGAAGTGTCAAGCCCACTTTCTTCACACAAGTCTCCAAAAACATCCTCTGTGCCATACACCTCTCCTTCCTCCCTCTCTTCATCCTGGTACTGCTCCTCTTCCAATAACCTCTGTGCCTCTCTCCTCAAACGCATCTTCGGCTGCAGTGTCGGTGGCGCCAGACGCGGCGTCGACGGCTCCGGAAGTGGCGTCTAAGGTGGATCCAATATCGGCGTGGTTCGAATCCGAGAAGCTTAATGGGATGGAGCCGGAGACTGCCCATACGGCGTCGACATCCTTGGAGCCGGAAAAGACCAGGACGACGTCGCTGGCATGAACGGCATAAAGGGGGCCCGAGGATACTGGTGAGTCACACCCAAATTAAATGCCAAAGGACCCATGGGACCCAAAGGTGCTCCAGAGGGGTACAAGGCCCTGGTGAAAACACCATACATTGCATTTAAAAAAATGCGAGGGATCAGAACCCGGCATTGGAAACTGTGGGTAAGAAGCTGGTCCTGGATCTGAACGAGGTACCTGTGAGAATCTCGGCATCGGTGCCTGCTCTGGAGTCCCCTTATAGGAAGGAGAATGAGCCGGAGTCACCTGAGGAGACACTGAAGGTGTACGAGAAACAAAGTCCTTTTCTCGACATCGAGAAGCAGGAGGCGGCTACCTCGACACCACCGACTTCAAAGATCGGCGTCAAGAAGTATGACTCCTCTTCTTCTTGTGTTTCTTCTTGGAGTTGCGTGACGTAGAAGAACTAGATTTTGACCTTTTTCGACTCAAATTTTCTTTTCTAGCTTCAGCCATATAAAGCTTTGCTTCACGCTCCTTCAACGCCTTCGGATTCATCTTCCTGCACAAACAGCATCCCTCGACGTCATGGTCTGAAGACAAACACCAAAGGCAATCTTCATGCGGGTCAGTAATCGACATATGTTTAGCACATTCTCTGAAAGGTTTAACCCCGACTTCCTCGGAGCAGACATTGCTACAAAGAAAGGAAGAGATACAATCAAAAATACAAAGTATCCAAACGAAGTATGGAGAGTCCCAGAAAAACCCGTTAACGTCGACAGCGCGGAATAAAGAGAACTGACCTCATCACGCCGATGTGATCTTCTTATTGATCCGGTGACGTTATGCGGACCCGCTTGCAAAGCCATGACGCTGCGACGACCTTGTGGGCATGGAGAGCTAGGAAAAATTCATATAGGTGAGGAATCCACAGGCAGATGTATCCAACAGAAAGCAGGCGTGAGACAGAAGCAGATTGTAAAGGAGGGGTCAGTAGTGAGGAGCACTATTGACGTCACAAAAGGCCACACTGGCATTGGTCAGACCAGGAGCGCAAGCCTGAATCTGATTGGTTAATAGAAGCTGCATCAGGATTGGCTGAAAAGGAATTGTATGTTGGATTCTGATTTGACTGCTGGTGTGAGTTGCACTGATAGCAGAGTTCAAGGGTTTGCGGAATATTCTTTTATATATTGTTCACCCAGAATGTATGTGAAAAATTTCATTAATAAAGCAAATTGAGAATTTCTTTAAGAAAGATAAGCCTTTGTTGACTAGAGAGGGAATTCCTATTCCGCCACCATACATGCCTGCTTCCTTTATGATGATGTAAAGAGGATTTCATACTTGTGTACGGTTGGAGAATTGGAAAGAATATGCAAAAGGTGAGGGAGTGCTAGCTTTTCCAGAACATGGTACATTTAATGGAAGAATTGTTCAGAATTTGAGGATGAGAATGAAGGATTTTGAACCAAGACCTAGGTTAACTCAGTATGAGGCTTTGGAACGAGAGAAATGCAGAGGTGGTAAGACATATATAGGATTTTTCCCCAGATATTTGCGTGTGTCACGCGAAGGTCAGATGAAGCAGTGGAGAAGAGCTATGGTATCAGAAGGTCTATACCCAGTGTTAATGGCTGGGAAACAGTCAGGAAGCAAGTGTAAGGAGAAAGCAAAACACATGAATGTGACAGGATATGGTGTATCGGATGACGAATTATTGGAGGAAATTTTAAATAAAAATCCTCCACCGTATCAAGAAGGACCTAGTTGAGTTACCCCAAGTGCACCGGTAATGGGAACATCCTTAATTTCTCAACTTATACATGGTACGTCTGTTAATAGGGTGCTTCAAGATAATGGGAGAAAAGCCTTAAGTAAAACTAGGGAGGATGTAGTACAGAAAATAAGTCAATTGAATTTAAATCCTGATTCTTTGACAGTACCAGTGACTTTAGGTTCTGTTATCCCGTTATATTGAGATAAAATGAGTTGCCCGAAACCTCAAGAAGTAACAACTCCTTTGAGTAATCCCGGAAAAGCGGTAATATCTGATGATCAGGCCAGTGAGTGCAATTCAGTCATTTCATTAATGGACCTTCTAATAAGGGAACCTTTAACTGAAACTCCGAAAAGAGTTACACCCGGAAAACTAAAAGAAAAAGGGTCTATGGTGCCTTTAGGAACTAGAGGCTCAACAGCAGTCACTCCAGAAGATTTAGAAAGATGGCCACTAGGGAATAGAAAAACGAAGCTCAACACCAAAGATTTTAGATACTTACAGATTGAAAGTAGTTGGAAGAGATGATAGCTGAAAATGTGGGAATCGAAACGTTGAACCTTTACAATGATGAAGAGTTGTTGTTTATATGTAGGAGTATAACCAGAAATGTAAAATTGTTTTATGAGAGATTGACAGAACTTGCTTCAGAGATTGGAGTAGGTATAGGGAGTTCAGAATTATTACAGAAACCATATCGCGTGAAGTTTACTGACAAGGATTTGGAGAATATAAATGTGTCTGGTAAAAGATTACAGATAAAAAGAGTTAATGAACATTTTGCAGAAGTGGGGAGACATTGACAAGTGGAGGACTAGGTGGACAAGTAAGAAGGAGGAAGCACAAGCAAAGGGAGCATCATCGGCATTCTTGATAAAGGAATCAGAAAAAGCAGAGAGATTGTGTCCCATGAGAGAGGTTCTTGGAGGTGGATATCTTCATGTTCCATGGAGCAGAAAGGATATTTTGTCATTTACAAACTAATGCCCTAGGTTGAGAGAGAAACCCGTTGAATGGTACAAGCAGGTTGAAAGATTTGTGAAAGTTTTGAAGGTTCTGTTGAAGGATCTTGATGGTTTATTTGATATTGTGGTACCTACTGACTTATGGACAGAGTCTAAGTTCACAGTTGATTGGCCAAGTGAGGAATATGCATGAGACTCGAAAACAGGAGAACCCTCAGAGGAGGTGATGAAGAAATATAACCAAGTAATTTTCTGAAAGGGAAAATCCCTCCTAAAGAAACAGATTGGGTAAAGATAGATAGAACAATTCAAGAGCCAAATGAGTCTGTACATGCATATTATGAGCGATTATTGCAAGTGTTTAAGCAGTATTATGGTTTTGAGAACATTGGTGATAAGGATATGTGACATTTTGTGTATCGGTTTGTGTATGGTCTGAAACCAGAGATTAGTCATATGAGTCAGCAGCACATGTTGTGCTGGCAGAGTAAAACGATTGACGAAATCTTGAAGTATGCCAAGTATTGCGGAGATGATATTGAGGCAAGGCGTAGAAAGCTAAAAGAGAAAATGATGTGGGCACAACTGAAATTGGCAGAACAGCAGGAGAATAAATGTAATACAGAGACTGATAATCAGGTGAAAGAGCTCAATCAGCGATGAATAGTGGTAAAGTAAGAGGACGAATGAATAGAGAGGAAGCGAAGAAGAAGTTTCCTTGTCATGTTTGTGGAAAGCTTGGACATTGGAAGAACGAGTGTAAGAACGTTCAGAATAATAATGGGAAAATCAAAATTTAAATCCACAGATGCAGAATGAAGTGGTTATGAATCAGCCTCAGCAGGTAGTTACTCCACAGTATCAGGTGCCACCAGCTACTATGCCAAACTTTGTGAACGCTCAAAAATAGAGTGCAGACGCCAGATTTCAAGGAGAAAGTGGTAAGATAAATTTTGTGGTTACACAATACTTTTTATAGAACGATGATGACAGGATGGACTACGTGCAATGACGGTGCCTGAGGGGGGAGGAAGAGGAGTGCGTGCTTGGCGCAACCTTGCCGGTAGATCAGTCAGATCCATTTATTTATGAGAACATGGAAGGTAGTGATATCACTTTTCTATTGGATACTGGTGCTACCCGGTCTACTGTGAGAACAGCAGACAACCCAAACCCTACCCCTCTCGGAAGAATCGATTCAAGTTGTAGGAGTGTCTAATCAACAGATTAGAACCCCGATCACAAAACCAATGGAAGTACATATTGGAAATTTTAAAGATATGCATCGGTTTGTAGTTTACGATTTCGGTCCAGTAAATCTGTTGGAAAGAGATCTATTGTGCAAAATGAATTGCACGATCTACTGTACACCAGATGGCGTCGCTTTCCAAACCCCTGATGAAGATGTTATATACAAAATGATGCTTGCTAAGCAAGGTACTGAAGTAGATGAGATGTTTTCATTGATAACTGAAAAATAATTACCAAAAGAACTGAGAACCACAGTGAATCCAGAAGTGTGGGATTTTACAGGAAAAGATATTGGGCTGATGTCAAATATAGATCCAATAAAAATAACAGTGAAAGAAGGTGCAGTTTATCCAAACATACAACAGTACAAAATTAGTCCGGAAGTGAAAGCAGGAGTTGCTCCAGAAATTGACCGAATGATTAAACAAGGCATTTTAAAGGAAATAATTGCTTGTAATTCACAAATAATGAGACTTAAAAAGCCTAGCGGAAAATACGGGATAGTGCAGGATTTGAGAAAGATCAACACAATTGTAGTGCCTTGTTGTCCAGTAGTGCCAACTCCAGCAGTGAGCCTTTATCAGATACCCTGGAATGCAGGCTGGTTTACAGTAATTGATTTATGCCAAGCCTTTTTCTCTATTCCTTTGCACCCAGACAGCTAGTATTTATTCGCCTTTAGGTTCGAAGACCGTGTCTTAGCATGGTGGAGAGTTCCACGAGGGTATACAAAGAGCCCCTCAATTTTATATTAAATCCTGAAAAAGTGTTTAGAAACATTGGTTATGCCCAGAGATTCAGTCCTGGTTCAATACATTGATGACCTACTGGTGGTATCAAAATCATGAGAAGATTGTGTCACTGACACAATTACATTACTGAACCATTTGGCCGAAGGAGGACACAAAGTGTCTCCAGAAAAAATGCAGTTTTGTCAACAAGAAGTGAAATATTTAGGCCACAAAATAGAAAGAGGAGTTAGAAAAGTGACCCCAGAGAGAATAAAGATAATCAGGCAAATGCAACTTCCTCAGACTCAAAAAGAGATGAGAATGTTTCTTAGAGTAGGGGGTATTGTAGGCAGTGGATAGTTGGTTTTTCCCTGCTGGCAAAACCATTGATTCAATTGACCCGAAAAAGTGCAAAAGATCCGATTATCTGGAATGATGAGTGCGTGGAAGCGTTTGTGAAATTACGAAATTGTCTGTGCAAGGCCCCTGCCTTAGGCATGCCTGATTATACGGAAGAATTTGCACTGTTCTGTTGTGAGAGAGAAGGTTGTGCACTTTCAGTTTTGACTCAAAGACATGGATTAAGTGGACGTCCAGTAGCATATTTCTCTGCTACCCTGGTTCCTGTGGCTTCAGCATTACCTGGCTGCTTAAAAGCAGTAGCTTCTACTTGTATGAGTCTGGAACAAAGTGAATCAATTGTGAAGGGGCATCTAGTCAAAGTTTACATCCCACATTCAGTAGAGATTCTTTTAACAAGAAGTCGAACACAGCACCTTACCCCTAGTTGGATGACTAAGTATGAAAGAGTGATTCTGGAAGCAGAAAATGTGACAGTAATAAGATGTACAATAATGATTCCTGCCAGACCCAAGTTGTGAAGAAGTGAAAGACGAAGTGGATCATGATTGTCTGGATGTGACTCAATTGTGTACCAAGCCCCACCAAGATATTAAGGAAACACCCTTGAAGGAATCAGATCATGAACTATTTGTAGATGGGTCGTGCATGAGAACTGAGAAGGGAGGACTCAGTGAAGCATACGCTGTATGTAAAATATCGGGGTCATTGAAGCATCCTGTTTACCGGGTGTCAAATCTTCACAAGTAGCCGAATTGGTGGCCTTAACAAAGGCATGCAAAATTGGGAAAAATTGGAGAATAACCATATTCACAGACAGTCAATATGGTTTCGGGGTTGTGCATGATTTTGACCAGCTCTGGATGCAGAGGGGATTTCTGACTTCTTCAGGATCTCCTATACGAAATGGCAAAAAATGTAAAGGAATTGTTGGAAGCAATACAATTGCCAAAAGAAATAGCAGTGGTCAAGGGTGCTGCTCACCAGTCAGGAAATGACTACGTGGCGGCAGGTAACAGATATGCTGACCAAATTGTTCAATATTGTGCAAGAAATAACATGGCACTTGACAGAAAAATGGACACAAATGAAATCAGTTAACAACTTATGTTTTTCTCATCTCTAGAAACATGGGATGAGGTTAGACAGTTACAGGATGAAGTTGAGACAAATGACAAGGAAATCTGGATAAAGTCAGGTTGTGAAAGAAGGACAGAAGATGATGTATGGGTATACAACGATGGCAGACCAGTCATGCCAGACTGCTTACTCTCTCAAATGGCAAGAATGTATCATAGGGATATACATATTGGTAGGGACGCAATGATTAGACTATTCAGACAGACTTGGTACAATCCAGAGTTCAGGGTAGTAGCAGAGAGCCTTTGCCAAAGATGTTTGATCTGTCAGCAGTTAAATCCAGGCAGAAAGACAGTGGTCAGTTGGGGAAAAATTTGAAAGGCAGAAGGTCCATTCACGAGACTGCAGCTTGACTTCATAGAGTTGCCTCCAAGCAATGGAATGAAGTACGTCCTTGTCATGGTGTGTTTGTTTTCACGATGAGTGAAGGCATATCCCACAAGAAGAACTGACCATCTAACAGTTGCTAAATTGCTGTTAAGAGAGTTAATTCCTCATTTCGGTTTCCCAGTCACTTTGGATTCAGATAGAGGACCTCATTTTAATAATGAAATGATTTGATTAATCTGTAAAGCATTCAATATTGAACAGAAACTGCACTGTACATACCGTCCAGAGGCTTCTGGAGTGGTTTAGCAACTAAATTGCACGATCAAGTCAAGATTAGGGAAGGTGTGTGCATTTACATCACTGAAATGGCTTGTGTTGATGGGACTCCGAAGTATTCCTGACAGAAAAACAGGATTGAGTCCACACGCGATACTCATGGGAAGGGCAATGAGACAACCATTTATTCCTGGACATAAATTGATGAACATAATTGATGATCTGGTATTAGACTATTACAAATAATTGGCTGACCTAGTGCGTTCTGTCTCGCACCAGGTTGGAGAAGACGCCGTTGCCAGGCAGCCAACACAGCCACATGATTTGAATACTGGAGACTGGGTGGTAGTGAAGAAACACGCCAGAAAGTTGTGCCTAGAACCCAGGTACGATGAACCACGTCAAGTCATACTGGTCACTACCACAGCAGTGAAGTGTGCAGGTTTACCCAATTGGATTCATGCGAGTCATACCAAAAGAGTTCCAGGCCCTACTGAAGAAGAACAGCAACTGAGTAAACCAGTTGAAACAGCTGAAGGTTGTGAAGTCGAAGAATCTAGAGTGATAGATTCTGAAGTGATAGACGAAGAACAACCGAGCACAAGTCAGGAGGGATGGATACCAGTGATTGACATACCTGAAGTTGTTATTCATACAAGAAGAAGAACCAGATTAGAGAGACAGGAAAGTAGAGAGGATCAGATAGGTGTAGAAGAACACGCTCAGGAAGAAGTGAACAAAGTTACTCGTGACCCTGAACAGGACCAGACAGGGAAAGAAGAATCTACTCAGGCAAAAGCAAACAGAACTATTCAAAGACCTGAGCAGGGACAGAAAGGAAAAGAAGAACACATTCCAGGCAGCAGAAGAGAAAATTGTAGTAAGACCTGAACAGGACCAGTTAGGAGAAGAACAAATTCGGGCAGAAGAAGAAGATCAATTTGAAATAAGACCCGAACAGGACCAGCTAGAGGAAGAAGAACAAGTTCAGGCAGATGAAATAACAATAATAAGACCTGAACAGGTAGAGAGTGATTCAAAACAAGAACAGATTGTGCCAGGACATACTGAAAATAGAAGAACTCTAGTACTAGATGGAGAGGGTGAAAGTGCAGTTCATGTTAAAAGGGTCAGAAAGGGTGATAACTGGCCAGGGGGAGTGAAAAGACTGAGATACTATCTGAGAAAAACAAATGAAAGACCAGAGCAAGTGAATGAGGTTACTAGTCAAACTCAGTCTAACAGTCAACTGTGAGAGCCACATGAAGAAGTCCAAGACTGAGAATTTTGAACAATAAATACAAGGCCCCTGAGTGGAACTGTGTGATATTAGAAGAATTTGAGAATTTAGATTTAAGTAAGCAATCAGAAGAAGTAAATGCTACACAGATTGATGAAAGAAAATTGAGACCACCTTAAAAACAAGAGCTTGAATTTCCAAGTGAATCAAGAAAGAGAGGAGAATATCTTCCCAGGTTAAAATGTTGAAAAATAGAGTCACTGAGTTACCGAACCAAAGTTTAACACGAAAATGTTGTAGAGCTTCCATATGTAGTATTTTATTAGTAATATCAGGATGGTTATTTCTAACAGTGGCAGTGCCTTATTTGATGATAACAAGTAAAAAGAATGATACAGTTACTAATGAAAAGACAGCTACATTAAAAAGAGACAGAGTAGAATTAGAAGCAGCAGATGAGACAGATTTTCATCACACAGTACCAGATAATGACATGTCTTTAAATGTTTTTACAAAACTGTTATTCCAATACGTAGATACAATGGAGATTAGTGATGGTTATGTCTGTATGAAATTACCAGCATCAGAGGGAGTTACATATCACCATTTACCTTTAACATATGGTATATCATGGAGTGTTCTAGCAAGCCTGTTTTATGTCTCAGGAAAACTTCAGTATTATTATTCAAACTTAGATGTAGTATTTCCAGAGCTTCCTATTCGAAAGGATATGAATCCAGTACTTAGTAGTTAAGATGCACACTTTATGGGTGAATGTTTCTTAACAATGAAATCAATAGATATTGTGGAAGCACACAAGAATAATCTAACATGTGTACTACATGAAGAAGAGAAAGTGTTTTTGAATTTAGTTGAGGGAAGGAGACAGGATTTCCAAAAGAAAGCTACTGAACAGAAAACCCATGTACCACGATGGGCTGGGAAAAAGGGAATTTATGCAACTGGCAAGGCTCGTGGTACGATGTCCCTGGACTTTTTGAAGAAGGGGAAAACCTGCCTCCATAGGTTAAAGACAGATTAAAATAACGTATTTATTGGTTCCAGTGAATGTGAACAAAACGTTCTCATTTTGGGAGGTTGGGGGACTAAAAGGGGGAACTGATCCAGTATTTCCTGGAGTTTACTACGTGTGTGGGAATAATGTTTATTATAAGTTGCCTGTGGTAAGGAAGCTGCTACTTTGGGATAGTATTTCCAAAAATGTATCATGTAAAGAGAATCACTGGAAACAATGAAAACACTAAAGGACTAACACAAAGAAAGAGCTAGTTTTTTTTAGAAATAGTAGGAGATATATTTTGTGCATTGATACCTTCAGTGGGAGTCATTCTGAATTCACATAGAATTTGTAAATTGTCAACAGTAGTTGATAGTCTCTCAACTGATACTGCTGGGGGTTTCTTGATGATAAACACATAAATGGTTGCAATTAAGTCTATGGTCTTACAAAATCGACTTGCACTTGATATTTTATTAGCAAAAGAGGGTGGAGTCTGTAGAATGCTTAAAGTCCAACATTGTTGCATTTACATTCCTGACAAAAGTAAGGAAATTAGAGGTTATATTAAGAATATTACAAAGCTGCAAGAAGATTTGAAACCACTGGAGGTTGACAGAATATGGGAGAAACTAACAAAGAGTATCTCTTTAATAGGGAATGGGTTTTCTGACCTAGGGAAAAGTATTTTAGGTCAAATAATTCTTCCAATAGGTGGTATAACAATAATAGTCTTAGCCATAATGATTTGGTGCAAATGTTGCAGAAACAAAGGAAAAGGAAAAAATTATGAAGTGAATGGGAAAGGAAACAAACGAAAGAGGGAATACAAGGAGATACAAATGGAGGAAATGAAAGGAAGGATATATAAAAAGATGAAAGATTTAGAAAACAAAGATAAAATCAAGAAAGAGAAGGATGAGAATGATAAATGCTGAAAGTTGGCATCTGGTTGGATGGGTAATTTTTGTGATGGCACAAAATGCCATCAGAGAGGAGATTGAAGGAGCAAGGACTCGTAGAAAAGAGACGTGCTCGGAAGCAATCCACTCCTTTAACTAACTAACAAGTTATTAAAATTGTTTAGAGTAAAACTAATGCGCACCACATGAATACGCGGGTTAGTGAGCTTGCTTATGCCTTTACTAATATGACACGTAAAGCATGGTGTGATGATCTTGCCCCCTTGTTGGACCAATTAGAGCTCATATTTTTACGATACTGAAACTTTAGTGAGTGGTACATGAAGAACGAAAGGTATAATTGAGATAGCTTTAGTTACTTAGTTAGATCGGGAGGACACTGATGCTGTGAGTCGGGTGCTGTTCTGTTGGTAGAGGCGCTGTGAGATGCTGATGAATAACCAAATGCAGAACTTTCTATCCTATTTTAATTGGGTTAGATAAGACGTTCGTGGAAGAATCTTGAGGACAAGGAGAGTGTCAAAAAGGGGTGCGTTGCAACCGTTGGTATTCTAGAGAGGTCAACTATCCTGTCCTGAAGTCTTTGTCGCCTGATCTAAGCGCTTTGGCCACGGGGTTGGTCTTCACACCATACTTGGTACTTATAATGTCACGCTATTTGCAGATGTTCTTTTCTCTCTGTCCTCTCCCTTTCTGCGCTTTGATCATTGCATGGATCCAATGTATATGTTTGATGATTAATTAATTGTATTTTTTCTCTCATAAGAATGATGGTGACTGCACTGTGGATTTGAGATGGTTCACATGCGTTTGAAATTGAGATAAGTATTTAAAACTTTTCAGAGTCTGTAGTTATTTACATTTAATAAAAGAACAAGTTAGTTTATATTAATTTTTACCATCAACTAGTTCAACTAATGGTCCATCGACCAGAGGAAGGATCTTTTTGATCAGTGAAAGGTTATTTAGGAGTATTAACTAACTAATTTTGAAAACTGGGAATAAATTATACATTTTGACTCCAGCAGTTTACACAACTGTGTGTGTGTTTATGGGCCCAGGTGAGTATATGGTAGTGGAGTATCTGTTGTTGGTACGCCACTGGATCATCAACACCAATAGTACCATTTCTAATCAGGTGACAAAAGTAATTAACAAGCACTGGCACTTACTACAAACAGGGAAGCACAATCGGGTAAATAACCTTTTTTCCTTTAAGAGAGCGAGAAGTCTGAAGCACTGCCTAGTTTCCACATGCCCCAAAAGCCCTTTGGAGCTGAGAAACACATTACTAAATAGCTGGAACTTACCTGAAGCAGTGGGTCGCTAAGCTTGTGGCAATTGCAGCGCATGTCACCTGACTACAACTACAAAAACACTGAATCTTGAACCTGCAAGGGTCCGGATGATAAAGAAACGCACAAATTGTAGATCAATGAATGTAATATATATGATCACATGCCCTTGCCAGCTCTACTATATGGGAATGTCCAGCAGGAAAATTAAAACCAGGATCTGCAAACATCGCAGCAGCGACAGATGCAAACTTAACACCACGCGGATAATGGACCATTTCCTAAAGCAAGGTCACACCAAATGATATGTGGTGAGTCATAATTGGAAGACTGGTAGGAAATCAGGATAACCTACAGAACTGCCTATTTGAAAAAGAACAACGTTGGATCTACCACGTGTCTACCCAAAAAAACAGGGTTAAACAAAACATACCGTGGAATGGGCTCACCATGCGATACAGGTTAACCATAGTGAAGTAAGTGCCCATGAGGGAGGGGGACTCATTCGGAAGTTGCTCCCTTCAGAAAAGACTGCAGGATTTGAGCAACTTATTTTTTTCAAAAATAGAAAAAACAGAGGACCCGAGTTGACGGTGCTCTATTTCTTTTTTTAGAGTGGGACTATAGACACCGCCTCCCTCTGGATCGATGTTGCCCAAATCGGTAGTAACAAAAGTATGTGTAATACAGGGGAGATGTCCTCTCCTGTTTTGGTTCTCTTTATCTTTGATCATTTCTAGCTTGATGATTTGACGCACAGTTGTGAGTGTGTTGCATGTATTTCACTAATTGTTAGAAGGAGGCAACACATGGGGAGAGACACTTTCTCCCCTGGCCATACACGTGATGTAGCCCCATTTGAAGCCTTGAGCGGTGACGCATTGTTTGATAGTGTTGTCGTGTATTTCTATAGGTTCTGAATCGATCCCCCTATTCCTGACCCTATTCTGGTTAAACTAACTATCAAGTTAACTAACAGTCAGCCCATGAGGCAAGAAAACCCCCATGATGCAGATACCGTTATCTGACGCAGTCACACTACGGCACAGGAACGTGTTATCTGATTAGGTCATAACGCTTGAGATCTAATTAGACAAGCGACATTCCTCCAGCCCCTGATAAGGCATACGACGTTCTCATAACAAATCAAACCTATGACAACCTGGATAATCCGTGCGGCCATTGTTTTGATTTCACAGAGAACTTTTGCAAAAGAATGTGCTAACGAGCAAGTCGTCTGACATCTTTATTGACGTACCTATGTCCATCCTTACGTCAATCTCGGCACCTTTAAGGTATAAATATTGCCGACCTTGCCCTATGCAAACACACGCGTGGTGACAAGACGGAGCAGCCATACTTGCCGAAGCCGAGAGCAGAAGCAGACCCCGCTGGCAGCAGCCCCGCCTTCCTGACGCGCTGAGAGACGCGCTGCTATCTCAAGCCGAGAGACCCAGCACCGGCGCTTCTGGGCAGCCCTCGCAGGTAGCCTGGAATATCGAGAGCAGAGAAAGAGATACCATTCCTCATTCATCCTAACTTCCAGGTACAGAACTGAATAACCCCTCACAGAGAATTCTTTAGTTATTCACTTGGCAAAAACAAACTTAACTTAAACTGTAACTTTCTATTCCCGCCCACGCATTAGACTTAGGTCAGGTACACGGGGTAGGCGTATTTAGAAACACCAGTTGAGTACGTTTAGTCAAATGTATATGTGTATGTAAATATATTTTAATCATTTTAAACATCATATGGCTCAGAAACCATATCAATGTTTTTACAGTATTATTTTATACTATTGCTTTTAATGTATGCACTTTACTTAACTATAAGTATTGCAATAATATCGATCCATTTCTCTTGTACGAGAAAAGAGACTGATCAATAAATAACATCTTTTATTGAACACGCCCGTCTCTTCCTTTTCTCTACATTCTGATGAGACTAAGAATGCACGTACTGACTGAGTAAAATAATTGCCTTGTGCTCACACGACTCTCGAGATTGACTCTTGATTAGGGGAGAGCAAAGTTGTCATGTTCTATGGTTGTCAGAAACTAAATCCCTTCTTGTCTAATCAGGGAAGTTAATCCTTCCTTGAACATTCGAGAAAGTTTCTAGCGAACTCTGAGCTTAGCTGGCAAACCCAAAAATTAAGTCTAGCATCGACAGTAGTAGACCTAGTTAACGTCTGGCCTAGGCCTTTACTGCTGTAGGTACTATTCCAATGCGCAGAGCCTATTGGGAAGATAGGAACTACACTACATGGCGCCCAACGCGTTTGGAAAGGGCGATAAAACTAACGTAAGACATTTAGAGTAACTCAGTCGTGCTTTCTCACTCAGACCCCTTTTCCCGAATACTCCAAAGACGTCTGGAGTGGGTGAAAGGTTGTATCCTCCAAAACCTCGCAGGAGGGAACTCCTATGTATGGTTCTTGGTCAAGTCAACGTTGAAGGATAAACAGTTCCAAAATATTGTGCATCTAATCTTTGTTCCATAAAGAAACCTGATCTGCAAATAGACATAATATAATCCTGTCTGTAAAATGGGAGACAGTGATGAAGAAAGAGAGGCAGTTAGATTAGCAGCTGAAATAGCAGCAGCTGATACTACAGCACTCGAAGCAGACCCGGATATAATACTCATCCAGGTCGCCAAAAGGAGATCTATAACCTTAAAACTTATAGAAAATGGACTGACACCTAGAGGTGGCACAGTCATATTCGTAATCGAGGCACACGAATATCGGCAGACAGAGGTATACTATTCATGGATACATTTTCCAGCAGCAAATGCTGTAACAAAGTACTTCCACTATTACAAAGTAGAGGAACCTCCTGAAACGTACACTCCTTTCGAGGAGGTGGAAGTACCACTCAAATTCCAAGAGCATTTGCTCTTATTTGATGGCGCCCTAAAACATAACAATCACATTACAAGGCTCGGTCCTTTAGGAAGACCAGGAGCAACGTGGCCGGTCTTAGCCGGATACACACCACATCCAGACATCGACAAGATGCCTGCCCCACAGCTGTTAATACAGCTAAAACAATTACTAAAAATTCACAGACAATTAGTTCAGTATGTAATGCGGACTTCAACAATTCAGCCAGCGATTAAACTTCCACAGCTGACCCCTCACCAGGGGAACACAAATAAAATTACACCACAGAACATCCAATCCTGCCTAGGTAAAGTTCCAGCTAAACGGGAACAAATACCATTCTGGTTGGCACAGAAAATCACCCAAATAGAGGCGGTGTTTCCTGACACCACCCCGCTGGAAAAACACAGGATTCTGACTATATGTCTCCCAATGGGAATCGCACCACACATTGAGGACTGTGACACTTGGGGTACAGTCTTTGCTTCAATCTACACAAAAACGCACGGTGTTCCATCCATTTCGGTGATACCAGATGTGCTAAAACAAATTCAAGATGAATACGGTCCAGAACCTGCTTTAACTCTTGGTATGAAATTACTGAAAGACTTCAAGCAGGTCTCGGCTATATTACTAGCCAACATAAAAGGTGAAGCAGCAAACGTGGCGATCCGCCAGAGGTTAAAAGAGACAGATATAGCAGACCAACCAGCTGAAATTGCCAGAATCATAGAAAAATCCTATGAAGAACTAGGCAGAGATAGTCTAGGTGGAATACCAGTAAAACCGCAACTGACTACTAGTCCAGAAAAAATATTTTTTAATAATAATTCACCAAAAAAGAACTGGGATGGAAATAAACAATCCAATCCTAAAGAAAAGAAATTCCAGTCCAGAGGAAGGTCTCCGAGGCGAAGAGAGAAATCTCCAAACCAAAGACAGAGGTCACCGCAGAGTGACCCCTCTGGGAATAGATATAACCTTAGAAATAGGGATAATATTAAAAAACCTGATAGATATCAAGACATTGATACACGTCCCTCTCAATCTTTTAAGAATTCCTCGCAGAAATCGGAAAGAAGAGGACGATCAGAAGAGCACGCCAAGTCCAAAGACAAGGAACCTGCTCAGCTAAAAAAGAAATTACAATTTCCAAAAAAGAAGGTAGCCAGTATCAAGGTAGTTAACAATGCCGAGAATACTGAGGACACAACTGAAAAACGGAGAATGGGCTCAGACAATGCTAGACAGCGCAGCAGAGGTGAGCATAGCTCGCAAAGTCCTTATGAATCATCTGGAGACAGTGGACACGAATGAATACCTTCAAGTGGAAACTGCAGACACCAGAGTTAGCAAGCCCCACAAGATATACGAGATAACATTACGTATAGAGGGAGATAAGACTAGGAAAATAAGGGGACTATTTTGGGATAACCTCTCCAAAGGCTTTGACATCCTTCTAGCTGAAAAAGACTGGCCACCAGAGTTTGTCAGGGAGTGCCCTCATGGCGAAGAAGTAATTATGCCTGCCTTCTCGAATCAAATACTGATTCATAAAAAATACACACTTGCTAGAAAGTGGGCAGTGGCCTTAGCACCTGCTTTATATAAAAATCATGTAGGATGGGATGAGGACTCCCCTCCTCACAAAATCCAGTTAAAATCACAACCTACTGCACAAAGGCAGTACCCAATTAAGCAAGAAGCTAAAAAACAGGTAAATGAAATACTAGATCAGCTAGAATACCAGGGGGTGATTGAAACTTGCACCTCACAAATGAACAATCCTTTGTTTCCGGTCTCCAAACCAGACAATTCATATCGTCTAGTTTTGGATTACCGACACCTTAACACATGTTGCAAAACCTTTGCAGTACAAAACTCACACAGTGCTGCACTAATGAATAACATAGTGCGCAAAAAATACAAAACAACCTTGGACATCTCCAATGGATTCTTTTGTCAAAACATAGCACCAGAGAGCAGATCTTTAACTGCATTCTCAGTAAATGGCACTCAAAAACAATTCTGTCGGTTAGCCCAGGGGTACAAGAACAGCCCGGGGGTATTCTCAGCGAGAGTAACAGAATTACTACAACTATATGATGATGAAGCGTTATCTTATGTTGATGACATTTACCTAACAGATGATGACTTGGAGACTCACTTGAAAAGGGTGAACACCATAATACTTGGGTTCGCTGCAGAGGGTTACAAATTCAACTTCAAAAAATCCAGAATTGCCCATCTAAAAATTCTATACGAAGGATATGAATTATCAAGTATAGCCTGGTTGACAATTTTTTAAGAACTAGAAGAATTAAAAAATCTAAAATATGAAAAAACGTATCCTCTGCCAATCGACATTCTGCCTCTACGACATTACGCCTGTGTAATCTATACAGACGGACATGCTCAACCGTCCGTTTGGGGAGAACATGCATACAACCCCACATGTGAGATTACAAAAGAAGTGTGGCGCGGAGGTAAACTAAGACCTCTATTAACAAAATCACACTCAGTAGAAACTAATTCAGAACTACAAACTGAAATAATAGCTTTGAAAATGGCGCTAGATAATGCGGATCGCGAATTCCCGACGCTTATAGTGTCAGATTCATATTACTGCGTCAAAGCATATAACAAGGATTTGCAGACATGGATTCAGAACGGTTACAAAGATGACACAGATGCACCAATAAAGCAGAGACTGCTCTGGGAACAAGTAGCTCTTTTGAAAAAAGAACTACCAAAGACTCACGTGACTCACTCACTGAGTCATCAACGTGATGGCGTTCACGTTGTAGGGAATTCATTGGCTGAAACAGCCGCAGCGGCAGCCACTAAATCGGCTCCCGTAGATCGAAAAAAGCGTACATTAAAATACATTGACGGTGAAACAATGCTGGCGGTGAAAACGTCATCAAAAGGCGACTGCTCAGCGTTACCGATCAACTATCCACTCAATTATACATACATAATCGATGCAAACTCCGTCCCTTTTGCTCGAATCCCTGGAGTGGGGGATAGAGTGATTCCAAACATGGACAGGAGAAGCTTGTTAATCGCAGACGCACACATGGGCGAGGGTCACAGACACCTTAAATTAAAAGATTCTCTGGAAGAATTACAATCACGGTACTGGTGGCCAGGCATGAGCCTGCACTACACCATGTTTGTAAAAAACTGCCCAAACTGCAACAGAGATCGCAGTGGGGAGAGAAGCAGTTTAATACCTCGTCGTATCAAGGCAGATAATATTACCAGCAAAAAGAATGGCTTGCGATTAACATATACAGGCTAGTTTGCACTTATAATGTAGATCACCAGCACTCGGCTGACGTCCGGACTATTATACAAGATTTGCGAGTCTAAATGGCATATACGCTAAGAGCATGCTACGTTCGACCATTTCTTTCACTCAGGCAAACCAGCCTGGGGGGGAAACATGGCCAAATGAGCACAGCCCAGCGGGAATCTTCTCACTTCCTTCCTGAGGGTATGGGATGGTGTAAAGAAAAAACCAAGGCAGAAAGCAATCTATAATAGAAAGGATATTAGGTTCGGGGGCTGGGTGGGTCAAACATCTAATAAGTGTCCAACGTAGTCTAAATAACTTGCCAAGAAATTCTCTGAAGGGATTCAGTCCGTACGAATTATTATTCGGAACTAGGATGTTGATCTCTGACCTTGATAGTCAGACTTCAGTGGTAATAGAAAAAACCTTTGATGTCAAAGACCGTTTGGCTATTTTGCAGGACTTAAACAAAACAAGAAAAGACCTGAGCAACATACAGTTGAAACAACAGCCAACGACCACTGAAGAATCACCACCTGTCCCAGCAAGACCTGTCTGGATTCCAAAAGTCGGGGATCTAGTCAGGGAGAAGATCGCGGTAAAGAAGGAATTTGGGCCTTCCTACAGAAAAGCAGTTCCTGTCTTGTCTGTCAACGGGACAAGATCAGTTGTACTACCGCCACTTGCTGGAAAAAAGGAGAACCGAGTTGTATCCATCGACCTGGTAAAACCACAACATGTGGCCGATAACAAACAGTAGGCCAAGTGGACTCCCAATAAGTAGCAGAACACCAAGGTTTGCTACCAGTACAGAGGTCCTAACAAAGAGGCTCATCACATTCGAAAAGCCTACAGAAGAACAACAAGGACTATGCAACAATGCAATAGAACTAAGACCTCTGAAAACCCAAATAAAAACATTTAGCAGAGACACACCAATCTATACTGAAGTACCAAGTGACAATGCAAAAAACAAAAATCCTGAACCAATTGGAACAATTGACAGAACTGCATCTGGTTACTTCATCAACTTCGATGATTCCTCTGAATGCTTCAGTGAACCAAAGACACAGCCATCATCAAAATCCTTTAAAGACAAAGCTAAGGAACTTTTGAAACAACTGAAAGAAACATATCTGGTTTCTCCATGGATTGAATTTTGGGTGGGTTTTGGTGCATTTATCCTCATACTTTGGCTCATCATGGTATTTACTTTGGGACGCTTCGTTGAGGGAAAATATGCTAAAATGGACACAGCAAGTCAGAACATCAACTTGGTCCTCAAACCACACACATCTTCACACGTCGAGAAAAGAGAACTTTCTCCAGAACTTTCTTCAGCCAAGTTCACAGCCAATCCGATACCTGGTGGGGTAGCCTGGGACAACACTGACTATGAAATTTATGGTCCGGTCGAGATCCTGAAATATCCACACCAAATCAAGATCTCCTTGAGTGACTTTGCAAAACCAAACTCATTTGCTGATGATTGGGACTTTGAAAGTATTAACAATATGATGTCTGACTTAGTAATGTCTGCTAAATTTACAAAACATGATTATTTGCAAGGTTCTACAAATTATGATAGTATGTATTGCTATAACCATTATGGTAACCATTTTTTGCATAAATCTGCACAACCTAGAAATGTTTTAAATTATAATCAATGGGAACATTGTGCTACGCCTCCAAAAGGAAGCTCTAGAACCGTTTACGACAAATATTCATATTTTTCAGGTTTTAACACAAGTAATGCTGAAACATTTTATTTTAAATTGTCAAACAAGACAGGGATGAAAACCATGATAACCAACACAAAATTGATATATTCAGATTCATTCTTTGAAAAAATGAATACTTTTGGATTTGATTATTGGGACAAAAATGTTGATTTGAAAAGTGTTTGGGGTACAAAAGAATGGCAAGTACAGGGTTTAGAAGCTTTGTTTAGAGCCTGCATGATCCCAGAACAAATGATATTTTTAAATGACACTGTTCAACAAACCACCTGTCTTGGCTTAGCCAAAATCAAAGATTTAAATAACCCGTCTATTCCAAAGCCAATAATGTTTAGCAATAACTCTGATACAGATGAAGAGATAGACGTAAACCATATATTAAACCAAAACAGAACACATCCTGATTGGAAACAATGGTTGATCTGGCCCACAGATACAAATAACTGTCAAGATAGATTCCTGAATAAAACACAGGGTTTCAAAATGACCAGGCCAGACCCTAGATATCCCCAAAGACATCACCCAGGGATAATAACAACCTACAGTGTGGGCAAATTATGCCTTCAATGGCTACAGTCTTCCACACTGCCTGAAATTAAGCAACACCTAACTTTACTTACTGATGGTGCTGACTTGCGTGATTTCATACTGGGACCACGCAAACAGCGTCAAAAGCGTTTCATAGCAGCCTCTGTATATGCAGCATACAATGAGGCCTGGAAGGTTACTCAAATTGAGACAGCAGAAAGAATACGGGAAATTGACCGTATCAATTTGGAAAAATCACTTTCTGTAGTGGACAATGGGTTAATGACTCTGTCCTCCAGAATTTTTTCATTGGACAGCATTGTGTCTTCAGCAATCGATATATTATCGCAAGACTTACTGTTATTACAACATGGTCAGTCACAATTGCGTTCCATTGTACAGCTTGGCTGGACGTTACAAATCTCTGCGTTCAGGCTATGTGCCTTGGCGTTTAATCAACACAACGTCACTATTCCAAATCTTTAACCTTACTGACAAATCGGTATGGCGCAAAAGGGTGCTGATTATACAATCTTGAGCATTGAAAAACTAGAAAGATTACCAATGACAATGTCAGAACGACCTGTCAGTGAATGGATAATCCACGGAATCATAAATATTCCAATCTCAACCTTCAGGTTTCAATACTGCCAAAAATATATACAGGCTGGCATGTACGAGAAATTGGGAAAGGGGTACCTTAAAACAACTTGGAACCTGCCCTATTCACATGCATGTGTCAGTAATAAAGGACAGAAAGTGTTTCTTAGTGGCAACAATTGTGCTATGTCACTAAGCGGCACGCTTCTGTGTAACGGAATTAGTTTGCATGGAGCCTGTGAAGGGAATTCATACAACCTTTCATGTCACCAGCAAGGCGCACCTGCAACTGAAATAGAACCATTCTTTCAAAGACTCTATAATGGGAGTTACATTCTTATTGTAGACCGTAGATGTTGTAGTCTTATGCCCGGGACTCCTTATCTAGTAACTACGACGGCCAAGGTCAAGTGCTGTGGACGTTCTTTGTTCCCCAGCTCCTTTCCAGACAGGGAGGCAAGGGCATGGCCCAGTTTGAAAATTACTTCTATTCGAATAGACACTTTAAGCAGAATGAAAACAGTGCTTCTTCAGACGCCTACAAGGCTCACGTCATCAAAAGAAACGTATGATCTACAAGTCGCAAGGACGACTGCAGAGATACATACATTATTATCAACTAATTCCCCCGTACATTTCGCGGAAATCCTGAGCGAAATCTTAAATATTTCTGATACCACTGGGGTCTCAAAGGTATTTAAGACAGTATTTTCGATGGCATTAACACCATTCAAAGCCATACTGGGTATTTTTCCAGATTTCGTCCATTCGATTTTTGGCGGACTTCCCCTGATCCTGGGACTAATTGCAGGAATCCTATTCCTAGTCCTTATTTTTCGTTATGGCAACCCATGTCACAGATCAAACTCTCGCGACAATGGAAGATACGATCCTAGCCATTGGATACCGGGACCGGATATCAAAAATCCTGGGACTCTCCCGGCTTAGAGACCTGAACATGACTTGGTTTCTATCATTTCGACCAATGTGGCAAAGGTGTGTTTTACCTGTACTAAGGTGTCTGCTATGCGGAGAAGAATGCGTGTTAGACACCTGTCTGACGCTACAATCGGATGCGCCAGTGGATGCAGATACACTGTTGGTTCCTACCAAGGTTCACGCTTTGTGCTGCCCTCAAAGGCTGCCAATCCTGATGACGGCATTCCTGGAATCTTCACCACTACGATTGAAGAGTAGTGAAGTTCAAGATGAAAGCAGCATCGAACAGGTACGACCTTCTGTCAGCAATGCAAATCAGAATGTCAATGGAGACAATCATGCGCACGAATGCATGGTTACCCCTATTTCCGACTTAGTGGAACTTTCCCATGAAGCTGTTGACAGTTTTTTCGAAAGCCTGAATGATATGATGTTCTCTCCGGAACAGAAATAGAGACTTTTGAGTAAACTCGCACACGGCGTTCCCTGAATTCGGCCTTCAACTTTAAAAATAAAGTCACATGAACAATTACAATCCAGTTCACGGACAGCAATTTTTTCAGCATGCCCCTTAAAATATTTTTCTACATATTTTTTCCCGGGACACTGATCTTCTGCTTAAAGTAAGAAACTATTCCTAGAGAACTAAGATTTCTATTTTTAGATACTTTATATAGACTTTAGCTGCCCGCTGGTAGGTTCACAAATATTTTATTATGTGATGAAATGGTCTCGAACTTCCTTTCTGTATAGCCATATTAAGAGTCATTTCATGTGTATTTCTCATATACCAATAAGCAATAATGCATACAAATGCGTGTTTACTTTTGCATTTAATTCATAGCTTAAGTGCATACAATATATATGACTGCAATTTTTCAGTATATTTGAAAATTTCAAAATGCATTTATGTATTTTGGGGTGGTAAGGTATACACTATACTCTATAGTATGTTGTACTATGTTATACTATGCATAGATTAGTAGATATGACCATAGTTAGCGTGGAGTGGGTGTCGTGTATTTCTATAGGTTCTGAATCGATCCCCCTATTCCTGACCCTATTCTGGTTAAACTAACTATCAAGTTAACTAACAGTCAGCCCATGAGGCAAGAAAACCCCCATGATGCAGATACCGTTATCTGACGCAGTCACACTACGGCACAGGAACGTGTTATCTGATTAGGTCATAACGCTTGAGATCTAATTAGACAAGCGACATTCCTCCAGCCCCTGATAAGGCATACGACGTTCTCATAACAAATCAAACCTATGACAACCTGGATAATCCGTGCGGCCATTGTTTTGATTTCACAGAGAACTTTTGCAAAAGAATGTGCTAACGAGCAAGTCGTATGACATCTTTATTGACGTACCTATGTCCATCCTTACGTCAATCTCGGCACCTTTAAGGTATAAATATTGCCGACCTTGCCCTATGCAAACACACGCGTGGTGACAAGACGGAGCAGCCATACTTGCCGAAGCCGAGAGCAGAAGCAGACCCCGCTGGCAGCAGCCCCGCCTTCCTGACGCGCTGAGAGACGCGCTGCTATCTCAAGCCGAGAGACCCAGCACCGGCGCTTCTGGGCAGCCCTCGCAGGCAGCCTGGAATATCGAGAGCAGAGAAAGAGATACCATTCCTCATTCATCCTAACTTCCAGGTACAGAACTGAATAACCCCTCACAGAGAATTCTTTAGTTATTCACTTGGCAAAAACAAACTTAACTTAAACTGTAACTTTCTATTCCCGCCCACGCATTAGACTTAGGTCAGGTACACGGGGTAGGCGTATTTAGAAACACCAGTTGAGTACGTTTAGTCAAATGTATATGTGTATGTAAATATATTTTAATCATTTTAAACATCATATGGCTCAGAAACCATATCAATGTTTTTACAGTATTATTTTATACTATTGCTTTTAATGTATGCACTTTACTTAACTATAAGTATTGCAATAATATCGATCCATTTCTCTTGTACGAGAAAAGAGACTGATCAATAAATAACATCTTTTATTGAACACGCCCGTCTCTTCCTTTTCTCTACATTCTGATGAGACTAAGAATGCACGTACTGACTGAGTAAAATAATTGCCTTGTGCTCACACGACTCTCGAGATTGACTCTTGATTAGGGGAGAGCAAAGTTGTCATGTTCTATGGTTGTCAGAAACTAAATCCCTTCTTGTCTAATCAGGGAAGTTAATCCTTCCTTGAACATTCGAGAAAGTTTCTAGCGAACTCTGAGCTTAGCTGGCAAACCCAAAAATTAAGTCTAGCATCGACAGTAGTAGACCTAGTTAACGTCTGGCCTAGGCCTTTACTGCTGTAGGTACTATTCCAATGCGCAGAGCCTATTGGGAAGATAGGAACTACACTACAGTGTGTCACGTTTTCTGCCATATTAGAGTATTGATTACAACTGCTTGGGAACAGAATGGGCACAATTTTCCGAAAGGATCATATATATCACAACTAGATTGATGTGGCAATCAATTTAGATGAGCACTTTGAAATGTATATTACAAATATGTCCTTTAAATTCTAAAGGAACGATCACTGGAAATGGCATGAGTCCTGAATACCACAAGTATGCTTGCAATATTGGAAGTGGTTATAAAGTTCCATGCATCTTGAGCACCGCATGTGCGCCTAAAAGACTTTAAGTGCCTTTCCAAGTGCATGATGAGCATATTGCATGACACACACAAGCTGTGCTTTTAATCCTACCATATGTTTATGCCTAATGTCTTTCTCATTGTATTCAGTCTTTTTAGATACAATAAGAAGTCGGGTGAAACTCTTAGGTTACAAATGGCCCACCCTACTTAGTGTGTGTGGTCACTGTAAAGGGTTTTTTCTCTAGCACCTTGCCCTGAAGAAAGCCCCTGTGACTCAAACTGCACTCAATATTGACTGAAACATGTCAACCGAACACTAGGATGTGAGACATCACTAATTTCCACACATCTGCCACTGCTTTTAACCCTGCTCAAGTAATCCACAGTTAAAATATTTTCTCTAAGGGCGGATATCCTAAAGGTAGTTTTAAAATCCACTCACAAATTCACTACGTCACGAAAAGAAACCAGCTCTGCTGGAATCCGGCGTCGTAGCACACCTCAGATGCACCGAGCATCCTAGGTGGGAATGCAATGATGAAACATGCCACCAACTAGGTTGGTGGATGAGGGTTATTATACAAAAACAAATGGTTTCTCTGAGACTTTAGTTAAAGACATGAATGACAGATGATTGGCATGGTAGCAAGCACTCTCTGTGTTGTATACAGTAATAAAGGGAAGAATGAATGGCACAAGACAGGGTAGTAGTCAGAAGGGTCTTTGCTGTCAGCAGAGGTTTTCCTCTATATTGGGATGATCAGGACAGCATATAGAAAAGAGGCTGGTCTGCAAAAATATGCTCAATAAATGGATCAGGTGAGTGAGAGTTACTGCATGAAAAGTTTTATCATAGCCCCGATCCCTGAACCCCGCACTCTGCAAACAACATTTCTCTTGCTCTCCTCCAAGAACTACACAAGCTCATCCAACTGCATGAGCATTAATCCGGACTACAAATTGAACCTTTCCACTACATTCTACTCACATCCCCCTCCCTTCCTTCCTTTACTATTTACTTATGAACCGAACCGTCAAATCGCTCCCATCCTTACCTGACACTCCTCTTGCAACGTATTCAGAATTCTTCACTCATACATTCTTACCAGTAGAAACTGTTTTTTGGAAATAACCGACATTAAAGGGCCTTGAGTGGCCCCCTATATGGACGGACTAAAAAACCGGAGTCATCAAGGCCTTTAAATTAAAACATTTACCCTTCGAATGACCTTGTTTCTATGCTAATACCTCTGGGTCACTAGATGAAGAATATATAACATTGACGTTTCATTTTCTATGCGTAAATTTTCTCTTTTCACATTGGATATTACGAGTGATCACTATGACATGGTAAAAGAGTGTGGATGCCCTTTCATGTGTGTCGCGCACCTAAAAGATTGCCAAATATTTGGCAACTCTTCCAAGCATATCCTGTATGTAGTGTATTTTTATTATTGTGTCTGCGCTATGCGTTGTGGTATGGCAAATTGTTTAGGTATTAATCATCTTAAAATAGAAGAGGCATTTTTTTACCAGGCCACGACTAGACCGGGTTTCCTGTTCTAGCAAGCATCTTTTTCAATCTGTGGTGAGTGAGGGGCCTTCAGTAAGCTATATGTCCAAAGCAAGACAGCTGACAAGTCTTCAAGGTGTTGCAAAACATTACTATACCATAAATGATCAAGACACAGAATGTGAACCTGCTAAGGTAGCCAGTAGAAGTATGCAGGCTAAAGTGCACTCACAACCAGGGGAACAAGCATTTGCAAAGTAATTGGTCTCGCCTTTGGGACCTTATATGTATTTAGCTATGCAGCACATTAACCTGAACACTAAAACATCTACTCTTCTTTAACATGGGGGATCGTAAGCACCAAACTGCGTGACACACCAGGTATGGGAACACATGGAGAAAAATATTACCTTTCAGCTGGAAATGGTTTAGTCCAAAGCTCCTTCGGTGGTCATATCACTGAAAATACAAAATTTGAAAAAAATATTGTCTACGGGTGCTCATGGAAGACCATTTCTATGGACTGGAATCTAGAGAATGCGAAAGTGACTCTGGTATTTTATTGACCTCTGCTGGTCGTTTTCTATCAAGAAAGTTAAATAGAGGAATTTGCCAGAAACATTTAAAAAAATAAAGTCCCTCAGCAGAAAGCAATTCTGCTATTTTACTGACCTCTACTAGTCCTTTTTTATTAAAACAGTTAAATAGAGGCAGTTGAACAGAAAAAAAGTCCCTAAGCGGAAGCAGACAAGTCCTAGGGCTGATCTCCAGAGCCCACAAAGCACATTCACATATACCAATATAGAAGTATATACTAAATTATATACAATGCCGCTCACAGAGGGTTGCTGGCCTGAAGGGACGACGTGGGACCTGTGCGCTTTGCTAGCGCTTGTAAATCCGAGTGGGGCTACTTCAGGGGAAAGACTGCTGCACACGCCGAGGGACTGCGAGGACCAGCAGTCTCTGTGCTCACCAGCTGCTGCCTCTTCCCTCGGCGTTCCCGCCCCCCTGCCTGGACATTCATTTACCTATCGCGGCCCCCGCTCCGCGGGTGCCGCTCACAGAGGGTTGCTGGCCTGAAGGGACGACGTGGGACCTGTGCGCTTTGCTAGCGCTTGTAAATCCGAGTGGGGCTACTTCAGGGGAAAGACTGCTGCACACGCCGAGGGACTGCGAGGACCAGCAGTCTCTGTGCTCACCAGCTGCTGCCTCTTCCCTCGGCGTTCCCGCCCCCCTGCCTGGACATTCATTTACCTATCGCGGCCCCCGCTCCGCGGGTGCCGCTCACAGAGGGTTGCTGGCCTGAAGGGACGACGTGGGACCTGTGCGCTTTGCTAGCGCTTGTAAATCCGAGTGGGGCTACTTCAGGGGAAAGACTGCTGCACACGCCGAGGGACTGCGAGGACCAGCAGTCTCTGTGCTCACCAGCTGCTGCCTCTTCCCTCGGCGTTCCCGCCCCCCTGCCTGGACATTCATTTACCTATCGCGGCCCCCGCTCCGCGGGTGCCGCTCACAGAGGGTTGCTGGCCTGAAGGGACGACGTGGGACCTGTGCGCTTTGCTAGCGCTTGTAAATCCGAGTGGGGCTACTTCAGGGGAAAGACTGCTGCACACGCCGAGGGACTGCGAGGACCAGCAGTCTCTGTGCTCACCAGCTGCTGCCTCTTCCCTCGGCGTTCCCGCCCCCCTGCCTGGACATTCATTTACCTATCGCGGCCCCCGCTCCGCGGGTGCTGCTCACAGAGGGTTGCTGGCCTGAAGGGACGACGTGGGACCTGTGCGCTTTGCTAGCGCTTGTAAATCCGAGTGGGGCTACTTCAGGGGAAAGACTGCTGCACACGCCGAGGGACTGCGAGGACCAGCAGTCTCTGTGCTCACCAGCTGCTGCCTCTTCCCTCGGCGTTCCCGCCCCTCTGCCTGGAGTGTTTTAAACCTAGCTCCCAATCCCGCGACGCGGGACGCGCGCGGGACATAGCCCGGGGCTAAGCCCGGGCAAAGGGCGGGCCCTCCACGGCCCTCAAAGGCCGGAAAAGGACGGGACGGGCCACCCCCCTTGGTTTGCCACTTTCTTGATATACTATAAAATAGTTAAAGACCCCCTGTAAGTATTTTGTGTTCTTATTAGTGGACTCTTTTACATATTAAGGTCCTACATTCCTATACCATCATGACCACCAAGGTGGACCATTTTACCTACGAAGACAGCAGTGGGCAAACGTGCTCCCTGTTAGATGAGCTGAACCTCATTTGCAAAACCACATACGCCTCATTAGAAACTCCTCTTTTGCCCAAAAATGTGAGTTTACTCTCACACAAGGCTACACTTCTAGACTCATCCATATTTGTTAATAAATCCTGCAGTCCGAATCCACAAAGCAATGAGTCCCCTCAGATCCCATCCACAACAAGGAAAAATATCGATGTCATTAAAGGTGGTAATAATCCTAAAATTCTAAAACTGTGTCCATCCACTGTAAACTCCCCAATGATTTCTCCGCTGGTGGAGTTTTCAGAAGCCATAGCACCCTCTTCCCAACTGCAAATTATCCCCATTATCGAACAACTGCTTAGTTCCATGATAGCACCCTTACTAGAAAAAATGAACTTGTTAGGGGAACGCCTTTCCGTGATAGAGAAAGCCATTTCCTTAAACCCGTTGGCTGGCAAACACAGTGTTACACCCAATCGCCCTAAGACTTCTCCTATACATCTAGGCTCAATACCATCTGTGCTAGATAAAAGGCATCAAACAAAACCCACTGGCCCTACTGCCTCAGGGCAACAAATACCTAAATTCCCCACTAAACTTCCCCCCCCACAGCTGACCACACCGAGAGTAGGTCATAATAAAATTAATTCTATTCATTTACCTCCGGAAGCGGCCCCATACGTGTGCATTCTTGCGGGTGTACCTTCTCTCCCACCGGGAAAAATTGAGACAATATGATTTAGTCAATAAAACTAAATTCTGGCTCTCAAAAAACAGACCATTGCCTCCTAGTCTATATGGAGTAATAAGGAGTGTTAGAAGGGTTGGTTGGCTGGGCTCTCTTCCCAAAGACGCTGCGGGGGACCTGGTACTCGTGAGATTCAGGGACCGAAACATAGTACCTTTTTTGAAAACTTGCCCGCCTCGAGTAAGAGATGGCCCAATATCAATATGGGACCTACATGACTTTTACCCCATAATACCGGGCTTTCCCCTCTGAATATCTGGACATATAACAAAGGCTATTCATGAACTCTTGTGTTTAAACCACGAACTCCTTTGATACTGCTATAACCTTGTAGTGGAAAATAACTTTTTATGTCAGGGACCCTTCCTTACTGTTCTCTAGTCATTTAAAATGTTTTTATATGGATTGTAAATTGTATTTATCATGAACTTTTATGGTTTTGTTTTTCAAAAGCCGAATAAAGTATATTTGATTTGATTTGAATTATATACAAGAGGTCTCGAATGCTCGACCTCACAAAAAAATGATATGATTGTTATGCCAGCCTCCCACCTTTCTCTGTACTGAGAAGTGCCAAGTCCCTCACATGAATGCCCCTAAAACAATACAAGCATGCTCACTAAAGAGGTTCCTGCAATGCAAAATGCACGTAAAGACTGATGTAATAATAATATGTGAAGCAGATAAAGGAGGCAATGTTGTTCTGATGGATTTTTCAAAGTATGAAAATTAAGCCTTTCGGCAAATTATATGTGGCCACCGATTATACTACATGTTCACGTAATGACTATATGCTAGCCATCAAGACAAGCAAAATGCAATTATCTAAATGGTATGAACAGGGCTTTTTTGATGTACAAGAATACATACATATGGTTGTGAATAGACCTACTACACCTTTTATTTATTTTCTACCTAAAATACACAAAGAGGAAACCAATCCACCATGCAAGCCAATATTCTCAGGGATTGGGTCTTTTACGCAGAAAATGTCGGTATATATAGATATTTATCTAGCACCAATGGTGACTGCAAAAGACCTCTTAGGCAAACTATCAGAAATTCCATGGGAAGATGCATACCTGCTAGTGACATGGATATCAAGAATCTCTATACTATTGTTTCACATAAGGCTGGGCTGAGGGCACTCCAATATTTGTTCTCATCTAAGAGTAGAAGTCACTACCAACACGTACAGATGCTTCTAGACATGACCAGATTTGTACTTGAAAACAACTACTTTTTCTTCCAATTTTCATTAGCTGTGCGGTCAGCTATTGGTGTCTATTTTTTTACGCTTTTGACTCCTATCTCACCTTTACTAAAAGTACCAAGTCCTACTAAAGGCTGCGTTATTGTAGCCCTGAAGAAGCAGAGAAAGTAGTCCGTGAAACACCTCTTGGCAACTTCAGTGTTTTGATTTGTGGAAATCCAGGTTATCAAATGTACATTTATGTAACTGAGTTAATATTCTATTTATGGATTAACTGTACCGTAGGAATACCTTTGTTCTTAAAAAAGTGCATATAAAAACAGATGTAATATCCATCAATGGTGTTCGTTGTATTTATATTACTCCCAACTACCCCCACTGTATCAGCTTTTGCAAAGAGTTTCAGGTTTTCATGAGAGGCTTCACCCCTAAGGGGAAGCTGCAGAAGACTTTTTGAGTCTGGGCAGAGGCCTGAGATGCAGGGGCTGAGGTCCAGAGGAGGAGGAGGAGGAACAAGAGCTTAAGAAGGTGGAGGAGGGGGTGTAGGATGAGTTGATCCTGGATTCCAATGCGGATTTGGGACAGCCTGTGGAGGCGGCCAACAATGTTCTGGAAGCCGTGGTGATTTCCAGAGTAGGGAGCAGTGTCTCCTCCAAGAACATGCCCCCAAAGGAGCTGGCAGACAGGAGGGAGTAAAGAAAACTAAAGATGGTGCTTGCAAAGCTGGAGCAGGTACAGAAACTTGCTTTGGCTGGTTAGAAGCAGACCCAGCCTCTTGCTAGACTGCAGAAAGAGCAAGCTCTAGTGGAGAGGAGACTAGCTATGGAGGAGAGGAAGACGTCCCATGAGCTGATTCTCGGCAAACTAGACATAAGAACCCTACAAGTGGGGTCACCAGCACAGGTGGCACCATACCTGTAGTGTCCATTGTTGAATCCAGAGTCAGGATACCCAAGGATGTGGTGCCCAGTTATGGAGTGGAAGATGACAAAGATAAGTGGTTTGCAGTCTATAAAGTGGCTATCCGAGTGCACAAGGTCCCAGAAGAGTTTTGGGGTGGTAGTTTATGGAGGTATATGCCCACAGTGGGAAGAGACACACTCCTTACACTAGAGGTGGAGAACCAGACATGCTACACTGTTATAAAGACCAACTTGGTCAGCGAGTTTGGGTTGACCCCTGAAAAGTACAGGCAATGGTTCTGGGCCATCCACAAACTCTCCACACAGGCATGGGTGGGTTTCCAGGATTATGCTAGTAAGGCATACAAGGGCCTGGTGAGGGGCAGCAAGACTGATGATCATTCAGAGCTGCACAACTTATTTTTAAAAGAGCACCAACACCTTGTTGATAGCAAGCTTAATGTCCCCAGGAAGCTTGCTGAGGAGGCAGACATCTGGGTCAGCCCCAAATTGTCTAAGAAGGTATCAGGGTTCCTACCAGAAGAAGGGGAGGAGGTAAGATAAAAAAAGACAGAATTCTCTAAAGGCCCCCGAAGAAAACTCACAGGGGAAAGGGTCTGTTTCTCATTCCCAATCTGGCCACCAGAGGAAAAGCAATTCTGACAAAAGTCAGCAGCCCAAGCCCATCAAGTGCTATGAATGCTTAGGAGTATGTACACTAGAAGGGGGATCCCAAGTGCTTAAAAAGAGCACAACCTCCCCCTGGAGGAAGGCTTCCTGAAGTGGTGAGCGTAGAGGTGCGGGAGGAGTTTGTCTCAGTTAAGGGGTAGGATAGTACTTTAGTTTGGTTACCCTAGTGCCCATGGGTGACCGGGGGATGTTTTGTACGATCCATGTGCCCTCTAATTCTACAACTATAGAAAATGGGTCACCATCAATGGGCAAGCTTTTGAGGCTTTGAGGGACAAAGGTGCCAGCATTACTACGGTAAGGAGCCAGCAGATGTCCCCAAAGCTGGTAATTTCCCATGCATTTCAATAGGTTGCAGTGGCTGACAATGTGGGGGTGGCAGGGGGGGGGGGGAGGGGACTATCCATTGTCCCATATTCAATTTGAAGGGGGGGGGGGTCAGGTCTACTGAAGGTTGCTGTGAGCCCTGCCATGCCTGTGGACTGTTGGCATGGTAATGACCTTGAGCACACTAGCCGGAAGGGTGTGGAACCCCAGGCTCATGTGGAGATCTTGGGGTTACCCGATTGGATCTGTGCAACCACAAGGCTCGTGGTTGCCCAGTATGGGAGTCAAAAAGGGCTAGAGCCTGGACAACTTGCCAATCAAGCTGAAAAGAAGGAGAAAAGCAGAGGGAGTGGGAAACTAGCCCTTGAATATCTTTCCAGAGAGATGGATGGAGCACCTGTGCTGCCAGCCCAGGAGTCCAATGAGGTCATTGCTCCCCTTGGTGACCTGTCAGATCTTGCTCGATGGAATATGGAAGAAGGACCCACCAAGGAGGAGGTATATTCAGCACAGAGCAAGTGCCCAACCCTTGTGGGCCCGAGGCTACAGGCCCAATCAGCAGGTGATGCCTCTGGGAGTAATCCCATTTAATGGGAGGGAGAACAACCTTCTTTACAGTGAGCTTAAGGCTCCATTGTGCTGGTGTTAACTGAGGGCAATTGTAAATCCATAACTTCAGCTATCCTTACAAGGACTGTTTTGGTTTGAATAAGAGTAAAATGCTCTGAGTACCACTTACATTTCTGTGAGCTCTAAGAAATATCATGCGGTACCCAGTTGTTCTTGAGTACAGGTTAATTGAATAGTCTTGTGTTTGAATTGTGCTCCACACCGCACAAGTGAGGCATCCATAGTAATGGTCACTTGTGTTTGAGGGACCAGAAAAGACCTACCCAGCAAGTTATTTTGTTGTTTCACTAAAGGAGAGTGCAGAGTTCTGACTCTGTCAATACTAGATCTGTCCATTGCTCTTCTGCGTGTGACAATTGCCTCACTAGACACTTTGGCAGTTGATATTGTATTTATGTCTGCAGCATAATTGCAAAGCTTGAAAACATCATCCCCAGCAGGGTCATTACTGTCCCCACCAAAAGAGGACATAGCATCCGAAAGGTTAGCAGCCTTTGGAACACCATCACCTTCTCTTGCTTTGGGAAGGCTTGCCACTGACAGAATTTAACAAAGCCCCTTGAAAAGATTGGATCGGCTGTTGTACGACACACTATTTTAGCACTGAATGCGAACCCTAGCTTGTGCAACACAGACACTGTTGTCAGAGTGTGTGCTGGGCACTGTTCTTGGCTACTGCTCTTTATCAGCCAATTGTCCAGGTAAGGAAAAACATGTATTCCGTAGACGTGCAGTTACCACTGCTAGAAATCTGTAAAATACCAGTGATCCAAAGGGCAGAACTTTAAATTGGCAGTGTTGTCCACTTGCCACAAAGCACAGGTAGGGGTGGTGTGCCAGATGGATGGGAAAGCAGAAGTATGCTTCCTTCAGGTGGAGAGTTGCCATGTAATCCCCTGTGCAGAGCAGCGGAATGACATCTTGAAAGGTAGCCATTCTGAAGTGCCCCAGCAAGATGTACCAGTTTAGAAGACTATGATCCAGGATTGGCTGCAGAGTTCCATCCTTTATGGGGCTGAGGAAGAACAAGAAGTTGACCTCTTGCCAGCATTTGTATGGGTGTAAAGGCTCAGTTGCATTTTGGATGAGTAGAGCATGTACTTCTTCCAGCAAAGCGCCAGATGGTTTTGAAACACTGCATGGCAACGAGTGGTATGTTTGTTGGTGTTGTGTGAAACTCTAAGCAGTAACCCTGCTATACTACCTTGAGCATCTATTGGTCCGTGGTAATTAATTCCCACTGCAGAAGGAATAACTAAACATTTTCGCAGACAGGTGTTATGTGACTAGGAGGAAAGAGGGATTAGTCACTACCTTGAGGTAGATGGAACTCTAATGGAGCTATCTTTACCATTAACATAGTAGCTAACTCTCTCAAAGGCTTTGGACACCTGGCTTTCTTGAGAGCGCAGTTGCTGCTGCTATGCCTGTTTTCTGAACAGGGTTGATTGCCTTACTTCCCCGCGTACTGTTGTATAAGCAACATAGTTTTGGGCGATAGAATCTACAGAGTCCCATGGCTTTGGGTGTTTTTTTTCTTTTTTTCTATCATGTTGTCAACTTGGTGTCCAACCAAATGTTCTCCATGAAAAGAGACATTAATAAGGTGTTTAACTTCTGGCTTGAACTGGGGCACCGTACGCCATGCATGGTGGTGGAGAATGATGCTAGTGTTCATCTCCTATGGTGTGATATCAGCAGAGTCAAGAGTGCAGTGAACGGTTGAAATCCTATTTACTTCAGAAAAGATTTCCTACCCCATCTTGTAATATGGTTATGGGAGATGTTTTAGAAACTTTTTCATCTCCTTCCGTTAATCTTAGCATTAGGAAATATAAAGGACACACCTTTAAGCCTTTGAGTGTCTCCATCAAACTGTCCTCTTATACTTTTTAAACATGCAGCCTGATTTTATGATGTGCTATAGCTCTCTGAATGACCGCACAGTATGCCATTGTATCATTTGGTGTGGTGGTTCTAAGCATGAATTGTCCTGTGGGAGATGCAGTAATGTTCACAGAGGTCTTCTCTTAATCAGAGTCCAGATGATAGGAGTGTCTGACTCGTGAAGCTATATAAAACTCTGTTAAAGACGACCGGCCGTAGGAGACGCGAAGACAGCCAGATACCGGCTGCCGTCAATAACCTTGTGCCTACCGGATGCACTCAAATTAATTTAGTTTGGGTCGCCTTTTTACTCTGATGAGGCTAACTATATGATGATTAACATATGACACTGCAGATTATATGAAGGATTGGAATCGGGAATTATATTGGGTGGCTACTGGACCGACATTTGCGTACCGCATATAAGGGATCTACTGGCCCAGTGGCAAGCAAGTTTAGTGTAATATTCAGGAGCACGTCATAGTAGGAAGCTTGCGAATCCCCCCTTGGACCGTGGCTGGGACCATTAAAGGTGTCTCATACAGAGGAGAGACGTACTGTACGCTTGTAAAGTAACTAATTGGTTCGGGAGCAATGCTTTTTGCGAGACTTACGCTCATATGCGCGCCTACCTATGGGGCTCTATAAGTATCCCAGGCAAATTCTCCTTACCATAAGGAATCTGCAAGTTGAACCCTTATTTAACCAGTTAAGGGATCCAGGAATGATCCTCCTTTTTTATGATATTTTGCGTAGCCACCTGTGCCTCATCACTGGACTCATCCTGCATCCTTTGTAGGAGAGTAGGGTCTGCTTCCTATGGTCACCCCCACTTTTTGATGTGATTCTCTGGTTTTTCGACTGTGGCTCTGGGCCTGCTAATCAGACCCACAGCCCAGCTGGTCTCTCTCTAAATTTATACCATGTACTTTAGGTACATACCTGATTGGGTATTGGGTCACCTCTGTGAGCCCCTGTATAGTGTACCATAGGTACCGAGGGCATAGGTGCATCTAAGGCCTACTAGGGGCTGCAGCATGTATTATGCCACCCCTGGCTGGCCATCCAAACTGACACCACAGGCTGATCACTCAGCTTGGGTAAGGTGGTGTAATCACCCCTTACTTAGAAATAGTATACCTATATCTACCCACATATAGACACATATACACATATAAGTCACTCCTATGGTAGGCCTCGACAATCCTGGAGGCAGAGTGCTTGGTTTTATGTGAGAGGGTGCCCTAGCATGAGCTGAGCACCTCTGCAGCTTTCGGAACCATCTCCTTATAGCTGTTCTATGATATAGCCATACCATATACTCTTAAGTGCATTATAATCCTCGTGGTTAAGGCTAACTTTGGTTTGGCTTTATCAAAACATGTCGTGTAAGGTGTCAAACACTTTGGAATACTACCCCCCCCGCCAATTCTGGCGGCGGGGGTAGCATTCCACCCTTCTAGAGGGAAGAGACATGTATGTTACTGCTTTACCCGGTTAAAGTTAAACAGAGCCTCAGCAACACAAAATGGATGCTGCTGCCACAGACAAGAGTCTGACCTCCTGCAGCTGGGGGAAACTCCAGCAAGGGAGGCCTGGACAATAGGTTTCCTGTCGAGGGAGGTTATAGCACCTCCCCAGACAGCCTGTAGTGTATTGGGGCAAGGTGGGTTGAATGGAAAGATCCTTTTCCAGACACTGCCTGGGGCACACAAGGTGCTCCATGCATAGCCCGGTTCAAACCAGTTGCTGCGGCACTCCAGCCCCGCTCTGGCGCAAAACTGGACAAAGGGAAAGGGGTGTAACCACCCCCTTCTCAGGTCCACCCATAGGAGGGACCTAGCAGGTAATCCAGCCCATTTTCTTAGAATAAAGATTGGTGCTGTGTCTCCAGGACCTTAGATTATCCTGGAATGAAACTCTGAAATGAAACTCTTGGACCTTCGACATTCTATACCGACTAGAAGACTGAAGACATCTCCCTTGTGGTCAAGGAGTGACCACCCTGTGCAAACAGGCACCACCAGTAACCTGCCGGTCTGCTTTGTCGACGCTCCCAACGGATCCCGAAGACTCAGCGACTCAGGAACTGGACTCTCAGATTTTTCTGACTCCGACCCAAATCCACAGCAAAGCTGAGACCCGTGGCGGTCACGAGAGACGTGGGACCGGACACCCTGGGCATCCTGCATTTTGCTAACCGTGCAACTACCGAGGCACCCTCGCAGTTGTGCATTGGGATACGAGAAACCCCAGACCCGAGCACCATTTGCACCGAAGCTCCGCCCTCCACGAGTGCCGTTTGGGGCCCGCTCTTGCATCTCTGCTCATCGCGTCTTCCCGGTTGCTAGCCCGTTGGCTAGTGAGCCCTCTGAAATGAAACTCTTGGACCTTCGACATTCTATACCGACTAGAAGACTGAAGACATCTCCCTTGTGGTCAAGGAGTGACCACCCTGTGCAAACAGACACCACCAGTAACTTGCCGGTCTGCTTTGTCGACGCTCCCAACGGATCCCGAAGACTCAGCGACTCAGGAACTGGACTCTCAGATTTTTCTGACTCCGACCCAAATCCACAGCAAAGCTGAGACCCGTGGCGGACACGAGAGACGTGGGACCGGACACCCTGGGCATCCTGCATTTTGCTAACCGTGCAACTACCGAGGCACCCTCGCAGTTGTGCATTGGGATACGAGCACTGTTCCCTCTAGGCCGCGCGCGCGCGCACCTTCCGTGACGTCAGCGCGCACCACCTATCGTGGGGCGCGCACACAGGCCGTCGCAAGAGATTCGCGCCGCCTGCCGCTTTTAAAAAGCAAGCGGCGCGAACATGACATGCAGCACATTTCCAGTGGTGGCGGCGGCGGCGGCGTTTGGCGGCGGTGCGGGCGTGAGAAGTTGCAGGTAAGGAGCGGGAAGCGGGAAGCGGGAGGAACGAGGAACCGGTGGTTATTGTGGGGGTTATGGTAGTGTTATGGTAGTGTGGGAGCGGGAGAAGTCGCTTGGCAATTAATGGATAGTGCCAGGGTTTGACTATTCTCCAGACGGCCGATAGATAACCTTGATGCTCTCGCCCTTCAGCGCCTTACTAGAGAGCCTGAGCGGGAGACGTGGGCGGGAAGAATCGTCTCCTCTTTCTCTCCCGCTCGTTATTGAAATATTTCAAGAGGTGTGTTGGATGTGATAATATTCTTTGATCAGTCGTTTGGAGGAGTGCTTTCAACGTAGTGCTCATATCGGGTGAGGAGCCTCTCTGCTCCTGGACGGATTTGTGGCAGGACGTTGCAGAATTTTCAAGAAACGTATAGTGCATCTGCCTTTTAAAGCAACACTGATCAGGTCAGTCTCAGACCATGCAGCAGCCTATCCTCCTTCAACAGCCAAAGTAAAAACTTCTGAACGATAGACTTCAATTTTCTACGAGCTTTATTCATTATAACACTGCTGTTTTCGATCTCTGATTTAATGGAACGTTTGGTGAAACGCAAAGCACTATGAAATTAAAAATGATCTTTGTTCGTAAAGATAACGGAAATAGTCCCATTTTCCGAGTAACCTATTCCTTAACAGTATTGTACATATCCAATTTTACAAATGCTCAGACAAAATCTGAACACGATCAGCCCAACATTTTGAAAGAGACAAGCAATGTGTAAGCTTTTAAACAATTCTCAGCAGTTAGCTGCACACACACTCGATCTTACCAAATGAAAATATCATAATGTTACAGACAGAGTAAGGTCACTTCACATTTCATTTCGGACTGGTGATCACGAATTGGATTAGTGTAAGTGAATCGTGACCAGCTGAAATGTTTGGATATGAAAAAGGTTAGTTGCATGAAGATTATTCTGCGCGTTAACAGTATTCTCCTGGGAGTTAAATGTCAGGTAGGCAACTTCAACGCTCCAAGAGATAAAAGGGCCAGTTCTGGACAAAATTATGGATAAAGAGACATTGTTTTGAATGTAGCAGGGAGGAGTAGACCTTAGAGGGACTTGTTGGCAGTGCCATCAAAGGCAGAAACGGAACGGGTAAATATGTATTCCTGGGTTCTAGCTCCTAACTGCTTGCTCAAACAGCATAGTTAGAGTGCAGTCTGCAGAAAGACTCTCAGCTCTGTTGGCAATTTGATGCAAGCCTACTGTGGGCAGGATTATGGTCTCGACTCTGCTTCTAGGCACTGAACATAAATTAAACTTTGACCTTCTAAACAGTTCACACCTGTCGATTCAAATTGTTACTAAATCGTACAGCGATTAAAGAAGCCATACGGTTGTATTGATAGTGGTTCAATGCAGTTCAACAAAAACAGAGATTACATACAAGGTTGGAAACTAAACAAGGGTACTTGACAAAAAGACAGTCATAATGCATGCAATTAGACAAAAGTGTAAAGCAGGAAACTCGGTCAGATCAGGCCAAAAAGATTTAGGAAATCCTCGGTGAAACAACATGGCATTTAACTGCTCTTATTTGGCCAGTGCCAATGTAGTGCAACTGACTAAAAAGTTGTAACTTTTGTTTAGTATACAGTGAAATCTGCAGAAACCATCACACTTTCAGATCTCATCGATGCATTGTTACAATGGAGTATCTTTCCTGGTCGCGCAAAGGGTGGATGGAAATGTACCACGTCAGGGAGACAGAAATTTGTTTTGCCTTTAATTGTTGTACGTGGGGCTGTGTAGGCTGGATTGTTTTTAAGTCACATTGCAGAGAAGGACTGTAATCTGTATTGTGGTTGGTTTGTGTAGAAGCAGGACATGAAAAGCAAGTTAGAAAAAAATAGGCTTTTAATAGCATTCAAGGAGATTGCAGAGCCAAGCGTGCCCATCGCTTGCGGCATTATTTATAAAGTAAAAGCCTTCACGCGCACGGGAGCCATTCTGAAACCACTGACAGAAATCCATATGATTCTCTGATCAAGCTGTATGTGGGAGTAGGGCTGGGAGGAAACCGAGTGCCAGTGTGGTTTAGTCGTTAGACACCTGCATCCTGAACACTCCACCTACAGGTGGGCTTTGCACACTTAACACAAACACACATACCTTCAAATTCTACATACCATTTTTAAAGGTACTTTAAAAAGTGATTCATCATTGGTGATACAGGGCATAAAGGCACAAAAAACGAGTGGGGCAGAAGGGCACCAAAAACGAGTTGGACACAGGACAGAAAGGCACAACAAGCATTGGAAATGCAATAGGTCTCGCATTAGGAAAGTTGGAGCTATTGGTCTTGTAAATGACAAATATTTTATTTATGTGTTGGTTTTTAAAATAGCTAAATGGATAGCTTTGTCATTTACAATGCCAATAGTTATAACTTTCGCGAATGTGACACCTATAGCATTTGGAGTGCAACATGTTTTGTATGTACGTGACTTAGATGGCAGCTCTGGTCGTTAGGCCACATCTCTAGAGAGCATGAGCGTGCAGCAGGGGAGAGAAGCACAGAGTGCAGCAAGGAAGGGAAGCACGGAGAGGGAGCACAAGAGTGAAGCAAGGGTGAGATGCACGGACAGGGAGCCTGAGAGTGCAGCAGGGGACAGAAGCATGGAGAGGGAGACAGAGTGTATCAGGGGCGAGAAGTACGGACAGGGAGCCCAAGAGCGAAGCAAGAGAGAGAAGCAGGAGACTGAGGAGAGGGAGTCTGACATTATAGAAAGGGAGAGAGTTGAGCATAGAAAGGGAGAAGATGAGTTTGGGAGAGAGGCATGAGAGGTGAAAGGCAGAGCAATGGAGATAGACCTGGGAAAAGGAGTAACCATGGGGCAGATGAAGATGAGAGCAACAGGGAAAAACTAGTGGTGTTGACTAATGCCGAAATGGTATAAATGATGCTGTGTTAGTGCTCATTGACAATCGTGTGTACCTTGAGGAGAGATGGGAGAGGGGAGGGAAAAGAAGGGAGAGTGAGGAAAGAGGGGAGAAAGGGAGGAGAGTGTGGTGAGAGAGGAGAGAGGGTAGAGGAGAGAGAAGGAAGAGTGTGGTGGGAGATGGTGGAGGGGAGAGAGAGGAGAGAGAGGAGACAGGAGAGAGTAGAGTTGTGAGAGGGGAGAGGGAGGGTAGAGTGGGGATAGAGGGGGAGGGGAAAGCGATGGGGGAGTGAGGGGAAAAAGAGAAGGGAGGGGAGAGTGATGGTTAGAGGGGAGAGTGGTGAGAGCGCATACTGGTGAGGTGGGATGAGAGAAGATAGTTGTTATAGGGGAGAGTGCTGAGGGGAGAGTAACAAGACGGAGGGCATTGCTCTGGGGAGGGGGGGGCGAAATGTGACACGGCCGCAGCGGGGGGCCGAGCGGGGTGAGCGGCAATGGGGGAGTGTGAAGCAGCAGGAGCCTTTGAAGTGAAGCTAAGCTTCACTTCAAAGGTGTGGGAGGAGTGCTGCTGGGGAGACAGATGGTGATTTGATCATGTCAACCAGACACTCTGAACCTGCCTGTTGGCTATGGGGTAATAAAATTATCCTTCTTCAGGTGGGATCTTTTGATGGATTGTGTGCTTCTCAGCCATCCTGTGGGTTACCTTGTTCACCCACCTCAACCATTTGCAGTTTGTATTTTGTGCTACACCCTCTGTAATGCCGCTTTCCCCCTGGGATTCACATTTATAGACCAGTTTAAGAAAATTGGATGCTAATAATGGAACACATGGGCACACCCCTGTTTGTCCTAGGCTGAAATCCCAGGTAATTATTTGGTCATTTTTTGTCTTGGGCCTCTTGACCGGTCCCATGCACAGTTTGTAATTTTTCGGGCGTTTGCTGACTTACTTGTCTTCACTTGTAGGTTTCCAGTCTGTACGGTATTTGGATTACAGTGGTCAGGTGCGAGTACCACAAAGACAAGGTAATTCTGTTTACGTTCCTCGTTGGGTTGGGGGTTGCTGGGTAAATAGATTCACAATCTGCACCCTTTTTTCTTTTGCAGGTTCGTGAGACCGTACTACAAAGACAATTGCACAGGCAGACGTGAGTGCAGGCAGAAGAGGTAATTGTTGGGTTGAGTTAAACTGTGGTGCGTCTTGAACATTGTAGTACCATATATACTTACCGATGTTTTCTTCTGTTGCAGGTTTCACAGCCAGAACCCCATACATTTAAAGAGGCGCACGTGAGTGCAGGCAGAAGAGGTAATTGTTGGGTTGAGTTAAACTGTGGTGCGTCTTGAACATTGTAGTACCATATATACTTACCGATGTTTTCTTCTGTTGCAGGTTTCACAGCCAGAACCCCATACATTTAAAGAGGCGCACGTGAGTGCAGGCAGAAGAGGTAATTGTTGGGTTGAGTTAAACTGTGGTGCGTCTTGAACATTGTAGTACCATATATACTTACCGATGTTTTCTTCTGTTGCAGGTTTCACAGCCAGAACCCCATACATTTAAAGAGGCGCACGTGAGTGCAGGCAGAAGAGGTAATTGTTGGGTTGAGTTAAACTTTTGTGCATCTTGAACATTGTAGTATAACAGTTTGCATTCATGAGCTAGGCGTCAACGTAAGCCATGTTTCCTTATTTTGCAGGCTTTGTGGGACAGCAGGCTCAAACCGGCGGGTACGGAAATGTTCAAGCGCAAAGCTGCAACTTCGGGAGAGTGCAGTGCTTCACCACAAAGGAAGAAATGTTGCCTTGTATTCAAGGAAGAGTGGATGAAGGAAATTGTGGAGGCTAAGACACAGAAGTCACGAAGCAAGGTCCGCATGCAACTCGGGGAACTATTTCAATACAGTCCGGATGTGGGCTTGATTTGCAAAGCATGTGCCGAAGCGAAGATTGTTGGGGACTTTTCCACAGGGAAGAAATGGAGTGATGGCTGGAAACTGGACTACATGAAACGCCATCTACTTAGCAAAGTACACAAGTCTGCCATGGTGATATTGAGAAACAGAAGTGCTGCTGCGAGGTTTGGTTTTGGAGTACGGGCAATGCTGACAGAAACTGCCACAGACAAAGCAAATAGAATGGAAGTAGTTGAACGCCAAAGATCTATGCCTGAGGAGATAAAGATTCTCATCAACAACGTGTTGCTGGCAGTCAAGATGAACACTTCAATGTTATCTGTACAAGACATCCATGACCACTTAGCTTTGTATGTGAAGATACCAGACAGCTGGAGGAGCAAGAACTATGCCTTTGAGTTCCTTGAGGCCATCAATAGCGTGATACACTGTGAAGCTATGACAGAACTTCGGCAAGCTTTGTATCACACCTTGATAATTGATGAGAGCACAGATATTTCTGTTTCAAAAATGCTCATCCTGTATTTCAAGTTCCGACCTGTAACATCAACTGAGCATAAAACGCAGTTTGGGGGCATAGTGAAGCTGACTAGCTGTAATGCTGAGGCTATCACTACTGCCGTGAAAGAATTCTACACTGCCAATAAACTGGACCTCTTGAAAATGGTCATGTTCACATCTGATGGTGCATCTGTGATGCTGGGGAAGAATAATGGTGTTGCTACTCGCCTTAAACAATCCATTCCTCATCTAGTTGAGCAGCATTGTGTCGCCCATCGAGAAGATTTGGGAGTTGATGATGCCTGGAAGAGGGTTCCAATGATTAAAGAGATGGAGACATTATTGAGGACTGTCTACACTGTGTTCTCCAGATCTCCTGCAAGGAAGTCCAAGCTGGATGAAATTGCATCGGTCACTGAATGTGAAGTTGTCTCTTTTCGACCACTGAATGAAGTCCGGTGGCTTTCAAGGCATTTTGCTGTTGGTGCACTAATTCGTAATTACGAAACTGTTCTTAAGTACTTTGAGCATGAGAAAGTTGAGGAGAATGATCCAATTGCTAAATATTGTTATAAAAAGCTATCGGACTCCAACTACCAAATTTCCCTTGCAGTACTTAATGACATTCTGGGTGAATTTGCATCTTTGTGCAAACTATTCCAAAAAAGTTCTTTAACTACTGTTGAAGCCGTACAGTATGCAAGAGCAAAGATTGGCCAAATTAAGCAACAGTATTTGGGGGACACTGTCTTTTGGAGCAGCAATGTAAGAGAGCTGATGGTTTTGTACAAGGATAGGCAAGAGTTTGACAGTGGGCCTATTTTGTCTTTTGTTTCCCTTCTTTGTGAGCACATGCAAAAAAGGTTCCCTGAAGGTGAGCTAAAAGAATGGGCAAGTTTTGAGATCCAGGCAATAGCCACACAATCTCATTTTGATTTTGGGACTGAGAATATTGAAAGACTTGTTGAAAAGTATAAAAATGTCTTGGCCCTGGGTGATTGTGAAACACCAGAAGATGTTGTTCGACAGTACAGAGACTATAAATATGTGGTGGCAGAACATGTTAAGGGTGGGTTATTTACCACCTTTCAAGACATGGTGACTTTCACTGTACGCAATGCCGCTCAGTATAGTGTTGTGTCTCAGCTTGTTGATGTCTGCGCAACATTTCAAGCATCTAGTGCAGACTGTGAACGAGGATTCAGCCTCATGAATACTATCAAGAGCAAATTGAGGAATAGACTAGAGCAGAAGCATTTGGACATGCTGATGAGGACAAAGGCCTACCTCCTGAATGGGAAAGTTGACCTAGACCGAGTTTATCAGCACTGGAAAAATGGCAAGGATCGCCGTGAGAAGCAACCCTGTCACCCATCTAGTGACGCCACTTGACGTGTCTGAACAGCCCTCTACCTTCTTGTGTATATGTGATATTGTATAGGCTCGCAGCATTTCCCCACCCAATGAACTGGGCTCCAGTTAAGAATATTTATTAAAATATAATGATGGTACCACCATTGAAGTCTTGTGCTTTTGTAAACTTGAAGTGTACTTGCCAGTGTAACCAGTTCATGTCATGGCGTGCTTATCCAATATTGCAAACTGCCCTTCAGACCCTTATTGTGGCGCTGTATGTGTGAAAACGCACTATCTTTTCGCTTTTTAAAGAAAAATTTTGGAGTGCCATTTGGCGCCGCAGACACGCGCGGTTTGGTTCCTGGCGCACATAGCCATGGTTGCAGCGCACAGAGACCCTCCACTGCCGCACACAGAGGAAACAAATTAGAGGGAACATTGGATACGAGAAACCCCAGACCCGAGCACCATTTGCACCGAAGCTCCGCCCTCCACGAGTGCCGCGTGGGGCCCGCTCTTGCATCTCTGCTCATCGCGTCTTCCCGGTTGCTAGCCCGTTGGCTAGTGAGCCCTCTGAAGATGAACCTTTGAAACTAAACTGCTTTCCTGGTGGCTCCAGGCTTGCTCCATCTTCCCTACAAAGGAGAAGCTCCCCAGACCTTGCTGGTCACCTGAAGCCAATCTTCACTTCCTGTGTGGATTGCGTTTGCCAAGGCTTGTTGGGTCCAATCCGGATACCGACACCGCAGTCAACTAGATCCTTCGTGGGACAGCTTGAATCCAGCTCCTGGTCATTGTCGACACCTCCTGGTCCTCGTGGCTGCAGAGACAAGCTTCACCTCTTCACCTGAAATCAACTTGTCATCGCCTGGTTCCTTCCTGGTCACTGGCTAGGGACCCAGACTCTGTCCCCTCTGCTTTCAGGCTCTTCAGTTCTTCCATCCACTCTTGGATCCACCCGGACACTGTTCCATTGGCCGCCTGCAGCACTTCTTTTGTAGATCTCCATTGAAAGCATCGACGAAACCCGACACGAAAAGACACCTATTCACCCGGCTTCCCTGGGTGAGGTAACTCGAGTACTCTGGTGCTCCCGTGTGTATTGACTCTCCAAGTGTCCTAGTTTAAAGGGGTTTTGTCGTAGTGCTCTAAAACAGTAACTTTGTAACTTATTCGTTCTCCATTATAAGTCAATGGTAACTCGCGACTGTGTTTAGACACTGCACGCGTCTCCCGTGGGTCTCCTACTCCCTAACCTTTGGTTGTGTAGTGTAGCCCCAGCGATTCCCTAGGCCCTGGGACTATTCACTATTTCTGAAGTGGTTCTTATACCACTTACTTAGTATATGGTTTGTGAGGCCCCTAGGGCAAAACTGTATTTGTGCAACTTATCGTATGCTAATTGAGTAACTTGTGATGTACTTTGATCTCTGACCTCATAAAGAGTGCAGAGGGGTTGTGTTAGAAATAAATACATATATATTTGATATATACCTTGTGTGGTGTCCGTTCATTTGGTATTCAAGGGATTATAATTGGTAAAACAGCTTGCTTTACATGCTCTCTGAAGTGTTAGCCTATGACTACTGGTCCATGCTACCACTAGGCTAGCTTGTCTATAAGGTTGACTTTACAACCACCATCAATTAGGGTCGTTTAGATTGGTGCAAGGTGCCCACTAGAATAGTGGACATCATATGCCAGGCTAACTTCTCCCACACTTATTCTATTTTCATGACCTTGAGGAACCCTCAAAATAATTGATAGCTAAGAGTCGTGATATAGACGTGGAACACAATATAGGACGCTGATTCGGTCACTCTCCGGCTCATTGCTGAGATTGACGAATCCCAACTATTGGTGCCCTGAAGAAGACCTTTAGAAGGACGAAAGGCATTGGCTGCATCGTTGTAAAAATTGATGTTTATGACCTTTTAAAAAAAGAATCTGAATTTAAATAAAAAGGAAAACTTTGAAGAATAGATGTGTTGTATACAGACTACAAAACTGTTTTTCCGCTCTTAAATCTGACTTGTGGTGCACCTTTGCTTGTGTTTTAAATTTGTATGTTCCCGTGGGGACTTGCACTGTGACAATGGGTGCGTTTCAGTGTGCACACAAACCCCAACAAGTATAGAAGGGCTAAAATAATAGAGGGATAGAACTTCAGGTGCTGTGGCTTTAAGGGTACCTGCAAACGCAACAATGATGGACAGAATGTGGATCAATGTCACACATTCACCCCAGTCCAAAGATCTGGGCCCAAATCCATCGTTTTTCCACTCCACACCACCCTGGGTTAGACAATGGCGATATGCAAATCAGCGCTGACCCTGTGCCCCATGGGAACAGTCCAGTCCGAACTACAAAAGCCATGTCCTTCCCAGAACGGAAACAAGCATCCGAGGACCGGCCCGGTTTCGAGGTAACACCTCTCATCAGCCCGGCTAGCTTGATTCCAGTGGTGTGGAGTGCCTGGGACTCACGTCTGAGCATCCCCAGTACACTTAGAGCGGTACCTGCAAACACAACAATGATGGACAGAATGTGGATCAATGTCACACATTCACCCCAGTCCAAAGATCTGGGCCCAAATCCATCGTTTTTCCACTCCACACCACCCTGGGTTAGACAATGGCGATATGCAAATCAGCGCTGACCCTGTGCCCCATGGGAACAGTCCAGTCCGAAATACAAAAGCCATGTCCTTCCCAGAACGGAAACAAGCATCCGAGGACCGGCCCGGTTTCGAGGTAACACCTCTCATCAGCCCGGCTAGCTTGATTCCAGTGGTGTGGAGTGCCTGGGACTCACGTCTGAGCATCCCCAGTACACTTAGAGCGGTACCTGCAAACACAACAATGATGGACAGAATGTGGATCAATGTCACACATTCACCCCAGTCCAAAGATCTGGGCCCAAATCCATCGTTTTTCCACTCCACACCACCCTGGGTTAGACAATGGCGATATGCAAATCAGCGCTGACCCTGTGCCCCATGGGAACAGTCCAGTCCGAACTACAAAAGCCATGTCCTTCCCAGAACGGAAACAAGCATCCGAGGACCGGCCCGGTTTCGAGGTAACACCTCTCATCAGCCCGGCTAGCTTGATTCCAGTGGTGTGGAGTGCCTGGGACTCACGTCTGAGCATCCCCAGTACACTTAGAGCGGTACCTGCAAACACAGGGTAGGAGTGTTCTGATTAACTCAGATACTCTGTCCATCACCACCCCCTTTTGAAATTATTTTGGCCACCACAAGTGTGGAAGGGTATGCTCAGACGTGAGTCCCTTGCTCACTGCACCATCAGGATTCAAGCAAGCCGGGCCGAAGACGGCTGTAATGCCAGAAACCGGTCCCCGGAAGCTTGTTTCCTTTCCAGTGAAGAATTGGCTTGGTAGTTTGGTCTGCCCTGTTCCCATGATGCACTGGGCCAGGGACAGACTAATTTGCATATAGCCAGGTTCTGAACTGGGATGGTGCAGTGAGCTAAAAAACGGTGATGGATCAAGCCCTGATCTGTTGACTGGGTAGGAGTGTTCTGATTAACTCAGATACTCTGTCCATCACCACCACCTTTTGAAATTATTGTGGCTTTAAGGGTGTCACTGTTGAATTTAATTGTTTACATGTTCTTCCATAGGTATTCAGGAGCTTGGACGACTAGAGCTGAAAGGGACAGAAATTCATGGACTTTCCCGGAGCTCGAGATAAAGTTCATGCCCAATGGGGTGGGAGAAATCGGAGGTGCAGTCTTTGACCTGGTCCACGCTGACCAACAGTTCTTCCAAAAAAAAAAAACCTTCCGAACACCAAGCCCAACAGTATATAGTAGGAGTGTTCAGCGTATGCGTGACTATAGCCGCATGCTATGAACAGTGGTTTAACTTAAATGTATTGCTGCTCTTGAAAGAGCGACAAAGTATTAAAAGCTTAATACCCACTTCTGTACTTTTTTTTTTTAATGTATTTTTATTTTACAATAAATTACAATCGGTACATGGTTACATAACGCCAGGCAGTAGTTATAAGCGTTCCATACAGGTATACAGTTTCGCTTTTTCTCATATACTTCCATACTATTTGCTTGTATATATAGAAGATATACAATTATGCGGGCTTGTCTTTTGACATATGCTCTTTTCATTCTAGTATACATTCGTCACTAACATCAGATCGTGTGTCCTCTTGTGAGGGTTACTAGGGAAATGGCTTTCTTATTCAGATGGTCTGTGAGGAGTCTATCTTCCAGAGGTGAGGCTTTTGGTAGTTGTGTGCCCTGCTGGAGTGCGCTTTGGAGCCCATGCCTAACCTGCATGTATCTAAAGGTCTCAGTCCGTGCCAGCCCATATATTTTCTGTAATTGGTCAAATGGGATTACCTCTCCTTTCTTCCAGATATCCCCGAACTTCGTAATACCTATCAGGTCCCACTGTCGGAATCCCTTTGTATTTCTCAGTTTACCTATGCGTCGGGTGTCCCATAGAGGCGTAGCCCGTGTAATTACATCCTCCCATCCCATCTCGCGCTATGCCTCAAACCATATTCTGATCGTATGGGCCGTAGGGCCTGTAAGTGTAGGTCGTCGTGTTTTATTGTATAATGTCCCCAGCATTCCTTCTTTGTCAAGGTGGTGTCTGTCCATGCGGAATGCTGGCTCATCAAGCGGCACATGAAGCCATTGGTTTATGACCATGAGTTGTGAAGCCCAGTAGTATTGTTTTATATTAGGGAGGGCAATTCCTCCATCGAACCACCCTCGCATGAGTTTGCGCATGGCTATCCGACTCGTTCTACCGTCCCATAGCAGCTTTGTTACTTCTGCGTTGATCGCTGAGAAATACATGGGAGCAACCAGGAATGGTGTATTTTGAAGGGCATAGAGGAATCTTGGAAGCTCCATCTTAAAAAGGGCTGCTCTTCCGAGCAGTGTTAACGGCAGTGAGCGCCAATGTTTGACATTGTTATGAAGTTGTGTCAGTGGCTGTGTGAGATTTTCTGAGATGAAGCGTGTGTGGCTGTGTGAAATGTATATACCAAGATATTTTAATCCTTCAGTCGTAATTTGTATATAGCAGTGCCGCAGGAGTCTCGGTACGGGCCCGTGAAATATATAAATGAGGGACTTTGCCCAATTTATCGTGTATTCAGAGGCCCGCTCGAACACCGCGCAGATATCTAGTAAGCTGTTTACAGGGCGTGCAGGGGACGCCAGATAGAGGAGTATGTAGTCCGCATAGACCAAGATACGATCTTCCCACCGCTTCGCCCACTTCAATCCACGAATGACCATATCTTGCCGGATCCACGCCGCCAGAGGGTCCAGTATTGGTGCAAAACAAAGCGGAGACAGGGTGCAACCCTGCCTCGTCCCTCTTCCCAGAGGGAAATACACCGAAATGTGGCTATTTACTACCAGTTGTGCTAGAGGGTTCATGTATAATAGCTCTATTCATGTGCAAAATTTTCTACCAAAGCCCATGTGCCGAAGCGGTGCAAAGAGGAAGGGCCACTCCACCAAGTCGAATGCCAAACGGGCATCTAAAGACATGATAACCGCATCTTCCTTGATCGTATCTTTGCGTGCCATGACACTATGCAACCTTCGCAGGTTGAGCGATGTGTTACAGTTCGGCATGAATCCCGACTGGTCCGGGTGGATTAAGGTCAGGAGGTGCGTCTGGAGCAGTGTGGCTAACGCTTTGGTGAGTTTTTTTGCCTCTGCATTTATTAGGGAATTTGGTCTATAGCACACGCATTCTTCTGGAGGTTTGCTGGGTTTGTGTATAGCGACTATCGTTGCTAGGCGTTGATCCCTGGGAAGTTCCCCTTTTTGCAGACTATTGGTGAACATATTGAGCATATGTGGCATACGCTGTGTTGCTGCTCTTTTGTAAAGTTCCACTGGTAGCTTGTTGAGCCACAGTGCTTTCCCGGTGTGTAAGGCCTTACCGCTGGTTGAAGTTCGTCATTGTGGTCAGATCATTTTCCAACTCTCTGGCATCTTCCGGTCCCAATGTTGGCATCTGTAGGTCTTTGAGGAAAGTGACATTTTCGGCTACAGTGGCTGTGGCCTGGGGTGTATATATCTACTGAAAATGTGCAGCTAATGTCTCGTTGTGAGTTTGCCTGTCTCCATTCAGATCTGCGCCACCCATCTGTTGTGTGGCAATTTAGATTCGGTATGCATTTTCCCGATTCATGCCCTTATATAGGTACAATTCACATTGCCTTTATAGAGGCATAGAAATCCAGTCCTTATTTAGGCATAGCCCATGCAGCCCAAATACAGGCATGGCTACTTCCATCCGTTCATCACAACAATTTCTTGGAAAACCAGACTCCTAAGCCGTTAGGGACTTCCCCTTGCTTGAATATTGATTTCTCCAAGAAACTCATTATTATGCATGAACAACAATTCCTTAGGGGTTCATCCATGACGTTCATATGCCCGACTTTACATCAAAGCTGGCATTCCTAAACACCTTCAAGATATAAATATACCTTCACTTGCTATAACAAAGCAGGGTGTGGTTCAGTGCAGTTCGACTACCTACTTGCACGACGCAGCTCTCAACAGCAAGTGCAGTAGGAAGCCAACTCTCCGGCTGACGCACTGATCAGAAGCTGTCCTCCTCTGCCAAGAATCCAGCTCCAGTGTTTCTGACTCCCCTTGCGGGGTGTTGGGAAATGGGAGTTCGTGAAAGAGATACCAACCTCTCTCATTCTAAGGTATGGAGCTGATTAGAACCTAGAGAAACCTTTGGCAATTCTTGGCAAAAAACTAAACCTATGCTAAAGACCATACTTACTTCTTCCCTCGTACAAGACCTAGGTTAGGTACATTGGGGTAGGCGTATTTTAGAAGCACCAGTTGAGTATTTTAGCCTGTGGTATTTATGTATGTATTTTTACATGTCATAGCAACAGACAATGCTATTACAGTATTATTTTATATTACTGTTTACGATGTATACATTATACTTTGCATTCCGTCTAATGATTGTAGCAGTTCACCACTCTTGCATGAGAATGAAGACTGTTAAAAAAAAAAAACTTTTATTGAAACGCCGGTCTCTCTATTTTCTCTGCAGCTCTGTAGAAACGAAGCATGCACGATTGACTGAGTAAAATAGTTATCTATTGTTTCCACGACTCTGAAGATACGTTTTATTCTGGGGAAACAAAGTTTTGTCATGTTTATGTGGTTGTCAGAAACGAATCCCTTCTTGTGTATTCAAGAAAGTTTCTAGTGACCTCTGAGCTAGCTGGCACTCACAATTAAGTTTAGTATACTGGATAGAGACATACTGACCTCAGTCCTATGCCATATATATATACAGGGTATATTATTCTAATGCGCAGAGCCTATTGGGAATATAGGAATTACACTACATGGCGCCAAATGTTTGGTAAGGCACTAATTTAACACTAGATACTAAAGTAACTCAGTCGTGCTTTTTTCAGAGACCCCTTTTTCCGTAATACTCCAATAAACGTCAGGAGTGGGTAAAGGGATAATATACGCCATAGCTGAGTAGGAAGAAAAATCCTATGTATTAGTTTTTAGTTTATTCAACGTTGAAGGATACAGTGATGCAAAATATTGTGCACCTTATCTTCGTTTCCTTGAAACTTGCTCTGCAAACTTTCAGTCAACAAAATGGCCAGCGAAGATAATCCCGGGCCAGTGGAGCTACAGGCGACAAGCCAACAGAGCTTTAAACTATAAAGGTTTCCAAGAGACCGATGAGGATGCTATATGCATTCCTATAATATTAAGGAAAGCCATCACTATAAAACGTATAAAAAATAGCCTAACATCGAGAGGTGCTAGGATAATTTTTGTGACAGAGGCACATGAATATCACCAGACAGAGGTATTCAATTCATGGATAGTCTTCCCAGAAGCAAATCCAATAACACATGTGTTTCACTTCTACAAAGAAGATGAACCACCAGAGGAATATATTCCTTTAGAGGATATTGAAATTCCACTAACTTACCAGGAGCATGAGCTCTGGTTTAAAGGCACCCTAAAACATTTAAATCACATTACCAGGCTCGGTCCACTAGGTAGACCAGGAGCAACATGGTCGACTCTAGACAGCTACATACCGGACACTGACATTGAAGCAATTTCGGACGAACAATTACTTAGTAATATACAAAATGTAAAAGAATCCTACAGTGAAACCACAACTGTCTGAAAGTCCTGAAAAGGTCTTTACTAAAAACACTCCTACTCCTTCTAAAAAGAAGTGGGAAAACACTAAGCAAACTTCTATAGAGAAGCGTTCTCATTCCAGAGGTAGGTCTCCTCAAAAGGAGCCCTCTGAAAGGAGGTACAACCTCAGGAATAGGGATAATGTGAGAAAACCTGATAGATATCAAGATACTGATACACGTTCCTCTCGTACCTTTCAGACTTTGTCACTGAAATCAGAAAGAAGAGGACGGTCAGAACACAAGGAAGAACACGTGAAGTCTAAAGACGATCAACACGTTCAGAAAAACAAGAAACCTCAATTCACCAAAAAGAAGGTAGCAGGTCTAAAAATCAGACATGCCGAGGATCTTGAGGACACAACTCAAGAACGGAGAATGGGCTTAGACAATGTTGGACAGTGCAGCAGAAGTCACCATACTTCGCAAGAACTTGAAGGATCATCTGGAGATAGTGGAGTTGAATGAATTCATTCAAGTTGAAACTGCAGATACCAGGGTAAGTTCTCCACATAAGTTATATGAAGTAACACTACGGATGGAGTGTGACATACCAAGAAAAGTGAGAGCACTCTTTTAGGAGCGACTTTCTAAGGGTTATGACATTCTTCTAGCTGAACATGACAGGCCAACAGAATTTGTCAAGGAGTGCCCACATGGCAAAGACATCAATATGCCAGCCTTCTCCAACCACATTCCAATTCATTTAAAATATACTTATGCCAGAAAATGGGCAGTTGCCCAGGCTCCTGCATTATACAAGAATCATGCAGGATGGGATGAGGACTCATCTCACCATAAAATTCAGTTAAAAAAATTAACCAACTGCACAAAGGCAGTACCCAGTTGATCAAGAAGCCAAAAAAAAAGTCCGGGAGATCTTAGATCAACTTGAATACCAGGGGGTGATTGAAACATGCAGCTCATCAATGAACAATCCTTTGTTTCCTGTCTCCAAACCAGACAATACATATCGTCTAGTATTGGATTACAGACATCTAAACTCTTGTTGCAAAAAATGCACACAGTGCAGCATTAATGAATAACATTGTGCGTAAAAAATATAACACAACATTAGATTATTCTAACGGTTTCTTCTGTCAAAACATTGCACCAGAAAGTAGGTATTTAACCGCTTTCTCAATTATGGGGACACAACGTCACTTCTGTCGTCTCCCTCAGGGATTCAAGAATAGTCCTGGGTTATTTTCAGCGAGGGTAACAGAGTTAACTCAAACGTATGATGACTAAGCATTGTCATATGTAGATGACATCCATCTGACAGACGACGACTTGGATAGGCACTTGAACAGGGTGAACACCATTATACTGGGATTCAACTCTGAAGGGTACAAATTACATTTTAAGAAATCAAGAATTGCCCACCTCAACGTCCTTTTTCTAGGATATGAATTATCAAGTGAAGGCAAAAGCCAGGCAGCAAACTTTCTAGAGAAATGTGCACTGCTCCAACCTCCAAAAACGCTGAAAAACTTAGTCGATTCTAGGTTTCCTAAATTCTGGAAGAACATACATTCTAAATTACGCAGAAAGGGTTAAACCTCTCTACGAATTAATCAAACCTGATTTTACAACAGTAAATTGGACACAAAAACACCCTAAAATTTTGCGTTCATTGCAAACAGACATGTTAGAAACTAAACATTAACAAACACGCGTAAACATACGCAACTTAGTGATCCGAATCATTCCAGGACAATGCAGATTCACATACTTAACTTTTAATGAAAGTGAAAAAGTACCAATAGCTTACAAATCACACTTGTATACACAAGCAGAAATTAAATTCACTTCAACAGAAAAAATTCTGACGGCTGTTCAAACCGCTGTAGCAAAAGAAATAGCCTTCGCACAGGGAAAGCGCATTATGGTCGCAACACCTGTACCTGCCTTAGAGGCAGTGACAAAAGCGAGCATTCCAAATGCTAAAGCTTTACATCGAGATAAATACAATGGGTTAATTTTCTTGCTGCAACAGACGTTGAATACGTTTTTGATCCTTATTTGAAAACACAAGCATTTTTACAATACGAACAAGAATGTCCTCTGCCTACTGAAATTCTGCCTCTAGAGCAGTATGAATTTATAATTTATATTGACGGATAAGCTCAACCCGCTATGGGGGGGGTGGGGGGAGGGGGAATAAGTCTATAGTGCGGCATGCGCGATCGTTAAAGGTCGTTGGGGCAATGGCAAATTCTGACCAATGGTAACTAAAACTCAAACCGTAGGAGACTGTACAGCTCAGCGAGCTAAACTACAAGCATTCAAGATGGCACTTTAGACTAGGGACCGCAAATTCCCCACACTCAGTGTGCGATTCATATTATTGTATTCAATCTTACAATGAATACTTGCAAAACTGGAATAAAAACGGTTACAAAGATGCAAAAGGTGGCACAATCAAGCATAAAATGCTTTGGGAACGGGGGCGTGGCCTGCGGCGTCAAGATGGCGGTCGCACTCAAAGTGCTCCGGACCCCATCCGTCATCCGCCCGGCATCCGCCACTAACAGCCTACCTCTTTGTCATCCGCCTGCCGAGCGTCGACCCCTGTGCTGTCTGCTGTCCCCTGGTGTCATTTGGGGGCCGTTCTGGATCTCCCTTCCTCCTGTACTGCTCCTCGCTGCCGGAGGCCCGACTTCACCAAAATGGCGGCACCCAGGTAGCGCAGGCCGGGGCCCGAGCTCTTGTCTCCCTGAGGTCCGGGCCGACCCCCCCGCGGCTGGGGGCTGGGGCGAAAGATCCGAGGGGCCGCTGGTCATCCCTGGACCTTGGACTGAACGAAGGAGCTGGGGGACGGTGTGCGGGGACGTCGCCTGCGGTCCCTGGGGCCTGAGCTGCACACGAGGGGCCGACGGGCCACGGGCCCATCCTGGAGCGGCGGCCCAGGTCTGAGGAGTTGAGACGGCGGCAGCTGCCCGGCAGAGACGTCGGAGGACCTGTGGGTGCTGCAGGCAAGGTCGGGGAGCGGACCTGCGGGAGAAACGTTATTGCGGTGAGGCGCTCCCAGGGTTGAAGGGCGGCCAGGCCCCTGCTTTTCACCTTGGGGCCTTGGACTTGTGTTGGCCGCGCTTGTGCGCCCCCCGCGGCCTGTTGGCTTTGGCGTTGTCTGGCTGGACCCCGGGGGCCCCCCTGCGGAGGACTGTGGCCCATTAGGAGATATGTGGGTGGCAGCCCCGCGGCTCATCGTTTCCCCTGAGCGGAGGTATCACCGACCCCCCCCTTCCCCCCCGTGGCCTGTGCGGGGCTGGCGGCGGCAGCCTCCCCGTAGATGCGGGGGGCAGCGAGGGCTGTCGACATGGGCCAGGCTGCACGGATGTGGTGTTCCTCCAAGGACTGGACCTGCTGGTTGGGGGTGCCATAATAGCCGGGAACACCCGCGGGCGGGGTGAGGCTGGGCCCGCGTGCTCTCCTCTGGAGCCTAAATCCCACGCTGATCGCGCCGTTGCACCCCCACGAAGCGGCCCTCTGGCCCCCTGCCTCCCCCGGGCACTCCACCTGGAGGACTTTGCTTTAGACGGGCAGGGTGTTGGGTAGAGATTCGGCCATCCTATCGGGTGGCTGGGGCGCTGCCTGGACTTCCACCCAATACTCCTTAGCACGTGTTGTTTGGCTGTCTGCAACTATGGGCAAACCCTCGCCCCCCCAGGCCTCTGGCCCCACAACCCAAACAACGATGGAGCAGTTTGCGAAATCGGATCAGGGGCCCGGCAGCGGAGCAACGGCCGGCTCAGTCCCAGCCGGAGGGGATCTTTCGACCATCCTGCAAGCAATCAACACGTCACAAGCGTCAGTGGAAAGCAAGATAGGAGAGGTGCGGGTCGACATGGCCCTAATCCGTCGGGACCTTTGCAAGGCCACGGAACGTATCACTGAGGCTGAATCCCGTATCTCCACAGTGGAAGACGACATCAGCATCCTCAAGTCTCAAATGGCCCGTCTCCAGTCGCAGACCTCGGAGCTCCACCGTCGAGCCGAGGATGCTGAGAATAGGGCGCGCCGCAACAATTTGCGCCTCCTGGCTTCCCGGAGGGGGTGGAGAAGGACAACACCGACGCCTTTATGGAGACCTGGATCCGCTCCTGGATCCCTGGGTTCAGACTCTCCCTGGTTCGCGGTGGAATGAGCTCATCGATCTCTTGCACCTGCCCATCCCATCATCCTCCGTGTTCTTAACTTCCGCGACAGGGACGCCATACTGGGGGCGGCCAGAGAGCTGGAGCCGCTGCATTACCAGGACTAAGATAATGGTGTTTCCGGACTACTCTAGGGAGGTTCAGTCACAACGTCGCTCCTACGACGAAGTCAAACAAAAACTCAGGGCGTTGGGCCTTCGCTACGGACTCCTCTTCCCGACCCGGCTTAAAGTGATTTTTCAGAACAAGACCTTCTTCTTTGATTCTCCCCAAGCCGCATGGACATGGCTCACGGAGGAGCGACCCCTCCTGCCGAGGGCGACTCTTTCTCCTCCCCAGAGCGAACGAACCGGACCGAGCCGAAGCCCAGACGACGTAGGACCGGATCTCGGAGGAGGGCCGGTGTGGCGGCTAGCAATCGCCGGTGTCACGGCCCCAACACTCTTTGATCCAGACCAAGGAGCGGGGACCCGCTCCCCCACCGTTGGCCTCTTCCCCGATAGACATGGGCAGCGTTCCTGGATCCAGTGCAACTCTGAGATGAGCCATGTCGGACTTCGACCTATCCGGAAGCCCAGTGATCCGCGGCTCTGATGTGGACACCGGGCCATGATCAAAGCTGCCACCGGAGCCTGGGGCTCCAAACCGGAACTTTCCATCAATGCATATGCCGCTGACTCCATGCACAGGCTCACACGAAGCTTGCCAGACTGGTTTGTTAGGGGACTCATATTGATGCAATCCTGCGTTCGAACTTCTTAGTCCACAGATACTCGTTTACTTTCTTTATCTCTAACTTCCTGTTAGCATTTCATCCGAACACATGGAGGGGGTCCGACTCAGCCATGTCCCGATCTTGTGGTTGCTAACCGTTTTAGTTTAGCTGTTTACCTCCCAGCGATAACTTGTTTAGGGCGACAGATGCTTCCTGTTTTGGAGTGTAGGGTGGGAGGAGTTGGGGGCGAGGGAGGGGAGAGACCGTTGTCTCTCGGGAGTTTGTTGTTTTTGGCTGCCCACGGGCCGCCGTGCTCTGTTCCTATTGGTAGTCACACGTCCTATCTTCCTCAGCTGTCACACACACCCCTGTCTCCATCAACTATGCCCTTGTGCCCCAGATCTGGCCAAAACCTTCCCCCTGACTGTGAGGGATCCTCTTTGCCCACTTGCTTCACGCCAGACCTCACCTTCACAAGTGATCCACAATTATAACAAACCCCTACACATCCTCTCCTGGAACGTGAATGGCCTAGACCGCATTAAATGTACCGCAATGCTTTGGGCGGCCCGCCGCCACATGCCTGACGCTCTACTCCTCCAGGAGTCGGTCTGAGTTACAAGTATGTTATTGTCACATAATTTTGTAAACTTTAGTTAAACACACGATCACCATTAAATTTGAAAAAGTTGAAAAGAAGTTGCATATTTTTCATTCCATTCTTATTGGCATTTATTCAAGCAAGGTCAAGATACGATCAAGTTGCAGCCAATGTTACTTAATAGAAAGTTGAAATATACACATGTAATTGTAAAATCATTACATTCGGTATTCGAATTAGGTGCTCTCAGTGAAAGGGGGGGGGTTTGTGAAAAGGTGAGGGGGACAGGGTAAAGGTGTTGTGACATAATTGTTACATCAAGTTTAAGAATAGCAAAACCTCTACAAACAAATTAATGAGCAAAGGTTCCCGAAGTTACATCACACATAGACAAGGAGAATTAATCTCATATTTGAATCCTATGGTGTGTGGAAAGGCAGCGTAGTTCTACGTTTCGACCCCGGTTACGCTAAAGGGCGGTTTGCGGCCTCATGTTGGGGGTCTTCATCAGGAAGGAGTGGAGAGCCTGGGGGGTAATGTAAATATAAATTCAGTATTTGGGCGGTGAAATCGCGTGATTATATAAAGGGGGGGATGTGGGTGGTTAACCTACATCGTGAGACGGTCATCTCTTGTTCTGTCTGGGAAAAGGGCTCACATCAAGCTCCACAGAATGCTGGAAAAAATAATAAATACAGGTGCCGTCAGGGCCCTGATACAGATTGAATTCAAAATACCCGGGGGTGGAGGAAAGAGACTTACTTTAGTTACGTGCTAGTGAACACTCGGTCATAGCGCACAGGCAGTTCAGTCCTCTCAAGGGGGTCAGGAAGGATTTCTCACTGAAAATGGAAAAAGGGAGGATGCTTCCTTTAGACTACATAATAAAACGTCTGGACGCACTGAAAAGAGTTACTGTGTCAGATTGCGTCTAAGAAGCCACCTGGTGGGCTGACTCTACAGCGGGGCTGCTAACAGAGGGTTCGGTTTGTGTTTACCTTTGGTTTGTGAACTCAAGGAAGGGTTCAGCTTCGTGGCCAACAACTGCTCCCGGCACTGGATGGTGCTGGGAGTAGAGACTGCCAGGGACCAGGTGGAACAACTTACTAAGGAAATTGACGACCTTAAGGCTGAGATTGCCAACCATTCAGCCTTTGCTGATGCCAAGGATACCTTAGAGAGACTTAAAAAGAATCTGAAAGACTGACGTGGAAACCCAAACCAAAAAATTGGACAAACTGGCCAAAGATATTCAGTATTACGACCGCAAAAAGACTTATCCTTACTTACAACCTGATTATTACAGACAAGACAATCAAGGCCGCTTCTCCAATCGTGGCAGAGGAGGATATAGGGGCACCAGAAGATACACTAATTTCTCTGATTCATCGTACAGTGGGGACAGTGAGAACGACCAGACCACATCCAGTACAAATTATCAACAACAAGATCCATGGTACCAACCACACGAACACCAACCGGCTTTTTTAGGGGAGAGCCAGTGGAGACCACCGAGAGGGCGGGGCCGCGGAGGAGCATGGAACAACCGTTCGAACCGAGGCCACAACCAACAGAACTGGGACAATGGAAGACAGCAAGGCAACACCCCCAAGCAAGTACGCTTTCAACAAGAAGACCACGGGGAGAGGAGCACCCGGAGGAAGACCTACAGATGGTAACTGACATATCCGGCAAGACTAATCCTATCCTGAATCTATCTAAATATACACTCACAAGGGATGAGAGCAGTATACTCTGTAAAGGGTTATCTTATGTGCCAACTTCTTTTCCCAACAAATTCAACATACAGACAGAACTGACAAGGTTTTTCAGAAAATTGAGGTTGAAATATTTCTTCAGGAACAAACCTACAACAGCCATGACGGCATTTACAAACCTACGACCTCCGTCAACCTTCATGCCTATAATGTCATCAGTGGCTCATGAAATTTTAACATATGAAAGTGTAGTCATGAAAGACGTCCTCAGAACCATTGACAAAAAACACTATGTCAGACATAACATCAGCATTGGCGAGAGAAACGCATTGGAATCATTAAAGAATAACAGGGCGGTAGTAATCAAGCCAGCTGACAAAGGCGGGTCTATAGTGGTACTAGACGTGGACGACTAAAAGGCGGAGATACAATCTCAACTATCCGATGGTGTCAGCTACAGACCTTTGAGGCGAGACCCCACCAGAGAAATACGCACTGACATCACAGCCATCACAACCAAGGCACTAGAGATGGGCTTCCTTTCCAAGAAAGAGTTTGAATATCTCAACGTGGATCAACCCAGAACACCAACTATATATGTCTTACCGAAAGTCCACAAGAATCCAGCCAAACCACCGGGTAGACCCATCATCTCCGGGTGCGGCTCTCTGTTGGAACCACTCTGTAAATACATCGATGTCTTCTTGAAACCTCTAGCAGAGGCCACCCCTACCTACCTAAGAGACACCATGCAAGTTATCAATTTCATTGATCAGAAAGCATTTAACAAACAGGAGCAGATTCTGGTAGCCATGGACATTGTCTCCTTATACACTAGCATCCCCCAGAGACCAGCACTGGACTGTATGAGGAGAGTACTTGATGGCCGCGAGCAACCCACCTCAGTACCAACAGAATTCTTGGTGGCACTATTAGAAATTGCAATGACCAAGAATTTTTTCATCTTGCAAAATAACTTTTTCGAACAGAGCAAAGGAGTAGCGATGGGCGCTGCCTTTGCTCCAGACTTGGCAATTCTCTATATGTCAGAATTGGAACAGGATTGTATCCTCTCACACAACAATCCATATAGGGAGATGATCACATCATGGCATCGATACATCGATGATGTCCTCATGGTATGGACTGGTCAAGAGGAATCTCTCCATGCATTCCTAACCTGGCTGAATAATCAATCGGAAGACATCAAGTTCACCATGCAACTAAACAGAGAATCGATCGACTTCCTGGACATTAGTATTAAGGAGATGGAGGGACACCTCTACACTACCCTCTACCGCAAGCCATCGGAAAGAAACTCCCTATTACGGTACACAAGTCACCACACTAGAGGATTAAGGGACAATCTGCCCTTTGGGCAATTCCCCCGCCTTCGGAGAAACTGCTCCCTCAAAGAGGATTTCTTTAAGGAATCAGATGACCTCATCATTCGACTAATAGATAGAGGCTATCCCAAACGCCTGGTTAAAAGATCAAGGAAAAGAGCATGGTTCCAGGACAGATCAACCCTACTCGAGCCGAGGATAAGAACCACAGCACAAGACCGAATGATATGTGTGACCACTTTCTGTACTGAAAGCAATGCCATACGTAAAATTGTAAACAAACACTGGGGTTTGGTAGCGGACATTCTCAAAGTCCCCGACCCACCCATGCACGCCTTCAAAAGATCTAGGAATGTCAGAGACTCTGTGGTGCGGTCCTTGTTAGATACCCCCCCGGCACCGACAATTCGGAATCTATGGAATCTACCGGAGCTGGTGGGCCACTTCAAATGCACCAAATGTAAAGCATGCCCGATGTGCTTGGAGACCAAGCAAGTACGGTACAACAACCTCACAGTAGACCTCAAGTCTCTGACCAACTGCAATTCAAGTGGGGTGATTTATGCGATTCTGTGTCCGTGTGACCTCATGTACATTGGACAGACACAGCAAAAAGCTAAAAGCCGCATATTTCAACATTGCAGCAGGATCCGCTGCACCACACCAGGGGCCCCGTTGGTAGACCATTTTACAGAAAAAAAACCACACACCAGAGTCCATCCGCTGGCTTATAATTGAAAAAATCTCCCTGGGCCCTCGGGGGGGAAATTTGAACTCCGTTCTCAACACAAGAGAATGCAAATGGATGCAGAAATTTCAAACAATAAGTAAGGGGTTGAATGAACTTGACGCCAGTTTTTCACAGATGGCGGGACTGAATCCGGAATAGACTATGTGTACCTGTAACACTCCCCCCTTGCTTTGTCTCAGATTAGACCATTCCCTGTGTAATTGTACCTGAGTACAGTAACATGTTCATTCACCTGGGGTTTGCTTGTATCCTCCTAAATATGCCCATTGGACAAATATAGGGACCACATAGACCCTTACTTTTTGCTTACTACATGCACTAAATGAGTCCTGATGAAAATGTTTTTATGTTTAATTACTGCCGAGATTGGTGATCGCTTCATTCTGTTCTGGGTAATCTACATGTATATATTTAGTTTTGTTGTAAATCATGCATACATTCACATACATTCTGAATCCGGAGACAGGCTTTCCATTCCCGGCCTCGGCATGGTTACTTTGCAATCCCTCGCCAGCACCAGGGATACACAACCCCTCTATCCTTCTCCTCTGATCCGGGAGAAACTTTAGAGACGCTCCCTTCTGTCTAGGAGCGCATGAGTCATGTCCCCGATCCGATTGGATCCGTGAGCCGAGCCCTTTCTGCATTCATAGGCATTGAGCGCCTGCACCGCGAGCACACTCGGATGCAGGACGCCGACGGAGCAGTATCCCTCCTGGGAGTTCACAAACCAAAGGTAAACACAAACCGAACCCTCTGTAAGCAGCCCCGCTGTAGAGTCAGCCCACCAGGTGGCTTCTTAGACGCAATCTGACACAGTAACTCTTTTCAGTGCGTCCAGACGTTTTATTATGTAGTCTAAAGGAAGCATCCTCCCTTTTTCCATTTTCAGTGAGAAATCCTTCCTGACCCCCTTGAGAGGACTGAACTGCCTGTGCGCTATGACCGAGTGTTCACTAGCACGTAACTAAAGTAAGTCTCTTTCCTCCACCCCCGGGTATTTTGAATTCAATCTGTATCAGGGCCCTGACGGCACCTGTATTTATTATTTTTTCCAGCATTCTGTGGAGCTTGATGTGAGCCCTTTTCCCAGACGGAACAAGAGATGACCGTCTCACGATGTAGGTAACCACCCACATCCCCCCCTTTATATAATCACGCGATTTCACCGCCCAAATACTGAATTTATATTTACATTACCCCCTAGGCTCTCCACTCCTTCCTGATGAAGACCCCAACATGAGGCCGCAAACCGCCCTTTAGCGTAACCGGGGTCGAAACGTAGAACTACGCTGCCTTTCCACACACCTTAGGATTCAAATATGAGATTAATTCTCCTTGTCTATGTGTGATGTAACTTCGGGAACCTTTGCTCATTAATTTGTTTGTAGAGGTTTTGCTATTCTTAAACTTGATGTAACAATTATGTCACAACACCTTTACCCTGTCCCCCTCACCTTTTCACAAACCCCCCCCTTTCACTGAGAGCACCTAATTCGAATACCGAATGTAATGATTTTACAATTACATGTGTATATTTCAACTTTCTATTAAGTAACATTGGCTGCAACTTGATCGTATCTTGACCTTGCTTGAATAAATGCCAATAAGAATGGAATGAAAAATATGCAACTTCTTTTAAACTTTTTCAAATTTAATGGTGATCGTGTGTTTAACTAAAGTTTACAAAATTATGTGACAATAACATACTTGTAACTCAGACCGACTCTTTTTGTACTGACCTACGGACCCAGGTCCTGAGTTCTAAGGGCCTACCCCTTCTACACTCATACTACTCCTCCAGGAGACACACCTTCTGGGTTCCCAGTGCCACTTCCTGGCCCGCTACGGGTTTCACCAGGTCTGGCACTCCGGTTTTGCCAGAGGTTCCCGGGGGTGGCCATTCTTCTGAGACGAGGGTTTCCCTTCACCGTCGTCGACGCCGCCACTGACACAATCAGGGAACGTATGGGTCCGTGTCGGGGATGATTGAGGGTAATCCCGTGAACCTCCTCTGCACCTATGTTCCCCCGGCACTCTTATCATCCACCCTTCGGCGCCTCACGCAGTTGGTCTCCTCCCTTCCCCAGGGCCTCACTGTCGTCGGGGGGGGGGGGCTTCAACGCTGTCCTACAACCCTCTAGGGACATGACGGGCCCTCCTTCGGCGCAACGATTGACCTCCGCGAAGAGCCTAGTGGGATGGACCTCGGCAATGGGGTTTTGCGATGTATGGAGGTCGTGGAACCCCCGAAGGGAACAATACACACACACATCATACCCACTCCCACATAGACCTAATTCTGATGCCTGCCACGGACTGCCAGCTGGTGTCAGGGGTAGAGATCCTCCCCAGGGGAATCTCCAACCACTCCCCCATCTCACTTCACATCGGGTCTTCCTCTACAGGCCCCAAGACAACCTGGAGCCTAAATGCATGGTTCCTGCAAGACTCCGCACTGGTGGAGTCCCTCGCCAGGAGGTCCGACATTACTTCTCCGCCAATATAGGATCGGTCCCTTCGCAGGGAACGCTCTGGGAGGCGGGCAAGGCAGTGGTTCGAGGGGTGGCTAAGGGGTTAGTGCACGCCAAGCGTGCGGCCCAAGTCACCCAACTGGCGCAGCTGGAGTCCCGAGCTATTCACTTGGAGCATGCTCAATGACAATGCTGACTCCTCTAGACAGCTGGCGCTGGTCCGGGAAGAGATTCGGCGGCTATCCCAGGAATTGGCAAAGATGCTTTGGCGCTCCTCTGTGGCCCGTATTTACAGCTGGGGTGACAAGAATGGTAAATTGCTCCACAACCTGGTATCCTACCCTAGGGCCCAACGCATCATCCCGGAGATCCGAACGGCCAATGGGACACGCCAGGTGACATCGGCTAGCGCACAAACCTTCACACACTACTACGCGGCCCTATATGCTGCACGTCCTCCCAGGGCCTCCCTCGCTGAATTGATGGCTGATTCTGGAACGCGCCTTCCATGTCTCCCCCGAGAAACCGCAGATACCTTAGACGGCCCTCTCACCCCGGAAGAAATTCATGGGGCTATCACTCTGCTGCACTCCGGCAAGACGCCAGGCCCCGATGGATTCCGCCAGGAACATTACTCTATGTTCCGTGATGACCTGGTTCCTCATTTGACGGAGCTCTTCCACCAGGTGGTCGAAGACGGGTCCTTCCCGCTGAATCCGATATGGCGACCATTGTGGTCATCCCGAAGACACAACCACCTTCCCTAGACTGCTCGGATTACCGCACAATCTCTCTGATAAACACCAACATTAAACTTTTCGCTACTGCGATAGCCCAACGACTCCGGCACCTCCTGCAAGACCTGGTCCACCCTGACCAATGCGGGTTCATGCCGACCAGGGGTACCCGTCATTGTATCCGTGGTCTCTACCTGGCGTTGGTCCACCGACATCGGCTATCCCCGTACTTGGCGCTTCTCGTTGACTTTGGAAAGTGCTTCGACACGGTGGACTGGGGTACTTAAGAGACATTCTAGAAAGAATGGGTTTCGGCCTTCCCTTCCGCCGCCTGGTCCAGGTTCTTTACAACAGCCCTAGAGCCTGTGTACTCGTCAATGGTGCGACTTCCGAACCATTCACAATTCGGAAAGGCACCCGCCAGGCTTGCCCCCTCTCACCACTCCTATTTGCGCTGGCGATGGAGTCCCTTATCCAGGGCTGGATGTGGGCTCAGAGCCAGGTGGATAAAATTGCTTTATACGCAGACGATGTTCTGCTCTATTTGGCCGACCCGGAACGTTCCGGCCCTATATCTCTAGTGGCCCTTTCTGACTTTGAGCAGGTCTCGGGTCTCCGTCTCAACCCGACAAACTCTTTGTTCCTCTTCACCCCTCCTGGGTGTGCTTCGACTGGCAGGCGGTGATCCCCCTCCGGAGGCAGTCATTCAAGTACCTGGGCGAGTGGGTGAACCTCCTGCCCATAGCTGGAATGGGCCCTCAATGTTGTCCCCCTGATCACCCGGATGAAAACTGATCTTAGGAACTGGCAGTCCCTTCCCCTTAAGCCGCTGGGCAGGAGCGCCCTTTTCAAAATGATGATCCTCCTCCGCTTTCTTTACATTCGACAGAACACCTCGATCCACCTCTCGAGTAGCTGGTTTAGGGAACTGGACAGCACACTCACCCGGTTTCTGTGGGGGGGTGGGCGATCACGATTGTCCCTGTCCCATTGCCGGATTCCCCCCTTTGACAGCAGCATGGGAGTCACCAACCTCCATTTTTACTACCTAGCCACAAGACTCATTGTGATCCATGATTGGTTTGCGGGCGGCTGGTCCGACCCAGCTTACCGGGTGGAGCTTACCGCCTTAGACTTTGCGCCGATTCAGGGCTTCCTATACGCCTCCCCGGTGCCAGAGACCTTGCCCCCAATCACCAGGACGGTGCTCATGGCCTGGCGCGCTGCCCTTCGCTTTGTGACCTGGGACCGGAAGCTGACTAGACGAACGCCCCTATGGCATGGCACCTGGCTGAGAGAGGGCCTCATCCCTGGAGGGTGTCCGCCGCTGGATCTTGATGGGGATATCACTACTTGGAGACGTGTGGGTAGGGGACCACATGAGCTCTTTTTCTGACCTGCAGCATAGGCATGCTCTCCTACACTTCCAGTTCTACAAATATATGCAACTCCGCCACGCCCTCCACATACATCTCCCAACACCCACCTCACTCCCGGAGTTTAGTCCTCTAGAAGCCCACGTCATGATGGGTAACCTGGGAGGGGGGATGTCCCGTATATATCGAGCCCTGATAAATAACTGCCCCACATCCCTGGATCGGTTTAGGGAGCGATGGGAGGGGTGGGTGGGTCCCTTGGACGAAGCAGACTGGCGAGACACCCTTATGGCACCCAAAACCCTAACCACATCTTCAAAGCTATGCCTGGTCCAGCTTTACTACCGCCACACGGCATACCTCACGCCAGCGCGTCTCTTTGGAGCCGGCGTGAGAGCCTCCCCGGCTTGTGCGCGCTGTGCTGGTATTCCAGCCGACTTCTATCACATGGTATGGCTATGTCCGGCCTTGGATCCGTTCCGGAGGGGGGGGGGGGGTAGAGCTTGAGATCACACGGGCTTTGGGATGGGTGCTTCCCCACGACACGAAGCACTTGCTATTGGGAGTGTTTGATGGCCTGTATGGCTCCCGGGCCGACAAGCGATTTCTGGGAACTGTGTTGGCAGTGGTGAAACAGGACATAGCGGCTAGATGGTCACAGGCTGATGCACCGGTACTACGGAAGTGGAGGAGGAGTGTGGACTGGTGTGGGGTGCAGGAGGAGGCCCTCTTTGAGGCTCGGGGATGCCCAGAGATGTTCAGCAAACTGTGGGGCAAATGGTTTGGCCTGAAGCCATCTTGAGGGGCCCTATCTCGCTATGTCGGTGTGTTATGAGGGTGCTATCTACTTACTCAGAAAGGGCTAATATGATCTGTGTTGTCATCAGGGAGGGACAAGGGTTTTTAACTGTGATGTATGACTTGTTGCCAATGAACTTTCTTGTATCGAAAACTTCAATAAAATTATCCCCAAAAAAATGCTTTGGGAACAAGTAGTTCAGTTACGACAAGGACTACAAAACACTCATGTGATACATACGCTGAGTCATCAACATGATGGCGTTCAAATTGAAGGGAATTCATTGGCTGATGAAGCCGCGAAGGCAGCTGTGCAAACGGCTTCCGTAGCTGCAATCACTCATTCAAAAACTAAAATTGACGGCGAAATAATGCTAGCTGTCAATGCGACAAGCAAAGGCAGTGATGCAGCGTTACCTAATAAGTTTCCATTCAAATACTCATATATAATTGATGCAAACTCTGTTCCTTTTGCTCGAATCCCTGGAGTTGGGGATAGAGTGATTCCAAACATGGAACATAGATTAGGACTAATCCTAGCAGCACATGAATGGCTTGCCTCTGCTCATGCAGGTGTTTCCGCCACAGTATCATTATTAAAACAGAGATACTGGTGGCCGCGCATGAGGAAACAAACCAGAAACTATGTTTTAGAATGTGAAATATGCCAGAAGATGAAAGTCTCTATTGTGAAAGTCCTGCGCAGACGCCCCTGTTAATTTCAGATAAACCATTAGCTTGCGTTTACCTGGACCACTGCGGCCCCTTACAAAGGGATGGTAACTATAAATATATCATGGTCTCAGTGGACTAGTGTTCAAGATTCATTTGGATGTGGCCTCAGTGCTCGGCTGACGCTCGAACTGTTATAAAAGATTTGTGAGTCTTTAATTGGCACATACGCAGTCAGCACGCTACATTCTGACCAGGGTCCTGCGTTTAGCTCTCGAGCTTACAAGGAGGCCATGGCCAAATTGGGCATTGCATTGCGGTACTCTAGTCCATTCCATCCTGAGGGAAATTCGGTTGTGGAGAGAAAAAACAGGGACATAAAGCAATCTATAACAGCTAGGGTATTAGGTTCAGGTGACGGTGGGTCAAATACCTAATAAGTGTCCAACGTAGTCTTAACTTGCTAAGACGTTTTCTAGGGGGTATCACTCCATATGAGGTCCTTTTTGGGACTAGGATGCAGATTGCAGACCTTGATTGTCAGACATCAGTGGGGGACCAGAAAACTTTTGATATCAAAGATCGTTTGGCTGTTTTACAGGACTTAAAAGAAATAAGAACGAAACAAAGTAACGTGAGCCTGAAAACCACCACCACTGAGGAAAAACCGACCGTCCCAGCAAGGCCTGTCTGGATCTCAAAGCTTGGTGAACTAGTCGGAGAAAAGATCACGGACAAGAAGGAATTTGGGCCTTCTTACAGACAACCAGTACCTGTCCTACCAATCCACGGATCAAGAACAGTTTTACTGCTGCTCCTTGCTGGTAAAAAGGAGAACAGGTTCGTGTCTATCGACCTGGTAAAACCACATCTTGTGGCCGATAATAAGCAGTAGGCCAAGTGGACTCCGCCAATGTAGCAGACGCCCTGCTCTAGCTACTATCCAAGAGGTTCAAACTGAGAGACTGATCACCTTTGAAGAATCTGCAGTGCGAAATGAAGGACTAAGCAACAAAGCTATGGAACTTGTACCACTTGAGACCCAAATAACAGTTTGTCAAGAAACGTCTGTCTATAATGAAGTAGCATCTGACTACACAAGTGTAACAAGTGATCAAGTGGTTCCAACGATTTAAACGAATCCTGATGCAATCCCAACAATTGACAGAAATGCCTTTGGCTATTTCATTAACTTTGATACGTTTTCCGAAGATCCCAGCAAGTCTGAAACAACGCCAGTAAAAAGAACTTTGAAAGAACAAGCAACAGACCTTTTTCATCACCTGGAAAAGACTTATCTGGTTTCACCATGGATTGAACTTTGGATTGTGTTGGGTGTGTTTTTTCTTCTACTTTGGTTGACTCTGGTAATAACTTTGGGAATTCTGATAAATGGAAGACATGTCAAAATGGACACAGCAAGTAAGAACATCAACGTTCTCCTCAAGCCACACAAATCATCCCATCGTGAACAAAGAGACTTGTCATCAGTGGACATCACAGCCGTGCCTATACCTGGAGGTACAGCTTGGGACAGAACTGACTGACATTTTTGGCCCGTCGTAGCGGTTGAAGATTCCACACTTATTCAAGATTACATTAAGTGACTTTGTTCATTAAATACCTCTTCTGATGATTGGGACTTCGAGACTGTTAATATGATGTCAGATTCAGAAATGTCTGCAGTATTTACAAATCATGACTATTTAGAAGGATCATCAGACTATGAACAAATGTATTGTTATAATCATTATGGTCATCATTTCTTGCACAAATCTGCAAATCCTAGAAATGTATTTATGTATAACCAATGGGAACATTGTCCTACACCACCAAAGGGTAACTCAAAAATATTTGCAAGAAAACTTCCGTACTTTTCAGGGTTCAATGTATCCAATCCAGAATCATCTAACTTTAGAAATGTTAACAAAACAGGACTGAAAAGTATGTTGACAAATACAGATTTATTCTGCTGCCTTTTATGCTCAAATGTCTAAACTAGGTTTCGACTTTTGGAAAGACAATATTGAGACGAAAACTGTCTGGGGCACAAAAGATTGGCAGGTCCAGGGTATAGAAGCTATGTTTAGAGCCTGTATCATCCCTGAGCAAATTATGTTTTTGAATGACACTGTCCAGCATACGTCTTTTCTTGGGTTAGCCAAGATAAAAGACCTGAACAATCCGTCTATACCTACACCTGATAGCAGTAACACTTCAGAGGGGGAGGTCGACGTACATACTATTATTTTGCATCTCAACAGAACAGATCCAGATTGGAATAAATGGTTAATCTGGCCCACAGACACAAACAACTGTCAAGACAGATTCCTGAACAAAACATAGGGTTTCACATTCACTAGGCCAGACCCAAGATATGTTCAAAGACAGCATCCAGGAAAAGTAACAACATATAGTGTAGGGAAGCTCTGCCTTGATTGGCTACAAAGTTCTTCACTTACGGATGTAAAGCAACACTTATCTTTACTTAAAGATGGCGCTGATCTTAGGGAATTCTTGCTAGGAGCAACAACAAAGCGCCATAAACGTTTTATATGTGCCGGTATCTATGCTGCTTATAACGAAGCATGGAAGATTACGCAAGCAGAGACTACAGAAAGAATACGAGAAATTGATTGTATTAATTTGGAGACATCTCTCTCTGTGGTTGACAATGGGTTAGTTAACGACTCTGTCGTCCAGGATATATTCATTGGACAGCACAGTGTTTTCTGCCATAGACATCATGGAACAGGACTTGGTCATGTTGCAACATGGTCAGTCGCAACTACGTTCTATCATGCTATTAGGCTGGATGTTGCAAAACCTTCATTCAGGCTATGTGCCTTGGCGTTTAATCAATTCTACGTCAATGTTTTCAGAATTTAATCTCACTGATTGCCATTTACGGTAGCAGGAAAACCAGCTATTGAATGGATAATACATGGAACAATCACTCTGCCTGTTACAATTTTCCATTTTCAGTATTGGCCAAAACATATACCAGCAGGCACATATGAAAGGTTGGGAAAAGAATACATCAAGACATCCTGGGAATTACCATACACACATAGAAGTTGGAGTGGGGGACGTGAAATTTTTATTAGCGGGAAAAACTGTGAAAATGCACTAAGCGGTTCTCTCCTTTGTCAGGGGATAAACTTACATGGGGCCTGTGATGGTTCCTCTAACAATTTATCCTGCCACCTGCAAGGTTCACCAGCTGCAGTGAATGATCCAATTTATGACCAGCTCTCGAATGGGAGTTACCTCATGTTGAATGATCACGGCTGCTGTGGAATGTTGCCAGGAGTATATGGTGAAGTTGGATAAACACGTATTATGCAAGATCTGAGAATGTTGTTTGTTAAGAGCAAGCTTCAAAAGACGTATGAGCATGGGAGGGGTTTTGAGTCATGTTGTAAAAGAATGTATTGATTTTTTGTAGGATTTTGAGATATACCGAGTCAGGTTTAAATTTGCAAGAAGCATATTCAGACAGAGCGTATTTCGCTCAATGAATACACCTTTTCTTTTATCGCTGGGAAAGTCAACAGCAGTTGCGGTTCTTTACCGGGCAAAGCAGGTTGCAAATCGGGTGAAAAATGTTCACGGAAATGCACTCTGGGATATCGAGTAATTTGAGCTTAACTATTTAGCCTCTGCAGCTTTAACAAACGTTGGTTTACGTCATTAACAGACACAATTGATCACCTGTAGACACTTATCAAGGACCGCGATAGTTCATAAAATAATGCGCTCAGGCAAGCAGAACATGCTCGCAGTTTAATGAAACAAGCGTGCGAAGGCACGTTATGAAATGGAGAGAATGAGTCATTGTTTTTAGACGACTGAAGTTGTACGGCAAATGTTTACCTGATGTTTTCAAGATCTAACAGTATGCCATGGTAAACGAAAGATATCTTAGAAGTGGAGGTTCATTTCTGCTAAATACCAACAGGACTCGTAATGAAATTATGGGGAGCACTGCATTGGGCCTTTTGAAAATAAATCATGGCATGAAAATTCACCCTTTTCTCATGAGCTTTTTTGAGAATGGACGACAATAGATTGAATAAAATGAATTGAATCAATAAGTTTGAAAAAATGAAATGAAAAAATGAACGGAAAAAATTGCGAAAAAGCATGAATAAGAATATGAACTTAATTCATTGGATTCAATGGGCTGTGCAGCTCTGTGGGACCACAGGTGGTTCCCTTCGTGGTGGAGTTATGTTGCCAGGAGTACCATATCTAGTCGCTGTGTCAGCCAGGGTCACTTGCTGTATGCAAGTATTGTTTCCTAAAACCAAGACATACAAGGAGTCGTCTTTATTGAACATCTCTTCTATACAAGTTGATACTTTAAGAAGAATGAAAGCCATTCTTTTGCAAAAAACTGCCACTGACATCGGCCAAAGAAACCTATGATCTACAAGTCGCAAGGACTTCTGTCGAGATACATGCCCTCTTAACTACAAACTGCCCTATACATTTTTCAGAAATGTTAAGTCGTATCTTAAACATGTCTGATATGGTCGGTATTGTACATGTATTTAAGACCGTATCTTCTGGACTGTTAGCACATTTTCAAGCAGTTCTAGGAATATTTCCAAACTTCGAGCCCTCTGTGTTTGGCGGACTGCCTCTCAATTTGTGACTCGCTGCAGGGATACTATTTTTGCTCCTACTGCTGCGATATGACAAGCCAATTCACCAGCGAAACCCAGTTCTCCACGGAGACAACTCTACTGGCGAAGTGTTGTGAGCTCATCGTCCAAATTTTGGGGCTACCTCATCTACAAGAGTTAAATACCACATGGTTTCTGTCATTCAGACCAATTTGGCAAGATTGCATCTTACCTGTTCTACGCTGCCTGCTATGAGGAGTTGAATGCGTGTTAGACTCCTGTCTCACACTCCCACCAGTCATGCCAATGGATGTTGATACTTTGCTTGAACCAGTAACGGCCCATGCACTGTGTTGTCCCCAGCGGCTACCAATTCTGATGACGGCATTCATGGAGATCTCAGACGTAAATTGCAACTGCTGAGGTACGAGAGGAAACAGGCGCGCAGGTACCATCCATTACGAACATTGCTAATGCGACCAATGCCGACGGCGATGCTTTGCATCTATGTGCGGTTAATCTTCTAAATGAGGTAATTCAACTTTCACCTACAATGGTAGACAACATTTTTACAGACTTAGAAGATTGCATGTTTTCTCCAAGCCCTAACACTGACTTTTAAATTTGGCACACAGTGTTCTGAGAGACTTTGAATTCGACCTTCATTTCTTCAAAACAAAGTTCTAACTTTAGGACTTTTTTTCTATGATTAAATTTCTCTTCCAAATTTGTATTTTTCTTTTTTTGGCACAAGTAATCTGCTTAGAGTAGAACTATTCATAAAGAACATGAATTCTTTGAAATACACTTCCAGAGACAATATTTGACGTCCACATAAAAACAGTATTTATGTAATCTGACATGAAATGGTTTCGGCACCATTTTCTTCTGTATTTACGAGCCATTTCATAAATGTATTTTTCATGATTCATTCAGATAGCGTTTTTTTCAAATATCAACTATATGCTTAGAATGGAACATTGCTTTAAATGTGTACAGCACCAATGCTCGTTTGTGTACAACCAGTACCAATGCATTTTTATGTATTTTGGGTGGGTTTTAAACACTTGTTGTGTACATATATTTTAGATATGTTTCAACATGTTTAGGACTTAGTATTTAGTAGAAGTCGCACATGAGAAAGTGGAGTGGGTGTTGTGTGGCAATTTAGATTGCGTATCCATTTTCCCGATTCATGCCCTTATATAGGTACAATTCACATTGCCCTTATATAGGCAAAGAAATCCAGTCCTTATTTTGGCATAGCCCATGCAGCCCAAATACAGGCATGGCTACTTCCATCCGTTCATCTACGTTACAATGATTTCTTGGAAAACCAGACTCTTAAGCCATTAGGGACTTCCCCTTGCTTGAATATTGATTTCTCCAAGAAACTCATTATAATGCATGAACAACTATTCCTAAGGGGTTCATCCAGGACGTTCATATGCAGGCATTCCTAAACACCTTCAAGGTATAAATATACCTTCACTTGCTATAACAAAGCACTGTGTGGTTCGGTGCAGTTCGACTACTTACTTGCACGACACAGCTCGCTATAGCAAGTGCCGAAGGAAGCCAACTCTCCAGCTGACGCACTGATCAGAAGCTGTCCTCCTCTCCCGAGAATCCAGCTCCAGTGTTTCGGACTTCCCTTGCGAGGTGTTGGAAAATGGAGTACGTGAAAGAGATACCAACCTCTCTCATTCTAAGGAATGGAGCTGATTAGAACCTAGAGAAACCTTTGGCAATTATTGGCAAAAAAATAAATCTATGCTAAAGACCAAACTTACTTCTTCCCTCGTACTAGACCTAGGTTAGGTACATCGGGGTAGACGTATTTTAGAAGCACCAGTTGAGTATTTTAGCCTGTGTTATTTATGTATGTATTTTTACATGTCATAGAAACAGACAATGCCATTACAGTATTATTTTATATTACTGTTTACGCTGTATGCATTATACTTTGCATTCTGTCTAACAATTGTAGCAGTGCACCTCTCTTGCATGAGAAAGAAGACCGTGCAATAAACACTTTTATTGAAACACCCATCTCTGTATTGTCTCTGCAACTCTGTAGAAACGTAGCACGCACGATTGACTGAGTAAAATAGTTATCTATTGTTTCCACGACTCTGAAGATACGTTTTATTCTTGGGAAACAAAGTTGTCATGTTTATGCGGTTGTCAGAAACTAATCCCTTATTGTGTATTCGAGAAAGTTTCTAGTGACCTCTGAGCTAGCTGGCACTCACAATTAAAGTTTAGTATACTCGATAGAGACATACTGACCTCAGTCCTATGTCATATCTATAGGGTATATTATTCCAATGCACAGAGCCTATTGGGAATATAGGAACTACACTACACTACATATCTACCCGCTTTCTCCTTGCTATCCAGCCAAGCTAGCAGCTTCCCCACTTTTTATCCCATCTCGTAGACAATATTTTGGGTGTTTGAAATCCTAGATTTCGCCCCCTCACATGCATATGTTCTGTATTCTTGTTGAACTAATTGCAGCCTATGCTTCATGGTTTCACAAGTGTCTGTTGTATGTTCTGTCTCCGCTCTGGATACTTCTTGCTCCAGAGTCTCGATATGTTGCAGTTTGTCTCGTTTGTGCTCTGTCACTAGGGATATGGCCTGTCCTCTTATCACAGTTTTATACGCTTCCCATCGGGTCGTCGGGGATGATACTGTGTGTTCATTTTCGGTGCAATATTGTTCCGTTGTCTTGATCAGCCCCTTCCCAATTTTTCGGTTTTTAAGATATCATGTGTACAGTGGGAATATGCGTTGTGGTCCCCGAGTGTGTGAAATGTAGGGGATGAGCACTGGTGAGTAGTCAGATATGCCCCGGAGTAGGTGAGCGATCTCCTTTACCTTTTCTAAACCCATTGCCAATGTTAGGATGTAATCAATTCTGGAGAGACTGCCATGCACACCTTAGAGGAATATGTACTCCCTTGTTTACGGGTGTCTGTCCCACCAAACATCTATTAGGCCAGTCGCCACAGGGAATTTCGACAACTTGTAGTTCGAACCACTGGGGTCTCTGGGGGGTTGTCTATCTATGGACGCGTCCATCGTGGTGTTAAAGTCCCCCCCTAGTATGAGTTCTCCTTGTGGGAGTGATAGGAGAAACTTACCCAGTGAGGGTAAAGCTGTGTGATGCAGCACCAGTGGGATATATTATCGATACCAGTTTATAGGGGCGTCCCTCCCACTGGCAGGCTATGGCCGCAAAGCGTCCCTGGTCGTCCGACCAAGACCCCTGTAGTATCAGTGGAAAATGTTTATTAATTAAAATGCCTACTCCCTGGGATCCTGAGGTAAAGTCTGAGTGTATGGCCATTTTGTAGCCCCATCTATCCAGTGCTTTACATGTTGATCCTACCAGGTGTGATTCTTGTACGAGAGCGACCGCAGATCCCTTACATTTTATATATTGAAGGACCAGCCCCTGTTTTATTTTGTCTCCGAGACCATTCATATTCCATGAGAGTATAGAGTATAGCAAAGGGAAGGTGTGTCATTTGGTGGGTAGTCACCCCCGTGATAGGACCATCTGTTGATGCTTTAGACTGAGCTTTTTGTGTCATCCCACAAGTCCGAGTATTTCTCGCCCGCAATTAATTTTTCGTGTTGCCTATCTGTATGCTGTAGCAGTTTTCAGTACCGTTGCGTTCAAAAACAAACAAACAACCCTTGAACATACCCTGGTCCACCCTCGCCCTCCCTGCATAGCGGATTCAGAATTATCCGCCACCCCAACTTAGCAGAGTGCTTCCGTCCCATAACTTTATACTTGCGTCAGGCATAGAGCTTCTTAGCAATCGTCTGGCATCCTCACCCTGAGTAGTCCCCAGTCTGTGGCGGCTTTAGGTTTATAACAAGGTAAGGCCTTTGGAAGTCGATCAGCATTCTTCCAAGTTTGGTGTGCCGCTGTTATTTTGCATGTCTATGTGTTGTCAGCGATGTTTTCTGGCCGTCAGTTTCTGGGTTTTGCTTGTCTGGCAGGTATCCGGGGGTTTAGTCAGTTTTCTTCTGTGGTCTGTTGTGTGTTGGTTAGTGGGTCCCTCAGTCAAGCTGGATGTTGACATCTCGGATTTGGAGAGTTGACGCTGTCTCCTTCGGTCCTGTGGCAGATCTCCAGCCTTCCAACCATTCTTGGGCTTCCTCCGGGGTTGCTTTTCCCTTCCGCCTCTACCCTGAGCTTTGCAGGAAAGAGCATCGCATATTTTAGTTCCCAATTGCGCAGTTCTTTTTTTACTTCCAGAAAGTTTCTACGCGGGTTAGTGACCTTTTCAGCGTAATCTGGGTAGAGGGACACTGTATTATTGTCTATTCGTAGCAGAGAAGCAACAAGCACTGCCTGGAGAACTGTGTCTCGGTCGCGGTAGTTGAAGATGCGAGCCAGTATGGGTCTGGGGAGGGGTCCCGGCCGGGGCCTTTCCCCAGGGACTCGGTAGGCTCTTTCCACCAAGAAGCTAGACAGACCTTATAGTTGTAATTGCATTTTAACAAGGTCTTCGACGATGTTCTCCAGCACTCAAACTAAGCGGATATTATTGCGCCTTAAGCTTCCTTCCTGGTCATCAATCTTGGCGACCATTTTCTTAGTTAGGTGTTCCAACTGTTTCACTTGTTGTTGTAAAGCTGCTGTGTCTGTGGAGAGACCCGACGTGGTGGTCTCGACTTCGGTTATTCTGGAGTTCATTTTGGAAACCTCAGCACACAGAAACGTTATGTCCGTGGATATCATGCCGATCGACGTTTGCACCTGAAGCAGAGTAGCCATTATGTCCTGTAGAGCGATCTCTTTCTGTTTCTCTTTCAATGGGTCATTCGTGGTTCCTGAGGGGGAGCCCGGCTGGTCGGGTTGTTCCTTATTGAAGGCATATTTGTACATCTTATTAGTCTGGATTGTGCGTTGGCCACATCCCCCCATGTTGCTGTTCTCTCTTTAGCCTTCACAATGGTTTCCTGGGGGAAGGGGGCCAGTAGTCGTCGTCGCCTGACCACGGGAGATCTCTCCACGCTCGGCCTTCTGGGTTTCATGCGTTCCACCCCCCCCCTTTAGAAGTGTGCGTCACTTGCACCAATTGTGTCCCTGGTTCGCAGCACGGTCCCCTAGGCGGTCACTAAGGGGCTTTGCCTGTATCTGGAGTAGCGGGAGCCGCGCAGGTGGATGCACAGTACCTTCTACATGCATTAGCCAACACATTCAGTTGTGGTCAGGATACGCCTGTGAGGTGAGTTTCTCAGTGTTCTGATCAAAATTATCGCTCGAGACTGTGCGCCACCCCACCTTCGATTGTCTTGTATAGGGAGTCCTGCTTCCCGAGCGCCACTTTCACAATGACAGCGTGGTGGAAGGATACTTCGCCCGTGATGGAGTATGCGTCGCCACTGCCTCCGGGTCTGCAGGTTTGGAGTCGCCGTTCTGCAGTGTCCTGATCACAATGCACCGGCGACTCTGTAATCCGTCGTCAGTGGTAGATATAGTCCCGGTCGTCAAGTACAGTGAGCAGCGCCCACCTCAGCCTCGACACTCTGCAGGTCGTTGTTGTGCCTCAGGGGGTGATCTCAGTCGGGTCTGCGTGTTGCTTCGCCAATCCCCGATGCAGTCTCGAGCCGCAGATTTAAGCCCAATCCCGCCGGAGCCACAGTCGGCAATGCTCCAAATCCAGCCCCCGGCTCACTTTCGGCACATAGGCTGATGTTGCAGTTCACGGCTGCTGTGCTTCACTGCTAGTGTCGACAGGCTCAGCACTTGGACCAATCGTGCATCGGAGGTGTTGGGACCCTCTGCTTATTCCTTCTTGCTTACAGCGGCCAGAGTAATGACAGGATTTTGCGGGTTTGGTGCCACCGGTCGCGGAGCTGACTGAGGCTGCGGCCATCTTCGTTGGCTGCTAGCCACGCACCCCCACTTCTGTCTTTAAAAAGAATTTAGATTTTTGTTCCCAATCAATCAAGACTGCAACTATAGCCCAGGCCCATGCAAATCAAGAACATACCTACATGTCCCTATATGAACACTTCATGTATGTGACTTTCTTATATATAAATCCTGGTAGTCTCAGAAATTTTAGCAGTATGGGCCCAAATGTGAGAAAATTAAGGTTTTCCTAATGTGAGAAAATATTTAGTAAGCATTCCAATATGAATAATTTACACAGTGTTAACTCAAAATGAATATTTGAAACTATTAAAAAGTCACATTTATTAAAAGCACGAAAAAGTCATAATGTGTCTTACCTTGTGAAGCAGCAAATGAACAGTTGGGAAATAAAATGTAAGAATAGTGAGACAGCACATCAAGGACATAGAAGCGGCACCTGCAGAGCATTTGCACATTGAACCATGGCCGCCTTTATGCAGTGAAAATGTTCATGTGGCGGGACTCGGCATGCTTCAGTCGCGAATAGCGAGATACATGTTTGATAAGTAGGTCCTTGCCCCCAATGTAAAAGAGGCTTTCACAGAGTTATTGCTGGGTAAGCAGAGACATTCTCACCACTGCGGCTAGTACAGGACATTAAATGCCTAAACAATGTGTACTGCATTAGGTTTCTTTCTATGTCCATCTGTGGCTCATCTACCGGCTTTTGTCCTCTCACAAAGCAGATAAAAGGCTTATGCACCATTGGTTCTCAGACAAATTGATTTACAAACACAATCCTTTACGCTGACTGTAACATAGCCCATTTATTGATAACCTGTACAAAATATATGAAATATTACAAAGGAACATTTCTCTATGTTTGTCAGACAGAGGGTCAAAGCCACTTTTGGAATGTAACAAAAGGAGACCAGAATGAAGCATTAAACTGAACACAGATGAAAACTGAAGAGGGTGTTCCATGTATACTGAGTAGCTCCTACAACACCATCTCCTGCCACAATCCCGCCAAACAGCAGAAACCAGCACTTTGCAAATACAACTTATTACTGGCATTCTCCAGCTCCCCATTTACCCATACTACTGAGTAATAAGGTGCATTTACTAATGTCTAAATATAAAATATTAAATTTCAGTCTCATGAGTGGCTCATCAATCACCTCATTCACGGGCTCCCTGCCATCTGCCTGCAGTGTCAGCAAAACATTTACTATGTTCTGAGCACAAAGTGTGACCTTGTGAACAATGAAAGACAGACACAGAGGTATGGTGGATGGGACAGAATATCTGGGTCAATGAGCCATCACAAGGACCTATTCAGCAGAGCTTGACATGGCGAACAAAAGGGTATCTACCGGGATGAAAGCACAAAGGCAAGATCAACAATGAGACAGACAGGGCTTTTTTTCTTTTAATGCAACTTGTTTAAAAATAGAAACTTAGGAAAAGATTTTCTTGACTATTGTTTCATCCAAACAAAACTCAGGATAACATTTTCAACTTTTATAAAGACAGTTTAGTTAGCTTCAGCCTGATCCCTCTGACAAACTGCAGAACGACTGTGGGTCTTGAGCATTTCAATAATGTGAGTACAAGAGCATGCAGTAGCAGTGTTTGTCTGCTTCAGGTCCTGCAAAGTAGGTAACCAACTAACCATCCTGTTCCGTCAATACTGCAAAGCAAACAGTGCTTTTTGTAAGGTACGATGTGGGTGATTCAGCTGACACGGGAGACACTGAAGCCCTCTGCTCCTGGTACTCCACTTTATATGTTGCATAAGTGCTAGAATAAGAACACAGAAAATGTACTAGCCTCTTTTGTGTACCTTACAGGAAGGGTCTGGTTAGTAGAAATACTGTAATCTGTAGCTCCCAAATGTGGTGGAATCCAACAAAGTCTTATAACCTCATTAAGAACCATTTTAAACACTGCAACGACAAGAAGCAATTGGAAGCTACATTTCTGAATAGTGCTCAAGTTTCATAAAGCATCCATAAAATGAGCATAACGGTCTCATTAGATAAAGGTAACGTTCACTTGTATCAAGATTTGCATCATCAAGACCAGAGAGCTTCAAACAGTAAGAGGAGGAGGACGTTTTTCCTGCTGGTTACCTCTCCTTTCCTATGAGAAGCCTACTTTTAGAGTTTCTTTTTTCTAAGTTAGCTCATCAAAGAGCAAGCATAACATGTGATTACACAAAGTGTGTAAAGTCTTCCTCATAAAACTCTTATGAGGTAAATCCTTGACTCAGCATGATCATGTGGATGACTGTTACTTGTGTTCAGAACAGATCTAATTCAACTCAGATCTAATTCAGCTCAGTTCTAATTCAGTTCAGTTCTAATCCAGTTTAGCCCAAGAGTGTTTTAACAGCGTTTGCTGTATCACTTCACAGCTCAGAAAATGAAGTACCCAAATATTTTTGAGGATGACCTTCCTTAAAGGAAATGTAAATAAGTCAACTAACAGAGTGTGTGGCACATGGGGATACCTGCAACACCGCCTTTCTTGATGGGGCTCTTGGAGCAGAACTATATGTAAAGAAAAGTTCCCCTAGTTACTCTTGGCCTCAGAATTAAATTAAACAATGATAAGAAACCTTTATGGAAGCTCAAAGCATCCTATCATTATGACTGTGGATCTGGGAGACGCTTCGGTCCTGGTTAAGTTGGCTGAAATTGTAGCAAGCCTTCCAGGAAGAGGGAAACTAACTTATTAGCTTCTAAGCAAATACAGTCTTCCAGAAAGGGAAAAGAGACCAACAGGACTGGAATTCTTTAGGTTTTCGAGCATCTTTCTTTCCTAAAAAATTGCCTTGCAGAAGGTGCAGGATTGGGGTATTAAGGCTTCAAATGTTTTCCCAAGGCCTCTTACTTAAACGTATGTATTTGAAAGACTTCCCAAGGTCGTTTTCAACCTTTCCCTCGATGAAAGCGGGCATCTGAGCACCAACAATGCAGAAATGATATTCTGACTTTTTTGGAACATCTTTTAAAAAAAAAAGCCTTATGCAATTTCTACCACGCGTGTACCTTAATAGGGCAATTAAGAGACAATGAACGTACAACCTGACTTGCCCTCTCCCATGGAAGAAAGTATGCTCTTATTGTGGGAAGAAGCACATGTACCAGCCGAAAACCTTGGTAGATATAGAGTGGTGCATACCTTTGCTCAATGGAGAAATGTTTTCTTCTAGCTCCTCATACTTCAGAACCAGATATCTGCATGCATGAGCAGCATGAGGAGTTGGAAGGCCGCCAGATGTGGACACACAGGGGAAGCATGTGATAGTAGCAGTGGAAGGGACACTCCTCAATGGAGAGTTGCAGAAGTTGTGCACTTCTAACCCTCTTAACCTCTTCACTTTTTTCAAGCCATGCTTTTCTTTACCAGTAGTCTGAACTATCATCATGCCACTTATACTGGAGGAGCAGGTTAGCCTTCTGGCAGTGGAAAATGTATCCATGACAAAGAAAATAGGAGAACGAGTAGCAGCTGGCTATGAGGTATCATTAAAGAATTATTAAACCATGAAGTTATACCAGACACACTTGCACAGCAGGACGTGTGACGCAAAAGAGGAGGGTCCAAGAACCTGGGCTGTATCCACAGGTTTAAGTTCTTTTAAGTACAAAAGTGTTACTAAATCATATTCGGAACATATGGTTCAAAATTAACCACCTCGGAGAGGAGGATACAATTTGGATATGAATCAGAAGACATGATTAAAGAAGTGTAGGGGTGAAGCTTTGGAACCCAACAACCATCAGGTTGGGTGAGAATCCTCAAAATGCATTTATTCAACGACTTCGCTGCATGGTTTTCGTTACTGTAGTGTTGGAACTGGGTCCAAGGGAGATGTCTGGAGCCAGCTGACAGGGATTGCTAATAACTCAGAGCCAGAGCACCATTCTCGCCATGTTATTTAAGATGTTACTACACGTCTTCTTGTTGCATATTATCTACCAGGGGTTACAAAAGGACACAGGAAAGGCAGTTGTAGCCTTGGTAGTTTTGACATCTCATCCCTGATCTCTTATGCTTTTTGGTAAAGGAGAGGCTGAACCATTGATGGATCTGGCTGAAGCTTGAACTGTTTCAAGGCTTAGTGGATCCTTTCAGCTGCTATGAGAAAAACAATGAAATTAAACCCTTTAAGGGAACCCAATTAGCCTTTGTAACAAATGGAGCAGCTTTAGCAATTACTTATTGTGTTTTTCCGACACCGCCCAAAAAGAAGCAGCTGTGACTCAGGGGAGGAAGGGGGGGGGGAGGGGGGATTTGGAGGAATTAAAACACAGCCTTCCTACTTCTGAGCACAGAATAACAGGGCTCCTCAATAAGGTGCTCGGCATAAGTATGGACAGGTCTAATCCACTGTATGTGGACTGTCACCCACGTTGGTCTCCTCAATGGAGGATATATTGTCTGTGTACCATGGCAAATGCACGAGAAAATGAAAACAAAATAAACAGGACCTCAGTGGGCCACGGGTAGGTTGGTGGAAGAGGCCCTCCTAGGTAATATAAAAATGAGGGTGGGATAAGGGGGGGGGGAGGCGCCGGGATACCACACGATTCCACATTAACAAAGGAAAAATAAAGGCAGCACAAAAACAGAGAGGGACAAGGAAGAGCAGTAGGTAATGTTTAGAGAAAAGAGAGTCCTACAGAAAAAATGGACACAGAGGTAATCTAAACAAGGGAACACTTAAATGGGAAGAATTAGTAGCAGGAACAACACAGAGTGCTATTCATGCATCGGTGAACACAGTGCGGCAGAAAGTCTTAGAACCATTCCAGAGGGAGAAATCTATATTTCGATATAGACCCAGTCAAAATTTAACACTGAAAATAACACATACTTAGATTTTGAGGTAACTGTATTCTTTAAGTTTCACAGCAGAAACAGCGACACTCAAATGTAGCACGGAATTGCCCCTGACCAGCTAGCAGTAGCGGTGAAATGCTGAAACTACCCTTGTGGCTAGCACAGGATCCTGTAACTTTTTCTGAGCCTTGCAATGACCTAGATGTTCTTCAATGGAACATAGCTGAAATGGTATCAGTTAGCTGAAGCAATTTCTAAAGAAGCAGCTAGTGATCTTAAGTAAGAAGCTGTCCAGATGCCAATGCTTAAGTACATGAATGTAGTTCTATTGAGGATCAATTATAAAGACCCCTGCAACAGGCAAGGCAATCCATACTGGACCTAAAGGACAGGAAAGTGAAACTGGAAAGAGAAACACAATGACAAACCCAGCCAGGAGCACATGTTCTTAGCTACTGCAGTTAAAAGAATACAAATAACTGGGGTATTGGGGATGTAAAGAACATGGAGGGTGAAGGATCAGAGTGAGTGGCAAGAGGCATGTGCATTCCTTAGCCTCACATAAAAAGTGCTGGATATAGGTACCACAAAGTGGGAATGGAAAAAGCAAACACTACAATTTTAAAAGAAGCTCTTTGCAGTGCATCTCCTATGAGATTTCACTGAAACAGTGTCCAAAAGAGGAGCTCACAAAATACTGGTGTGCGAGGCACAGTATCCAATGGGTACAGTGGCTAGAATTAACTCAACAGAACACAAGTGCCCAGCTCAGTGTCTGATAGAAGTACTCCATACTGTGTTCCCAAGTCAGTATGTCCCATATAGCAGTAAATACAATTAGCTTTCAAGAGATTCCAATACAAGACAGAGGGTGTGACGGTATGGCTTATTAGAAGCTGCGAACGGCAATGTTTAAGCGAGGGTCATAGGAAGTCCTGTGCCATTCACAGTATCTGAAATACAAGTACCGAAGAAAAATGTCAGACGTAGTGTAAAAGGTAGGCTGACACCTCAGGATGGGTTCATAATGTAATTGCTTGCCAGCAACCCATTTAGCATGAGCTGCCATAACAATACAGGACAAAGCATGTGTCCAAGGGCTGTCAATCCCACGTATACGCATGCACAATGTTCACATGAAGAATTTCTGAGGAACAAATCTACTAAACAATGTTGAAAAACAAAGAGCTACCAAAGTACAACAGATACTAAGGCTAAGAAAGATGTTCTTGTACTAAACCTCTAATGGGAATAGTAAATAACATGATCAACACAAAGGCCAAGGAGAATGCCCAATAGAGTGGTCTACACATGGAGGCCAACGACTTCCTGCAACTATTTAACTTCGAACTTTCATGCAGCAACATTTAACTTCTAGCACCTTAACGTGACTAGAGCTTAAAGTACTGGGTAATATAGCCCAATTGTTTCTGTGCATCAGTCGTCCCACTGCACAACCTATCCACAGTGTTTGCGGATAAAGAGCTGTGCTCTTCCTACTCCAGCAGCTTTTCCTGTTAGGTCTCGAGTACAGCATTCAGTACCCCTTCACTACCAGTGACAACACCCACGCAGCTTTCCTACTCCTCTGTTTTGCCCTGCACGGGGGATCATTTGTTTTCTTCCACCAGATTAGCGTTTTTATACGTCCCATGTATGAACCAACCTTCACCCAACAAAGAGCTTGTGCCACAAAGTGTGACAATTCTATTGAGACTTGATCTGCCAGAATAGTACCCTCCAACCAGGAAAATCTTAGCACAGGGATGAATACAGTATACACAGAAAAAAAGTACGCAGCGTGAAAATAATACCTCCAAAAACATCTGGAACACTGCCATGTGCCAAGAGAAACAAAGACAAAACTGGAAAGAGGTCGGCATATACTGCGGCACTAGCTCTAGAATGAGACTACAACTGTTAGGAGAACAGACATCTGGTATGGTGTTAGGAGACCTGAAGCACAACATAAATCATTATTGAGGGGGCTAGACTGGCCACTGGGCTTGACCTCAGCTCTGGACAAGAGTCACAATGTAGTTTGGCTGCCAACTGGAATGTGTTCATAGACGTTACTCCTCATCTGGAATGTGATCCGCATACGTCTTATTTCTCCTATCGGATCAGTCGGGTCAATACCAGCTTTGGTAATGTTCTTCATTTATACTGCAATGTCTGCATTGGTCTCAGCTTTTCAGCATCGGAATGTCAGGTTTAATGCTGCCTTTCATCTGGAATGTGGCAAAAAGCAATACCACCTTGGCGATCCATATGTCAGGGTTGATTGTGCATTTAAAGACAGTTAAATGCCAGTAGAATGTCAATTAACATGGAGCTTTTTACATGTGTACAATTCCTACAGATTGTTAGCGTGATGCTGCAAGTCAATCCCTACAAAAGACAAAATAAAACAAACAATTTGCATAGATAATGAACCACTATGTTCTTCTGGTGATGCCTTGGTGTCCACTCCAAAATGTACATGATGTGTGACCTTGGTGAGGCAAGTGTACTGCAGCCCTTTGGTATATCAACCCACCTGCTGAAAGACATTCCAGAGCACGGAACCTGGCAACTGCACACTTGCTACAGGTGTGTGATCCCATTACGCCCTGCTGCTTTCTTAACTCCTTCTCCCCTCGGAATAGCCCAGGTTTGACTTAGCAAAGCCTTTTCTGAATGGCAGAAGCATATCCTTAGACCCCACCGTCTGCTTGAACAGCATTTTCTCTTGTGACTCTGATTGCCATAAGCTTTGCTCTCATTTCCAAAATAATTATCCTTGCGCTCCGAATGCCAGAAGGAGTGTGCTCGACATAGTTACAAATAAGTGTCTTCACTCTCTCTGGAACACAAGCTCTCATTAGACTGATTCTTCTGTTTCATTATGTCCTTGGCGGTAAGATGCCGGGTGGGATCCTTGGAGGGTGCACCTGGGGGGCTCGAATGCAATGGTTCTTTTTCCAGGTGCTCCAAGGAGGCTCGAGTCTGGGCCCCATTGTTCTCTTTCACTGTGCCATTAGCTGGGGCACTCTTCCCTTTGCTGTGTTTTTTCTCCAATTTTCGCCTCTCTTTCTCCTGTCTTTCTTTCTCTCTCTGCTCTTTAGCCATCTCTTTTTCACGTGCCTTCTCGGCCTCCTTCTGTTCCTTGGTCCTTTTCACAGATGCCGGACTGCTGGCAATGGGAGGTAGGAGAATTGAAGGGGAAGGTGCTAGCAGTGTTTGGGAGGAAGGCTCTGCTTTGCTGATGTCTTTGGCGCCATGCATTCTGGGAAGAGAGTTACAAGGAGGCTCTCCATGCTCCTCCTTCCATTTCTTTAGCTGAAAGAGGTGCTCACGCTCAATGTCACGTTCCGTTATATTTAACTCTATGATCTAAAGGAGAGAAGAGAGAACATAATCAGTGATGCCTGTTGGGTCAAAGACACCTAAGCCATTTATTAAGGTTTCACAAGCACAGTGGCAATGTAGGAAGAAATCATTTTTCCACAAGTCTATTGTGGACTGTTAGATTCCAGTCCTTTTCTGTTAGTTTGCAATCCTCAATGCCAAAACAATTCAAGGTTTCTCATGTTTCCAAGACATTTTTCAAGCAGACATCCTAAAAAAATATCTCCCCTGCCTCCTCCCTTCTCTTTCCATCAGTTGGTGTTCACAGTTAACCCCGTCCCTACACTCTATCCTGCATGATGCTTTCAGGCTGGACGTGTGGCCTAGATGCAGACAATCTTTATGAGAACCACTGACTCCTGCCATGGGGATCCTCACCTAGGTGGTGTTCCTGTATCATTTTAGGGTGCATTATGGCTGAAGGCAACCTTCTTTTCATTATCTCCTCCTGTAAGACTCACTGTGCATCACACAGGAACAGCACCATTATCAAAAACGTCAAAGTTCTGGGAGGGGAGCCATTGGCTTCCTTTTGGGTATTGCCCTCAGATAGTTTGGGACTTATTGTTGAAGACGTATTGTTGTTAATACATTAACATGTTTGCCAGAAAAGGCAATTACAGCGGTCAATAAGTAGGTGATATTCCTTGCCGAGGACCAGTAACAGAATCCTCAACACATGTTCCTTAGTGGATGATTTCTTGGCAGCTGAAGGACATCCAAGTTCTTTGAAAAAAAGGAGAAAGTCGGCAAAGACTACTTCCTTTAGAATATGGTGCAAAACTTGAATAATGACAGGTAGAGGTGCAGGACTTTTCCATTTAAGCTCCCCTTCCTTACTGGTACAGGAGGGTCACTCATCTGCGAGAACAAATGAGCATCCTCTAAAAAATGTGAAGTCGGAGATCCAGACTTTGATCGGCCAAGCAGAGGCCACCAGAAGAACAATGTATCCAGGTTCTGTAGTCTAATCTAATTTTTATAACTCTCAGAATCAGAAAGGCATACAGGAACCATACTGTCCCTGTGAGGGTAAAAACCGTCCCTCAGCAAACCATGCTCCTACACAATGAAGGAGGTGAATCTCCTGCATCTAGAGTTGTTGTGGATCACAGAAGCGTTGATAACTGGGAGCCCAGAGACCTTGAAAATGGAGTGAAGACCTTTTAATGGATTTCCCACTTTGTAGGGTGAGTGGAGTTGAACAATTTACTTACATTTGGTAACACTCTTTCAGGTGGATACTCTATCTAACCACAGATTCCTCACCTTTAGAATATGTCCCAGGTGCTAGATTGGATCCAGAAACATTCCTAGCAGTGCTTCCACACATATACTAGGAGACGCTCTGTGTTGACTTTGTTCTGTCCTGGAAGTGACAGAGCAGAGCAGCAAGTAAGTGCCACACCTGCGTGCTGACCTCCGTTTCTCGCTTGACTTTTTAGGCTCCCTCAGGCGCACAATCTCAAATAAAGTGGAGATACCAGTGTGCAGATCTCTAATTTGGGACCTTTTCAGATGCTAAAAGAGAGCACTCCACAGAACAGGAAGGTGGGTGAGCAGTGAGTAATCTGCGGTTGGATACAGTATCCTCCAGAAAGAGCATTACTGACGGCAAATAACTTGTTCTTCTGATATAGACTTCTAACCTCAGATTCCTCCCCTTTAGAATAGGTACACAAATCAGTAAGCCCCCCCCCTTCTGCACTGCCTTACCTTTCTTTACCCTAGAAATTTTGATTGCCCACCCAACGATCTTTGGTGTGATCAATATAAAAGCATAACGCTGTTTTGGGGTTCAGCTGATGGACTCTCCTTTTTCAAGGGGTGCAGTGGGTCAAAGAACGTTGAGGGGGTGATGAATTGCTCAATTAAGACAAGCATTGGAGATGCAATAGGTCTCGCCTTTAAGTTAAAGCCATTTGCTTTGCTAATTGTATTGTATTATAGCTATGTATTATTGAGTATGTATCTGATATATTGTGTTTCTATGTTGTTAGAATTGTATTTGTTAGCTGTGTAGTAGGTGAAAGTATAGCGTTAGGAGGAGAAGAGCAGTGTTTAAGATTTAGGAAGGAGAGTGAGTAGTAGAATAGCGTGAGGGTTAAAGAAGTATAGTGAGGTGTAGTATAGCATGAGGCAGAAGAAAGGTGTGGGGGAGAGCAGTTACAATACCGATGGTGGTGTTGACTGCGGCTAGTTGGGCAGAGCTCATGCTAGACCAGTGTCAAGGCCCTGTGGCCTTTCGGGCTCCGTCCATACTGCACCCATCTGGGGCCATTGATGGAATGCTTCGTGCAGCTGCTCTACATAAGCCATAGTACACAAGTTTACTGTCCATGGCAAAGCCTACATATATTACACTAATGCGGAGCCTATGGTGCAGGTACGGGCTGCAGACGACCGGGCACTAATGCGGGGCGTGCAGTGCCGTTTGTGGCCGCAGTAGGCCAGACAGGCAGAGACCATCCTGATTTAGAGTGGGTCTGGAGCTGTGACGCTAGTGCTGCATGCAGGTGATTGGCCCCAGCCCACACTGCACCAGCATTGGTTCTGTATTGCTAGACGTGGGCTGTCAGGGACAACAGCACACGCTGCACAACTGTGGGGGGTCTGTGGTGTGTTCCACTGCAGACTGAAACCTGCACCAGAAAGAGCTCTCTGCAGCCGGTGCTGGTCGATGTGATTTCACACTGCAGCAGCAACACACAGGCCAGCTGCCACTGAGCCCAAGTGGAGCAGGCTGTGCCCGGACCACAGTAGGATAGGCCATCTGCCAGCATGCCGCTGCTAGTGCCTGCTGCGTGTAGTGGTGCTCAGCCCATACTGCAGCAGCATGGGGAAAGCTGCCTTACATGCATCAAATAAAAAATAAATCACCGAGCATTGGTCTTTAACAGTCTGTTTCACAACATACCTCTATCTCTATGAACAATGATCCAAATAAAAGATCAGGCTGTGTACAAAATCTGAAACTATATGTGCACTGCCTCCGTGTGAGGAATCAAATCCTGACCGCCAGGCCCTCCCCAATCATGACCCTGGGTCAGGCTCTTACTGGCATCATTTTTAGGACCGCTCAAAGATCTGAACCTGTGAGCCTCCACAGGCCTCTCCGGTCACTGGCGGCGTGTTGCTGGCTTGTCCTTCCTTTCTCAGTAGCTACGGCCTGGACGTAGGTGAAGCGCCAAGAGCAGGAATGCGTCAAGAACATACAAGAAAGAGCCACTCTCCCCCTCTGCCAGCCCTGCTCTACCTAATCTCATTCTAAGATCTGCGTGGCCTCGCTGAGGCACTAGCCACAGTTCAGAAAGAGGAACGGTGACAAGCCCCTCTTCCTACTGTCGGTGTGGAGACACAGAGACCGCCCCCTGCGCGGCCCGGGTTCACCGGAGGGAGATGCTGATGAGCAGCCAGTCACCACAGGCTTTAAAGCTTCTCAGCACGCCGATAAACCGAGCTCCCGTGTTTGTAACTTCTTTTATTACACATGCAGTGCTAGAGTCGTACGAATAATGTTTTCAGTGGCGTGTTACCGCCCCTGCATTTATCTAATTAAAAAAACACTAACACTCGAGAGAAAGATGTATGTTTGTGTGATGTTTAGTAGTGACATTTTAACAAGTGGGGCAGACGTTGCTGCAAAATATAAGCGCGTTTTACCTAAAAAGAGCGTTTTCTATTTATGCGGGGAGAAGTTTGCCCCATGTACTCTGTTTGAAAAAAAAAAGCTAGGCACATTAAAACATGCGCAGTCGATGCGGCCAGCGCTCAAAACGACAAAGAAAGAGTGCTTCCAGACTTATAAAGGAGAGTGTGTAACTACGCGAGTACACGATCCAGTCAGGTGGGCGGGGCCAAAAGTAGACACGGCGGTAACAAGGAGAGATTAAGAAGTCTCCTTTTTAATCCTGAGCCAGCGGTTAGCATGGAGGATGTTGTTAGTGAATGAAAAAGTTGGGCGGGCCTTCAAGCACGCTTCTAAAATTGTATTAATTCCAAGAAGCCCTTGCAGAGCGAGCAGCGCATGCGCGCTGCAACACCAGACGAGACCGAAAAAGGAGCCACGACTTCCGGCAAGAAGCTCACTCTGGTCTTCAGTACCAGTTTGTGCAGAACGTATTTGAGGGTAGGGCAGTTGCATCTAGATAACATGCAGCTAACTCATGCGAAAAGCTGAATTGATCCCAACTAGGAAAACAGTCTTTAGTGTCAAAAGATGCAAATAGTAGCTGTGCATGAGCTTGAAGTGAGTATACATGGGAAAAGTCCAGAGCAAACTAAGAACCCATTGTGGATTCACAAACGTTTTGGAAGGGAACACGAGTTTTAAGCCTTTAATAAACTGCATCACAACAGGTGATTTGTACAAGGACTGTTCTGATAAATGCCGAAAGGGCCTACAAGTAACCTAATAGTGCCCAACACAACGCCTTGCTGGGACAAAGACAAACCCAACAAACTATCCAACAGCCTGCCTTTCAGAGGGTCTGTCTTCCAAACACCATACAAGGCCAGAGATTTGTCCCAGCACTTTGCATAAATAGACTTCGTTCAAGGGCGTCTGGAAGCAAGGATGACATCACCACTTTGGGATGAGAAGTCAAATGAAATCAACTGCTGCCACTCAATTTCCAGGAATGGAGGTATGACTGTGCATGTTCAGCTAGAGAACCCTGTCTTACTGCTACGGCAGAGGATCTTCCCAATAAGGTAGCCTGATTGCAGGGCAGACGCACAAGCTCAGAGGTACCAGGGACCACATTCTCCTGGCCCAATCCAAAGTCATTAAAATGACTGGTGTCCGGTCACTCCTTATCTTTTTCTGAACTCAGCGCAAAAGAGGCAGAGGTTAAAAGGAATGCAGGAGTCCCATGTTCTATCACAGTCGAAGCACATCTCGTAGGGAGGACTTTTTCAGGAAATCCAACACAAAGATTTGGAACCTGTATTCTTTCCAGTGGTAAAAACATTTAGCCAGGGTTCACCCCATTGTCTGGAGACTTCCTGTACCACCACAGCCTTCAGCAGTGATTTGTGATCCACCAGGTACTGCTGGCTGAGACTGTCTGCCCTGTTGTTCAATGATCCCACCAGGTGGTTTACAACCAGAGAATGTGGCCTAACGGCTAGGGCGGTCGACCTCGAAGCTGGGGAACCGGGTTCCAGTCATAGCTGGGACACTCAACATTCTATGATTCTTGGCAAATCACTTAATCTCCCTGTGCCTAACAAAAATGAATGTGTCCTTCTGTAACGTAACTAGAGCTCATGTAAAGCGCTCGGATACCTTTGGGTCTAGTTTGCGCTATACAATACTCCCCAAAAACAGAAAAAAAAATAGATGACATGGCATTCTAGCCATCTCCACAGAACCTTCTGGCACAAGACCCCACTCAGCCTTGCTTGTTGCAGTACCACATGTCCGTAGTGTTGCCCTTGTATCTGTTATGTTGCAACCTACTGGTGTTTGTGAAATTGATGCCTCAACCCCGATTCATTTGTACTGTTACATAAATGTTCCTTCAGTGACTGTTGATCATGTATCTCGGTTATCACTGTACTTTAAATGTTTGGTGGTCTTTCATCAATTATATTGCTTATAATTCTTTCTGTAAACGATGTCCGTGTTTCATCTTGAGAAACCTGAATTTCTCAGCCTCTGTACCATACATACTGTGTGGCAAATACCTTCCTGCATTCTTAAGAACCACCATATGGCTGTCTCTGTATCCCTGAGAGAAGAGGGGGCTGTACTATAAAAGAAACAATATTCTATCCAGTTAGCTAATTAAGAAATAGGTTGAATTCAAAGATGCCTGATTGTTACTTGTGGGTAGAACTAACTGTCAACATATTAGTTAGTTCTAAAGAACAAATATACAAGCCGGACCATAAAGTAACAAAGGGTTCTGTTGGTTGACACAAATCAATTATTTATTACAAAACAAATGTCAAATGGAAAATGCTACTTACCAGTATGCATCTGTTCTTGGCATGTGGAGCTGCAGATCCACACACTGTGCATAGATCGCCATCTGGTGTTGGGCCCGGATGTTTGTACCTGTTGTTGTATTGGAAAAGTCTTTGGAAGTCACAAGATAGGTGACTCCTCCTTTGGACAATAGTGCGCATGGGCATCGACTCCATCGTCAGATTGTTTTTTCGCCAAGCAGGGAAATGATGGAGTTTTGTTAGAAACAGTAAGAGATGTCCATGTATGTTGTATCTAAATAAGATAATACTGGAACAGATAAAGGTAGCCGAGGAGGTGGGTGGGAGTGTGTGGATCTGCACCTCTACATGCCAAGAACAGATGCATACTGGTAAGTAGCATTTTCCGTTCGAGGCATATGAGCTGCAGATCACACACTGTGCATAAATTGCATAGCAGTAACCCTCGTTAGCGGGGTGAACACCAGTATCTGTTGTAGTAGTTTTAAATAGTGTTTTGAGTACAGCCTGGCCCACAATAGCCTGTTGCTTTGCTTGCACATCTAAAAAATAGTGTTTTGTGAATGTGTGCGGTGTAGACCATGTAGCTGCTTTGCAGATGTCATCTAAGGGAATGTTCCCTAAAAATGCCATTGAAGCCCCTATCTTTCTGGTAGAGTGGGCTTTAGGGGCAATAGATTTTGCTTTGTAATAGCAAATTTGAATACATTTGACAATCCACCTTGCAATTCCAGATTTTGATATGGAATTGCCTTTATGTGGTGGTGAGAAGGACACGAAAAGTTGTTTTGGCCTGCGAAAAGGTTTTGTTCTGTCAATGTAGTAAAGGAGTGCTCTTTTTACGTCTAGAGTATGAAGAGCTCTTTCTGCGACTGTTTGTGGTTGTGAGAAGAATACTGGCAACTCCACAGACTATCTCGTGACTGCCAAAGACTTTTCCAATTCAACAAGTGCAAACATCCGGACCCAACACCAGATGGCGATCTATGCACAGTGTGTGATCTGCAGCTCACATGCCTCGAACATATATTTCACAATTAGAAGCCGGTGTTGTTCATATGCTTAGAAAAGAGTCCTTGTGCTTTTTAAGTAAAGCACAGGTTTGATGCTACAAGACCAACACACGTTGTTCGGTGTATGAGAGGAACACTTCATGAACACTAAGCTGGTTTTGGCCAGACATGATAGAAGTGATTGTTAGATATAATTGAAACTACCTGAAATAAATTGTACAATGTTTGTCTGTGGGTTGGTCTTTGCCCCAACTTAATTCTTGAGCGGGTTCAAGGTAAACACGATTAATAGGACATGTTAAATGATGGAAATGATCCTCTAGTTACTCCCAAACATGGTTTCATATACTGATCTCCATGTTACAAATACGTTGTTATGATTTGTAGGTTGGTTTGTGGGTCTTAGTACCAAGCAGAGTTCAAGTTTTTGAATTATTAAGTGGCAAGTATTTTTTTTTTGTCACTCAGCTGCTATTGTATTTTGGTGAACACTGCGATGGCACTACATTTATTTGCTATATTCCTGACCTGGAAGTGCCCACCTGGCTGGGATATATGGGGCCTTTTGTTTTATTAAAATTTTTGGTCTTGTATGGGTTTGTTTGAAGATTTTTACAGTAGAACTCATACGAGTGACTTGGCAAGTGTGGCTACGATCTCGAGAATTGTCGCTGGGTGCACGTGATAACGCAGATTATTCTCTGGTGGCTGACATGATGCTTTAGATCTCCCAGATGGAAGAGTTACCATCATTAGTGTACTGTGTATCTTCAGGTTAAGCCCACTATGTACTCATGGAGATAGCTAATTAGATTTACTTATGATTTATTGCAGATGATCTTGAAATTCTGATGGTGGCCAATGTGTGTACCTACGTTATCTATGTCAATGATGGTAAGCCCTTCACAGGAAATGATCGCTAGTGGCTAAACATCACTCCATTAGCAAGATTGATTCAGCATTAGTTCCATTTTCTCCTATGTTTTTAGGTGATTAGACAGATGATTATGGCCTGATGAGACCTGTCGTGACTCGGGCCAAAACATTGTCGACACCCATATCCATTGGTTGTTTTTAAGACTCACTGAATGTGTAGCAAATGCCAACAGTTTGGATGCAATCTTCTTAGAACAGGAATTTGAAGACACCATCAACCTTGAGTCACTCAGTGTGTGTTCATTGTTCTATATGAATATGTGTGTTCACTTCATCACTAGCACTGCGTCATCTGCACTAAGATTCACTGTACTGCACCCGATTGTGGTGACTCATCAGAGGAAAGGCTAACTGTGAAAAAGCTAGGAGTTTTTGTTGTTTAATTTTTTCGTGTGATTCACTGTATGTGATGGAACGGATATGTTCAATGTATACGTATGACATTCTCTGATTAACTTAGAACACAGTGGGTAATTATCTGAAATAGTTCCATGCGCTTTTGTTTGGATTATACGTACTTATCTTAGTCTCTATGGACATATAGTGTTGTCCTTGTAAATTGCACACGCCTTTTCTGTGTGGCACCTCCGTATTTATCGCCATTTGCTGGGCCCTATATTTTTGTTGACTTTAAAACTCTGTGCATTTCAACCCTGCTACAGTCTGAGCTCACCCTTTAAACATGGTAGAATCGGTATTTTCCTAATTTGCATGTTTAACGTGCATATAAGCCCCTAGCATGTAGTACATGATGTACCCAGGGCCTTAAATCCCACTAGTGGACTGGAGCATCTATTTTGCTATGCCCTAAAGTGGCAGTGCAAACATGGCTTCAGACTTACCCTGTGTAGTTTGACTGTAACAGTGTAAAAACAGAAATTCGACCTATCAAAAATGAAACTTTTGGACAGATCAAAACCTCTCTTTAAAATATTAATAATCCACCTGTATGTAGGTCTTGAAGTCTACAAGGCAGGGTGCATGGTATTTGATTGTAGGACATGCAGAAATTTAATGTCAACATGTCTTTATAGCGACTGGGCCTCAATAGCTATTTTTAGTTGTGTCAAGCATTATTGTTGTATGTAGAAAATGAGAGTTCAGATTAAAACCCTAAAACTGTATCTAAGGAATGGGACTCGCTAGGAAAGACCCCACATTTTTAATAGTTATTAAAAAGCAAATCGAAAAATCGAATAGTGAAGTCGTAATTTTAATAAATATTAAGAAAAAGTAATTTTTATAAAGACACCTTCTCCCTGCCTGAAATTCATGGAGGCTAATATGTATTTGCTCTCAAACCCTTCCCGCCAGGGATTAATTAGCCTTTGAATAGGTATGAAAGAGGTGCAAAATGCTTCCCAAGAGCAAACAATAGGCTGACCTGAATAGGCAGAGAGGACTCCTCAGAACATCATTCAATTTGCTGGGTTGGGGCTGGGAGCATCCTTTTCGAGATCACAATGTCAACTCTTGCTGGCCTGTCAAATCCTGCTAGACAGCTCTACTGGGTTTACAAACAGCACTTTGTATCGCACTCAAAAGCAGAGAACAGGATGGCAAGACAATTCTTGCATATCCACTTTCTGGTTGCAGAAAACCCCTACACTAGTATCTCTCAGCTTATCGGCGGTATAGTGGTTGTCTCAAACTGGATTTAGGTGCTAGATGTGGGAGGGCACCAAGTACCATAGTATAGTACACTACACTACCCCTCCCCCCCCCCCCCCCACCCCAAATTCAGTATGGCCAAATGTTGCCATCTTGGAAATGCTCAACTGTGAAGGGATGGTCCCAAGAACTTTTATTCTATTGGTTAGGGTGTGCCCAAGAGTCATTCCCACTCACTAGCTTGTGCCAGGCATAAATGTGGCACCTTCAGGCACCTACTAAAGAACACTCCTAGGCCTGAGGAAGAACAGAAGAGGACTGGGCCTGTCTGTGACCAGAGAGGAGCCCTGAAGGACAACGACAAAGACTCCCAGGGTCATAAGGCTGACCTCCTGCTCATGCTACAGGGATAAATAAAGATACAAAAGGCCTTTCCTGCAGCTGCCCAGCCAACCAGTTGCAACAGAACTTGGACTGGGCCTTGCTGTTGGTCTCTGTCTGGAACTGTGCGAGTCTCCAAGTGCCCCCCTGGCGTCCTGGATAGTCATAGAAGTATACTCCTGTGCTGGATTTGGACTTTAAGAACTATTTCAGAAGGCAAAATCATTGACCAGAAAGAACGTGGATGGTGTATTCGAACCACGCTCTATCGCGGTCAGCATCAAATGACACCTAGGTAAGCTCTACAGCAACCACTGACTATCATTGGTCCTATGTGCTTCTTGGCACTATTCCACCTAACTTGAAAACATATCTTATTTCCAGTTGTCCTAATTGGATTTTTATCATTGTGGAGTAATTTTGTTTATCGGATTGAAGCTTGCCTTTATAATTGTTTTGGTACTGCATAAATACTTTACTCATTGAGCTGAGTTAATCCTATCTGCTCTGTACCATAGCTCTGGGGGTCAAGCTCATGTTAATTTAATGACTTTGAGGGTTCACCCTGACATTGGTTGTGATAATTCATTGACGTGAGTTGCTATCTACCTCAAATAGTAATCCAATTTCTTACAGGCGCCACTTGGGTTATGTACTTTATATAGATGTGATATGCGACTTTCAGTCTAAAAAGCAGAACAAAACATTGGTAGTGGCACCCCACTACGTGCGATGAATTGGGATATGGAAGTATGCATCCTGCAGGGTTTGAGATGCCATATATTTCAACCCCGAAGGTGACAATTCTGAATGATGGTTTCTTAATGCACTTATTTGGGCAATACAGATTCAAAATTGGCTGCCCCCTTCTCCAGACCTTTACTTCATAACAAAGAACCACGAGTAGAAGGCCATGTTGTGCTTGAATTTGGGAGCAGGTTATTGGACCCCTTTTGCAACATTGAGATGGCAATTTCTGGACATAGATAATGGTATGACCCTACGAGACTATGTCCAGAAACTACTTGTCATAGGTGATGGAGGACCATTCATGTAAATAGGAAGCAATTTTCCCACTGCTACACCAGTGAATCGACGGAAATGTACAATTGCAAATCCGTAGTATACTGCAGATAAAAGACTTCAAAGGGCTTCAGGCAATACCCCTGTGGTCACAGAAAATATTGTTGCAGAGCTTACGGAATACCTCACGGTCTCTGTATCAGTCTGTATATGCTAAAGAACATGGTCTACATGGTGACTATCAAGAACTCAACCCTCCCACCGCCCATCTCCATCGAAGGCATATGAAGTAGGTGTATGTTAACCTCTGGGAGGAATAATGTAGCCAGGATTCATGTCAAAGCACAGTGCCCCCTGTCAGCTGTGGAAATCTGCACAGGTAACATCGATAGTGGCATCTATGATGAAGGCAGATGCTCTACCCCCCTTAAAAGGATGGCATTGGCCACCTCTTTCTTGTCGCAGGGGATCAGAATGTCGTTGCCACATCTGGCAGTAAAACGCCAAAATACTAACAAATGTGCTGCCTGGACAGAAGTGGGTGATTGGGAGGACACACTTCTAAAGAAAGAGCACTGGGCTGGAACAGAAGCTGGGGTCTATATTCATTTCTTCTTCTCAATCCCTGTGTGTTCCACTTCTGGACCGGTCACAGATGTTTTCCTAGAAGGAGTACCTAAAATAGTATAAAAAGCAGCCTAAATGTTGCACTGCCAGTGGCACGACAGGCTTCTGGTGTTTCTCAATTACAGTGTCAATCTTCAAATAAGATTGGGGGTTTGTGCAGATGCCTGCTCTGTATCACTCAGAGTATCTGCAATGCAGTCGTTATATTTTGATTCTAATCTGCCCTTTAGCAGATGGAATATGGTCTAGAAACTCACCTTGGTCTGCATTGTCATCTTGAGGTGTCAGCTTCCACATTGCATGGAAGGGGGCTAGATGGAAAAAGAATTAGCAGCAGCTGTCGCCAAGCAGGCTCTGGGTGTGGCTCAATGAGTAGTAGCTGTAGTATAGGTGAGACTTTCAAAACAATCTACTTTCTTGGGTCTCTCCTAGGCTCAAGGATAGAACCATGCATTTCAGAAGTGATGCCGGCTCGCCACAAAGTCTTACGATGCCCCTTGAAAGACTGTCAACCTCTGATCTCTCAGAATCTTCAGAGAGCCAGTCTGAGAACTGTGCTGCACAGTCCACATGGCCTCATTCATGCAGGCTTCAGTTAACTGGGTGTTATAGGGATTTTTCTAGCCAGAGGGTATGCTTTTCATCTTGCATCAGGTAGTGCAGCTCCCTTTTCGCTAGGTCAGAGAAGAAGGGCTCTTTACAGTCTAGGATTTAGTCACAACTGTTAAAGGAGGACAGGAGTAGCAGCACCCTGCCCTGGTAGATGTATATGTGGGCTAGTGAACAAAGTTTCCTCACAGTCCAGACAAGGTAGTAGTTACTGGCTTGAGGCAGTCAGGATTTATACAGTCCTGCAGGAGAGCCCAGGTCAACCAAAGCGCAAGCTTTAACCATAAATTTAAACACATCTTACAAACTGCTATCAGGATGAAGTGTCGCTCACAGTGTTTTCCAGCTCATTCCTGAAAGGCAGAGAAGAGCTGATGCCAGATAGGCATTGCTAAACATCCCAAGTTCATGTTTACCAACCATATGACCCTATGGAGTCTCACTTACTGAATATGCTACTTACCAGTATGCATCTGTTCTTAGAATGTAGGGCTGCTGACATTCATATCTATAGCATAGATCGCCGCCTAGTGTTGGGTCCGGATGATTGCACATTGTTGTCCTGGAAGAGTCTTCGAAGTATCACGAGATAGGTGGCTCCTCCCCTGGACTACAGTGCGCATGGGCATCTACTCCATCCCCAGATTGTTTTTAGCCATTGTGGCGAAGATGGAGTGTAACAGTGTGAGCGATGACCATGCTAAGAGTAAGTGTGAATTCTGCAGCCGCCGGGGAGGAGGGCGGGCGATATGAATGTCAGCAGCCCTACATGCCAAGAACAGATGCATACTGGTAAGTAGCATATTCAGTTCGAGGCATGTGGGCTGCTGAATTCATATCTATAGCATAGAATATATAGCAGTCCCTCCATTAACGGCGGCCGCCTGTGCCAGCTGCAGACGTTTGAAAAAGTGTCTTAAGAACAGCCTGCCCAACAGCTGCTTGGAGTGCACATCTACACAGTAGTGTTTAGTAAATGTGTGTGGGGTAGACCATGTGGCTGCTCTACAAATGTCTTCCAAAGGGATATTACCAAGGAAAGCCATGGAGGCCCACAACTTGCGGGTGGAGTGGGCTCTGGGGGGGACCGTTAAAGTGCGCTTAGCCTTTTGATAGCAAATCTGAATACACTTAACGATCCACCTGGCTATACCTGCTTTGGAAATGGCGTTGCCTTTGTGTTGGGCAGAAAAGGCAACAAAGAGTTGTTTTGTCTTCCTAAAATCTTTGGTCCTATCAATGTAGTACATCAAAGCTCGTTTGATGTCAAGAGTGTGGAGCATCCTTTCGGCTACTGTCTCTGGGTTTTGAAAGAACACGGGCAGTTCAATAGTCTGATTGACATGGAACTGTGAAACCACCTTAGGAAGAAATTTAGGGTTAGTGCGCAGCACCACCCTGTTTGAGTGAATCTGTATGAATGGCTCTTGTACAGTGAGCGCCTGTAGCTCACTAACACGTCGCAGAGACGTAATGGCAATTAGGAAAGCCACTTTCCATGTTAAGAACTGAACCTCGCATGAATGCAGAGGCTCAAAAGGTGGGCCCATCAGCCTGGTGAGGACCACATTAAGGTTCCATACAGGAGCTGGCGGGGTCCTGGGAGGAATGACCAGTTTCATTCCTTCTAGAAAAGCTTTAATGGCAGGCACTCTGAAAACCGAGAGATGCTGCCTGTTTTGGAGATAAGCTGCTATGGCGGATAAGTGTATCCGAATGGAAGCATATGCTAGATTGCATTTGTAGAGATGTAACAAATAACAAATGATGTTGTGAGTAGATGCATCCAGCGGGTTGATGTTGTGTTCTGCACAGTAAATGACAAACCGCTTCCATTTTGCTGCATAGCAAGCTCTGGTGGTGGGCTTCCTCGCCTCCCGTATGATATCCATGCAGTCGGGAGGCAAGTTGAGGTAGCCAAACTCTAAGACTTCAGGAGCCAGATCGCCAGGTTGAGCTGTTGCGGATCTGGGTGCTGAATGTCGCCATGGCTCTGCGTCAAAAGTCTGGGTGTGAGGTGCAGCCTTTGATGCGGTACCACGGAGAGTTCTAGAAACGTGGTGTACCATCGTTGGCGTGCCCACTTTGGAGCAACCAGGATGAGTGTCATCGAGTGTTGCCTTAGCTTTCGTGCCCCCAGCGGTATGAGAGGTGCTGGGGGAAAAGCGTACGCAAATCTGCCTGACCAGTTCATCCATATCGCATTGCCCTGCGACTGTGGGTGAGGGAACCTGGCGGCAAAGCTTTGGCATTTTGCGTTTTCCCTTGTGGCAAACAGGTCTATCTCTGGATGACCCCACTGCTGGAAGTACAGGCGGAGTACTGATGGATGTATTTCCCACTCGTGCATTTGGTGGCTGTACCTGCTGAGCAGATCCGCCATCTGACTGTCTTTGCTCGGGAGGTGTTCCGCCACGAGGAAGATGTTCCTCTGAATGGCCCACTTCCACATGCTCTGAGCCAGATGAGACAACTGTGGAGAGTGTGTACCTCCCTGCTTTTGAATATAGTACATGGCTGTCATGTTGTCCGTCCGGATCAACACGACTCTGTTGCACAGATGTACCTTGAACGCCTTCATCGCCATGAAGATTGCCATCAGCTCCAGTTAGTTGATATGCATCTTCTGTTGCTGTGTTGTCCATAGTCCCTGCACTGTGTAGTGGAGTACATGAGCTCCCCATCCCTGGAGAGATGCGTCCGTCGTCAGGATAATCTGTGGCACAGGCTCCTGGAACGGTCTGCCCTTGCAAAGGTTGTGTGGATTCCAACAATGCAGAGAGCTGTATGCCCGACCGGTCACCAACACTAGGTCGTTTAACTGCCCTTGAGCCTGAGTCCACTGGTGCGCCAAGCACTCCTGAAGCGGACGCATATGGAGTCTCGCGTGCGGGACTATGAAGATGCAGGAGGCCATCATGCCTATCAACTGCATGAACACTCTGGCTGGAAGCGAGTGTTGCGGTCTGAACTTCTGGATTAGCGACTGAATGCTGTCGATCCTCACAGAGGTGGGCTGAGCCGTGGCTGCCAGAGTATCGATTGTCGCGCCCAGATACTGCCGCATATGGGCTGGCTGAAGGTGCGACTTTGGATAATTTAGTGAGAATCCCAGATTGTGAAGAAGGTGAATGGTGTGGGACATGTTGGCAGCGCACTGCTGGGCCGACTTTGCTTGGACAAGCCAGTCGTCCAGATAAGGGTAGACGTGAACGTTCTGCCTCCTAAGGTGCGCAGCCACCGTCGCCAGGCATTTCGTGAAGACCCTGGGCGCTGTGGTCACCCCGAAAGGGAGGACCTTGAATTGATAATGCTGATTCTGAATGGTGAATCCGAGGTATTTTCTGAGTGACGGATGTAGTGGAATGTGAAAATATGCATCTTTGAGATCTAAGGTTGCGAGGAAGTCTCCCTGATTGAGCAACGGAAGAACCTGCTGCAGTGTTAGCATGTGAAAGTGTTCTGATAGAATGTACTGGTTCAAGGGTCTGAGGTCCAGTATGGGTCTGAGGGACCCGTCCTTCTTTGGGATTAAGAAGTACAGGGAGTACACTCCCATGCCTTCTTCCTCCACCGGCACGAGCTCGATTGCCCCTTTTTGCAGCATGACAAGTACCTCCTGCTGCAATAAGTGCAAATGCTCTGTGGACATAGGACGGTGTTTTGGTGGTATGTTGGGTGGAGTGGATGTTAACTCCAGACAATAACCGTACTGGATAAGTTTTCTGACCCACCTGTCTGTGGTGATGGATTACTAGACATACACAACCAGACAAGTGGCATACAAAACGAGGTTACATAAGGGAAGGAGTTCCAGAACAACACTGGAACTACAACAAAGAAAACAATGTGTCCTCCATAAATTGGGGCCACAGTTGCGTCGACGGCTGACTAAGGAGACAGAGTTGCTTTGTCTTTCTGCACTCCTTTGTCCTTTCTATATAGTGCATCACCACCCTCTTGGCGTCCAGTGTGTGAAGTGCCCTTTCTGTGCTTAGTTTTTGGAAAAAAATAGATATTTGGATTGTTTGGTTGATGTGAAACTTTGATACCACCTTCGGCATGAAGTGTGGGTCTGTTCCCATTACAATCCAATCACTGTGTATCTGCAGGAAGGGCTCCTGAAGTGTTAGCGCCTGCAACTCACTTCCTCTTTGTAGTGATGATATAGCCACTAAGAAGGCCGTCTTTAGCGTAAGCTTGTGCAGTGTACCCTTGTGAATCAGCTCAAATGGGGCCTTCATCAATTGAGTTAGCACTACGTTGAGGTTCCATGCCGGTGCTTGCATTCTGTTTGGAGGTGCGATTCTCTTTGTTCCTTCCAGAAATCTCTTGGGAGGTGAAGAAACGTTTCCCTGTTTCTCCTCTTGTGTAAGCCACTATCGCCGATAAGTCTACCCTTAGGAATGTGTAGCTTAGTTTAATTTGCAGTGGATGTGTTAAGTATTTTAGAACTGTAGATTCCTTTGTAATTTTCCTTTGCAGTTTCTCCTTAATGCACCATTTGGAGAATCTTTTCCATTTTGCAACGTAGCATTTCCTTGTGGTAGGTCTTCTTGCCTCCCTGAGCACTGCCATTGTGCTCGCTAGTAGTTTGAAATGTGCAAACTCTAGGTCCTCAGGAGCCATACCGCTAGGCTGAGGCTCTCTGGTTCTGGGTGCAGCACCCTTCCATTCTGCATTGTTAACAGGTCCCTTTGTTTTAGGAAATCCGTGTGCTGGCACATGCGCCATCTCTACTATTTGTGAGAACCATGACTGCCTGGCCCACTCAGGTGCTATCAGTATTAGCAACATGTTGCTGATCCTGCATTTGCTGATTACCCTGTATATCAGTGGTATCGGGGGGGAAATCGTATGCAAATGTCTTTGACCAACTTATCCATAGCGCATTTCCTTGTGCCCGATGGTCTGGTTGTCTGGATGCGAAGTGTTGGCATTTTGCATTTTGGTGTGTTGCAAATAGGTCTATTTGCGGTGTACCCCACTTCTGGAATACTCTCTGTATTTCCTGTTGGCTGATCTCCCATTCGTGGGATGCGGATGTCTGCCTTCTGAGTCTGTCTGCTTCCACATTGTCCTTCCCCGGGAGATGTATTGCTAGTAGGTCTATTTTTAGTGGAATGGACCATGGCCATATTTCCTGGGCTAGCCCTGATAGTGCTACTGATTGTGTCCCTTCTTGTTTGTTGATGTAGAACATGGTTGTGGTGTTGTCTGTTTAGATTAACACCCTGTTTCCGTACAGCTCCTTCTGAAAGGTTTTTAAGGCTAGGAACACTGTCTTGAGTTCCAGGTAGTTGATGTGCTTGACCACATCCTGCTGCGACCATAGCCCCCACACCATCAGTTTGTTCATGTGGGCGCCCCACCCCAACTAGGAGGTGTCTGTTGTAATGGTCACTGTTGAAGTTGGTTGTGTGAATGGTTCCCCCGTGATAGGTTTTCCTTTTTCCACCACGCTATTTTCTGATGCACTGCATGAGTGACAACCACTAGATCTTCCCAACTCCCTGTGACTATTGCTGCTGTATCCATTCCTGGAATGGTCTCATGTGTAGTCGAACATTTTAGACTAGGTGAACGCATGACGCCATCATTCCCGTCAGCTTGCTCACCATCCTCACTGTCAGGACTTGCCCCTTGCGGTAATGATGTATTTCCTTCAGTATCGCCAATGTTCTCTTCCTGCTGGGGAACACTTTGGCCTGTATGGTGTCAATCTCCACCCCTAAGAATATCTTGATTTGCTCCGGTTCTGTTGATGATTTTTCCCAATGGATTGAGAAACCCACACTGTCCGTATGACCTGCTGGATGTGTAGTTTGCATTGGCTGTACAAACTTGCCTTTATGAGCAAGAGATGTTATGTTAAAACCGCACTTTTTGAGCGCACGGCTACCCGGAAAGGGTGTCCCGGCGCTTTAGCAAAGAGGCCTGAACAGAACCAAGAAGACCCAGAGGCGAATACACTAAAGACGCACAGGTTATGCAGAAAAAAGGACGGTCTTCAGCTCCTTCCTGAAGGCCAGAAGGTTATTGGCCTTGTGAAGTGAAAGAGGGAGCTCATTCCAGCAACGGGCTGCCATGAACTGAAAAGACCAGCCTCCCATCCGCACTCGTTTGATCACTGGCACCTCCACTTTCGCCAAGATAGGGGTATACGTGTATTCCTTGCCTTCGCGGGTGTGCTGCGACAGCTGCTAGGCATTTTGTAAACACCATTGGTGCGGATTTGAGTCCGAATGCCAGTACTGTGAACTGGTAGTGACTTTGGTTGAGCACAAACCTTAGTAGACGTTTGTGCTTGTGGTTGATGGGGATGTAAGTACGCGTCCTTTAAATCTATAGTTGCCATGTAATCCCCCTTGTTGTATTTGTGGTATTACCTCTTGTAGGGAAGTCATTTTGAATCTTTGAGTCTTTATGAATGTGTTCAAGAATCTTAGATCTAGGATAGGTCTTAGTGTTTCGTCCACCTTTGGCACGAGGAAGTAAGTTGAGAAGACCCCTTTGTTTCTCTGGTTGTGCAGCACTATTTCGCCTCCTTGCAGAGCAGTTCTTGCGCCTCTAATCGCAAGAGAGATAGTTCCTTCACAGAGTGTGCCTTGCTTCATGGTTTTCTGTTTGGAGGTTGTTTCTCTAGCTCTATACAGTATCCATATTGCATGATGTTTAGTATCCATTTGTCAGTTGTGACCTTCCTCCACTCCTGGATGAAGTCTCTTATTCAGCCCCCTACAGGCATTGTGTGTTCGAGGTACTGTTTGTTGTGGAACGTCCGGTTGCTGCTTTTTCCAATGTCTTTCTGCCCACCCAGAGGTGTTGCTAGAGTGGGTGTTCGCTTCATGGTGAAGTCACTTGGAGGTAGGCTGTTGGCATCCTCTTCGTGTCTGCCCTCGTCCGTTTGCGCGCCCTCGAAAGGACTGACCCCGGGGCTGGTACTGCCAGGTCTGCTGCTGGCTTAGGTTGTTCCCTTGATAGCCTTGCTGAAAAGTGTGGTGCGATGTGGTAGGCATGTTGCCCCCCCCACCACCTGGTCTTCTTGTGGGTGTGCCCCTTCTCATCCCTCTGAACTGCAGCGCTCCCATGGACCTTGCTGTCTCGTTGTACTTTAAAAAAATTTTTATTTTTTCAAATATGTTTATTAACATTTTCTTAATTACAATACAAAGACATTGTTGAGCAGCAAAACGTAGTGTCATATTCGATGTGACGTCAGCATCATACATGAACTACAGTGGTAAACAATCAAATAATTGTAGCATATTCTTATACATTATTGTGGGCCCCTTACTGTTGCGCAACCCCTACACCGACCATAGGGGATCATTGCAAATCAGAGAGTGAAAGTCCATAATGTGCTAGCCATGGCTTCCATATTTTCCAAAACTTTTTGGGGCAACCCCGTGCTTTATAAGTCGTCTTTTTCCCCAACATATACATATCCATGCTTTTTTTCCATTCAATCAGAGATGGGTTCGCGACTGCCCCCATGCCTTGGCCAAGCCGCGTTTCGCCACCACTAATCCTAACTGAAGTACGGTTAACTTTGGTTTGGAGAGATCAATTTCGGTGGATATTCCCAGCAGAACAAACTAAGGATGGAGCGGAATAGTTCCCCCCAGACCGCCCGCAGAAGCTGGAACAAGATCACAGCAGACCAGCTCGCCACCTCCCTGAGCCAGCACCCTCCTGCCAGCTCAGCGAACCCCAGCCAGGCTGCCGACAACCTCACGAAGTGGATCAGCATCTGCGCGGACGAGCTCGCCCCGCTAAAGACCCCGCCCAGCAGACCCGGCAGCAAGAAAGCCCCGTGGTTCACCGACGAACTCAAGAGCTCAAAGAAGAACTGCAGAGCCCTCGAGAAAGTCTGGAGAAGGGAACCTACACCGGACAACAGGACCACCTTCAAGCTGGCCACCCGTAAGCACCACCAGCTGATCCGCGCCGCCAAGAAAACTGCATTCAAGGACCGACTGGACAACAACGCACACAACTGCAAGGAACTCTTCAACATCGTGAAAGAGCTATCCAACCCCAGCGCAGGAAACAACGACATCACCCCATCGCAAGACCTCTGCAACTCCCTCGCTTCATACTTCCACAACAAGATCGCGGACATACACAACAGCTTCAGCAACCAACCAACGCACACCAGGACCGAACAACCACCCCCCACCGCCACCCTCCACGCCTGGACCCCGATCAACACCGAAGACACCATCCAAACGATGAACTCCATCCACTCCGGATCACCGACCGACCCCTGCCCTCACTACGTCTTCAACAAGGCCGACGCTGTCATCGCACCCCACCTGCGAGACATCATCAACACATCCTTCGACACCGCCACCTTCCCTGAGAGCTGGAAGCACGCCGAACTCAGCGCTCTACTCAAGAAACCCACAGCGGACCCCACCGAACTCAAGAATTACCGCCCCATCTCGCTCCTCCCGTTTCCAGCCAAAGTCATCGAGAAGACCGTCAACAAGCAGATGGCCGCCTTCCTCGAGACGAACGGATCCCTCGACCACTCACAGTCCGGCTTCCGAGCCAATCACAGCACCGAGACCGCCCTCATCGCCGCCACCGATGACATCCGAGCCCTGATGGACAACGGAGAAACAGCGTCCCTCTTCCTCCTAGACCTCTCCGCGGCATTCAACACTGTCTGCCACCGCACCCTAGTACAGCGCCTCAGCAACGTCGGAATCCAGGACAAGGCGCTGGAATGGATCATCTCCTTCCTCGACGGAAGAACACAGAGAGTCCGCCTCCCACCGTACAAGTCAGAGGCATCCGAAGTCATCTGCGGCGTCCCTCAAGGATCCTCGCTGAGCCCCACCCTCTTCAACGTCTACATGAGCCCCCTCGCGGCCATCGCACGCCAACACAACCTGAACATCATCTCCTACGCCGATGACACCCAGCTGATCCTCTCACTGACCAACGACCCCGCCGCTTCCAGAGCCAACCTTCACGAAGGGATGAAAGATGTAGCCGAATGGATGACGACCAGCCGCCTGAAACTGAACTCAGACAAGACGGAAGTCCTCATCCTGGGCTCCTCGCCCTCCGCCTGGGACGACTCCTGGTGGCCCCCCGCCCTGGGCACCGCACCCAAACCGACGGACCACGCACGCAACCTGGGCTTCATCCTGGACTCCTCCCTCTCCATGACCAGGCAAGTCAACAACGTCTCCTCGGCGTGCTTCAACATCCTACGCATGCTACGGAAGATCTTCTGGTGGATCCCCACCGAGACCAGGAAGACCGTCACCCAGGCCCTCGTCACTAGCCGACTGGACTACGGCAACGCCCTCTACGCCGGTACCACCGCCAAGCTCCAGAAGAGACTCCAGCGGATCCAGAACGCCTCTGCCAGACTCATCCTCGACATCCCACGAACCAGCCACATCTCCGGACACCTGAGAGACCTTCACTGGCTCCCCGTCAACAAAAGAATCACCTTCCGCCTCCTCACCCACGCACACAAAGCCCTACACGACCAAGGCCCGAGCTACCTCAACAGCCGAATCAACTTCTACGCTCCCAAACGCCACCTCCGATCAGCCAACCACGCCCTCGCTGCCGTCCCCCGCATCCGAAGAGCGACTACAGGAGGAAGGTCCTTCTCCTACCTGGCCGCCAAAACCTGGAACTCCCTCCCGACCGACCTGCGCCTGACCCAAGACCACCTCTCCTTCAGGAAGAAGCTGAAGACCTGGCTGTTCGAGCAGTAGCGGCACCCCCCCTCCCCCAGCGCCTTGAGACCCTACGGGTATGTAGTGCGCTCTATAAATGCCATTGATTGATTGATTGATTGATTTCCCAGCTCCTCTAACATATTGGTCCAATACCGTTGGATCTGAGAGCAGTCCCACACTGAGTGAAAGAACCTGCCGATGCCCTACAGCGCAAAAAATCAGGTGTTTCCGCCATCCCTATGCGGTGTAGTTGTGCCCTGTCATAGTACGCTCTGTGCAGATATTTAAAGTGAATCAGTCGGAGCCTGGACCTAATGGCCACCTCTCGGGGGTGCATCAGCGCCATTTCCCAATCTAAGTCTTCCATCTCACCCAACTCTGACTCCCATTTTGTCCGCAGTTTCTGCAAAGTGTCTGGCTTGTTATTAATGAGTGTCCTATATGTCCAGGAAACAGCCTTCTCTACGAGCTCCCCCATCAGGAGTCGCCCCTCCAGTGGTGCATACTCCGGAATGTCAGTGGTGTCTATGCGTTGCACCCGTCATGCATGGGTCATCTGTATGTATTTGTAGTATTGAGTCTTGTTCATGTTGTATTCAACCTGAAGATGTGAGAACGTAACTAAATCTTTACGGTGTATTATGTCCTTAAGTTTCGAAATACCCAATAAGTCCCAATGCTGAAAACCTCATAGTTTTGCGATTTCCTGAAGCAGGTTACCTACCCAAAGCGGTTTCCTTAGTGACTCTGCCATTTCATTTGTCGCTCTGCCTGTTTCCAGGCTGTTATAACCATCTGTGACGCTGTCAGGAGTTGGGCAGCACCCTTACACCCCCATATACGTAGTGCATGTATGGGCGCTTGGTAAACTCTGTGCGTTCAAGTACGTATGTGGGGTGATCTCTCTCTATGTGTTGCCATTCGTTCATAACTAAATAGGACGCCCAATAATATGCCCGAAGGTCAGGCAAGGAGATACCGCCATTGTACGGATTACGTTGTAATGTCACCAGCGCTATCCTCTGTGGCTTCCTGTCCCAGAGAAACGTACGGAGCAGGTCATCAATTTTATTGAACACCTCAACCGGTATGAGCTGGTAGGTATTTTGCAGCACATACAGAAATTTGGGGAGTACTATCATTTTGTATAGTGCTGCTCTGCCTAGCAGCATCAGTGGCAGAGTCTTCCACCTTTCGACGTCCGCTCGAAAATCCCTGAGCACCCTGTGAAGATTGCGGTCCAAAGCTATTGTTGTGTTTGTTGTAATGTAGATCCCTAGATACTTTATGCCTTCCCGTGCCAGCTGGAGTTGGCTGGGGCCGACATTATAGCCGCCACTCTTGCCTACCGGATACAAGTATGATTTCCCCCAGTTGATTTTGTATCCCGCATGTATACCATACTTTTCACAGCGGTCCATTATTGGTGAAGTGTCGTCTCTGGGTTCGTGACATACATTAATATGTCATCCGCATATAAGGATATGCGTTCGTCTGTCTCAGCATCCTTCCCACCCACTCCTAAATCCCGTGATGTCTGGGTGCAGTCGGATAACACAGGCGAGTGGTTCCAACACCAGGGCAAAAAGCAAGGGCGATAACGGGCAACCCTGTTGAGTGCCTCTGCCTATTGGGAATTCCTGTGACACTACTCCGTTGACTCTAACCCTAGCCACAGGTCTCTCATAAAGTATAGCAATCCATCGACTGAATATCGGACCAAACCCAAACTCCTCCAGAACAGACATAAGAAAAGGCCAGTGGACTGTGTCGAATGCCTTTTCAAGGGAGAGGGCACGGTGTGGATCTTCCCTGTCATGAATCACTTCTAACCAATTATGTAGCCTCCTCAGGTTGAGCCTTGTCGACCTTTTGGGCATAAAGCCGGACTGGTCCCTATGAATGAGGCTAGTAATTATTACGGTGAGCCTGTTTGCTAATATTCTCGCTAGTATCTTGGTCTCCATGTTTATGAGGGAGATAGGGCGATATGAGCTACACGCCTGCGGTGGCCGGTCCTTTTTTGGGATTCGTTGTCTTTCTTGAGCTGCGTCAACTTGTCATCAACTGGTGTGACAAACAGTTGCTCCACGTTAAAAGGTGTGATCTGGGTGTCGCTTTGCACCTCTGGCTTGAATCCAGAAATTCTGAGCCATTCATGTCTTCTCTCTGTCACTCCTATCATCATTAGTCTGCTGGACCTCTCTGCAGCATTCAAGGCCGATTTCAAGCATGTATTCGCTATGCTTTTGCCCTCTTCTACCAGGTGAGCCGCTCTTTGTTGGTACTGGTCCGGTAGATGATTTGGGAGTTGCCCCACTTCCTCCCAGTGCTGGTATGTGGCCTGTTGATCAGGGCGTTGGAGTTTGCGATGCGCCAATGGATTGTCGCATTTCTCTCCACCTTTCTCCCTGTGAGATCCATCCTTCTACTCTCCTTATCTGGAGGTGGTCGGGCATTAGTGGGTACATTGGCCCTTTTCCTAGCCGTTGCTGCGATTATAGAGTTGGCTGGTACTGACCCTTGGATGTATGCAGGGTCCTTTGAGCAATGTTTATACTTTTTCTCCATTGTTGGAGTCACAGCTTTGCATACTGCTGGTTCCTGAAAGGCATCTTTTTCTTGGTCCAGCACACTAGGGAGCATGGGCAGGAACTGGCTCATAGTCTGTTGAGGCAGTAGAGTTTCAAGGAGAAAACATGCCTTGGGTTTCTACTCCTCCATCTTCACCCCATATGTCTGTGCAGCCTTTTGGACGACCATATTGTAAATCCCTATGTCGCCTGGCGTTGAAGGCCTCGAAGGGTATGTGTCTACCCCTTGCTCCGGCGATTCGGCGTCGAGATCATGCCATTTCAAGTCTTGTGCCTCTGAAGACGTCGAGTCCCGGTAGGATTGCTGATCCTCGTCGCCTTCGCCCTCAAAATAATAGACTTGCTCCTCCTATTTCTCGACCGATTCAGGCATTTTCGGAGGTTCGGCGTCCTCAACGTATCTTTCAACTTTGAGCATGGGTTTCGGAGGGATGGTGTATTGGCTCATCTTTTCTTCGAAGTCCCTTTTCCACTGCAGGATGCTCGCCATTTCGGTCTCGAGCCTCCTCTTCTTCCTTTCCAACTCGGCGGCATGTTCGGCGTCGAGAGTTGGAGCGCTTCATTTTGGGGTCGTCGAAGTCGATGTTGGCCCTTCTTTCCTCGGCGCCGAGGTGTCTTTTTGAGGGCAACCTTCGATGACCTGGACTTTTAGTGGGCTTTCGCCATCTGGGAGCCCTTTTTAAAGGATCTGCTTGGCTGAGTGTCCTTGGTTGCTGTTGCCTTCGTCGAGTATTTCGGCAGCAACGCTCCCTTTGAGGACTATGCTTCACTGTGTCGCTTGGGGCTTTAGCTTCACCCTTTTGAGTGTCGCTCGAGTGTCTAGGGGTCGACGACTCCCTTACCTCCTTCAACGTCTTCTTCTGGATCTTGACGACTGTGCAGTCCTCTGGTCCTTCGGCGATGTTGTCTTCCTCTCCACTGGAGAGGTCCAAGCCTCAAAGCAATGGGGGTGGCACCCGCATGTTGTGGTTTGCCCTTCTCTGCCTCTCTCTTACTCTGAGGGTCTTGGGTGCGAAGCCGAGCACGAGTTGCAGACCTCGCTGTTGTGGTCAATTGGCAGGCAGAGGTTGCAGACTGGATGCTGGTCCTTCTAGGTGTATTTGTGGTGGCAATAGGTGCAAAACTTGAAAGGTGTTTTGTCAATTACGGCGCTCAGGGAGCCCCCTGCGAACGCATTCTCCATTGAACGCCGAGATCTCGGTCGAGAACCTTCTCCCTCGTCGTCCCGGTTACCTGACCTGTAGTCTGGTGTAGCTGAAAACCTGGATTATCGTTGATTTTCTTCTTTGATTCCTCTTCCAAAAACTCTGGAACTCTTCAGTAATGATCCAGACCCAACGGCTGAAGAAAGAATATGAAGATGGTGACCAAAGGTGGGAGCTTCCGGAGGAAGCATGTCAACGTCTCGAAGGACACCTAATGGTGGTTTGTCGACGCCCATCTGGGCCACGAAAAAAAAGGCGAAAAAAGACTACAAATCCGGGCCCAACCACTAGATCACGGAATAATGCACAGCATAGTGAATCCAGAAAGATTCACACAGCAAATTTGCTACCTGCTCGGGTACTGCAGCTACTCCACATAATGTGTTTACCAAACCAAAATGTCTCTCTCGCTAATATTGTCTTACAAAAAATCTATTCAAAAGGTAACTTGAAGAAACAGTGAGTTTGAACCCAAGCTCACTTACGCCAGCCTTAGTGAGCATGCGTTGAATGAGGAGGCCCTGACAAAAGCCATACTATCCCTTTTGGACACTTAGTAGAAATGACTGAAACTTGTTGACCATATTAAAGGGTAAATGAGATCATTGTAGCTTCAAGAGTACCCAAACATTGCTTTCAAACTTGCCCAAGATTTAAACACACTTCTGGGTAGGTGACCTTGAGACAATTTTAAATCACTTGCACCTTTTCACTTCATGGAAAAATCAACCAGCTCCACTATAATCAGACGTCGAAGCATGTCACCAACTAAGTTGGTGAGTGAGGGTTCTTTGAAAAAACCCTGAAGGTACCCCCTACATTTCTGTAAGTGGGAGACTCCGTAGGGTCATAAAGTGGGTAAACAGGTACTCGATCTTGCTGCTTGATAGATTTAGTAAAGGGAAGGTGAGCGAGTAGTCTTTCTCTATCTCTTTGTTCTGTTTATGACATTGCCAAACATAAACCGTACACAAACATCCTCAGTCAATGTACATTTATTTCTAGGCAATGCTCAGCACAGGATAAGAGGAAGGAAAGCTCAGGCGCAGTGCCAGCAGCACCTGGTTTGCACTTTTTCAGTTCACAAGATGCAAACAGAGTTTCAGTGTATTGACCCAGAGGTCAAAAGTACACTTGTATCACAAAGCTTCATGACTACAATCATGGGGCTGCAGAGATGATATCAGGAACACTCCAGGGGACCACAAAAAAAGGATCAGTGACCCTGTGACTATAATCAGCTGCCCCAACAACCATTCTCACCTAGCATGGTAAGTGGAGCCACTAGCCACCTTCTGATCTTATTGGGGATACACTGAGGGCTTCACTATCAAACTTCAGAAAATGCAGTGGTGCCGTCACAGATTTTCAAAGCTATGTATGAACTTTTATCCCCTCAGCGTTCTTAACAGAGGACGAGAGAAGGCTATGTTATGAGTGTTTCACGCACTGTATGAGAAATAATACAAAGAGGAAAAAGAGTTTGTATTAGATAAGCAGATATGTACATTATTGTATATGCTAAATTCACATTTGAAGTTTGATGAATGAAGTCAAGTTCCACAGAGTACACTCAGAGTCCAGCTCCAGCTTATTGTACTGTAAAACATGATTAGACTAACTGATTAGAAAAATATCACAATTACTTTTAGGGGATTTTAAGAAAAACTGTTTCTCTTTATATGGTGAGTTATTTGGCAGTGTTCTGCTGGAAAGTACATCAATTGAACTTTTACTTTAAAGATGTTTTGAAAAATATCTAGCCTTAAAAAAAAACACCACTTAGGACTATAAAATGCACTTAACAAAGAGAAGGAACCTAAAGGATGGAATGGTTTGCTGCAGTGATATGGGTGTAAAGATGGTGTACCCCGTTATGAAAAACTCACTTAAGAGCACATGCATTCATATTAAACTAACCACCAAATTCTGCAGCCCCACAAAAAACTGATGTATTCTGAGCCTTCGCATATAATGTATTCATATATGCACTGGCACAGAGTGCCCTACCTCTGTCATTAGGAAGACTTCGTTCATGTACTTGCTATCAATACTCTTCAGCTTCTCCATCGTCTCATATTGTCCTTGGCACGACTTCAGCTTCTCAGATGAGCCTAGCATGCTCTTCAACAGCACCAATCCAACCCGGAAAATAATCTTCACACCTGAAAAATAGCAGTAAATTGTGAGGGCAGTGAAAATAACAGTCAGTTTTTGAAGTGGGTGTGGTGCATTGAAGTGTCCAATATGCTTGATAACAGGTAAGGGGCAACTACATAATTCGACTCATCTCAATGGTAAAGAGCTAGAAGAAGCAACAAGTGAGACTCTGTCTGACTATATGGATGACAATTAAAGAAGGTTCATTGCTACAAATGTAAGGAAAGTAATCTTTCAGTGTTCAATGCTCCTTACAAATTGCATAGCAATTAGCGTGTGGGCATAGAGGCCACTCTGTCAACCATATAAGCTATATTTGAGAATCAGCCAAGCAGCAGGTGGTTAGAGAAGCTCGACTCACTCCACATAACCTGCTATAAAAGATATGTGGGGAAAGACCAGGTTCACTGCATGCAACCAACAAAGCAGATCGTAAGAAATCATCCAATATCATTTCAACCCTAACAATTAGTGGGTGAGAGAAAGGCCCTCAATTAATAACCAGTAGATATAAAAAGTGTTGCTGACAAAACAAAAAGCAATAGGGAAAATTGTCACTCCACCATCAGATTAACTACTCGATGTTCACGTTATCTAGGATTTCTCCAATCAAAATGCTGGACAAATAAAGAGCTTCCAAAGGCATAGATTTCTGCCATAGCAACCTTCCCCAGCAGCTCTTGGAATTACAAATGTGTGCATCTGACAAGTAGGGTGGGAGGGAACAGATGGAAACGTAGAAAATCTGGAGGTCAAACTTGTGTCAGAAGAGCACGTGCTCAGCGAGGAAACCGAAGGAAATACATTTGCAACATGAGCTAGAGACATGAAAATGGACACTCACATGTGGAAGAGGTAGGAACAAATATGTACTTGGGATTTCCATCAACTAATAGTTCAGTAACATCAGGAGATAGCAGGAGGACTGACGTGGAGCCCAGAATGATAGTGTTGTGTTCAGTGGAGGCAAAACCTAAACCTAGTAGATGGCTCATGTACTAAGTGAAATGACAAAAGGCAATTACAGAAGGAAAATGCTATGTACCAGTATGTATCTATTCTTGGCATGTAGAGCTGCAGAGTTACACACTGTGCATAGAGCGCCACCTAGTGGTGGGCCCGGATGTTTGCAGTTTGTTTTTGTCCTGAAAAGTTCATTGAAAGTCACGAGATAGGTGACTCCTCCTTTGGAACACATTGCGCATGGGCATCGGCTCCATCCTCAGATAGTTTTTCGCCATTAGGGAAATGATGGAGCTTTGCAAGGAAAGGAAGGATGTCCATGTAAGCTGTATCTAAATAAGATAATACTGGAACAGATAAGTGTAGCCAGGGAGGCGGGTGGGCGTGTGCAACTCTGCAGCTTTACATGCCAAGAACAGATGCATACTGGTAAGTAGCATTTTCCGTTCGAGGCATATGAGCTGCAAATTACACACTGTGCATAGATTGTATAGCAATACACACTCTTAGCGGCGACCACCCCTATCCGGTGCAGTAGTTTGAAATAGTGTTTTGAGAACAGCCTGGCCCACATTAGCTTGTTGTTTAGTTTACACATCTACACAATAGTGTTTTGTGAATGTGTGCGGTGTAGACCATGTAGCTGCTTTGCAGATGTCATCTAAGGGAATGTTCCCTAAAAATGCAATTGAAGCCCCCATCTTCCTTGTAGAGTGGGCTGTAGGAGGAACGATAATGTACGTTTAGCTTTGTGATAGCAAATTTGTATGCATTTAACAATACACCTAGCTAACCCAGATTTTGATATAGGGTTGCCCTTGTGTGGTGGTGAGAAGGACACAAGAAGTTCTTTGGTCTTATGAAAGGGTTGTGTTCTTTCAGCGTAGTATAACAATGCTCTTTTGACATTTAGGGTATGAAGAGCTCTTTCTGATACGGTTTGTGGCTGCGAGAAGAACACAGGGAGTTCCACAGAATGATTGAGGTGGAAGGGAGAGGTGACTTTGGGAAAGAATTTTGGATTGGTACGGAGAACAACCTTATTGTGATGCATTTGCAAGAAAGGTTCTTGAATGGTTAGTGCTTGTAGTTCTCTAACTCTCCATAGTGAAGTAATAGCTACTAGGAACGCAACCTTCCATGTTAAAAATTGTAGTTCACATTTATGTAAAGGTTCAAAGGGAGGTCCCATTAGCCGTGTGAGAACAATTTTTAAATTCCATCTGGTGAAGGTGGTACCCTGGTTGGAATTATTTGCTTGAGGCCTTCCATGAAAGCTTTAATAGCAGGCACTCTGAACAGAGATAGATGCTGTCTGTTCTGTAGATATGCTGCTATGGCAGCAAGATGCAGTCTTGTAGACGTGTAGGCTAAGTTACATTTTTGAAGGTGTAATAAGTATGCTATGATGTGTTGAATAGACACGTCTAGATGATTAATATTGTTGCTGTGACAATATATTACAAAGCGTTTCAACTTGGCTGAATACCATGCTCTAGTGGTTGGACGTCTAGCCTCTTTTATGACGTTCATACTGTTGCAGGGTTTCTGTACTCACACAGAACTGTGCACAGAGGAGTGGAACCTCGGCAAATTAGGATGTCCCAAAACTTACCTTAGCAACCAACTCACCCCTTACCGAGCTAGCTACAGTGTCTCATTGGACATATCAAACACCCAATGTTTAGACAAACCAGAACATGAACTTACAGTACCTCAGGGTACGTGGGACTCATGAACACTCTTTCGTTATATTACCATTACAAACCAGATCATGGAGTAAAGAAGACACATGTGCATTTGAAATGTTTATTTACTAATGCCGTCTTCTCAGGCGCAGTATCTTTGATAATACAAGTATACTTATTATCAGTAGCAAAATTATCAGCATAGTTACTAAGACATAAAAAGCGAATGGTGACAGCATGTTAACATGCTGTAATGAATAAGAGTTAACAACACTTATATCTCACCCTCCCTAACACATATATTATATTATTATCTAAGAAGGTCTCTTTGGGTTGTTTTAGGGCGGGCCCATACCTTAGTGTCCTAGCATGAAGGAATCACATCAGCATACACCAGCTCTCTCTGCATGTGCACCGCATCAAGTGTGTTAACAATTCTCGTGCAAAGCAATATCAATCCCGCCTCAAGCCCAAGTTGGCAAAGGCTGCACTTGTGTTATGACTATGAAGGCGTGGAGATCAGACCTCATAACAATTCCATATCGTGTTGCTCCTGAAACTTCAGCACTCTCCGTGCAGACATGGTTTATTAAACAAGACTGATATCAGAGCAATAACATATTATTCTCACATACACCACGGCAAACCACTAGGTTGAAAGCTAAGTCAACAATTAAGGGTCGTGTGCAGAAGTTGCAAGAAAGGAAAAATGGCGTTTAAATCTCAAATGTACCTATGCTAACTTAACACGATATAAGGATATATAGGAGCTATACAACACCCCCCCATGATCCGAGAACGGACTAAATAAGGTAACAGAAGTGCCATCACATGAGAGCAGAATCCATTTATAAACGAGCATGAATAAAGATTCAATTATAAAAATTAATGCTAAAAAAATAGCCCACAAATATAATGTGGCTCAAGCCAATAGGCAAGGAAAAATAAAATGTCTTGACCAAAAGTCAATAAAGTCAAGGAAATGCTATCAATCAGCATGTCAAATTGAGGCAGTGTCTAAGATAAGATCGTATATGAAAAGTAAGCTGCAACAGCCTCCAGGAGGAAGTCACTGTCCTCATCAGAGAACAGTTCAGCCATCCAATTTAAAAGATGAAAGGAACATACGTGATCTTCCAGCACCGGATCCTCTATAACCATCAGAGGACAGCTCGGTGGGTTCTCAAGAAAACTTAGTTCCAAGAAATTTTGCGCTGCCGACAACACATCCCAGGGACCCATTAGTCCATGTGCCACCGCCAAGGCCATAATCCTTTCGTCAGAACAAACCAACTCGTGAGCAATGATAGGACTCATCAGTTGATCAAAATCGACGTCAGAAGATGCTGGTCCGCAGAGACACAAATCAATGGCCCAAAGGAAATCACAGGTCAGACAGCGAAATACAGGCTGGACACAGGTGAAATAGGAGAACCGAAAAGATAATCCAAACGCCGTGCTTAGAGTCGCTAACGGCAGTGTGCCATAGTAATCAAGCATGCGGTTGCGAAACCGCGTCAGTAGTAGCTGTGCGTGGTCTTGCACAGGAAGGGCATCCATATTTAAAAAGGCAGAAAACCACCAATGCGCCAGCCGCTAATGCAAGCAAAAACGGGAACCCTCCAAATAAGGATGAAAAAATAGAATGGAAGAAGGCAGGGATGACTCCAAAAATCTTCTCAAAGGAAGTCACGAGACCACCGCTAACAACTTTAAAAAAATGTGCTAGGCCCGTTGTGGAGGATGCGTTAAAGATAGAACGGACCATGGCTCCGAAATGCAAAGGCAAATCAGTGTTTAAAAGAGCCTGAACCTCCGTACGGGTGTTAGCAATGTGAAGCACGAAAGTTTCACGGGCCGAGCTCAAGGCCACCTCTTTCTGGGACAATAGAGCTCTTATTCTAGCCATGCCGCTGAATTCTGCTCCCAAGGTCGGTATCTGTGGCCAAATGGAAGACTCCCTATGTTCACGTGTGGGAGGATAAAGAACATTTCTGCAGCAAATAACTCGCTCACTAACCGTTACTATGAAAGCTATACCTTTAATTAAACCACAACAGTTTTCATTATTGAGCATTAAATAACTACCATTCTCTAACAATTTAAACGTGGGGATGATAGCAGGAACTGGCGTGCCCTGTAAAACGCAAGCCATATTCGGTCTGTCCTTGTTACATGAACCGTGTAACTGTATGTGTCTACACATTAAAGAATGATCTGGCGTCTCAGTACACTCATCCCCTGTTAGATAAACTTCTTGTTCATCCTTGAAACATCTGTATGTGTATGGGAGTGACCAGACCTCATGAAGAAAACCGCTACCTAAGGGTTCAAAACGACCTATTGGCACATATTTCATACAATTTGAAAACTTATATAAAGCAAAAGGCAGTGTTATTAAACCGTGGATAAGCCACGTAGCAGCAGTGGCTTCTGCCACAGAAAAAGGTAAAGATTCCAACCTTTCAATATGTAGCATAGAAAAGGAAGCATCACGCATTGAAAGCAAGCGTTGTTTGTCTGTCAAATTAAACGGTGCAAATAAAGAGGAAACATTCATGTATCCCCAGGGAACTTTACCCATTTTCAGAGTCTGAAGTGTCCATGCAAACTGCATGATTGACCGTAATTGATTTTGACCATGGTATAATACAGACACTTCATCATGCACAATATCAACAACAGACGACACAATATTATCTAATGTGTAAATTCTAGAGGAAAGCACGTTAATGCTATTGTCAACAACTGCAAGCACTTTCTCAAGATTCGCCTGATCAATAGCCCTAAGGCGTGAAGCAGCCTCAATCTGTGAGAGTTTCCAAATTTCATTGTAAACCCCATATAACCATCTTTTCGACCTGCCACTAGCTGGGCCTTTAATGAAATCATTCAAATCCACGTCTGCATTCAGTTTGGAAAGGTGATACTTAACCGCAGGTAAAGTTGAATGTTTCAGCCAAGCTTGACACAACTTGCCCACAGAGTAAGAGGTGACAGTATGACTCAAATCAAAACGGGGATCAGATCTAACAGTCTTAAACCCGTCAGTTATATTTAAAAATCTTTTTTGGCAAGAATCAGCACTACGGTGCCAAAGCAGCCAACCCTTGGGATTCATACTGGAAATGTTAAAGGAGGAATTCAGAAGCAGAGCCTGTATTTCTCTAATGGACAATTTAGTAAAATTACTCCAATTCTCATATTCCTCCAACTCCGGGAAAGACGGGGTGTTTAACCTTTTAGATGTAGCCAAACCAAAGCATGTGGTCTGGGAAATGGTTTCATTTAAAAACCACATATGATTTGGGATGAGACATGCACGGTGCAAAGCCTCAGTGCCTTGTACCTGCCAGGCCCTTGAGCCCCAAACTGATTTAAGGTCTATGGTATCCTTCCATAACTCATACCCTCCTGCAACTAATTGATCCAGGAAGGCCTTTGAATATAACAATTTTGTATTTGTAAGTCGAACCTTGGACAGTGGCTGTTTGTTAAATTTAAAATAAAATGACTCGGGATTGGACTGATTAAAGTCAGTGAAATAAGTATACTTTTTAAGAAACGTTTCTGAACTCCCTTGTGTAGGTGCTGGGCAATGTTCCCACTGAGTAAAATTAACCGCATCCCTTCGGGAAGATGTCTTGTGTAAGAAGTGATTGCCATAATGTTGGTAACAGAACAATTCACCATAATTAGCAGATTCTAAATATAAATCCTCAGCATCAAAAGCAGCATAATATTTCAAATCAGAAAACAAACTTTCCACAGCATTAACATCCCAATCATCAGAACGAATGTTTTGTTTCACCACATCCCCCATATTAACTCTCAGTACATTAGGGACATTAACGACTTCCGTTGGGCCATGAATCTGAAAACGAACTGCATCCCACGCGATTCCATCCAGAACAGGCCACGCTGTGATGTTAACCAAAGTCAAGTATCTTTTTAATCTGTGTGTAGAATGTGAAGAGGAAAGTGGGGCCAAAGTTCCATTCAAATGAGTAATGCAAGTTCTCTCCTCGACATAGTGTCCATTCATAATTCGAAAAAAATAAAACACAAAACCAATTGACATAAAAAGGTAAACTGAAAAAAGGACCAGCCAAATGTATATCCAAGGAGGTATCAAAAAATGTTTTTTAAACAGGCTAGCATATACTGCAATTTTAGAGGGTTTTTTCGAGGCAAGGGAAGCAGAGTCAAATGAAAATCTGGATTCCGTGGCTAAACGAGCTTGCAGGTCAGGCATAGACAAATCAGTGGGGTATGTATAGTCTGTCTCATCAAGGTTAGTTCCTGGTAAATTATTCAATAATGGACTGGAAACAGCAGGTAATTCGATGGCCACCTCAGGTTCATTATTAGAAGCAGTGGGCATAATTGAATTTCTCACAATGGAAGGACAGGAAACAGCCGGTGTCATGCTAAGAAGAATCGGCCACTCTGTGTATCTTGACATTGTCAATAGAAATAAACCTGTTTTCCTTACGACCTGGAAGTGGTGGTAAAATGACTGTTCTTGTGCCCTTCACTCCAAGCACTGGGACCGGAGCTCGATAGGAGGGACCAAACTCTTTCTTGTTGTCGATCTTCTCACGAACCAGTTCTCCAACTTGGGGTAGCCAGCCAACTACCGGGATCTGCAACGCATCATCCGATGTGGAGGGCAAATGTTCCTTTGCAAGAGTGTCTCTCGTCTTTTGTAGATTCTGTAAAACATTGCAATGTTCATCTGCGTCAAAGGAAGTGGCGCGAACCACCGAGTCTAGACCGTCAAGGTCAGGGACGAACATCTTGATGCCAAAGAGCATTTCGTATGGGGTCCGCCCACCCAGAGACCTTCTAGGGAGATTATTAAGAGCACGCTGCACGCCATAGAGGTGAGCCAGCCAGTTTCTGCCAGTGCCTATAACTCGGGCTGTCAAAGATTGCTTTAAATCACGGTTCATTCGTTCAACTACACTATTACCCTCAGGTCTGTAGGGTGACGAAAACTTGACTTGGACCCCCATCGAAGTCATGGCATCCTTATACGCCTTAGAGGCGAAAGCCGGACCCTGATCCGAATGGAAGGTACCACAGGCAAAAATCCCTATAAAGATACGCAAATCTCTGATGACAGTCCGGGAATCAGCGCTGCGATGTGGCCATACCCACACAAAGCGTGTGCATGAGTCAACTGCTACTAAGATGTATTTATACGCAGTATCAGATGAAAATGGACCGCAGTGATCTAAATAAACACAGCCTAGTGGTTTATTAGAAATGTACAACTGAGTCTGAGGCGGACGCGTAGCAGTTGAAGGTTTAATCTGCTGGCATATGTCACAAAGAAGGACATAATCACGCGTCTGTTTGTACAGTCCCCGCCACCAGAAACGTTGTTGTAGTTGCGTTACAGTGGCTGAGACGCCCGCATGCGCAGACGCCACACCTTCATGAGCCGCTGTAATCAAGTCTGTTCTGCGATCCGAGTTGGGAATCAGCCGTTCCCCAACATCAGGAATTGTCACAAAAGGAACCTTTTCGGGACTTAAGTGGTATTTATACTTCGAAGGGAATCCCGCAGGATGTTTACTTCCCTTCTCAGAGGCAGCAATCGCTGCCAAGATGTCGCTATCAATCTTGGATTTAGACCTAGTAACTGCTGCAACTAAGTATGTAGATACTGCTGATTTCGCTGCTTCATCAGCAAGCGAGTTGCCAACAGCGTGAACTCCTACGCGCTGATGACCGAGAGTATGAATCACATAAACGAGTGGCAACATAGCCTTAAGCTCTGCCACTCGAACCCAGATCATTTTATGTTTTATTGTGCTACCCTTGGAATCATGAAAGTCATTCTGAATCCAAAAGAACAAGTTTTCATTGTAAGACTGGACACAGTAGTAAGAATCACTTACAATTAGAGTAGTAACACTTGGATCCGCGTACTCCAAAGCTAGTAATAGAGCACGAAGCTCTGCCAATTGTGCGGTGCAATCGCCCAGGGGCAACGTGTGTACCTCCCTGGATATGAACTCATCATTCAACATAGCACCGACCACAATGGCGCATGCGGAAACGTAGGCATGTTTAGAGCCATGCGCAACCTGCGCCGACCCATCAGTGTAAATGATGCAATGGAAGTCCTCCAAAGGTCGCATCGCCAGAGGAGCAGGGTGAACGAATTCATACTGCAAGTACTCCTGCGACCGTAAGGAAGCGTCAAAAATAAACATGACATCCGTGGATGTCAATGACGCAGCCCACTGAATCCACCGAGGGTGCAAAGCCTTTGAATTTGGTACACTTGCTTTCGTGACTGCCTCCAAATGAGGACAGGGTGTTACCACTAGCATGCGTTTCCCCTGTGACAGAGCTCGTTCCTTTAGAATAGCCATCTGTACAGCAGTTAAAACCTTTTCTATGGTGGGAAACCGCATCTCAGCCGAAGTGTACAAGTGTGACTTGTAAGCAATAGGTACCGTGTCACCTTCATTAAAAGTGAGGTACGTGAAACCCACCGTCCCAGGAATTATTCTTATAACCAGGTTGGTGTGGTTATCACGAGTCAGTAAATATTTAGAAGCGAGCAGATCAGCCTGCAAGGATTGCAAAATGGCTGAATGCTCAGGCAGCCAGCATGATTTAGAGAAAGTCGGTTGTATCAAAGCATACAAAGGCTTGATACGCTGGGCATATTCCGGAATGTAAGTTCTGCCGAAATTCAAAAAGCCCAGTAAGGATTGTAATTTTTTCAGTGTTGTCGGTGCGCGCAATTGTGCGCACTTCTCCAAGAAGTGAGGAGCCAAACCTCTACCTTCATTGTTGAGCTCATAGCCCAAAAACAACACTGTGTGTTCAGCAATGTGCGATTTTGCAAAGTTGAATTTGTAACCCATGTCTGCGAAGTTGCAAACAAGAGAATTTACACGACACAGATGCTCCCAAATATCGTCGTCTGTGAGATATATGTCATCCACATACGAAAAAGCATCTGGGTCGAGTGCCTCCAGAATAGAGACAATTCGAGCGGTAAATACACCAGGACTATTCTTGTAGCCCATTGGAAGACGCCGGAATTGCTTTTGGACTCCAGCGCTTGTAAAACTGGTCCATTGGGAGCTAAAGCTGTCCAATCTGTGGGCATAAAAACCATTGGATATGTCAAGCGTTGTCTTGAAACGCTTACGCACGAGACTATCCACTAGTGCAGAGCCGTGGGTATTCTGTACAGCACAGTTACGGCAATGCGAGTTTAAATGCCGGTAATCCAAAACCAAACGATATGATCCGTCAGGTTTATTCACAGTAAAAAGGGGATTATTCATCGGTGACACACACGTTTCAATAACTCCCTGATATTCCAATTGTTCAAGGATTTCCGCGACGGAAGATTTTGCTTCACGCCGAATGGGATATTGAGGTTGAGGCTGCGGCTGAGACCGCAACAGAATTTCGTGGCAAGGCGACAATTTATCCCAACCACATTGGTTACGGTACAGAGCCGGCGCGAGAGCCCGAGCCCACTCTTCTGCAAAATGCTGCGCATGCTCTTTCGAGACAGTGTTCGCGAAACTGGGCAGGATCACCTCCTCCCCTCGCGGCGCCGCGAGCACAAAAGGTGGGGGCCAGTCAGCCTCCGAAAGTAAAATATCATATGTAGAAGACAGATTCTCCCAAAATACACCTTTAACGGTACGCTGTATGTCACCTTCAATTAACAGGACAATTTCATATAGTCTTTCAGGGGGAGCAAGTCTCGTATCCGCTGTTTCTATCACAACGTAGACATCAGTCGCTGTCACCCTCAGTAGTGGACGCAGCGCCTCTCTGACTATGGTTATCTCCGCCGCGCTGTCCAGCAAGGTCAGAGCCCACGTCAGATTCCGAAGCCGCGTTCTCACTATCTGTGGCATATCGATGCGCTGTTAAGGCTGCGACTTTCTTTTTCGCAAACTGCGGACGCCTAGGCGTAGAATCCTCCTGCTTCACTGCGCCGTCCGTCTGGCGGGACTGGCCACGTCCTTGTTGGCCACCACGTCCACGTCCACCCCCTCCTCCTCCACCGGTCTTCGGGGCCGATGTGTCCTGAAAGGAACGAGGAGAGCGTTGATCAGAACCCTGAAAACGATCAGGCGATTTAATCATCGCGCGGTCGCGCAAATCAAACTTTTTCGGGTGGCGCAGGAGCTTGTATTGCAGGAAAAGTCCCCTGAGTCTGCGTTGTCTGCTTCCCCTGTGTCTGTTTTTTAGGCCAATTTTGTTTCTTGGACTTGGGCTGGGCATCTGTCACTGCAGATTGTCCCTGTGGTTGTTTTTTCTCCTTCACTGGAAAATATTTCAGACCTCTACTTGTGCGGCCAATCGTTTTATAAGCGGCCACCACAATCTTTGCTAACTGGCGGGGTTTGTCGGCATCGGGCAGAGCAGCCAAAGCATTCGACACCTGAAAGTTAACTGCATCTCCTTTAACATTGGAGAGAATGAGATCACTTACAATCTCAAAAGAACCACACAGGCGCATACCCAATTCAACCGCTGCCTCTGGACCGTGATCATTCTGAACACGTCTAACGATTTCAGGCAGGGCAGTCATAGACGGGGTGCCGAAGCACCTTGTATAAACTGCTGCAAATGTTTTTCCCCAGCTGTCACAGTCAGCAAGTTCAGGAGTAATATCCTTCGGTAGAGTAATCGTCAACATTCTATGTTTATCAGCAGGAGTAGAATTCGGAAAAACCGCCTCCAGTTGATCAAACTTCTCTGCTAGCCAGAATGGGAAGTCATCGTTGTCAACCGGACGCGCACCAAAAACCGAATTTACCATCACTGGATTGAGACGCATTCCGCCTCGTTCCATGGGAGCGGCCGCACCCCCCTGGGGACCACCAGGAAGATGTCGACCGATGTATTGCACTAAAGCACGAATCACGGAAATGGAAACTACATGCAGCCTGCGAATTTCTGCCAGGGTGCAAGCCCCGTGATTCGGGTGCGGGGTAAAGCCACCCAACGCAGGCCAATTAGTACCTGGAATTGAGAGTGGGCCTAACCTCGCAGGGGACATAGAGTGGGGGAGGGCGCCATCAAACCAAACTCGATGCTGCCAATGATCAATAGGTATTTCCAATGCCCTGTACGGCGTATATTCAGCCGGGACATCCGAGGCGGTGTAGGAGTGGAACAAACCAGAATTAGCGTCCACAGCCGGAAACGTAACCCAAGAGTAAAACAACTCGTAAGGAAACGCCGGATCTGCACATACCACGAAAATCACAGCCATCCCATCTACTGGGACCTGGTACGTCTGAAGATGGTTGCGTACCGCTACGCGACTATGCTGCGCAATAGCCACCGCTGCCGCCATTACAGAATTGGAAATAAGTAAACACAAAGAATACTTTGTAGCACAACTGGGTAGTAATTCAAAGAAACCGTTTAAGTAAGAATCAAGCTTGAATAAAGACCTATTTGAAAAAATAGGTAGGTTTCACCAACACCCCGTTTTCCGGAAACGGACGTGAAGGGGTTAAGGCATGAACGATAAACTACTCGAGTGTCATGATATAAGACCACCGAAACCGTTGGGCGCCATGTTGCAGGGTTTCTGTACTCACACAGAACTGTGCACAGAGGAGTGGAACCTCGGCAAATTAGGATGTCCCAAAACTTACCTTAGCAACCAACTCACCCCTTACCGAGCTAGCTACAGTGTCTCATTGGACATATCAAACACCCAATGTTTAGACAAACCAGAACATGAACTTACAGTACCTCAGGGTACGTGGGACTCATGAACACTCTTTCGTTATATTACCATTACAAACCAGATCATGGAGTAAAGAAGACACATGTGCATTTGAAATGTTTATTTACTAATGCCGTCTTCTCAGGCGCAGTATCTTTGATAATACAAGTATACTTATTATCAGTAGCAAAATTATCAGCATAGTTACTAAGACATAAAAAGCGAATGGTGACAGCATGTTAACATGCTGTAATGAATAAGAGTTAACAACACTTATATCTCACCCTCCCTAACACATATATTATATTATTATCTAAGAAGGTCTCTTTGGGTTGTTTTAGGGCGGGCCCATACCTTAGTGTCCTAGCATGAAGGAATCACATCAGCATACACCAGCTCTCTCTGCATGTGCACCGCATCAAGTGTGTTAACAATTCTCGTGCAAAGCAATATCAATCCCGCCTCAAGCCCAAGTTGGCAAAGGCTGCACTTGTGTTATGACTATGAAGGCGTGGAGATCAGACCTCATAACAATCCCATATCGTGTTGCTCCTGAAACTTCAGCACTCTCCGTGCAGACATGGTTTATTAAACAAGACTGATATCAGAGCAATAACATATTATTCTCACATACACCACGGCAAACCACTAGGTTGAAAGCTAAGTCAACAATTAAGGGTCGTGTGCAGAAGTTGCAAGAAAGGAAAAATGGCGTTTAAATCTCAAATGTACCTATGCTAACTTAACACGATATAAGGATATATAGGAGCTATACAACAATACAGTCAGGAGGAAGGTTAAGACATCCGAATTCTAGGATTTCAGGAGCCAGATCGCAAGGTTGAGCTGAGCTAGTTCCGGGTGTCTGATCTCTCCATGGTTCTGGGTTAAAAGGCGTGGAGATAGGTATAGCTTTTGGTGCGGCACTACAGACCGTTGTAGCAGTGTGGTGTACCACGGCTGTTTGGCCCAAGTTGGAGCAACTAGGATGAGGGTTAGAGAATAGTGCTGTAGTTTGCGTACTACTAGTGGCATGAGTGGTAGAGGCGGAAAAGCTTACGCAAATTTGCCTGACCAGTTCATCCATATTGCATTGCCTTTGGACAGTGGGTATGGATATCTGGCGGCGAAGCTTGGGCATTTGGCGTTTTCGTGAGTGGCAAAGAGGTCTATCTGAGGTTGTCCCCACATCTGAAAGAATGGTTGAAAAACTTGCGGATTAAGTTCCCACTCGTGGATCTGTTGTGTCTGACGACTTAACAGATCTGCTATGGTATTTTGTACTCCTGGAACATGCTGGTCTGTTTTGAGGTATAGCCCACCGCCATATGTTCTGTGCTAGCCGAGAGAGTTGCAGGGAGTGTGTTCCGCACTGTTTCTGTATGTAATACATGGCTGTCATGTTGTCCGTGCGGACTAACAAAGCTTTGTTTGATACTTGCTTTTGGAAAGCTTTCAATGCTAGGAATATGGCTAGTAACTCCAGATGATTGATATATAGTAACTTTTGTTGTGGTGTCCACCTGGCTTGCATGGCGTGTTGCAGTTGGGGGGCTCCCCAGCAGGAGAGCGATGCGCCCGCTGTCAGGACTATCTGAGGAACTGGCTCTAGGAACGGTTGCCCTTTGGAAAGGTTTTTGGTGTTCCACCACTGCAGAGAGCGATGAGTCCGACCGTCCACCAACACTAGGTCTGTTAATTGACCTTGAGCCTGGTTCCATTGGCGTGCTAAGCACTCTTGGAGAGGACGCATTTTAAGTCTTGCATGAGGCACTATGAAAATACAAGAGGCCATCATCCCTATGAGCTGCATGCACACTGGAAGGGAGTGTTGTGGCTGAAACTTTGTGAGAAGAGCTTGCATGCTGGCTATCCTTACCGGAATGGGATAAGCTAACGCTATCGAGGTATTTATTGTGGCACCGAGGTAGTGTTGTACTTTGGATGGTTGCTGATGGGACTTGGTGTGGTTTATTGTGAACCCCAAGTTGTGAAGTAGTTGGATAGTGGCATGAGTGTGTTCTACACACTGGTTGTAGGAGCTGGCTTATGAGCCAGTCGTCTAGGTATGGGAAGACGTGGATGTTCTGTCTTCGTAAATGTGCTGCCACTACTGCTAGGCACTTGGTGAATACTCTTGGTGCTGTTGTGACTCCGAATGGGAGATCTTTGAATTGATAGTGCTGCCCGTCTATTACAAATCTGAGATACTTCCTGTTAGCTTTGTGAATGGGAATGTGAAAGTATGCGTCCTTGAGATCTAGAGTAGCAAGAAAGTCGTTTTGTAACAGAAGAGGAAGGACTTGTTGGAGTGTGACCATGTGAAAATGGTCTGACTGTATGTAAATGTTTAGAGGTCTGAGGTCTAGAATAGGCCTTAGAGAACCGTCCTTCTTTGGGATAAGAAAGTATAGGGAGTAGACTCCCTTGTTTTGTTGGTGCAGAAGAACAGGTTCTATCAGTAGAGATATTTCTTCTTGCTTTAGCAGTGATAGATGCTCTTGTGACATTGGCCGGTATGTTTGGGGGGTACATGTTAGTTCTAGACAGTAACCTGATTGAATAATTTGTTGCACCCACTTGTCTGATGTGATGTTGTTCCAGGCAGGAAGGAATTGTTGTAGTCTTCCCCCAACAGAAGTGGAATGTTGGAATGGTTTGCCTCTGCCTTTGTTGTTGATCCCCCTGTAACTCCCTCTTTGGTAGCCCTTAGTAAATGTGGATTGGCTAGGGGTCTTATAGAAAGTGGAGGGGCTATCGGAGGAGTAGCCTCTTGTGTTGCCTCTATATGATGAGCGGCGAAAAGGACGTCTGGGAGCTTGCAATTGCAAGGCTCCCATAGATTTAGCTGTGTCTGTGTCTGTGTCTGTGTCTTTTTTTCCTTTTCTCTAAAGTTACATCGACATTAGGGCCAAATAGGTGTTTCTCATCAAATGGCTGATTGAGGATGGAATTTTGTACTTCAGGTTTGAAACCTGGAATACGTAGCCAGGCATGCCTACGCAAAAGGACACTGGTGTTAATTGCCCTTGAGGCAGTATTTGCGGCCTCTAGGGCACAACGAATGGAAGTATTGGTGATATTTTTACCTTCCTGTATGAGTTAATTGGCCCTATTTTTATATTTATCTGGTAGATTCTGCATTATGTATTCCAGTTCATCATAATGTGCCCTGTCATATCTTGCCAATAGCGCTTGAGTTTTGGCAATGCACCATATGTTAGCTGCCTGTGACGCTGTTCGTTTGCCGGAGGCGTCAAGGAGTTTAGATTCCTTATCTGGTGGTGAGGCCTCACCTGATGTTTTTTGAATTGACACGTTTACGTTAGTTGTAAACTACCAGGGAATCTAGCAGTGCTGGGCCTTTAATAAACTGGATCTGTAGGGCAGCTTTGTATTTTTGCTCAATGCAGGGGTTGAGGACACGAGCTCTGACAGGATCTTTAAATACCCCTGTTGCATGCTTAATGACCCCCTTAAGCATTGGCAAAATGGAAGTGGACCATTGTGTAGTATCAAAAGTGTCCAATAAGAAATCTTCCTCTACGGTGTCTGTGTGCAAGTCGACCCCATGGTATTGGGCAGCCCTATGGACTAGTAGATTAAAACCTATAGTGTCCTCTGGGGGGGGAGGCCTGGAGGGATATACATTATCTTAAGGCACATCAGGGGTGGTATAATCATCCCATGGATTAGGTGACTGAGGGGGACTATCGGTCCCTACTGGGTCATGTGCACCCCCACCTGTGTCATCTACATCATCATCTGGATTAGGGGATGGTGTCAGAGAATGATGTGGTGGAGGAGGAGGAAGAGTATGTAGAGGTGGTGGAGGAGGGACCCTTAATGGAGAGGTTGCAATGTCTCTCTTCTTTGGAGGAGGAGGTGGTGCAGGCACCTCTAGTGGTCTCTTTCTTGGAGCTAAGAGTCAGTTGGCCAGTCTTAGGACCCTTTACAAGAGTCTTGAGTAGGATCTGGTGTAAAAAGCTCTTCTGTGGAGGGTAGATCCTTCGGTGTTGAAGTTCTCGGTTCCGGAGGTTTTTTCGGCACCAAATCGGTAGCTGTTATAGGGTCTTTTGGCTTAGAACTGTGACCTTCTGAAATGTCCTTAACTGGAACATGTTTTTTCGGTTCCGGGTTTTTTTTCGGCTCCGAAGCATGGGAGTCGGGACCTTTAGGCAGTTTTTTACTCGGCTCCGAGTGTGCTTTTGACATCGATGAGCCGGTGCCAGCCTTCGGCGCCGAGTGCTTGGGTGTAAAGCAGCGGTCGGCGTGGATAAGGAAGATGGCTTCTTTTTCGGTGTCGGTATGGGATCAACACCGGGACTAGGCTGACTCGAGCCCGAGCCGCCTGAAGGCTTAGTCGGCTTCTTTGCCGGGCCCGAAGGCAGGGCGTGGGAAGCAGTCTCTCTGTGTGCACCCAGGCCCGAAGGTGAGGGTGTGAGCGAAGCCTTTTTGGAGGGTGTCGAGGAAGGGTCGGAGCCAACCTGTGTACTTACGACCCGTTGAACTGGCGTGATGTCCTCGAGTTGAGGTACCGACGGAAAGGTAATCCATTTGGCGGGGATAATTTTTGTTTTTGTTTTAATAATTTTTATTTTCGAGTGTAACCTCTGTCTTAGACTGTTGCTAGTCATAAACGAGAGGTATGATGCACTTTGAAGGAAAATATCTTCCTTTCTATCATTTGAAACTCTAGATAGAAGTTTTTAAGAAGAAATTTGGTTGATTCTTTAATATCCTCCTCTTTTTAAATACATTAAGAGGAGTTACACGTGAGGCTTCTGCATCTGCCTAACCTAGATGTGCTTATTGGCCTCCTGTTTTACAAAGTTATTAGGATTCAAAGTAAAGATGGTGTAGAAATCTTTTACAATTTCGGCACCTTTCTGTTCTTTCCCGCAGCGTGGGGCCTCCCTCCAAAGCAGCCTGTCAGGTAGAGGTGAGGCAGGGCTATCCTACAGTTGAGGGTAAGTCCCCCTTTTTTGACTGTGACTAACAAGAAGCATAAAAATACTTGTGACATAGTGACAATGCATAATGCTCAAGTTTTCATGTAATTTATTGTTTTTGCCCTTTTTCCTCTCCTCTCTCGAACCTACTCCCCATTTCCTGTTCCTTGTGTTTTATCCATAGATACCTTGGGTATAACCTGACAAAAGAAAGAAAAGTAGGAATACCGGTGTTGTATAAACTTTATTATTTATCACATAGTTGCAGCAGCAATAACATGATTGTATCTGGTCCTGAAGAAAGCCGCTGATACATAAGTTTGATCAACAGGCTGAAACATGTTGACCACAAAGTAACAGTGGTTCTATATCCATACCACTGTGCTGTTTCATTTTAACCCTGTCAGGTAGAACACATTAATAAAGCAATTGTCAGTGATTCTATCGAGGCAGTTTTAACTCACATTCTATTCCTTCATACAGTGCTGCAAACCTCACTACACTCATCATCTCTCATATGGGATTACTATCCTGCTCCTTACCCAAAAAACATCTCTGAGCTCCTTCTTTAAAATTTCGAAGTAGTAGCTCCCAGTGTTGACTAGGTTTTCCACACTGGTATGGAGGACCCATATGATGAAGCATGTCACCTCCGGGTGAGTGAGGGTTCTTATCCTTAAGGGATATCTCCCCTTTGAAGATCACTTTACGTTAGTTTCTAGAGAGAGAGTTAGGGCTACACTGCATATATTGCTTACATATACATGAATGAGACTATAGGTGTGTCCTTTGGTATTTAGAATCTTAATGAGGGAACACACACCCATTGGTCTATAAACTTTCCCTTCTGACCCCCAATCTACGGTAGTGTAATAACATATTAGAACGGCCTTTGGTCGTGGGTCTATCTATAGCTTAGTTATCTTATTAACGTAGCTAGTTTTCCTTTTTTCTTTGTAACCCTACAGGGTGGTTATTTGCGCATTAGGGCCGTGTAGGTGCCGAGGCCCAAGTTATAAGCATGGCAGAAAGACTGGGACTCACCTTCGATGAAGAAATGACTCGTGAGATTCTGAGTGCCCCTAGTATTCTTGATATTACCCCCAGCACTACGTCAAAACCTAATGATGAATGGGCTAAACGTATAACACTCAAGAAGTCACACTCTAGAACACAGGTACATGGGCTAGTAATGACCGAATATTTTCGGGCTAACTGTGCTCCATCAGGACTAATAGTAACGAATGCCGGCGCCTTTTTCTAGATGATAAGTCTTTTTTACGAGATTGGTCTCTGATTGCATGGAAATGCACCAGAGACTGGTTAATACTAATAATTACAACAGCAAAAAAGGCAGCGGATCTACTCCTAATAGAAATACAAACACTAGAAGCGAGTATAAAATCAGTAATCGTGTTCAGTGTACAAAAAACAATCTGATAAAAAACAAGCTGATGAAACCTTCAAAAAACAAGTTGCTGATACAAATAAAACTAATACAGAAATTAAGGATTCAATTCTAGCTACCAAAATCACGAAATTCAAAAAGGATCTAGATAAATTTGCCATGGAGAAAGTGTATCCGTACGCAAGTGAAGAATATGTCCCGCCACAAGTCAATAGAAAAGGTGGCAGATACGGATCAAATTACTCAACATCGAGTGAAGATGACTCCAGTATTGATGACAATGTGAATTATGGAAGCCAAACTGTCAGACCAACGAACCGACGAGGAACAGGCAGAGGCCCAAGAAGGGGCAATTTCTATGGGCAAGGACCTAACCCATGTGGGCCGCCTGCACCATTTGGATTTCCGCCCGGACATCCACAACAACCACAGTTTTTTCCGTACCCTCCCTACAACCAGATGATGCCACAACAGCCTTTTTTAGGGTTTGGCCCCAAAGGGGAAGAAGAAGGGCACAAAAAACAAGGGTGAGTTGGAATTCACCAGTAGCAACGACTGCACAACCTCCGGGAACAGCGACAACGAGCGGCACAAACAAATGATAGTTAACCTCAGTTCCTATGTCCCTACTGAATCGGAGCTCCAAGCCCTGGAAAAAGGGCTTGGATATGTACCCACTTTTAAAGGAGATGCTTTTCAGACGCGTCAAGAACTGGCATCTTTCTTCAGAAAGATTCGTCTTAATGCATTCTTCAAAGACAAAGACACTGGAGAGACACGTACTCTTAATACTGGATTACGTCCTAAATCCACTTTTAACCCACCTACACATCTGGACCCAGCACGCATCATAGCCTTTGAGGAAGCTGTGCTCTATGATTTTGAAAGAATATCAACTAGTAACCCTAGCCAGTTCCAGAATCTTACTAGAACTGAGAAGACTTCTCTACAAAACTTGGCCAACAATTCAGAAATAGTAATAAAACCCGCTGATAAAGGGGGCGCGGTGGTACTTCTGAATAAAGAGACCTATAGAGACGAATGTCTCCGACAATTAAGTGATCCTAAGTCGTACCAAAGGTTGCAACTAGATCCCACCACACGCCTGAAAAATGAGATCATCAAGAAAGTGGAAGAGGCCAAAGAAAAGAAGTGGATTACGGAGAATGAAGCACTATACTTGGTAGCTACAACACCAATAGTACCCTATTTTTATGTATTACCTAAAATACATAAAGCCACTAGACCACCACCAGGCAGACCGATTGTTTCGGGGATCGGTTCTTTACTAGAACCGTTATCAAGCTTCGTAGATGTCTTCCAACGCCCCTTAGTATCACAGATGCCTACTTTCATTCAGGATACTAAACATCTACTTACGGATATTCAAGATCTACCGTTTGACATAGAAAAGGATTGGCTAGTGTCCTTTGACGTGGAATCTCTCTATACGTGTATTCCACAAGAAGAGACATTGACCACTATCAAGGGAATGTTGGAAACACTGACTTGGGATAGTATCACACCCATTGAATTTGTCATGTTTTGTGCAAGGATGGTGCTAAAAGAGAACTTTTTCAAATATCAGGTACTTGTATGGGAAGTGTCTGTGCTCCCAGCTTGGCCAATTTATATGTCCATAAAGTTGAACAAGAGACGATATTGACATCATGCAATCCGTTCTTTAATCATCTACGTACCTGGAAAAGGTACATAGATTACATTTTTGTCATCTGGAGAGGCGACGAAGAGACTTTGAACATGTTCCATGAATGGCTAAATAATCAAGATGACTTTCTGAGGTTTACCCTAGAACTTTCCAGAACTAGTCTCCCGTTTCTGGATTTGCGGATTAAACCGAGAAATGGAGAACTGATAACAGAACTATATAGAAAGCCCACCGCGTGCAATTCCCTTCTGTCATTTCAGAGTTACCATCGACGAGCCCTTCGCGAAAACTTACCGTTTGGGCAGTTTCTACGTATAAGACGTAACTGCACAGAATTGGAACAATACGAGGAACATGCTAAAGCATTATCACGAGATCTAAGGGAGAAGAAATACCCTAGCCAAATAATTCGCAACTCTAGAAAAAGAGCAGCTAACAATAATAGAGAAGCGTTATTGGAAAAGACAAAAACAAAAGAAGTAAATCAAAGATTAACTTTTGTGAACACCTTTTCGAGTTTCTCAAATTCTGTTAAAAAAAGCATCAACAAACATTGGCAAGTTTTAAATCTAGCGGACAATGTACTTCCTCGACCTCTGTTCGCTTATAAACAGAGTGCCAATTTGAGAGACAAATTAGTTCACACTCGACCACAAGGGATAAAGGACACCAGGTCCCAGACTACATTATGGAATCTGCCTCCTGTGGTAGGACATTTCCCCTGCGGGACCTGTACAGTCTGCCCTCAAACAGAAAAAACTCTAGAAATTGATATAGGAACCTCTCGCTCATGGAAGATTGAGAAACACACTAATTGTAATAGTGAGCGATTGATCTATTTGATATGGTGCCCCTGTCAGCTTCGCTACGTGGGAATGACCACTAGAAAAATTAAAACCCGCATTCAAGAACATAAAAGCACGATTAGATGCGGAAAACGTTCCACAAAGATGACCAATCACTTTTTGGATAAAGGCCACCTTGATATCGATGTACATTGGGTGGTATTAGAAAAACCTTGGATCCCACCACACTTGACTGATCCTTCAAGGTTCTTATTCCGCAAAGAACAACAATGGGTCTATAGACTGAGAACAGATATAATAGGCCTTAATGATGAAATACCTTGGGCTTCTATCTGAAACATTACTAACCAACATCATCCATAGAATTAGCAAGATAGGCTGAGCTAGGATAAAGAATGAGTGAAATACCTATGTGATGGGTTGCAGAATGAGAAGAATGTCTTTACCCTCACACTCATCGTGTCCTTAGAAGAGACAGCTCATATATCTTAAAAATAGGTCTAATGACTAGCCACACCGCTAATGAACGTGATACTGAGAGACATGAAAGAAAGACAAAAGCATTACATAAATTGCGTGTTTTTTACCTTAATTACCCACATGGCCCTTGGGTCTTCACTGTTTTCCCAGTACCAGATATATAAAAAGAATGGGATTGATCAGGCCCATGTCAATATATCAACCGCGTTAACACGTGTCGTAATTGAATGCAACGAGAGAGTTACTAGGATCATAGATACCGCGTTTCGAATCGTTATGGGGCCTGTTATAATAGCGTATAAAAATATTCACTCATGTAATTACATGTCTAAATTGAATATAACGAAAGAGTAATCACGCTCTTTTCTAGTTTTTCTAGTATAGAACACAGAGTAGTTGACACAGTACAGACGCGCATGCGCGCTAAGTAGTGTCACCCACATACACATATGCCTATCGGAAAGTACGAACCTCCGTGAAAGAACGAGGCGAAAAACATAATGCATAATACATATGAAGGCAGTATGACTTATGTTTGGGTGTTGACAGTTTAGACAAATGTTGACAGTTTAGACAAATCGTCAAAAGAAACTTTCCTCAAAAAACTAATGCGGTTAGTAAGCGCATGCGCTTAGTGTAGTGTTATCTGTATAGACGCATGCGCAATAGTATAACAGGCAATGGCTAAGACCGCTAGAACGCAAGGACCCGTTTCTTGCACAGTGGTAGACTATCATGCCGCAAGTGTATAAATGCGAGCTCGCCTTTCCGTTCGGTACCTCCCGGGGCGAGCTCTTGTTCGAGTTGAGGTACCGACGGAAAGGTAAGCCATTTGGCGGGGATAATTTTTGTTTTTGTTTTAATAATTTTTGTTTTCGAGTGTAACCTCTGTCTTAGACTGTTGCTAGTCATAAACGAGAGGTATGATGCACTTTGAAGGAGAATATCTTCCTTTCTATCATTTGAAACTCTAGATAGAAGTTTTTAATAAGAAATCTGGTTGATTCTTTAATATCCTCCTCTTTTTAAATAAATTAAGAGGAGTTACACTTGAGGCTTCTGCATCTGCCTAACCTAGTTGTGCTTATTGGCCTCCTGTTTTACAAAGTTATTAGGATTCAAAGTAAAGATAGTGTAGAAATCTTTTACAATTTCGGCACCTTTCTGTTCTTTCCCGCAGCGCGGGGCCTCCCTCCAGAGCAGCCTGTCTGGTAGAGGTGAGGCAGGGCTATCCTACAGTTGAGGGTAAGTCCCCCTTTTTTGACTGTGACTAACAAGAAGCATAAAAATACTTGTGACATAGTGACAATGCACAATGCTCAAGTTTTCATGTAATTTATTGTTTTTGCCCTTTTTCCTCTCCTCTCTCGAACCTACTCCCCATTTCCTGTTCCTTGTGTTTTATCCATAGATACCTTGGGTATAACCTGACAAAAGAAAGAAAAGCAGGAATACCGGTGTTGTATAAACTTTATTATTTATCACATGGTTGCAGCAGCAATAACACGATTATATCTGGTCCTGAAGAAAGCCGCTGATACATAAGTTTGATCAACAGGCTGAAACATGTTGACCACAAAGTGACAGTGGTTCTATATCCATACCACTGTGCTGTTTCATTTTAACCCTGTCAGGTAGAACACATTAATAAAGCAATTGTCAGTGATTCTATCTAGGCAGTTTTAACTCACATTCTATTCCTTCATACAGCGCTGCAAACCTCACTACACTCATCATCTCTCATATGGGATTACTATCCTGCTCCTTACCCAAAAAACATCTCTGAGCTCCTTCTTTAAAATTTCGAAGTAGTAGCTCCCAGTGTTGACTAGGTTTTCCACACTGGTAAGGAGGACCCATATGATGAAGCATGTCACCTCCGGGTGAGTGAGGGTTCTTATCCTTAAGGGATGTCTCCCCCTTGAAGATCACTTTACGTTAGTTTCTAGAGAGAGAGTTAGGGCTACACTGCATATATTGCTTACATATACATGAATGAGACTATAGGTGTGTCCTTCGGTATTTAGTGATGTCCTCGACGTCTGAGTCTATGGCATCAGAGGAGCTGGCGCTTTCTTTGGCCCACTGCTGTTCTGGTACGTCGACGCCCTCTTCAAAGATGTCGTCCGGGATCGAAACGGACGAGTGAGCCATGGTTCTTCGAGCTAGTCGGTCCCGAATCGTCTCCTTGGAGTGGAAGGAGGCACAAAGGGAACAGTCTTTGGCCTCGTGCTCCGGGGAGAGGCAAAGGTTGCACACCTTATGTAGATCGGTGTAGGGAAACTTCGACCTACATTGAGGACATTTCTTGAATGGCGTCCATCCCATGAGCCAGAGAGTAATGCCCAGGTAGGCCTGAAGGCCTTCGTCGACGACCGGAATCGAAGACTTCGAAGTCGTGAAGAGTCGCGTCGATGGAGACCGCGATCGAAACAATACCGTCGAACTGGGTGAGGAATGCGCACCGAAGGACAATCGGTTCCGAACCGGAGCGCAGGAAACATATCAGAGCCCGATGGCAGAAAAAAACGGAGGATGGAGCCGATGCCCATGCGTAATGTGGTCCAAAGGAGGAGTCCTATCTTGTGACTTACAAAGAACTTTTCAGGACAAAAAAAAAACTGCAAACATCTGGGCCCAACACTAGGTGGCGAACTATGCACAGTGTGTAATCTGCAGCTCATATGCCTTGAAAATTCAAATTATGATACGATTAGCCAGATGGCTTAAGGACGTTAACTGACTGTTAAATTTGAGACAAGAAAGCATGGTAAATAGAACTTGTGGCATTATAGCAGGATTCATATGAATTCATCCTACAATGACCAATATTTGATAAGCATGCCAGGGCTGCACAAAGTGTAGCTGCAATCCTCTCGTGAATCATCATCCTCCTCATCAATGCAACAGGCAGCAGAGAATGCAGTAAACTACAATCCCCATGCCACCCCCTTCTTCCAACAGTGGGAGTCACAGACCCATACCTTCACAGAAGAACATGTCCCAGACACGTAGCACAGAGCTCCAAGGCAGAGTGCGGGAGAATGCACACATGAACCACTCTGTCATGTACAGGATGGGATCCACCTTCTGTTTGTTCAAGTGCTTGTATGCCACAGGAGAGACACGCCGCAACAAGGAAAAAAGGATCTTACCATCCAGCTGTATCGCCTCCTGCAGAAGGGAGGAACAGAAGAACAGACACCGAAGGTCAGCAGGATGCTCAAAGTTAAATTTCATTATAGCGACTCAATCTAAACACCAGACTAAATTGGACAAGAACACATTCTCGACTTCTACATGTGGATGGAGTAAAAAACTCTGGTCTGTGTTGTGAGAGGGAACTAGAAACATTACATCATACACGTGTGAGAGTAAAATAAAATATGCTTCAAATACTGTTTTGCTTAATATTGTGTTCAGTAAAATAATCTACTGTGTGAGTATGAAAAGACATTAAAAAGGGCACTTAAGAAAAGGTATCCAACAGTAGTTGCGGTTAGTTGAAGAAGGCCCACTTTGAGCCTCTAGGAGGTGATCAAGTGCGAAGAAAGCATTGCTAAAAATCAGGATATGAACTACTAGATAGGCAGATGATGCACATCTGATTGCAAAGGACAATGCACTAGTAAAGTCCAGAAGGGAGACTGTATTTGTTAAACGGTTATCTGTCCCAGGTTGGAGAGAATTATCATTACAGTGGACATCTGCGGTTGCCTTTAGGCAGACATATCAAAGATTGTTATGGTAGGATTCAATGTTTTCCACCACTTACCAGTTTCTCACTGTAGTACCCTGGGAGGTATTTCTCGCATATCTGCACCAGGCACCAGAATGCTTGCTATATCATTGAAACAAGGCAGAAATGTATTATTTACACATAAAATATGCAAAAAGAAAGCAAATAAAGAAACAGATGGCATGTCACATTGAAGTGTGAGAGTAAAGACTGCAAAAACTGTAGAGAAGCTGTTGTGAGTAGGAACATTTAGGGTGAAGTTGGGGGGAAAGGCTGACTAAATTGGAGGAGGGCGAAGCGGGAATAAGAGAAAATGATTAAACAGAAGGAAAGAATTCCAGCAAGAGAAATAGGGCATATGGCAAATAAAAGGGAACTGCAAGATGTCTTGACATTAATAGATACGATGGGAAGAAGAAAAACATCAGACAGAAGGTAGGACAGCAAGTCAGTCCACATGAAGACTGATGGATGAGGAGAATAAAGAGACAAGCATTGGCATAGCCAATAGGTCTCGCCTTTGGACCTTATAAGTGTTTAGCCATGCAGCTCACTTACAGCAGAAAGCAGCCCTGAAGTGAAACAAACAGCTCCCTGAAGCAAAGAAGGGTACAGGTCGCAGGCACCCAGACCAGGTCATGTATTTGTGGGTTCAAAGGTCAATGAAGCCGTAGGAAAACTAAACTGGTTTTCAGAAACAGTACTTAAAGCAATTGAGGTCTGGCACGTAACATCTTTTATGGTTTATACAGTTTGACAGCAACACACAGGCTGTCCATTTACCCCACTGTACCGGGTAGAGGCGCAGGGCCCGATCTAGAAAGACTTTGCTGTTAGGAAGTGTGACTTAATTTTGTCCAGGAATAAACGGAAGCACGTAAATTATAACGCCCTTGTAAATCGGGCCCATTTTCCCAGGCTTTGCTGACCAAGTTGTTTATAGGCAATCTTTAAATGTGGCTTATTGTGAAACAAGCAGGAACCTTTCTACCACAAAATTTTGTTGTTACTGAAATTGAATGTGTAGTTTATAAACTCACACAGATTGGTAGTAGGACATACCCTGGTAGTGTGTAAAATATTATATGTATTAATAAAACAATGAACATGCGTTCACACTATGGCGTTTCCCTGACACAAAAGCTGCAACTGGCACTCCTCATGATGTTAGCCAACATCGCCACCAGGATTTCAGCAGCAGGGCTTTAAGTGGGATGAAAAAAATGGGGGGCGGTCTCTCAAATGGACGAGACAGACATAATTAAGGGCGTGGCTTAAAAACTTCAAGCTAAAAATCTGTGCTTGGCAGTGTGCCACCCGGCTGGTATTTTGCTGCTTCTGTCATTGCATGCAGATATATAAGACAACAAGTAACATTACACCTACAACAAACAGGACTATTGCCTTTGTGAATGGTTGTTGATTGCATAAGATAAATAAGCAACAACTATGGCTTCGTTGTATATATCCTTGATAATTGTTTAGTTCTTGTGGGCAAAGTTGTGGCGTAAGGCTAGAGTTGCCGACCTTAGAGCTGGCGTGAAAAGCACGCTCAAGTCTCAGTACTGGTTAACAATTCTGTGATTCTGGGCAATCCTATCCTGATTTTTAGCCTACTAAAAATAACATGATTGTTGTCTTTGTGTAATTTAACTGGTGCCAATGTAAAACGCTCCAATATAATCGGGTATAGTTCGCACAGTATAGAATTTAAAAAAACGAGTTACATTTAAAACCATGAACTGCTGCAGAGTTAAAGCAAAACGACTGAGGAAAATGCGTATTACATAAAGGAGGGCTGCCGCTGCTCGTGTCAGCGCGAGAAAAGTGCCCGAGAGATGCTTTTTCATAAACACTATATACACACAGATACTTCAAATAGGTACAAACAGTCCTGGCAGGCAGCGAGCAGCCCCCATTGTGGCGATAGCGACAGATGTAAACAATCCCCAAGACTTCGTCTCCAATTGAGTCTTGTCCACAGCTTATTAGCACGTAGACATGATCAGCCCGCAAGAAAGTGAAAGCGACTTTTGAAACACTCGTGCTTGTAGTGGCATCCACTATACGGGCGCGAGCAGGCAAATGTAAACAAGCGCGCGCGGCCACGCTCATTGAAAACAGATGGCCCCTGCGCGCCGCTACTTGCTCCTGCAAGGTGGATGCCGCCACAAGCACGAGTGCTTGAAAAGAGTTGATCGATTTCTAAAGGTCATCTCCTAGAGCAGCGTTTGCGCTCTGCCCTAGGCTCGACCTAAAAAAGAATAAGTGAGAAGATTGGGAGAAAATTATTATAGCCATGCATTCTAGGAGAGGACCAGAATCTTTTGCCTAAGTCTTCATAAGCACACCATACTGACCCCACTTCATCTTGAGCCTTCTGAAGGAGATAGTCTACCAATCTTACCAATTTCATTTTCCTCTTGATCCTGAACCCATTGGCTGCTGCTGAGATGTCATGACTGCACACAGCATAATAATAACTTCATAATGACTGTGTGATCCTAAAGTTCCAAAGCCCCTTGTTGATTTTGAACAGGAATTAGCTGATGACTCAACTGAGGAACAATTATCCCTGGGCTGTGTTCTGCTTATAGGAGCACAATAAAAGAGATTAACTGCTTTTTGAAAGATCTTGTAAGGCACCAAACTCTGCCAGCACTAAAACATTTTTGCATTTCTTTTATTATTATTATTAATTTAGTTTTATAAGGCGCACAGCCACCCAGAGGTTTCCCGGCGCCATCGGACACACGCAAGAGAGATGGAAAAAAAACTAATGGTTGAATAACCACGTTTTTAGCCCTTTGCGAAAGTTGTTATAGATGGTTCCATGCCGGAGCGGCGTAGGGAGTGGATTACATAGTAAAGGGGCCAGGTAAGAAAAAGAACAGCCACCTATACGCGACCGTCTGATCCTAGGGACTAGAAATTTGGCCTGAGTAGAGGATCGGAGAAGGTGCGTTGGGAGGTAGGGATGGACTTAGGCACTTGAATACTGTGGTGCTGTGCCCGATTTAATTTTATGCATGTAACACAGGGGCTTGAATTTGATGCGATTGTCCATCCTAAGCCAGTGGAGATCGAAGAGAGAGCCTGAAATAGAGGCCTTTCTAGGCACCTGGCAAAGCAGTCTGGCTGCCGAGTTCTGTACTTCCTGCAGTTTTCGAACCACCTCCTTGTTGGCTCCTAAATACAGGACATTGCCATTGTCCAGCCTGGAGGTAATTAGGGCCTGGACCACTGTTCTCTGTGTGGGACTAGGCAACATCCAGAGTATTTTTTTGAGCCATTTTAGGATGGTGAAGCAGATTGAGGCGACCTGGACTGCTTGCTGCCTCATTGATAGTTGGTCATCAATGATTACGCCTAGATTGCGAACTAGTTGCACCACTTGGGGAAGATCACCCATTTGAGGAGGCCAATATCGGGGCCCCAAAGATCTTTGTTTTTCCCAAGAATTAAATCTTCTGTTGTTCTACCGTTCAGTTTTAAGATGTTGGTATGTATCCAACTAGCTATCTTTTGCAGCCCTACCTGGAGCGAGGACACCTTAGATGCCTCATTGGTGGAGAGAGAGAAGATAAGTTGGGTATCATCAGCGTATGAGAAAATGGATAACCCAGCCTCTTCAGCTATTGTGGCAAGGGGTCTAACATAGATATTAAATAGTAATGGGCTGAGGATAGAGCCCTGCCGTACTCTGTAAGGAGAGGCGTGGGACTTGGAGCTTGCTGACGGGGAAAAGACCTGAAAAGTCCAGCCGGTCAAAATAATCAGTAAGCCATTTGAGTGCTGTTCCGATCATATGTTTTAACAGAGCAGTTTTTAGTGTAGATGTCGGTCTCTTTAGCTAAAAATTGATCAACTGGGAGTCCTGGTGTGTCCTGTAATCCATTTCTGAATTCTGTTGAGCCTGTGCAGGCTGTCCCTCTTCAACATATGATGAATCACAATAGGTTCCAAAACCCAAGTCCTAAGGAACAAGTGCAGTGAGTAGATGCTGTTGGTACATGGACCAACACAAAGCTTCCACTGCCTTTCCTTATATACTTTTCAGAGGATTCAGCTAGAAAGCAGATAAAGCCTGTCAGTGTTGTAGACTGAGAAGCCACTAATTAGACACAGAGTGTTACTAAGTAATTTATTGTACAGTTAATTAAAATTCACAATTTAAAACAATTGGGGCGTTAAAAGTACATAAAACAATCCTTGTCTCAATTTATACTTTAACATTTAAAATACAGTCTTCCATAATAAAGTTTGTTAATGTTATGCTATAGGTAGAGGTCACATCAAGCCTCGGTTTTTTGAGGTGGGTAAAAGCAGGGACAAAGTGCTTGTACTTCAGAGTGCCTATTCAAACCTGTTAAAGTGGGTAAAAGCATGGATAAAGTGCTTGTGCTTCAAGGTGCAAACATGGGATGGACGAGACAAGCCCACATGTAGGTTGGCTGTTAAAGTGCTCAATAAAAGTAGTCTAGTTGCTTGCTATTCTGCTGTCGCCTGCGGCTGGAGCTTGAGTCTTTCAGTCATTATATCAAAGTACTTTGTAAGTCTGCAGTTTAGCTGGATCTCTTCTGGGTTAAAACACAATTTTACAGCCTGCCTACAGGTCCTGAGGCTCTTCTGATACAATGTTGGTCGAAGTAAGGCATGTCTTTTGTCCATCAGGTTTGGGCAGATGCAAATAATAGGTATTACGTCCTCATTTCCTGTTCCAAAAAGACAACAGGACTGTTCTTTTGGTCTCCTTTTCCAAGGTGGCAGGTGAGGGAGAATTGGTAAAATGCCAAAGCGCAACTTTAAAAAAAATTAAATCTTCTGTTTAACTCCCATTTTCAAATAAGCTTGTGGCATAAGAGCGTTACAATCATTAAGTACAATCCATCCGTGAGCCCTCTTGGCCAAAGTTTCCTTGTCTTCTGTTATGGATATCATTTTAGTTACTTTGGTTACAACCTTTTTAAAGCTTTTATGATCTGTGGAGGATTCCCAGAGGTTGGACAATTCAAGCCTTTCCAGTGATTCAACCAGGTACTCTCTGGCAGGTGATTTCTCTCGATGTGACAACTCAGTCCAAAGATACGCATTTAGAGATCCTTGCTCAGCACCTCTGAACTTGTGCCAGCTTTTTATATAGGCACCCCTTCTTTCCACTGATAACTTCTGAAGACTGAATTCCAGGCGTGTTTGAGTGGGTGACACGTAGTTTGCTAGCTGAAAGATTGCTCCCATATGTGCTACCAATTATGTTATCTAAGACTGTCGCATCTTTCCCTTGCGTTGGTTTGCTCCCATATGTGAGCATTGGCTGCAATCATGCTCGAATCACCTGTAATAGGGGACCTAATGTTCAGTCTGGTAGAACTTTCTTCAGGGGCATCATTGCAAGGTTGCTCGTGGTGCCCTTCCGACGCAGGGCCCCCAACTGGGGTTCATATGAGCCTCTGCTATCAAGTAGAACTCAGAGGTACTTGTAGTTGTTTACCCGGTCTAGGCTGCACCCATCCAGGTACCACATGATTTTCTTGTCTTATTGTAATTCACTGTCATGATTTTTGTTTTCTTTAAGTTATTGTGTAATGCATTGCATTGAGAGAATTTATTAGTGGTGTCCAGCAGGTTTTGGTGGCAGATTGGGGTTTGGCTTATTAAAACCAAATCATCCGCATATAAAAGATTGGACAAATGCAAAAAGAACAATTGATGGACAGAATACAGAACAATGTCATACATTCACCCCAGTACAGAGATCTGGGCTTAAATCCATCGTTTTTTTTGCTCACCAAGCTATTCCAGTTGGGACCCAGCCATATGCAACTCAGCCTTGACCCTGCGCCCAATGGGAACAGTCCAGCCCGAACTTCCAGGCCAAGTCCTCCCTGGACTGGAAACAAGCATTCCGTCCATCAACTGTTTCTTTTATAAAAGATTGGACAGCAAGATTTTCCCCCAAACGTGAGGCATGTGATGTACTGTTGTCCAATTCCCCTTGAAGGTCTGCTAAAAAGAGGTTGAACAGCATGGGGGCTAGGACACACCCTTTTTTTTTTAGGTCTTTGGAGGTGTTGATTCGCCTTGAGAGATGCGTCCCTGCTCCCAGCTTGATCTTGACCCAGGTGTCAGTGTATAATAAGATCAAATGATTTAGGAGAGGCTTAGGTATCCCCCACTTTTCTAGCTTCTGCCATAGTTTGGCGCGATTTACTTGGTCAACCGCTGCCCTATAATCTATGAAACATAAAAATAGCGAGCGCTTTACTGCTTTGGCCGCGTCCTTCAGCAGGGTTAGCGTCATGAGGAGACAGCAGGGGCTCAGCATTGTATCCTACGCCGATGACACCCAACTCATCCTCTCACTCACAAAGAACCCCGGAGACACCAGACTCTGCTTCCAGGAAGTAATGAAGAACGTGGCGGCCTGGATGAGAGACAGCTGCCTGAAGCTCAACTCAGAGAAGACCGAGGTCCTCATCCTCGGACTGTGCACCTCCGCCTGGAACAACTCCTGGTGGCCCCCCACCCTCGGGAATCCACCCACTCCTACGGACCACGCACAAAACCTCGTCATCCTCCTCGACTTCTCCCTCTCCATGAATCGCCAGATCAACACCGTCGCTTCCATCAGCTCAACTGCCTGCGCATTCTCCGCTAGACCTTCAAATGGATCCCCCCGACTGCAGAAAGGCCGTCACCCACGTGCTCATTACCAGCAGACTTGACTACGGCAACGCCCTCTACGCCGGAATCAACAGAACCCTACTTCACAAACCCCAGACCATCCAGAAGGCCGCGGCCAGACTCGTCCTCAGAACGCCCATCACGAACACATGACCCAACACCTACGAGACCTCCACTGGCTCCCCATTGAGAAGAGGGTCACCTTCAAACTCCTCACCCACGCCTACAAATCCCTCAACAACATCGGACCCGAATACCTCAACAAGAGATTATCCTTCCACGTACCCAAGCGGAAGCTCCGCTCCGCAGACCTCGCACTGGCAGAAGTCTCCCGCATCTGCAGAAGCCGAACAGGAGGAGAGCCTTCTCCTTCATCACAGCCAAGACCTGAAACGAGTTCCCTGTGAACATCAGATGCTCCCCTACCCTGCACACGTTCAGAAAGGTCCTCCCTCAAGATCTGGCTCAAAGATTGATCCGGAGCTGCCCCCTAGCGCCTTGAGGCCCTCACGTGAGAGTAGCGTGCTTTACAAACCCCTAATTGATTGATTGGTGATGTTAGTCATGGTACCCTGTCCTCTGCAGAACCCGGTTGGATTTGCAGGGATGATGAGTTTTGACGATGCCCATATTAATTCCTCTCAGACTGGGCCCGCGTAATACTTTGCCTCTATATTAATTAGAGTGACAAGTCGATAATGGTTAGGGATACTCCTGTCGCCCTGCTTGTAAATTGGACTAATTAGACACAGAGTGGGAATACGTCTGCTTAAAAGTACATGAAGTAACACTGCAGGCAGAACCTAAACAGAATTATGTGCACAATGCATTCTTAAATACAGTAAGATGTGGGAGCCACTCTATGTGAGCTGCTGCCACAGATTACCAAAGACTCTGTCTCAGGCATTCTCTGGATGGGTTATGGGTGGCGTTGTGGAGCTACAGCGTCTTTATGCTGAATATCTGGCATGACTAAGTCGATTTAACTCAAATTCAGTAACTTGTTTCATAACCACCTTCAGTAAGGGTAAGAAGTAACAAATGATTGATCATCTTAGATTGGTAAGTGTCTTGAGAAAAAAGTTCTTCCCTTTTGTCTGCTTTCATGGGTACCCCACTCTGGTGGGCCCCTCTCTCAAGCTCTGTTTTACAAACTGAGGACTCATTTGGAAGGGTTGGTGTTGCAAAGCGAGTCTAAAATGTAATCGAACAGGCAGCCAACCCTAATCTTAAACGTCTTGGAAGTAAGCATCCTAATATTCATCTCATTTCTTGCGAAACAAGAATGTAGCCCTGTACTACTCACTAGGGATGGGGAGTGGGGATTCAACATATCACAGAATGTTGGAGCACAAGTATAAATGTTTGTGTATCTTTCCTCACTGCATTGTGCGCACTAGTGCATTTTCAAAACTAAAGGCCTTGGGTAGGGACTACATTTTCCAGACTACTCCTTTGAAACATTATAAGATTATAGGGCTTTAATGTCTCTTCCTTCAAAGATAGTTTTGGATGCAAAAATGTGGGTGCTGGATTCATGGATTGATTTGGGGTCAAGTAATTTGGAGCAAAACCTCTACTTGATGCTCGTCTTCATCTTAGTGTCTTCAGCTGAGGCATCTGTTCTGGGCACGCTTATCACTTCCAGGGTGTCTCAAAGTTGAAGGTATTGACACACTGTCTTTAAATTGCTCATTCTGTTTGTTATGTGTCAATTGTTTTAGCCTAGCAATCTGCGGTATAGTCATGGCAATTCAGAGTTTGCTTTTTATTTATTTTGTAATCAACATATTTTTATTGCTTTTCTATTTCGTATCTTCATCATGTACATTTAACGGAAGCTGAAGCACTCTTGTACGGTTCCAGCGGACTCCTCAGCACATCAACACCATAATATAAGATGCCCAGAATTTTTACTTTATCAAATCTATGGTTGTTTTAAGAATAGGGTTGTTGTGATCCCTGGACAAACAAAGGCGATAGACCCCAAGGAGATATATCCGAAGAAAACATTTTGGTTTTACAGCATAATTTTTAAAAGGCATATCTGTGAACTACATTTTGGTGTAAGAGTGACCTGAAAGTGTGGAGTCATTCTCATGAGCCATAAAAATTATTACAAAATGTCTTTGTTAGAAAAAGCAAAGCTCCATACATTCTAATGTCTGCTAGTGGGTATGGCCAAGTGCTCAGTTATCTTCTTTGTGCTTCGACATGTTTTTCACATTATTCATCCCAGAAAACGCTGCATTTGTCATCTCAATCCCTGCTACTGTGACATGGCTTATTTGAAAAAAGTGACGGTGGAAAAAAAGATCATAAATCAATAGTGAGACAAGACTACCTGCAGACTAATTATTTTTCAATATAAATGTAAAAGTATATAAACAATAACATATCCTCTGCTTTTATTTACAAAACACGATTGCCATCATAATCATAAAGAATTATGATAGAATCAGGACACGTATTTTTGACAGCAGAAAGTTCGCAATGTATATTTGCAGTGTACAAAATTACAAACTGTTACAAAACACATTACACACGTGGTGTGCTAGCTTCTGTGCCTACACTAGCCTAAATATAAGCCAGTCAATGAATTTTAATCTGTACATAGATGATGAAATTGGGTTAAATAAAAGTTTTTTTGCAAACTGCTGTTCCATAGCTGGTTTTTCTGCACCCTAAATATTCCTGTTAGTTTTGCATCATAGTGAAATAAGAACTCCACCCACAAATAATTTTGAAGCAACTGTTAATAAAGTTGAAGGTTGCCTCGGTGAGCTCTTCAGATTCAGAAACTAACATCCCCGCTTCTGCCTATCTTGAAAAGGCAGTATTTTGACAAGTGCTTCTGAGAGTTTGTAGGCAAAGGCTAAAATGACTGAATGCTTAACATAAAGAAGAAAGTAGATCTAGGGGTGCAGTCTGTGTCAGGTGCATCCTGCGTCATGGCAAATCATTCTAGACATCCCAAACACTAGGTAGCGCAACATGCAGAGCTCATCAAACAACAAAACACTCATACAAAAAACATAATTTTGAAGAACCGAGACAGGAAAGGCACAGACCGTGAGTGTAAGCTGTTACTGCCTAGCACATTCAAGCATCACTATCTAAATCCAGCTACCCGTAGCACAAGCAGAGCCCCCAAATCACTGGAAAAGAAGTCAATGGAAAAAAATATCTGCCACAGAATTGAGAAACACTGAAAGTGTGCAGGTGCAGTGGGACTTGCAAAGTTACTGAGCGAATGACTATATCCCACAGGGGAGGAAGAAAGACTGGTTTGAATGTATGTATAAAGGCTATGTGATCGTGTTGGAGATAGAGGACGAAAGAGGAGGCTGGCTAATCGCAACCTCTCGCTGCTTAGATTCCTTTTTTTTACTGTTCAGAATATTCTGTACTTGGCCTGGTATATTGGTCTGGACTACTCTCATGGGAGCAGTATCAAGGCTGAACTGTATATGCTTCCTCACTTTAATAAGTGGCATAATGAATGAGTGGCTGTGAATAAGTCCAGCATTCCATACATCACCTGATATTCTCTCTCTGGTCCCATCTCACAGTGGCAAAACATCACACTAACATTTTGGGGAAGAAGGAAAAGTGGTGAGTGAATGGATAGAAATTGGAAATGACAAAACAAAGAAATGTGAAAGGCCTGGCGAAAGGAAGATTGAACAAGTTAAGTGATAAATAGTAGGCAACGAAGAAGAACAGAGTTGGCCAACTAGAGAGGTAGGTAGAACGCAACCAAGCTGGCAATGAGACGGCAGAGGAGCAAGCGACTGAAGGAGCTGCTTCGTAATTAATGTAAATAAAAGGAATCTAAGAAAGGGAGTGACAAGGGGAAAAGTTAGGAGGGTTATAATGAGAAAGGATCAGTGAACATTGAAGGGAGAAGTAAAAGATGTTAACAAGAAGTTAAAAAAAGGTTTTAAGGAAAAATTGCTTGCATGTGGGGATCTAATGATGGGGCTATGGGCAAGTGAGAGTTGCTTCATATCGCCAGAACACAGAATCCAAACATAGGTTTATGTATGTACTTGCATTAAAAGGACTACACATGAGAAAGGGTGCAGCACACTGTCTGCTTGCAGATAGATTCTGGAATACTGTTAGGTCATGTAAAGTTTTGCTGGAGATGGACTAAAAACAGTGACAGATGATGCTGAGAAAGCAGACACCATGTTATGTTGTGTGAATAATTCTTCCTTAATAAAGGAGTGGTAGATTACCATTGGGGTGAGTGGAGCTCACGGAATCTCATTCTGCAGAATTCCACTGAGTTACATAAAAACTCAGCTAGATTCCACAGAGTTTCACCAACGAGCATAAAATATACACATTACGCTGTAATTTAGCATCGGTATCGTGATCAGCACAAAAAAAAAAAAAAAAGAATCAGCACAAACGTCATCATGAGTTGGTCAACAGTGCGCAGCCATTTGAGTTGATTTTGCTGCCGTTCGAGTAGGGAATCTACTCTAGCTGAAGCTAATCTACTTGAGATACAGCCCTTGAACTGCAACCGTTTAGGTTCGAAAATCACACTTGGGAAGGCCAAATCTTGCTTGCGCTCACATTTATAGAGGCTGGTGGGAAATCTTTTTCTCCATTCAGTGATTTTCTGGAATTCGGCTGGAACCTTGCGTTACAAGAGCCCTGCAAAGTCGCCAAATTCGACAGGTAGAATGAAACATTCAGCCTAATCTTCTGTTCTTGCTGAGCGCGCTGCGCTGGTGATATCTTGCATTGCTGGCCTTACTGTAGGCTTTTTAATACGCCAGTTTTTTGTATCTTGGTTTTTATTATTTGCTTTTTTGCCTCCTTTTTAACTCCACTGCACACTTACCTGCAGTATATTTGTTTCGTGCACCGCTGTTTGGCGGGTCCCGTTCCCGGCTCTCCTGATCTAGTTGCTTTTTGGCGGCCATATTGGGGGGGTAGAGGTACGCCCGGCGGCGCCTTTAGACGCGCTCACAGTCCAGTCATCCTAAGGACGCTAGACGGGTACTTAAGCAGGGAAAATCGAGGAAATAGCCCTTCTGTTCTTGCTGAGCGCGCTGCGCAGGTGATATCTTGCATTGCTGGCCTTACTGTAGGCTTTTTAATACGCCCGTTTTTTGTATCTTAGCTTTTATTATTTGCCTTTTTGCCCCCTTTTTAACTCCACTGCCCACTTACCTGCAGTATAATTGTTTCGTGCACCGCTGTTTGGCGGGTCCCGTTCCCGGCTCTCCTGATCTAGTTGCTTTTTGGCAGCCATATTGGGGGGGTAGAGGTTCGCCCGGCGGCGCCTTTAGACGCGGTCACAGTCTAGTCATCCTAAGGACGCTAGACGGGTCCTTAAGCAGGTCACACTGACACGCAGCGGGATCGCGCAGCGGGTCTGCCGGATTTCTGCCGGAGTTATGCCAGAGTTCTGCCCGTCTGCGCCCGTCCGCGCTGAGGACGCGCTTGGTCGGGGAGATGACGTCTCTTCGGCAGTCCTTCAGGTACCTCGTTTCTATTCGCTTGCTGAATTGACGGCCCTGAAACCCTCCCCCTCATTTTATCACCACAAATCTATCCCCGAGACTCTGTTAAATCTCTCTACTTGCCGTGTGTGTTCTAGCGATTCCCTCCCTATTTCGGGCATTGGTAGTATACAAGCCCCCCTCATTGATGAGGTCCCTCTCAACTCGGAAAGGGGCTTTTTAATTAACTCCTGTTCGCTCATTAAGAACAACATTGCTTTCCATGACTTCGTGCTAGCTAGGAACCCATCGTGGGTCTTTATAACTGAAACTTGGGCTTCGGATTCGTCAGGTCCGGACCTTCTGAATGCAATTCCGGAAGGCTACGCACTACATAGATTCGACAGAGCAAAGCGTAGAGGGGGAGGACTGGCGATCCTCTATAAATCCTGCTTTGTCTGTCGTATAAAGGCCCTCTCCGAGCCCTCCGACTCCTTCCAGGCACTGCACTTTTTCATCTCCTCCTCTCCTTCGGTCTCTTTTACGGGTCTTCTCATTTATAGACCCCCCGGCCCTAGGACCAATTTCAGCCATGATCTGTTCAGAATCCTGGAGCCTTATTTTGGTAAATCCCACTTCACTATTCTAGGGGATTTAAATTTCCATCTAGATGACCAGAGTTCGAAAGATACCCTTTCGTTGACGGACCCTCTCGCGGCATGTGGTCCTTTTCAGCTGGTAAATAGTCCTACCCATTTGGCAGGGCATATCCTGGACGGGGTGTTCTCCAACGACCCTAGGCTCTCTTCGGGCCCCCCAGTACCATTGGCCTGGTCAGATCATCTGCCCGTGCCCTTAGAACTGACTTCCCCTTTAGGACTTCCGTTCTTGCAGGTCTCCGCTAATAGACTCCCTAAGAGGTGCTTTAGGAATGTCACCAATGAGGCTCTTGCCCCCCTCATAGGATCCGTGACTCTTCTGGCCTCTAGAGATGCCGGTGCTGCTGCACAGGAACTTAACAATTCTATTGCTAGAGCAGTGGATGTTCTAGCCCCGGCATCCCTTCGCTATTCAGCAAGGGCTAAACCCTCTACCCCTTGGTTTACAGAATCTTTGAGACTCTTGAGGCAAAAGTGCAGAAGGCAAGAGAGGAAATGGCGGAAAACCTGGGAGTTGTCTGATAGAAATTGCCATAAGCAGTTTCTGGGAGAGTATAAAGCTAGGATTATCAAGGAAAAACAGGATTTCTTTTCCAAACACACGGTGTCTCTTACTTCACCTAGGGAACTCTTCAAGATTGTCGACTCTCTGTGCTCCTTACAAGAACCGGACCCGGTTGTAGGATCACAAGAGCTTTGTGACAGGATCTCGGAGTTCTTCCACTCTAAGATTGTGGATATTTATCTTACACTAGAAGCACAGAGAAAGACTCTTGTTGTTTACCCCAGTGTGATCCAAGATAGTACAGACCCTTGGTCCAGAAAGTTGGATAAGACCCTCGTGGTCTTTCCCCCCCTTACTATTGAAGATCTTGACTTGCTGCTGAGCAAAACGAAATCAGGCTCCCCGTTGGACCCCTGTCCTTTAAAAGTTCTGAAGGACTGTAGGGACTCCTTGCTACCACCCTTATTGGAGGTGATGCATGGTGCCATCCTTCAGGGGGGTTTCCCGGCAGCTTGGAAAAAGGCTATTGTTAAGCCCCTTCTTAAAAAGCCCACCTTGGACCCAGAAAACCTTAAACATTTTAGACCTATCTCCTTGCTCCCAGCCCCTGCTAAGTTGCTGGAATCTCACCTTAACTCACATCTCACCGCTTTTCTTGATTCCTCTGGTTACCTGGACCAGTCTCAACATGGGTTCAGGAAATCACACAGTACGGAATCAGCACTTACTGTGGTGATGAATAATATTCGAATTAAGGTTGACCAAGGACAGTCTACCCTGCTTGTCCTTTTAGACCTGACGGCAGCCTTTGACACCCTGTCTCCCTCGACTTTAACAGCTCCTCTGAGGGAGATAGGGTTGCAGGGCCCAGCGTTGAGCCTGCTGTCCTCCTTTCTAGAACTCAGGGAGCAGAGGGTTAAGCTTGGAGAGTTCCTCTCCCCTGCCAAACCGTTGCAATGTGGGGTCCCTCAAGGGTCGGCATTAAGTCCGACCCTGTTCAACATCTATGTGGCCCCACTTGCTAGGTTAGTAAAATCGCAGGGGATGGAGGTTGTATCATACGCTGATGATACACAGATCATGGTGTCCTTGGCTCATTCGGTCAGCACCGCTGCATCCAGTTTCAGGAACTGCATGCAAGTAGTTGCAGAATGGATGATTCAAAACTCCCTGAAACTGAATGGTGATAAAACTGAGGTGATGATCTTTGGCAAGGACCAGGATGTCTGGTCCAATGAGTGGTGGCCTCCATCATTGGGAACCTGTCCCATTCCATCAACCTCTGCCAGGAACCTTGGTGTTATTTTTGACACCTCGTTAACTATGAACCTGCAGGTAAATAGAACTGTGGCTACCTGTTGGGGAGTTATTAGGATTTTGAGGAGAATCGCTCACTTTCTCCCCAGGCACGTAAACAGACGGTAGTCGCGTTGGTGTCCTCCCGGCTGGATTACTGCAACGCCTTGTATGCAGAAATCAATAAAGGCCTTATTCAACGCCTTCAGAGCGTGCAGAACGCTGCGGCAAGGTTTGTGTTGGATGTTCCTATGTCCTTCTCTGCCACCTTACCTAGGAGGAACCTTCATTGGCTCCCGATTCAGCACAGAATTGTTTTCAAAATTCTTTGTCTGACTTTTGGAGCACTTCGGATAAATCCCTCTGATGCGTTAGGCTCCTTGCTAACTTGCTATTCTGCAAGCAGGTGCCTGCGCTCCTCCACCTTGAATCTTTTATGTATCCCGCGCATTAAAAAATCCAGATGGGGCGGTAGGGCTTTTTCTATCGTGGCCCCTCAAATGTGGAATGCCCTCCCCGCCGATATTAAGGCACAACCATCAATGTCCCTTTTCAGAAAAGCATTAAAAACGTGGTGTTTCACTAAAGCCTACCAGTAAGCTTGCTTTGGGGCTATTCATATATTTGGTGTAGGCGCCTTGACGCCCTTTGGGCTTAGTAGCGCATAATAAATTGGATTTCATTCATTCATTCATAATCTTGATTACCATCTCCCGAGCTGCTTCTTACTGTCATACAGCTTTACACATACCCACCACCCACTGCCCACTACTTTGCTTATTTCCACCACTATGAAAACTGCTATCTGCATAAGACATCATGCTGGACCCCATTGCCTCTCTTACCTCTGCAGGCATGTGCATCAACAGGACAGCTGCGATGGGTGCTTGTGCCTGGCAGTACCCTTCATCTGGGCGGTACAATGTGTATGCTTTCAGCACTCGGAACAGATCCTGCTGTCTGTAAAACACACAGAATAAAGGTTAAACATTACAAATCAAACTGTTCCTCACAAGTACACCTGCTATAACCACCTTTCAATTTACAACTATATAAAGACACAGGATGTTCGAGGTCTGCTCACTACTCTCATTTTTTTTTTTAATTACTATTGTTTTAAGTTGTGACAGGTTTACAGGAAAACTAAACATCATCACTAACGCATTTACATGCTCTAATCTTTACTCCAAATGTCGAAAAAGCACAACAGGCACAATGTAGTACTAGGTGTTACAGTCATGGCTCACAAAGTGTATGAATTTGACTAGTTCGCAGCTGCACGTTCACCCAACACCTTGTGAACACATACCACCACCCATTTTTAAAATAACTATAATTAAAAAAATTTTAATACTTCAAACAAGCGACCATCGTGATCACCCCCCCCCCCGCCTCCCCCCTGACCGAGGACACTCAACCAGCAGTTACTCATCCTACACAGTGTTGCACATAGTGTCGGGAACCAACAACCATTATTGAGCATCTTCCACCAACCTTTTACCCTATAGTAGCGTTTCTTAACCTTTTGACTTCTATAAACTCCCATAGATCACTAGTAGAAGCCGGGGACACAAGCAATTTTAAAAATTCCTAAACTCAAAACATAACACAAATTTGCAGAAACAAGTACACAACAAATAAATACATACATTACAAAATCTTTGATATAATTTGTAAACAAAATAACAAATCAAAATGTTCATGGGATGAATGGAGTTTTCAAAATTTGGTTTTAATTCTAAAAGACGAATCAATATGCTAGACATTAGCATATCACTGTTTTTTTTACTCCCAATGCATCCATTGCTACAATGCTCTTTACGGAGCTTTTAACATTTTCAGTTTTCATGTAATTAATTTACTAAAATTATTACATTTTCTAAGTTGTTGTGGACCCCGGAGTAAGTGTTGCAGACCCCTAGGAGTCGACAGACCACAGGTTAGGAACCACTTCCATACAGGATACCATACATGTTCCTCATTTCAGGTAAGACCATGCAATTCGCGACATGTATTCCATATTTAATGAGGATCTGCGTTGGCATCCACTGCTCTTGTAAATTTCTCTTTTCTTGGCCATGCTGTGCCAATTCGTATCTCTGCATCAGTCTTCAACCTGGTGGTTAAACTGCTCGTTTGCAGTCTGGAAATGTGACACCACCAAGCCAGCATCTCAAAGGAGCTATCTGTATTTCATTATTGGATGAACGGCCCATGTGCCCACCAGAATACATTTTGCAACCAACTCTACTTGTATTGTGAATGCCACAGAGAGTTAAATCTCATACCTTGACCCCAAACTCAGAAATCCTCTGGTACGCCCACCATGTGTGGAAAAAAAATTCTCTGCATGCCACACGTAACTGAAGCATAAGTCCAACTGCATGAGACCGAACAAATTAATTTGGGTTCGGGCAGAATATATTTGATGCAAGAGTTTGAGTCATGTAAGTCGGTGGCCTGCTCTTATAGCTATTTCTCTAGAGCCCCATTTGGACTCCTCCCACTCTGTCATTTAGCACACCCAGCTCCCTCTCCCATTTTGTATTCACCAATGAAATAGGAGTTATTGATTAGGTCATATATTTGTGTGATTGCTTTGGCCTAAATGATATAATCAACATTCTGCTCTTCAAGGGTGATATTTCCAGATATTTTGCATTAATGCCTTATTTCACATCACTGGACTCAAGACCCAGTAACCCAAGGACCTGGGTAGAACAATGATTAATAACACAAATGGTCCCTACGCGGTGAAGTATAAACCTTGACATTCACAGCGATAGTTTCTTAAGAAACCCTTCTTACAAGTAAGGTTTGTTCATGCATTTAATGTATTTATTTTCATTTCAACAAACTATTATTTCAAAAATAAAGTAATATCAAATACCACCCGAGGTACTTCTATATAGTGTCGGCGCAGTGAAAAGGGATGCAATGAAAAAATGGTGTGCTGTTGGTATATACAATACTATATACATGTAACTGACAGGGATGGTATGACATTATTTACAACATTTGTGTTACGAGTGTCGTGATGCACAATCAAATTAAAACCAGTCCACATTTGAAAATTGTCGAAAATTGTACTTGTTAGGAGGATTCCTTAAAAAACGATTGCCTTGGAAGTCAAGAGCTACACTTCCTCCGTAGGGACCTTTTTGTTATTAATCATTATTTCTGCCAACAGTAGTTTTCGTTGTGTGGATCTGAAGCCCTGGGATTTATTTAGGCCTTATTTCTTCCTTTGCTACGCACTGGTTTTCATATCTACTAATCTCATCTATCACCCATTATGCAAACTCTATTTGTACCCCATCTCTGAAATCACTGTTGAAATCTCAATTCTTTCTGGGTATAACTGTCTCAGAGATGGACCACCTTCGAGGTAACATCATGCCAACGTATCAAACGTGAGGCAGTTTGCCATGCCAAAGGGCAGGGGGGTGTCTACCCCCTTTGATCATTTCTGGATATACCTTGTGACCCAGGACATACCAGTCAATTATAAGAGAACATGCAAATGTTTAAAGTTTACAGTTGGTCAGCACAGAAGTATATACACATGTATGAGAGAGCTATTCTCTCTCCCCCCCCCCCCCCTCCCCACCAAACACGGCCCTGTACAGTTTAGACACAGATATTTGTGGGGTTTTCCATCCCAAAGTAGTGAGTGTAGTATTTAATTTACGTACAAGAAGGGTTGCAGCACCATGAGTGGTATGATAAGTATGTACTAAATCTATATAATATCATTTTGTGTGGCGCTGCCCTTGCCTGCAGCAACTAAAGGAGTTTTTGTCAATATAATACAATATACTGCAATTGATCTAGCGAAACCTGCAAATTGTGTTTGTAGCATTTTCCTGTATCGAAAGTTATATGCATCACTACATAACGAAAACCCTTCTTGACTATCTCTAACATGCAGTGAAAACTGGTCCTCAGGGCTCAAAGTATTAATGGGTATGAAGTTTACTTCGGCCAATTTATCTGGAAAAAAGATTACTCAACAGATATAGGAAATAGCTATTAAGTGTTTCTTTCAAAGAGGCCATCTCAAAAAGGAAAGCAGAAATAAGAGAGAAGGCCTGTGATGAGTTAAGAGCTGCTAGTGAGCTGAAAGATTCTCAAGCTTTTTGGCAGATAGTCAATTCTCAGACCCTTTTAGGTGAGTCCCTCCCAAAATTTGAGTGCGTTATTCCTAGTGATTTATGGGTGAACCACTTTTCAAAGATATTTGGCCCAAAGGCCCAGGCACTGATACAATTTATAGTCATCCAAACTCTAATCGGGAATAAAGCAGATCTATTGAGGTCTCAGACATTACTCTAGCAATTGAAAATAGCCCGTCCGAGAAAGCCCCAGGACCAGACAAAATTCTCGCAGATACTTTTAAATCTCTACCACAGTTCTGGGCTCTAATAACTATTGTTCGAAGATCTGCAATTATAGGGCCCACGGTTAATAACTGGGATGAGGCCACTATTATCCCAATCTTTAAAAAGGGAAAATAAAAGCCTGCCACATTACTATCGACCAATTTCACTCCTGGATAGCACTGTAAAAATTCTAGGAAGGGTCATATTGACCAAATTAGAAAGCTGGGCTGCAGAGACTCACGGGCTATCAGACTTACAGTTTGGGTTTCAGCAGAGCCTGGGAACAGTGGAGCAGACTTTAAACCTGTCCCTCATAGTCCAAAAATATACAAAGGCAAATAAGGATGTGTTCACCTTGCCTTTATGGACTTAACAAGTGCCTTTGACACAGTGGATCACCCCAGATTATAGTCAATAACGACTGACTTAGGGATAGATAGTGCAATCATTTCTTTGCTGCACAGGCTTCACGCACATACCACAGCTAGAGTGCTTTACACTATGAACGGGGATCTCTCAGAAGACTTCCGTCAGTAACAGGGGTTAGGCAGGGCTGTGTCCTGGCCCCATTTCTCTTTTTAATTTACATATATGACCTTGTTGACCACTTAGTAAAGGCCGGAAAAGATATTCCAAAAATAAATTCACAAGAAATTCCTGTTCTGCTCTACGCAGATGATGCTGTCCTAATTGCTCGAACCATCAAAAAAACAAGAGCAACCCACATGTCTCAGCGAACTGGGAATAGCAAGTCAGCTTCAGCACAATTGTTCACAAGGAACTCCGTTAGATAAAAAAAATGATTTTCCGCAAGTTTCTAATATCTTGCAGCGATTTAAGCGAAGTTAGCAATTGATACAGTTATAAGTTTTTTTGAAGTTGCATTTAGTTTAGGACTTCAGAGAGACACATATGACTGGAGAGAAAACAGCCTAACAGAAATTCTTACTCAGCACTCACTTCAGCCGAAGCGAGTGATTTGCAACTGCAGTTTATGGTAATAGAAAACTATCCATAAACTTCTACGGTATATTAACACTATTTATATATTTTTTAAGAAAAAATAGGTCCAAGAGTGTGTTCTAGTGTTCTTCGGACTACCCTTTATCAATTGTCGATGACGTTTCGACCCTCTATCATTATCGGGGTCTCTTCAGGACTGAGATTCTGGGAACCAAGGCACTTCAATGTATGCCAGAAGGCACAATATTATTTCAGTCATCCAGCATCAAAGAATCAATAGTAGGTGCAGCCTGTGGTAGCCTTCCAAGGAACAGACTGCCCTCAGTAGGTATTGTGTAATAGTCCAGGTAAGATGTATACTGTAGTAATGATTAGACTTGCTTCCGTATTCTAATTGGAGGTATAGCAGTGGTGTAAGGGGTATTCATTCGACTTATCCCAGTACACTTGGATGTTGTAAGATTTCACACAATTTCGGTATTTAATACTGGAACCGGGTTCAATGACGATCGATTCTGCTCATAAGAGAAAATGTGGGAAATCTTACAACATCCAAGTGTATTGGGATAAGTTGAAAACCCTTTCTCTAAGAATTCTACATGTACCCCGTTCCAGGGAGTGTTATCCTATATGCCTAGACTGTGCTATTCAATTCCTTCACCCAATCTCTACCAGCATTAATGGCCGCTTGCACACTGCCCATTACCACTCTGTTGAAGCGTTCTACAACGCCATTCCCAGTTGGATGGTAGACGGGAGTTTTCTTCCCAAGGATACCAATCCTGCTAAAGAAATTTGCATACTTTTTAAAAATACATTGTGGCCCATTACCGCTTGGAATGGACTTTGGAATACTTTCTCTCAAAAATACTTTTTCGAGAAAGGAAACTATGGCATTGGCATCAATTCCATCCGATACTTCAATCGCAACCCATTTGGAATAATGGTCGATGACCACATGACATGTTTAGATACAGATGGGGTCCCAGAATGTCTATGCTTAGGTCCTCACATGGATACACCGGGCACCTCCTGCACCCAAAGGTGTCCTTAACATGGATTGTGCTTTGTTAGAATTGGCGCACAACTGGCAATTTTTTTTTTTACAAATCTTTCTGTATCTCCATCTATGCCTGACCACCAATAAATTGATTTCACTTTTTTTTTTTTGTATTACGATCCCATGGTAATCTTCATGGTTAAGGTAAAAAATGTTCAATCTCAACCCTTTAGGAGGTACCAACTTGTCCCTCCTAAAAACATGACCTGCATCGCTAAGGGACAATTCATCTTTAATTTCCCACAAGCTTTTGCATTCATCCTGTAATTTCTTCTTATCTGACCAACCCTTGATAATGAATTGTTTCACCAAACTCAATGTTTCAACTTCCTTATATTCTACTTCTAGATTCTCCTTCTTTAGTATGGCATTAACATCCTCCAACACTGCCACACTAAAATCCTCCCATTCATCTTTTTCCTCTTCCGTCAAAGGCAATGGAGAATGGCTTAAATAATCTGCCACTTTGTTTTTTTCCTAGGCAGGTATTCTACGTTGTACACAAAATCTAGTACTTTCAAGGTCATTCTTGCAAAACGTGCAGTAGCCCTGACAATGCCATTGGAAGTTAAAACCAACAGTGGTTTAATGTCTGTACGCAGTGTGTACCATGATCCCCCATACATACTGCTTGAACTTTTCCTTTGCCAAGAATGCAGCTAACATTTCCTTTTCGATCATGGAGAACTTTTCCTCCGCTGGCGACAGTGAACGAGAGGCATATGCCACTATTCATTCTTCTGTTCCTGCCACTTGGGTTAATACCGCCCCAAGGCCTTTCCCACCAGTTCCGTGGTGACAATGCTGTATGCTCTCTCATCAAAACATTGCAAAGGAACAGCTGTGCCCATTTCATGCTTTATCCTTTCAACATCAATGTGTAGTTCTTCATTCCTCATGAACCCTTGCCTCACTTTTAACAACTGTCTAAGACCATGTATTTTAATAGCAAAGTTTTATACAAATTTTTAATAATATTCCACAAGCCCTAGGAAGGACATGGGTTCCTTTTATGGAGGTTGGAGCCAGGCCATTACTAACTGCCTCAATTATGGGCTTTTTGGGCAAAGTACCATCACCACCCAGTTCAGACCTCAATGCAAACTTACATTTCTTTAATTCTGCAGTCAGTTCTTTGTCGGCTAATTTTCCTAACACCAACTTAAACCCTGAATCATGCTCTTGTTTGTTTAGGCCCATAACCAGTATATCACCCTGGAAGTACGTCACCCCTTTGACACCTTTAAACATTTTTTGCATTAGGTGCTGAAATACTGCAGCCATTGAAGCAAGGTCAAATGGTATGCGTATAAATACATAGCACCAGAAAGGTGTGATGATCGCCTTAAGATTCCTGCTAGATGGATGTGGTTGGATCTGGTGATAAAAAGATGTTAAATCTATTATTGAACCCCATTTATCCCCTTGGATTGTGACAAAAGTTCATCAAATATAGGTAAGGGAAACTTGTCCATATGTTTTTATTCAAATCCCAGAGGTCAATGCATAGTCGTAAATGGTCATCAGATTTCCGAGCTACGTCCAAGTGAGCCAAGCATTCTGCACTCTCTACAGGTTCTATTATTCCTTCACTCTCTAAGGCAACCAACTCTTCCATAACACTCTCCCTCACACCTATGGTTATTTTCCTTACTTTATGATGGATTGATACTGCACCCTCCTTTAATACAATTTTAAGAACAAACCCACACATTTTTCAGCTTTACCAGAAATACATCCGGAAATTTTTTCTTAATCTCTTCCTCCATAGACACTGTCAGTTCACGGACGAGCATTTCCTGGATCTCCCCTATTGAGGTCAATAGTAATCCCCAACGCCCCCGATCCACCCACCAAAGTACAGATGATACATTTTCTGCTACATACAATGTCCCTTGGGCTACCCTGTTTTTAAATTCAAACTGAACTTTTCTCCTGTAAAAGAAACCAAGTGTACATCTGTCCGGTTCAAATGGTCACCTAAAACGGCTGCAAACTTATCCTCCTACACAGAACGTTGTACTACTGTATATAGTGACCTCGAGTCAGCTACAATTTGTATATGTAACCCTCCATTGGTTATATCACACATAGGCTTTTTGGAGCCAACATTCACATCTAAAACTGCGTCCTCAATACTTAGGACCCCTTCATCACTCAAAGATTCATTCTCCCCTTCTGCTTCATCCTCGTTTTCCATAACACACTTAACAGTATTCCTGTACCCTTTGTTATTCTTCTTCCTGCAAACCAGGGCGAAATGGCCCATGATTTCAGCAGTAAGCACACTTTCATTTAATCCCAGGACAATTTTTATCCCCGGCCATGTGGCCTTCTTCCCAAACCAAAAACACACAGGACGTTTGACCTCTGCTTCAGTTTTGCTTTTAGCAGACTTCTTCCACACAGTACCCTTGCCACGATGTTTCTCCATTTTCTTCTCACCATCCTTAGAATCAGACACCTTACATACCCTCACTACTGCTTTTCAAAGCAGCTTTGGCGCACCTTTGAGACATTATAACTTTCTTTATAATGGCGACTATATCATTCAATGGGGAGTCACCACATACCCACAGTTTATCTTGGTAACCAGCCTTATTTGAATGCTTTACAAACTGGTCTCTTATGAGATAGTCATGTAGGGCACCAAATTTACATGTGACTACCAGTTTCTTGAGTGCAGCTACATAGTCTTTTACTGACTGTCTTTGCCTGTTTCCTTTGTAAAAATGTGTACCTATCAATTGCCGCACAAACAGCTAGTTGATAGTGAATATCTAAGTCTTCCAAGGCATTTTTTTTAAACATCGCACTGCCCACAGGTCTAATTTTTTTTCTGCATTTGACTGTATGCACGTAAACCTTCAGGGCCAAGTCTATGTAATAGAATATTTTTATTTCTAGAATGAGTAAACTCCTCATCATTTTCCTCATCACATGCAGAGATGTAATTAATAAACTATTCGTTCCAGTCTGGCCATTTTAATAAAGGGTCACAAGGTCGTGGAATAAATGGCACTGGTTGGATAAGGCCGCAATTCTAGGGAACTCCTTATTTTAAATTTGGAAATGAGGATACACCACAACATAACAATCAATAGGTGTGAGACTCACTGTGAAAGCACACTGTATACAAACTGCTCTACCTGAATATCACTTAAATATGCAATTGTACCTAAAATATGCCACACAATGCAATTAAGTATAAAGTAAATACTTCCAAAATTCCAACACTACATAGGCACTCGAAAATAGGTGTTTGAATCACCGTGAACCGCAGTGTGAACAACCTGCACTTCCTGCAAGTTACTTAAATATATATGCAATAATAGTCAAATGAGGTGTGCTTAGCACCGTAATGAATTCCAACATTGAAAAGGAACATTAGTTAATGTTGTAAGATGTGTGAATTATCGTGAAGTGCACACGAGTTACCAGTATTGCAATTGAGGTGTGCGAATCACCGGAACCCCACACAAGAAAATAGAGCCACTTACTGACCACTGGTTCTGAAGGACTCCGATGCTGCATGCGAAACGTGAGGCGTGCGAGTAACCGAATTGCACGCTGCAAGACGGAACCGCCAACTAAGCATGCAGGTCCAATGTGCTTCCACAGTGAGCACGCAGCTCCGCTGTGTTTGCAGTGCTGTGCCAAACTCAAGATGGTGTCGATGTGAATGTGCGTCTTTAACCTGGACGAAGGCAATCTTCGGTCAACGTCACTACCAGGATACAGTGTTGATAGGGAGCCGTCGCATTCTGCTGACTGTTGGTGGCACAGGATCGAGCGCAAGCAGCGCTTCCGAAAATACTTGCGCTCGCAGGCAATACTCACAGGCAGTCTCATGCTCCAAAACGCAGTAGACCCCTACTGTTCATTTAGGGAAAGACAACACAATGTTGCTCCTCAACACTGCCAGCCACCTCAGAAACAGCAGCAAGCACACGCAAAACTCCCATCCTCAGCTTGCTCTCCTCCTTGCAGGCTCTCCGTGTCCGATAATCTCGCAATTCAAAGGATCTACCGCTTGTCGCCAATTTGTAAGAACGAGACCCATCAGGAAGGTAATATTGTATGTTTGTTCGAGAGAAAGCTGCTAGTGTCCCACCACCAGTATCCCTTCCATCACCACATTTCAGAACCTGTGTCATTCGGTTACCTAGACACAGGTAACCTGAATACCACAGAAACCTTTCATTGGAACAGTCAATCAGGTTCTGGGAGAATTCACCTTGAAACCACCATCTATCCTTCAAGGCACTGTATTGGACGATCCTAGTGACAAAATTTGCCATTATTTCCCCATCTGTTCTGTTTCTTCACCAGAGCCTATAAAGCACACTCCAAGTTAACCGCCAACATTTTGGGTAATTTGCCCTGCCAGATGACCTCTTTGGTTTTCCTCTCCATCGGAGGTAATGCTAAGCTACCCCCTTCATAATATCTCAATAAACAGTCTTTCTCCTATTTGTCTCACTGATCTGCATCTAGCCATCCAATCCATGTGACCATATTTACAGTTCTTCTTTGTCTATCACAAATGGGCAAGTATTCTCTTCCCAATCAAACCAAATTCCTACCTGGATTGTCCTTTGTTCCCGATCGCCTCTTTGATATTGTAGACGTGTCCCTACAACACTCAGGCCCAAGGCAGAAAGGTCTCTTTATGGGTATGATTCCAGGGCCTGGCTCTAGTTGCCACCAAGAATCAGCCACTCTAAACCACTTCTCAATGCACCATGGCGGCAATCTTTGTTGTAAGGCCCTTCTCTGCAGGGCTTGCAGGCACTGGATGAGATGGTGACAAATTCAACATATTTATTCCGGTCTCACAACATTGTACTTCAGCATCATTTACCCCATCTACTGCAGAAACACCTGTGAATATAAAGTGAGTGAAGAGGCCAGCTCAACATCTCCTCACAGGAAGCTCCTAGGAGACATCTGCTATGACCGAGGCAGGTCAAACATTGCCAAGGGTGTCTTAGTGAGAATAAAATCTAATTTCTATTAATGAAATGAAAAATCAAATTCATGAAAGAAAGCTTTAATACAAGAATATCCTGTTGGATTTAGACAACATCTCCCTGGTCAAACTGGGCTCGACAGACTCTTATTTTGCTCACGTCAGTCATATATGAATATTTCATAGAAACCGTATGGCCAATAAAACGTTAATGGTTTTTAGAGTGCAGTAATTACCCCAAATTGCATCTTGCAGAATGAGTTGTCTGTAATCTGAACAGACTTTTTGAGCTTTTACCTAAACACAGTTGAGCAAATTAAAGTTCCTAATGGAAATAGGGCGCACGTTCAAAAGTGTAATCACCAGGTAAGAAAGACAGCAGCAGCCCATTCTAGAATTCTTTATGCGTGGACCTGCACTTTTGCACACTTTTTGATGGGGAGCCAGTGAATTTGGCTCAAAGCAATGGAGCTGCAAAAAGTGGAGGAAGTGTTGAGAACCAAGCCGATGGCAGAATTTTAAATGAACTGAAGACAGCGGAGAAGATAGTCCAAGATGGGGTGCCGCTCATGCTGGGCTGCTGCTGGGGAGAACGACGTGGGATCCCTGCGCTCTGTAAGCGCTTTCTGAACTCTGCGGGCTGCCTTGAGGGGAAAGGAGACGAAGTGGACTACACGCCGAGGGACTGCGAGGACCAGCAGGCTCGGTGCCTCACAGCTGCTGCCTCTTCCCTCGGTGTTGCCGCCCCCCCACCTGGACATTTCAAATACTTTTCGCGGCCCCCGCTCCGCGGGCGCCGCTCTTGCTGGGCTGCTGCTGGGGAGAACGACGTGGGATCCCTGCGCTCTGTAAGCGCTTTCTGAACTCTGCGGGCTGCCTTGAGGGGAAAGGAGACGAAGTGGACTACACGCCGAGGGACTGCGAGGACCAGCAGGCTCGGTGCCTCACAGCTGCTGCCTCTTCCCTCGGCGTTGCCGCCCCCCTGCCTCCAGCGATTTAATCTCGCTACTATTCCCGCGACGCGGGACGCGCGCGGGATATAGCCCGGGGCTAAGCCCGGGCAAAGGGTGGGCCCTCTATGGCCCTCAAAGGCCGGATAAGGACGGGACGGGACGGGCCATACCCTTTGGCTGTCACATTGTAGGCCTACCATCAAGAGGGTAAATACCCCCCCTATTCGTTCCGTTTCTCTACTTGTGGTCCTGTTCATATATCGCATCCCTATTTTTCTTATCTACCATGACTTTCAAGGGGGACCAGTCTACTAGCGTAGGCGGCTTTGGGCAAATGCCCTCCCTGTTAGACGAGTTAAATCTTTTATGCAATTCCAACTATGCTTCCTTGGAAACTCCCCCTCCGCCCAAAAACGCCAGTACACTACCAGATAAGCTTACACTTCTAGATGCCCCCATATTTTTTACCAAAACCTGCAGCCCGATTACCGTAAGTGTTGTACCCCCCCTGGTTCCATCGGTGAAATGGAAACATAAAGGTGCCATTCAAGGTATAAACAACCCTAAAACTCAAAAACTGTGTTTAAACACACCCTCCGCCAATTCCCCAATGATCCCGTCGAATGTTGAGAATCCAGAGGCTCTAACACCTCCTCCCCACTCCCACATTCTACCCCTTATCGAACAATTGGTAAGCTCTTTGATAGCACCGCTGCTTGAAAAAATTAACATGTTCGGGGATAGGCTCTCTAGAATAGAGAAAGCCATCAAATCAAACCCGTGGGTTGATATATGCAGTGACATATTTAACCACCCTATGTCACCTCCTACTCACCTAGTCTCTAAACCCCCTGCGGAGGACAAAAGGCGTCAAACACAACCTGCTGGCCCTAGTGCATCAGGGCAAAAAATAGCTAAATACCCCGCCAAAGCCTCCCTTCCCCAGACGACCTCACCTGGAGCAGGTCAGAACAAAGTTAATTCTATTAATCTACCACCAGAAGCGGCCCCATTCGTGTGCATCCTTGCGGGTGTACCTGCTCTCCAACCTGGAAAAACTGAGAGACAATTTGACTTACTTAATAAAACCAAATTCTGGCTGTCCAAAAACAGGCCACTCCCTCGTAACTTATATGGAGCAATAAGGAGTGTTAGAAGGGTGGGTTGGTTGGGCTCCCTTCACAAAGATCTTGCTGGGGACTTGATACTTGTGAGATTCAGAGACAGAAATATTGTCCCTTACCTAAAAACTTTGCCGCCTCAAGTAAGAGACGGCCCAATATCCTTATGGGACTTACACGACTTTTACCCCAAATTCCCCAGTTTTCCTCCTCTTCCGAAATCTTACGCAATGTGGTAGGACACGTAAAATCGCATATGAACTCATTTGATCTGGAGTGGACAATTCTCTTATGATGGAATCCCTATTTTTACTGTATTTTGGTCACTTTAAGTGTTCCTTTAATAATCATGGATTGTTAAGTGTATATTTTATGAACTTTTATGGTTTTGTATCACAAAAACCGAATAAAGTATATTTGATTTGATTTGATTAGTCCAAGATGTCATAATCTAGACAAGAAGTGATGAGGGAATGAATCACAGTTTTCTTGGTTGTCACAGGAAGCAGAGGGATGCTTTTCCCAAGCATTGTCTAAACAGCAAAGCAGTAACCTGTAACATGATTTATCTGTTTGAAGAATGATAACTTATCCATGATAAAACCTAGATTTTTTGCAAACTTGCCTGGGGATGGACGTAGACTCAGAACTTTGGCCATAAGGAGAGATTCCAGTTGAGAGGTTGTTGGTCGAACAGGACTACCTCCGTTTTGTCACAATTACGTTTTTTTTTGTTTAACTTTGTTTTATTCATTTTCAGGTGCATCAGGTATGGTACATTACAATAAACATATGCCGTTTTCGAACTCCCAGCATCCAAATACCCTGCCCCCCCCCGGTACAGAGGGTTTACAGGCTCGAGAGACTTATGGAAGTAATATGTCCATGAGGGCATGTTCAGAGCAGGCATCAGCAGTCTGCGTACCCAACCACCCCATGAATTGACAACGTCCCCACCCCCACCCCCCCAACTCCTCCCCGCTCGACCCCTCCCTCCCCTACCGGTGTGTCGCTTCATTGCCTTGTGGAGGTGCAAAGACAGAATAGAATACCTGCGCTGTTCGAATCATTTGGGGGTTTTCCCTGTGGGAGATGTGTCTGTAAGCCGCAGCAATCTTAGGTATTTTGGGCATGTGATTTCGTTGAATTCTTTGGCTAGCTGGGTAAGGAAGGGCTGCCAGATGGTAGCAAATGACGCTGTGGATTGCGTGAGAGTTGCTTGAATCAGTTCCATGCCCAATATATACCAGATTCTATGGAGCCAGCCTGTGTGTGTGGGACGCCTCGAAGTGCCCCAGAGCGAAAGGATATGCTGAACTGCAGCCCCCATTGCTAACCCCATTTGTTTCCCTCTGATCGACTTTAGAGGGAATGTGAGTGCATTTGGGAGCCCTAATAATGTATAGGCTGGGAATCGGGGAATCTCTGTGTCGAAGTGTGCGTTTATATCGTCCAGAACTGCCGTCCAGTAGTCTGTCACCTCTACGCATTCCCACAGCAGGTGAGTTAGAGTCCTTGTTTCGTCACAGCCCCTCCAGCATGTAGGGCTGCGGTTTGGATTACCTTTATTTAGTCGGGCTGGAGTCAGGTACCAATAAGACGTGATCTTAACTGCTGGTTCCCTACCGGCGTGTTCCTGGCCGTGTGGTGGGCACTATGGTATATATCGCGCCATTCATTGTCTGTGAAGCTTCTCCCCAGCTCGGTTTCCCATCTACTCTGGCCAGCAGAGCGAAGTGGGAGCGGCGATGGGCTGATCATTTTGTAAAGGTCTGTGATCGCTTGTCTGTCGGTCGTTTTCGTGAAGGGCCATTTCTCAGAGGCCGTGAGTCGCCTGCCCGCTAACGGCCGTGTTTCCGGCTCCATCAGCCAGTGTCTGCTCTGAAAATACTGGTAACACGATGGTGCAATTAGGTTATACATCCCTGTTAGGACATCGAGTTGGATGAAGCAGTCTAGGTCAAACAAATGTCCCGCAGACCTGCAGTCAGAATTTCCCCACTGCTCAAATGCCTGTGGCTCCATCCCCGGGGCGAAGGCAGGGTTGTCACAGAGCGGTGTGATAGGTGAAGGGAAGGTGGGGAGTCCCCCTCTGACCGCAACTGTGTCCCACACTCTTATAGTGCGAGTGATGGGTGACTTATTAAGGTATGCCAGCCTATCCCAGCATTTCAAAAAGGAGACCTTCCAAAGTGACATCCGGGCCATCGCTCTGTCTTGGAAGAGCCATCTCTTCTCTGACTTGGGGCGGTTCCATTCTAAGAGATAGTGTATCTGTGTCGCCTGGAAATACCTCAGCAGGTTAGGAATCCCCAATTCCCCCTCCTGTGGAGACCGTTGAGCAAGGTCTTTGCGCATCCGTGGGCGCTTCCCGGCCCATATGAACTGCTGTATTGCTTCTTGTAATTTCTTTAGCATTCCTAGTGGCATAGTCACAGGAATGGTCTGGAACACATATAATACCTTGGGTAGCAGGGACATTTCGACCGCTGCTACACGACCCAGCAGTGTTAGCGGTTGTTGCTGCCATCTCCTCAGGTCTCCCTGAATTTGGGTGTACAGATCAGAGTAGTTCCGGTCGACGGTCTGCATAGTGCCCGGTGTCAGAGTGATTCCCAAGTATGGGATCGAGGTGCGAGATGACAGTCCCCCATATGTAATCGATCCGCCAACGGACTTACAAGCGTTACGTCCTAACGGGAGGATCATGGATTTCCCTGTGTTAAGTTTAACCCAGATACTTTCCCAAAAAGCTGGCACGGACTGTTTGAGATTGTCCAAAGCCGCCAAGATATCATCGGCGTAAAGGCTGATGGTGTGTGGCTCGCCCCCGAAGGTGATACCAGTTATATCAGGATTGTCCCAGATTCTTTGCGCAAGCGGTTCTATGTAGATCGCAGATTAAAGGAGAGAGTGGGCACCCCAGTCTGGTGCCCCGCCTGACGTCAAAGGGTTGCGAGCCAGTGCCGTTGATGCGGTTCGCTGCCCGGGGTGCATCATAGTAGCTGGCGACCAAAGCCCTGAAGCGATCCCCTATTCCAAATCGCACCAGAGCCTTATCCAGAAAGCCCCAATCCACCCTATCAAACGCTTTCTCAGCGTCGTCAGAGTAGGGCAGCATCGGAGTTGTTGAAGTGGTCTTTATCGATTACATGTAAGAGGCGCTTGGTGTTGTCGCTGCACTGCCTATTGGGAATGAATCCCGACTGATCGGGCTCTATGATGCCCGGTAATCACGGTCCCAGTCTTGCCGCCAGGATCCCCGTAAAAAGCTTAAGGTCGAGATTGAGCAAGGATATGTGCCTGTAGTCGGCACATTGCGTAGCGTCCTTGCCCAGCTTAGGCAGTACTATGATGTTGGCCGCCAGCATGTTGGGGGGAATTGAGCCTGGCCCTTGAAAGGAATTAAATAGCTTGGTCAGGAGCGGCGCTATCAGGGGGCAAAATGTCTTATAAAATCCGGCGGAAAAGCCGTCTGGCCCTGGTGCTTTCAGAGGCTTTAGGCGTGCTATCGCGGAGATCATTTCCTCCGTCCGGATAGGAGCGTCTAAGGAAGCGGCACCTGCCGCATTAAGTGCAGTGACCGCCGCCTCGTTAAGGTAAGCGTCCCCCTTAGTATCTAGAGATGGATCTGCACTGTAGAGCGAGGCATAGAAGGCCCGAAAGGCTTCTGCTATTTTATCGCCCTCTTGAAGTGCTTGCCCGTGTTCTCCCTGGATAGAGGTAATTTTAGACCTTTGGACTCATGCCCTGAGCTTGTTCGCTAGCAGTTGCCCAGTTTTATCGCCTCCCACATAGTAAGTGTGTCGCAGCCGAAGGGCTGCGTACTCCGCGCGATCTAAATCCAGTCTTGCAAGCTGCGCCCTGGCCGCTTTTAGCTGGCGCCATATCCTGGGGGCCCCGGTGCGGCTATGTACTCTCTCTAGTTCCAACACTTGCGCTGAAAGCGTCTCCCTTCTTTCTCTACGGTCCTGGGCCTCAGCCGCCGATATCGTTATGAGATCTCCTCGCACCACCGCCTTAAGTGCTCCCCATACCGCTGTCACTGGTACGTCAGATGTGTTGTTAAGCATAAGGTATTCAGTGATGTGTTTGTGCAATTGTTGTGTAACCCCTTTTCGTTGTAGAAGGGTCTCCCGCAAGTGCCATCGGCCTCTCTGTGTGTTAATGTGGGGGACGCTCATCGAGACTGTGACCGCATCGTGGTCTGAGAGTGCAGCTGGGACAATGTCTACATCTGTTACTGTCGCGGCGAGATCAGAGGACCCCACAAAATGATCTAGCCTAGCATACGTGCATTGCACAGGAGAGTAGAAAGTGTACTGAATAGCGTATGGGTGCGTCTCTGTCTTGGTCCATCACAAGGTTAGGATCACCGCCCACTAGTATGTATTGTGTCGGGTAAGCAAGGGCATCTGACAGGGCCCCCTTAAGGAAGGTCTCTTGCCTGTAGTTTGGGACATATACAGACCCGATGACCAAGGACATGCCCCCCACCCGCACATTATAAGCTAGGAGCCTGCCCTTAATTTCAGCGACCTTGTCCCCCACCTGGCCTTTAAAGTGTTTAGCGAACAGACCGGAGACCCCCGCTTTCTTCTCAGTAGTGGAAGAGTAGAATTGATGAGGGAAGGCTCTGGAGCACATTCTGGGCCAGTCCCTAGAGAAGAAGGTGCGTTTCCCGTAACAAGCAAATCGAAGCACACGAAATCTCCAGGTATGACAGCATGGCCTGACGATTACGTTCAGGGTAATGACTCTTAGGATGGTGTCAGACATAGTTCCCCCTACTGTGGAAGGTGCAAATTCCTGGGGGGGAAAACCCTTTTCTGGCGATTCACATGATCCCCCCTATTGTGCGGCACACCGGTACCCTCCCCTCGCCCACACTCCCTCCCTAACAAATCCACCCCCTCCACCCCCCATCCCCAACAAAACCAACCCCGATCCACCGGCTCCACCCAGCCCCTCTCCCAACACCCACCCTTGTCCTGAACTCCCAGACCCTCCCCCTCCCCCTTCATCCTCCACCCTAACCCCAATAACGAAACCCCAACAAGTGATCATAGTCCCAAGCCTGGAAATTTGCCTCTCAGGCATGTGGTGAAGTTACCTGGTCGAGAGTGTTGCCGTGGTGACCTCTTCGGCCACCCGCCCTCACCCCCCACGGACTTGGCTTTACTGTAGTGCTGAAGAGTTCCCATCTCACAAGCAAATCAATCCGTTGGTGACATGTCCCTGGACACCTTTTGGATGGCCGAGTCCCGTTCCTGTGATATGGTGGCTGAGTCTGGTTTCAAGTCTGTGTTAGGTGAACGTCTGCAGTTTACTCTTTGCCACCCTCCCCTGGAGGATCGCAGGGAGGGCCCCGGAGAGGCGGGACCCTCATTGTGTTCAATGCCCAGCAGGGCGCAGGTGTCCTGATGAGATCTCAGCTTGTGCACTGTACCGTTCCACTTGAAAATCAGACGAAAGGGATGGCCCAAGGAATATGGGATCCCTGTGTCTCGCAGGAACTCCGTGGCGACTCTGAACGCTTTTCTCTTTTGAAGCGTGATGGCTGACAGATCCTGGTATAGTGCCACTGGGTGACCCCGATATTGAAGAGGTTGCTTCTGGCGTGCTTCACGAAAGATCCTCTCTTTTAGTGGAAATCTGGTAGAAAGGCCAGAATATCCGGAGGGGGTGCGGGTGCTCGCCAACCCTACTCTATGTGCCCTGTCACTTCGAATGTTGAAGTCCGCAGATTCCCCCAGAATATCCCGAAACAGGTCCTGCAAGTAACCGGTGATGTTCGCTCCTTCCTCTTTGGATCGGACGCCTTGGACCCGAAAATTGTTGTGTCTAGATCTATTTTCTAGATCCTCCGCATGTGCCTGCAGATCTACTTGTTGATCCCGGAGGTGGAGGAGTTCTTGCTGGAGCTGTTCAACTTCATAACTTCTGGTCTGATCCGAATCTACGGCGGCCGTCACTCACTCGCTCAGACTGTCCACCTCACAGCATATCTCTCGGACCTCCCAAGCCACCTCCCGTTTTAGCATGTGGAAGTCTTCCCGCAAGGAGTTGAACAAAGTTTCCAGGAATGAATTTGTGATTGGCACCTCCCTGTCGTCAGTTTCTGTGTGTTGCTTCGACGCTGCGGGGGAGGGAGGCCCTCTATCTCCCTTTGGTGGGCCCTTAATGAGCATGTCGGTAAGCGTGCGCTCACCCTTCTTCCTCGTGCCGGCCATGCTCTGCCGCCCCATGCCACTCCTGCGCCCCCTTTGTCTGTGCAGGCCGCTGGGGACCAGACTCTTGTGCCTAGGCTGAGGGGGAGCTGCGTGCAAAGCCCCCAGACATTCCTCAACGTCGCCATTGAAGTGTTGTCCCTATAGGCCCCCGTCTCGGCAGCGCTCTCTTCCGCCGGCTCCCTCTCGCTTGCACCTAGGAGCTAGGGGTGGCCGTGTAGACCAGGGGTGCTGTGCAGGGAGCAACGGCTGGGCTGCCCCTGTTCTCTGCTACAGTGCCTCAGCAGATGGGGGGAGCCATCACCCCCTCCAACGTCTCTGGTGTTGAGCCTCCTCTGTCGATGTTGTCAGAGCCCCGGGGGTCAGTTTCGTCACTGGGGGCTGGTGCTGGCGGTCTAGAAGCGTCGAGGCCCCTGGTACAGCTAGCCTGTGAATGTCTCTGGAGGGCCACAATCTACCCCTTGTTGCTGGGTAAGCTGCTGAATCTATGGCGGTGAGCAACCGGAGCACGGGGGGAGTAAGTCCGCCGGGAGTGAGACCCCTCTAAACCCTCTCTCGCGCATGGCCCGTCTAGTAGTTCCTGTGGTTCACAAACCGCATGGGGAGTGCCTGATACGGGAGAAGGTCGGGTGAGGGCCCGTGGACCCCCCGATCGTGTCTCTCAGGTGCGGGGCGCGTGGATACGGCCCCTAGAGGCAGCGCCTCCTGCAGCCCAGTCAAGTGTGCTGTTGGAGGGGGGAATACAATGTGGTGCAGTCTTATGCGTAGCCCCGATGCCTGAGGCGCTTGCAAAGAAGGGGGGACTCCCTTGACGTGGCTCTCCACTGCAGGGCTCACGAGTCCGGCCACTCGCGGCAGCACTGACCTCATCTCTGTCTGGAGTACTGCCGGCGGAGGGGTGCAGTGCGGCGCAGACCCCTGTGTAGTCCCGGTTGCATTCGTGGGCAGGGGGCTCAGCAGATGTTTGTGAAGGGCCCCCCTATGGCGTACAGGCCCGCACCTCGGACCCCCGCCCCCATGCACAGTGTGACACAGCTCGCAGCCCCGGCGTTGAGGGGTATGCACAGGCCCTCTCCACTTGCAGGCCTCCCTGTGGTAGTCAGGGGCTCGGCACATCCCACAGATCAGGTGTGCTGCCTGTTCACAGTGCAGGTTGCTGATCCAGGTCTGCCTCTCGGTGCCACCAGGCCAGCGGCGAAGCCCAGTACTTCCGGTGCAGCGTTTTCCCCGGCCTCTCAGCACTTTTTCGGTGCGTAGATGGGGTGGATGTCGTCTGTTTTGGCCGGGAGAGGAGAAACGGGCAGAGGAGCATTCGGAGCCTGCGTCCGTCTAGCTCGCCATCTTGGCCACGCCCCCACAATTAAGTTTTAAGGCAGTACTCCCTCATCCAGTTGGCCACTGTCCCCTCATGCAAATATTGGCTTGAGTCAGTGCAGGGTTTTTGAAGATGAAGAGAATTATCTGGGTGTCATCAGCACAGGACATTATATAGAGGCTAAATAAGTGAACCAAGGCAGCCAGAGGGGTAGCATACACGTTAAATAATGCAGGAAGTAATTGATGTTCCTTGAGGGACACCGTAGCTCAAGTTGGTAGGTCCCACAGAAGAAGGGAAGAACAGAAATGTTCTGACAGAAAGGACAAGCCAATACATTTTAGGGCCTGCTTTAAGACAATTACTTCAAAAAGTCTATTAAGAAGGATGGAATGAAAAACCATACTAAAGAACAAGTCACTGGCAACCATTTTTGTCAGCACTAGTGCTTATGCTGCAACATGGTGGCATTGTTAGCCTAAATTAGAGATGAGCATTGAGAGGCATTGAGAAGGCGAAGATCCAAAATAGGACAAAGACCTCAGTCCTCCATCAGCACAAGGAAATAGCGAGACTGATAACCTCTCTATGGCTCCCTTGGCCAAAGAGCTTGCACCTTCTGCCGTAAAATGGTCAGATGGTCCTCTGAAAGCTGCTCCTGGTGGCTGGTAAAGTACACTGAAAAGGAATGACAGGTCGTAGCCCATTGGACAAATTGAAGAATCAGTCTGTCGGATGTAATCTTCCGTCATACCTGAAGGAAGTGGCAGATCCTGCCTACCTGCCAGATGGCTTTGTGCCCCTCGAGGTATACTGGAGAGGCTGCACTGCCCCGATAGCCAGGCTGTCTGTTGAGCCCATGTCCAACCTCAAAAGGGCTGGGACCTTAAGCTGATGATATGCCAAGTCTCTGGCGTATCCCCAAAAAGGGCAAAATTGCTGGTGGGATTGTCAGACTAGTGTTAAAAGAACCAAAGAGTGTGCATTGGTTCAGCTCTCATTAAAACACTTCAGGGCTGAGTCTGCCTTTTTGCCAAGCACGTGGAAAAAGTCAAAAGGCATATCCATTAGGGACGCTGGACGTCCCAAAGATAGTCTGTCGATCTCGTACATGCATGGTGCTGGAGCACCATGTTTGCCTCAATAAACCTTGCTAGTGTTGTCTAGGACAGTGCAGATGATGAACTTGGCTGCATCCCAGCCATCCTACATGCTTTGCGCCAAGGAAACCTGCAAGTGTTCTGGGACTGCAGGTAAGATCTCACCAACCATTTCCCAGAGTGCGTGGGTATAACGTACTAGGAGGCAGCTGGTGTTGACCAACCTCAAGGCAAAGCTGGCTGACAAAAACATCCTTTTTCCCCTGAAAGTTTTCCCTGTGTTTGGAATCCCTATCTAGAGGACTATTAGGAAAGGCATTTCACACACTACTGGTGGGCACATTCACCATCAGACTTCAAACTCTCAGGAGTTGGACACTGGTCGCCTAGCGCTGATCTATGGCAGCGAGCGACCTGGCAACTGAACAGAAGGCCAAAAGTGCCTAATAGCATACCAGTGAGGGCCTCGTTGAAGGGCAGGAGAAAAGATGGTGTAGTGTCTTGGTGAGACTCCACAATAATGGAATAGTGTCTGAATCTGATGAATTGCATATTGGCTGCACCACATCAGGAGCTGTCAGGCTTAGACTAATTAGGCTTCAGTCGAAAACCACAATAGGCTGTGGCTCCTCCTACAGTGCAGGTGTCTATAGAAACTCTCTCACCCATATTTCTCAGGGTCCACGGCTGCCAAAATCCAATGTATAATATACACCGGATCCAACCAATTCTCACTTTTCATACGACTAAAATATTGATCTTTTATTTTATTTTGTTTATACTGTTCTCTTATTGTTATTGCTGGTTACAAGTTCCTCCCTCTAATTAGGTTAGAATTCTTCCATCTGCTTATTTTTCAAGCTTCACCCTTCTGCTCACATCCCTCTGTGCCTTTTACTCTTTCACTTCACATTTTTGCCAAGGTTTCACCTGTTTTTTTTCTTGCTTTCCCCTTCACCCATTATCCATCTGTGCTCTTTTCACTAGTTTTGTCAATTTCTCACTTGTTTTTCTGCTTGCTCTCTCTTTCATCCCTTATGTGGTTTTGACCTTTCCACTCCTGTACTTGTGCCGTTTTGCAAGTTTCACATATATTGGTCCCTCTGTCGTATTACTCACACCTTTTCCCGCCAGCCCCCCAGTCCTTACCTGCTCTTTCTGCCTCTTCTTCTTGTGCCTCTGTAGCACCCACCCTCCCCCCAAGGACCTACTTAATAGCAGGCACTGCATTACCGCACCGCTTCTCACCAAAGGCATGTCAGGGGCGAGTCTGTCAGAGCCCATCAGCGCCCGTACACACCCAGCGCCGCAAATTCTGGTCCGATTATTGCCAGCGAAACCCTGCAGTGCTCCTTTCATTTCTCATGTAGGGACGCTTCTCCTACCACTGCTGCCGCACCACACACCACAGTAGGAGCCTTCACCTGCACCCACTCCCAGTTCACATGCAGCAGCCTCAACACACCCCACACGCAAGCACCAGCCTAACACCATACACTATTGCAAACACGCACCCAAACACTCACTCACATGCAAGCTTCTCAACCCAGCCGCAGCGGGGACAAAATCTCTTAAGCAGAATAGCTCAATACCCTCAGCACAGATTAACCTACCCCAAGAGACAACCTCAACAAGGACATCGTCAACAACTAGATCAAGAACTGTGCAGATGCCCTCGCACCCATCAAAACCAACAAGCACACAAGAACCAACAAGTAGGTCAGCTGGTGCTCAGAGGACCTTCGAGACTTCAAAAAACACTGCAAACAGCTAGAAAGGAAATGGAAAGCAATCCATGGAACCGCCAACTAAAGCACTCACAAGACTGCACTCAGACGTTACTACAAGCAACTCAGGACATCAAGAAAAGAGCACTAGGGGGGGCGTGGCCAAGCGGGCTACAATGGCATTTGTGCCGTGCTGAGGCTCCTGAGCAGGCGTACTTATGAGCAGCTTCCCGGGGTCAGCCCCGGTACAGAAACGGACTTCCAGGCACCGGAGTTCATGGATCATCTACTGGTGCTGCGGGCCCCTGCGGAGACGGACCAGAACGGCGTGCAGGGTACTGCCCTGGAGAGACTCTGCGTTGGGCGGTAAGATGGCGGCCGCCGTCCACGGGGCTCATATACCGTGCCTCCTATGAGGCTGGGGAGGCTGGACTGGAAATAATTGGGGCAGCCTGTGTGCCCAGCAGCGCGTACCACATTTGGTGCCGTAGTGAAAACCCCACATGCAAAACAGATCATCTTGTCCCTGCCGCGCAAGCTGAAGCGGCTGGGGACGAAAGAACAGACTCACTGGTTCACCACAGTTGGCAGAGACCGTGAGGGGGAGAAGCAGTAACAGACTGTGGCACCGGTCTGAGTTGCCCCCCTGGACCATAGACCACTGGAGCGCCGATACCACCGAGGCTGCCTGACTTTAAAATGGAGACCGGCGCTCACGGCCATGAAACCTACTAAGTGAGAATGAAGTGATCTGACCCGCCTGGGGGCAGGCCACGCAACCTAAAAGACGGGGAGAGGTGGGGGACCCCCCCCACCCCCCCGGGTGGGTGTGGTATCCCCCACCACCTAACTCCCCCCCCCCATCCGATGCATGCCTGACCCTAGGATGGCGGATTTCTAGGCTGCCTGGAACTCCGCGACGTGCTCAGCCCTCGCCAACCAACAACTCACTGACAGGAGCACGCAGTGCGGTCCCCATTGGCCCATAGGACATTAGGGAGTCACGCTGATCTTAGATGTTCCAGGAGGCGCGATGGGGTAGCCCAGAGCCACGCAGCAAACCGTGGTGCCAGAGATGGCGTCGGAAAATATGCCTCCATCCAAGACGGGGTCCAAGTTGGCAACGACCTTGTCCGATCTATCCATTTTGGACAATCTAGACCGAGTTTTGGCGGCCATCGAACTCTCCAGAGCATCTATGGAGGAGAGACTAGGCACTCTAACGACTGACATCAGCCTCATCAAGGATGACCACCGGAAGCTGGCCGACAAGGTCCACAATCGGGAAAAGATCAAGGCAGACCTGCAACCTACAGTCAAAGACCAACAAAAGAGGATCCGTGATGTCCTGTCCCGCCTATCTACCGCGGAGGAACGAATGGTGGACCGAGAGGGACGCTCAAGGCGCAGTAACATCCGGGTGCTTGGGCTACCGGAGGAAATTGAGGGGCAAGATCCGGTGGGTCACATGGAAGCATGGGTGAAATCCTTTACTCCAGCTGCCGATCGGTCGGCCTTCTTCTCCATCGAGCACGCCCATTGAGTCCCGGCACGAAGGCCCCCACCAGGAGCATCCACCCCCCATCTCCCCCCTCCCCGACCGATGCTGGCAAAATTCCTCCACGTCAGAGACCGGGATGCAGTACGCAGAGCTGCCAGACGATCGGGACCCCTCCGGGTCGAGGACAAGCAGGTGATGGTCTTTCCGGATTAGGCAACAGCAGAGATTGCTCTTCCTGGAAGTGCAACGACGGCTCCGGGCAAATGACATCCAATATTCCCTACTATTCCCCGCCAGACTCTACTTTATTTCTTACATGCGCGGAGGAAGCCAGGGACTGGGCGGACTGCACTGCCCGCAGCTACCCGGATCAGGAACTGAGCAGAGACAGAGACACAGGGCGCCAAGACCCAGGAAACGTCTTCCAAAAAAAGGGCGCAATGGCGAGAACACTTTGGCGCGGAGCCCCGCGTAAGGCACCCGAGATCTGGAGCAAATCATGCAAGAGCGCCGTGACACCCTGCGAGCTGTGACAGCATTACTAGCCTCGCCGCCCTTAGATGACATGGACAGAGCCCCGCGTCTGCTCTCCTCGGCGGGCGAGGACGGTAGCACCGAAACATCACCCAAAGGGGACTCGATTACTCTGCCGCAAGTCACTCCCCAGACAACAGATCTCATAAGTTAGAGGCCGAACAGGATGACACGACCGGGACCTCCATGGAAATGCTCTCTTAAGACTTTTGCACCACACTGATACAGTACAGCCCTATGGAGGGTGGGTCGGAACCCCCTCCGCAACTGCAGCCCTCCCTAGCTACACAAGAACCAATGTTCTGTATCGACCGGGGACCAGATGACACACACTGATCCTTCATAGTCCCGCCCCTGGACTGCCCTCACATACATGAACCGCCACCCATTTGTTCTTAACAGCTTGTTCATGCTCTCCCTTCTCCAGAGCGTCAGTTTGGACGTATCGCCCCGGCGATATGTCCCCAGTATTGGGACTGTTTCCTGACCCCAGTTCATAGTTCACCCACCCCATGCACCATGTCCTCTTCTTGCCTCCCATCTACGGGGCAGGGGCGCACACTGAAAAGTCCAAACAGCTTTACACGCAATACTCACCAGCTCGAGGTGGGGGAGGGGAGAGCCATTCCCCCAGGGTCCCAGAGCCTCAGGGCATAATGTCGTACCCAGCATGGCACATGCAGACTTCCAGTTTTTTTTTTTTTTCACAACCGTATTTATTAAGAGTTCATGCATAAATCGATACAGCCCTCCACAGTCAGGAGGAGACTGTCAACGACAGACATTGAAAAAGGCATAGCAGTGAACCCAGAGTTATAAAAAAAAAAAAAAAAAAAAAAAAAAAAAAAAAAAAACATACATACCCCAGTCCCCTCAGACTTCCAGTTTTTAACCCTAGATGTTCGGGGGATGCACACAGCCAGGAAACGTTATGCGATCTATGCGTACATTAAGAGACAGCAGGCACAGATCATATCCCTTCAAGAGACCCACCTCACTGAAGAGGAATTACGCAAACTTCAGAAAAAATGGCGCAGCCTTTTTTGTGCCACAACCTATTTGGCCTTCACGAGGGGTGCACTGATCTGGATCCGGCCCGGAGTGCCCTTTCGCGAGACAGGTAGGGGCGTGGACCTAGAGGGTCGTTACGCGTTTCTGGAGGGGTTATTGGATGGGGAGCCCATCCTCGTAGGCAGCATCTACGCCCCTAATGTGGATCAGGCACCATTTTCGGGAACCCTAACAAATACTTTGGCGGGATTCACATGCTCCCATTGGATACTAGGAGGAGACTATAATTGCTCCCTAGACCTCGCATTGGATAGGTCCCACCCCCCCACCACCTACTCCCCAGCCCACGCGCACATGGCCGCATTCTGTGCCTGGACAGCCCACTAGTCCCTAGCGGATGCGTGGCGGCACATTCACCTGACCACCAAAATCTACTCCTTTCACTCGACCCCTCACAACTTACAGGTCCGTTTGGATCGCTTCATGTGCACACAGTCTCTCCTTCAGCGCATCAAACACTCGGACTATTTGGGTAGGGTCATCTCAGATCCCGACGCACATATAGTATCCCTCACATGGCAGCCATCCGCTTCACCGATCCCCACTTCGCGCCTCCCCAGGGACTGTCTTTTGGACCCCGTGTTCCACCGCGAGCAATCAGACACTATTCACAGCTACTTTGTTGAAAACACAGGCACTACACCCACTAGGTCCCTGGAATGGGAAGCTTTTAAAGTTATCCTACGAGGGGCTTGTATAAGGCAAATCACCGGAGTGAAACAAACACTAGAGAGGGCGGTACTAAGGGCAGAACAACAAGTAGCGCAGTTATCTAAAGAGGAGGATCGACAGGAGCTTACCCCTACGCGCAGAGGCCAAAACCGTGTACGAGAAGGCATGCGCTGATCTTCAGCGTTATAATTTTCGTACATACACCACTAGCGTTCACAAGGAAGGGAATCGCGCAGATACTCTGCTAGCTTGGCTTATTCTCCAGGATACGCAAACACATCCGATTACAGGCATCCACAACGCCGTGGGGGACGTTGTATACGTGCAGGACGACATTTTATCGGCCTTTTTTTTTTTTTTGCAGAGTTTTATATAGCGGGAACTAGACCCGAACTGAATCAGGTATCAGAGCGCTTTACATAGCACCAGTTACGTTACATGAGGACACACAGTCGCCTTCCACGACTACTCATCCGAGCTTTACAAGGAACCGACCGAGGACCGGGGGAAACACATTCAGCACATATTGGCCACAGACACTATAGACCAAGTTACGTATGAGGAACGCACAACATTGGATGATCCTCACACACCGGCGGGGCTTAAATCCGCCATTTGCCGCTTAGCCAAAAACAAGGCGCAGAGACATGATGGATTTCCAATAGAACTGTATTCTGCATTCTTTCAGCAGCTGGTTCCGCAGCTGGACATAATCTTTCGGGAGGCATTGAAAGTGGGTCAACTCCCCCAATCAATGCGGATATCCGTGCTTGTAACATTTCGAAAACCCGAGCGGGATCCTCTACTCCGATCCTCCTGACGCCCTATCACCCTCCTGACGTCGGACTGCAAAATCCTGGGGAGGATTCTGGCAGATAGACTCACAGAGCTGCTGCCTAGACTAGTGCACATGGACCAGAGCGGGTTTGTCCCCGGGAGAAACACCTCCCAAAATATACATCGCCTGTTTCAGGTACAGGAAGATGTCCGGGACAGATTCCCCCGCGCGCATGCCTCGATCTGGAGAAGGCATTCGACACCCTGGCGTAGCAGTACCTCTTTGAGAAACTTCAACGGGTGGGCATTGGGCCCCAATTTATAGCGTATACGCGGCTATTATACACTAACATTACCAAAAGGGTTCGAATAGGCCGCTATATATCCTCTCCCATCCCGATCATGCGCAACACACGCCTGGGGTGCCCCGTGTCCCCAGTTATCCTTGCCATAGCCATGGAACCACTGGCGGTGAGGCTGCGGGAGGTGGGCGCACATTCGGGCATTCCACTGGGAGGTCGCACCCATTACGTCTCCCTTTATGCGGATGATCTCCTCATCTACGTTAGAGATATTACGGCAGACCTCTCCTCCCTCTGGTCCACGCTCACAGATTTCGAGAGGGCCGCAGGGTTATGCGTGAATTGGGAGAAATCCTCTATCTATCCCTTGCACCCAAATGCCCCACAACGGGAAATTCAAATAGGAGAGTCCTCGCTGGCATGGACGGGATACGCCCCACGTTACTTGGGTATCAGACTCTACCATGAACCCCGAGACCTCCTGGAAGGCAATCACTACAGAGCCCTCCGTGGTCTTAAAAGTCAAGTTGGTTTCTGGCGGACCCTACCCTTGGCCCCCATCGGGAGGGTAGCCTTATCCAAAATTATAATGGTGCCCCGACTGCTTTACTACTTCGCTAATATTCTGGTTTGGCCACCGCGGTCCTTTTTCCAAGAGCTAGACTCATTACTAATCTCACTGATCTGGGGTAGGGGCTGATGCATGGTGGCCCTATCGGCTCTACAGCTGCCTCGCGATAAAGAAGGGATGGGTACCCTGTCCTTTGAGGCATATTGTTTAGCGGCGCAGCTGCAGTGGATGTCACGCGGGACGGCACATCGGAACCTCGGGGAAACAGAGGCCCAAGAAGGACAGATAACAGTCCCGGAGCTGACACGAATGCTCCTTCCAGGTACTACTTCCAACCTGACTCACCCATTACTGGTCAATACGGCCAGAACCTGTATCATGCGGATCCCACTATATGTCCAGGGGCTCCCCGCTGTATTCCCAATTATTACCGCTGGTGGGACTCCCTAAAGGTCGCGAGTTCTACTCTGCGGGAGATCTCACAATCTGGACTGAACACCAGCTCACCGAAACGGAGGCCCTGTTCTCAGGCGGTCAATTGATCTCGTTCGCAGGCTTGACCGAGGGAAGCGGGCTTCCGGCTGGTCAATTCCTGCTACACCGGCAGCTGGTGGTGGACTGCAGACGGACCTGGGACCTAGGGGTTGGGGAACCCAAGACTCATCCGGTACTGCACACACTACTGCATATGGGGGCGGGTAGACACCATATCACATGGAATTACAAATCCATCATGGAACTAACACACGTACCACTGACGCGCTTACGGCTCCACTGGGAGGAGGACTTTGGCCGTGTCCTCCATGACAGTGCGTGGTTGCTAGCCTTAGGGTGCAACAAAAAGGTGTCCCGCAACCAAAGATTCAAAAATGTCCAGTTTAATGTGCTGCACCGCACTTATCTCACTTCGGCACAGCTTAAGCGCTTTTTCCTGACATCCCACTTCGAATGCCCCCGCTGTCACGCTCCGGACACCCCCTTTCTTCACATGTTCTGGACGTGCCCGGTAATACAATCCCGATGGGTGACAGTACACACCACACTTCAAACAGTCACAGGCCTCACGGACTTCCACACATGGGAACCATGCGCCTTAGGCCTTTTTAGGCGACAGAAACGCAAGAAGGTAGAGACCAAATTTGCCCTGTTGGCCGTCCTACTAGCAAAACATAGTATTGCAATGAACTGGCGCGCAGCAGAGGGTCCACCAATAGAAGTATGGTGGGGGCGGTAAATAAGTGGGCAGCGGCAGAAGAAGACCTTATTCGTCAGGATGAAGCTCGGGGCATACGAAAGCGTCCTATCTCCTTAGAATGGGCGATGCTCCTACACGACTTTAAGCAAATGCACACTGATGGCGCGGAACCCCTACAGGACACACAATCGATGCCCGGGCCAAGGGCACCCTGAACCACCTGTGCACCCTCCCCGCTACACCAGCGTACCCCCCCCAGCAGTACTCCGGGATCATGCACCAACGATCAGGATAGAACAGTCTGCATACACTGGATGGCAAGCTACGGAGTTCCACTGCATTTGCCCCCACCGCATGCGCCCCGCACCTCCTCCCCCCACGACCCCTTCACTCCCCTGGTTCTAAATCCCCAAGTTCAGTTACGATTATGGATTTCCACTTACCGACACCCTTTGCAGGGGACTATGGACTAGAGACTGACATATGGGTGGGGAATGGCGGCAACCTTGCCAACGACCGCCTCCTCGGTAACCCTCAGCATCCCCCATGGTTGGTGGGAGACTGCACCACAGTGATAGATTACCTCCAAGCCTACTCGAGGAATTCCCATGCTGCTATTTATCACGGCAATGATAATTCTGACTGTAATGCTGTAACAGTCGAGTATGGTATGTCTAATGTATGACATGTTTAAGACCGAAATCCAATAAAAAGGTTTATGAAAGAAAAAAAAGAAAAGAGCACTAGCTGACTGCATCGAAGGGAGCTGGCAACACACTCTAACCAGAATCTCCAAGCAGCTGCTACACTGACCTCAGACCATCCAATTCCCTGCAGCAAGACTAATACTCACCCTTCCATGCCACACCCACATCTCACCCCACCTCAGAGAGCTCCACTGGCTCCCCATTCACAAACACAGCAAAATTCAACTCCTCAAGCACACATACAACACTGGACCAGCATACCTGAACAGATGCATACACTCACTGGTCAGCCAGACACTTACACTCAGTCTCTCTCTCGCTTGCATCCCCACACTCGCGTTCACATATCCTGAGTAGGTGGTCGCTCGTTCTCCTACATCGCACCCAAAACATGGAACGACCTCCCACAACACATTAGAGCCTACTCTTCATTTTTGGAGTTCGGGAAGAAGCTGAAGACCTGGCTCCTCAAATAACTCCTCACAGGTACTACACGCCTACACACCTGTTCAAGTGTCTAGTTACCCTCACAGGTAATTAGTGCGCTATACAAAGCAATACAACATATAGATGCTTTCAGCATACCTTAGCTGCCTATCACACAAGAAAAAGCTACTTTACAAAACAGATTTAATACAAAATATAGTATCATTGGGATGATCAATCAAGGAATACTGTTGTGTGATGAAATGGCAAAGGTTGGCTTGCAAGGGTAAAAGTTAATTGGAATTAAATTCAGAAAAACAGTCCTAATTGCCCACAACACAGGAAATTATGGGTCTCACTTGACGCTCACTTTGATCTCTTCAAACCTCCGTGAGACACCTAAAACTTTGTTGTGGCAAGCAACTTCTCAATATGTCATTTGATGGTTGTGATTCACCCTGCTGTGCTACATGACCGATCTATCTGTCGGCTGACATATCCCTTCGTGTTCTACGGACTTGATGCTTAATTGTCATTTTCTTTATTTACCTGCTTACTTTTTTCCCCCCGCATGTTATGTTTACTCCATATTATGTTACTTCACCGCTTCTCGATTTATTATGTACTTGTACCATGGACTTTATCTGCTATTATTTGTTCTGTTCATATCACTACCAAACTCTCTCAATAAAAAAATTTTGTGAAATAAAAAAAAAAAAAAAAAAAGATTTCGTTCATTGAAGCGGAACAAGGAATGTTCTATATACCTCGGTTTAAGGGACCTTTCTCTAAGGTCCCAGCTTCTGACAAGGTCTTTTCCCATCTACCTAGTGACTTAATCAAAGAAGTTGCCTAGAAGGAAGAAGACATGTTTGTCACCATTTTCTACCTGTTGCTCATTTGGTCTCATAATAGGCATCTTGATTAGTAAAAGTTGCAATCCGCATTCTCTGCTGGTGCAGTTTAATGTTGATTGAGGACACTTTTTCCAGAGTTGAGATCAGAAGCAAACTCCACTTCTGGCTAATGCGAAGTGTCCGTTCCCTGAAATATGTGAGTTTTACCAGGTACAACTGTATTTGTTGGCCTCTTTTTTCCGGCTAACAGCAAATGTTGACATGTGGCCGAGGTTAAAATGTTCTCTCCCTGCTTTATCAATCAGATTTGTTCCATAAGGTCTTTCATGGAATACTTTATAGAGGCTTTTGGCACTGTTTACTAATAAAGTATAGTTAAAATCTGCCTGTAGGGCTGCAGCAGGGAAACCATTTGACAGCCTCAGTAAGGTTTTTCCGAATTTCCTTAGATGAGTTTTTTCAAGGGCCCAAAGCTAGACACCCATGTATGATTTGGACACCTATTTTTGCCTGGACCACCCTGTCTATACTTAATGAAAAGCAATTACCACGGAAATGAACAATCTAAAGGACTGCATTTAAGGTTTTCTATCTTTTTCAAACTGCCTTAGCAATATGTTACACTGTGGCTTATTTGGAATGGTGACACCTAGGTAGGTAAATGTATTTACTTCCTTAAGTTCTGTGTTGCTATTTTGGAAAATGTTTTTTACTTTCCAGCTTTGTCAAAACACCCTGGTCACAGTTTTCTGTGCTTTGATTTTCAGACAGTTTTTTTTGCTGTAGATGGCCATGGTTGTCAGTTGGGCCTGCAAACATTCAAATGCTAGGACATCTTGCGATGATTTCAGAACTTCTTGGTATGTGTAATTTAAGTGCATAGAGAATAGAAATTGTTATCAAGGATAGTAAGGGTGGTTCTATGCCCATCTCATACAGTTTAACCCAGAGTCACTGCCTGGATCGAAATAGAAAGCAGCCATGAAGTCTAAAAAGACCACGTATAATGACATTTTTTGCAGTACTTAACTTGTGAATTACATGCAAAAAAACGCGTATGTTGTCTATATTTAACATCTTTTTCTTTCGTTTGCAATCCACTCTTCTAGGGCAGTTAACATCATCATGGAGAACATTTTGGAATCAAAGTCAATAAGGTTGATTAGTCTGTCTGAAGTCAGGTTGATTTCTACCACTCTTTTTAACATGGAGATGCTCATGCCGCTTCTACACGAGTGGGGGCATGAAGTGATAAAACAATTTCTGTAAAGTTAATGATTAAACATTTGTAGGCAAAAAATGACAAATGTTGTGCTGGTATATTTGGTACAAAAGGGGGTGGTGATGGACGGAGCATCTGAATCAATCAAACACTCACACCCAGTCAATTGATCTGGGTTTAATCCATCACCGTTCTTTAGCCCACTCTGCCACCCCAGTTCGGACATGGCTATATGCAAATCAGTCTGACCCTGTGCCTCATGGGAACAGTCCAGCCCGAACTGCCAAGCCATGTCTTCCCTGGACCGGAAACAAGCTTCCGAGGACCGGTTTCTGGCATTCCAGCCGTCTTCAGCCCGGCTTGCTTGAATCCAGTGGCAAAGTGAGCAAGGGACTCACGTCTGAGCATACCCTGCCACACTTATGGCAGCCAAAAGCGGTACAAAAGGGGGTGGTGATGGATGGAGCATCTGAATCAATCAAACACTCACACCCAGTCAATTGATCTGGGTTTAATCCATCACCGTTGTTTAGCCCACTCTGCCACCCCAGTTCAGACATGGCCATATGCAAATCAGTCTGACCCTATATTTGGGCCTGGTGATTTGCCCTTTGCAGGTTCATTTACTGCTGTAAGCATTTTATAATGTCTATTGTGAACAGGTATTATCGTTATTTCTTGATTCTTCTTCAACTGTTTAGTAGTTACTTTTGGGTTGCGATGTTGATTACCATGCCCAAATATACTGTAGAAGTATGTTATCCAATCATCCTCTGAGATGGTAGTCTCAAGTGGGGTCCTGATATGCTACTAAGGCTTAGTTGATTCTTTGTCAAAAGGACTTTAGTACTTTATCTAGGGCCACTTGTGCTAATTAATGCATGTAGATTGAAGAGCTCCTTTCTTTTACTTGATTAGGGACTTACAACAGGATCTACCTTTTTTGGTTTCATCTGGTAAAATCTCTGAACGTATCGGGGCTTTTGAGAGATGTCCACTCCTCGTTAAACCAGCATAAGTTTTGGGAAGCCTTTGAGGCCATTTTTTTGTTGCCTCTGGATGTAGAAACGAGGAGGATGGCAGGTTATAGCAGCAATAAAACTTGTCAATATGCTTGTTCAGCATGTTCTCCAAATTTGCAGCAATTGGTCTGTTTCATCATTAAATCAGCCATTCATGTATTTTGACTTGCAGGGATTTTTATTCCACTTGACCCTGATGCAGCCTCCAAGGTTCCAGGAGTTGTTTAAATCCTGCCGGTCAATTTGTTGAAGAGATTTTCTTTCTCGTTGAGAACAAGGGTGTTATGGTCACTTTCAAGTTTCATTGGATCCTGAAATGTTCAACATGTACCACTTGTATGGTTTCAGGAAGATGCAATAGATTACTATGCATACACCTCTCACCTCATACATGGGTATTTGTGCTGCATCATTTTCATAAGAATTGAGTGCTGAAATCAGGCCTTCACTATAGCAGAAATGTTATAGAGTTAGTCCTTTGTGTCTTTTTCGGGAAAATTGTTTTTGACCGATAGGATGCCAAGAGTTGCTTTTAATTCAACAAATTCATCCATATGAGCATCAGTATTTATTTGCAGCAGGGAAATCAAGCAAGGTAATATCGCACATCACGATGTTGTCATGTACATTAGCCCACACTTTAGTGTTGAGAGAGTTTATGAACCATTCAGGTTATATGAAGTCCACTGCTGTTCCTAGTGTTTGATTCTGGTATGGTTAATATAGCAGGGACTCATTTGACAATCTTGCTGTGGAAGAAGTTTGCAAGGTTGTCACAGAGTCCCTCTGAGGGTGTGATGTGGTTTGTTGCAGTGGAGGGTTTTGAGAATTCCTTGACTATGTTCTAAGAGTTCTTTGATGTTGTTAGAGTTTGAGTCGATGCGTGAAGCTAGAGCAAATTTCTAATCCTCTTGCAGCTGTCAGTGGTAGAGGTTGAGGTCTGTCTTGAAGGAGGGCCTGTCGATGGTGTCCTTGCTTGTGCGCCATCTCTCTTAAAGTTGTTTACAGTATCGTTTAGCAGTTCTGAGGACTTCGGTGTACCAGCTTGCCTAATTGGGCGACCTTTTGTGTGGATTGTTGCAAATAGGGGTGATGCTGTCAGCGCAGTTTCTGATCCAGGTGTTGAAATATCTAACATTTTGGTCCAGGTTGCTGGAAGTGTTGAGGTGGGTGGTGTTGAGTGTATTGATCCATTTGTCCTGTGAGATTTTGCTCCAACTGCGATGAGGGGGTATTGAGTAGAGTGGGAAACGAGGTCTGTGGGCTGGTGATGTTGAAGTGGACAATGGATTTGGTGGTCCAGGTGAGTTCGGTGACATGGCTGTATTTGATGTGGTCGCTGGAGGTGCTGATGTGGTCTTGTATGTGGCTTGTGGTGTGTGGATTAGTGTTAGAAACCTAAAGAAGGCTTGAAGGATGTGTACCTGAATGCTGTTTTCCTACTCGCTCTTATATGGACGTCTTAGTTTAAATATCTTGTAGGCAAAAATAGCATAGTTCAGTTTTAACAATACCTACACCTTTTTTTAATCTTTATGCCCTTAGCTCTTTCTACTAAACATGCCCCATGCAGCTGGTCTAGCAGCGTGCATTACAAAACATATAACAGGAAAGCTGCTGGTTACAAGAATGCTAGGTTGTGGGGTTACCATGGCTATTCAAAGGAATGCTTGGATAGGGAAAACCTGTTTTACACAACCAATTTGTATCCTCCCTTGGTGGGTGTTAGCGGAGAGAGTAGCAGCGTGATGAGGCAATGGCTGGCCAGCTATAAGCCTATGACTTAGCCTGCCCGGATGTATCGATTTTGGATGTGGCAGGCGCTGGGAGGAGCAGAAGTGTAAAGAATGCAAAGTGATACCAGACCTGGAATTGTTATTGTTATTGTTATTGTTAATTCCGGCTTCTATAGCGCCAACTCACCGGCAGGTCTCAAGGCGCTTCTGACCGAAAAGGTAACAATTACATGATTGTCAGAAACAAAGAAGAGCAACATCATGTTTAGACCGAGCCCAACATATCCCTGAACAAAAAGGTTTTTAAAGTTTTTCTGAAACGGAGGAGATTACCCTCTTTACGGAGGGTTTCAGGTAGTTTATTCCAAATTTTTGGAATCAGAGCAGAGAAAGATCTCCCGCCTTTTGTGGCCAGCTTAAACCGGGGGCATACCAGGAGCTGGGCATCTGAGGACCTTAGTCTCCGTTCCGGATTATATAGCTCCAACCGTTCCTTTATGTACACAGGTGCTTGCCCATAGATTGCCTTATGGGCAATACACAGGCTTTTAAAAACAGACCTTTGTCCAATGGGCAGCCAATGGAGGCTCTGCAGCAGTGGTAAGGCATGGGATCGTCTTGGGAGTTTAAAAATAAGGCGTGCAGCATCGTTTAAAACCACCTGCAATCTACTGATCAGGATTTTTGGAAGGCCCAAGTAAAGGGCATTGCCGTAGTCCAGCCTTGAAATTATTGTGGCAGAGACTACGGTACGAAGCATAGACTGGGATAAAAGGGGGACTAACTTACGCAATTGTCTAATTAGACCATTGCAAGTGCCCACTACAGTGGAGATCTGACTGCACATTGAAAGTTCGCTGTCAATCTTGATACCCAGACTTTTCACCTTATCCGCTGGTGTGGGGGTTGGGCCTAATTCCTGGGGCCAATACAGGTCACTCCATGGAGAGCATGTGGATGATATAACTAGAACCTCTGTTTTTTCAGGATTGATCTTCAAAAGGTTCCTGGTCATCCAGCTCACAGTAAATCTTAGAACATCTTGCGCATAGGTCTGTGCCGGCACTGTGTTCTCTATGCTCAATAAAAGTTGGGTGTCGTCAGCGTAGTTAAATACGCGACATCCCATCTTTGCCAGGGAGCTTATCAATGGCTGCAGGTATAAGTTAAAAAGAAGTGGGGACAAAGCGGAACCTTGAGGGACCCCGCACTTCAAGTTCCCCACCTCCGATACCTTATCCCCCAACGAATGTAGTGCACTCTGCTACCACTGCCTGCACAGCCTTCTCATCTCTCCACAAACAAACCTGAGAGGTATTGGCCCAGAAATTGACGCGTTTCAGGCAACTACTCTGGGTTCCACTGCTCCAGCCTTGGGCGATGTGGTTCCGGCTCGGCTCCGTTAAACTTCAGGTTGGCGCAGCCCAGCCAAATCATCATACAGGGATCTGGGGAGCACAGATCACTTTAAAGCGTATCCTATTGACCCATATACCCGGCTGCTAAATTTCGAGGGGTTGCACCAGAACTCAGGACCAACAGCAGATGCGAACAGCTCCTAGGGTGCAAGTCAGTGCGTCAGTCCACACTCCTGTATGTATGTATGTATGTATGTATGTATGTGTCTTGTAAAGCGCACTGCTGCCCTGAGGCGTCGTTGCGCTGTAGACCGCTGGGGAACCCGTCCTGGCTATCCCTGTGAGATGGTCGCTACTGGGTATCTCCAAGGTGAAACCAGGCATCCCGGGCGAATGTGGGGGGCCGTTGTAGAGATGAGGCAAGCTAATGCCCAGAGTTGCCGAGTGTGATCCCTGGTTAGAGTAGGCACCGAGGCGAGAATTATCGAGTCCGCTGACCCTGGTCCACGACCCTGCCGCGTCGGGAATTGAACCCTGGTCCCGGGTCGTTCTCTGCTTCCGGGTCTGCCGCCTCTAACCAGTGAGCCACACCACTCCACTATAGCCGAGTGAGTCAGACACATGGCTTGCAGTTGCTGCAAGCTGGCTCCACTTTCTGCAGAGGACAGGGGGCAGTATAGGTCTATAAATTTCCTTAGTACAGAATCCCTCCCAGAGGCAGGGGTGAATTGTAGCTTGTCTGTTTGCGGTCTAATTCTGATATAATGCTCACCAAAACTCAGTGGAATAGATGGTCAGAAGTTACCCATGCTCCTCCATTTCTGCCATCATTTTCACATTAACTTGTAAAGTAGCAACTTGAAAATTATTTGGATTATGGATTGCAAATCCAGTTTTGATAACAATTCAAAATTTCTAAAATAAACTTCAAGTGCAGTGTGTAAACGAAAGAATTACATATAGTGGCAGTTGGGATGGAATGGGTATGAATAAGCAACTTGGCTTTCGTGTATTTACGGTTTACATTGTTGGAACAGAGCTCAGTGCTCAGGAACATAGATAATAAATTAATAAGAAAGGAAATTTAAACATTTCTGACAGAAGGGAACGCTAACCTATCTGTAACAAATATTCTGCAGCTGGAGATCATTTTCAATTCAAACTTAATGCATTATCCTGCTATCTACTGGTTGGGCTCAGAATAGCATCTACTTTACCCAAATGACATATCCACGTGCATGGGGAGCACCGGAGTTCAAAATGACTTATGAGGATAAAAGCCTGAAACCAACAGAGCAGTTGCCATCTTTAAACTGCATTTCCTTACACTGCATTTTAGTAAGGTAATGAAAAGGGTATTTGTAAGCAGAAATGGGTTAGACTATGCTACCATTCCTCTTCACCAGGAACATGTGAGGTTTGCATGCAAATCAAGATTAGTTTCATGCTGTTAAAGTACTGTTGCTGGTATTCACCCTTTTTTTCCAGCAAGGTGATTCTGTTCTAGTTCTGAATGCAGTCAATTGATTGTAAAGCAAAACATCCCCTTCTGTGGAGGTGGGGGGTGATGTGTGAGTAGAAGCAACTTTATTTCTTAATGCAATCTACCACACTAGATCCTTACTTAGACTGAATCTAAAATAAAGTTGTGCACAGTGAATACAAGAAACAAGGACTACGGATCAGAAATTGTGTTTGTGGGAGAAAGCTACGGTTGATGTTTTCTTTCTTGCGGTGTGAGCACCTGGTTTGCAGGAATGTACTTTTTACATAATGAGAGAAACTACTGTATGGACTGAACAATCCAGCATGGAATATTGGATCAACTAACAGAATTGTCCTCGGTTTGCACCACAAAACTGAAAAAGAGCTTTTGTGTTTCTCCTAACCCTTTAGCCCTGGCAACATAATACAAAGAGCACTTTGAATATTGCGTGTCTGCAGTGGTCTTTCTACTTTTGATTTGGGATCAGAGAAAAATGTGGTCACTCAACTGTTTAACTGGTATGAAAACGTTACTGCTTTGGCAATGAATCTTGTATAAGTGAGTATGACCACTCTGCCTGCATTTATTTGTACTAAATAACAAGAAAGAAAAGCCAATACTGATACATTATTCAAAGCAAATATTTCAAACCCAAATACAGACAACAGTTCAATATTCAGGACTGCTATTGAATAGCTGCTTATTCAAAAACGTTTTTCTTGAAAATGCACAATTTTAATTTAGTATTCAAGTTCAAAAGCAAAACATGAAAAAACAAAGGACATCAGGACACCAAATGGTACGGTAAAAACTCATCCAAACTAACACTCGTGAATCATCAGACATATCACATTCAAACCACTATCATTCAAACATTCAAACTGGATACCTCACACAACCTGGGGCTGGAATGAACCAGGTGGTAAAGTATAGGGTCTGCTCAAAAGTCAAAAAAGCATTCAATAAACTGACGAGTGCTTTTGGTGCTGCTTTGAATTGAAGACGCAGCAAGCTCGCCGGCGGTGGAGTTCGGTGTTTTGGACTGATTCACTCGTCCACGCCCAACCAACCCTTTTCCAATCATCCCTCCGTGCTGTGGCACTAGAAATTGCACGATTCTTTCAACCCCTGCACAGCAAGCCGACTCCATGGCATTAGTGAAATGAGGGCACCCCAACCTATTACTCAGGAGGTCACTCGTTGCAAAATGATATGAAAATTATTGCGACCCTATTGAATTACTAATGGTGCATTGTTTATAACTTTCTAGAATGCTTTTTTGACTTTGGAGTAGACCCTATACTTTACCACCTGGTTCATTCCAGCCCCAGGTTGTGTGAGGTATCCAGTTTGAATGTTTGAATGATAGTGGTTTGAATGTGATATGTCTGATGATTCACGAGTGTTAGTTTGGATGAGTTTTTACCGTACCATTTGGTGTCCTGATGTCCTTTGTTTTTTCATGTTTTGCTTTTGAACTTGAATACTAAATTAAAATTGTGCATTTTCAAGAAAAACTTTTTTGAATAAACAGCTATTCAATAGCAGTCCTGAATATTGAACTGTTGTCTGTATTTGGGTTTGAAATATTGGCTTTGAATAATGTATCAGTATTGGCTTTTCTTTCTTGTTATTTAGTTGATTGGGCTCAGCCTTACTGATTAGAGCCAACCCCTTTTGTTATAAATGCATTTATTTGTAGCCACAGCTGTTATACTCTTATTCAGTGAATATAATTTAGTAAACAAACTCATGTAATATGAACTAAAAAGCTACCTTCAATGTCAAGTGTTTAAGTGACCACTAGCAGACTGGTTCAAAATGAGGTGCCATCAGACAAGCAAGCACTGCGTTCAGGTTCCACACAAGGGGCCATGTGTGACATGGTGTAATGATCCGATCTGGACTCTCCAAACAGGTGTGAATGAGTGGAGCAGGTATCTTTTAACCTTAAATATGATATCAGAACTGCCAAATGTGCTATAATGGATGTATAATTACGTATGCATCCAGCAGAAGAAACAAATTTAGAAATGTATATTGCATGGAACTGAACGCAATATCTGGTTCTGCTACTGTATGCATCGCTTTCACTTCACTTCTAGCCTCTTACAGAATGATTAAGTATATTTGCTGGAAACTTAAGTAACCAAACTTTAGAATTTCAGGAACAGTGCTGCCAGGTTCAGTGACTTGGGCACTAACTTAACCCTAGAACATTGCTAAATTTGCTAGAGAACTCTTGTGCTTGGTCTCAACATATTCATAAAGTTGGTGAGATTGTTATGGTACATTATAATTTGGTAGTGGAAGAACCAGGGGTGTCTGGTCCATTCTGGTGCTATTGAAATTGGTGTCATGTTGGAAATGACCTCGGACCTGGGGATCTGGGTTCGAGTCTCGGTAACGACGCCAAAACCTCCTGTGATTCTGGGCAAATCACAATCTCTCTGAGCCTAAAAATGAATGTGTGTCCTCATGTAACGTAACTGGTGATATGTAAAGCGCTCTAATACCTGATTCAGTTCGGGTCTAGTTCGCGCTATATCAAACTCTGCAACAAAAAAAAAAAGCATAATTCTTAAACACCAATGGCTTTGGGAGGACGAGTGAGCAACTGTCCTTTAAAAACTGCTCATAAGGCACTGCTTTTCGATCCAGAATGCAGATTCATTAACATGCAATCCCTGCATTTTTGGTTTCTGTTTGTTGCATGCAAGTCAATTTATGGAACCTCCCATTCTCAGAATATGCTCAGAGGAATGACCTGATCTAATTACCTCATCTTGAATGTCTTCTAACTCGCTGCTGAGTTTATCTTTGAGATCACTGTGGTCTCCTTCCATGATGTAATGATTCAAATGAATGCTTTTCTTGATCACACAGTACTATATGGTCTGTGCATAGTGAAAGAGCGGACCGGTTAATCAAATCTGCTGCACTATGAAATGCTTTCATAGCTACACCAATTCTCAACAATGCTATAATGATTAAATCCTTCAAACATACTTCCCAATCTGAATGAAGCATCCATGGTGGCCATCACTGTGGGGACTGGTCTTAGAAGGATCTGCTGCTAACAGGTGTTTCCAGTACATCGGAGTAGAATGTTCTGCATGAGAGTCTCGTACTAATTAGAGCACTTAAGGCCCTCCTTCTTAGCCCTGGTGTCTTGTGGGCTTTGTGGTCCTCTCAGCCCCTCCGTGTAGCAGCCAAACATCAAAAGTAACACATTTCCTGCCACTCATTTGGTGTGCATGGAAAAGAGGAAGCCACATCATTGCCTAGAATAAGTTACTATCTGGTAACCATTAACCTCTTCCATGCGCATGACGAGCTGAGCTCGTCATGAGTTGCGCCGCTCGCATGCTCATGACGAGCTCAGCTCGTCATGTAACGCGGCTTTTCGCAAAAAGCCGCACAGCGTGAAAATAGCTGCCGCACGCATGCGGTTAATGGACTGACCTAATATGGTCTTTTAATCCAAATACAGGTGGTAATCGATTGCCCTTCTGGCTATAACCCAATAGGAGAAATCCTTCTGGTATAACCCAGTAGGAGAAATTCAAGTACTTGTTTCCATTAAACACTACCACAAGTCAGATTTCATCCCACTTACTAACGAGCTCAATAAACAAGGCTGCGCTTATCAGTGGAGAACACTGCATTAAGCAGAGTTCTATAACTGCTACAAATCACATCAATCTTTTTGCTTGCTCTATCTAGAAGGGACTTGTAGATTGAATTAATGGACCTCTTCTGGGACGTAGTGACATCATGGAATCTGGTACTGTACTGGTAGAGTCCAGGGCAACACTGATCTTTGAGTAGCTGGCATGTCAAAGGTGTTAGATCCTATATGTACAACTTGTGGCAGCACTAGAAGACAGAACTTCATTACTTACCTGTACTAATAGTTGTGCAGCTTCAAACTTCTAGATTCACATGCTCGGCTGTATTTTGCGATCAAGTGATTGGGTAAAAAAAACTTTTTCCAGAAATATATCAAATAAAGTTATACTTTTGGGTATCCTTGACTGGCAAAGCCAATTAGCATCCACTAATGACAACTGTAAGCCCACAATGGCCCAACAATTGGATACATTGATAGATTATTTTTTCCAGTGGTGGATTCTGAAACAAGAATAGTTTTCCTCTGAAGAGGGGTGAGTGTTTCCACCAAAAAACAAATCACCTTCAATCTGCACACAATGTTGTACAGCTTTTTGTTAGCATACCTAGAAGCTTATCTCATGGGATGAGAATAAGCGTTCTGATTAGGAGACACAGTCCGCAGATGTTGAGTCGTCTTGGCAATAATTACAAATCTGCAGTTTCTCTCCCAGAAAAACCAAAAGCAAGCCCTGCGTATTCGAAGATTATTCCAGCACTGGCGTGAGCAGTGACATCTTTGTTGTGTCTTTGATATATTGGGTGTCATAAGTACGTGCGAACTGTGTTAATGTTGCAGGAGGATGATGCTTAGTAAAGCAAGCTTCCTCTATTGGTATTTTGTGACCTTGGAATAGTATTGAAGCTGCTGCAACTAAAAATTGCATTATTTTTCAGCGCCATTACATTTTTGGGGGCACCAAAACTCTTAGTAAATTTTTCTGTGCCAAACGTGGTGATGCACCCAAGGGTTTCAACGAGGCTTTGAACGAAACTGTGTCCTTTTCCATTAGCAGTTGAGAAACGTTTTTCCAAGCTGGTTCAGATGTCTTTTCGACATGGAATTGAAAAAGCTTTTTTTCAGCAAAGCACGACTTGGAGCTTCTGCTCAGGAACCCTTATCTTTCTAGGTTAGAATACCCGAATCATATTTCTGCAGTGAGGCCAAAAACAGCAAAGCCAAAAGCGTCATTAAGGCATGTGTGTGGTTTTTATCACTTTATGTATGCCTGCATCCCTATGGCCTCCTTTTATGCAGGTTGTAGACTTTTTGCATTGTCCAGTTGAGAATTTGGTCTTGCTCATGTTACCTTTCATTTTACAGAACTGTACTTTGGAAGTCTTTGTTAATATTGGAGTTTTTGATTTTGGAGTGGGTAGTCTGATTCTACTGTGCAGGTTCAGAAAACAGATTACAATCGGTCTTCAGGCACAGCACCATAGCATTTGATTACCATTGTTTTTTTCTTCTCAGTTTTTATGGTAAGATTAGGGATTAACTGTGCATAAACTAAAACCGAGATTTAATATAGTCCCATTTAATAAATAACTTTCACACCTTGTGACATCGACTCAGAAGTATCAAGGCTGACACTTCAGCTCAACTTAAACATGGTTGTGTGCATTCTCAACCTCGAAAAAAGAGACGAACAGCATATACTGAACAACGGTTGAGACAGCCTCATAGCACTTGTTCCGCAGAGTCCATAACAGCCGAGGTGGAAATACCAGTCACCCACAACCGGTGTCCTGACTTGAGGATGCGATAACTAACATAAGGCAACAGTGCTTCTAAAAGCATTGGAGTAAAAAACAACCTGAAGATGGCATCTGCAGCGAAGAGGATTATGGCTGCTAACCTGTCTGCAGTCAACGTCCACAACAGATAGTTGGCAAAACATGCACAGCATGAAATCCACCATAGTGTCCTGCTGAAAAAAGTTAGATTACCAAACACAAGGATGGCCATTTCCACCCTGGTTGGAGGCTCTTCGAAAGCATAGCAGCCAAATGGAAGAAATAAGATTGTAGACTGGCAAAGGAGTCCTAGCCATGCAGGGAGCAGGTTGACAATTTGACAGGCAACCCTAGATACTAGCATGGAAAATGATGAATATAAGATCGGTATACTGCTTCACTTGCAGTTCCTCAATGGGCTCAATTTCTGGTCAAGGACATTGGATTCTAGCATGCTCTGAGGGAAGACGTCAAGATGGATGAAAAGAGAAGATAAAAGTATGTGTCCATTAAACTCTTGAAGATGGAAACAATATCGCTCTTTTTCTGTTGCCCATTCCTGTGCCTCAGACCACCTCCAAGGTTTCATAGAGATCAGTACCTGCCTATGCAGGTCTGTCCCACAACCGTACATGAGATGCAACAGGCTGCAACTAAATCAGGGAACACTGTCTGTACAAAGGCAGTCTAAATCCAGGGAACATTCGAATGTTTATGTAAATGGCATAGGGCATGAAGTCTCTACAATGCAGGTAAAACATCTACCTTTTAGAAGGGCACTTGCACACCCTTTGCAACCACTATAAAGTTTGAAAGTGATGCAGTGCCCCTCGACAGTGATTTACAAACTTTGTTACTAAGCAACTGAATGACTTATTCTAATGTATTATGCCCAATTATCCCCAACAGTCTTCCCAAACACCGAAAACACACTCATAGCTTGACAACAATTCTGTAGAGGTCTGTATCTTCACCTAAGACCAACAGATGCCAGAATGAATGCTTGTTGCTTACCCATGGCCTCCACGTGCCACAAACATTTCATGAAAGGGAAACTGGCGATGGAGATCTCGCTCAATCACATCTACCCATTTTGGGTCCCCTGCCATGATGTCCAGATCCTGCGAGACAAAGAGAGAGAGCAGATAAGAGATGGATGAAAACAATGAGAAAAACACAAAGAGCAAAAACACATGTGAGATTAAAGGAAACCATATGGAAAGTCAAAGAGTTAAGAAGAAGGTAAGCCAGTGCACGAGTCTGGGGGAACATACGTTAGCAGGAAGCCAAACGGGACATGAAAATGGCAGTTACCAGTATGCAAAAACAAGTGAGGTGCATGTGAAAGAAAAGATCACCTTTTTTCCCCTGTGTCTGGATGAAAATTCCAAATGACGGTTATCAGGTGAGAAAGAAAAGGTGACTTGCGTGTAGCAATACTCAAGGGCTTGAATCGAACAGCTGTTGAACATTATCTAGGTGGGGGAACCACTGGAGCAGCACATTTGTTCCACTGGTATGCATTTTTTTGACACCATAATGGTTAGACTGAAAAAGCGGCTCAACATTATACAGTTATCAAAGGGTTCAGATCCCAGACAACCATCTTGGTTTCCATGTAACCATCCGCAGTCGAATAAAGTTTCAAGTAATGTGGCGATCGTCACCTGGGGCGGGGGGATATGTCAGGTGGTGGGGGGCGAACAGGAAAGGGGTTAATGGGGGATGCAGACAATTGAAGCATCGTGCATGCTCCACAAGGGGTTTCCATGGAACGAGCGGAGCGTGTGGGCGTCTCTGCTAGGACCCACACACATACAACGGGCTTTGAAGACCTTAGCGCTGACCTTGTCTAACTTTGTGGTGCTCCTAGGCAACATTCCCACAGTTTACATTTGCACCCCAACTACCTTCCTTGTTGCGAAATGTGACCAAAGACTGCTTGGTTAATAGTAGTTATTCATATAGAACACATACACGTCAGATGATCTATTTGGGTGCCTGTTTAAAATCATTATGTTCCTGTACCTCTGGGTCGTAAGCGAGGCGATAAACGAAGGAGGGAGGCGGCAGTCTCTCAGGGGGTGTGGGCCTATTCAGCAGTACCCCATGGAACCCAGACGCTAAAGTTCTCATTTCAGCTTCACCAGCGGCACAAACTGTAAATCCAGGCAAATCTTGAAATCCTGTGTGTTTCAGTTTCCTCACAAGGGATTGGAAAGGATTAGAAACCGGTAAAAGCGCACAAAAATACTTCATATTTCACAGTCAGCTTTAACCTTTAGCGAAGGTGCACATGATTAAAAGACCTAAAACGCGGACATCACCACTTTAAAATGATCTTAGGAATTTTAAAGTAAGTTTAAAAAATACAAGCACCATACCTGCTAACTCACACGACGCCACTGTATGATACACCATACAGGCTCCCATAGCAGGGTCTCCGGGTGAGGAGCCGGTATCACACGGTGTCAGGGAAAACAAGCTGAAAACCACTGGTTTTCCAGGTCGTTTTCATAAGCTTTTAAATGCTCAAGTCTATTAAGGCACGTGAATACACCCCAGGACCTAGGCACCTGCCTCAGGAAGCTTTTTTGCTCGGAGAGACTTTAGTAGGTGAGTTTTCAAAGTGCTGCTGGCTGGCCTAGAGCTTGCGTTCACGTGAGAGTGCACGTGCGCAGCCATCGTCTTTCACGGGTCATTAGCACCACTCGGCCACACGTCTTTTGGCTCCTGCCATGTCACCCACCATCTGTCTCTTCCTGTCACGGGTCATTAAGTGCATGCTTCTTCTCGTCCCCTTCGTATGATGCTTTTCATCTCTCCAGACACCCCGTTGCATCCCTCCCTCAACCGTTCTTCCGTTGTATATTTGTAATTAATTCTTTGAAAAAAAGTATTTGCGCTATTTTATTTAATTTTTGGAACACTTGAGTTCATGCGTGCTTACGTCATCACACTTGCGCACACACGCTGGGGCAGAATCATGCTCTAACCTCCATGTTTAATGAAATTGTTTATTTCCCAGTCATTCTTTAAAAAAAAAAAAGGGTTTGGGCTACTTTATTTAATTTTGGAAACACGTGCGCTCATGCGTGCTTACGTCATCACACTTGGGCACACACGCTGGGGCAGAATCATGCTCTAACCTCCATGTTTAATGAAATTGTTTATTTCCCAGTCATTCTTTTAAAAAAAGGATTTGCGCTACTTTATTTAATTTTGGAAACACGTGCACTCATGCGTGCTTACATCATCTCACTTGCGCACACAAGCCGGGGCAGAATCATGCTCTAACCTCAGTGTTTAATGAAATCGTTTATTTCCCAGTCATTGAAGTAATGGCAGTTATCATTTCTACACCGTGCAGTCTGAGACAGCCAGCTGGAACATGAAACTGCTGCTGGTACAGTGTATCGTCTTTTCAAACTTTTGCCACCATGGCACCCCCAAGCAGACAGGATCGGCCAAAGTCCGGTGGTCCTCCACTCTCAGGCGGGATGGCAAGTGCACGCTCTACTCGTGCTGCTGTTTTTTAAAATCGCGCCGCTCCTCACAGAGTGCCCCTCGCCCATCACAGAGCGCGTCTCTTTATCGCTCTCTTTATATGGCACTGCTCCTCCGGTCTGTCAGCTTATCCTCTTTGATGTAGGAGTCTAACATCCGCCGAACTCTAGTGTGTATCGTGGACGTTGAGAGTTTTGGTGGGCGAGGGCAGATGTTGCACAGGCCATGGGAGAGGCAAGGCAACGTGAAATGAGCACACAGGTGCGAAGGGATGTGTGGGAGATAAGCTTCAAGTGGTAGAAAGTGTATGTGTGATTTCGAGAGCAGCACATTACCAATGCATTTTTGCTGTGCTGATTGCAGAGAGCAAAATACACAAGATGATGGACGGAATGTTGCACAATGGCAAAACATTCATCCCCAGTCACAGATCTGGGCTTAATCCATCGGTATTTTGCTCACCAAGCCACCCCAGTTCAGCCATGGCCATATGCAAATCAGTCTTGACCCTGTGCCTCATGGGAACAGTCCAGACCGAACTGCCAAGCCATGTCTTTCCTGGACCGGAATCAAGCATCCTAGTACCGATTTCTGGCTATCAGCAGTCTTCAGCCAGGATAGCTTGACTCCAGTGGCTTACTGAGCACGGGACCCACGTCTGGGCGTACCCTTCCCACATAGGGTGAACAGCAAAATACACAAGATGATGGACGGAATGTTGCACAATGGCAAAACATTCACCCCCAGTCACAGATCTGGGTTTAATTCATCGTTATTTTGCTCACCAAGCCACCCCAGTTCAGACATGGCAGTTCGGGCTGGACTGTTTCCATGAGGCACAGGGTTAAGGCTGGTTTGCATATGGCCATGTCTGAGCTGGGGTGGTGTGGAGTGCAAAAAAACGATGGATTTAGGCCCAGATCTCTGTACTGGGATGAATGTACGACATTGTTCTGCATTCTGTCCATCAACTGTTGTTTTTGCATTTGTCACCCCGAGTGGGACTGGTATGCTCAGACGTGAGTCCCGTGCTCTCCACACCACTGGAGTCAAGCTATCCTGGCTGATGACGGCTGACAGCCAGAAGACGGTCCTAGGATGCTTGATTCTGGTCCAGGGAAGACATGGCTTGGCAGTTCCGGCTGGACTGTTCCCATGAGGCACAGAGTCAAGGCTGATTTGTATATGGCCATGTCTGAACTGGGGTGGTGTGGAGTGCAAAAAAACGATGGATTTAGGCCCAGATCTCTGTACTGGGATGAATGTACGACATTGTTCTGCATTCTGTCCATCAACTGTTGTTTTTGCATTTGTCACCCCGAGTGGGACTGGTATGCTCAGACGTGAGTCCCGTGCTCTCCACACCACTGGATTCAAGCTATCCTGGCTGATGACGGCTGACAGCCAGACACCGGTCCTAGGATGCTTGATTCCGGTCCAGGGAAGACATGGCTTGGCAGTTTGGGCTGGACTGTTCCCATGAGGCACAGGGTCAAGGCTGATTTGCATATGGCCATGCCTGAACTGGGGTGGTGTGGAATGCAAAAAAACGATGGATTTTGGCCCAGATCTCTATACTGGGGTGAATGTATGACATTGTTCTGCATTCTGTCCATCAACTGTTGTTTTTGCTGATTGCAGAGAGAAAAACAAAGACCAGGATGGCGTCATCAATGAAAGTTAGACTGGGTTTGATTGCTTCCCTCGCACACACGCTGTTCCACCGTTTGTTCCTCATTTGCTTTGCTCACTGCAACAATGATTTTTTCTATTTTTTTTAGAAAAGCTGCATACAATGAACCAGGGCAGTTTGCTTTTCTTTTTCTTGGCTTCAAACTTCTTTGTTTCGATGAATGCAATGATTTAAACGATGGTGTTGCTGTAAGTAGTGATATATATGGAAGAAACACGCCTAGACATCAACCAGAACCCAGGGATATTAAGATTATAAAAGACACATTATTTAAAAAGCAACAAATGTCGATGTTGCAACAAGGTCAGGTCTATATGGTTCCTGCACATGATTGTCTGTTGTATTGAGATTTTAAAGCCATGCTAGCCTTAAGCCTTGTTTTGGAAAGGGGCCCCGGACGGGTTTTTGTGCGGGTTACGAGGTAGCATTAAAAAGTGCCTCGTAAGTACTTCTCGGCACGAGGCCTCGCCCCTACTCCTCACACGGCGAGATTATTCTTCAAGTTGGCAGGTATTAAGCACAACATTTCAGATATTATGAGCTATATATACTTTCCCGCGTTTGTGGTTTTCATTTTAGAAGACAATATATGCAGGAAGCTACTGTAGCTACATAACAGCCCCACTAGGTGACACTGGTGGCTAATCTTTACACATTACTGTTCCTTATTCAGAAAGTAAACATTACTTCGCACTTTCGGTCCTTCCAAGTGCATGCTGGAGTCCTGCGTTTCTTCCTAATGCAACTAAATTCATAAAGTTTTTATTGAAGCCAATGCCGCCAAAAAGAGTATTCGGGGTACACAAATGAAGCCCGAGTTTATTTCCCTTCGGTCGATCGAGGGGCACGCGACCTGTCTGAAACAGACACTCAACCTTGTAATGTATGTTCCACGGCTGATTTTGCACTACAGTTCCACCTCTGCTCTAAATTAGGTAGAGGGTCAAACCTAGCACAACTCTGAGGTAACATGGAGGTAAAGCACAGCTGGTCTGCCTGCAGAGCATCAGCAGCAATCAACCTCTTTCCACCCTAGCTGGTATCCGCTCCAGGCACGCAGTCCAGCCTTCGGGCTGCCATGTCTCCTTGGAACTGGTGTGCCACCGAGACAGGTAACAACCCATACTTGTGAATGGAAGGAGGCATCTGTGCGCAAAATACCACTTATGGTGCACATGAACATGATAGGGTTGCTGTCCACGTTAAAGCGTAGGTTCAAGCAGTGGAAGAGTGACTGGCCAGCTGAAGATGGGCAGGTGGCGCAGCCCCGAGATGATGACGTCAGCTGGTGAGCTGAAGATGGGCAGGTGGCGCAGCCTCAAGATGATGACGCGGTACAAAAGGGGTGGTGATGTACTGTCACCGGTCCTCGGAAGCTTGTTTCCGGTCCAGGGAAGGCATGGCTTGGCAGTTCGGGCTGGACTGTTCCCATGAGGCACAGGGTCAGACTGATTTGCATATTGCCATGTCTGAAATGGGGTGGCTGAGTGGACTAAAGAACGGTGATGGATTAAACCCAGATCTGTTGACTGGGTGTGAGGGTTTGATTGGTTCAGATGCTCCGGCCATCATCACCCCCTTTTGTACCCCTCAAGATGATGACGTCAGCTGGTGAGCTGAAGATGGGCAGGTGGCGTCCGCCTTGTCGACATTGAGTTTCAGAAACTCAGCAGCATAATGAAAACAGTTCACGTGGGAAAATGTTTGGGGCTGCTTACTTTTAACAACATTTGGGTGTGATAGGCTCCCTGTGAGCATCAGGAGTGATACTTTGAGATCTAATATGTGCGACGATGCTGTAGTATTCTGAGTTTAGTGTTTATGTTACTGCACTTCTCTGCATCTAGCTACTCAGCCAGTGTGTGTGTTCCAGGTTAGAATGTGAGTGTGATTGACATGGATGGAATGCTTGTGTGACTGGTATGAGGGTTGGCAGTTGGAGTATGGGCTGAGTAGCTAAGAGGCTGCTCCTGGTGGGGCTGCTTGTTCCAGCATAATGCTTCCTGTAACTATCTATGGCTGAATAAACCTACTTCACAACTCTACCTCATCTGTCTCGGCTACATCATTTATGTATGTATGGACCAACATACTACAATATTCTTGGCGATGATCTGGAGACTTTCCTGCGCAAAATATGCCTATTTACAAGAGTTGGGAGTATCCTGCAACTGAAGTGGAACAAGCATCTATCATCACAAAGTAAGGAGTCACTACAAGCACGAAAAGTAGCCCCACCAGTGCCGAACACACCAGGCAGCCCCAGCAAAAGCGTGCTGTTGTGTCATCTCAGTGTCATCAACTTCAAGAAATTCGACATCAAAGCTGTCTACGTTTCTAAGATGAACCAATTCATTCAAAAATGATACAAGATGAAAAACCAACGTCAAAGCTCCCACTACTAATGGAGAATGTACCTAAGTAATCAAGGTAATTGGTGACTGCCTGTGTTTTTGATCTAGTGCTATGTAATAGACTCGACTCGTCTCTACATAGGATGTTGGATTTATAAATTATTTTGTGTTCTCCTCGTGCTAGCGCTGTACCTGTGTGGGAATCATTGGTGACTTTTTCTGCTAAATTACCCACTCGCGCTTTGACATTTTTATGGTTGTTAACAATACTGTTCACGGAGTTTCTGCAACATTAAAAGGAGATCGACATTGTTACTATAATGAGATTTTTAAAAGAAGTTTGATGACTTCGTGGTTGGCAGCAAGTTCTGGTTGCAATGACAGTTGTATTTCGTTTGAAAGTTCAAATCTAGCCATGTGAAACTGACCTTGTCTAAGGCGCGGAGCTCTTCACAAGGCTACCATGACGTCTTGGGTGTTCTGGAGTTTGATGCTGCATGTGTACGTTTTGCAGCAGGAGCGCGCCGTGAGCCCCCCGGCTTGCGTCACCTGAGCGTGCCTCCATCTTGGGTTTTCCACGAGCAAGCATCCGTCGGAGTCCAAGTCACCGCATTTTCAAGCAAGCATTTGGTTTGGGCAAAGTATTTTCCTTTCAGGAAACGGGACATTTTTACACCGGATTTTGCGCAGTTATGCCTCGGATGTGTTTCTCCGAGGTGTTGACCTTTCAGGGATCCTGCCTTCATAGTACTGTTTTGCCAGCTTCGCAAGCAAAGTTCTCTTCCGCCAGCAAGGTACTGTTTTTCAATTTTATGGTTTTGGCCTCGTGTGCTTGAAGCTCTGCTCCGTTCAACGTGGAACTCTTTATTTATGTTTTACCTTCATGACATCGTGTGTGGTACAGTTTATCATTGTATCGCATATGGTTTTTAGTTGCCAGTTCGTTGGGGAATTCAAAGCCTTTCTTCGTGCTGCAAAGTTCTTGGGAATGTACCTTGGAGAAGATTCTTCTAATTGTCATGTAAACCTTTTCAAGGGCCTGCTTTTCATCCCGGTGACAGGCACACCTATTACTATTGTTATTCTACTAGCATGTTTTCTTAACTTATTACTGTGGTTAATCTACAAGCATGTTCTTTTTAACTTTCACATTAACCTACGAGCATGTTTATTCTTGAAGAAATGTTTAAGTAATGTGTGTGCAATTTATCTGACATGACATTTCTTGTGTGTGATAAGGGTTCTCTCACCCTCATTTTTGTGTTTAGTTTAGTTCATGAGTTCTCTTACTCATGCTTGCGCAAAAGTTTTGGCTAAAGGTTCTCTCACCCTCATTTGCAGTTTTGGTTGAGGGTTCTCTCACCCTCATTTGCATCACTGTATCCCTGTGTTTGGGATGGGTTTAGGTTGTAATCCTATTTTTTCCTCATGTTAACCCTCATGTCTGGGTTATTGGGTTCTTGTCTTTGTTTAGGACTTTTACCTTCTCTACCTGTGTTGGACACCTTGTTGTACGTCTTGCGTGCATGTCGCACTGTGCGAATTTCTCTTTTGTGTCCAGTGTGTAAGACGCCAAGTGCATCACATTTTCGTTTGTGTGTAGTCATTATTTGGCTCACTTTGTCTTGTGTAAGCTGGTTGTGCTTCACTCCTTACCTATGTGTTGGTTTGACACATCGTGCTGCACCTTCTTGTGCCGCGTGTGTTCTCAGGTCTGTCCTTTGTAACACATTCATTTATGAGTAGCCTCATATTTTCAGTGTTCCTCACATGAGGAGTGGAATTTTGCCACATATTTTCAGTGTTCCTCACATGAGGAGTGGAATTTTTGCCACATTGTGCTGCACTATCTTGTGCTGCTTGTGTTCTTAGGTATGTCCTCTGTTACACCTTCATTCATGGGTAGCCCCATATTTTTAGTGTTCCTCACATGAGGAGTGGAATTGTTTTGCCACATTTTGCTGCACCTTCCCGTGCTGCGTGTGTTTTCTTGGGTTTGTCCCTCGTTACACCTTCACTTATGGGTTAGTCCCATGTTTTCTTAGTTCCTCTCTTGAGGAGTGGCTTTTGTTTGCCACTGTCTACCTTCGTGAAGACGTTTTCTTCACGTTAGGTCTTGCTCACTTGTTGTTTGTGAGTTCGTCTCTCATATTTCATTTTTCTTTTTCTTCAGTATTGAAGGAGGAGGATGGTGTCAGTGTTAGTATTTACTGTCTCCTTCTTCCTTCTTTCCTGGCTTTTGTCCGTTTACCCTCTCGTGGTGTGAAGTCCTTCTCATCCCTGGGTTCACGGATAAATATTACTACTGTATACTTTGATTGTGAATAGTTTTCTTCTTCGCTCTCTGGTTCTCTTTTGTTTTTCATTTCGAGAGGGAGAGGATGTGTAGTATTCTGAGTTTAGTGTTTATGTTACTGCACTTCTCTGCATCTAGCTACTCAGCCAGTGTGAGTGTTCCAGGTTAGAATCTGAGTGTGATTGACATGGATGGAATGCTTGTGTGACTGGTATGAGGGTTGGCAGTTGGAGTATGGGCTGAGTAGCTAAGAGGCTGCTCCTGGTGGGGCTGCTTGTTCCAGCATAATGCTTCCTGTAACTCTATCTATGGCTGAATAAACCTACTTCACAACTCTACCTCATCTGCCTCGGCTACATCATTTATGTATGTATGGACCAACATACTACAGATGCCTCACGCGACAAGGTGTCAGAGGAAGTGTAGAGGCCCGGCTTGAATTACTAGAAATTACTAATGAGGATGGATACTGATCAGTTTGTGGTGTTTAAAATGCGGATAGTTGCAGGTGAGCCTGTTGACCAGGCTGTCGTCGAGTGGTGTCACACACAGCTGCCATTCTAAGGAGGATAAGCATTTGGTGCAATGCCAGCCACGAAAAGGAATTTTCCCCAGACTTTGACCAGGGAGGTCTGCATGGCGTCTAGGGCAATAGCCAGATTGTCAGGGGCCAAGAATGCTCGTGGCTATCAGATAACTGGATTTGTTGGACCACAGGTTGTTCCAGAACCCAGTAAAGTGGCAGATATGCCTTGAACCCGTGGGAAGTGACGGGGGAGGGCTAAAATCAATGTTTCTTGAAGAGAGATAGGATGGTGTCTGTTTGAAGGCCACTGGTACCACTGCAGAGAATAAAACAATGTGTAAGGTTTGCAAGTGGTTGCACTTTCTTTTGAGAGTGACCGTGTTGGATCCGTCTGAAGCGGTCGCTCCCCACGCTCCCGGACCATCCCTGGTGCCCATTACTCTGTGTGGTATCGTAGCGCTTGGTGCCTGGTATCGTAGCGCTTGATGTTGTATCTTTGTCTGTAACTTTGTAATATCGTAACGCTTGCCGCCTAGTGTCATAGCGCTTGCCGCTAATTGTTGTGCCTTGCTCTCTGACCTAACTCCCATTGTTGCACTGCTCGCATCACCTATAGAATTGTTTTATGCGTCTGCGTGCCGCTTCCACTGCCCAGACCGTAGCATAGCTCCGGTGGTGCCCCTGTATCGCTTGTTGCTTGTACTGCCATTTTGTTTGTTGCCTCCTGGCCCGTCCCTCCCCCCTGCTCCCGCCTCCCAGCTGCTCCTCCCTCGCTCCGCCCCCCTCCGCTATCCATTTATGACAGATGCTTTTGCGCGCAGCGTTCACGCGCAGCGGTCGCGCCCCATGCGCGCCGAAGGTGCGCCAAAGGTAAGCCAGTCTCCGCCCGTCCGCGCCTGGACCGCGCCCAGCGCCAGACCCCCTGGCCCTCGCAAAACCCACTCCACCCGCATAACGTATGACGCCGCAACTCTCCTTGCCCTTAACCCCGGACGCAAACCACAATGCTGCGTAACTATCCCAGGACACACCCACGGACCATTCGCCTGCCACTCCTGCAGGTTCGCCTGCATCAGGACCCACACCAAATCCTCCTCCTCCAAACACAGCTCCGACTCTAACCACCTGAAGTTCATCCTGCTGAACACCCGCTCGGTCCACAAACACGCCACTGAACTCTGGGACCTACTCAACACTACATCGCCGGACGTCGCCTTCCTTACAGAAACTTGGATTAACGCCTCATCAGCGCCCGACATCGCCATAGCCATCCCGGACGCCTACAAGATAATCCGAAAAGACCGCACCAACCAAACAGGTGGAGGCATCGCCATCGTCCATAAGAACACCATCCGAATTACGACCAGCTCAGACGATAACATTGCGACCGCCGAACACCTTCACTTCCAGATCCACACCGACCCCAGGACCACACTTAGAGGCACCCTCATCTACAGACCACCAGGAACCCGCACACAATTCAACGAAGACATCACTGACTTCATCAGCCCACATGCCCTCACCTCCGATAACTACATCCTACTAGGAGACCTCAACTTCCACCTGGAAAAGAACAACGACAGCAACACCACCACCCTTCTGGACAACCTGGCCAATCTCGGACTCAAACAACTTGTTGACACCCCCACCCACTTAGCCGGACACACGCTCGACCCTATCTTCACCTCCAGCAAACACATCTCCTTCGATCACACCACAACTCTCCATTGGACGGACCACAGCTGCGTTCACTTCAGCTACAAAAAGACCACAACCCACATCCCACCACAACCTATTCCTCGAAGAAACTGGAACAAAATCATCACCGACCAACTCTTCACATCACTGAACCTAAACCCCCCCGCCATATCATCGGACCCAAACCAAGCTGCCACCAAACTCACACAATGGATCTCTCACAGCGCAGACGAATTAGCACCCTTTAAAAACCATCAGATCAAACAAGGTAACAAAAAGGCCCCCTGGTTCAACGATGACCTTAAGAAATCCAAGAAGCTATGTCGTACCCTCGAAAAAACCTGGAGAAAAAACCCAACCACTAACAACCTGACCACCTTCAAAGACGCCACCCGCAAACACCACCAATTGATCCGATCCACCAAGAAATCAGCATTCAAGGATCAACTCGACAACAACGCCCACAACAGCAAGGAACTATTCAACATCGTCAAAGAGTTCACCAACCCCACCGCCGGCTCCAACGACATCACTCCCTCCCAAGTCCTCTGCGACTCTCTATCCTCTTTCTTCCACAACAAAATAGCCGACATTCATAACAGCTTTGAAAACCTGTCCGAAGAACAATCCACTCCACCCACCTCCGAACCAAAACAGCACTCTCACAACCTCTGCGCCTGGAACCCAATCACTACTCAAGACACCATCCGCCTGATGAACTCCATCCACTCAGGTTCACCAACTGACCCATGCCCCCACCACATCTTCAACAAAGCAGACTCCATCATTGCATCCCATCTTCGCGACATCATCAACTGCTCCTTCAACTCCGCTACCTTCCCAGAAAGCTGGAAACATGTCGAACTCAGCGCCCTTCTGAAGAAACCCACAGCTGACCCCTCTGGACTTAAGAACTACCGCCCCATCTCACTCCTCCCCTTCCCGGCCAAAGTCATCGAGAAAGCCGTCAATAGTCAGCTCGCCGCATTCCTCGAATCCAACAACTCACTCGACCCCTCACAGTCCGGCTTCCGAGCCAAACACAGCACCGAAACCGCCCTCATCGCTGCTACAGACGACATCCGAATGCTTCTGGACAACGGAGAAACAGTTGCCCTCATCCTACTTGACCTCTCCGCCGCCTTCGACACAGTCTGTCATAACACCCTCAATACATCGCCTCAGCAACGCCGGAATACAAGGAAAAACGCTGGACTGGATCGTCTCGTTCCTCGCCGGAAGAACCCAGAGAGTCCGCCTCCCCCCATTCAAATCAGAGGCCACCGAAGTCATCTGCGGCGTACCACAAGGATCATCACTTAGTCCCACCCTCTTCAACGTTTACATGAGTCCCCTCGCTTCCATCGCACGACAACACAACCTCAACATCATCTCCTACGCAGACGACACCCAGCTGATCCTCTCCCTTACCAAAGACCCAAGCACCGCCAAAACCAACTTACACGAAGGAATAAAAGTAGTAGCCGAATGGATGAAGAACAGCCGTTTAAAACTAAACTCGGACAAAACGGAAGTCCTCATCTTAGGATCATCCCCCTCTGCATGGGACAACTCATGGTGGCCACCGGCCCTAGGAACCGCACCCATACCAACGGACCACGCACGTAACCTTGGCTTCATCCTAGACTCCTCCCTCTCGATGACCAGACAAGTCAACGCCGTCTCATCATCCTGCTTCAACATCCTACGCATGCTCAAAAAAATCTTCCGCTGGATCCCCACCGAAGCAAGAAAGACAGTCACCCACGCACTAGTCACTAGTCGACTAGATTATGGAAACACCCTTTACGCAGGAACCACAGCCAAACTACAGAAAAAACTCCAACGCATCCAAAACGCCTCAGCCAGACTCGTACTGGACATCCCCCGTCAAGCACACATTTCCGGTCACCTGAAAGATCTCCACTGGCTTCCCGTCAACAAGAGAATAACGTTCCGTCTCCTCACCCACGCATACAAGGCCCTCTACGACCTAGGACCCGAATGCCTCAACAAACGACTGTCCTTCTACACACCCACCCGTCAACTACGTTCATCCAATCAAGCCCTCGCCGCAATCCCGCGCATCAATAGATCCACCATGGGAGGAAGATCTTTCTCCTTCTTGGCGGCCAAGACCTGGAATTCTCTCCCCACTCACCTACGCCTTACACAGAACCACCTCTCCTTCAGAAAGCAGCTAAAGACCTGGCTGTTCGATAAATAGTGTACCCCACCCTCACTCAAGCGCCTTGAGACCCTCTGGGTGAGTAGTGCGCTATACAAATTTCTGAACTTGAACTTGAACGAAGGCATGGCTCATTTAAGGCTTGGGAGGGGGACAGACGTATTGGAGTTGAAAAATCTGCTAGGTCAATGGTGGTGGGTTCAAGACTGAATTGGAATGAAGAGGTAGGTAGAAAGGACTGGCAGGTGGGAAGATGTGATTTTTGTCTGGACATGAATGTAATTTTAGACATTTTGTACTTAGGCGAGAAATAAATTGTTGTTTCTAGTAAATGTTTTTGAACAGCATGATGAGCATTTCAAGCGGCATGTGCCGGAGCAAGTTGTAGATGACGCTAAATAGTTCCATGGGTTGGTTAATGATTTCTGGATTCTGTATATAAGATGGCTCTGCAATAGTCTGATCAAACTTTCCTCCAGCAGGCTCAAACAATTTTGACCACTGAATCCCACCAGGTGACCTGAAGAAAGCAGCAGTGGCTTTAGGGTTATAAAGGCTGGGGTGGCACTAGATCAGAGATGGCAGAAAGGGTTAAGAGGTGAATGAGCTGGCTGTAGGTCGTACTGGTGGAGAGGGTGGAGGGCATCTGATCTTGCCAATGCGAGTGGCTTTAAATTGTTCAGAAAAAGCTTATTTCCAGGGCAGCTGGGACCAGGGGGGTTGGGAAGGAGTTTTGAGCATGGGCAGCAGTGACGGCAGAGAATGTTAAAGACTAGTGGTCATAACAAGCTAGAGGATCGGAGTCCGGAAGCAAGGTGGCGATGCCAAAGAGGAGCACTGTATCAATGATATGACAGGAGGGCATCAGAGGAAAGGGGGATGTCAGGCGTGGTAGTTCGGTCAATTACATTATGTCAGGAGACTGGGTTAGCTGGTTCATGCAGTTGTTGGTTTTCAGTGTGGCGGGGTGGAGTGGCGAGCCAATAGAGAGGAAGTCCTTGCAAATAAGGGCTACGCCACCTCCTGTTCTTGAGGCGAAAGTACAACATGGGGCAATGTATATTGGAAGTCTAATGCATTAGAGCTCTGTAATTAAGCAGCAGTTCTGGTTACTGCTGATTAACGTGTCCTTTTTGGGAGAGTGTCAGTGGTAACATAGGAGACGTTAATACATGTTCCTCTGAATACTTTGCCTTTCAGCCCCCTACAGTGTAATATAAAAAAATGCATATCTATGGCAGATTATACTTTTTGTGCAGGGATATCTTGCTTGCTAAAGCAATCTATAGTTTATGATCAATGTTTTTTTTGTATGACTATTCACCAATCTCGGATTAGTGCCTTCTGATGTTGCTCTTATTTCAAATGGTCCAAGTAAAGTCTGTTTACTGTGCTTTGTGAGTGGCCAAACTCGAGGTTATTGTACAATAATAATCTGTAGTTCTACCTTCTGAAACACGGTCCTATATATTGCAGCTGGAGTACAAGTCACTATTAAACACTGGCAACAAAGTAAACCTTTTTAAGCAGTGAGCTTAAATGAAAGCTTGGCCAAACACAACTAGAGGCACCAATATATAATTATCACTCCCACTCACTAAAGTTGGAAAACCGATGTGTCTGCTCAGTGGACTAGCCCAATTTCAAAATATTTAACTGAGGAACTTAACTACCAACTGTGTGGTTGTGGTTATTCTCGTTAAGCATGCATTTCTCTACACAAGAGCAGGGTAATACTATGCGCAAGAGTCTAATCTCAGGCTCTCCTGGTCTCTTTGCACTGCCTCTGTTTGTCCAGGTAGAACAGTGCAACAATGCTGCTGCTGTAAACATGAATAACCTTGGTGTATTGGCAGGTACTTCAGTAACAACAGATTTCTATAAACACCAGTGTGTGGATATGTACATTTCCCCCTGTTGATCATCTCAAAATGGGCTCTAGGCAACCATCTGTAGTAATAGTGGGTTATGGAAACTCAATCGGGGTGTGCCCAGGAAACACATTTTTGTGATGTAAGCATATTCCAGAAGAAAGCAAAACAGGTTTGGAGCATTTCAAACTTACACAGATTGAGAATCTGTCTCCTGTCTGGGTTATTAGCAGCTCTTGCTATATATCTCGTATTCTCTATTTGCCAAACACGTTCATATTAACCTGGTCAATCCAAGCACCAGTTCAACTGGTCATATTGCCTCCCTCCGACAAAGGAACCACAAAAATCTTAACATACATAAAGCTCCAGACACAAACGGACTGCAAGGTGACAGGTACTCACACGTTGAGAGTACTGGTCTCTACATGCTCAAAACAGAAGGATCCAGACTGAAGAGGCAGAAAAAACAATTTTAGGATTTAAAGGCTTATGGAAATGGGCCTTCTGGGCAAGTTTTAACCAGAACGAAGTCTATGTATGTACTGGAGCTCAATTTGTTTTGCAGCTGAGCATGAAAGCACTCCTTAACAAGGAACACTGATAAGAGAACTTCTTTTACTGTCAAACCCGTTGTAAGAATACCACAAAGACAATGCAGACTTGCTGCAGTTAGCAAGGAAAGTGTGCTCAGTTGTGACAGTCTCTCTGAAAACGTTTGTTGAGAACTGTGTAGGAGCTGCCTTATGGAGTTATGACTGTTCACCCATTTCTGACACCTACTTCCCCATCAGTTTCCAAAACCTCACAGAAGTAAACATGTCCACTTCCCAGAATGCTCGACGCCTCCTTTGAAGACGATGAAATCAGTACAGAGCTGAAGGCTGCTTAGCCAAGAGTGGTCAAGGCTCTCAAGGAACGTCACAATACTGAACACCAGAATAGGCTGCAGAAGGAGAAAGGGAAGTATGATGCACACAGGACCAACAACAAATTAACAGAGTTAAAATCTGGCAAAATATTTATTATAGGAAATATGTACCGTATTTTCTGGCGTATAAGACGACCCCCTACTTTTCCTTTTAAAATATAGAGTTTGGGCTATATTCACTTGCTTATTAAATGACACCGGCGTATAAGACGACCCCCAACTTTTGAAAAGATGTTCAAGAGTTAAAAAGTCGTCTTATACGCCAGAAAATACGGTACTCCGTTTAGAGAAACTAAAAGTTGTGAAGGTACTACTGGGACTTATGGAAGACCATATGAACAAAGACTATACTTACAGAGGATATTGAAAGGAGAAGATATACACAGGTGGAAGGAAGCATGACTCAACAGTAGTCACCCCAGTGAGAATGTCATGCATTAGGTGGTGGCCAGGCTGGTAAGATAGGATCAATAAGAATGGGAAGATAAAGTCAACAAGTTAGATCAGGCAGGAGGTGGACGGTTAGTAAGGTAGCAACAGGGAGAGCTATCTTCACAAGTCAGTCTTTGCATACTTCTCAAGTGGGAGGCATGAGGATAGAAGGGAACCATGGGAGTGTTGGTGACAGTAGCAATACTGCTGGTGACCGTGTCAGATTCCTTTCTACGTAGTAATAGCAAGGTGTTCAGTAGCGATAGGAGTAAAGATGCAATTCCTCCTTGATGTTCCTCCTTTTGTGGTAAAGTCGCCCATTGGATTACAGTACGTGCATATTAGATAGAAAATGCAAGATATGCTTAATTTGTACATTTGTGCAATCAAGGTTGGCCGAAATCAAACCTACAGCAGCTATACAGGGTATGGAAGTATATTTAATCAGTGATCTACTGTTGAGATCTGATGTTCAAGATGCAGTTAAAACACACAACACAGAGAAAGAGAGCATCAGCCATAGAAAAGTACATTGACTAACACATTCAAGCTTTACAGTTTGTGCCCAGGAAATGAGCAGCATGTGTAATAGTAATAGGAGTTAGTGACTACAAGTGAGAACAAATGAAAAAAGAAATAGGAGCTAAGGTACCAGAAAGTTATATACACAGACTACTGACATCAGTTCACATCCACACCACACATTACACTAAACTAGGTCAATACAAATCTAGTGATCTATTTGTCTCCTCAGAAAGACCAACATGACTCATGGAAATCTATCTGCAGACAAAAGTAATCTCCACTACGGATGCTCTTAAGAGAGCCTAAACAGGCCCACCCATGCCTGCAGCTCCAGAGAAAAGCTAAAACCAGTCTTTCTGTACCCTGTCTGGGCAGATTGAAGGTGTTTGGGGGGATGGGGAGAGGGGGGGGGGGAGCAGAAGCAAACTAGACTACCAGGGATTACATTTGGGGGGGGGGGGGAGTGGTCACCCGTGGCTCCCCACTACTTCAAGGCCCAAAAGTCTTTCTGCCCCACCAGGAGAATATTGGAGATTGGAGATTGTTAGCCCAATAGACACCAGGGAGATGTTTTATTGCTACAAAGTGTGGGGGTGGCCTGCCCACCCATAGAGCCACCTCTAATATGATCTCAACAGTCTATATGCCCCATGGGGACTAAAGCATTCCCCATCTTTTTGGCAAGAAATGCAATTCTGATTTTGGCTTTTTTTTGTATAGATATGGGTTGGGCTAAGTCCCAATTTCGTACTACTTCTATGCTGAATGACTGCACTTTTCAGGCTCAGGTCAGCTGCCACACGGGGAAGCCTACCAAATAACATTTCAACATTTCTGAAAACTAGACATACGAGGGAGTCCAGGGGGGAATGCCTCACATGTATTCCACATAGCTTTCTTACCCACAATGCCCTGCAAACCACAAACTTTGCATAAAATTGCAATTTTTCCTTCTATTTCTGTGGCGTAAACTTCTGGAATCAGCAGGAATCCACAAAATTGCTACCTCCCAGTGTTCCCCCACTTGTCCCGATAAAAATGTTACCCCAACTTGTGTGACCTGGTCTAGTGCCCTCGACAGGCACATATCAAACCAGGGTCAATGAGAGTCGCTCCCATTGATCTTGGTTTGATGCTTGCCTGTCGCATGCGCTAGGCCCAACCATGCAAGTAAAAATGTATAGATTTGCAAGGCTTCCCTAGGTTACGGCCGAGCTAGGGCCCAAAATCTACAGCTATCCACTTTGCAAAAAACGGGTCAGTTTTGAGTAGAAAAACGTGATGTATCCATGTTGCGTTTTGGACCGTTTCCTGTCGTGGGTACTAGGCCTACCCACACAAGTGAGGTACCATTTTTAGCAGAAGACTTGGGGGGAATGCTGGGTGGAAGGAAGTTTGTGGCTCTCTGCAGATTCCAGAACTTTCCATCACAGAAATGTGAGGAAAATGTGTTTTTTAGTAAAAGTTTGCAAGGGATTTTGGGTCAAACAACCAGGTGAAAGCCATGCAAGTCACTCTGTACTGGATTCCCCTAGGTGTATAGTCTAAAAAAAGTACACATTTGCTAGGCTTCTCTAAATGCCGACTGAGCTAAGGCACAAAATCCACAGCTACCCACTTTGCAAAAAACAGGTCAGTTTTGAGTGCAAAAATGTGATGTAGCCATGTTGCATTTTGGGTTGTTGCCTGTTGCGAGCTCTAAGCTTACCCACACAAGTGAAGTACTATTTTTATAAGAAGACATGAGCAAGCATAGAATAGTTGGATATTACTACTAATTTGATTTCCCTGCTTTTGTGGCTTCCAAATGTACGCCAGAGTGGAAGAAAGAAGACATTTTGAAAAATACCCTCTAAATCATATGCTCATAAGGGGACCCACAAATTCAGAGATGTAGAAATAACCACTGGTCCTAACCTCCAAATCTTGTGCTCATTTCAGAAATACATAGGCTACCTGGACACCTATTTTTCACTCTACACATTTCACCATAGGAACTGGTCTATACTCAGTGCACAATGAAAAACCATTGTACAGTGCAGCTACGTTTTTGACTCTGAGTACCTCAGGTTTTTGGAGAAACTATAAACCCTATACATCCCCACAATCAAAATGGTCTCATGAACGTAATAGTACATTGCTTTTCAACAGTTAGTTTATTTGAGAAAACCTTGAGGGATCTGCACATATGTCCCTTAGCTGAATTCAGCATTCGGTCTACTTTTCATTAATAGATTTCCTGGATCACCCATGGGTTTCACACTGGCTCACACCGCAAACTGGAAATAGGTTCCTCTTTGAAAAATGCCAAAACTGTGGGGAAAAAATTGTTTTTTTGATTAAGTTGTGCGTTTTCCTCAAAGCTGCAAAGACAGTGACTTTAGCACATCAAACCACTTGTTGATGCTATTTTTATGAAAGAAAGCAGACACTTATGCAGAGCACTTTTTCCTATTTTTCCCCAAAACTCAAAATGTAGCTATATTTTGGATATTTTCTCCATCCCCTCTAGGGGAATCCACAAACCCTGGGTATCTTAAGAATCCCCAGGATGTTAAAAAAAAGGACACAAATTTGGTGTGGACAAAATGTTATGGAGGCCTAATCACAAACTACCCCAAATAGCCACAAAAAAACAACTTAGCACTGGGGGAGGGCCTACTGGCAAAAGGTTTAAGGAACCTGCGCTCCTGTTAAAGATATCAAAAGACAAGATCTGGGTGCATTTAAGAGCTAGCTTGCTATTTGAATAATGAGCCTTCACCAACACTCTACATCTGATGTATATGCTCAACTGTTCTGTGTGTTACCAGTGCATACTGTGCAAACACCGTCTGTGGCGTGTGCACACTGAGCCAGCACTGCTGTCCTAAGCATGTGTAACCCAAGTCACCTAAATGGTAAGTGTATGTTCTTGTGAGGTTGGTTCGCAGTCCCTGAAGGAGATTAGCAAAGCTGCACTTTAAGAAATACCTTAAAGTATCCAGTCTTCCCATAAAGCGCCTTGATGCCCTACTCTTCGGGATTTGATCTAATTTCTTAACGTATTATATAAAAAGTAGCAGCTAGTCTGAGTCACTATGAAGAACGTTGATAGTGTATACAGCACTCTAAAATGAATACAAACGTTACACCTATGACATGTTAGAGTAATAAAAAGGAAAACATATACGGTGGGTATACCAGAGCAGCGATTGCTGTGAAAAAAAGTCTGTATACCAGTTAAATATCCCTACAGCTGTCAGTCTGACGATTATGAAGCTAATTTTGTAGCTCTGTAACATGGGTGTCTATTGTTACCCGTCACATAAAATTAATGATTAATTGCCGCGTGCCTTGGAAGGGCAGTAGGGCAAAGTGCCCACTGGCAGCAGCAGAGCTGCACGAGATTAGTCCAAACACATCACCACCACTTGAAGGACTTCAAATCGAATGTCAACACAGGGAAAACAGCCACTGGTTCATGAATCTCATGAGCGGTTTAACAAGCTCTGTTGTACTTGACGCAAAAGCATCACTTGAGCGGCAGGAAGGGGAGTGCCTCCCAACACCTGAACAATGCCGGTGTTTTTAAACTCTCCCTGCCAGGTGTCAACACCTCATCCAGCACTTTGCTTTTGCATTCTGGTTCACCACGCTTTCAAAATCCTGAACTATAGGTAGCAATAGGGAGATAAAGAAAGAAGACCGCAAGACTGGATGTATGGTGCCCACACCAGAGAAAGAACGCGAGAGATCACTATAACATGTCTAATTTAAAGAAATATAAAGTGATAAAAGACGTCAAGTCAAGGGTGGTAAATTAAAAAATGGCAGTAGCGGCCGGCATGGCTCGCAGGTGTCGGAGGGGGGGGAAGAGGGGTGGGCTATTGCGGGAGGGTGCGCATAATAAAAAACAGAAAGAAAATTAACTTACCTTGCCACCGGGTCCCGCGCCTCTGCTGCTGCTCTCCTCGAGGAACAGGAAGCATAGCCAGGCCCCGCTGACCAATCACAATGCTGTACTGCAGCATTGAGTTTGGTAGGCACCCAGGCACATCTGACCAATCACAAAGCTGCAATGCAGCACTGTGATTGGTTTTGAGTGTCCTGGTTCAACGCTCAACCAGGTAATGGGGGCCTTGCCCTGTTCTCTATGCAGGCTGTAATGCAGCCTGCATGGAGAACAGGGAAAGTGCGAATGCCTGGTTTAGGCGGCCCAAGAGGGCCGACCAAACAGTCACTGCGCACTTGGGAGTGGGCAAACCACTCCTGCCTTGCCCTGCCCTGCTCAGAGAGCAGAGCAGCCCTGTCTGCCCGCAAAGTAGCACGAACATAAAATTATAATATCTTTTTAATTATTTTTTTTCTTATTTTTTTTTTTTAAAGAGAAGAACATGAGCAACACCATAGCATAACAGAAACCAAAAGTAAGTATGCATAAGATTATGTAAAGCAGAGCACTCAACTAACTAGTCTCTGAGCCACTCCACCAATGGAGCCCAGATCTTCAGACCCAGCTCCCGCCTCCTCCTTCCCCACCTCTGAAAAACGGCAGATTCTAATTATAGTGAGCCAAAATCCTCGCTCTCCAATTTACAAAGGTGGGGGCATCATGGCTAATCCATTCTGATGTTATACAAAGCAGAACTAGTGACATAGCAATAAACAGAAGGGCGGATGCATGTCTTGTTCTCTCGCAAAGAAAGTTACCCTCACAACCAAATATGACTAGCTTAGCTGACAAAGCAGCCGGGATGTTAAGCCTAGAATTAATAAACAGTTCTACATCCTATAGAAATGTAGCAAGTTTGGGGCAGGAAAAAAACATGGGTAAGTCATTGGCAGCCGCCAGGCCACATCTCAGACAGCAGTGGCCCCCTCTACCTCCCAATTCAGAGATTTTAGCCGGGGTATAATAAAGATAAAATAATGCCATGTAGCATTGAGATCGTAAGCTTCCTGCTATTAACACACTGCTTGATAATTCTAAGGCCTGAGAAATATCCAAACCTGACTTACCCAGCTTTATCTCCCACTTAGCGTTTTGAGAAGAGATATCATCAGGGAGACCAGTGAGCAAATGCTGATACACTACCCCAATTCTTGACCGCCTCACAATCAATTCCATTAGTATATTCCTATTAAACAGAGTAGCAGCTTGAACCTTTAATTTCTCTACATAGCTTCGGATCTGCAAGTATTTAAAAAAACTCATGCGTATTAAGAGAAAACGTATCCTTTAACCCCTCCGCCTCGCCGAACGTTCCGCGCTGGTGCGGAACGTTCTGTTGCACGGGCGGGGCCGGAACGTTCAGCGGACGTGCGCAGCATTACCGAGGTAGTGCACGCGACGTCCGCTGAACGTGGCCAGCACTGAAGGGGTTAAAAATAAAAAGGAGGCCATTGTTCCTTCACACCCTAAATCACCCAGAGATATTATTCCCTGCGCCATCCACCTGAAAGTGATCTGATCTTGGAAGATGGAGGGTAAAAGTCAGGCAGCGGTAAAAGGTGTGTAATAGTTGGTATTAGGGATCGACGATTTGCGGCGAATCTAACGCCAAACTGAAAACATTGCTATCGTAAACTTAAACTTTATCTTCTTATAATAACTGGGTTCGAGTACCCGCAATAATATCCCCTTAGCGTCCTCCCCTAATCCTATTTCAAAAATAGAGGGTCTGCAAAATGGTGGCAACACCGCCCTATCCCCGAACAAGTGGTAGAGCAAAATGCTGAAGAAGAGCTGACCAGCAGTAAAGCACCAGATTCGGCACCGACCAGCCCCCCCCGATCAAGCGGAAGGTGCATCCACTTGGCGGCTCTTCAAGGTTGATGATACCCCCAGAGAAACCTATTGCAGCATCTTTCTGCCTGGGCTAGACTAGATGTGGGTGGGATGGTTCTGAATAGGTATAAAAACTTTGTTAAAACCAACATTTTAAGAACATTCCCCCTACCGTACAAAGACAGATGCAAATTGTCTAGTCTTACCAAAGTAGAGTTTACGGAGTCGATAATGGGCAAGATGTTCAGGTCAGCAATATTATGAACTACAGCAGTAATTTTGACCCCAAGGTATGACGCACTTTGAACAACTGGAGCTTCAGAGGAGCCCATGGCCGCTGATTGAACAACCTGCGTTTTGGTAACATGGAGTTTGTAGCCAGAGAGCTGGCCATACTGTTTTGCTAAGTTCTCAAAAGCTGGAAAGGCTGATGCTACATTGCTAGTCAAGACCATAATGTCGTCGGCATATGCCATCACCTTATACTCTGATATATTGACCATAACTGGAAGTATATTCATGTAGCTCTCAATTTTACTTAAAAAGGGGTCAATATATAGAGCAAACAGCAGGGGTGAGCAGGGGCAACCCTGCCTGGTGCCCCTACTGATGCTACAAGTTCTTGATAGCAGACCTTAAACCGAGAGGGTAGCCTCTGGAGCAATGTAAAGTGATTGGACTGCTTGGTAAAACTCCGAGCTAAACCGCTTCCACTGAAGGACTGCCCATAAAAACCCCCAGGCGACCCAGTCGAACGCCTTTTCGGCGTCCAACAGGATCGTTCCGAGGGAAGATTTTGTAGCTTGGGCTCAGTCCAAGAGTGCAATTACACGGTGAACATGATCGGCCGTGTCGCGACCTGGAATGAAGCCATGCTGGCGTAGTGAAACTAATGGAGAAATCACCGAGGCCAATTTGGTAGATAACATTTTAGAGTAAATTTTGCTATCTGTATTAATTAAGGATATCGGACGCAACAATGAGGGGTCCAACTCCGGTTTTGCCTTTCTTTTTAAAAAGAATAATGATGGTTTGGCGCCATGAATCCGGTATATGCCCGAGTTGAGCCCCATGTAGAATTGTTAAAAATTCCTCCCGAATCTCTGATCGAAACAGACTATAAAATTCCAAAGGAATGGAGTCAGGGCCAGCGGCTTTGCCATTAGCTAATGAATCAATAGCCAGCTCGACCTCATCCTATTCTAGGGGGGTAGAGAGAGCTCCAGCAATCTTCGAACCTCCCCGAGTCGGTTCGGAAGATTGCTGGGAGTATCAACGGAGAGAGTGGTGCTTTTTCTCCCTGAGCCGCAGCCAGGTGAGGTGAGGCCGTACCCTCCTGTGAATTAGTGCCTACACAATCCACACACAGGAGGAGTGCCCAGATACCTAGGAGTCCAGATGAAATGGTTCATTGATTTTATTTTCACATATATTTCACATTTGAATTGTTCTATTGTAGTAGCAATTAGTTATATAGGTCCTGACGAAGGCAGAGGATAAGTAGTGTCCTGTTGTACTGCTGAAACATGTTGACCACGTAACCACAGTGGCAGATATTTGTTGAAACTGCCATTCTTTGCACTGTTTTTAATCTTGGGCAATTGAGCGATAATAATAAACTCATGTTTCTTTCATTTACCTAATTTTAACTCACTCACTATTACACATTCTTTTCACGCACAGCAATTTTTTCTTTACCCATCCTTTTGACACCATCACACAACATCTTTGAAGTGATCCCGTGTCTCATAATTTGATGTAGGACGTGTCCATCTAGTCCTTAATATTATCCTTTATGATTCACGATGGAAAGGTCATAAAGGAAGCCCAGAAGATGACTAGGGTGGTATCTAATGGTGACTGATGGGTACCCTTATCTTTAAGGTGACCTTCTGACTGAATTTTGAACCTGTTTGGTTGGTCGATGTCTTTCTAAGGTAATTGTTTTGTTGACAGACCCGTGGACACTCTTTGTATATTATGTTTACTATTGGGGGCCGTGTCCATGCTAGGTCTCTATATATGCCCTAGGACCCTCTCCTATCGGTTTGTGTCTTTTGAATTATTTTTACATCATGCAGCTGCCTGAAATGTGTTGACATGTTTAAATAGCATAGAAATGGAAATTAACAGAAACTTTAGCTTAAGCGAAATAACCAAGTTTTCAGCTGTCACTGAAAATCATGCTCATTTGCGCAGAGGAGTACAGAGCATGTTCCACATTTTAGGGGTGAGAAAAGCGAAACAGCATCCACACAATCATGTGCGTCACACTCTTGAAATTGCAACAGAAACCAACTAGATGATCTTAGAGGTCTTAGAGAGAGATAAAGATTACATTCTTTCCCTTAGGTACTTGGGACCTCTATTGTTGTAGGTTCAGAACATCAGCAGAAGACTTATAAACTTAATATGTTTAAGCCCAGGGTGCCAGTATAAATTCCTAAGATGGCGGTCATTGGTTCCATTCTAGAAAGGTTGAGAAGCAATCTGGCAGCTCATTCAGCACAGCCTAAAGATAACAGAGCCAATAGTAAGGAAGACCAAGATTTACAGTTTTTGCATGGTCCAGAAGTGAAATGATTACAGCATCCTTTTTAAAAGCGTGAAACGGGAAACAGTAACTGCCCTGACTTGTGGGTAAAATAGAGATCTTTGTTGAATTTGATTCCTAGATTTCTCACTGCATGGACCGGGGTCAGGGTGGCCCTAATTCAAATATCTAGCTGGCACTGGATGGCCACTAGGCTCTGGCGAGCACTTGAACAGTATTTCGGTTTCATCCCAATTATGCTTTAAACAACTGTTCTTCATTTATTCAGATACTTTCACAAGGCAGGACTCGAATGTGTACTCTAGCTCACGGTTTTCATCTCATCAGCAAATTACACCACTTTGAGCCAAAATGCTGGATGTTGCCAGCCAAGGGAGTCAAATATACATTGAACAAGGTGGGGCTCAAGGCAGAGGAGAGTAGGACAGTGTCTCAAAAGCTTGGTGGAAAAGAGAACGGTGAGAGAAACTGTCTAGTCATGGTCCAAAAGAAAAGACTAAAGCCAGAGTGGGTGGGGGGCACAAATTCCGCTCTTGGCAAACTATTCTAAAAGAATAGGAAGAAACAAAAGGTCTGGAAAGATCCAACACCACCACTGCCGCTCCCTGCCCCTGGCCCAGACGCGTCTTAATTCTGTTACCTTGAACAGAGACGATTCTGTGCTACGGCACAATCTGAAGCCAAACTGCATACTGTGAAGAAGATTGTTGGCTTCCAGGTACGGATTGATCTGGCCTTAACTGTTTTCTCAAGCATCTTAGAGAAAGCTGGAAGTAGAGAAATTGACCTAAAATCGGTCAAATCCTTTGTATTTTGTTTTTTAAATAGAGGGACGTCCTGCTCATGTTTCCAGTTCTTTGGAACACTGCTCAGTGCAAAACTTGGTTTAAAAGGTTGTTAAGAACTGCATTTCATATGTACATAGCCTCTGCTACGAAATGTCCAGACATAGCAGAGGGTCTGAAATCCACATTTCGGTGAGAAAGACTATATCCCAGTCATCGGTCTGCCAATGGTGCTTTAAACAGACGTTGTTTGACCAGTCTGGAAGCTTCTCTTGTTCATCTCCAGACTTCAAATTCCCATTTTTTACAGAAATGTATGCAATGGCTCAGTAGCAGCAAAATTCTCAATACGTTCTTAATGGAACTCACACAACTGAACACCAGTAATGATCCAGATTAGCAGGCACAGGAACATTCAGTGTGGTGTCCAAACCCTCTAGTAGTGGCATGATTCCCTCATCTGAAATCACATGCCGCAGACATTCTACCTTCCAGATTCAAAACACAGATTTTTCCTTTTTGAGTCTCAAACCTCTCTCCATGAGGGTCCCCAACAAACTTTTCAGTCTCTGGAGAAGTTGCGCATTATGCATTATTCTCTCCAAAGATTAAAACATCCTCTTGTAACGCTAACACTGTTCAAACCATGCAACACTTTAGCGCTCAGACACTGCTAAACAACGAGACTACAATTGTGCCCCAGTTAACATGGTTACCATTTCGTCAGTCTTGGGCAAATGATACCCATCTATCCCGACAGCCATGTCCAGGATCCTTAAATCGATGCACATCATGTATTTTTCTGACTTGCAATAATGATTGGGGACAACCATAGCAATGATTATGTTGGTTTAATCACTCCCTAAAGATGGAGAGCTGAGAGGTGGACAGCTTCTGACAAATATTAGCATCCACCTCAGTTCCGCATCTTTGTGGGTTACTTGCCACTGATTTCCTGACCGTGCTCATTACCATCCTCTATTAACACTTTGGATTGTTCCTGTTTGAAACAACTTTACAATTGCCCTGTTTTAGAGAAACGGATTGTTCCTGTTTGAAACAACTTTACAATTGTCCTGTTTTAGAGAAACACAAACTGAATGTATTGCTTTACATAGTTTTGGTCCAGATGATGACCCTTTCTAATAATTCTAAAAGGGTCAAAACATTGGCAAATACACTAGAGGACTGATTTCAATCAGTATGTTGTACACATACTTTGATTCAGTTATTGCTACATCAGCCCCCCGTATTGCACATATCCTTTGTATATAGCAGGTGCACACTTTAGCTCACTTATTTAATTGCACTCTCGTTTTTTTTAAGCACCTCTCTTTTCGATGCAATGTGTTCTCATATTACTGATATGTTTCCACATGAAAAAGTTGAATGTATTCTTTAGAAAAAGCAGTTAATTAGTAGCCTTTTTCTGAGTTGCAGAGGAAGTCTAGGCTCACACTTCCCCCGCAGGGACCAGTGTTTTGTTGAATTACTGATCTGCCCCAGTTCCCAGGGTTACCCTATATTCTAATATATGAATCACTCCCTTAGCACACAACTTGCTAAATAATTCACTCAATTCACTTGTCCCGTTCAGTTGAACAAATCGAATAGTTTCTTACCTGTCGGTGTAGTTTTGCAGCTTGAAGATCTTTCTGGATTCACTATGCTGTGCATTATTCCGCGGTCTAGTGGTTGGGTCCAGAATCGTAGTCTTTTTTTTTCGTGGCCCAGATGGTCGTCGACGTCCCACCTTTTGGTGTCCTTTCTGTGACGTCGGCACGCTTCCTGCGGAAGCTCTCACCTTTGGGCACCATCTTCGGATTCTTTTTTCTTCTTTTTGTGTTCTGTTCGTGAATCCTTTGCAATGTTTTCAACTTTTCCCTTAAAGTAAATGAATTTCAACTTTGTCCCTTAAGGTGTCTGTTTGTATATTTGTCCTTGTATTTCCACCTTCTTCTCCTACCTCATCTTTCTGGCGGAGGTGGGTGGGTTCGCTAGTGAATCCAGAAAGATCTTCAAGCTGCAAAACTACACCGACAGGTAAGAAACTATTCGTTTTGCAGCGTGAATCTTTCTGGATTCACTATGCTGTGCATAGACTTTGTAGCGGTTTGTTATGTGGCGGCTGGGTGGAAGATGAGCGTTGGTTGTTGAATATATGTTGAAGCACTTTTTGTCCTACTTGTGCTTCCTTGTTCATTTGTATATCCACGCAGTAGTGCTTAGTGAACGTGTGCACTGAAGCCCATGTTGCCGCCAGGCATATGTCTGGAATCGGTGTGTTAGCCAGGAAGGCTAATTTTTCTCCCTTTTTCCTGCCTGTTTGTGGCAAATTGTATCGTTTGTGCGATCCATCGTGCAATGGTGGCCTTAGTTACTGGTCTACCCAGGAAACTGCTTGCGAAGGACACAAAGAACTGCTTTGTTGTCCTGTGCTCTTTAGTTCTTTCCATGTAATGCATTACTGCCCTTCTAGCGTCCAGAGTATGCAGTGCCCTTTCTGCGCTTAGTTTTTGAAAGAAGCTTGGCATCTGTATTGTTTGGTTCATGTGAAACCTTGACACCACCTTTGGCATAAAGTGTGGGTCTGTTCTCATCACCAACCTGTCATTGCGTATTTGGATGTAAGGTTCTTGTAGCGTTAGTGCTTGCAGTTTGCTTACCCTGCGTAACGAGGTGATTGCCACTAGAAAGGCTGTCTTCATCATGAGCATTTGTAGTGAGGCCTTATGGATGGGTTCAAAAGGCGCCTTAATAAGCTCTCTTAGGACTAAATGAAGGTTCCATGCCGGTGGCGGCATCCTCTTTGGTGATGCGATCCTTTTCGCCCCTTCCAGGAATCTTTTTACTACTTGTGATGTAAAGAAGCTCTTTCCTGTCTCTCCTCTTGTGTAGGCTACTTTCGCTGCTAGGTGTAGGTAGAACTTAGGTTTGATTTTAGCAGGTGTGTTAAGATATTTAACACTGTTGATTCCTTTGTCATCTTTTTGTGTGGTTTTACCTTGATGCACCACTGTGCGACTTTTTTCCATTTTGCCACATAGCACCTCCTTGTAGTTGGTCTCCTTGCCTCTCGTAGCACCCGCAGTGTGCTTGCAGTTTCAGGTGTGCAAACTCTATGTCTTCAGGAGCCATGCAGCTAGGCAGAGGCTCTCTGGCTCTGAGTGTAGTACCTCTCTGTTTTGCATGGAGAGTAAGTCCTTCCTTTTCCCAAACTGGTGAGGTGGTCCCTGCGCCATTTCCTCTATTTGTGAGAACCATGACTGCCTGGCCCACTGTGGTGCCACTGTGGGACCACCAGAATCAGCGTCATGTTGCAGGTCCTGCATTTGCTGAGTACCCTGTGCATCAGTGGTATCGGGGGGAAAAGCGCAGGCAATTCTTTTTCGACCAGCTTATCCATACGGCATTCCCCTGGGATTGTTCCCCTGGTTGCCTGGATGCGAAGTATCGGCATTTTACATTTTGGTGTGTTGCAAATAGGTATATTGTTGGTGTCCCCCACTTCTTGAATAACCTTTGTGGGACTAGGTGTATGCAGGACACCATCATCCCCATGATCTTGCTCGCTGTCCTCACTGTCAGAGTTGCCCCTTCTGGTACTGACGTGTCTCCTTCAGCAGGGCAAGTGTTCTCTTGTCGCTGGGGAACACTTTGCTCTGTATTGTGTTGATCTGTGCGCCTACGAAGATCTTCACTTGTTCTGGTTCCATTGAGGATTTCCCCCAGTGTATTGTGAATCCCAGTTCTGTTTGTGCTGCATTGCGGGCTGAAGTTTGGATATACATGCCTTGACTACAAGATCTCCTCATAACAGCGTCTCCTTTTGTTACTTTTCCGATCCAAAAGATCACAATAGTGCTTTCACTCGAGCACTATACCTGATCCATATGTCATCGCATACACTGTCGTGACAACCACTGGAAGACCTGAACAGTACTCATACGTGAGTCACTTTCCTGTGCGAATTTCATTGTGCTTCTTGGTTCTTCTTAAACCCAATCACCAGGTCCAGGGCCCAGCCGGGTCGAAATTATCACCGGCTGCGCGACCTCAACAGATTTACAACGATTTTGGAAAGCCCTGAAGAGTCGCGGAATTTATGTTCCATCGCGACGAAACACGTGTCGGCTGGCCTCTTAAGCATTAAACGAGGACACTTCTGGAAAACACTGTTCCCTTCTCCCCTTTTTTTTCCCTCCAGCATTTGTAACTGTTTTATTTTAGTGTCATACTGTACACACTTTTTGCTTTACTTGTATTTGAGTGCAGGGGGCTTTCTATATGTAGATATCAATGTAATCTGGCGGCGAAGGCCGCGAAGGATACGTTTCCACGGCCTCTTCTAGGCTTTCGGCGTCGAGGTCCTGCCAATCCAGGTCCTGCGCCACCGAGGATGCAGAGTCCAAACTCGTGCGCTGGTCTACCTCGCCTTCCTCGTCTAAGTATAGGCCCTCTTCCTCTTGGTGTTCTTGGGGCTCTGGAGTTTTCGGCGGCTCTTCGGCGTCGAACTCCTCCTCGTCCTCGACTTCGACGATCGTTGTCGCCGGCTTCGACGGGATGATGAACCTCTTCAACCGTTTGTCAAATTCTCTTTTCCTTTGCAGGAAGTTATCCATTTCGGCCTTGAGCCTTCTCTTTTTCCTTTCCATCTCGGCGGCTTGTTCGGCGTTGAGTGTTTCGGACGATCTCTTCAACGTTGACGTCTACTTCGAAATAGCCTTCGGGTCCTTTTCCTTCGGCGTCGAGCGCTCCTTTTTGGGGGGGGCGTGCTTTGACGACCTAGGCTTTTCTTGTGTTTTCGCCGTCTGGAAGTCCTTTTCGAAGGATCCGCTGGGCTGTTTGTCCCTGGATGCAGCTGCGGACGTCGAAATTTTCTCTGTTTTTCGAGAGTCGGAGTCAGGCTTTCGAGAGTCTGTCTGGGTTTTAGGGGTCAACGTCTCTCCTACCTCTTTTGTAGTTTTCTTATCGGTCTCTACGACCGCGTAATCATTTGGTCCCTCAGCGATGTTGTCCTCTTCGTCACTGAAGAGGCCCAAGTCCCAAAGCGACGGAGGTTGGCCTTTGCCTTGCATGCTGTGGTTAGTTATCCTCTGCCTCTCTCTAATCCGGAGAGTCTTCGGGGTGAAGACAGAGCAGGCGTTGCAATCCTTGCTTTCATGGTCGACCGGAAGGCAGAGGTTGCAACCCGGACGCTGGTCCTTCTGCACGTATTTGTGGAGGCAATTGCGGCAGAATTTGAACGGACTCTTGTCCATTCCTGCGCTCAGGGGGGCCCCTGTGTGCACATTCTCCGTTGGACGTCGAAGTCTTCGATGTTCCCCCTCTTCTTCGTCGTCCCGGCTCAGTGGTCATGTTCCTGGATGTATTCTCCAATCTTTTTCTGTAGATTTCAGTCTTTTCCCTTCTTCTTTTCTCCCAAAACTCTGGAAAATCTCGGTGACGATCCAGACCCAACGGCGGAAAAAAGAATCTGAAGATGGCGCCCAAAGGTGGGAGCTTCCGCAGGAAGCGTGCCAACGTCACAGGAAGGACACCAAAAGGTGGGACGTCGACGCCTACTTAGGCAATGGAAAAAAGACAAAAAAAGAGAGAGAGAAAAGACTATGATTCCGGACCCAACCACTAGACAGCGGAATAATGCACAGCATAGTGAATCCAGAATGATTCACGTTGCAAAACTAAACTTATGGTTCACAGCACACTTTCTTCTTTTACTTTACTCACAGGCTCAAAACCTCGTACCTCTCCCAATTAATCACTAAAAACTTCAGTCCCAACGCCTTCTCTAAATCACAACTGTCTTTTTACCCACACACACATCTTCCATCCATACTGGATGACTGAACCAAGGCTTCAATGATACCCAAATGTCTAGAACATCAACTGATGCATGTATGCTGCCTTGCACGGCTTGGCTTTTAAACTCAACCATAATAAAATAGTCTAAGAACAATTTTATCTACCATGGTTGAAGTCAGAAGTTGCAATGTCATGGCTAAGTCCCCTTTCTCACTAGTACATCTAGAAGCGACAGCAATCTCCAATTCAGAAGCTATCAAAATAGGCACAACCAGTTCCCAAACAAAAAAATACTCAATGGGATCCTCACCATAGGCTGTTCACATACCTTCACACACAAAACTGTACTGTTAAAATTGCTCGCAATACCCGATTCATTCTGCTCATTAACCACAACATTCACACTGTTACTACTTCAATGTTTAACGTACTGACCAAAATGCCCAAGCCCATCAGCTCTCTCTATAGCAGGGTATTGCTTGTGTGAAGCAACTTGGAATTTCGAACTACATCTGAACCCTTGCTATTCTTGACCATACACGCTTCTTTCAAGCCAGTTGTTTAGTTCTTTAGCAAATTCCTTTGAGCCTTCGAAGTTGTACACACGCTATACTGCTTCCTCTAATGAAGGATTTTTACAAGTAAATAACCTCTCTTGTATTCTTTTGTAGATACACATGGTGACAAGCTGATACTTTATAAGTAACTCTATAAAGACCGCATAATATCATCTGGCAGTGAGCACCTTCAAAGAAGCAACATACATGTCAGCAGTTTCAGTGGCAAGTTGCTATCTATAAAAAAGTTTTCCTCCTCACCACCAAACTGAGCATTTTGAAGAAATGCCTCATTCTTTTTTTTTTATCACTTCCTCATATGTCTAGTCCCAAAATTAGTAGGTGTTGAATATTTTGTGAACCCCAAAACCCAATAAGTGTTCCAACAACCAGCGTTTCGTGTCTGCCTTAAACTCCAAGCCATCTATAACCCCCAAAAATGCAGGAACTGCTCCAAACCACCTTATAGAGGACTCTCCAGGCAATTGTAGAAATGGTGGTGGAGGTTTAATGCACTGCAATGTCTGAATGTCGGTAAACATGCAGATTGGCAACCATAAGATAGGATTTGAAATTACAGAAACATCATATAATGGTAAAGTTCAAATGGAATCTGCATTAATCAAGGTGAACAGTCTTAGAAAACCAGGACTCAAAGGTAGGTGGGCATGAGCAATATGTGCAGTTGTGCGTGTGTATCATAAAAGTAATAAGGATGTTTAGAAAGTTACTGGCACTTCCAACTTGAATGTTCTGTTATGTATTTGCAAAGCTCGCATCTCACACAGGAGGGTATCCGGGCACTGATAAGAAGGGGTAGTTGCTTACCACCCTGTGTGAATCCCATATGAAGAGATCAGTTTTCTGTTTTTTTCTGAATTCTAGGACTGACCTGGTGGCCTTAATGTGGAGGGGGGTGGGGTATGTCCAAGGCTTTAGGAACCAGGTACGAGAAGGCCACTGGGTCTGGCTCTTCGGATGCCAGGGAACGAGGTTTGTTGAACAGAGGTGTCTGGTGGGGCTGTGGAAGCTGATGCGGTTGTTCAGATAGGTGGGGTCAAAATTGTGTAGTGATTAGTACGTGTGAGTGAATAAGGATTAGTTACTTACCTGTAATCCTAGTTCTCTTCCAGGGGTATCCTCATCAAAGTCATAAGCATTGGAATATTCCCACCCATGCGCGGGACCCCGGAAACACTATATGTGCCCCACATATATGTATATATATATATATATATATATATATATATATATATATATATATCTTTCTTTCTTTCTTTCTATCTATCTATCTATCTATCTATCTATCTATCTATCTATCTATATATATATAAGCAATTGCAGCCTAGTAAACACCAGAGCTGAATCATGCTGTAAGGAATTTCCACCATACATGAAAAACATGCATTAGAAACAGGAGAAACAACAACAAAATTTGTTTAGAAACTGTTGTAATGCTCAGCAAATAGTAGAAATTCTCAGAAATCATTGAAAGCATGGGAAGCTTCCAGGCTGCATTGCAAACACACAGTCTAAAAAGACTGAAAAGCTAACCTGTAGCTGCATAGCAATAAACTGACACCGTGCCTTCAAGGCACTCCTGACCCCGAGCTACCCATCATGCCGCAGGGGTGACAGTTAGGTCAGTTGTTCTTTGCGGACACTGAAAAAACCATGGAACAAAGAGGTTAACAATATTTCCAAATTATAATAGTCCTTTGCCCGGGGAGGCGGGAGGGTTGCTTATGACTTTGATGAGGATACCCCTGGAAGAGAACTAGGATTACAGGCAAGTAACTAATCCTTCTCTTCCAGGGGATCCTCATCAATAGTTATAAGCATTAGAATAGAATAGCGAGCCTCACCTCGTCTCCCTGCAGGCATAGGAGAACACAGAAAACATAATAAGTAAGCTTAGAAAAAACCAAGCTAGGATAGAGCAAAAAACTATCCAAACAGATTCCTCAAGGAGGCTTGGCCTACTTCAGCATCAGTCCTGGAATCAGATTCTAGGCAGTAGTGCCTCGTAAAGGTATGAACTGATTTCCAGGTTGCAGCCTTGCAAATCTCTGACATAGGGACGTCATGTAAGAAAGCAACTGTGGCCGCTTTCCCCGTAGTGGAATGTGCCTTAGGAGGCAAAAGTAAGGGCCTTTTCGCCAGCTGGTAAGCTAAGGTGATACAGGAAACAATCCATCTCAAAATGGATCTCTTAGCAGCTGGGAAGCCTGTTCTCATGGCACCCTAATTGACAAATAACTGATCTGTCTTCCTTATGCCTTTGGTACTTTCTAAGTAGAACTTAAGCACCCTCTTGAGGTCCAAGGAATGAAGAGACCGCTCCGCCGGGGATGCTGGATTAAGAAAAAAAGATGGCAGGGAAATAGACTGATTGATATGAAAATCAGACACCACCTTAGGGAGAAAAGAAGGATGCGCCCTTAAGACTACTCTGTTATGGTGGAAAACAGTGTAAGGCTCATTAGTACACAACGCTTGGATCTCGCTTACTCTGCGAGCTGATGTCTACCAGAAAAGCGGCCTTCCAAGACAAATGCTGAAAGGAAGCTCTATGGATTGGCTCAAAAGGTGGGCCCATCAATTTAGATAACACCAGGTGCAACTCCCACGGAGGAGAAGGGTTTCGAACAGGGGATACACTTTCTTCAACCCCTGTAAGAAGTCCTTGACCACCTGCATTTGGAAAAAGGAGGGCTGACTAGGCGACTTCCTGTACGCCGTAATGGCCGATAAATGCACTCTGATAGAAGCATACTTTAGACCAGATCTTGCTGAGTATAAAAGGTAAGGGAGAATGACATCCTCTTGCCCCTTCGTAGGATCAAGGTGATGTTCTCTACACCAAAGAAAAAACCTCTTCCACTTAAATGCGTATGGGGCTCTTGTGAAGGGCCTTTTTGCTTCTTTCAAAATATGCATGCAATCAGGAGGCAGTTTCAAATGTCCGTATTGTAGGACCTCAGGAGCCATGCTGTCAAGTTCAAGGAGGGAAGGTTGGGATGAAGAATCCTCCCGCCCATCTTGGTCAGCAGGTCCGGCCTGCAAGGTAGCCTCCTGTGTGGAAGTACAGACAGAGGAAGAAGGTCCGGGTACCACCACTGCCGTGGCCAGTCTGGAGCTATCAGGATCATGGTCATGCTGGATCTGAGTAGCTTGGACACCACCTTCGGGATCAGGGGCAGAGGAGGAAAGGCGTAGGCAAATGTCCCTGACCAGTCCATCAAAAGCGCATTCCCTCTTGTCCCTGGACGATGGAATCTGGACGCGAAGGCGTGGCATTTTGTGTTTTCGTCGTCTGCGAACAGGTCTATTTCCGGACGACCCCAACGATGGAAAAGGTCCGCCACCACCTCGTCGTGTAGCACCCAGTCCGGCTGATCTTCGAAGTGCCTGCTGAGTGAGTCTGCTTTGACATTTAGCTCTCCTGGAAGGTGCACTGCCACCACCGAGAGCTTCCGGGCGAGAAGCCAGTGCCAGATCGCCTGTGACTTCAGGGAGAGAGGACGCGACCATGTTCCACCCTGTTTGTTCAGCTAGAACATGGTCGTCGTGTTGTCGGTCTGGACCAGGACTGAATCGGACTCGATTGCAGGCAGGAAAGCATTCAGAGCCAGATGGACAGCTCGTAGCTCTAGCATATTGATGTGGTAGGACTGCTCCTATGCCAACCACCGTCCTTGTATCTGAAGGCACCCCATGTGTGCCCCCCAGCCTTGCAGAGACGCGTCTGTCACCATCGATTGCACTGGAAGTGGCAGGTGAAAAGGGGCTCCCACCATCAGATTCCGCTGCAGAGTCCACCATGAGAGGGAGGATTTTGCCGCCTGGGAGAGAGATATCTAATCTTCCCAGCGACCTGTTGACTGATCCCACTGGTCCTCCAGAGTCTGCTGCTAAGGACACATCCTCAGCCTGGCGTTGGGAATGAGAAAAATGTAGGACGCAATGGATCCTAGCAGGGATGCCACCTGCAGGACTGTCGGATTCTGCACCTGGAGCAGAAGCCTGCACCTCTGTCGCATTGAAGACAGTCTCTCCTCCGAAGGATACGCTCTTTCCACGCTTGTGTCCAGAACGGAGCCGAGGTAGTGGATGGTCTGGGTGGGATGCTGCACTGACGTCTCCATGTTGACATGAAGGCCGAGGTCGTGCAGCTATTGCAGATAGGTCTGGAAGTCATGCCTCACTTGCAGCGGGGATGGGCCTTTCAGCAGCCAGTCGTCTAGGTTTGGATAGACGAAGAGACCTTTTTTGTGAAGAAAAGCTGCCACCACTGCCATGCATTTGGTGAAGACTCTCGGAGCCGACTTGAGACCAAAGGGCAGGACCTTGTATTGATAATGTTTGTGGCCGACCACAAACCGTAGGTACTTGCGATGACGTCTTGCAATGGAAATGTGGAGGTACGCATCTTGGAGGTCCACAGAACACATCCAATCCCCTACTTGTAGATGTGGACATATTTGGTAAAGGGCCAACATGCGAAGCTTCTCCTTGACTATGACCTTGTTCAGAAGTTGAAGGTCCAGGATCGGTCAAAACTTGTCCTCCTGATCTTTTTGGGGGACAAGAAAATACCTGGAGTAAACTCCTCTTCCTCTTTGACAGGGCGGAACCTCTTCTATCACCTGCTTTTGAAGAAGAGCTCTCACCTCTTTAAGAAGCAGCTTTAACTGATGAGGGCGAGACTTTTTTGGTGGCATGTCCTTTGGAAGCGCACGGAAAACGTAATGCGTATCCATTGCGAAGTATATTCAGCACCCAGCGATCTCTTGTGATGCTGACCCACTCTGCCAGATGTTGTGAAACACTTCCTCCCACTGGAGTGGGCAACGGCAGCAGAGGAAGCCACTGTACATGACTTTCCTCCTGCTCTCGCCGTGGTAGAGGACTGCTGTCGGTGAACACCTCTACCTCTGTTGGACTTTCCTCCTCGAAACTGGGTTTTCCCTTGGTTCTTGTTCTGGGACCACTGAGGGGTTTGAACCCTCTGTTGAGGCCCCTTGCGCTGGTTGGATTTGTAGCAGCGCTTAAATTCCTTCTTTTCCTCCAACCCGACCGCCTTGGCAGTGTCCAACTCGGTTTTCATCCTACTCATCTCTTCATCTGCGTGCGTGCCAAAGAGAGAAGAGCCAGACAACGGGAGGTTCAAAATTCTCTGCTGTGCATCTGGCTTTAGTCCTGTCAATCTTAACCAGGACGACCTCCTGGCGCACATTCCATGCGCGTAATAGTGCGCTGATAGCACCGCACCATCTGCCGCTGTGCTTATCATTTGATTAGCCACCAAAGAACCCTCCATGACTATTTCGTCGAAATCCTTTTGGTCTTCCTTTGGGAGCTTGGATTTGAAACGCTCCAAAGAGTCCCATAACGGCCAAGCAACGCAGCCGCGCTGGAAACCTTAAGGGATGCAGCAGCAGAAGTGCAGGCCCTGCGACCCCACGAGTCCTGGGACCTGCTCTCTTTGTCTGGTGGAACAGAAGAAGTGGCTGATATAGCATGTGTCTTCTTTGTTGCCGCCACGATGACTGAGTCTGCAGGAGGATCCGTCCTGACGAAGACCGGATCCGAGGTAGCCGGCTTATATTTCCTTAAGAGGCGAGCTGGCACCGCTTTGATGGATGCTGGAGTTAAAAAAGTGTCCATGACCGGGTCAAGGATCCCAGGAACCAATGGAAGTAATGGCCGAGATGCAGTCTTCTGATGGAGAGTCTCGAAAATCACTGTTGTCGTGACTTGTGGGACAGATATCTCAATATTGAGCTTCTGAGCACCTCTCTGCAGAACCTCATGGTATGTGTTAATGTCATCTATGGGAGAGACCTTGGAAATTGGGCTGTCCAATAGCGTGGGGGAGTAATCCCTCCTGGAGGACCGGGTAGAGGAAGTCGAGGAAGTAGATGGTGTTCTCCTACTTCGCCGATGTGCACTGCGCCTCCTTTCCCGTGATCTGTCTGCGCGTGCTTCACGCCTCGGAGAACGCGATCTACGGTGCCTTCTCTCAGGAGACCTCTATTGCCTGTGCCTGGGAGAGCTCACTCTGTCCACTTCGTCCACCAGTCTCTGAAGAGGAGATCTATGAACCGGACAGGCATACTCCTGCATACGCCTTGTTGCCCCAGTGTCCTGCCAGTGACTTAAAGGCAGCCGCAATCTCAGGGACAACTTAAGAGCAGCAGGGACCTCCTTTAACCTTGAAGGAGACTTGCGGACATGGGCAGCAGCTTCCGAAGTGGCCGACCTTGAAGAAGCCCTCCTGGAAGAATGAGAGGACGAATGGCGCGAGGCTGACTCCATCACCAGGGCCACCGATCCATCCCCAGACCTCACTGAGGCCTGTCTCGACGTCGAGCGTGCTCTCGACGTGGAAACCTGCACGCACTCCAGACGTCTATCTAGGTTCCTGCCGTCTGCTCGACGTCAAACGCCGTCTCCACGGCGACCGGTGCCGATGAGAAGCAGGTGAGTGCTGTCTCGACGTCGAATGGCGATGAGAAGCCGACGACGGAGGGTCTCTGTCTCTCGACGCCGAGCGTCGTCTAGGCGACGGCGGAGCTGCATCCAATCTCGACGTCGACGGCCTGCGAGACGACGGCGCAGGGGTTTTCTCTCACTCGACCGAATGCCGTTGAGACGACGACGGAGACCTCCTTCTCGACGCCGACCGTCGCCGAGTTGACAACGGCGGAGGGGTCCTTGCTCTCGACGTCGATCGCAGATGGGACTGCGATGACAGAAGTGAGCCTGCCCTCGACGCCGAACCACCAGCCGACGCAGGGTCTTCGCTCCTCGACGCCGATCGTCGTCTAGCTGACGACGGCGGTGGGGTTTTGTTCTAGACCTCTTGGAGCCCTTCATTACCGGAGACCTTCCTCTAGATGATTTACCTGCCAGGCCATACAGGCAAATTCTTTCCCTGTCCTTTAATGTTATACTGGACAGGTTCTGGCAGAGAGGGCAGGTCTTAGGAACATGATCTTCAGGTAAACAAAGAATACAGACCTCATGAGCGTCTGTTTTGTCCTTCTTTTTACCACAAGAGGGCAAGAGTCAAAAAGAGATGGCATTTTTAGGTGCTAAAAATGCCCAAACATGTAAAAAAAAAGACAGCTTCTTACTTCTACAGATAAAAAACGTCGAAGTAAGGAATAAAAGTTGTACAAATTGAAGAGATTTTCTGACAGAAATCAGAAAAGAGTGGAGCTCTGTTGCCAGGATCCTTCCTGAAGGAGCCGGAAAGAACAACTGACCTAACTGTCACCCCTGAGGCATGATGGGTAGCTGGGGGTCAGGAGTGCCTTAAAGGCAAGGTGTCAGTTTTTTGCTATGCAGCTACAGCTTAGCTTTTCAGTCTTTTTAGACTGTGTGTTTGCAATGCAGCCTGGGAGCTTCCTATGCTTTCAGTGATTTCTGAGAATTTCTACTGTTTTCTAAGCATTAAAACAGTTTCTAGACAAATGTTTTTGTTGTGTCTCCTGTTTCTAATGCATGTGGGAAACCGGCATGATGACTAGATGAATCTGCCAAAGACACTCGCTGTGTTTTGAGCTTTTTATCGTTATCGCCATTCTGAACTGTCCGGTCTTCCAAACCTGGGGAGGCTCGGGCATAATTACAGAGAGTGGCCTTATAGAGCTGCATTCCATCGTCGCCACACCGATCTGACTTATTTTCCACCCCTGGAGCAGCTTGGGTCTTCCTATCCTGAAGTGGCTTGAACGCAAGTACAGATTTTGTCCGATCTTAGATTTCAGTTCCACCTACGCCGCTTTAACCTATCGCGTTTTCCAAATCTTGGAGGAATCTGGGTGCTCATCGCAGCTACTTCTAGACCGTTGGCTAAGGCTGACGCGTCCAAAATATCACAGTTGGATCTTTCTTTATTTCAGATTTGTGAATTGGAAATTCCTTTCTATCTTTAACAGGATTATTTGGGAGCATTACACTGTTTGTGACCGGTTATCGCCTTGTAGACAAGTTTTGCAGATTTATTGTGTGATTGATATACTTTCATACAATACTTTTCTTGTGCTGAGGAAGTTCCATATATAGGAACGAAACGCGTTCGCTGGATTGTCTAAAATCTATGTTTTTTAAGAGAAATATTTTCAAATAAAGAAGCTACTTTTCTACCTACATTGGCCTGTTGGACTTTATGAGCTGTGCACCCCCACTTGGTACAAATATCTTTTGATCTGGAGCACAGCGACGCCACCCAACGGCTGGCGTAGGGGTTGGTTGCACAGTGCCTCCACACATAGGAACTTGCACGAGGTGCGGCATTGGAGGTCCGCCGTTGATGTCTGTTTGGCTATATGTTGGTATATGGTAAGGTGGGATCAAAGCTCCTCTGCATGGTGCCATATGCCCCTAACCAGGGCCAGGACAGTTTCCTCTCAAAGATAATCAGCACTGCAGTAGGGTTTTCCAAGGGGTTCCTAAATAAAATACTGGATAAAATACTGGATTTCTACTAAGTGATCCATTCAATAACAGATCGGAGGAGAATCAGCTTTCTTTTTTTTATTATTAAACTTTATTGTGCAATGCAAATATGGTCACAAGTATGGGCCTACAACCACAGGGGCCGGCCGCTAGAGTGTAGTAAGCGAGTTAAAACATCAGAAGGCATCGGTCGATGACCCAGAGGCCTGGCTACATACAGGATTAAAGGCACTGCAACACAGGATGAAATAAGGATATCATGATTTTGTATTTTTAGAAAAACAGAAGAAAAAAAAAAAGAAACAAAAGAGAATCTGCTTTCTTGAAGGTAACGACACAGAGGTTTAGAGATGTGATGGGGCTGGTGAATGTGTTCCCAACACATACTATAGGATTGACCATCTCATATTGCACCAGCCTATGGGCAAAGTAAGGGAAACAAATCTTATCCTATACAGTTTCTGACCATGCCCAGACCACAGTGAACATAAAGCTGAAGACTTCGCTATTTACTACAGAATGCAGGCAATCAAGTGGAGACAGCATGAGTCGAGTATCTAGAGGTTAACACTACACCAAGACCCTCTGAAGCTACACTGAGTGATGCACCAAAAGAAGTTAATTGCATCAGGGAACCAATAAGTACAGGATGGTACTAGAGGAGAAGGTTAAGGGGGATGGAAGAACAAACAGGACAAGTATAAGGTTTCTAATTGTATTAAGAATGATAGAGAATTGAATATGGTGAGAGGTCAGTTAAATATGTGTTCTGACAGGCCCCTCCAACACCGAAGCAAAGATTTTATGAAAAAAGTGTCAAAGGTCATAATAACTGTAGCTGAAGAGAAAGATAACTAGGGGCACTATACATGTGATGAGTGGTCCAGAGGACTGAACTGATCTAGGATAGGTGGACGGCAGACTTGTTTAGACAGTGCTATTGCTCACTGTGTTCTAAAGCGAAATAATTTAGCCCAGAACAGAGCACTGTGCTTTCCTAAAGTATCTGATTCCCAGGAAGATGTCTTAGAAGGCCCAAAAAAAAGTTACTAGATGCAGGAGTCTGAAGTAAATTTTCCAAGTCCAAGTCTTCTGCTTGTTATCTGGCCCCCCTGGCCAAGGTGGTCTGCTCCTTTAAATGGCCCATTCGATGGCAGAGAAATATATAGTGCTGCTACCTAAACCTAGGAAGTAAGAAATATTGTGCCTTCTAAAAGCCAAGATTACCGATGAACGCGGATACCATGATTTACATGAAAATCTTGGACAGCAGGCTATTCTCCTTAGCCTGATACGTGAGATAATGGAAGGTGGGTTAAGGGACGTCAGACATTTGATTAAACAAGAAGATTGGCTTGCTTTATTAGAAAATAGAATTCAAAATCTGTACTGATATCGACAACAAGTCTCTACTGATATCACCAGAAGTAGAACAAGCTTTCACAAGGCGGAGTTGGGGGAAGATATTAGACCTATTTGGTCTTCAGATTGAACACTTAATCCTGGCTTTCTAAGGCTCGTAAACAGCAAGAATAGAGGTCAATGGAAAGTACTCCATTCCTTTCTGTGTATGTACAAAGATTAGACAAGGCAGTCTGCTGTCCTCTGCTTACGTGCTTTCCTGTTACTGAATCACTGGCTATAAGAAACAGGGATATTAAAATTTAGAGACATGAAACATGCCATCTTTTTCTGCTGATGACATTATGTTGTGACAGGGGTAGGCCCCAACCAGATCATGTCCATACATCAGAGATGTTGGATGAATATAGGGCAGTGTCTGGCTTCAAGGTTAACACTGAAAAGTCTGAGCTGATGACAATAATTATGAAAGATATGATAGCTGGTACCAATAAGAATGAGCAGTAATCAGCTAATTGGAGATCCAGATGAAACCCCTTGTTGGCAAACTGTATGGGACTAAATATTCCTTTAGTACAAAGGGACATCAAACAGGACTTGATTAAATGGCATATCTTGCAGACTTGCACACATCTTGGATACAGCATATCACTGCTATCAAAATTAGAACTGATATACATATATAAATAAAATTGAGGCCTCTATATTATAATAATAATAAATTGAAAATTTTGAGGACTGGCAGAAGGGGCTACATTTTGTTGCGTTTTGTTTGATAGTCCAGATAGCAGCTACATTGAAGGGGGGATTTTGGGACTCTAGATGTTAAAGACTATTACAAGGCGCCTAACAACACATTCTAGGCTAATCAATACAAATAGAGTCAGGCAAGAACTATTCCTGCATCTGCCAGTCAGTCACTGGTACGCACTGTGGGGTGTAATGGGGCTGCAGATATGCTGTAGACCGTAGAATATATATCAAACGGATCAAGAGTGCCCACCCTGCTTAAAGTGTGGTATTCATGGGCGGTCGAGAGATTCCAGACAACATTCCTGTCCCCAATAAATGGGATACATTTTAACTCAGAGTTTACTCATTCAAGTACAATCAATCCACCACATTACATGTTCCAGATATTATATCCTTCAAGGACCGTAAAAGGAAAATAAGTAACTGCTAAGAGTGAGAGATTAGGTAGGTAGCTATGAATCCTAAAAGAAGAAAAGCATCTAGAAGACAAAAAAATTCCTTTGAGGCTATCATTTCCATGTTTACTGAGACGAATAGGTTGGTCCTGAGTCTTCACTAACAGATTAATAACCTTGTGAGGGAACCAGTTGGAATTATATGGTAAAGTGAGTAAAGGTCCTAGACAGAACTGTTGCTGACAGGGATTGGGGGATGTCGTGAAAGGAAATTCTGAAACATCGCTCGGTGCTCCACTATAAGGGAAGTAATTAAAGTGATGACCAGTGTGGCTCACTGGTTAGAGGAGGCAGACCCTGAAGCAGAGGTCAGACCCGGGACTAGGGTTCAATTCCCGACGAGGCAGGGTCTTGAGCCCAAATATCCAGGGACTCGATAATTCTCGTTTCGGTGCCTACTCGAGTCACGGGTTCACAATCTGCAGCTCTGGGCATTAGCTTGCTTAATCTCCACTACGCCCCCCCCCCGCGGCGGGATGCCTGGCTTTCACCTTGGGGATGCCCAGTTCGGGTATCTCACAGGGAAAAGCCAGGACGGGTTCCCAAGGCAAGCGCCGAGAAGCCTAGGGGGTAATCGAGAGCTATATAAGAACGCATAATAATAATAATAATAATGACGGACTCAAGATAAACTGTAAAATGTTTCCCAGTAGCAATAGTGAATGCTAGAGCCAATGCGGGCGAAGCAACAGGTATACACTTTTGTTATGGTTTAGTGATGTTAAGGTACGCAATAGGGGATTGTATTGGAACCTTCTTGAGTCAGGCTACTGGGATGTTATCAAGGTCAGTGATGACAACACAATGCTCGGTGCACCAACATCAAGCTAAGGTTCAAACAATTGTCAGTTGAGCCTCGCTACTGGATGGGCTGGTGGTCATTACTTCTAACTTGCATTAAAGTAACTTAAGAAGACACTCCAATTTCTGGCATCCTTTTTGATCAGCATCTTAACAACTTTTAGTCGGATTATGCCCTAGGATCCAAATAAACTGGAAAGAAGTACTAGTAATTGTTAAAAATGTTGTGCAATTCCCTGTCCACGCAGATCCAGTTGGTCCAGTTGGTCGTAAGTACGTCGGCTCCAAACCTCCCAAGACGCCTCATACCAAAGCAGAGCAATGCTCCTGAGGGAGTCAGGCGTCAAGACGTGCAAAAAACATCACAGCTCCCAGGGCCTCCGCCACCTTTAGGCTCTGGCCGGCACTAAGCGAAGGCGTCTGTTTGAAAGAAGGACCATCCAATGGCACCGACCTTAGAGCTTCAGCCAGATCAGTTTGCTCCCCCTTTAGAGAAACAGAGGTAATACATTAAATGGAAACCCCTTTATTCAATATGCACGGAGGACACACCACGAGTTAGCAGGGAATCCATTTAACCACCACTTAGCGCACACATAACAACCCCTCCCTCCCCCCAACAACATGTACGCAAAAGAGGTTCAATCTCGGGAAAGGATTATTTTACAGTGAAATCACTTGTTCAATAAAACAATCCTCTTAGATGCAGCTCCTTTTCAATTGCGATATTTAATTTTGCTTTCTTTCTTTTGAATACATGAAAGGACAAAACAGTTTTGACACTTTCCCGCTACATCACGTGTGCTATTGCCCACTGCTCAGTGCATTTAGATAACAGTTAATTACCTACTTTGCAATCAATAATGGGCTCATGCGAAAATCAAGGGAGGGGCATTAAACAGCTCGATACCCAACATCATAAGCACCTGTTTTCCCCTAATTTCTCCCACCACACAGAAATAGGTTAACTGTCCCTGTATGTTTTGTGTCGCTGCTTCATACTTTCACCAAGCTTAGAATGCAGGGAAACAGACGTTGGAGTCAGCATTCCAATCATTTCTAATGGCTGAGCCAGTCTAAACATTCCATAGAGCGTGCTAATACCAGATGATGTACAGACTGTAGCAACTGATAAAACAGCCAACCAGACGACAGCCACGGTATCCTCTGGCTACTTCAAACTGAAACTAGGCATAGGAAAAAATTGCGGAACTTCCCTTTAGGAAATTACATAAATATCCAAAAAACTATGCAAAATTCAGCAACATGTTGGCGTTGACATTTTGCACGATTTTTTTGTATGAAGTGCGTACATCCATTTTTTACACTTTTTCCGCAAGAGAGCATTTTATGCTAAAAAAAAATCTCTAATGACAACAGCAAATAGCGTTTGGTTTGTTTGCATTCTTCCTGTGCTCCCGAGATGGGATTTTTACCCAAACTAAATCTCAATTACGCAACATGGTGTAATCTCCGGCACTCTGCATGAAAATCATAACATGAAATGCCAGCAATTTATGAGATTGCACCTGTGTATTAAAATATCTCCCGAGCCTAAAAACCAGATTGATATCACCTGTATGCCTCATGTGCATCTCTTAAAACATCAAGCTTACTCTTTTTGCTGCTTCAGGGCATTCAAATTAAAAGCACGACTGTGACCATGTTTTTGCGATCCTAAAATGAGGTTCAAAATACTGCGACTTATTATGCTTCTAAGGTGAGCCTACCTTCGAGTTAAATGCCTTTCACTTGAGGGTTGCTTAATTTCTCTAGCAGGTTAGGGAAGGGAGTCTGACATCTGAGTAGTAAGGAGTAGCCTAAAAGAGTACAAGTAATTTAGGCAATAGCAACACTCGTTATTTACAGTGCTTAGAAAAGACAGAAGTGAGGTATTAAGTGCTATATAAAAAAACAAGGCAATATTAGCCACGCATAACTTCTCCGTCACTCATCTTTCATTGCGAAGTCTACACCTGTAGTTCCTTTTGTCAATTCTCTGAATCAACATACTTTTTAGGCCCAGTAGTAGTAATATTCTTTATTCAATGTTGATTAGAAACCATAAAAGTACATCAAAAAGTACAGTCTTCTTAAAAAAAAAACGTAAAATCCATAAAAACATTTAAAAATATACAATTAGCTGCAAGTTACTTGAAACAATAATCAGATAGATGGTCCTAAAATGCTTATGTGCCAATAATTATACAAAGAAGCATCTTGAAGACCACTCCACTAAGATTTAACAGATTTTATGTGCGCCATACTTCTTTGACAGGGAGTCTTATCGAGTGGGTACCTACTAATCAATCACGGTTTACAGTGAGATGGATTATCTGTTTAGTAAATTAGAGTTATCTTAGGTAAAACTAATTAACAGTTGAATAAGGACCCACATTAATATCTCTTTAGATCTATAAAGTTCATGTGCATATAGAAAAAATAACAATGCCAATAATCACCCCTTATGCATGAAGGTTCCCTTGCAAACAGAAAAGCGAAACAGAATTATAATGCATCCAATCAAGAGAACAAATTCAAATTCCATGGGGTTAGGGAATTGACTTTGCATCTTAACCACTAGGCGTACAACAAGTATCTAGACACAGCATACATAACCACTGTGTGGTATCACTCTTTAAAATTCTGGTAGCGTCTATTAGGTTCCTGTGGAATAGGGTGCAACTAATCAGGTTCAGCCAAGTTTTCTTAATGGCAACATATTTAGGGCAAAAAAACTAAATGGGCCAGGTATTTAGAGTTGGACAAACAAAAGGGAAAATTTGCGGAGTTAGTGCTTTCCACCCATCTGTTGCAAAGCTCATTCAGTGGTAAAATGCTGCATCTGAACTGTAACAGAGATCTGGCCTAAGGTGGTTCTATGCAATCTAGGAAATCCTCAGAGTTCATTCTGTAAAGGTCCAGAAATCTGCCAGTTAACTCGCCGGCATTAGTGTGGCATAACCACAGAGTGTTTGAATGGTCCGGGTATCTCTTATTTAGGTTAATTAAGGATCTGTTCTGTATCGCTTCAGGAATAATCCATAGTTTGGACATCCTCAGACTACATAGCCACTTCTTAACAGGTTTAAACCAAGGTGTTAACTGCAATAACCTCGGCAACGGCAATAACTAATGCAATAATCTTGGCATCTGATCCTCATAGGGAGAGTGGTGAGTCATTGGAGCAAATTCTAAACCAGAATGATAGGGGTCTAAATGCAGCCACATGAGTTCTGTTTTTCAAACCGAGGTCCAAATGAATAACGGTTAGGGGCGCATTGCAAGGGAGTGCATGAACAAATGATTCTCTATTTTTTCAATACGCCCTGAATTATTTGCACCCCATATTTCGGCACCATACAGGGCTGCTGCAATACCTTCTGCCCAGTAGCTTTCACTTACAAGTAATATGGGGATGAAGCTTGAAGCCTTCAGCTTTTTAGATATGGTACAGCTCACCTGGTGTAGTGTCACCTGGCTCTTGGCTATTTGTAGGGACCATGCTAGAGTGTTAGTAAGCCCTCCCCCAAATAATCAAATTGTTTCACTTGCTCCAAATGTGTTGCCCAGGTTAATCTTGCCTTTAAAGGACCTATGAGGGTTAAAAGTCATTAATTTATTTTTAGCCACATTTACTTCTAACCCAAATTCCTCACATGAGTAAAAACTGATGCAATAGGTTCTGTAACTCCATCGGCGATTTCGAGACAAATGAGGTATTATCAGCAAATAGCAGTGATGATACTTTGTCCAGCAATAATGGGGGGGGGGGCAAGGGGGGGGGATCACTAGTACAATCAGCCAATGAATCTCTGATCCCATTATTATATAGGGTGAACAGGGTTGGTGCCAATACACACACTTAACGTACTCCCCTGTCCACCCTGACGCGTTCGGTCAGTTCACCCTTACGGCCCATTTTTATTTAGGTGCAATTATTTGTGTGGAGCCTTATCATAGTATGTAATACATTTTGGGGGACTCCCATTCGCTTTAAGGCTCTCCACATTTCCCCACTGGGGATAAGGTCAAAGGTTGCATGTAGGTCAATGAATACAACATATACATGTTCTCTTTTAAGAGTCACAAACTTCCATAAAATTAAGAGAAAGCTAAATATTTGGTCAATAGTACTCTCTGAACACAGCTTGCAATAGTGAGAAGTTCTTTTCTTCAAGGGTCCAGACTTGCAGTCTCTCTAACAAGTGCCCGGAGAACTTTTGTGAAATACAAATAAGGAGTATTTTGGCCTTTAATATGATGGGTCCCCCTTATCGCCCTTTTTAAAAACAGGTACCATCTCAGCACACAACCAAGAGTTGGGCACCTCTGCCCCATTAAGATTGTATTAAAACTTTAATTTATAATAAAATTACAGATTTCTGGTTCAGGAAGGAAAAGGTCACCCAGCACTTTTTCAAGGCCCGGGGCTTTGCCCTTCTGTAATGTAGTAAGGGCCGTCCTCATTTCATCTAAATTAAAAGAAACCAGAACATCAATGTCTGTGCCCTCAAGTTGCCCTGGGCAACCTCTATCATTTTCCCTTAGCTGGGTGTCAATCTGGCTCTTATAGTGTGTGCTATAATGATTTACCCATAGATGCGGATGGCTGTGGTACGTTTCTTCCATTACTCTGGTCTTGGTTCCTTTGGCTATCATGTGCCAGAACTGCTCACTGCCCTTGACTTTTGCTGCACAGAAAAGATCTCTCCAAAGGGCCTCTTCCTAATTTCTTTTAGCCATTTTTTGCATTACTATTTGATATTTCTTCCTATTATAGCCGCTAGATTCCTTTGGCCATTTTTAACAGCAGCCATTAGCTCGGCCCTACAAGCCTTACAGTGTTCATTGGACCATTCGGCTTTGGCGCTACTAATGAACTCACCCCTTTTCTCCTTATAGAAGACTTTTTTTTATTTCCCCACAACAACCTAATCATGGGGTGGGCTTCATCTGTATACTTTTTAAAATCATATGGTGAGTGGAGTACACCAGTATAAATTTGTGCTAAAACTGATACGGTACCCTCAATCATTGATCACTTAACCCTCCTCCTGTCTATTGGCACTAAAGGGTCAGGATTGATTACCACTTTGATGCCTGTGGTTGATAAAAAATATGTTCCAGTTCTAGTGCAAAGGCGTTATTGGTCACCATCTGATAGTTCTATTACCCGCATGTCAATAAGAAAATGCCAGTATAGCATATCCATCAGGAAATAGTCGATCCTTTTCTGACAGTTAACCCTTTGATAGGTAGGCCTCAGATCTCTATCAGAGCTAGTACGTCCGTTGCAGGCTCTCAAGCCATATTTTAAGGCAAAGGATCTTAACTGAAAAGCCACTTCAGTATTTCTGGCAAAGCTAACCAGGGTCAGTCAAATAATCCCCCTCTCCTCATCCTCTTCGAGGTTTGATAGCATTTCCAGGGGTTCATTGGAGACATTCAAGTACCCAGCAAGTAATACGCAACAACCATCTTCAAAACTTTCCATGAACTCATCCACGGCTAGAATTGTAGGTGAATCCTGGGGCTGAGCGGGGAATCTATGGTATATATTTACCAGGAGAATAGACCCTTGGCAGTCCCGAGTCTCAAAAACCAGGAGATCTTTGGACTTTAAATGATATTTTTTGATGGAACAATTCAAATACATTTAAATCCAAATAATAAAGCCCCTGTTAGCCCGACCCGCTGGGATTGGATATGCCTCAATACTAAAGTTTGAAAAACCCACCTGATGGATCAACTCTGAGGCCCAGTAACAACTGGAAGACTAGAAAAGAATGATTTTTCAAGTCCCTGTTTAGTGCACAGCTGCAGACTGCTGACACATTACTCCTGTCAGCTATTAAACTAAATGTTTGGTCCTGAATAGTTTGAATAGCAGCTTCATTAAGGGTGTCGGGTCATAATTCAATAATTTGTTGAAACTTATGAGGGGCGAGCAAGTAGAAAATTAAATTCACACCAATCTACGATCAAGCTAACCTAGAGCTAAATAGAAATCCCAGTATTAGCAGAACAAATTAAACAATTTAGTAGCAACACAGCACCTTTTTAGCGAGCCTAAAGCGTCTGGCGAAATAAATACTAATTACTACTCAGATCTCAAAGGTTAGATCGAGGCAGTTGTTAATAGCTGCCAGAGACCAAAGGCCATTATTACTGACCACACCAGGGCTCAGAGGTTCTTGTGACGAGCAGTCAAAGGTCACGTTTCATCAAGCAGGCTGATCATCTCTGACAAAGCAACCAAACAAACAGCTGAGTAGATTAACCAAAATAAAACTTACATCGAACTTCCCACGGTTCTGCTCCATTTTGACTTTGCTTCCTGATAAGTACTGCCAGGCACGACCACGCAAGGAGGGAGGGATTCCCTTCTGACACCTTAATCGAATCTGCAATAGAACAAAGGGGAAATTAGACGAAACGGAAGCAACAAGGAGATATGGACACGGAGGAGATGTAATAAAGGGTCAAAATAGGTCATTCATTTGCTGTAATTTAGATGCATATGCTACTTAAAAAGAGGCAATCTCTTTTGAATCGGTTCTTGAATTCCGGGATGAGCCAGGAAAGGCATCTTGTCCAGATGGTAACACTACATGCAAGAAACTATCCACCAAGATGTACTCCTAAAAAAGTCTACCTCCTTAGTAGCATTTCCATAGTTAGAAGAGTTGATAAACTCATTAGTCGTGCTCAAGTATTACTAAAGACTGTTTAGCAACAAGAGTACTCAGACAGTTCAGATGACTCAGATGTTGTGGGAAAGACGACAAGAAGAGAAACTAACCTATGAACATGGAAATCCCAAACAACTTTAGGGAGGTACTCTGGGTGGGACCATAGGTCTCATGTACGAAGATTTTTTGAGATCGCAAAAGGCCAAATTCACAGAACCAGGTCATTTACGATCACAAAAATAATTTTTTGGTGTACAAATTTACAAATCTGTAATCTGTTGCAGAATCAAAATTTGGGTGTGCAATTCGGTGTTTAGAATGGAAGTATTTAGGGGGTCCCTTCCAAATACTGATTTGTATTTGTATGTATTAATGTTTTGCAACCATATTTCTGGTCACAAAACATTAATATTTTATCAACACCTCGAAGGAGGTGATAACCTATTCGCAAATGGGAAGAGGTCCACAAAGGACCGCTTCCCCTTGAGAATGTAAAAAAAATATTTTTTTAAGAGCAGGCAGTGGTCATGCGGACCACTGCTTTTACTTAAAAAATTAAACTTCAAAGTTTTTTTTTTTTCAATGCATCCTGATTTCTTTTAAGGAAAAGAGCTGCTTTATAAAAAAAAAATGTTTAAGTTTGCTTTATTAAAAAGCCAGACGATGTGGTCACCATCCTTGTGATTGCTTTGATTCATAGAGGGTCAATCAATCAATCAGAACATTTATATAGCGCACTACTCACCCGGAGGGTCTCAAGGCACTTGGGGGGTGGGGTCCGCTACTGCTCGAACAGTCAGGTCTTGAGCTGCTTCCTGAAGGCGAGGTGGTCCTGGGTCAGGCGGAGGTGGGTCGGGAGGGAGTTCCAAGTCTTGGCGGCCAGGTAGGAGAAGGACCTTCCTCCTGTGGTGGCACTTCGGATGCGGGGGACGGCGGCGAGGGCGTTGCTGGTCGATCGGAGCTGACAAGTGGGAGTGTAGAAGTTGAGGCGGCTGTTGAGGTATCTTGGGCCTTGGTTGTGTAGGGCTTTGTGTGCGTGGGTGAGGAGGCGGAAGGTGATTCTCTTGTTGACCGGGAGCCAGTGCAGGTCTCTCAGGTGTCCGGAGATGTGGCTGTGACGGGGGATGTCGAGGATGAGTCTTGCTGAAGCGTTCTGGATCCGCTGGAGTCTCTTCTGGAGCTTGGCGGTGGTTCCGGCGTAGAGGGCGTTGCCGTAGTCCAGTCGGCTGGTGACCAGGGCCTGGGTGACCGTCTTCCTGGTCTCGGTGGGGATCCAGCGGAAGATCTTACGTAGCATGCGCAGGATGTTGAAGCATGACGAGGAGACGGCGTTGACTTGTCTGGTCATGGAGAGGGAGGAGTCCAAGATGAAGCCCAGGTTGCGTGCGTGGTCTGTTGGTTTGGGTGCGCTGCCCAAGGCGGGGGGCCACCAGGAGTCGTCCCAGGCGGAGGGTGAGGAGCCCAGGATGAGAACTTCCGTCTTGTCTGAGTTCAGTTTCAGACGGCTGTCCATCATCCACACGGCTACGTCTTTCATCCCTTCGTGTAGGTTGGCTCTGGCGGTGGCGGGTCGTTGGTGAGGGAGAGGATCAGCTGGGTGTCGTCGGCGTAGGAGATGATGTTGAGGTTGTGTTGGCGTGCGATGGCCGCCAGGGGGCTCATGTAGACATTGTAGAGGGTGGGACTGGGCGAAGAGCCCTGAGAACCGCCGCAGATGACTTCGGTGGCTTCTGATCTGAACGGTGGTAGGCAGACTCTCTGTGTTCTTCCGGCGAGGAGGGAGATGATCCATTCTAGTGCCTTCTCCTGGATTCCGACGTTGCTGAGACGCTGCACTAGGGTGCGGTGGCAGACAGTGTCGAACGCCGCGGAGAGGTCCAGGAGGATGAGGGCCGCTGTTTCTCCGTTGTCGAGCAGGGCTCGGATGTCGTCAGTGGCTGCGATGAGGGCGGTCTCGGTGCTGTGGTTGGCCCGGAAGCCAGACTGCGAGAGGTCGAGGGAGGCGGCCAGCTGCCTGTTGACAGTCTTCTCGATGACTTTGGCCGGAAACGGGAGGAGCGAGATGGGGTGGTAGTTTTTGAGTTCGGTGGGGTCCGCTGTTGTTTTTTTTCAGTAGAGCGCTGAGTTCGGCGTGCTTCCAGCTCTCCGGGAAGGTGGCTGTGTCAAAGGAGGTGTTGATGATGTCTCGCAGATGGGGTGCGATGACAGTGTTGGCTTTGTTGAAGATGTGGTGAGGGCAGGGGTCGGTAGGGGATCCGGAGTGGATGGAGTTCATCGTGCGGATGGTGTCTTCGGTGGTGATCGGGGTCCAGGCGCGGATGGTGGTGGTGGGGGGCGTCGGTGCGGTCGTGGGGTGCGTCGGTTGTGTGCTGAAGCTGTTGTGTATGTCTGCGATCTTGTTGTGGAAGTAGGAGGCGAGGGAGTTGCAGAGGTCTTGCGATGGGGTGATGTCGTTGTTTCCGGCGCTGGGGTTGGAGAGCTCTTTGACGACGGTGAAGAGTTCCTTGCTGTTGTGTGCATTGTTGTCCAGTCGTACCTTGAAAGAAGTTCTCTTGGTGGTGTGGATCAGTTGGTGGTGTTTTCGGGTGGCGAGCTTGAGGGCGGTCATGTTGTCTGGTGTCGGGTCTCTGCGCCATGCTTTCTCGAGGGCTCGACAGTTCTTCTTGGAGCTCTTGAGTTTGTCAGTGAACCAGGATGCTCTCTAGCTGCCGGGTTTGCTAGGCGGGGTCCTCAGTGGGGCGAGGTCGTTTGCGCAGTTGCTCATCCACTTCGTGAGGTTGTTGGCGGCCTGGCTGGGGTTCGCTGAGCTGGTGGGTGGGTCCTGGCTCAGGGATGCGGTGAGCTGGTCGGCTGTGATCTTGTTCCAGCTTCTGCGTGCAACCTGTTGCTGGTGGTGGTGGTGGTGGGTCGTGGTTCTTCTGAAGCCGAAGTGGACGCAGCTGTGGTCCGTCCAGTGGAGTCCGGTGGCGTGGCTGAAGACTATGTCCTTGCTGGAAGAGAAGACGGCGTCGAGTGTGTGTCCGGCGTAGTGGGTGGGGGTGGTCACCAGCTGCTTGAGACCGAGGTTGGTGAGGTTGTCCAGCAGGGTGGTGGTGTTGCGGTCGTTGTTGTTCTCCAGGTGGAAGTTGAGGTCCCCGAGGAGGATGTAGTCGGCGGAGGGGAGGGCGTGCGGGCTGATGAAGTCGGCGATGTCTTCGCTGAATTGTGTGCGTGGTCCAGGGGGTCTGTAGATGAGGGTGCCTCTGTGGGTGGTCTTGGGGTCGGTGTGGATCTGGAAGTGCAGGTGTTCGGCGGTTGTGAGGGTGTCGTCGGTGTTGGTCGTGATGCGGATGGTGTTCCTGTGGATGATGGCGATGCCTCCTCCCGTCTGGTTGGCGCGGTCCCTCCGGGTGATCTTGTATCCGTCCGGGATGGCGATGGCGATGTCGGGTGCTGAGGAGGCGTTCATCCAGGTTTCCGTGAGGAAGGCGACGTCTGGAGATGTGGTGTCGAGGAGGTTCCAGAGTTCGATGGCGTGCCTGTGGACGGAGCGGGTGTTGAGCAGGATGCACTTGAGGTGGTTGCTGCTGGTGTTCGGCTTGGTGGGTGCTGGTGTGGTGTAGGTCCGGTTGCAGGTGTACTTGCAGGAGTGGCAGCTGAAGGGTCCGTGGGTGCGTCTCGGGGTGGCACGGTAGCATCCCGGGAATCGGCCGGCATTGAGTGCGTTGAGTTCGGTGGAGTTGTAGGTCCGGCGGGTGGGCTGGTGTCTGCGGGGGCCAGGGGTCCTGGCGCTGGGCGCGGTCCAGGCGCGGACGGGCGCAGACGGGCTTACCTTTGGCGGGTCACAAATTACGACCTCTTTCATTAAATTTGCAACTCCACCAAGAATTGCTGTTTTAAAGATATTTCTTTAGTACGTTAGGAATTGTGATTTGCAAAAATACGATTTGTTAAGATTAAGCAGAACCAAATTTGATTGGTATAAGGCAGTAGTGGAGATTACTTCCACCACCTTGTTATTTGTCAAACTGGAATTTAGACAAAGGAAAAGGCAAAACGTTATCTTTCTGCATTTCGTATCTTCACACTTCTTGATTGACCTGCCATTCACTGAAACTTTGCATTTATGTATATAAGCATGCAGGTATGCATTTACATACAAAGTAAATGCAAGGAGATGATGGACGGAGTGCTGAAACTTTTCAAACACTCACCCCCGGTCAAGAGCTGGTTTGAATCTATCATCGTTCTTTAGCTCACTTCGCCACCCTCGTTTGGACCCAGCCATATGTACATGCCTTTTGGCAGCTGATCCTCGATTGTGGTTAAAATGAACAAAGTGCAGGAGGTGAGTGACTGGGGATAGAAAGTAGTTCCTGTCGATGTGCCTGAATTGATCCATAAGTGGAGAAGCAACAGCTGTGGTCATGTTCAGAGCAATCCTAGTGTTTTACTCTGGGTAATCACAAAACACTTTTTTACTTCCACTGCTCCGATAATAGCCTTCTCGAGGCTGGAGCTTGAACTATCCCGCTACGTGAGCCCAGGTAGTTACCTCTATTGGTCTGGAATCCGCCCTTCCCTGTGATTATGAGCAACACATTGTGTTTCACTGAAAGCAACCTTGTGAGAAGAACTCCCTTCATTGTGGGCAAAGACACATCTTGTAGTGCTTGTTTGTTTTTGAGGAATGTTACGATTTCGTATTAAGCAAAAAGGTGTATTCTGGTAGCGTTTTTACCTTTGACATTCCTATCCTTTAGTCTTATTACACCCTGAAAAGGGAGCGAAATGAGGACCTTAAACTTAGCTGGAAGGTTTCCAGATACTATAAACATTTCTTACTTTCCAGTTAGGCTCCTGGATTCAAGGATAATTGATGACGTATCTGTGGCTGCGCCAAGAGTAGACAGACTGGTCCAAGATGGACAGTTCTATGGTTAACCCCTTCCATGCTCATGACGAGCTCAGCTCGTCATGAAGCACACTGGAGCTGTGCTAATGACAAGGTGAGCTCGTCATGAAATAAAGAGATTTAAGAAATCTCAGCACAGGAGAAAAATACCCTTAGCATTGAAGGTGTTAAAATATGCTCATAAGAGTCTAGGGAGCAAGTATAGATCATAATCTAGAAGTAGTAAGGTCAAAGAGTGGGTCCAAACTCAAAGCTCATGTAGCCCTTAGCATAACTGCACAAAAGAAAAGGTTGAGACACAGGCTTATTCACTGAATATGGATGTATATTAAATATCAAGGAGAAGTGCCTGAAGGTATCTGGGATGTATGTAATTCAAAGCCAAGTACAGATTATCCCTCATTGGAGGTTTGAGCAGACCAGTGGAAAGTGCACTTCCTGAACAGAAAATTCTGTGGGAGAACGGTGGCTTCATATATCTAAGCATTCAGGTGGCACACTGGAAGAAGGATCGGTTAGAAGTAACATGGGACAAATTGTGCAGGGCTCAGTAACTTTCTGGAACACTATCACTAATAGATATGAGTAGGGTATCAGTGGCCGAGATGGTCCTTCTGCCATGCAGTTTATATTCTCTTCAGGAAGCAACCATTCCACACCCAGCACCTCTAGTTAAAGGCTTGGAACGCCTGCTGGGTCAACAGCCTTGGACAGGTGAACGCCTGCTGGATCAACAGGCTTGGACAGGTAATCACTGCAGGGTCAAGCAAGCCTTCAGGAAGCTTCCCTGGTAAAGAGACGAGGAATACAGTTCCCTGATCAAGAACTACATTACATGGTTTAGCACCCACAGCATGCGGTCCATTGGTTCGACAATTGGGAGACGCAGCTCCTTAAAGAACAAGCTTGCAGGAATTACTGATGGTGGTGGATCGGTCTTCCCCAAAATGTTAATACAATATGTAAGGTTGACAGAGTCTGGTAAGCGGTGGTGAAACTATTTAAACGTGTCTCATTTGCACATGATGTGCAGCTGTGGTCCCGGCAACCTTTTTTTCTAACATGTTTGATTACCATTTTCTTAACTCCACTTGCATTTCAGATGATTTCCCCCATCCCCCCAAATACAACTTTGCAGGTTCAGTTGTACCTATTTATATGAGACAGACCTGTCTACCTAACCCATTGCTTTGTACCCTGGACAATACACCAGACGCACATCATGACATTTCTATAAAAGGACTTTCTTTAGCCGACAAAACCTTACCAAGTGTCATGTGCATTATATATATTTTAAAAACATCATCCTGTCAACTTTTGTCCCATCCGTCCTCTCTCGGACTCATCCCAAACCCTTCTGACACTATGACCCCCCCAAACATACTTCTCAAACGTTCACCTTCCTACTACTTCCCCTGTTAAATCTATTCCCATCATCCTATCCTTGCTTTAAGGTATACTAAACACAGGAATTTCAAGAGCACAAACCCAAGACAACTAATCCACAAAAATGTTTACTAATCTACTAATAACCTCTAATCTTGGGTTCCGGAATAGCGTGCTACTTGGTGCACAGTGCTTTAATGCCTATTCAGAGGTAGTAAGCAGTATTTACATACCATTCACATATTACAATTTAAAGATTAAAGGGACACGCGAACAATGCATATTTGTTTAGCTTATACCCATTACTACTTGAAGGTCTCGGGTGAAGCTAATTAAGCAAAACCCCTCTTATATAGCTAGTCACTGTACAGTCTGTACTATACATTTCCTTGTTAAACAGGGTGCGTCGCCCCACTGCTAAATATACAGCATGTGAGTATTTCTTCCCTTGAGAAATAACAGGAAAATCGGAAGCTCCCAACTGAAAAGTGTAGGTTTCAAAACAACGCAAGTATAGTACTTCGATTTAAATGTAAGGCCGGCGCCCTTTATAAAAAAAATCATAGCATCACTGCAACCTCCCAAGATGACAGTTTCTAGCCTTCAATCGTTGCAACCCCTTGCACTCGCATATTTGGTTTCTTTTCTCACTCTGAGTAACGCATACTTTTGTTTGGAAATGGCTCCTATTGGCTTAAAAACAAGACAGATCCCAACAAGTCTCGTAATTACCAGACACTTACACAACTGCCTTTTTTCCAGTTAAGAGAAAGTACAAACATTTCGGCTTCATGGGCACTCAGACAGATATGATCTTTCGAGGCCTGTCTGGCTTCAGGCTGTGTTGTAGCTCTGACACTGCCTCAGTTGAGTGCAACAGGCCACTTTTTGCGACCCCGGGACACTTTAGTATTACAAAAGGGGAGGCAGATGCTTGTGCGGCACCTTCTGTAATACGGATCGTGCCGGATTAATCACATGAGGGCACATCCCCATTGGTATGGGGGGAGGGAATCCTCTGCAGTTGTGCCACAGACATATCAAAGACGCAAGCTTAGAGGTGGATAACTGACTGTGTCACATAGAAGTGACGCACAGTCAGTATGTTTCCCTCCACCCATGCAAGGTGGGCATGAGGGTCCCAGGGACCCTTCAGGCACTCCTCTGCAGGCGAGTGCAGTCACTCACTGTACCCGGCTGCAGCGAGACCCTGCCCTCTTTGAATGTGAGGCCCGGTATACCACCTCAGTGAAAAGCGGACCAGCGGTTTCAAATAGCCGGTCGGCTTTTCACTTGTGCGCTGTTCCCGGAGCAGGTAGGGTTTGCGCCAATACAGAGAACAGTGCACTGGAACAGAGCCACTGTCCAAGTCTTTGCTCGTACAATCAGTTAAAGGTGTGCTGCAACCCAATCTCCAACACATTGGCTTCATGTTCTCATTTTGCTACATGTCAACTGTGATGAGGCAATGTCTACTCAGCATTTTTGGATCAAAATCAATTCTAGCACAGTGTGTAGGGTCGAATGAGGAGTCTACAGCAAGAGTTCTTAGAGTACCAGACTGGCCCAACCTCTCATGACCACCTCATGTTAGCAAAGACCCTATCTTTCTGAGACCAGTAAATTGAATCCAAAAATCTGAATAACAAGGTAATATAATTTGCATTAAATTCAGTCTACCATATGGCACTATTTATCTTAGTACTCTAAAGGATTTTTGCAGGGGATTGAAAAGTTTTTTTTGTGTTTTTTTTAAATAAAAGGGCAGGCAGAGACACTGACCCTGGAAGAAATCCTTGCAGACTCTCCTAGACTCCAGATTACCTACAGGGTGCTTCACAGTCCAACCAGTTTCTTATGTTGAATAAGCGTTCACAGAACAGATGAATTCTACCATTACAGCCATGTGAGTGACAAGTAGTCACCTTGCTACCATAGAGAATTTTCCAACTAGGAGGTTAGATAATCAGGAAGACCGTCGATATACACAAATACACAGCATTACATCATATTAACGTTTAAATGACCATGATGAAATTGAAAGTACTTTGTGTCCTGATTTATGGATTAAACTAAATAAACTATTTTGTAAGGGAATTGTAAATAAATGAAAACGCTCTCTGTAAATAAAATCCACTGACAGAAGGACTGCCTGCCTTGCACAGAAGACTGGATGTTTTTTGTTGTGCCTGGAGCTAAATTCTACGAAGCCAGAGTGTATGCTACTGTCTAACTGCAGCAGCAACAAGTTATGTTATGCGGTTTTATATAGCACACAGCTGCCCGGCAAAGGGGCGTCCCAGCTCTAAAACAGAAAACAGCAGAACAGAATATAACACACAACAGTCTATGATGGAAAAAGATGCGTTTTGATGGCCCTGCGGAATGCCATGTAGTTTTCCATGCTAAGAATGATGGTGGGGAGCACGTTCCAGAATACGGCCCCCAATACACCAAATGAACGTCTACTAGCACCCACCCTTCTCAACTGTGGGACCACCGCCAGATGCTGGCCCATAGACCGAAGTTGACAGGAGGGGATGTAATGTGTAAGCAAATTGGCCAAGATGTCTGGGGAGGAAGAATTCAAGATTTTTAAAAACATGCAAAGAGTCTTGAACTTGATGCGCTTTGCTACAGGCAACCAATGTAGCCGACTGATAGCATTGGAGGTAGGACATGTCCTGGGCAGACCTAACAAGACTCTGGTAGCAGGGTTCTGAACCCTTTGCAGTCTTGTGATCTCCACTTTATTGACTCCCAAGTAGAGTGAGTTGGTGTAGTCCAGCGTAGACAGGATAGATGCCTGGACAATTACCTGCCTCATGGCCGGGTCAAAAAACCTCAGCACTGGTTTGAGCCCCCTTAGAATGCCAAAACAGGTTCCTGCTACTTTCTTTGTTCGAGTCTGAAAGCTAAGGGTGGCTTCTACCCGCACACCCAGATTATTTACCACCTATTTGGGGACGGGTGCATCGCCCAGCTTGGCAGGTACCAATGCTCACTCCACAACTCAGTGTTTTTCCCGAACTGCAGGACCTCTGACTTGTTGGCATTTAATTGAACACAGTTGGCAGTCATCCACTCATATATGAACTCTAGATCTCTCTGGAACTTGCATGAGCCCTGTCCTGAGTCCTCAGAGAGAGCAACTACCAACTGTGTGTCGTCCGTGTAAGACACTGCTGTGAGCCCTCTACTTTTTGCCACTGCTGCCAAAGGTTGCACATATACGTTGAACAGCGTTGGGCTCAAAGCTGAGCCCTGCGGAACCCCATATTTGAGTGTGTGTGTCTTGGAGGCAAAAGGGGGAACTGCAACCTGAAAGGTCCTATCAGCTGAAAAGGAAACAAACCACTCAAGAGCAGAACCCGCGATCCCCACTCCTCCAACCTCTGCAACAGGATCTGGTGGGAGACGGTGTTAAATGCGGCACTGAGATCTAACAAAATCAGTGCTGATGTACGACCCTTGTCTAGGGCCCTCCTCAGATGCTCGGTCACAGCCAAGAGCACAAATCCGTCACTCCCAGTCATAAACGGGGAGGAGGGGCAGAGTTGATATGTATCACAATACTCCCTCTGATCAATTAAGTGTGAGTGTGTATACTTTAGGTCTGGGTGGAAAGCAGAGCTGTGTACAAGACCTACTGCTTAAAATATACATAGAGTATGCTTTGGTTCAGACCACTTCAACGTCTGGTTTTTGGATCGGCTTCCTTCAGTCATTGAGTTGAGGCACTGTCAAACATCTTAGATCAGTCTAGAGAAGTAATCTCTCATCATCATATTAATGGTTGTTTTGAGTAATATTCTGCTTTCTATGGCGAAATTGTAATGCATGGGGCACTCTGCCATCATACATTTCGCTATGTTCAATTCTTTATCACATACATGAATTGTATGCAAAAAGCAATATTGACCCACCGGATCAGGCATCTCGGATTGCTCAAATCAGGCCTCATATGAAAATCTGACCGAAAATGGCCTCCTACTTGCTTTTTGGCCATCATTATCTGGCAGCGATCTTGTAGCTGGCAGTCCCAATAAGATGAACAAAAAACAATTATGAGGTGTGTATAAGAGGTAAACATTTCGTTATTTGTGCGGTTTTATGATGCACAAACTTGACCCGAAGGTGTTAGAATGCATTACAATAAAAGTATTCATAGTGATACATCAGGAGCATAATCAGTGTAAACCAGAATAAAGGAAAAACAAAAACACAATCAACAATGGAGGAAACTCCTGAAACGCAAAAAGTCAGTAGGAGCTCAAAGGCAGTATTTTGGAAAGAGAAGACGATTCGACGCAACTTTGAAGGTATTGAGAGGGGTAGCGGTTCATAGAACTGAGACTGGGAAGGGGTAGGGGTCAGGTGGGGAGGGAAGGAGGGAGGGAGGGAGGGAAAGAGTTCAAAACTGTAGTTGCAGGAACGATTTTTCATTCCATTCATTTTAAAAAGTAGAAGGTATAAAAAGTAGTGTTTCTGAGCTGGGTAAGGTCTGGACCAACGAAATCTGGTATGGTGTTTGACATTTTGTTTGATGCATGCTATCTTTTAGATTTTCTTGGGCTCTCCGAGTAACCACTAAAGAGTTAGTAGTACTGGTGTGATGTGACCACATCTCTTAGTTACAGAGACAAAACTGCTGCGGTGTGAAGCAAAGCCTTCAGCAGGAAGACATTTTTGATGGCAGTCCAGTGAAGAGAGTTTCCTTAATTTATCCTAGAGAGAATGAGGGATTGGGGCAGAATCTTACATTCATATTCAAGGATGAACTGGTGAAATCTCAGCAAAAGACGCAACTGGATATCTGGCCATAGTGTTAATCTGTTTTTGTAAGCGGAGACGGTTTTCAAGGATGACCCGAAGGCATTTAGCATTGTCAATTATAACCAGCTTGCATTCAAGAATCCCATGGCCTTAAATCGAGGACTGAGATCGGCTGTAAGGCTGAGATGAGCAGAAATTACGTTTTAAAGACATTAACAGATAAAAGGTCAAATAATCTTAAATTGTTTGCGGGATATAGGCAATAAGTCAGATGTTGCCAACAAAGCAAGATTGAGGAAGATTGATCATCATCAGCGTATTGAGGATATTAGAGCCCCAACTTCTTCAGTAGGATTTTAAGGGGTACAATATACAGGTTCAAAAGAGTACGAGCGGGTATGACCCCACAGCCACCAGCATGGCCCCGGAAAACACCCGCATACTCTGAACTAACCTGTGGCCTGTAAACTCTTCAGCGACACTGACGTACACCTGAATCTTGCCTGAACTGTAAGCACCACTTTGGCTGTTCCTCTGGCCACCTGAGCGCCAAGGGTCCTCCATACAGATATTGCACAGCTGGAGGCGCCCCCTTGGCAGGGTATGCTCAGACGTGAGTCCCATGCTCACTTTGCCACTGGATTCAAGCAAGCCGGGCTGAAGACGGCTGTAATGCCAGAAACCGGTCCTCGGAAGCTTGTTTCCGGTCCAGGGAAGGCATGGCTTGGCAGTTCGGGCTGGACTGTTCCCATGAGGCACAGGGTCAGACTGATTTGCATATAGCCATGTCTGAACTGGGGTGGCAGAGTGGGCTAAAGAACGGTGATGGATTCAACCCAGATCTTTTGACTGGGTGTGAGTGTTTGATTGGTTCGGATGCTCCGTCCATCACCACCCCCTTTTGTACCGCCCTAGGCAATGCCAAGCACTAAACCTAGTAAAGACGCTTTGCTCACTCCGGCTAAAGAAAATCCTGTGGCCTCATTATGGCTGAAATCCTACACAAACACTTTCCTGAAAGAAATCAAATCGGAAATTGGATCCCTCAAAACAGAGTTTAAAGCCTGCCTGAGAGAGATCCAACAGTATATCACTGAGATAGGGGGCCATGTAGATGACCTCGAACGCTCTGCTGACGCGCCACCCGAAGATTACGAAAACCTGTGGTGCAGGATGGTGGCTAGAAGACCAACACATCAATCTTCAACTGAAGCAGGAATATTTGGAGAACAGGAGCAGACATAACAACATCCGCATAAGAGGAGTTCCACCCAGAGTAGAGGTAAAGGAAATCATGTCCTTTATGGCGGACCATATCCAGACAATCAGAGCCAATGACGACGCCTCCCCCCTTGCCTTGGACAGAGACCACCGCGCTGCCGGTCCCGGGGGTCGCTTGGACCTCACTCCGGATATGCTCGTGTGTGTTCACTTTTTTGTAGAGAAGGAAGCTATCCTGCAGAAGGTGCGTGGTGCTATTGACCTGGTTTACAATGGTTACCCGATTCAGATCTTTCAGTACATTGCCCCGGTAACCCTACGTAGACGCAAATACTTTAAACCGGTTACCGACAAGCTTCAATCGCAAACTGAAGTACCAATTGGCCAACCCTTTGCGCCGATCTTCTCTTGGGAGGGCAAGCGCCGGGTCTTCTGCTCAATGCAGGATGTGAAGCAACTTCTCCATCTCCAGACAGAGTTCAGGGATGCCAGCCCCTCTCCCCTGGGCCTTCCACAGGGAATCAATACAGCCTGAATGGTCCACGGTGCTCCCCCGCCACCCCAAACACAGAACTTGTGCCAAAGAACAGGACTCCTCCCAAGTGAAACAAGACATCCTTAAACACCTCCGGACCATGAGTGAACCTCGCTCACTGGCCCGCTCTTCTACAGCTTCTGAATAATACATGCTCTGCCTCGCACAGTCTGTACTCTGATCCCCCTGCACGCAATCTCTGGCTTCCGGGGTTATATGGGCTCTAATACATGGATCACACTGAAGAATTAACTGGCCTGCGGTGACCTTCATGATCTACTCGGATTCATTCGCATGGGGCCTCTATCGATGCAGACTCTCCACTTTGTGAATAATAACTTACTGATATGCCCACTTCACTCAGCACAGGCGGTCTTATGGCTGGCGCTCTTAGCCATTTCTCTAGAGCTTTGCCACAGACTGCCGAGCCCGACCTATTGTTGCCTCTTTCTACTGCGCCCCCCACAGTCCTCGTGTCCTTTAGAAGAGTGACTTCTTCCGATTAGCTCCGGTTTCGACTTATGGGCCATTCCAGGATTACACTAAACCCTTAGGCCCTGTTGGCCACCTTGTGTTAAATATTGTTTTCCTCCCCCCCACCCTCATCCCCACATTTGGGAAGGGGCGTGCCTGACAAAGGGGGCTCCCTGTAATCCCCAATACACTCCTCACATTGGGGGCACTCTCCATAGATAGGCATACACGCTTTGCCCTTACAGTGCTGCTCTTATCGTCCACCTTCCACTTACCTTCTTCAATGTGGCACAAACTCCTCAACCCTGGTCCTAACACAACCTTCAGCCACCTTATTCTCCACCATAAACATGACACAACTTGTTAAATTCCTGTCCCTTAATGTTAAAGGGCTTAACTCCCCTAACAAGAGGCTACAGGTTTGGCGCTACTTGCTTATATAAGACCCGGACATCATATTCCTACAAGAAACCCACCTTTTATCCACTGACACACACCTCATGGCCCACCCAGAGTACCCATGTCAGTATTTGGCATCCTCCTCCTCGAAGTCAGCAGGGGTTGCAATATTAAGTAAATCCAGACTTGGAACTGTGTCCTCTCGGGTGGTACAGGACGCTGAAGGTCTCTACTTAAAGACTCAAAATGCATCTAGGAGTCCAACCCTTAACCCTTCTCAACGTCTATGCACCAAATCAGGCGCAGGATACCTTCCTGAGGTCTTTAGTGAGGGAACAGTTGCCGTCCCCGGATGGACCATTAATTCTTGGGGGTGATTTTCACTTTGTTTGGGATCCAGATATGGATTGCAGTACCTCCTACCAGAGCACAGGAGCAATGTTGGCTGCCCTCAAGAAGGCTCACAAAGACCTGAGTCTTTTAGACGCCTGGAGATATCAATTCCCCGACACCTGAAACTACTTCTCCCACGTCCACCACTCATACTCTCAAATTTAGTATGGCTTCTTTTCCCTCTCTCTGATACGGTCCGTGGAAACAACTGCTATATCCGACATTTGCATCTCAGATCACGCCTATATAGCTGTAGCCCTCCGCGCCCCCAATTGGACGGCACGAAACCCCAATCGGCTGGCGGCTCCCACCCCATATCCTACGTGATGTGGTGGACCTCACTGCAATACGCCAAGGGATTGTAGCTTTCTTTGACACGAATACCCTCCCAGACCCGTCCAAACCCAGTCGATGACTATTCAGGGAGTCATCACATCACCATTGCCAGCTCCTGTGAAGCGCGCCTTGTCAAAACTATTTAGCCAAGGACATCAAGACCCTAGATCATATGACACCCTCGGGACAACATAAATGCCTTGCTATGCTACGGGGACAGCCAAGACTTCACCGAACGAATAGAGCGGAACGGTCACTCATGGCACACAGAAATTCTACGCTGGGGAGACAAGGTGGGGTCATGCCTGGCACGCGGTCTCCGTACCCAATCAGCTAAAGGCTATTTTTCCAAAATCAAGCAGGCAACTCCTGGGCCACGTCTGAACAAGACAAAGGGCAAGCATTTAGTGTTTTTTATGAGGATCTTTATGCTGAAACCCCCCACGCACCAGTGGAGAACTACTCCTTTCTTAGCACATGCCCTTGGGAACCCATTAGCCCCCAACACGCAAAACTTCTGGATGACCCAATCACTTAGGACGAGCTACACCGGGCATTAAAACAACTCCAGACTGGTAAAGCCCCTAGACCGGATGTCTTCCCTATCTCTTTCTATCGCACATTCCTCCCCCCGCTCCAGAATCACCTCCTTCACTTTTTTAACACCTTCTCTGAAACATCGGGATTTACCACTACGATGTCGGAGGTTGTTCTCATCCCCAAGCCGGGGAAGTACCCCACCCTCTGCACATCTTACCAACCTATTGTCCTATTCAATAAAAACGCCAAGATCTACACTAAGATAGTGACGAACCACCATGAAACCTACCTCTCCCAGGACTGGGCGATCCGGATCAAGTTGGGTTCATCCGACATCGCCAGGGGGTAGACAACATCAGTCGCATTGCCCAGCTCATTGAGAAGGTTCAACGCTGAGATATCCCAGCTTGTCTGGTGTCTCTGGACGCCTAGAAAGCCTTTGCCTGCATTACAGCGGCAACATCCAAGGTGCAACGGCAGCAGCTCCGACGGAGGCACACTTCTTGGGGATGCGAGGTGCTCTTGGTCGATGCGATGCAATGAGACAGTTCAGCGGCGACACCCTCCTTCAGAGTTACGACGGCAGGCAAAGCGACGGCGACACGCTTCTTCTCGTTGAGTCATGCTTCCAGCTCCTTGCGACACGCAGTTCCTCAGAAGGCCCAAAACAGCAGCAGGAACTCTGGGGAGCTGGGGGTTGAAGTCTGTTGTCCCTGAGACTTCAGCAGGAAGCAAGCTCTTTTCCAAGCCCTTGGAGATCCTTCACCAGTTGAAAGCAAAGAACACAAAGTTCCTTTCTCCTTCCTTTGGCAGTAAGGCAACCACTGCAGACCTATCCCCCTAGCAGCACTTCAGCTTGGGAATAGTCTCTCCTCAGTTTCTTCAGGATCCTCTCCTCAGTAAACGTTTCTTCTTGTAGTCCGAAGCGATCTAATTTCATGGGACTGTTGTGTCAGTGAGAGAATTAAGGGTTTAGGAACAATACATGCTGAACCCAAAGCAGGTTTGTGAAAGTGGTAGCGTGAAAACAGCTAGAACCGGTCCTGGAACCACTCACTCTCACTGACACAACAGTTTGGATGCTTAATACCTGCCACATCAATACATGTTGTTTTGGTTTTAGAATTTCACTATCAGGTCTTCTAATCCTTTCCTCCTTTCCCCACCCCCTTCCTCTTTCACAGGCAATTTCTTTATCATATCAGGCATGTACCTATCAATGTCCTGAAGATGATCCTAGTATCATGCTGAAAGGATCGAAACGTCGTCGACCCATGTTAGACAGCTTTGTGCATTAATCCACTGTGTAAAACAAGCACACTGTCTGTCTACACTAAGCTTGATAGCATTTGCATTTTGACAAGCTATACCGGTCTTGCCTGAAATGTCTTCTTGTGCGTTTTGTATTTGTTATGTTCCAGTGAGGATACAGGAATGTGTCCCACTTAATTGATGCTCTCAACTTCGGTTGTTCAAATCGCTCGCATTATTAAAATTACTGTCCTGCTGGACATGTATAATATAGCTCTGATTTCAGTCTATATTCATTCTGCTTGATATCTGTTTACTTAACACCTTCAATGCTAAGGCAATTCCCGCTGGGTGCTGAAATATCAGATTTCCCATTGTTCATGACAAGGTCAGCTCGTCATTCGCACACGTCCAGTGTACTGCATGACGAGCTGACCTTGTCATAAGCATGGAACAGGTTAAGGACCATTGTTTTTGTTTATGCATGATACCTAAAGTCCTTACTTACCTTGAAGGTTCCCTTGTTACTTTTGACACTGTATTCCTATGTAGCAGGACCCACTCCTCCCACAATGGCTCTTTCACCCCAGGGACTACTTCTCACTTCAAAGCAGCCTGGCTAATCCACTTAACTGACCAATCAGGACAGATCACCGGAAGGCTGGATTTAGGCTTACAGACAAAAAAGTATTTTAACGTCTTGTCTGTACATTTTAGGATAAATTCAACAATAGTATATTGTTGGATTTATCAATACCATTGTAGTAATTCCTTGAATTATATTTTTGGGATTTTCCTGGTAGGAATTATTAATTAATAACTTCTTGCCATGTTTACCTATGTGGCTGGGGATCTGCAATGGGGAAAATTAACTGGGCAATTTCTCCAACACCAGGGCTTATAAAGCATCTTTTAGAAGTACGCTGCCTTTATCTGCAGACCCCGGAAACACCCAAGAGAGACTTTAGGGGTTCGGAATATGTAAACAAATATTGAAGATCCGCACGCCACAGTGCTCCTAGCACAAAAGACGATTTTGGAAAGCAGTGTATTACAATGTGGGAAGTGAAATGTGCAATTTCACTAAACTGAAGGCTTATAAAACCTATTTTAGAAGGGTCCTCCTTATAGGTACCTGATCCACCACCACAGGGACACCTAGGGGAGACCCTGGGGTACCTAATATGCTGACATATTGTGGTTTAATAATGGTTTTATTTCCTCAAACACCAAAGTCGAGTTTTGGCCCAATTTCCATGTTAAAAGCAGTCCTGCAACACAGGACTGCTTTTAAACTGACCTCAGGCCTTAGCAGGGCACACATGCGAGTGCCTCTAAACTCTCATGCCCTATTATATAGTAGGGACTTAAAAGGTAGCTTTGATCCCCTTCCCTATTATGTACTAGGGCCTTATAGGGGAGAACATGCCCATCATAGACGTATCTTAACCCACAATGTACCCTTGTGTATTTAGGTGTATTCACTGTATTCTAAGAGTGTTTTCAGCATAGCACTGGCCTTGGGACCTGGTTAGGCAAAGCCCAGGGACAATCAGAACCAGTTACCACAAGTACCAGTCAGCAAAATAAATAAAGAAAATGGGGGTGCCAAGGTCACAGGATGACTTTGCAATACTGGAGAATAAGCCTCCACCCAATCTGTTTTCCAAGATACAACATAGAATTGAGAAGTTAGAAGGAAGCAAAAGTTCCATGAAATGGTGAAGCTTGTTGACCAAATTTTTCATGAGAATTACTGGAAATCTGCCGTTACGAAGAATATATCAGAGAGTAATTCACGGATTTCTTGAATGTTTAGACATGGGTTCTTATTTAATCTCTCTGACATTACTTAGTGGGGGACTACTTTTCTGAGGCTAATAAAGACAGACCGCATTATTTCATCTATGCTCATGGACCTAATGATAGAGTTAGTTTATTAAACAACTAAAGGGACCAGAAGCGGCTGCTGTATTCTTTGAGACGGTTAAGTAAATTGTTAAAGGATGTAGGGACATGATCAGTAAAGATGAGATTCATGGCGGTCCCTCAGCATATAACAAATAGGGTGGTAGTTTGTTAAGTAAGGATGAAGTGTGGTTAGGGGGATATAAAGCCAATTCCAGATTAGTCAATAAGAAGGAAAGTTGTGTCATACATTTTATGATTAAGATGGCCCGAGACAGAAGATATTGGAGGGGGAGAAAGAAGGGACGATGGCAAGTTGAGCAGAGGGCGGCGTAGGGGGAGAGGTTAGAAAATGTAGTGGGCGAAGTATTTAAGATGAAGGAAATGAGGGGCAAGTCTGATTGAAGGTGTTAAGATCAAAAGAGCAAATCTAAGTTGGGGATATCATTCTTGAGTGGGTGAGAAGAGTCAGGTGGAGGTGGGGGTGTTGAGTGGGAGACGTAGTCCGCCACTGCAATTCCTGGTCATATAAACAGAGAAGCGAGAGGGGGGTCAAGTAGAAGGGGGAGGCTAAACGTTTTGCAAAAGCATGGGGAGTACTGGAAAGGGGATTGAGCAGGTGTAGGGGGACGCATTGTAAGATGGAGTGGATGACTGAGTAGGCATGAGAAGAAAAAAGGGTCTCTGGTCCCTACCAGGCAGCAATGATATGAAGAGATGGATGAGGATGACCATTAACGAAAAAAAGGTTGGGTGGTGGGTAGACTTGAACTTCAGACCTCAGGGAAAAGTTGTCAAGTAACATTCGAAGGAAGTCATAAAAATCATCAGTAGCCTGAATAAGCACCCTCCCATTGTTAGATGAAAATGAAAAGTCTGCCATTACAGCTAGGTGTGGGACAGATGCCTTGCAACCATAGGGAACTGTCCATAAGCCAGAGATATTAAGTTCCTTGGTAAGATTTGAACTCACAGAGAGCTGTGGCAAGTGTGGAAGATAAAAATTGCTTTTGAAAATCCCCTTTTGACCACAAGAGAACCAACATCGGACCTCCGTGCTCTATCATGAATGTGGTTGAAGTTTTTAAAGCCAGAATTCGAGAGATCAAGTGGATATAGAAGCTTAAAAGAATTGTCCATCAGCTTTAAACATTTGTTGTGATACAATGGGTAGGGGACAAGCCATGATTGTGAGAAACCATTATAAAGATCTATGTAATAGATAAAGCTATCCCTACTTCGATAAAAGGCTGTTGCACTATTTCCTGAATTACATTGGAAACTAAGAACAAGTATACGGAATTGTCGAAGGAGGACTGCTTGTTTTGTTCAGAGCATTAATATACCAGTCTATTTCCGAGAACCTAGTAGACAACACAATATAAATCTGCTGTGCTTCCATCAGCAGAACAATGTGTCATTGCTCATTCAAATGTACCGCTTGGATGAGCCAGTCTTTTCTCGAAACGCTCAGTTTCAAGTAGTCTTTTTGCCATTGCTAGTTGGGAACTTGATCAGAACCACTAATGCCACAACCACCATTACAACCACTACCACCCCCAAAACATCACCAATACAACCACCAATAATAATACACCACTTCTGCTACCACCACTACCACCAATACTCGCATTAACTATACCATGAGCATCAATACCATCACTATCGCTAGCATTTCCACTATCACCCCTCCATCAAATACCACTACACTATTGAATTCCCAAGACCACTAACACAATCTATGCCTCCATGATTATCCCCTCCAAAAATACCACAGGTGCCACCACAAATAAAACAGTTATCAATACCACCAAGATGACACTACTACCACACCACCAACAGGACAAATATAGTCAGTACCACCAGCATCAGCAATTACACCACTGCCACCAATGCCAACAGCAATATCACTAACACTAAAACCACAAAAAGTATTAATTCAAAAACCACCAATGCTACGAATAGCCCAATTGGCAACTCTACCACAAATACCACCACCTACAGCACAACCAGTAGCCGGCGAATAAGACTACCATCTCTGATATCACGAATATCACCACAGCCACCACCAATCCCACCATCTCCAACAATCCCAATAGCACACCACCAATACCATCCTTTATGCTACACCAAGAGAACCACTATCACCACCACTACCAAGCATTGCAAAAACCAACAGGTCTACCTTTAATGTGCTATAGCATAGAAACATAACTTCTGCATGTGTGCTGGCAGGAATTGCCACATTAAACTCAAGCCTACCGGCCTTTTCACTGTTGGTTTCTTTTAATACTTCTGATGTTTACAAACATGATGGGTTGCCCTGGGTCAGGGGTAGTTACACACTACCGGCCCTACTGAATGGCAGGCAGCATTAGGGCCTTAAACCCCTGCTGTGTGCAGGCCCGGAGGATATATTGGAGTTTGACACCCTACCTCAGTTTACCCAGTGACAGAGAGGCAATGGGTGTTACAAACAGGGAAGCTGGAGGCTGAGAGTTGTCTTATTCCTCAAAGGTCTGCTAAATGCTGTAAATGACCGAAGGGCAGCGCAGCTCATGCAGAGCCTGTGTGCGTGTTTTGTATTACCGGCTCGTCATTGGGCAAGGTAAGAAGGGATGTTGCTTATATTCCTCTGTCATAGTCCTGGTCAATTTTACTGTATGGTTAAATAAAACCTTTACAAACAAACCAGCAGATAAAAATATATGACATACCAAGTTAAAAACCATGTGATATGCACAAACAGGGCTGAATACAGGCAGAGAGGATTCAGCTGAATCATATTTTTTTTTAAATAGATAAAAAAGAGTGAACAGTGTACGTCAACAGAGCAAACCTTTAAGCATAAGTTTAGACACAATGTGAAAGATACGGGTCTGCAATCAATACTAAATGGAAGACAAGTCACAAACTTATCTTGCTCACAGACTGACCAGATACAGGCCAAATGGTTCCTTTTTGGACAGTACAAATGTAAAAAGTGGTGATAGCAATGAATTATTGTGACAGCACTAAGCTGCACCCAGTCTTATAGAGTGGAACAGCAGGTCTGATTGTTTATGGTAATGTGCAAAAAACACAGTTATGGGGGAAGAGTCCATATAATTAGCACCATGAATAGACACTAAAGTGCATTGTGCAGACCTGATAGCACAATGCTGGTATGCACATGCCTGGTACCACCCGGACGCGCGTGTCCCATATCTGAAGCCGGAGGCCGACCTAGTGCTCCCACGACATCTTTCCGCTATCCTACCAACGGGCTTTCCTAAGGACCCCCACGACATTCAAACTGTCTCCACCACCTGCTGGGCATGGGACAGGCTGCGTAGACTGCTGGGCCTTGATCGGCTGTCTTCTCCGGAGCAACCCCTGCCAAACCCTTCATTGCTTCCCATAACAGGTGAGGTCTTGATCCAACGCACACTTGAGAAATTTCACATCCGCACGATAGGCGACCTATTTCCTGAAGATCATGTCTTCTCGGTGTCAGAGGAAGCCTGATCCAGTGAATGTTCCTTTATGGACGCCTTTGTTCTGAAGCGTATGTACTCTATGCTTCGGGCCACGTTCCCTTGCTTCCCATTGGCTCCTGAACCAGCCCCACTGCTGACGCTGCTTATCAAAAGCACTACAGGCGCACATCTGATCTCAAAACTATACAAGCAATGTGGGACGTCCAGACCATTCTCTGATGCTAAAGTACGCACGGCTTCTGAGGTAGATTTGGGCAGGCCCATTACAGACGTCCAATGGGAACAATGGCAACCAAAGAGGTCTCGTTGAACAGCAGACACAAGCTGCTTCATTTTGAGTTTCACCGCAGAATATATCACACACCTGCACGATCCCATAGGATAGACCACACCAGGCCCCACCACTGCAGAAATGCTTGGCCCCATATGCTGACTTTGCTCACCTCTCCTGGACATATCCTAAAATACACCAATACTGGATCCAAGTCCATAGCATGTTAGGAGACATACTCTCCATGCAGCTGCTACCCACTCCTGAGATCGCACTGTTGGGTTACGTCGTTAACTTCCCTAGGAAGGTCAGGAAATTGGCAGCACTGGGTTTCCTGTTAGCTAAGCGGGAGATTGCCCTATTATGGGGTAGCAAGAGGGCCCCATCACTACAGTCATGGCTTCGCAGTTTAGCATTTTGCAATATTAATTGCGAGGAATACTCTACGCTGATCCCTAGCTCATCACGACCAGTTGACATTTGGGGCCCATATAGGAATTACATTGCTAAAACACAATCCGAACAGGCCTCACAGATAGCTAGCGGTATCGTTCCTGTAGGGGTCGGCTAGACACATGATATGTGACGAATATCCATGTAGTTGAACACTCTTTGCTATTAGCCGCTCTCAGGGTGATGTTCTCTGTGCTAATTTATGCTCGAAGCAATTACAATTTCCATGTACTGCGTATTGCCTTTTTGAACACCTTATTGTATGTCAGATTTCTGCCCTCATTCCATGGATTCCCTGCAACAGTAACTGTAACATATAGCATTTATCATACTACATATATTTCTCGTTGATGCCGATACTGTATACTGCAATGTACAGCTTATTTTGTTCATGTATGCATAAAAACTGAAAAATAAAGCTTTAAAAAAAAAGTGCATTGTGCAGAATGTGCTGGTACCATAGCTGGACCCGCCCCATTTTCAGTGAGCTGTGCTAGCCACAATATAACTGATCTTGGAGCTGTAGCGGGAAAGGCATAGCACTATTTTAGACGGTTCAGCCCGACTATGTTGAGTATGCAATCGTGAGAGGTACAAGGAAACAAGCGGACGGGAAACATTACAGCATTTTGGGCATGTTGCCACAGTACTGGTGGAATCGACATTGTCCAGTTTATTGGAGACCATCCAGAGAAATTTAACAGTTTTGACACATCAATAATGAGTTAAAATGATTAAGGTTAGCAATAACTGCCTGCCGGCAGGTGCTAACTCCTAGCTGAATGAAATTGGCAGTGAGAACAATTCTCCTTTGCTGCAGTAATTGAGGGCAGATACACAAGATGTGGATTAAAGATTCTATTCCTTGTCCACAGAGACGGCAGTTTGTGTCATAAGGTGCTGAGCGGCACCAAACCAGAAGGTGAGCACAGAGATTTCACTCACCCAGTCTTAACACAAGCCTTGCCTTAATCCATAGAGGGTAAGTACAGGTAATGTAGTTCTGCTGCTTGTTGGAAGAATAGGAGTTAATAACGGACCATACATGAGAGCACTTACTTAAGACTGACAAATCCTCCAGTTTTGACATTTTCTTGGCCATGGATGTCTACTCCTGGCCTCAATCAATGAGAATTCAGACAGTTTGTCATCAAGATGCTGCCTGTATGACAATGTTGAGCTGGTGCCCTCTAATTCACAGATTATGCCATGCATTGAACCTGGCAGTGCAGATCTTACCCAGTGACAACATTTGAGGAAACAACCTCTGGTCTAATACGGTTTTGTGATGTTGTACTCGAGTCTCACTTGCACCAGTGATGCTCTCTTTGGGAGGCGGAGAGTAGCGTTATAGATTCTGGTAATCAGTTTGTCTACTGTCCCAGCTTCCTAACCCAGGGTAATTTCACCCCCGTAGGTTAATGTGGAGATGACTTTTGCTTTCATCGCCTGGATAAAGTGGGGTGTGGGGGGGGGGGGTCGAGGCTTGGTCCACGTAGCTTCAGAGCAACAGCTAAGAGAGCAAACATTAATCTGGAGCCTTTGTTTTTTATAGAGCGTAAGTGAGAGGTGAATAATCCTTTACTGACTAGAAGGATGCACAGATATTTATAATCCTTGCTTTGATGGAGCCAAACGCCATAAGCTGCCACCTGCTATCACGGCTCGGTTTTGGGTTGAATGCAACCATCATGGTCTTTGTTTGATTGATTTCCAGCCTGTTCTTAAGAGGGTAAGAAAGGATGTTGCTTATATTCCTCTGTTGCCCTTGGCAAGACAAGGGGGTGGTAATGAATCATCTGCACTTGGCTGGGCATGTGGTCAAGATTAATACCACCCCCCACCCCCATCCCCAGACAATGCAGGGATAGATCAAATACTCCCTGCATATGGACTATGTGGGGGGTGGAAATCTATATATTTGCCCTTAGTCAAAGCTGGAGTGGGGCGGTGTAACAATCTCCCTCATTCTGCACTTGGAAACAGGAGCAGTGGGCTGGGCTTTACCTTTTTCTGTACCCCCTCCAATTTTTGGTTAAAGGCATGGACTGCTTAAACAATTCCTGTCCCCTCCCCTGTCTAAAGTTGCGCCAGTCAAGAAACATCTGCATGCCCTCAGGTAAGGCGGAGGGTGAATGCTGGCAAGGCAAGACCAGGGACATTTATCCCGTTTCAACCCTGGCCAGTCAGTCCGGGGTATATTTACCCCCCTCTCCTCCCACATACTTTTTCTCCAGTGTGGAGCTAAGCCCTTTTTGATTTACATGTGTCGATGGCCATTGACTGTCCACTTAAACACATGGCACAATTATTTTCCCACTGTGCTGAACTTTCTATTTTGCTTTTTTTATGATGTTCGCAAACTCTGCTAGGGGGGGATGATTGTTGACCGTATATGCACGATGAATTATCCATTACTAGTTGGCGATTGCAAGCAATTTACAAAATATACAGCATGCATGAATACATACTAGACATTTACCTGTTTGCTTACATCTCAGCAACAGCTGGACAAAAAGTAATTGAAAGGCACTCCGTAACAGAAAGGTGTATGTATTTTTATTTACATTTGCCTAACTTTCTGCCAGCAGTTTCAGTCTTATGCTCAAAGTATAATTTGCAAAATCTATGGAAAACTTTCTCGCCTTTCAACTTTTGAACAGATTCAACTTGGGCACAAAATTTGAATTTTGAACGCAGTGCCGCGCCCCCCAAGGTCTGAGGCAAATTTGTCAAGGGGGTTCAATGTTACTCCCATGGAGTGACTTCCTGATACAATGTTATTGCTTTGATCTCTGTGACACCAAAAAGGGTAACAGATTTCGTCACTGGATCTATAAATGCTCGCACAGCCTAGAGTGGGCACTTACCTCAAACACATAGGTAAGTTAATTCAGAAATAAAATGCAAAACGTTTAAAAGAAAAATCCTGCAGACAAGAATTTTTATTTAGGTCGCATGCAATGCCTTGTTTCTGGCCTTAACGTTATGCTTCAGGTAAAGGAGAACCTAAATTTTGGCCGTTCAGTTTCTGCCAATCTCAAGTGTTGCTTTCATCTATGTGTTTTGACTTCAAGTTAGATTATTTTTTTCCAGAGATGTTATTTCTGTGTTATGCAGCACACCATGTTCATGTTTTGCACAGCGCTGCGTACTTAAAGCAAGGTTTGTGCTTTGCAAATATATTAATTCAAATAAGGACATCATAGAAAGCAGGTCCACATGAAAAGGATCAACTCCTGAATTCATCTAAAAAAAAGTCCAGCTACATGGTTTGTGACCTAAAGGCACACTTTCAACATCCCACTGCCACGCAATCGCCATCTGTTTATGGGCATCCTCAGTCGGACATAGAGGATCACCTGGAGAAACAGGAGACCCTGAAGCCTATTGCTCATGGTAGCACTAAACCAAGCTGTGATTTCATGAACTGAAGGGACACTGAATTGCCGAAGAGCCATAATAATCTTTAAAAGACAACAGGAGCGTCATACTATTTACTGCAAAACAGCCCCAATGAACGTTTGTACTGGTGTCCAAAAGGCCCTCTAGCTCAACAAAGGCTCCACGTCAAACAAAATCTATGGACTAGTAGTTTATTAAACCTTCAGGGATGGCCCATTGCCACCACAGACCTAAAAGACGGCCATGCGACATGATGCTTTCACAAAGGGAATAACGCACAAGTTAAGGGTGACCCACACATGCATCAAGTTAGGATGCAAGTGATGGCAAACACTAGGAATACCCCAGGCAAATTGGGGGAGGTGTGGAGTGTTCAAGCACACCATGCAATTGAAGGGATTGGTGATGAGTGTACATAAGCAGGCCAAGCAAATACTTGGGTTAGGGGCCTAGGCACATGAGGCAAAGGAGTAGGGAGGTGACAGAGTAGGGAGGTGGCAGAGTGGGTAGGGGAATAAGTAAGGTAGGCAACGGGACAGTTGAAGGCTTGGTCTGTAGAGCATAACAGACTAAGCACATGGGCCATTAGGGTCAGTGAGGTAAACAAGCACATGAGGCAAGGAGTAGGTGAGGCCTAAACATATCAGGGGAAGAAAGCACAAGGCATGTATTTTTGATGAGTGTAATTTATGAGGGGTAGTTCATAGTCTAAGTGGAGACCAAAGGTGTGAGGAAAAAAGTACAGATATAGGGGAGAGCGCATGGTATAGGAAGAGTAAAAGGTTCTGCGTTCGGGAACAGCAGAATGATCCGCACCAGGGAGAAAAGCAAGGCACCCAGTTTGGAAACATGAGGAGGGAGCTGAGGAAGGAGTTTGGGGCGAACAACGGGGAATAGGGTGCAAGGGGTGAGAGATAGGGGCTAAGGACCCTGGGAAGACAGCACAGCGAGAGGAAGAATGGTAGAAATAAACGAAAACACCGGCAAAGCGAAAGGCAACTGACAAAGCCAGTAAGTCTGGCGTAGGCTGTCAGCCTTTTGCCTTTGTCAATGTTTGTTTTGTGGTTTTTTTTTTACAAAACGTTCTTTGTGAAGATAGAGGGCTCTCAATCTAAAATATGAAATAAAAATGGCTAAAAGCAAAAACATTTTGTGTGCTCAAAAAAGCACACATTGCCATAATAATCCCAAAGACAAGGGTACTTACTACTTGTGTGGGGGTTTTCTCCCTATGTATGGACAGAACACAGTCCCTCACTGTGAAATTAGCGAGTACGTTGTTTTGGGTACACAATGAAGGGAATATCTGAAAGAGTTAATGGGGGGGGGGGGGAGAGACTAACGCTTCCGATGTTAGGAGTACAGTACTAAAACCAAATTCATAAAAATGAATAAGGAAATTCCGGTCGCTGGGAGAGAGAGAATCTGGAACACGTCAAATAGTTTCCGAGTTAACATTGCTCACGACAGTTCAGGCGGGATGGTCCGCGTCTTTCTTTTCCCTCACAGAGCTTCGGACCGGACAGACAAAGCTCTGTCTCATTCCGCACTGGAAAACAAACACCCGGAGAGCGAGAAGGCTGGGGATCTGGGCCAGGCAACTTGTTGTGATGTGATATAAACCTCTTTTGTCGAGATCCTGTGTCCGGTGTCATCAATACACAACTCCGCTTTAGCCTGGATTTGAGAGCGCGAGAGAACAGAGCGGGCGTGGAGGCCAGAATGAGGTCAGCGAATGAGGGCAGCGGGAGGGTGAGGAGGGGCACAGAGCCAGAGGAGGGCGCAGGGCGCAATGCTTTGTATGGGCACCACAGCGGAAGTTGAAAGGTTGCGTGGAGGAAACGAAGGCTGAAGAAAGTGGGCGAGGTCACAGCAAGAAGAACCTTCTCCGTGAAGCAAATTTGCACACGAAGGGAAAACAACAAGCAGCGGGGCTCTAAGCTTTACGAGTTACGACCATGGGAGTGGTGTAAATCTCCTTCCTTATTTCACTGAACACATTAACAGCCAGATTCATCAAGCGAATTGCAAAGGGGCCAGATTCTGAGAATCTGGCCCTTTGCGAGTGCAATTTTTGCATTTGGGATTTATCATCCCAAATGCAAAAATCGCTAATAAAGAATTCGCAAATTTGCGAGGTTTAGCATTTAAGGAATCTCTATTAGAGATTCCTTAAATGCTATTCATGGAACATTTAAAAACTGTGAATTCGCAATTTAGGAGCGCTATTTACCACGAAGTCAAACCTCGTGGTAAATAGCGAAAATTTAGAAAAATGCATTTAAATGCATTTTTCTAAGTTGCATGTTACACACACACATGTCCTTTGGACATGTGTGTGCACAACATCAGTGTAAATTCACATTTCAGGGGTGCTACAGGGTGTCCTTTGGACACCCCTGGCACCCTTGAAATCGCATCCTTATTTGCGATTAGCAAATTGCTAATCGCAAATAAGGATTGACTCCCCATTCATTCCTATGGGCCTTTAGGCCCATAGGAATGAATGGGGAGTTATTCCTTATTTGCGATTAGCAATTTGCTAATCGCAAATAAGGAGGCTGTAGGAATCGCAATTTATTTTGCGATTTCTACATGAATCCCGATTTGCAAGTCCTTAATAACGATTCCTTAATAATCGCTATTAAGGACTCGCAAATCGGGACTTTGATGAATCTAGCTGTATGACTTGTGGCGGGGATGATGAGAACGTCTGCTGCCGGCTATCATTCCGCATTATATTCAGCGCGCGCGAGCCTTTGAGAGCGGTTTCATATCCATAACCGTGTTTTGTCCAGAGTAAATCCCAGGCAGAGCAAGCCATCGGTTTGGTGCTGGGCTGGCAATATTTACTTAAATATAAACAGTGTCTAGGGAAAGCCAAATCTAGGACGACGACACGGGCTAGGAGGGGAATGATACGGGTAGAAAAGAATGCGACTACCGGTACTTTGTACATGTTTACTGGGCTGCATTATCTGGGTTTGGGACATGCCATTGTAAGGACTCCCATTCATATAAAAAAAAAAACATGCAATGATGGAAACTGGGTCATCGAGACAGCCAATCTATATGGGCCACTCGTGACGTCATATGGTTACATCCTGGAAAAGTAATCCTTTCCTGATAACAGACTGGGAATGACCTGGCCTCCCATTGCTTCCCTAACGCCGACTGGTCTCGGCTGGGTTACTGAAGAGCTGGGGACTTTATCCTGAAGCCTCCTTCATGGGAATGGTTTACTGGCTGATCAAGAGCCCGTTCCTCAACAAGAATTTATCACGCGGCAGTCACAGAGAGTAAACCGGAGCAGAAATCGGAGGATAACGAAGTGGCAGCCTCATGGAGACCAGAGCAGTGTAGTGTTGTTTGCCATTCCTTCATTAGTCCACGTCAGTAGCTTAGGGGCAGGAAAAGTCATAAGTGCGAGGCACTCAGAATGTAGCAATGTCATGGTTCTACAAATCCAGGTAACTAACAATCTCAAGAATCATTTCTGTCAGAGCGTGGGTAATCTCAGTTTCGATTCCAGAAGAAAATTAAGAGCATCCTTCACTTTTAATTACGAGAGAAAAGGTAAGTATTCATTAACAGCACAAGCTAGTTAGGGTAACCAAGATACAGATTCACTGGCCAGCACATCATAAGCAAGAGGCGCTAGATACATCAATGTGTGGGGGCTGCCATTTCAGAATTGCACTCCACTTCTGGTCTGTGATGGGGCAGCCATTCTAATCTGGTTGGCTGTACTGTCATGTGACGGAATGCACCTTAGTTTGGTTGACTGATGTGATTGATAAGTCATCTTGGCTGAAACATTATGGTAGCAGCAGCCAATTGTTAAAGTGAATTACCCCCCCTTGTATGCCGGAAGGCATCCGTGTAACTTGGCAGCACTAGCTGCTCACCAGAAAGGTCACAGAGCCCTCACCCTGCAAGTTGTGCCACGGGTTCAACAATATTGGCAGTGTGGTATTACGGTGTTTGTTTTTCTCATGTGCACCTGCCACAGGGGAAAAAGAAGCATGGAAAAGTGTCGATTTCGCTAGAACCAGGACGAGTATAGACCAGAGATGTGTTCTAAAGGCTTTTATGGCAAGGTAGAAGTGGATTGCAGGAAGTGCTGCAAAAGCAGGGGCAAGTATAAAACAAACTGGTCTACAAAAATAGCAGGTAGCTCATCCAATATGGAGTAGTTTCTTACCTGTAACTCCAGTTCTGTAGTAGGGGTATCTCTGTTATAGTCATAATCTAGTGAATAGTCCCACCCATGTGCGTGGACCCCGGAGAAATCAAAAATAATCTCTTAAGCTGTCTTCTTTGCAGTCCTGCATAGACACTTAAGAGAAAATGAAGACAAATAATGCAGCCTAAAATATACAAGGCTACAAAGGCCACCACTTCATCTAAACCAACAAAAGGATAGCCTACCATGTCCGGTTTTACACTATTTACCGAGTTTTCCTCACAGGGAAAACTCCCCTTCACCAAAATCCTTGAAATGATAGAGAGGAAGGGTTGGACAGACAAGCCCCCATAGGCTGGCATTATGTGTCTTGAAAAGGGATACCGTGCCTTTAAGGAACTCTCCAGAGACCCTCGGTATCCCAGATGCACAGCTAAAATCCTTTTACTTTCAGTTCTTTTTGAAGGTGTATAAAGCAAGGCCTGTAGCATACATAATAGTACCATTTTCGCCACCGGGGAGGAGGGCGGGCGCTTATGACTATAACAGAGATACCCCTACTACAGAACTGGAGTTACAGGTAAGAAACTACTCCTTCTGTAGTAGGGGATCTCTATGTATAGTCATAATCTAGTGAATAGAATGGCAAGCCCATCCCAACAACCAATCCGGCGGTGGAGGAAAAAGACAACACCACTACTGTGCAAACAGATTTCTCAACGAAGCCTGCCCAACCTGAGCATCTGCTCTGGCATCAGAGTCCAGACAGTAATGCTTAGCAAAGGTATGGACCGACTTCCAAGTGGCAGCCCTGCAGATCTCTGCAATGGGAACATTACGAAGCAAAGCTGTTGTAGCTGCTTTGCCTCTGGTAGAATGAGCCTTAGGCTTACCCCCTAAGGTCTAGTTAGCCTTCTGGTAACATAACTGGATACAGGACACAATACACCTAGAGTTTGACTGTTTTGAGGTGGCAAGACCAGTCCTGACCGACCCATAATTGACAAACAATTGGTCTGACCTACGAATGTCCTTGGTCTTATCCAAGTAGAATTTCAACACCCTTCTGACATCCAGGGAATGGAGAGGCCTTTCCGCTGGAGTGGAAGGATTCTGGAAAAACGTAGGTAAAGTTATGGCCTGATTGACATGGAAATCAGAAATCACCTTAGGAAGGAACTTAGGGTGAGTACGCATCACAACCGTAGCAGCATGAAATACAGTATAAGGTTCTTGGCAACACAACGCCTGAATTTCACTCACCCTGCGGGCCGATGTAATGGCCACAAGGAAGGCCGCCTTCCATGACAAGTGCTGCAGAGAAGCCTTATGGATGGGTTCAAAAGGCTCCTTCATCAACCTGGACAGCACCACATTCAGCTCCCATGATGGCGAAGGACGCCGGACAGGAGGAAACACTTTCTTCAATCCTTCCAAAAAATCTTTAATCACAGGGATCTGGAAGAAGGATGTCTGTGAAGGGCATTTCCTATACGCAGTCAATGCTGCGAGGTGAACCTTAATAGAATGAAAATTAAGGCCAGACTGAGCCAAATGCAAAAGGTATGGAAGGATGACATCTTCCTTGCAGGTTGTCGGATCATAATGCTTGGAAGTGCACCAGATGCAGAACCTCTTCCACTTGTAGGCATAGGAAGTCCTAGTGGAGGGTCTCTTAGCTTCCTTAAGTATAGTCATGCAATCTTCAGGGAGATTCAAGTGTCCATATTGCACTCTCTCAGGAGCCATGCCGCCAAACTCAACGATGAGAGGTTGGGGTGCACCATCTGCCCCCCGAACTTTGTGAGAAGGTCCGGCCGACACGGCAGCCGCATGTGGGGTAGGAGAGACCGATGAAGCAGGTCCGTGAACCACCACTGTCGGGGCCACTCCAGAGCAATGAGGATCATCTGTGCTCTGGATTGAGACAGCTTGATGAGCACCGCCGGAATCAGGGGAATGGGTGGAAAAGTGTACAGAAATGATGAACACCGCCGGAATCAGGGGAATGGGTGGAAAAGTGTACAGAAAGCTGTTCGACCAGCTGATCCATAGCACATTCCCCAGGGTCCCCGGTTGGTAATACCTGGAGGCGTAGTCTCGGCATTCTCTGTTTTCGGCGGTGGCGAACCGATCTACGCCCGGAGTGCTCCACCTGTCGAAGATGTCTCCTAGCCCTTCGTCGTTTAGAACCCACTCGTGGTTTTCTTGCACCAGCCTGCTGAGTGCATCCACCTAAGCATGCTGCACACCTGGCAGATGGGTAGCCGTTATCGTCAGTCCTCTGGTTAGTAGCCAGTGCCAGATCGCCTGCACTTCCTGTGACAGTGTGCGCGATCTCGAGCCCCCCTGCTTGTTGAGGTAATACATTGTGGTTGTATTGTCCGTCTGCACAAGCAAGGAGTTGGTCTGGAAGGCCGGATGAAAGGCCTTCAGTGCCAAGTGCAGAGCTTTAAGTTCCAGGAAATTGATGTGATATGTGGATTCGGCCGGGGACCACGTTCCCTGGATCTGTAGATGGTCTGAATGCGCTCCCCAGCCGTGGAGCGAAGCATCCGTGACGACAGTCTGAATGGGAATGTTCGTGTGGAATGGAACCCCCTTGAGAAGATTCTCTGCGGAGCACCACCATCTCAGGGACTGTTGAGTGTGGAGGGACAGCTTGATCCTGTCGTCCCAGCTCCCCCGCTTCTGGTCCCACTGATCCTCCAGACATTCCTGCACGGCCTCATGTGTAGGCGTGCGTGTGAGGTGAGGAAGATGCAAGAGGCCATCGACCCCAGTAGCGAAGACACCGTCATCACTGTGTAGATGGAACAGCTATGAGAGCCTGAGCCTTCCGAAGGATCGATAAGCGTCTCTCCTCCGAAGGAGACACGCTTGCTGAAAGAGTATCGATGGAGGCTCCCAAGTACTGTAGGCACTGGACAGGCGTCGGAACAGACTTGGACATGTTTATGTGCAACCCCAGCTGGTTCAACAGAACGGCCGTCCTGTTGAAGTGCAGTTGCACTTCCTGGAAGGTGGAGGCTTTGATCAACCAGTTGTCCAGGTACAGGTAGACAAACACCTTGTTCTCTCTCAGGTGCGCTGCCACCCCTGCCATGCATTTTGAAAACATCCTGGGCTCCAGACTTCAGTCCAAACGGTAGTACGGTGTACTGATAGTGATTGGTGCCGACTAGAAATCGCAGGAACTTCCGGTGTTTCCGTGCAATGGGCACATGGAAGTACGCATCTTGCTGATTTATTGCGCAAAGCCAGTCTCCACTTTGCAGCTGAGGATAAATCTGGTGCAAAGACAGCATGCAAAACTTTTCCCTGCGAATCCATTTGTTTGCTTGTCGCAAATCCAGACCGGTCCTGAACTCGTTCTTGTCCTTCTTGCGCACCAGAAAGAACCTTGAGTAAATACCCTTTCCCCTTTGAGACAGAGGGACGTCTTCTATCACCCTTTTTCTTAACAAGGTATCGGCCTCCACCTGAAGCTCGCGCAGTTGAAACTGCGAGCAAACCTGTGGAATCGCTGGAGGCGGGCTTATGAAACGAAGACTGTATCCATTGCAAACAATATTCAGCACCAACTTGTCCTGAGTAATTTTTCTCCACTCTGCCAAGTAATGTTGTATGCTTCCCCCCCACCGGAGCGGGTAACGGACGAGGAGGAAGTAACCCCTCAGGGCCTAGACCCGGCCGGGCCTTTGGGCGTCGAGAAGGACTGTTGGCCGCCTCTGCCCCTCTGGCGCTTCTGGCAAGGCCGCCGCTGGTACTGCTGCTGCTGTTGGTGCTGCTGGCCAGCTTGACGACCTTGCCCTCTTCCCTGGGCACCAAAACGTCTCTGGAAGGGACGGAAGGGACGGAAGGTCTTCTGCTCTTTTGGCTTCTCTAACCCGACAGCCGACAGGGTTTCTGCCTCCGCCTTCATGCGGGCCATCTCCTCATCCGCATGTTTACCAAAGAACGGCAAGTTGGAGACTCTCTGCTGCGCCTCTGGTTTCAGTGATGTCAGGCGCAACCAGGCATGGCGTCTCAGATTAATCCCATGGCAGTATCCATGAGCCGCCAAGAGAGAGAGCAATCTGCAGCCGAGCTGATAACCTGATTGGATACCATCATGCCCTCATTGATGATTTCCTGGAAGTCTTCCCTCTTGTCCCTAGGAAGGTGCTCCAGAAACTGCTGCAGGGACTCCCACAAAGACCGGTCATACCGACCCAAGAGAGACGCAGCACTAGCGGCTTTCATGGAAGTAGCAGCAGTACCGCAGACTTTTCGTCCCGCTGAGTCCATCTGACGGCTCTCCTTATCCGGAGGCACCGTAGAAGACGGGGCAGTAGGGTGCTGCTTCCTGGCCGCAGTGACGATCACAGAATCCGGTACCGGGTCTGATCGAAGGAACGCTGGATCGGAGTCAGGGGGCCTGTACTTTTTCTGCAGCTGGGAAGGAGCGGATTTCGTTGACGCCGGAGTCAAGACTAGCTCCATAGCCGGTTCCGCCAGCCCTGGCACCAAGGGCAACAAGGGTCGAGACAACTGCCGCTTGTGTAAGGTCTCGAAAATTACTGATGTAGAAGGTGTGGGTACCGTTAGAGTAATCCCCAGCTTCGCTGTCCCTCTCAATAACACCTGAAATGATACAATGTCATCCACCGGTGACACTCTCGTATGGGGTGAATCCGATAAGGTGGGCGAATATCCCCGGGCACTGGAAGAGTCCGTATGAACGGTCACTCCTTGATGGTGCCTCCTTCTGGACCGTGACCTAGACCTCCTAGGCCTCGGGCGATCCACTGGCCGTACAGGAGGAGGAATCTGCGGAGGCAGAACCGGAATCCTACGCTGTGGAGGCCCCGTAGACGGCGACGGGAAGCACGGCAGAGATAGAGACCGTGGAGGAAGCTGAGGAGGAGGAGGATGAGGAGGAGGAGGCGGAGGAGGAGGAGGAGTTGGAGGACGAGGAGGAGTAGGAGGAGGATTCTCCTTAGGTAATGGAGGAAGCGTGGGCGTCCTGGGCCTAGAAGGTGAATAGGTCTGAGAATATTCAGAGTCCGAAGACCTAACCACTCTCCTCGGCGCAGGCCTTGACGAGGATGTTCTCAAGGCCGCCCTCTTTTCAGACTAGCGCCGTCGCCACCGCGACCCGGGGCTCGTGGATACCGAAGACAGGCTGACCCCTGAGGCGGAGGACACAGTCCTGGCCCTTGATCGCCTCCTCGATGTCGATTTCTCCTTCCTCGACGTTGACCCCTTCCTCGACTTTCTTCTCCTCGTCGAACGTAGAGTCGACCTCGGCGGCGAACGGCTGGGTCGCCTCGACGGCAAGCACCGGTGCCTCCTGGACTCATTCAGACGTCGACGGTGTCTCGACGCCGATGAAGCCCTCGGCGTCGACCTCATCCGAGGTCACGACGTCAGTCCCCTCGACGTCGAACGGCGACGTCTCTTCGACCCAGAGCCCTGGGTCGAGGCGGAGCAGATGGTGGTCATCCCTCTCGACGCCGACTTCGAGGCTATCGACGTCGACCGAGATCTGTGCCTTTTCCTGGCCGTATCTTGACTGGGGACCCCCCCCCCCCCAGAGGCCGAAGCACGGGCAAAGGACGAGGTTCCTCCATGCCCAGACCCGCCTTGTTCCTGATGTTTCCTCTGCTCCATTCCTTGGAGCCGAATCTTCTCCCGGTCACGCATGGTCCTCCTGGAGAAAGATTGGCAAATCTCACAGGCTTCGGAGACATGGGAGGAAGGGAGACCGAGTATGCATACTCTGTGGGGGTCCGATTTGGCCTTCTTCCTGGCACACTCAGGGCACTTATCGAATAAAGCAGGCATATTGTGCAAAACTGCCTAAAAACCACAGCAGAAGGAAGAGGAAGACCCCAGTCATCGAGTGAAACACTCTAAACACTTGAAAAGTGCCAAAATTGAAGAAAAAAACCAAAAAGGAAGAGCTCAATGCTCCAGGAGCCGGAAAAAAGAACTGAAAGTAAAAGGACTTTAGCTGTGCATCCTGGGATACCGAGGGTCTCTGGAGAGTTCCTTAAAGGCGCGGTATCCCTTTTCAAGACACATAATGGCAGTCTATGGGGGCTTGCCTGTTCAACCCTTCCTCTCTATCATTTCAAGAATTTTGGTGAAGGGGAGTTTTCCCTGTGAGGAAAACTTGGTAAATAGTGTAAAACCGGACATGGTAGGCTACCCTTTTCATGATTTAGAAGAAGTGGTGGCCTTCATAGCCTTGTATATGTTAGGCTGCATTATTTGTCTTAATTTTCTCTTAAGTGTCTATGCAGGACTGCAAAGAAGACAGCTTAAGAGATTATTTTTGATTGCTCCGGGGTCCACGCACATGGGCGGGACTATTCACTAGAGTATGACTATACACAGAGATCCCCTACTACAGAAATTCTGTATCAGCTGGAAGAGGTCTTTGGGTGACTTAGTCGTAGTTACCCACAAGAGGCAAAGACAGCTCTCCCAGTAGCTCAGATATACTATTCTAAACATGCCAGTCACCCTCTTCACTGCATATTAGCCTGAATGGCTATGAGAGCAGCAGGCAGGTGGAGCATATCAATATACAAGTAGTATGCCCATCAGCTTGACTGGTCTACAAAAGGAGCGTACAGTTTTCTTATCCATGCTTTGCAAAATGCCTGTGGTTACTCAGCTAAACTATACTACAGAAGGAACCAGCACCTGTTCAAACTCCTCAACAGGAGAAGCAGACAGCTTACCAAGACCTCCTCAAACTGTCCTACAGAAGGAGTAGGCAACTCCTCATTCCTGTTTAACAATTCACTTTACTGTGCTAATCTATAGGAGGGCCAGAGAGGCAACCCGCTTCAAATCAGTAAGAATAGCAAGTTTCTAAAATGAAGGAAAACTATTTGGTTTAGGTACAACGTAATAACAACCCTTTTATCAGAATCAAATAGCACTCCCCAAAATTCTGGCATAGGGGTTTGAGATGGAATAGCACAGACGACAATCTGGGTATCAGCATATGTCATGCAAGAGAACCCAAATGCCAAAGTCATCGAAAAAGCCGTCAATAACCAACTAGCAGCCTTCCTTGAATGCAACAACTCTCTGGATCCCTCACAGAACGGCTTTCGAGCCAAACACAGCACCGAAACCGCCCTCATTGCGGCGACCGACGACATCCGAGCACTCCTGGACAACGGTGAAACAGTGGCCCTCATTCTACTCGACCTCTCCGCCGCCTTCGACACTGTCTGTCACAACACCCTCATACAACGCCTCAACAACATCGGCATACAAGGAAAAGCCTTGGACTGGATCATCTCGTTCCTAGCCGGGAGAACACAGAGAGTCCGACTCCCCCCATTCTACTCAGAGCCCACCGAAGTCATCTGCGGCGTACCTCAAGGCTCCTCACTCAGTCCCACCCTCTTCAACGTCTATATGAGTCCCCTCGCCTCCATCGCACGCCAACACAACCTCAACATCATCTCCTACGCCGACGACACCCAGCTAATCCTTTCCCTCACCAAAGACCCCAACACCGCCAAAAACAACCTTCATGAAGGTATGAAAGAAGTAGCCGAATGGATGAAACAGAGCCGCTTAAAACTCAACTCAGACAAAACGGAGTTGCTCATCCTAGGATCCTCCCCCTCAGCTTGGGACGACTCCTGGTGGCCTTCCGCTCTGGGTTCTGCGCCCACACCCACAGAGCATGCACGTAACCTTGGCTTCATTCTAGACTCCTCCCTCTCAATGTCCAGACAAGTCAACGCCGTATCGTCCTCCTGCTTCAACGTCCTTCGCATTCTCAAAAAGATCTTCCGCTGGATCCCCCTCGAAACAAGAAAAACTGTCACCCATGCACTGGTCACGAGTCGACTGGACTATGGCAACACACTCTACGCCGGAATTACAACAAAATTGCAGAAAAAACTCCAGCGCATCCAAAACGCATCAGCGAGACTCATATTAGACATCCCGTGCCAAGAGCACATCACCGGTCACTTAAAAAACCTCCACTGGCTTCCCGTCAACAAAAGAATTACTTTCCGCCTTCTTACCCACGCACACAAGTCCCTTTATAATCTAGGACACGAATGCCTCAACACCCGACTGTCCTTCTACTATCCCACCCGCCAACTAAGATCATCCAATCAAGCCCTCGCCGCAGTCCCGCGCATCCGAAAAAACACCATGGGTGGCAGATCCTTCTCCTTCCTGGCTGCCAAGACCTGGAACTCACTCCCCACCCACCTCCGCCTTACTCAGAATCACATCTCCTTCAGAAAAGAATTGAAAGCATGGCTATTCGATAAAAAGTAAACCCCTCCCTCCAGCGCCTTGAGACCCTCTGGGTGAGTAGTGCGCTTTATAAATACACGAACTTGAACTTGAAATGATCTGATCAGGGCTGCTAATGCAGATTTGTAAATATTAAATAACGTAGGGCTCAATCCCTGAGGCACAACCCATGAAAAATTGAAATTATCAGCCTGAAAAAGGACTAAAAATACACAATTTGGTCGTTCAGAAAAGAACAATCTATTCAAGTGCACCACCAGATACTTCAATGCTCACCAACCATTCAACAAGCACAGGTTGGGCCACCATGTCAAAGTTTGCAGACAGGTCCAAAAGAAGGAGGGCGGTTGATCCACCCTGCTCCCATAGATCCTCAGCTACAGCTATTAGGGCAGGCATGGTGCTGTAGAACGGTCTACAACATGACTCGATCCAGTCTAGTAACTGGTTCTCTTCCAAATAGGCACCATTATTTGGGAATTAACATACCAAATGTGCTTTTTGGGAGTTAGACTATAAAAGCATTCATCCAGCTAGATATATGTACATCAGTAGCCAGAGATTTATTACAAATGTCAGCCAGTGTGGAAACCACTAGATCTTTGGCAAGATCCTGATTTAATATAGTTCATTAAGGAACTAAGCATGTCTGCAGTCAAAGGGAAGAATTCATTCAGAGATGCACTAATACAGTGGCTGGGGCCTCATTTACAATGTTCCTAGTGGCCTCAGATCCGAAAGGGGACCATATCTTTCAGATTTTTTCTTGTTAAAAAACAACAAGATTGTCACACAATTCCTCCGAGTACATAAATTGCGTTAGTACAAGGTTGCAGACAGAGAAAATGTTAGAGAACTGTGAAGTCTTCTTTAGAAGAGTTCTAGGCAACCTCAATCCTACCCGCAAAAAAGCAAAGCCCAAGCTGAACAAATGCTTTAATAATTTCTTTTAACTGATCAATAAAAAATCTTCTTCTCCACTGTAAAGGTGACAGAATGCCCTCTCTGCCAACATCTCGGTCTGTCAACACCACATTCCAGCTCAGCAAAAACCTGTCCAAGGAATAACAGCCACATCACCTCCAGATAGGCATGAACAGTAACATTGCCCTTCCTTACTTTACTGCAGGAGCTGAGAATCCTTTCGCTTTCTCCGTCAAACTAGCTTAAAGGTAGGGCAGACAGTACTTTTATCCTCTTGGGTAGGTAGGAGTACATTCAAGGTAGACCGCCATGTCGCTGTGCAAAACTATTCTGCAGAAGTTAAAGCTACCATCTTTGCTCCACCAAACTTGTGAACAAAATGAAAGGACAGGGGTGGCATGGCCACCAAAGATGACAAGCACATTTTTGTAGTATGGAGTCTCAGAGCTGCCGAAAAATATGAAAAGACAAAGGTTGAGCGGTCAAGAAATGAACAATGCACGTTGGTCCTACTAAGCAACAGGTTTGTAGGCTGTGGTGAAAAAAGTATGGTAGTTTGTAATGACAGCTGACCCTGTGACTGAAAAGGTGAGGCGGGGCTGGGAATCGCCTGAAGCACACGCTCCAAGAGGAGTAATCGGGGTGTAGGATCTGACGAGTGTGCCCAGATAGAGCATCCTGCAAAGGGCATGTGGTCTCGGAGGATGACGTGAAGTAGATGGACCACCTTAGACTAGCAGATGGACCAGAGGCAGTTTCCGCAGTGGAGTCCCGCTCTGCAGAGCAGGCCTTGAGCAGGAAACCGAGAGATGAAAAGCCAGAATGGGCAATAATAGGGAGATAAAGACATATGGAGGTAGGTGTAAGGAATCACCCAGTACACAAATGGTCTTTTACATCTGAATAAGATTGTATTCCATATGGCAGATAAGTATCCACATCTTTTCCTGGAAAGGTATTGACTATTAAAGTGTATGTATTGAAAATGGAGTCCTCAATTACAGTCTATGTATTGAAAATGAGGTCCTCTCTCACAGGGTTATTAAAGTCCTAAATGGTTATATCACCAGTCGTTAAGGGTTCATATTTCCCTTTTCAGTCACTGGTCCCGCTTCCAACAGTTATATTATGCACCAGGGTCGCTATTGGCCTCTCTTTCTCGCAAAGTGGGATCACTTTAAACAGAGGTTTTCCAGGTAAGGATTGGTGCGGTTTCAATTCTGCATTCCCCCTCTCCATTCCCCTCATTTGCTTGAAACAGAGGGTTTCCAAGGTAAGGATTGGAACTGTTCTCATTCTGCATACTCACCATATTCCTCCCTAGCTTTTACAGAAATTGGCAACTCCTTCCTTCTTCCTCCTTACCAGGTGTCCATTGGCTGCCACATCCCCTGTTCCCTACCTCGTGTTTACACTCCTGTTGCTAATTGTTCCAGTACCCTTAGGCTCCACTCCCTACACAAACCCTTCCCCTCACAATGACATTTCTGGTGTATTACTTGAGGTATCCCTGTTATTCTGGTTTCCTGGTTAGATATGTGCCTTCTTCGCAGATTAGAAGTACTGTAGTTTGCGGCCCATCCATTTCTCTTCCCTGCATGTTGTCCTGCAATTGCGCACTCAGTTCCTTTCTCCTGTCTGCTTTGCCAAAATACCTTCATCGGGCAGGAACTCCCTTTCCGCCTGTATGGAGTCAACCTACCAATCGCAGGAGCCTCTGCCTTTCCCCTAGGCAGAAGCTGGAAGGGTGGATCCATGGTCTTTGCACATACGCTCATGTGCTCCTCCTTACAGAAAGGTAGAAAGACAAGTGCAAAGTGTATTCTTTTACCAGAATATAGTCAACTGAGAGACCAGCAATACCTCAATAAATACAGGCAAGCACCATCACACTAACTAGTGGATTCACATGTTTAGAAAATGAAAGACAGAGACGTAGTATCAACTAAGTGTCCACCTTTATGAGAAACAACTCAATTTCGGAGAGGCTGAAGATCCCTTACAATGGGGATCGTGATTGCCCCATGTAATGTTGCTCCTTTAGAGGCAGGGACATGAGTCACATGTGGATCCCTATTGGCCAACATGAGTTAGAAATTATCAAGGAAGGGCCAGAAAGAATTTTAAATATATTGCACAAAGCCTAAGCTGCAGAGCACAGTCTGAGAACCCAGTAACAACAATTGGGCTACTGGCAGAGATGTCGGTGAGAACTGACATTAGGAAAATGTGTACAATAAAAAGGTCAACTGAACAAATTACTACTCTGTAAATCTGAGAGAATGATGCTATCGCTTGGTAACAAGGCCTACACACAGCTAGCAGGAGCCTTGTAGACAGAGACACAGAACACATTTTACGAATAAAATACTCCAATTGGCACTCTGGTCTTTGGAGATAGAAAAAAGGGAATGCTCTTGTGAGATATTTCACAAAGATCTACACAAAGCGGGTAGAGTGTATTCGGACTCAAAGAATAGCTTCCTTCAGGTGTTTTATTTCCTACAGATTACAGTATCTGAAAGAATCTTTAGAGGCTCCATTTACAGAAGTAAAAGTGAGGAAAGTGATGCAAAGCACAAAATTAGTAAAACTCCAGGCCTGGACGGATTCACTGGTGACTTTAATAAAACCCTGGCCACCCATTTATTCCCCACAAGGACAAAATGTAATCAAGTTATAGCAAAATCTGGGCCCGCTCAAGGAATCCCGCCTGATGTGGATATAGTAGTCAAACCAAAGCCACAAAAGGATAGCCTGGCTTTTTTAAAATTTACTAACACTTTACCGCTGTAAAACATACCAGCGCTTCTCCCTTCTACAGACCATAACAAATACACAAGGATCATACCAGAGAGGCTTGCCACTGTATTCCCATTGAAAATACATGAGGGCCAATTTGGTTTTTATAACGGAAAGACAGATATATAACACCTTCTGGAAAAGGCGATAAGGAGGAAAATACTATTAATTCTATTAATCTGAAAAATAATTTGCCAGGGTGAGCTGGCCCTACTTTCAAAATGTTGTGTTGAAATTTGATTTTAGAGAGGATGATTGTACCTTACATGCAACCTGGTGCAAGAATAATGAGCACCTACATTTTCTCAGCTAATTTTAATATGCATAAAGGGACACAGCAGAGCCATGTCACCATTCCCATTTGCTATAGCCATTAAACCCTTGGCAATGGTGATACGACTAAACGAGAGACATTAAATCTCTACATTTCAGAAGAGTTGAGAATACAATCACGTTTGAGAGTGATGTACTAATGTATCTAACAGAACTTGGGGAGCCACTTCCACAGTCTACTGGGACTCTTCTTGGAATTCAGGGAAGAGTCAGTCTATAAAATGTAATCAATATGTTCGAACTTCTCAAAATGAATGTAAACAGTGCCAATATGGAGTCAATTACATTAAGGACAGGTAATGACAGCTTTCATAATAAAACCCAACTCCGTGAAATATTTGGGTGTGCAGATTACTGTGCAAGTAACAGGCTTTTATAAGGCCAACACCTCTCCACTATTGATTGTTATGAAGGTGGACCTTTTCCACTGGCTTAAGTTATGGATTTCCTAGTTCAGACGTATGAAGATTATAATGAGAGCTATAATTCCCAGGCTAATGTATGGATATCAGGTTCTCCCACACAGATTGACATAAATGTACTGAAATATATTAAAATCATTGTAAAAAGCCCTAATAAAATTTACATGGCAAAAAGAATCCGAGGCTTTCCAGTGAAATCCATAAAGTATCTAAAGATAGGGGAGGTCTGGGATTTCCGGACATCATCAACTACTGCACAGATTTACAACTCAGTAATAGGGGAATAGTGAATAAGGGAAACATCCAAACATGGACCCAGCTGGCTAGAACAGAGGCAAGACACCGGTATGGGTTAGTATAGGGTTCTCAATGTGGAGAGGCTGCAGCATTTATACACCTAGGGCCAGATGTAGGTAATTCCGATTTACCTACTCTTAAATACCGAATCATACCGATTCGGTATTTAAGAGTAGGTAAATTGGAAGTAGGCAGATGTAGGTAATTCTTGTTTTACAATTACCAATTCTGTAAGAATCGGTATTTACCGATTCGGTAAATACCGAATCGGTATTTCCCATTGATTCCTATGGGCCTTGAGGCCCTTAGGAATCAAAGGGAAATACCGGATCAGTATTTACCGAATCGGTAAATACCGATTCCTGGCAGGGGGAACGGGGTGTCACTTTGACACCCTGTAGCACCCCAATTGCAGGCTGGTGTGCCATGTGGCACACAGACATGCCCTAAGGGCATGTCTGTGTGCCACATGGCATAGGTGTACATGCACAGATGTGCATGTACACTGGAATTCGGTATTGTACCACCCAATAGGATTGGGTGGTAAATATTTTACAGAATCGGTATATTTACCGATTCGGTAAATTTGCCGAATCGGTAAAAATTAGGCCCCCTACATTAGAAAACCCTAATACCGGTCGGTAACTGCCGAATTCGGCCGTTACCGACCAGTATTTGGGCTCCTACATCTGGCCCCTAGTTAGTCTACAAGATATATCACTAAAATGCAAATCCTATCTACATTCCCTCTCCCCCCCCCCCCCAGTTAACACGGTTCATCATAAAGATGTCACTCTAGCATGCAGAGATGTGGAGTTAAAATATATATATATATATATATATATATATATATATATATATATATATATATATATATATATATATATATATATATATATATATATATATATATATATATATATATATATATATATATATATATATATATATGACGCCTTGCTCCTTTGGATAGCTCTTATTTCCAGTGTGGTCTGTGCCTCGGATTTCTGCCCCGTGACTTTGCTATTGTTTTAAACTCTACTCCTCGCAGGACCCGCTGCGCGGGTCCCGCTTCGTGGTCGAGGATTGAGGACTGCTGGGCTCAACTGATCACTGCTGCTGAGGTGAAACGGGGAAGAGCCGCAGGGCTGCGAGCGACAGCAGGGACTCCAACTACCAGGAGTCCATGCCCGGCCAATAGTGCACACCTGGCCCGCTCTCCCTGCAAGCCCCACCCCCAGCGAACGGAGCTTTAAAACCTCTCCTGGTTCCTGTGTCGGTGGGACGCCTTGCTCCTTTGGATAGCTCTTATTTCCAGTGTGGTCTGTGCCTCGGATTTCTGCCCCGTGACTTTGCTATTGTTTTAAACTCTACTCCTCGCAGGACCCGCTGCGCGGGTCCCGCTTCGTGGTCGAGGACTGAGGACTGCTGGGCTCAACTGATCACTGCTGCTGAGGTGAAACGGGGAAGAGCTGCAGGGCTGCGAGCGACAGCAGGGACTCCAACTACCAGGAGTCCCTGCCCGGCCAATAGTGCACACCTGGCCCGCTCTCCCTGCAAGCCCCGCCCCCAGCGAGTCTCCGCCTCTATACACATAACAACGCTTCCGCAGCGCGGGAGCGCCCGGGGCTAAGCCCGGGCAAAGGGCGGGCCCTCGGAGGCCCTCAGAGGCCGAAGTTGGCCGTGCTGTGCCCATTTCTCTTTGAAGCATAGTATATATATTACTAGTTATAGTTTGTTTTGTAACTGATTTATTGTGATCCGTCCATTATTGTACTACGTTCGCAAACTCCCCAGAGCTTTTTTTGAAAATAATGACAGCTAAAAAGCTTAGGTCTGGTAGAGTCTTGGTCGGTAAGTCGTGTTCCAAAACAAAATCTAATCCCCTTCGAAATAAGGATAACCATGCAAAACAACTGAAAGGTACCTGTCAGTTATTTAATCTCTGGGAACGGGGGAAAACTAAAGCGCTCAATGTTGATTTTGCCCACACCCCTTTAGTAAAGGCTCCATCTGCTCCAATGGGATTGAGTTTTATGGGTTCAGGGCTTGAAAAAAGTATGGAGAAGGAAGTAATTACCGTAGTTGCAGGTTCTGATTCTACCCATACTACTTTCCCAATACAAATTTCCCTTGAAGTTAGTCCCCATGTTGCGGGAGTACGGGATCAAATTTCTTTTTCCAAAACTTGTGAGTCCCCTTCTGAAAAACATAAACCAATCCTTCTCTCCTCTAGAGAAGTTCATAATAATTATTTTGCTCTCTCTGACTCGGATTTGGAAGTCTGTAAAAGATATATCGAGGTTGATACTGTTAAGATCAGGGAGTTTGTAAAAACACCATTAACATCAAAGCCACCGGTTCTCCATCTTTATAACAGCACACCCTCGAATATCTCCCAGTCACACATCTCAATGAGCCCCACTCTCAATATATCAGGCATTGATTCTTTGCTTCCGCCTAGGGTGGATAAATCGGATAAACCAGTCTCTGACTTTTTATCCTCCTTAGAACATTTGCGCTCATCCATCTTAGTATTACTAGAGAAATTTGTTGGGGGTTCGGATTGTGTAATGGATACAGCAACCCAAATATTAAAGGTCTTAGTACATGGTAAATTAGAGAAGGAATCCGGCTCCAACTTAGAGGTGGTTGCAGAACATTTTCCAGAGGAGAAAACGGTTGAGTCAAAGACTGGGATCCCTAATACTTTCCATTTCCTTAACGTTGGAGAACAAGCAGTTCACTGTACGAAACCGCTCACCTCTAACTGTGCAGTAGATTTAGTTCCAATGGTGGAGGTGTTACAAGAAGGGGTGGTAAAGGAAGACATAGTTCCGCCCCCATTGATAACGGACTCATTAATATTGGATCCATTAATAGTGGTCCCATATGTAACGGATCCTAAGGAAGATATGGAACTTTTTCCTATTTTTAATAAACAGCAGGGTGTGGGTGATAAGGAGGCCCCTGAATCAGATGGTGTTAGAAATAAGGAGAATTCAGGGAAAGTTAAAAAACTTGGAGCTAAAAAGAGGCGACTAATCAGAAGAATTGAAAAAAATAGACGGCGGAAAATTTGTTGGAAGGAAAATTCGGAATTAGTTTGTGATCAAGAATTTCATCAGACCTCCTTGATGGTACAAAAAGATGAAATACAGACTTTGGTTCCCCTGCTATTGAACCCTTGCCCTCTTGAGGGGCCCTCTAATACTAAAGTGGCCTTGTTAAATTCTAAGCCCAAGAAAAACTAAATTACCTCTATAAATTCAGGATCCCCTAAGCTTAATCCCTTGGCCAGTCCCTTTACTGTTAAAAGGGAAGCAGCAGCAGTTTGTCTAAATTCACCTGAAATCCTTATGGTTGAGAGAGTAGACACTCTTATTCTAGATTTTCTACCTTTATTTGATGCAGACTGCATTTTAAATGGATCACTGCTTCTTAAATATTTTCAAGAATCTGCAAATTTGAAATTGTTACAAACCTCGGACATAGACTTAGTACGGATCTTGAAGATTGAGGGTGGTAGTTTAACGAGGGTAAGATTTTACTCGAAATTAGTGGTGAATCTTATTTTACAACGGTCGGAATACTTTCAGAGCAGAGGGATTGATGTGATGCCCTTTTGGGGAAATTTCTCTTTTGATAAACCCTCTAAATCCCTAGGGCCCTTAAGATCTTCTATTCCCCTCCTGAAGGCAGTACTAGGAAATAAAGAACAAGTTAGTGGTTTCGATGATCTTAAAATTCAACTATCAAAAGATCTTCGCTCTGTGTCTTACCCCAATCCATCTATATCCCACCTACTGGATAAGGCAGAAGATGATTTTGTCCGTTGGGACTGGCTACCCGGCGTTCTTTCGAAGAAATTGACAATCGCATACCCCCCTAATCCTCATCTTTAGCGAGAATATAACGTTATTATCCTGGAACTGTGCAGGGATAAAGAATTGTCCGGAAAAAATTAATTTCCTTATGTCTTTAAAAGCCAGTGTGATTTGTCTCCAAGAGACTTGGTGCTCGGAGAAACTTCAGTTAGGAAGGGATTATTTTGTTCTTGATGGTCAAGCCGTTTCCTCCAGGAGAGGACACGCCAAGGGGGGAATTGCCTGTCTCCTATCCACTGAGATAAAATGGAATTTCTCCCATTATATGGATTCTAGCAATCTCTTTCAAGCTATAACGCTGTTTAGTCACGATAATGTTAATGTATCTAAACCTCTGGTATTGATTAACGCATATATTCCCCCTGAAGTTAGTTTTAATGTAATCTTAAGAAGAGTTTTTGCCTATATTCAGAGTCTAAGGGAGAAATCTTCTTCCCCCAATATAATTTTAGTAGGGGACTTGAATTGTAAAATTTCTAATTGAAGCATGTCTCTGTTTCGCGATAAAGACAAAGAAGAATCATGTCATATCCCACAAGCTATCCTTCCCGAGAAAATTAAAACAAATAAGCGCGGGAAGATGCTTCTTAAAGAACTCTCTGAAATGGATGGGATTATAGCGAACGGAAGACTCCCCTCCGACTCTCCTGCTAATTTTACTCATAAATCTCATCAGGGAGAATCAATATTAGATTATGTGATAGTTGAGAACTCTTCCTTTTTCCTATTAAAGGATCTCAGGGTCATTGAAACGGTCTTTAGCGACCATAAATTACTTCTTTCTGCTATGAATATAAATCCTCAGAGTCCTGATCAATGGTCACTTCATAGTGATCATGTAAGTTTTGGAGTGAAATCAGGAAGGTGCCATTGGAACCCACAAGCTGAACAAAATCTGGAGAGCGTTCTTGATGCTGCAATTGATGATCTTGCCAACTGGCAGGGTTCTGAAATAACGTGCTTCCAAGATTTTATGACGTTAGTAATTTCACTCGCTAAAAAACCAAACAAGAAAAGGTGCTTTGCAACTCCCTCTTGGCCCTTACGTCTATTAATATAGAAATAAATAAGCTTGTAAGGAAACAATACTTGCATAAATCTGTAGAAGGAGCTTGTAAAGTAAGCCTATTAAAAAGAAGGAGGAAAAGGTTGCAGGAAAAACTACGGAAAGAAGGGGAGGATGCAACTTGGATTAAATTAAGAGAGGCGGCTTTTAAAGGGGATATGAGAAAGTTTTGGTCACTTATAGGTGAGGGGTGTGGATCAAGAACACGTCCACTTCCTATTCCCATAGATGAACACATATGGGTGGACTATGTTCCAACCCTTTATGCAATAAATGGAATGTTGTCTCCTTATGTAGGTGTCAATGAAAAGGATCAGCCTCTGATTCCCCTATCCGAAAATGACATTAGAATAGCCATAAGGGAAATGCGCTCATCCGGGGCAATGGGGCCAGACGAACTACCAATTTCGGTTTTAAAACACAATAGTGAAAAATGGAGCAAGTTGTTATGTCCAGTGTTTAATGTTTGTTTCTGTAGCGGAAAGATATTTCCCTCGTGGAAAGGAAGCATATTAGTGCCCCTTTTTAAAAAGGGTGATCGATTAGCTCCCCAAAATTATCGCCAAATAGCTTTGTTAGATGCAATTGGAAAGGTCTTCACTAGATGCCTTCTGAAACAAGTTAATGATTGGGTAGTCCAGGCAAATATTCTTCCTCTAGAACAGACGGGATTCCGAAGAAATCATGGTACCTTGGATAATTTAACTGCTCTCCAGGTAATAACGGATAAATATGTCAAGGTCAGAGGTGGGGGAGTCTATGCTGCCTTCATAGACTTCTCCACGGCCTTTGACAAAGTTGACCGTCCATTATTATGGAAGAAATTATTTGCCCTGGGTATGCCAGTCAGGCTATTAAATCTAGTTCAGGAACTCCACTCTGAGACCTGGTGTAGAGTATTATTGGGGGGGAGAGAGGACTTTCCCAAGCAATTCCGACAGCCAATGGTCTTAAACAGGGCTGTTTATTAGCACCCTTACTATTTTACCTTTATGTTTGTGATCTTCCACAGATCCTTTCCCTGAGTGAAGGAATTGCCCCCACTTTAGGGGACAAACAGGTAGCATGTTTAATGTATGCAGATGACATACTTCTTCTTGACCTTACGCCTAAGGGTCTTAATAGTCGTCTGCATGCTTTGCATTTATTTTCTAAAGATCATCATTTGAAAATTAACATGTCTAAAAGCAAAGTAATGTGCTTCACGGGGAAGAAAAAACCAAAATTGTGTAACTTCTGTTGGTTTTTAGGGAATGAGAAATTGGAAGTTGTAAAAACCTACATTTTTTGGGGAAAAATAGTTTGTGGTAATTTGAGTGACAAGGCACACATAGATGGTAACACCAGGAAAGCCCTGACTCAGGGAAAGGGACTGAGCGCTCTTTATAAAGCCACCGGTAGAAGACATTTTGCCATTCTCCTGGAGGCCTTTCAAGCAAAAATTCCTGCTTCTCTGCTCTATGGCACTGAGCTAATAGACCTAAGACAATGGGGTTTTTTGGATACCATTGAGGGTAGACTCTTGCGTTGTTTATTGTCAGTCAATAATGCGTGTACAGTGGAAACCCTTAGACTTGAATTAGGCTTACGAAGCAGCTGGGTTCAGGCCCTGGCAGGAGTAATACGCTGGGTTTTTCACCTAGCCAAGGGCAACCCGGCTACATTAAGATGCCTAATTAAAAAAGAATTACTGGGTCCTATGAAAGAATATTCTTTACTTATAAAGAATTTTAGAAGGGCTGTTATGCTATTAGAATTGGAGGAATCATCGCTCTTTCTATTATCCCTGCATCAGCTAAAGCTGTCTTTAAAATGGGCTACATGGGAGTTAAGTTTTAAGAGGGATAGAGATGTTTTCCGTACAAAGAAAGGTGTTACCGAGGTTGTTAATTCCTATTTATTTAAAAAGATACAACCCTATGCATCTTGGTCCCTCCCTCACGGCTTACGCCGTTTTTGGTTTCTTTTGAGATATGACCTTCTCCCTTTAAATAAATTATTAGCTAGATGGTATGGTTGTTCTGATAAATGTAATCTATGTAGCATTGATTCTTCAACTCAGGATATTCCCCATATCCTCTTTATATGCCCTGCTCTAAGGGCCCATCGTCGAAAGTGGTTGAGACCAATATGCTTAAAGTTAAGCATTTTTTCTGCAAAATCTCTACTGGACGCTATGTGCAATCCGCCTAATGAAATGTTCTGTTACAGAATTTTTAATTTCTTTAAATGTTTCCTGGATTTATATTAATAGATATGATTTTATGTTTTTTGTACTACGTGAATGTATTACACGGATAGGATACTTTGTAACTTTTGTTGTAACTTTATGTTTCTTGTCTTTTTAAATATGTGGATCTCAGCCGAGTTCCAAATCATATTCAAATAAAATTGAAATTGAATATATATATATATATATATATATATATATATATATATATATATATATATATATATATATATAACAAAAAGAAATAGAGAGAAGGGGATTATAGGACTCTTTGGAGACTTATACGGTAAGGAACAAGCCGAACCTTTGAAGACTATAAGAAGTCATATTAGGAGCCAGAGACCAAAAGATTTAGATACCAACAACTCCGGCTCTTGGCCACACAGCTCAGAATTAGGCAAGGAGCCACTCGCAAACTGACCCCATTTGAGAAATACATTGCCACAGTATAAGGAAAGAAACAAAGAAAATGATTTTTAGCTTATACAAACTCAACGCACTACAACACACCAAACCTGAACAACATAAACTGAAATGGTATCGTCTGACTTTGACCTCCAGTATGCTGAATCAGTTGGCTTTATTAACATGATAGGTAATTTGTAAACCCCATGCATGACTGGTGCTCTAAAGGTCAGTTACAACAGAAACACAGTTCTCACCTGGCAACATCGTGGTTAGGTTTATGTAACAGCAACCTGAAAATAATCTTGAAATGTATGTAAAATAAATCTGAAGGAGAACTAGCCCATAACTGGGCTTGTTGTAATAAATGCTCAACAACTGAACTTTTTTATGGCAAAAAATATATAAAGATGATATAAAAAGTTATCCTTGTCATGGAAGTCTGCATAAAACAATGGGAGCACTTACAGCTAGACATTACTTCTCACAATAAATCAGATTTAAACAGGGAGTAATAGCAATGATCTTCTGGTATCTGACACCTGATAGGCTGAAAAGTATGTACCCAACCCGCTTAGGGGTGTGTTGGAGAGACAGTTGGGAGACGCGATTCACATATGGTTTTCCAACTCACCAAACCCAAATTTCGTGACCTTTTACTTTAAACTAAAGAGCGGGGAGCCGCTTCACATTCTTGAATTGAAACATTTTAATTACACTAAACTGCTAAACTGGTTATAGCGAGGTTTACTCAGAAAGTGACAGAACGCGCTCCGGTCACCCTGCAGTCCACACTTGTGCTGCCGGTAACCGCCCAGTGCTTCTGGGTCTGTATTAAGCCCCAAATTGATTTAATCGCCCGCTTGGCGGGTCGGTAGTTGGTGCGGTGCACCTGTTGAGCTTGAGCTCTTCACGCCCGTCTCTGGCGGATTGGCATATGCGTGTGGGGGGGGCTCGCACCATCCAAATGGACGCCACCGGCAGGCAGCTGTCCCAGTGGATTGGTGGGGAGTTTGGTGGTGTTCCAGGGCTGAACGCCCATTAAGCCTCTGCCTCTGGCCTCCCAAATACTTCTGAGAGCTCCTCAGTTTTAATTCCCCACGCTACGCATGGGTGTGCTTCCTGGGGTTACCCAGTGCCTGTTCCCAGTTGATTGTGCTTGTTCCTAGTGATTTGGGGGGATGGACACAAATACTATGAGGAGGAGGACTCCTTTTCATATGGGACGATCATTTCTACAACAAAGTAGACAACTCCATTTTATAAGGCGGTCACAGAGCTCATGACCCCGATGGAGCAAAGACTAGCTGATAAGATTGAGCGGTTGTGTGTAAAGGGGGGGCAACCCGCTACTGCGGCTCCGGTACCATCGGGCGAGTCAGAGCAGACCTAACCGGACGGACAGGGACCCCCCTTCCCCCCCAAAAAAAGTGTGACAAAGGCATGGACACCAACGCTTTCAAACGCCTTAAGCAGGGCTTTATGGAACACACGGCTCCAATCGTTCTGCCTCAGGGCCCAACACCATCTGGCGAGGACCCCCAGCCGGCCTCCCCTGAAACACAGCAAGGGGACACCCTGGATGCTTCGGATGACGAAGCGGGCTCTTCGAGATCGTGGCGGCAGTCGGGGTCTTCTGACCCTCCGAAGGTAGGCATCTCAGACATGTTGGACCCCGATGATATTGTTCATCCTAGATCTGCGGGATGGGTTCCCGCGGAAAAGGCGGCTTTGTACGTGGCTTATCGTCTCAGGAAGCCCTTGGTGAATGAGACTCGGAGTAGATTGCGGGCTGAATGCCCCTGGCCGACCCTGGATGGGAAAGCGTCGCTCACCCCCGAAATTGAAGGTAAAATGGCTACCTTTTTGGCCAAATTTATTAAGGATCCTAAAAAAGGGATAGATCGTTCTTGGCGCGCATGCCAGGACAAACTGTTAGACGCCATTCGTCCGATGACTAAGATACTGGGCATGGCGGAGGAGGCCCGTAGCTCGGGCTCCTTGATTGACCCCGAAGTTTTGTCTGCGTGGGTGCAGCCCGCAATTTGCTTTATGGGCAACGCGAACTGCACGCTCTCAATTGAGACACTTAGGTCACTTTTGATTAAGGTGGATCCCAAGCTTGGGGACCTGGCAAGTTCACAGGCGGGGGCATCAGCGAAAGGGGGGTTGTTTGACAAACCATTTATTAAGGAACTGGGAAAGTTTGTCGCCACATTCACCTCATTGGATAAGGTACAGACAAACATTAAGAGGGTTTTCAACAGTCGTGTTTTCCGTGGGGCCGGTCGGGGCAGGAGTCGCCTGTCCGGCCGTGGCCAAAACCAACAGCCCCAAGGCAGGGGGCAAGGATCCGGGCAAAGACAATATCAGACGGACCAAAGGTTCAACAACTTTTACCCGACCAGGGGACAATGCTTCCGTGGCCGCGGCTACAGAGGCAACGATGGAAATGCCAACGGTAAGTGTTTTGCCTGCTGCGCAAGTGCGAGTTGGGGGCAGGCTGGTGCAATTCTTCCCCGCTTGGGAGGCGCTCACTGGGGACGCTTGGGTACTCCAGACTGTCAGGGGGTTCCAGATACAGTTTTACGGCTCCCCCAGACAAGACTGCCGTCCTCGCCCAATAGTTTTCTGCGCGACAGATGCGGCTATGTTAGACGAGGAAGTGGCTGAGTTGCTCCGCAAAGGGGTGGTGTGTCGGACAGAGGTCCACCCCACGGGGTTCCTCAGCAATATCTTTTTGGTGGACAAGGCCGACGGAGGCCGGTCATCAACCTTCGCGAGTTCAACGAGTGGCTGGTGTACAGGCACTTCAAGATAGAGGGCATTCACCTGCTCATGGATGTTCTCCTGCCACTCGATTGGATGGTGAGGCTGGATCTAAAGGACGCGTACCTGGGGGTACCGATCTTTCCACCACACAGGCGGTTTCTTCAGTTTCTTTGGCAGGGGCAGGCCTACGAGTTCCGTTGTCTTCCATTCAGACTTTCCTCTGCCCCTTGGTGTTTCACCAAGGTCCTCAAGCCGGCGGTGGAATACCTGAGAGAGCATGGGGTCCGCTTGATCATTTACTTAGACGATATGCTCCTCCTGAGCCAGTGCCCCATGCAGCTGCAGGTACATCTACAGATGGCAGTGTCCCTCCTTCAGTCTTTAGGGTTCATGATCAACGACCAGAAATCCCTCCTGGTTCGACTCAGAAAGCTTCCTTTCTAGGGTTTGTGATGGACTCCGTCTCGGCCATGCTCAGTCTGCCCTCCAGGAAGGTGGCAAAGATCCGCCACGAAATCCGGCAGACTTTGGCCAAACAAGGGACGTCTTTGCGGCAGATTGCGCGCCTGGTGAGCCTTTTCTAGGGTTCCATTCAGCCGATCTTTCCGGGCCCGTTGCATTACCGGGCTCTTTAGCATTTAAAAGCGCACAACCTCTGGAAGGGCCTCACGTATTCACAGGTGGTCCCGCTGACGGAGGAGGTTTGTGAGGAGTTGGAGTGGTGGCTATCCCATATGGAGGCATGGAATGTGAGAGCAATCTTCGGTTCCGCTCCCGATCTGGTGAAAGAGTCGGATGCCAGTCGGGTAGGATGAGGAGCACGGTGTGGGGAGTTCTCCACTTGCGGAAGTTGGTCTCCTCAAGAACAAATGCTTTACATCAATTGTCTGGAGCTTTTGGCGGGCTCCTTTGTGGTCCAGTGCTGGACCAAGGACCGGGTACAAGTTTCGGTCCTACTAAAAATGGACAATGTGTCGGCAGTCAGGTACATCAACCACTTGGGCGGCACGCGGTCAAAGGCATTAGCGAACATGGCAAAGCAGTTTTGGGAATTCTGCCACTCATCAGGTATCGGTCACGGCAGAGTATCTTCCGGGAAAGGAGAATTTGGTGGCGTATTGGCACTCCCGCCATCGCCGGGACGCCAGCGTTTGTAAGCTGGACCCAGCGCTTTTCAGTTACCTCCAGGACCGCTGGGGCCCTTTCTCCATCGACCTCTTTGCATGCCGGCTCAATCTACAACTTCCCCGGTTCTTCAGTTGGAGGCCGGATCCTCTGGCGCTAGGCGCTTATGGTGTTTGGCAAGTCGGACAGGTCAACTATTCAGTCAGCTTAGGCTTCTGTGGCTCTGCGTCGTGTCACGTGATCTATGCAATTTTAGTTTTCAGTCGCCCCTTTTTCTCAAGCAATGTTTTTTTCCAATTTTCTGTTTCTGCAAAGGGCGCTTTCATGAATGACCTAAAGGATTTCAAGACGCTAAGTGCCCTGGTAGATATCCTGTGACTCATTGGAGATGCTGGTGATACGGCTATACTACCCAACTGCTCCATCAGCCCTCAGGAAAATCAATACACACATTTTCAGCGAAAAAACGGTTACATCTCCATCAACAAGAGAAGCACGTGTTTTATATGCTTTAAAAGTGTGCATTGATGCAAGGGCAAGGGCTGCTATACTGCTATATTGATGCAAGGGCTGCTATACTGCCCTTTCAAAAATGAAAGAACAATGCTCTCGCTGGCATACACAGAGAATCGCAGACAAAGTCCATATACTCCTGCAACTATACCCTAGTGCCGGTGATCCATGCACCTCAGTCATGCAGGGCAGGTCCAAGCAAGCACAATGCTTCCTAGATACTGTCAGACACGTACTTCCTCCTCACTTAGTCACCACTGCTCCAACCTATGAAACCTCCACCGAAAGGAGAGTACATTCCAGGATGTAGTCTGACGCCAACAGACTCCGCAACCTTATACCAAAATATAATCAAGACCCAAACACACATACCATAACAAGCCAAAAACAACTCAGCAAGACTTACACAATAGAAGCTATCGTATTGACAATGCAAGGAGGTGAAACCTCGGTCTCATGCATCTGGTTTATGAATGGAAAAACGTTTACCCATTTTGGTTAGCAACATATAGGATTATTTTGGACACAGCAATAGCATATCTAAAAGGCCATGCAATAGGTACAGACATTCTACCAGAAGAAGTTCTTAATTTTCTTCACCCAATAATCGCAACAAATATGCAACAGGAAAAAAGAAGGATTCGTTCTCCACACCTACCTGGAGTCCAAACTTGGCCACATTGCAAGATGCAACAACCAAGTCGTTTGTAAATCAGAACTGGTGGCCAGTAGGGAACTGTAATGGAACAAGATAACGTCATGTGAAATACATCAGGCCACCAGATCTCTGATTCAGGTACCTTCCTATATTGCAGGAATCAGAATTCAAAAATACTGGCATCCTAGCCATAATAAGTACAGTCCTATATCAGACAATATTAAGATTTGATTAGTGTTACTGTGGTTATGGTACTTATTTTATGATTACTTGTATTTAGTTGTAGTCAGTAAAGAGATCAATTGCAATAAAAAACCCTGCAGAGCAAGCTGGACAAAAACGTGTAATTATAATAGCTAGGGGATTATCACACTCTTACATGGAGACCAATGAACATGTGTAGCCAAAGAAAACCAATAGGTGGAGAGTCTTGCACACAACCACAAGACATGGATAGTAATCGATTTACACTACTAGAAGGAAAAAAGAATGAACCAAGACAAATGGTTTACTACAGAACATCAATTGGCAGAGTTACAATTAAAACCAGACCATACATAATATACACAATGGGTCCTGACCGTCCGCAAGTACAAACTACAGAAATTATCTGGTAGATCGCATTGAGAAATGAATAGCAGTCCTTTAAATACTAGCTTCAAGACCAGCAAGATGCTGTTAGCCAGCCACAACAGGCCGTCAAAAACAGATATCAGTACTACAAATTGACAAAAAGAAGCCATTGACATAAAAATAGAAGACATAAAATACAAAGTCTAAAACAAAAAAATACAGTCAATTAATACACAGAAGTCAAAAGGCACCATAGACATATTCCTACCGAAGAAGACACTTTATAAAACATCCTAAAAGTAAATGGCCAGCTGCAGGTAAGAAACTCTCAATGCAAAAATCAAACACGTGGTTGTCAACAAAAACAGAGGGCTTGTGCAGATCAAAACGCTGTGCCTGTCAACTTGAATGGATTCATTATTAAGAATGTTTCTTGATTAATATTTTGTTTACTTGGGCATACGGGTATACCGCCAGTCGATGGATCTTTTTGAAGGTAACTTGGGCAGGGCGCTGACAGCAGTGAAGTCCCAGATGCAGTTCTGGGGCACACTTCCCCTTGCAGTGGCCGGCAGAAGAGCGTTGGTAAAAATAGTAGCCCTCCCGCGATTTCTGTACTGCTTTAACAATCTGCCTACCTAAGTACCTGTGTCCTTCGCGACGTGGGAAAAAACGGATAAAGACTTCATCTGGGGTCCTAACCGTCAGAGTGTTGATTAAAAAACTTTACTTACCTACTAAGCAGGGGTGTTTGAGCATTACTACCTAGTGTCGCAGTTGCAGTGGGTCGCCCGGTGGTTGGAGGATCACCGACGAGACAACACGGCAACCATGCGGCCAGCTTACACACTACCCCAGTTACTTGTGTTGTTCCACCCCGGCGCTCGAACAAGACCCCCCGAGCCCCAACTACTAAATGTGACCCATGGGTGCTACCATAGAAGCCTCTACTTAACTCGGGACACAACACCCTACGCTCCTGCGCTTCCACTTGACGGTACCCCATGAGGATGGACAACATTTGTGAGTGCCGAACTGCAACACTGGCATGAAGCCGGGATACAAACACTAGGAGACCTGTATGGTGAAGGCATTCTTATCCCTTATACCACACTGGTGGAAAGTGACGGACTCCCTGCAGGACAGTTCCTCCTACACAGATCTCCGATGGCCACGCTCATGCTGCGGTGGGGAGACATGGCGGTAAAGCCACAAATGCACTTAACTGTGCAATATTTACGTTTCATGGGGCGGGGCAAACACCTCACGAGATGGTTTGCGGCCTCATTGCACCTGCACGCTGATTTCAGTTTAAACTCTCTCCGACAAAAGTGGGAGCAAGACCTGTGCCATCAATTCTTGGACAAGGAGTGGGAGCAGGTGCTTGCTGGCCCAGTCCAGATCCCCCGAAATGCTAAATTTAGGCAGATACAATCCTATGTCATGCAATGCGCGTACCTCACGCCAGCTAATATCAACAGATATTTTCACCGCATAGACGCAGCCTGCCCCAGGTGCACCGCCATCAACGCAGACCTGATACATATGCTGTGGGGCTGTCCCAGCCTCAGTGAGTATTGGAGAGGGATGGCAGATTGGCTCCGTGCCTGCACTGACAGAGACCTACCCTTTGATTCTTTGATTGGCCCACTTACTTGCTACACATGTTTTGTAGAACCTGTAACACTAAAGTCACTTCTCGATTCCTTGACCTGGGTATTGTGGCGGCAAAAAGGCTGATTACGAAGCGGTGAAAAGCACCGGACCCCCCGCACACCCACGCTTGGAGAAGCTCTGTACTAGCATAGGCTAGAGCTGAAAGTGTTGCGATACGCCGTGAGGAAGTTGTATGCCTCAGGAAAATACCTATCTCTACCTACTGGTTCGCTATTCTGGAAGCGTTTCAGCAGGATATGGACAGACTACACCAACCAGCGCAACTCCCTGATCCGACAGAGTAGACCTGCGCAATTGCTCTTTACCTTCACACTACCCATAGGAGCTGCACTAGTTCTCCCTGTCCGAGTACTGATATTTAGGCCCACGAGCCTGCTGTGCGAGCGGGAACGCGCCAGTTGACAATCACACATCTCAATAGTTACAGGCACACGACCTCCCTCCAACTCAACCCCAAGTTCTGTTACCTACCCTCCAGTTGAGTTTGAATGGTTGGTACGCCAGACACGTTGCTGCGCCACTCACCTTGACATGGTATCCGCTTTACGACTCGCACGTGGAGAGACTAATGGACTATGTATGTTGAGACCGGCTGAACATGGCGAATGAATATCTCCTGCCTGGACGTAATGCCTTCCGATCTGATGCATGTGCGTATATACCCAGTTGTAACACACGGAATGCTGTTTATGTTATTGCTACAGGCTGCAACACAATGTCATGGTATGTGGTGATACAAATGTAAACCTTAATAAAATATATATACTTTTTATTAAAAAGAATGTTTCTTGATTAATGAAACAAAGTACACAATAAGAAAATGTACATTTGTCATCCAAGCACTACTGTGCGTCCATACAATTAGATCTAAACGGCAGCACTTTCCAAACCCTTAATATGTGAATACAAGAGCAATTAAAAATAAAAGCTAAGATGCTAGATATCCAGAAAAGGTGCATGGAAAGAAACAGATCTGTAGGGTGGCCAAGTGGCCCTTGAGTTCAATGGGAAACTATTAAATATGTAGCACCAATTGCCCAGAATCTAATATTTACACCTCGCTCACCAAGGATATGCCAGAGACTCAGTTACATTCAGCAACAAAGTGAAGTCTAATGTATATTGTAACCTGATGGGGGGGGGGTGGCGTTGGACCCACCAAGTAGATCTGAAGATAAACGTGTTAAACTGTGTTATAAGATATACTGGAGAAAGCATTCAAGAATTATTATTACAGTCTGGCGGCTCTTTTCAGACCCTCATGTCAATAAAGCTAACTGCATAAAGCAGGTGCCGACCCGTAAGCATGTTCTAAAAGGGTCAAAGGATAGGACGGCGACTAAGGCACCTACAGATCAGCGCTACAGAGAGAAAGGATTTTGGATTTGCAGTGTCCCTCCGCTTCCTTGAGACAACAAGAAACAAAGAATTTAAGCTGCCCCGAGTCCTCTAGTTTATAAAAATGTTGCTGAACAAGAATGTGGTATGGCCCTGAGACCCCCATGTCGAAACAAGGAATAGACTGCTCAAGTGAATAATATTTAAATTGCAAACTGCCCACAAAAAGTTGAAACTGATGCAGGAGATAAAGAGGACTTCTCCGATTTATCTGGAGAAAGTTATAAAAAAAAATTTAATTATAAAGATTATGGTAATATTTGAAAACCAAAGACAAATAGAATAAACAGTGGGCAAAAATAAAAAAGGCCATTTCAAAATTTACCGGATTTCAAAGCAGTGCTCAGCCAGCTACCGTCGGAGGTTGGAGATTTAGGTAACCTGTGGAGCTCGCGAGCCATCCAAGGTATTTCACTGGACCCCACTGGCTTGATACACCGACCATGTCCCTGTATTTGAGACTTTCCTTGCACAATAAAGTGATTCACAGATGGGACAAGCAACCTGCGAGTCTGATAAAGGCATTTCGGCTCCCCTCAAGATACAGGAGAGGTGCTGAGGTTTGAGGTATGGTACTTTTAGAATTAAGAGACACTGACACAAGAGAGATCCTTCTGAAGGCAATAGTATAAAGAGATATCTGTTTCACCAGGAAACATGGAATCCTCCTAATAGCAGTTGTGAGCTGCACGACTATGATGAAACACAAAATGCAAGAACTTGGGGGAAAAGCACTGAGAAAAGGTTTCTCAGCCCTAAACTTATAGTTGGGCCCTGTGTAAGATATCAAGAGACAAATTATTTGTTCCACTTAACAGACTTAGCAGCAGGGAGAGATACAGAGGACACTCGTTCTGTGACCACCAGGGGAGTGGTCTCATGACTGAGATAAATGGTGCTCCTAAAAGTGCAGTTGTCAATATTCCGTCTGTGGCGATACAAAAGGGGATGATGGACGGAGCGTTTGAGCAAATCAAACACTCACCCCCAGTCAACTGATCTGGGTTTAATCCATCACCATTCTTTAGCCCACTCAGCCACCCCATTTCAGACATGGCTATATGCAAATCAGTCTGAACCTGTGCCTCATGGGAACAGTCCAGCCCGAACTGCCAAGCCATGTCTTCCATGGACCAGAAACAAGCATCCTGGGACCGGTTTCGGATTCATAATCCTCATCAGCCAGGCTATCTTGAATCCAGTGGCCAAGTGAGCAAGGGACTCACGTCTGAGCATACCCTGCCACACTTGGGGCGAACAAACCCAGATCTTTTGACTGGGTGTGAGTGTTTGATTGATTCAGATGCTCCGTCCATCACCACCCCCTTTTGTACCGCTTTTGGCCGCCATAAGTGTGGCAGGGTATGCTCAGACGTGAGTCCCTTGCTCACTTTGCCACTGGATTCAAGCAAGCCGGGCTGAAGACGGCTGGAATGCCAGAAACCGGTCCTCGGAAGCTTGTTTCCGGTCCAGGGAAGGCATGGCTTGGCAGTTCGGGCTGGACTGTTCCCATGAGGCACAGGGTCAGACTAATTTGCATATAGCCATGTCTGAACTGGGGTGGCAGAGTGGGCTAAAAAACGGTGAAGGATTAAACCCAGATCTTTTGACTGGGTGTGAGTGTTTGATTGATTCAGATGCTCCGTCCATCACCACCCCCTTTTGTACCGCTTTTGGCCGCCATAAGTGTGGCAGGGTATGCTCTGACGCGAGTCCCTTGCTCACTTTGCCACTGGATTCAAGCAAGCCGGGCTGAAGTTGGCTGGAATTCCAGAAACCTGTCCTCGGAAAGCTCGTTTCCGGTCCAGGGAAGACATGGCTTGGCAGTTCGGGCTGGACTGTTACCATGAGGCACAGGGTCAGACTGATTTGCATATAGCCATGTCTGAACTGGGGTGGCAGAGTGGGCTAAAGAACGATGAAGGATTAAACCCAGATCTTTTGACTGGGTGTGAGTGTTTGATTGATTCAGATGCTCCGTCCATCACCAACCCCTTTTGTACCGCTTTTGGCCGCCATAAGTGTGGCAGGGTATGCTCAGACGTGAGTCCCTTGCTCACTTTGCCACTGGATTCAAGCAAGCCGGGCTGAAGACGTCTGGAATGCCAGAAACCGGTCCTCGGAAGCTTGTTTCCGGTCCAGGGAAGACATGGCTTGGCAGTTCGGGCTGGACTGTTCCCATGAGGCACAGGGTCAGACTGATTTGCATATAGCCATGTCTGAACTGGGGTGGCAGAGTGGGCTAAAGAACGGTGAAGGATTAAACCCAGATCTTTTGACTGGGTGTGAGTGTTTGATTGATTCAGATGCCCCGTCCATCACCACCCCCTTTTGTACCAATATTCCATATGTGCCCATAAAATATCTTACCTGAGAAAAGGCATTACCTAACAGAGGAGTTAGTTCACACCTCCCCTATTTCTACCCCTTCATTCCTCACCCTCCATTATGTATACCTTCTTGTTTCACCACTCAGCAGAGTGAAGTTAGCAATAACCAGAGTATGCAACAGAAGTAGAAGAAACCATTTGCCCAGCATACCAAAGCCAGGTATACCACCCAAGGGTTTTCTCCAATAGCCATTCTTATCCATAAGCACCATGTGATATCTGTCCCTCACCTATGTCACTCGTAGAATATACAAGAACATTGTAAAAGTGACTAGAACAGTGGAACTTTGCGGTCACAAATTTCTAGAATGTAGAATGAGGAGTCTGAATGCTCCTGAACGGACAGATGTTATGCTGTGGCTGAGGTGTACTGAATAAACATGATGCTTCTCTTCATTCTCTGGTCTGCTTATTGTGCAATTCTTTATCTTGCATTGATCAATGGCGACAAGGACGGTAAAATATCTAGGTATACCTCAACATGCACTCGATGCAGCAAGAAGACGGAGTGAGGCTACTCTCAGGAACCTAAGGGTATTCAGGGAGGTACGCTGGTTACACGATGGAGTCCAAGATCGTTGTGTCAAACTGACTCTGGTACACAGTGAGTACTTTTGCAGATGGTTCCTGGCTGTATGCCTGAGCAGCGAGTAATTGTCTATTGGCGGCAGTCACTGTGGTGACTGAACGGTCAAACCGACGTGACCCCTGACAACTGCTTGAGTTATTGACTTGGGAGAGAAATTGTGTGCCAGACAGACGTGGTGATTTCAATCTTCATTGACCGTGTCAGCAATAAGAAAGTGAGAGGACTATCTGATGCCGCTCTCTGCTTTCTGGTGAGGGATCCCCCTCCTTTTGTACCACGAACTTAAGCAGCCAAAAACATGGGAGAGTGTTTGGCGCCATGTACATGCAGCATTAAACTATTGTGAGGGTAAGGGGTGTGTGTTGAGCACAAGATTTCACCATAGTTGACATTCAAATTAGCCACATAATAGGCTACGAACTAAGGTGAGTGATTGATGCTGCGCACAAATAGCTACAAACGTTTGTGAGGGGTGCGCGCTCAGCACGCAAAGTCACCACCGGTAACTCACCACGCATGCAGCACAAGGAGGAGAATTCTGCACCCAAAAACTCAAATTAAGGTCTCACTCCAGTAGGACAGCTCACCTTCCTTAACCCCTCCCACGCTCAGCTTGTCATGAGCCACGGTTCTCATGTGTTCATGACGAGCTGAGCTCTCATGACCATTGGAATGCTCGCACGCTGGGCAAATTCCCCTGCTGTGCGAGCGTTCTAATGAAACGGGTGTGGTCATGACGAGCTCAGCTTGTCATGAGCACACGAGAACCGTGGCTCATGACGAGCTGAGCTCGTCATGAGCACCGGGGCGCTGTGCGCCTCCCCTCTCCCCAGCATGGCAGGGGAAGGACCCCAGCTGCCAAGGGGTTAAGTCTGCCTTCCAAGGTGCAAGCAGCATCCTTGTTCCCATGGTGTTCTGTGGGAGCAGGGAGGGATAAACATCTGCGAGGAGTCTTGAGAAGACTCTGTGGTATGCCACCTACTGCCTGGAGTTTGCACGTTTTGTGCTAGGCCTGCAAGGTGTACTCGCCTCATTTATTCTGGGATTCAGAGTCTTTTCCTGTCTAAACAGAGCTAGCGCCACCTGGAAAACCACAATGTTGGCAGTGATAAAAAGAGTAGCGAAACTGTGTGTGAGAATACATTTTGCTTTGATACATGCTGCGCAACCTAAGCCCAAATTTGGATGTGATGGTGGAGGGGTTGGAGAAAGTGGAGTAGGGGATATTTTCTGTGACATCAGAAAGAGGAAATGAGTATGCAGTGTTGCTCCTCCCCCATTCTTTGTAACGTCTCCTGGGGAAACACTATTGAAGGGGAACAAATTGAAAACGTATTTCATAATTATTCCATAGTTTGTGGGCCCAATTTGGATCTAGAGAGGAAGATGGCATTACTACAAGCGAGCAGAGAGACAAGAAATGCTGGAGCATCTACCTGATCTGAGTGCTGATGAATCCAGGGGGTTAAATTAGACAATCACTTCCTTCCTAGAATCAGTACAATCATGGAGCATTATCATTTTGGTAAGCGCTCACAAAAGAAATGAGCAATAGTTGAGGGATTAGTGTCTGAGTTGCACTAATTGGCAGCATCATGTAAATTGGAAGCAACAAATGACGAACACATCAGGGACCAATTTTTATTGCAGTGTAAAATTGAAAGGATAAGGGAGGAACTTTGGCTAAAAGATGATCCTCATTTGGGAGATGTGTTGATTGTGGCAAAACAAGTACGGCACATGATGAGATGTGTGAAAGAAATTAAGCAAGACACTAGTAGTACGGAAAACGTACAAATAGTTGGTGATGAGAAAAATGAGGTACAAATGGTAAATAGTACTCCTATGAAAGGACAGGAAGATTGTTGGTGCCTTCAAGGAGCAATGCTACAGATGTGGGAGGGTTGGCCACATGGTGAACAGTAAGGAATCCCCAGCAATGAAAGCCATATGTAATAAGTATGAGAGGAAATTACATTTTATGGCATGCTGTAGAAGTAGCTCTGGTTGCCAGAACCCAGAGAAACAAGATGTGTCTGAAGTGTGCAAAGAAATTGTACTGCTGAAGACTGATGGAGGGTCTAGCAACAAGAAAGATGTCGTAAGGATACAAAACGTTGAAGTCATGTTTGATTCATGCTCTAGACTAACGATAATTTCAGAAGAGTTATTTAATAAACTGTTCAAGAAATAGATGAAGCTACACAAAATAGATATACTCTGGGAGAGTGTGGTGGTCAGCCAATAAAGATGATAGGATACTTTTTGGGAAAGATAGAGTAAAAAAACCATATATACAGTATGCAAAGTTTATGTTTCTTGTAAAGGAGATAACATTTTAGGATGGTCAGTACAAAAAGACTTAGGAATTTATCTGAATCCCAATGTTGAACCTCAAATACTGTTTCAGAACGTTAACAAGGATCTAGTGGTAGGATCTGATTTTGAGAAAGAATATTCTGAAGTATTCACAGAGAAGTTAGGATGTCTCATAGAAAATGTGAACAGGATACAAGAGAAAGCAGTTCCAGTGTCGCTAAAGTACATAGCCTTCCCTTGATTGTACAGAAAGCAGTGAGAGAAGAGTTAGAAAAATTGTGCACGCTGGATGTAATAGAACCTGTGGAAGCAACTGAATGGTTAGCACCCATAGTGGTGGCAAGAAAGGCAGATAGCAAGATTCGCCTTCATGTTAACCTTTGGGCCATCAACAAAGAGGTAGTTGTTGAATGTTTCTTTTGCTAAACATACCAGAGTTGATCGCAACTGTAACTGGACCAAAACTCTTCAACATTAGATCTAACATCCGCCTATTACTAGATACGAACTCAAGAGCTTACTGCTTTCATCACCCTCGCGGAATCATACAAACTTGCAGCCGTGCAGTCTGTTAACGGCGGCAGCGGTCTTTCAGAGAGCCATGTCTAATATACTGTCAGGAATCATAGGGGTGATCTGTTATCAGGACGGTGAGCTGATATTTAAGAACTCTCAAGCACAACACAATGAAAAACGTAGATACGTTTTGGACAGATTCAAAGAGTAGGGCCTTACAGTAAGAAAAGACAAATGTAAACTTCAACATACTGAAGTAAACTAACTTGGACATACATTAAATTCTGAAGGGGTACAACCAAAAGCAGATCTGGTTAACACACTAATGAACAAATGCCACACATGCACAAATTGTTGAAATACACAGTAATCTTTGAGTGGGATGGTCATTGCAAGAGAGAATTTAAAGAGGTTAAGAATGCTCTGATCACCACTGCAATTTTATTATTACAACAGATGCCAGTTCAAAAGGGCTAGAGGCTGTACTTCTACAAGAAAGTGGAAAAGGTGAGGAAACTATTGCATTTGCCTCATGAGCACTTAAGCAATCTGAGGTCAACTATTCTGTAATCGAAAAAGATGTACTGCCAGTGTACTTGATGCTAAACAAATTCAAGAACTTCATCTGGGGACTCTGTTCAAGTTAAGAACAGACCACATGCCACTTAAGGAGGTATTTACAAAAAAAAAGGCTGGAGGCAATTTCCAGTAGAATTAAAAAAATAGGTAATTAATCTCAAAGAGTACACATTTGATGTAGAATGTATCCCTGGTACACGGAACGTTGCAGCAGATTGTTTTTACTGATTGGTTGATGACACGGAAATTGAAAAGAAAATCTGTGAAAATCATAGTGAGGATATAGAATTGAACAAAGAAAATGAGTGAACGATCACCGAAGGGGTGGTTGAGGAGGAAGATTGGAAAAAAGATTTAGAAATGGGAATGGGAGACTTGAATACCTCAGTTCCTTACCCATATACTCACCCCCTACACCACTCAACCTAGGGAATAATGAGCACACCTGTAATAGAGTCAGTAATGCCAACGAAATGAAGGACAAAAAAGAAAGATCGGTGGCAGTGAGAACGAACCAATCATGGAGAAAAACAAAATGTAGAACACAGACAAGCAGGGCTACGGCACTAAAGATAACATCACGAACTCAGAATGAAGTTAAGGAGCTCCAGAAACTAGTAGGTAACCTGGTACAAGTCTCGTCGAAATTCTCACAGACAATTGAAAAAATTTGGGAGATGACGTTAGGGACACACACTAAAGTCTCACACATCCAGAATGTTGTACTCAGGCTCAACAGACCAAACAGGACCGATCCCTTGTCAAATGAAGAAGCCCTGGCCTTACTCCGATCTTATGAACAACCGGTCCGGGGAAGAGAGGAGAGCATCAAATTAGTACCTATTGACTCCAATCGATCGTCCAGAAAGAATGACAGGAAAGCAATCCACAACAACCTACGACATATCCAGGTAACAGCATCTGAATCTGATTATGGCAACGTCCCGAACTCACACGAACCCCAGAAATGCCTATTACTAAATTGTCGTTCGGCAACGAAACATGCATCCGACATAGCTGCTCTCATCATTAACAAGGAAATCGACCTGGCCTTCCTCACTGAAACATGGCTCAGTGAATCATCTTCACCTAATATAGATCTCCTTGTTCCTCCACAATATAATATTGTCAGATTAGACAGACCTAAGAAAGTGGGAGGAGGCATTGCTTGCATCCATAGGTCAGAGATTGAGGTCAGCCAATTCCAATCTGACCCCCTAGAGTCTTGTGAATACCTTGGTCTTAATATAAGATCAACAAACAACCAAAGATGTAACATGCATGCGTTCTACCACCCTCCTGGAGATAACGCAAAGTTCACAGAGCAACTCATGGAGATCATAACAGCCAACTCTAACCCTGACGCCCACAATATATTCCTAGGGGACTTTAACCTCCACTGGGAGGACGGCAATGACAAACTAGTTAACTCTCTTAAAGATTTCCTCATCGAGCTAAACCTTACACAAGCTTGCACACATCCCACTCACTCACAAGGAGGGACCTTAGACTGGATTATCTCAAGGAATAAAGAGACTTCAATTCTTGCTATTGACCCGTGTGATTGGTCCGACCATCACGCCATAACTTTTGCGATACCCACAATGAAAAAAGGCAGGACCATACAACCCCGCAAGGTCAAAAAACTGGTCCGAGACAAAAAAGAAGCTAATATTGAACTATTGGTTGAAAGATGTGAGAAAGTCTTGAAGCCACCAAACAACCGACTGAATGTCAGCGAGTTAACGGAGCACTACTTAACCTCAATAGGAAATATCGTCAATGACACCATGCCACAGACACTGAAAAGAGTATCAGAGAAACCTAAAAATCCCTGGTTCAGTGAGTCACTGAATGAGGACAGGCGCAAACTGAGAATGGTCGAAAGGAAATGGAGGCAACATCCCTCCTCTCCTGAGCTGATAGCCCTCAGGAATACCAGAAGCCAATATAACAAGAAGATAATTAAATCCAAAAAAGATTTTATAAAAGCTGAACTTGACAATGCCTCAAACAGACCTCGGAAACTCTTTGAGATTCTAAAACAACAGTCGAATAAACTAGCTAAAACAGTTCACGAGAATCCAAAAACTCCCTTAAGTTGTGAGGAATTCTCTACATTTTTCACGGAGAAAATCAAATTGCTTGAAGTGGAGCTCTCAACTGCCGCGATTAACATCTCGACCCTTACCTCACCTACAAAAGAGGCCAATGAGTCAATAGAGAGTCCCCTAACTAAAAATAAGGCAAATTGGGACACATTTGAATGTTATGACCAAGAAAAGATCGCCAAAACGCTAAAGGAAATCAGACCGAATAACCACTATCAAGACCCTCTACCGGCAAAATGCGTAAGAGAAATTAGCCACACCCTAGTTCCGATCTGGACTGAGATAATAAATGCCTCACTTGCACAAGGGACCCTGCCCGACTGCCTAAAAACTGGTCAGGTTGTGCCCATCATCAAAAAACCGACAGCGGATGCAACTGACCCGAACAACTATCGACCAGTGACCAACATACCTTTACTGGCCAAACTTATTGAGAAATGCGTACAAGGCCAACTGAGTCAACACATCGCTAAGTTCTCATTACTAGATGATTGCCAATCTGGATTCAGAGCTGGGCATAGTACTGAAACTGCGATCCTGCATATCGTGGACGACGCCCTACAAGCCCTAGACAGAAATCAAGCATGCCTACTGATTCTCCTAGACCTGTCATCTGCATTTGACACGGTAAATCATGAAATGCTGACGACCAGGCTACAAGAAAGGATGGGCTTGTCGGGAAATGTGCTGAAATGGTTTAAATCTTTCCTGCAGAATAGGACTCAACGTTTCCTGGTCAATCAAGCAACCTCTTCCCCTTGTCCTACTGCCGTCGGGGTCCCACAAGGTTCAACGTTATCCTCAGATCTATTCAACTTGTATGTTGAACCCCTCACGGAGATCCTTCGGGAATCACAGATACCCTATCACATGTATGCAGATGACACGCAAATATACATAAAGATCGCCTCCCTTGCTGACATTGACCTAATGAACAAGACACTAAAGAGAGCTCTACAGTGGTTAACCACGAACCATTTGAAACTAAATGCCCATAAAACTGAATTCCTGTTAATTTCACCGACGAAGAACCGTCCCGAGGTAAAGGAATTGACGAAACTGGTGACCGCGCTGAACTGCACCCCGACCCTAGTTAATTCAGCAAAATCACTTGGAATTACCTTAGATGAGAACCTGGACATGAAAGACCACATAAACTCAATGGCCAAGAGTGCCCGTTTCCATCTGAACTATTTAAGAAAACTGAAACCGTACATCTCAAAGGCGGACCTAAAACTGGCTGTACAATCCCTAGTTATTTCGAGGATTGAATACGGTTGCACCACGTTAGCGGGTCTACCGAAAACATCCACAGCACCACTAAAAGCCTGTCTCAATGCAGCGGCAAGACTGATCACGGGATTGAGGAAATTCGATCACATATCCCCTCACCTGAAAACACTAAACTGGCTACCCTATGAGGCCAGAATCCAAATGAAGATGGCTTGTATTACCCACAGAGCAGTTCACTACAACACGCCGAGATACCTGGCCAAGAAAATTAAGCTATCGGGAGGCAACAGACCAACTAGAAGCGCCAAAGAACTGCTACTGAGGCCAGCCTTTTTCCGTAAGAAAAAGACCTACGACCGAGCGTTCTCAGGAGCCGCCCCTAGAGTCTGGAACTCAATACCTCCGAACATCAGGAAGATTCAAAATTCGATAACATTCAAACGTGAACTGAAGAACCACATGATGAGCAAATACCTTTCATAGAGTAGCGTACTGATTATTGATGAGAACATCTACGCCAAAGAGAGACGGCCTCGACTAGAACATCTTGAAGATCAATTATCTGTCAACCGACTGATTTCATGTTTAAACCTTGGCCACACACTTTACTACTACCTCAAATCTAGGTGATCCGATATCGGTAACTCACAGACAATACTATATACTCTCTACCTCACTGTGTTTTATTGCCTAGGATCCCGGATACATGGCAACACTTTTTACTCCTTAATGCTATTTACACATGTTATTTGCACTGTTATACTATATAACCATACCTCACTCACCTCCTAACACTAACTGGATAGGCTGAAGAACTCTTACTTATAATCTCCCTTACAGCTTATCGTCTTATACTTCATATATATTTGTTGTTACAATTGCCTCCATAATGTCTGTAATTTATCTTACATGTGAAGCGCTCTGATACCCACGGGTCTTGTCCGCGCTATACAAAACTCTACAAATAAATAAATAAATAAATAAATAAATAAACAGATCCCATTCTAAGTAAAGTATGGGATTTGCTAATCTAGGGGTGGAATAGTGTAGAAAAGAATGAAGAGCGACTCAGGCAATAATGGATGGTCAGAGAAGAATTATCAGAACTAGATGGATGCCTTTTCAGAGGCACAAAATTGATACCTCCTGAAGTGCTCCGGAGAAAACGGATTGCTTGTTTTTTTGCTGATCCCCAGATTGCCTTCATGTGCTATATCAAAGGTTGAGTTTAGACTTTTGGTGGTCAGGGATGGATGTACTGTTTGATAGAGAGATAAGGAATTGCCTAGCCTGTTCCACCAGTGATAAGGTTGCAAAATTGCACACTCCACCCATGCAGTGTCGCACCCTACCTGAAGGTCCCTGGATGGATTTAGCAGTTATATCACTGGGCCAGTGACCGAAAAAAGGAATTTCCCATACATTCTAGTTTTAGTCAACTTATATTCTAGGTGGCCAGAAATCAAATGCGTCTTCAACATCAGCTCGACCTCAGTTATAAACTTCCTGGTAGGGTTTTTAAAAATTAACACACGAGGGACTATCCAGCACCATTTTAACAGAAACGATGTTAGGTTTTGCTCCCGGGAAAAAATTAATTAATGAAATGGAATGGAATGACACACAAACTTAGTGCCCTGTATCACCTAGAACCCAATGGGGTAGTAGAAATATTTAACAAAACACTCAAAGTGGGCATTCAGCTGGCAAGATCAAATGGGTTGAACTGGAAAGATGAGGTTTGGTTGCGAATAGAGGCTTATCGCTTAACTCATCATCAGTCAACAGGTACGACTCCCTTTGAGTTGTTGAAGGTCAGGAAACCCAATTCGAGACTGGTACCATGGTGGATGAAAAGGCACAAAGGTTGGGTGAGGGATAATGTAGGGCAACAGTGGAGGAAAAAGGAGTTGGAGTTGCGGGAAGCTCGCAAAGAGGTTAACTTCCCCTTATCTTTGGAAGTGTAATGCGGTATTCATGTCTAATTTTAACTCTGTGAAGCCATGAATGAAAATTCTTACAAATGTGTTATTCACTGTTGTGTTTGTATGCTTTCTGGTGTTGGAAACTGAGAAAAATATATTTTGTGAAAAAAGGGAGATGTATGGTATCTGTCCGTCGCTCATGTCACTTGGACTGCAGAAGATACCAGAACACCGTAGATGAGACAATAAGTTCTAGGAACCTGCGCGCTCCTGAACTGGCAGCTAGTATGCTGTGGCTAAGGTGTACGGAATAAACCTAATCCTTCTCTTCACTCTCTGGTCTGCTTATTGAATAATCCTTTTATCTTGCATTGGGCACAGCTCCCTTCACAGGCCCACTTCCAATGAGCTACAGCCCCTTTCTCCCTCCCCATCCTCTTTAAACCATCCACCACGGATCGCCTGGAGCACACTATCGCTTGAGAATGAGTCGTGAACACCATTCTCTTTGGGAAAGAGGATTTCCCTTTGGGTTGCATGGGTCACAGTTGTTTAGGGCAAATGGCTGATTATTGTGTTGTTACAGAGAGACAAAACAATCCTTAATAAAAAAAATAAAGAAGAAAGCCATCCTAATAAGTGTGACCTCATGCCCATCGATTTTGATCATGTACATAAAGCTAGTACGGGTGGAAACATACTATCACTCTTTAGAGTAAATGGAGCATGAATTTTAGAATAGTCACCTAGAGACTCAAAGTGGACAGCAAAATCCATATGTGAAGTAAAAAATTATTTTAAGCCACAATTTGTTACACTATAAAAGATTTTTATGAATGTTTTGCATTTTTGAAAAGCATACTCTGGGTGCGAAATATGTGCTGGTGTCTAGGATGCTGGTGTATTGTAAATAACTGGAAAAGGGTTGTGCAATATAGCAACACTACTGTCACATTAGCGAGATACTAATAAATGGAATATATAATTTCAACACAAAGACAGAACAACAAACAATCGATTGGAGGCCAAAAGCAACATTATGAAACAGAAATAAATAGTTTTCCAGACGTTTCCACATACAAATGAAAGTAAACAATATAGCCCTTACAGGAGCCATTCAGAAAAGGAAAAAAAACAGCCAGGAGCAGACCGCCTTATAGACACACAAGCGGTCATTAATAGAAAGCCTGCATAATAACAGAAAAGGCAGACTGTATAAATGTATTTAACTTGCTGGTCAAAACAAGAAATCTAGGTACAGTAGACTCTGCAATACCTTTTTCGTAGGCCAACAAAATGGACTGAGACATGGATGCATTTACTTATCAACTCAATATCACCAATAGTTGCTGTTAACAGGCCAGCCATACCTATGAAACCAAAAGCTAAGCAAACAAAATCAGTCTGTCACATACAATGATTGTCAGCCACACATACAAAGAAATTCAGGAAAAGGGAGTCGGAATGCTTTCTGTTCATGACAGGGGCAACAGGTATTCTACTGGTTACAGGAACAATTAAAGCCTAAAGGAAAGCCTACGATCCTCACACACAAAGAGTAATAATTTTGAAAAGCTACAGGAAGTAATTTGAAAATATCAAGGAAAATGTACATCAATTTAAATAATGAAAAAGTCGACATGGATCCAGTAATCTGCAGATGTGTGTAGAGTATTTTTTTTACAAATTTTACGTGAATGGGCATTTACTCATCTTCAGTGCACCCCTTTCAGTGGACGTTTCTCACAACAGTCTTGGCAAACACTAGTAGACAAGCCAAGCAGAAGGGAAACAGTTGTCTCTGTCAAACTAGAGACTTTATAGAAACAAACTACAGGAGGGTACCCTTAAAACCAGTTGAGGCCGGGTGATTAGTATATATAGCAAGCAACAATGTCCCAACAGGCACTATTTAAAGACATTAATAAACAAAATGCACATAAATTGCAAAAAGTACGAGAGAGCAAAGTAAGATAAATACAAGAATAACACTCTGTTACACTAAATGTATTTATTACCTGTACAGTCTTGTTCACAATAGTGCTCGTGCAAAGCAACGTGAACGGCGCAGGTGACAAGTGCAAAAATATAATGAAAGAGCGGCGTGGGAAAGACATGGTAGTCAATATATACGAAAGACTTTTTTGTGGTGCCAAATCATTATCAAAGAGATCAAATGAGATAGTTGCGCCCAAAATTACGATGTATTGTCAACGGCATTTCGACCTGTATTCATTTCAGGTCATCTTCAGGACCGGGTTAAATGATTTTAGACAGTGGTAGTGCTGGAAATCAAGTCCAGCAGGCAAGTTGAGCAGCACCTTAGAGTTAGTGTGCTGAGTGGATGGCTGGTTGAGGCGGAGGACGGGCAGAGTCAGGGGCATAATTGATAAAAACGCTGGAGCTTCGGATTAATGCTGCAGTAGCTGCCAAGCCTGGAGGATCTTTCTACTTGATCAAGACCTCCGCCTCACAGTAATTTACCCTGCCTTTTAGTAATTCCGCTCCGAACTCTGCCCGTCGTATCCACGACCCTGACCTCCCCAATTGCCTGGATTTCTTTCGTGGAACTGGGGCACCGCACTTCGGAGGAGTCGGGCCCAGTGCTTTAAATGGGAAAAAATAAGTGCAGGTAGTCTTAAAATGAGCTATCAGTGTAGCAAGTGGGCGGGGCTAGGGGCGGGGCTAAAGACAAGACATATAAGGCACTTCTACTATGTGGCCGAATATTTATATATTCTAGATTGCGCACTCCAGCAACAAGCAGTAGACAAGGAAAAAGGGATAACCAATCCAAAATTCTGTTCCATGTGTCCATACAGGCCCTTTGGCTGTTCAGCAGTGCCCATAACCGATAGGGCTTCGGGGATGATAGACAATCGCACAGTACCAAAAGACTTGATTTCTTAAATTGAGTGTGCTCTCAGTGTTGTTTAATACCTGTATGTTTGCAGTCTCATTACTGTATTTAAGAGGGTACCCAGGTTGGCATCAGGTGTGGTCAGTGCTATGTTTGCGATCTAGTATGATATTGAAGCAGGATCGGCCAGTGGTAAACCTCAAATCAACATGGGGCAATGGGCCAAACCGTAAAAACCAAACACCCCAAATAAGTTAAATATCAAGAAATTAAAGCTCCGGAAATAAGGAATCCAGAGAGTCTGCAGCAAATAATGCATTTTCAATGCAATAAGTATTTCATCATTTTAGAGTTAGAGCTACTGACGTAAATTACAATGTCTTTTACTTATGCGTTTTGATTTTTAGTGTAGTGGATGAATGTGGTGTGGAATGGAATTATGTGGTTTGTATTTGAATTGTTAGTTGTGGAATTGTGTGTGGTGGATTTTTGCAGTGGAATTATGTGGCAGGGTGCGCAGCGGAGAAGCATTATGTGAATAACAGACACTGGGACGCACAGATAGTACGAGTGGCTAAACTAAAGAGAGAGAGAGAACGCAAATAACAAGGAGATAGATCTACCAAGTTTGGGCACTTGAGAGGGTGATAGAACACCTGGAAGCTAGAACACAGGGAAAACAAAGGAGTCACTAGGCATGTGGAGATAGTGAGACCTTGAACATTTGTGAGGGAGAGAGAGCGAACAGTGGTGCTGTATGCCATAGGGCATGGTTAGTGAGTTTGATGAGGGGTGAGCTATCAGAGATTGTTCAAATATTAAGCGTTGACACTTTGTAAGCAGTAACTAAGCAATATTAACCTGTGCTGAGGAAAGGATTGCCGTCGCACTCCGGACCCATTTCCCACTAGTTGTGAGTGTGTGAAGTGAATAATATTAACACTTGTGTGGAGCCACGACCAGAACACGTACTGTAACTCAGTTCCCCATAAAATTAGAAATGGAATGTACGGGGTACGAGGAGGGTAGGTAAAGTGCCACATTTAACCTGTGGCATCATGTCCATGTGCATGTGCATCGCCCTAGCATATAGAAGCGGGGATATTAGCAATTGAAAGTAAATCGATTATCAGAAAATGTTGAAATTTTGAGCTCTGTGATTTATGCATCATGAGCTCGGGGACTGCAACAGGCGAAAGGAAGTCCATTGATAGAGAATGTTGTAATGTTAAGCTTTGAGGCTTTAACAGCATGGGCTCTGAGATATTAACCATGGAAAATAAGTCCTTTGTTAGCTAATGTTGAAATGGTGAGCTGTGACAAAACATTAACTAAGCAAGTTCAAACCTGGCTGAGGAAAGATAGGCCTGCACTAGACAATATTGAAATATTGATCTCTGCGCCTTACACTGTGGGCCTTGGGTAGTTGTTACAGGATTCCAAGCGAAGAGCCGTAGGTGAATGTTGAGTAGTGTGTGTCCTACTGTATAGGCTTGGAACTTGAAACCTACGTGAGTGGAAAAGGTCCTCCAGTTAATGTGAAAATGCTAGACCGTAAGCTTAACACACATGTTGTCTTCTAATCACCCTGCTGCCCTCCAAGTGCAATTTCAAAATGAAGCAATGGTGCCAGACTAAACATGGATTGGCATATTTATGACAGGGGTTATATTTAACACAAAAAAAAGAACAGGCTCTGATGTTGTAGTGTAGGGTTTACTTAATGCATGTAGACATTGTTAACAAGGCTGTCTTTTGAAGTCCCACAACCGTTGGAGCTTTTAGGCGCTTAATACTAGCCTGAAGAACGTGGTGTGGAGTGCTGCCAGAAGCTTTCGACCTGCTTGTTAGAGAGCGGACATGTGCCCCACAACCCCAGAGACAGTCTGTATTTGTGTGAGAGAGCATGTGCCTGTACTACGAAGGTGTGCACATGAGAGGAGGAGTCTCCTTCCTGTACCTTAGGAAGCGAGAGACATGTAGCACTAGCAACGTAGAGAGACTAACACGAGTTGTGTACGTTACTGATTGAGAGACCGTGCTGTAGAACGTGGGAGAGTGAACCCCGTAAATTAAGAAATTAACTGTACGCCTGAGAGGCAGGCAGACCCTACCCCAAAGAAAGTAGCTGGACTAGCACTCCAGAGAGAGCCAGTATTTGAGAGAGATAAGAGAGGGAGCCTGTGGCTTGTACCTTAGAGAGGAAGAGAGCATGCACTCTGCCTTAAGAGAATATACGGTGTCTGAAAGAGGTGTAATAGGCCTTGGAGAGAAAGAATAGTCAGTCTTTTGATAGAGAGAGACAACTTGCACTTTAGAGAGAGCGAGAGAGAAAAAAAGATGTGTGTGTATGTGAGAGGAAGAGAAAGAAAGAAACTGGGAGTGCGGTCTGTGCCCAATGAAGATTAGAAAGAGAGGTCAAGTGTGTATGTGTGTTAGTGTGAGGGAGAGAAACAGAAACAGAGATATGTGTGTGAGAAAGAGAGAAGGAAGAGAGATAATGGAACATGCATGTGAGGTAAAAGTGTGTTTGTGCATGAAAGAGAGGGAGAGAGAGCCAGTGAGAGACCTTTTACTACGTACTTTAGGGGCAAACTGTACCTCATTGAGGGAAAGTGGTGGAGTAAACAAGTCTATTAGTCTTCCAAAAGCACCTAAATACAGCTAAACAGGTCTGGCTTGTGGCAACTAATGCCGGCACTTTTCGCTTAACAATTTTATTTCTTTTGTCATTTTATTGAGATTCAAAAGGTGCAAATAAGGGACACGTTTGCTGGCTGCATGGTCTTGTTTTTGCCTACGGGTAAAGAGTAGGGACACAAGCTTTACAAAAACAGTGGCAACTTTCCCAAAATTGTTAAAAAGTCATTTGAACTTCCGAAACAAACGTGCTCACTAAAGCATACTATAGTAAGAAAGCCTCCGAACACAAGCAGACAGACAGTCACACAAAACACTCAAGTGGGATAAAGGCCATTTTACACCCATTGTCTCCCGTGGCTTTCTTAATTGCTGCTATTGCTGCTGTCGGCGGGATGCCTGGATTCAGTGTGTGCACAAAGGCACACCATGGTGTGAATGTGATTGACAGCGCAGGGCCTGAACGGGCCCTGCTCTGTCAAACACAGCGTGGTTGTGAACACCGGACATTATGTAGATAAGCCCGGCTAAATAGTTTGAAGGTGGCTTCACTTGGGCTACAGAGGCGCTTTGGCTGTCAGACAGCCTTGTTCGTCCGCGCGAGCCAAAGCAACTATGAGCCTGTCTTTGATGAGTACCGGTACTCTAACTTGGCAGCTGAGAAGTGCCGGTACTCAGAGCGGTAAACATGAGAAGTGCCGGTACTCAGTACCAGTGAGTACCGGACCATTTAAAGCACTGGTCGGGCCCCTTTGTTGGTACAAAGGATTGGCTTTAACTTCGGGTCACCTGGCCATCCGCCTCAACCAGCCATCCCCACAGCACACCAATTCTAAGGTGCTGCTCAACTTGCCTGCTGGACTGGATTTCTAGCACTACCACTCTCTAAAATCATTTATCCTGGTCCAGTAGATGACCGTAAATGTATACAGGTTGAAACGCTGACAACAATACAGCGTAATTTTGGTCGCAACTTTTGTGGTCCCCGACAATTGTTTATCTCATTTGATTACTTAGTTACTGATTTGGCAACACAAAAAAAGTCTTTTGTATGTATTGACTACCTTGTCCTTCCGCGCCATTCTTTCGTAATTTTTTTGCACTTGTCATCTGCGCCGTTCTCGCTGCTTTGCACGAGCACTATTGTGCACAAGACTATACAGATTATGTATACATTTAGTTTAACAGAGTGTTATTCTTGTCTTTATCTTACTTTCCTCTAAATACAGACCACTTCTTACATTAAGTGACACTACGATTTATGCCTCCCATTCTCGTTCTTTTTGCAATTTATGTGCATTGTCTATAATTGTCTTTAAATAATGCCTGTTGAGACATTGTTGTTTGCTATATTTCTCCAAAATGCGGCATTTATATCTTCCCGATGTTAACTTGGGGCCATTAATTGTACGCCGCGTAAACAAGGATTCGAAAATAAGGCTAAAAAGCCGACTTCAGACTTTAGGCACCCTCCCAGGAGTGTGAGGGTGCAGCTTAGAAGAAGAGTGAGGCAACAAACAAGATAAGCAAAGGCTTCGGTTGTTATGAAGGAAAAAGCATTGTAACTAAAATAGGACTGGCCAGATAAAGTTGGGAAGCTAAAGAGAGGGAAGTAATGGCAACGAAGGATCTGATACTTATATGGGTACCATTCAGGCAGAAATCATGGAGGTGCAACACAAAATGCCTAAATGTGGAGTGCAATCACACAAAAGGACTCACTTTTTTGTGCCTTTTTGCCATCCACTTGTCCCAGCTGCTCAGCATTTCCAACCATTTTGACTCTCTATGGCGCAGCACTTCCAATGGGAGCTCAGCCAGCCTATGGAGAAACAACAGACAAGGTTAGCCCAAACCATCTTCCAAGATACAGTCTGACCCAGGACATGCTTTCCCATTGAGTGAATATTCCTGAACATCACGTCTCGATGAGAAAGAACTAACTAAAACGTGCAAGGACATCAAACTATATGTTGTACAACCCTGCAAAGCAGTATTAAAACCTTTGATGAGTAACGGACCATGGACGAGTATCAGATCTTGAAACCCTGTGCAACCTGATTTGTCTAAAAAGGTGGCAGTATAAGGAATAATGAACCTCATTTCTTCTAAACATAAAACTATGCATTGTTTTTCCTCCCCTCAACTGCTGCGCAATAGAAGGTTTACAGTTGACAGATCAATTTGAAGTTACTACATATCTGTGACTAAATACATAGCTTTGAGTATTACACTGAAACATCTGGCAACTGCATGTCCCAAAACGAGCTTTCACTAACGCGGGTCATTTTAAACGCCTCAAGCTAAGAAATGGGCTCTACATCTCACAGCTTCCATGTTTTGTGTATATTTCTATAAAATACGCAGAAAAAAATACAGTAAACTTGTGATTTACAATGCTTCTGTGGTCCTTTTTCAGGATCTGAGTTTATAAACTCTCCTACAACATGCAGATTGGAAGCTCGGAAATATTTTAAATATTAAGCATGTACCACATAGATGAGTAAATTTGGCAAAAAAAACTGCAATATTCTTGATCTGTTAAAATAAACGAGCGGTATATGTTGGGGATTAATTACATACCAACTGAATTCATCACAATGAGACAAGTATCACTGGGAATCTGAATTAAATACGACTAATATTCCAATAAATAAAAAATATTAATCATGCCAACCAAAAATTACATTTTAGAGACCCCACAATCCCGAAATAGACATCTGTCCAATTTTACATAAAGCAATAAACACAAAACGCAACTCAGGCAAATACATATAAGCCTTCTACAACATTAAAAATTGCTCTTTTGACCCTCTCAAACAATTGACACTAAAGGTGCCTCAATAGCAAGTCCATTTCAAAGTCCGTCTAGGAGGTAGTCAATCTGACCAGGAGAAATACCCTTGATTTATTTCCTCCTCGTCATCCCAATACATTGGAACATTTTAATTCATTTTTTGAAGACTCCTCCACAGAAAAGGAATATTGAGGAGAGATCAACAGCGTATAGGGGAGTTTTGAGGGGGGGGGGGGCACCCAAGGGAGGGAACAACACAGGGGTACAGGGTGATATTTGGTTGGAAGCAAATCCCACAGGGGAAAGAGGGCAGAAAAAACATATGTACTCTCATTGAGTGTTTAACCAGAAAGAAAAAAGTAGTTCAGTAAAGGTACGCAGTGGAAGGATACATGTCAGCCAATCAAAAGGATGGTAGAGGACTGGCTTTGCTCAGGGAAAGATCAAACATAAGAAGATTAAGGCAAACCAGTGTAGAAGCAAGTAAATCAGAGTGAAAATAAAGCCTACCAATGGTAAGCAAGAAATAAAAAGGGGGAGGCAAAACATTTTTGATTCACTAACAGCTTTGGCAACGTATGATTGATCTGCATAAAAGTGTGCAGAGACTTTGCACGTTTAGCCTGCTCTTGCTTTTCTCAGTTTCATGCAGGTGCATTGGGAGGTCAAGGTAGTGTTAATTTGAAGATCAATTTGGTAAATGTTAACGGCTGTAGGTTTCTATTGGTTGTTTCAAGTTTGAACAAACACATCAAAGAAAGGGAGGCGCAAGGGTAATTCAGGGGCAGTAAAAATAGAATTCACTTATAACTTTTTCGCAGTTAATTAAATCTGCATGTAATCTGGCAGATAGCAAATTATGCCCACTGCAAGGCAAGGCAGGCCCTGCAACCAACCTCCCACTATGCACAGCCAAAGTAGATGGGCACAGGAGCCGCTCACATGCCATACCCAGCATAGAATGGGTCCTGGGGAATGTGGTGCAACATAATAAAAATTAAAAAGATATCCACTAGAAAAAAAAACGTAACAGTAAGTTATGGCCCAGCGAACACAAAACCGAAAATCCACTAAATCCGCTGGTTATTGTGTGCAATGCAATGCACAACATTCATGTTACCGCCATCCTCAGAACAACATTTAGATGATTGCATATTGAAAAAAAACCATCAGCTATAACTAACTTAACTTTTACAGTAACCAAAACGTTAGGAAAAAGCATTGGAAAAGCCAATAGATCCGGCATTTTATGCCAGCCAGTCAGAGAGACAGAGCGAGAAGAAAGACAGAGAGAGAAGAGAGGAGAAGAGGAAGAAAGAAAGACGTGGAGAGAAAAAGAGAAAAAATTAAATAGAAAGGAACATGAAAAAAGGAAAGGAGAGAAGGAACAGAGAGAAAGCAAGGAGGGAAAGAAAAAAGTAAAATAACAATAACTTAATACAGAAAAGTTTCAAATGGACACAATCTGATCTGGTATGCTGGAAGACAGCAGCGGCCAGAAAAGCAAAACACTCTAAAAGGAATTTACAAAAGCATTGGTAGGAGATGGGGTCTGATAAAAATGGAATGTGCATCAGAAGCGTTCTCCTATCACATCAGACCCGCAAAGGCAACACTAAAGTAATTATAAAATAAAAGCAAAACACAGGCACTGAAGGGAACTAGCTTGTATACAGATGTGCTACTTCTGAGAGAGCAATTTGCAGTCACTCAAAGGGAACTTAACCAGTGGCTTAAGGAGGTTGACCCGCTGCGCCATGCTCTATGCTGTAGTGGGCTGAAGCAAAATGTGAATGGCACGGCAATAAACCAATGGATGAAGAGTTGGCGAAAGTCCCCCTGTGTAAGTATAGTATACATATTTTAGTAAATCAAAAGGTCTTGGCTAATCCAAGACCTAATTATAAGCTCAGGGTCTACCAGAACCTGGTAAGAAAGATGCAGGGAAACCCAGAAAGAAGCTTAGAAACATATCATGAATAAGATGATGCGAGGAGAGAAGCAAATGTAAGTAGGGAAAAGAGGCCTGTGGATGAGTGAAGAAAAGAATATTAGAGAGGAATAAGAGGAAAAGGGGTTTCACCGTCTGGGGTGGAGGGGTGTTTGATGGTTTTCTGGGGTGGGAAGATTGGATAGGGCCTAAACAAGAGGCAAGACAATGAGGGGTTCATGGGGAGACGTCGCCAAAGAAAATTAGAAAGGGAAGGGGAAAAAAGGATGGGCCCCCTTAAAAAGGAGATGGTAGAATGGGGATGAGGTTAAAGGGGGAGGGAGGACCCCATGTGTACAAAATAGGATAGTAGTCAGTAAAAATACAACCTGGAAGGAAAAAAAAAGTTGCCAAGCATGGCATTCGCAGGTTGGCTTAATCAGCTGAGTGAAAGGCATTCTAGGTGAAACTTTAGTCATAAAAGATTCATCAAAACCGGTTTCTTCGGGTTGGTATCTGCTCTAAAACACTTCTAACTACTTCTGACAATTAAAAACATGGATCTACAGTCTATCTGACGAGTATGTGCTGCATGCCATCTAATCCTGCTTTCATTCCACCTCTCACTCATTTTCCAGTCAGCGCCAGGATGCTCCTTCCGGAGCGACAGTTGCGCTCTACAAATACCAAAATACAAATACAAATACAAATACAAAATGGGAGTAAGAATGGGGATGGCTAGTTGTGAAACATGGAGGCTCGGACTTGCCCAGCCACCAAGCCCTACTTCACTAATAGGTCAGTGAAAACATTTTTGAAGCAGCTTCAGAAAAAATATATTTCAGTAGGTGGAGGGCGTGCTAGGGTATGAATGGAAAAACAATGAGACTGGTTGTGGGGATTCCCCTTAAAGAGGAATGGGGGTCGATGATCATTTGCAATTCGATGCAGTTGTCAAACACTTGCAGTTTCTCAAGAATGGCAACGTGCTCCACCCCCCTCTTTTATACCTCATCAGTTAGAATGCAAAGAACTACGAAATAAGGAAGGACCCCTCGTTAGTGGAGTGGTGTGGCTCACTGGTTAGAGGCACACGGGAAAAGGGTCCCAGACAGAAAACAAGTAATTTCAAATCCAAGTAGATATTTCAAAGAAACACATTTTTTACAAGCAACAAGATTTTATTTCTAAATTGCATTTTTACCTTTCATTGGTTATATTTCAACAAAGATATTTCAACAAACTTTTCGTATATGTGCCCACATACACAACAAAGAGAGGGGGGTGAAGTGAGGGAAAGTGTCAGAGGTAAAGTAGGATTGGGAGAATAGTCAGAGTCATTCGTGACTGATATCAATCATAACTTCACAAACAAAGTTCATGTGGTTCCTTGACCCAAGGGCCACAATATTATGCTTTGTTGAAATATAACCAATGAAAGGTAAAAATGCAATTTAGAAATAAAATCTTGTTGCTTGTAAAAAATTTGTTTCTTTGAAATATCTACTTGGATTTGAAATTACTTGTTTTCTGTCTGGGACCCTTTTCCCGTGTACCTATAACTACCCAGGTCCCCTGACTTTACTGAGTTTAACCCTTTTTGTGTAACATATTCTGTACTGGCGCTGGCCGGTGAGGTTACGCTACGTCCCCTTGGAGGTTTTGACGTGTTGTCAATTTTCTTAATTTAAATCGGATCTTTTCCCTATCTCCATTGATGATCTTTCACTATGGGAGATAAGGAAATACTCACCTACACGGAAGCCTATATAGATCAACTACTACATGACCCCGCTAACAACTTCTTGGATGTAGTATCATCATTCTTGGAGTGCCCGGCGTCACCCACCCTGGCCTCCTGTTGGAACCAACTGCCCATAGTTGGTCACTTTAGATGTGGGAGTTGCAAGGCCTGTCCCGCCACGATCCAATCGAAGGAGTTCACATTCAAAAATCACCATCACACATACAAAAGCCACACTAACTGTAATACCAGAAATGTGATTTATGGGATAATCTGCCCCTGTGAATTGATATACGTAGGCCAAACACAACAACGGGTAAAAGCTAGATTTCTTGCACATTGTAGTCGTGTAAAATGCAAAACTCTGGGGGCGCCGCTAGTTGAACATTGTGAAAGAGAAAACCATCTTCCTGAAACGCTTAAATGGGTTGTTTTGGAACATGTGACACTGGGCCCGAGGGGCGGTGACCTATCCAGTATTCTCAATATCAGAGAATTAAAGTGGATCCACATTTTCAATTCTGTACTAGAGGGTTTAAATGAGTCGGAAAGTAGTTTTGTACAGCTGGCCAATCTGTGAACATAGTGTTTTCCACCACTCAGAGAGATGAATAAACTGTAGACACTCTTACCGGACTTTGGTAATGCCTTTCACTAACCTGCGAGTTTTGTGCGTATTACCCTGTGTTCACCCATGTCTAAACAATGGCCGGTTCACATATGTGTTCTATGATCATTTGTAATACATACTTAGATATAAAGGTGAATTATGTATTAATTTCTTTGTGTACGCGAAACATGCTCTTTTAATTGATTATTTATATCTTTTTTTGACTTTGCCACTGAACAAATGCGTGGTTTACACTATCCTGTGAGATGGGTGCACCATGCCAATAACCAAGTGTTGATACATATTGTGAACCTTGACATATCTACCTTCTAGATTTACTGAATGCCGCTATGTGCACTTATTAGTTTGCCTATTTTAAGGTGGTCTCCCAGTGAACACCTGGCATTGCCTTCACGATCCTGCGAGATTTGTGCGCACTGCCATCATGGACCTTCAGACCCACGGTTACCACTTTGAGTAAAGATGTACTCACTATGTGTCTAGGTATACTAGATATAAGGCAATATCTATGCCCCATAATTACATCTGGGGCTCCTATATATTACTGGCAGCCTATGTGATTAATCTATTCGGTTCCAAAATTATTTCGAGCACAATAATATGATTTTCACTATGCAACCACTTTCTACTCTCACTTCTGTCGAGCCTGCAGACTGTAGTCTGTTTACTAGTTCTACTCGAGCTCTGGGCTGTGGTCCCGCCCCTTGCTTCCAACCAGGAAGTTACTTGGTATGCATGGCGATGGTAGCTTGCGAGACGAGCTACTGAGTTACATTGTTTCCTGCACCAGTGAATCAGGTGAGGATTTGGAACGGTAGTATGTCCCGAAATTCCAGTCCGTTTTCGCTTTAGTTCTAGTTAATGTGATGTCTGGCAACAGTAGACATTTATTAACGGGGGCCGTTGCTGTTTGTTTTCTGTAGGCGGACCTGATTGATAATGAGTAACGCATGGGAGCATCCCCTTTCAACTTGAGAGGTGAGCAGGACGCCGTAGGTTTCGGATACGTTTCTGCTGTTTAGCATTGTGTAAATACTATTTGTTTGCCTGGTCTGATATCCCCGCATTTAAACTTTTACTCTAGAGTGGAACGGCATGGCGAAGGAATATTAGTGAGACCTGGGCGCTAAAATACATTGACTCCCGCACTGGGGGTTCAGGTGAGGGTTTTGGAGGTGTTTTAGTCAATGGCTGTCCCCCAAACGAGGTGGCTTAGACAATGTGTCACTTGTGAATATCAGATAATATCAGGATGGTTTTAACCCGTGCTCCATCCTGTTTTATTTTACAGGAGGGCGCGTTTAATTAACGCATTGGTGCAACACAAAATTTTGAGGTGAGCCGTTTCTTCGACACGGTATTGTTTACAGTGTAGTGTGTAGCTAAACCTTGTCTGATTCCTCTCCCTGATGGTACGAATTCGTTAAGGTTAGAGCAATACCCGAGAGGCTCAGATAAAGAGTCCCCTTTGTTCCCAATAGTGACACAGCTGAAAGTGGTAACCTGGATCTATATGTATCACTCCGGTTGAGGTATGCCCTTTAGCAATGAGCATTAATATTTGTATGTATTTGAACAATATCCCCTGTATATATTTGAACATCGTCATGTCATTTTTGCAAGGCAACGAACCCTGTGAGCTAGCGGTTTACAGGAGAACGAATCAGGCCGGCTTAAACCACGAAGCACACGCGCTTCCCAAGCACGTTTAAACACATGTGAGTTCCAATCTTAAGGATGCCCCATGAACGCTAGCATTCTGTGATGTAAGGAAGATGAGGTTTCTAATTGCCAATTGTATTTAACAATAGGTTAAAGCTGAATCACAACAAGGTCCCTGCCGCCCGAGAGTAATCTGTGTTTTAATACCACACAAGCGCCCGTTAAGGTAGGTCCCCAACTATGTGCGGTTGTTTAACTGATGGCCCATCCCCTTTGTTTTGGGCCCCCCAACAGGAACCGAGCAGTGACACTAACGAAAGCCTATGGTCACCTAGTGGACTCCCTTTGATTATGACTTTTCTTGTAATCTCTATATAGGAACCATTTCACCAGTCTGTGTGAATCCAGGACCAGTAATCTATCACGGTCCGTTTTCCTCTTGTACGATAGGTGAGTTGACTCTGTACCTTTATCTCTAAGAAATTTGTGTATCACGAACATTAGGTTCTGTGGTTACATGACAACACGTTTTTAACAGACCGCCTGCCTTGTAATTACTTGACCAGGTTTGGTGTGTACTAATTAATTAAACATTTTTTTAATTACTTTCCAGTAGGTTGCCCACCCACAACCATTCTGTCCTGAAGAAGACCCCTTTTGTAAGGACTACTATCCTACGCATCTTTCGGGTCGAAACGTAGACCATATAAATTTCACCAACTCTTACCCCCAAGCTAGACCGGAGCAGCTGAAGGAGAGTTAGGTGGTTTGCATCATTTGATCTATGGACTCTATACGAGCATAATATTGTGGCCCTTGGGTCAAGGAACCACATGAACTTTGTTTGTGAAGTTATGATTGATATCAGTCACGAATGACTGACTATTCTCCCAATCCTACTTTACCTCTGACACTTTCCCTCACTTCACCCCCCTCTCTTTGTTGTGTATGTGGGCACATATACGAAAAGTTTGTTGAAATATCTTTGTTGAAATATAACCAATGAAAGGTAAAAATGCAATTTAGAAATAAAATCTTGTTGCTTGTAAAAAATGTGTTTCTTTGAAATATCTACTTGGATTTGAAATTACTTGTTTTCTGTCTGGGACCCTTTTCCCGTGTACCTATAACTACCCAGGTCCCCTGACTTTACTGGGTTTAACCCTTTTTGTGTAACAACACTGGTTAGAGGCAGCAGACCCAGAAGCAGAAGTCGGCCCGGGACCAGGGTTCGATTCCCGACGCGGCAGGGTCGTGGACCAGGGTCAGCGGATTCGATAATTCTCGCCTCGGTGCCTACTCTAACCAAGGGTCCCACTCGGCAACTCTGGGCATTAGCTTGCCTAATCTCCACAATGGCCCCATCAACGCCGGGGATGCCTGGCTCCACCTTGGGGATTCCCAGCAGGGACCATCCCACAGGGAAAGGCAGGACGGGTTCCCCAGCGGTATACAGCGCCAGGACGCCGGCTGGCAACAGTGCGCTTTACAAGTATACACATTACATTACATTACATTAGGAATAGATGTTGATCTAGTTGCACTCAGACAGGGCGGCAGTGACTACGCATAAAAACAAAGCGTCATCCTTAAGCTACTTTCTTCTTGCCTCGTATGGAAGGAAGTCTTTTGAAGAAAGACCTACAGTAAACTCAATCGTACGCTGCTATGGTTACACAAATACATGTGAAGTTATGTTCTTAGTACAATGGAGACATTTAATATCGCATAGCCCTAAGGCTCACAGTGTGCGCCTGTGATTCCACCTGCATCATTTGTAGGTGAACACAGACACCACATTGAGGTGCGCGGGTACACTCTGAAATACGGCGGCAGGGTGGGGGCCAAGACTAGTGGCATGCTCTGGTTTAAGAGCAGGACTACAGCTCCTCGAATGTTCCTCGGGTGATTGACGTGGTCTTGAGGCCCCTCCCTGTAGGTTCCGTGACTTTACCGATACCGAGGCGCGCGACCGATGGCAATGAACATATGTTCAGTAGAGATAGGGGGGACTGGGGGCTCTTTATAAAGTACACAAACCACTAGACAATGACTAGTTAGTAAGAAATGTGTGTATCCAGCTTCAAATATTACAAACAGAACAATTGATGGACAGAATGGGGAACAGCGTTTACAACGCAACTTTTAAGAGAGAGAGAGAGAGAGAAAGAGAAAGCGAGAGAAAGAGAGAGAGAAAGAGAGAGAGAAAGAGAGAGAGAAAGAGAGAGAGAAAGAGAGAGAGAGAGAGAGAAAGAGAGAGAGAGAGAGAGAGAGAGAGAAAGAGAAAGAGAAAGAGAAAAAGAGAGAAAGAGAGAAAGAAAGAGAAAGAGAGAAAGAGAGAAAGAGAGAAAGAGAGAAAGAGAGAGATAGAGAGAGAGAAAGAGAAAGAGAAAGAGAAAGAGAAAGAGAAAGAGAAAGAGAAAGAGAAAGAGAAAGAGAAAGAGAGAGACCCCTACCCTGATCATTCAAAAAACGCAAATCACTTACAAAACCAAACATCACCTTAGATGTACTCTCGGCTATTAATGTGTCCGGAATGATCACGTGCTTTACTAAAGTGTCTCTTTCCTTACATTTCACGTCATGTCAATGGTGGAATTAAAGCAGCAATCGACGTGGGAAGCAGATTAACACCGAAAATGAATTCAGCACGTTAGCAGTCCGTAGATGGGAGCGGTGCAAGCTTTAGTGCATCCACGTGACAGTTCTGAACATTCAGAAATATTTCACCACCTACCAAAGTTAGAGGAAAACAAGGTACTGGGTGACAAAGGATCTGCCCGGAAAAATTGAGAAACCGGGGCCTAACAGAACACGTCTGAACAGCGCATTAACTGCGACACCAACCCTTTCTGCAGAGGTCATCCTTCTGTTAGAGACTGTCCACGCGAACAGTGCAAGTAGCGAAACACTTTTCCTCTGAGGTACAAACGTGGACTTCGACCACCGTTTTGTACACAAGCCCAAACAATTGTTAAATTCGTGTTAGCTGGGGCTGCACAATAACTGCTGGTGTCACTCCCCTTCCTACTCCAATCAGAATACCTGTTGCAACAAGCAGGGAATTCTGCACGTGGCCTGGGACACGAGTCTGTACATGTTCACTCAGTGGCGGTATTAGATTCCAAGCTGCCTACTGCCTCGGCACCCGAAACCGGTGTTTTCATGCCTCACGAGGATTTCCATAAACCAATCTACTTTACGTCCACACCCAGCTTCAGTGTCAGGCTGGCTTCCCAAAATGGCATCTGGATCAATTTGCATGCCACGTTCCCCTAGGACTTCCGTGAGATTTCCATAAACTTGTTTTGTTACCAGGTTACGTGAGTTCCCATTGACAGCCAAGAATAAAGCCGCCAGACTGGAACCTCCAGGTACAGGCTTCCAACCAGGGGTGAGCATTTTGTAGCGTGCAGATCCAACTCTCCCTGGATCCGTTGCCGAGAGTGACTGCACTCCATTAGAGGCTCCCCGGACCAAGGGCCAACAATAAGACTGCACTCCATTAGCAGCTCCCTGGCCCAAGGGCCAAGAGTCAGACTGCACTTCATTAGCAGCTCCCTGGACCCACAGCAGCGAGTCAGACTGCACTTCATTAGCAGCTCCCTGGACCGAGGGCCACACGTCAAACTGCACTCCATTAGCAGCTCCCTGGACCCACGGCAGCGAGTCAAACTGCACTCCAATAGCAGCTCCCTGAACCCAGGGCCAAGAGTCAAACTGCACTCCATTAGAGGCTCTCAGATCCAGGGACGCAAGTCAGACTGCACTTCATTAGCAGCTCCCTGTACAGAGGGCTACGAGTCAAACTGCACTCCATTAGCAGCTCCCTGGACCCACGGCAGCGAGTCAGACTGCACTTCATTAGCAGCTCCCTGGACCGAGGGCCACACGTCAAACTGCACTCCATTAGCAGCTCCCTGGCCCAAGGGCCAAGAGTCAGACTGCACTCCATTAGCAGCTCCCTGGACCCACGGCAGCGAGTCAGACTGCACTTCATTAGCAGCTCCCTGGACCGAGGGCCACGAGTCAAACTGCACTCCATTAGCAGCTCCCAGGACAAAGGGCCACAAGTCAAACTGCACTCCATTAGCAGCTCCCTGGACCCACGGCAGCGAGTCAAACTGCACTCCAATAGCAGCTCCCTGAACCCAGGGCCAAGAGTCAAACCACTCCATTAGAGGCTCTCAGATCCAGGGACGCAAGTCAGACTGCACTTCATTAGCAGCTCCCTGTACAGAGGGCCACGTGTCAAACTGCACTCCATTAGCAGCTCCCTGGACCGACGGCCACAAGTCAAACTGCACTTCATTAGCAGCTCTCTGGCTACGAGTCAAACTGCACTCCATTAGTAGCACCTTAGACCCAGGGCTGCGATTCGGAGTGTACTACATTAACAGCTCCCTGGTTCCAGGGCCGCGATTCTGAGTGCACTCCATTAGAGGCTCTCCAGATCCAGGGATGAGAAATATACGGACCTCCATTAGCAGCTCCCTGAACCCAGGGCCAAGAGTCAGACTGCACTCCATTAGAGGCTCTCAGATCCAGGGACGCAAGTCAGACTGCACTTCATTAGCAGCTCGCTGGACCCAGGGCCGCAAGTCAGGCTGCACTTCATTAGCAGCTCACTGGATCCAGGTCCGCAAGTCATACTGCACTTCATTAGCAGCTCACTAGACCTGGGGCCATGAGTCAGACTGCACTTCATTAGCAGCTCCCTCGACCAAGGGCCAATAGTCAGACATCACTCCATTAGCAGCTCCCTCGACCAAGGGCCAATAGTCAGACATCACTCCATTAGCAGCTCCCTGGACCAAGGGTCAATAGTCAGACATCACTCCATTAGCAGCTCCCTGGACCAAGGGTCAATAGTCAGACTGCACTTCATTAGCAGCTCGCTAGACCCAGGGCCGCAAGTCAGACTGCACTTCATTAGCAGCTCCCTAGACCCAGGGCCGTAAGTCAGACTGCACTTTATTAACAGCTCGCTGGACGGAGGGCCGCAAGTCAGACTGCACTTCATTAGCAGCTCCCTAGACCCAGGGCCGCAAGTCAGACTGCACTTCATTAGCAGCTGCCTGGACCCTGGGCTGCCAGTCTGACTGCACTCCATTAGATTCTCCCCGGACCAAGGGCCAGCAGTCAAACTGAACTTCATTAGCAGCTCCCTGGACCGAGGGCCAAGAGTCAGACTGCACTTCATTAGCAGTTCCCCGGATCCAGGGCCTCGATTCCGAGTGCCCTCCATTAGAGGCTCCCGGATCCAGGGCCGTGAGTCAGACTGCACTCCATTAGCAGTCCTGGGCGAACATATACCAGGGGATGGAAGAAGCAGCTTGATTACATTCCTTCCCATGCCACAGTCCACTGTTAAGAGGCTGCCTACCACTTCTGTCACACAGTCCATAGAGGGACATCGACAATCACCTGCATGGACTATAACCACACCCAAAGGAACTTGTTAACAAACCTACCACAATCAGAATCCCAACATTCACATCCAGAGTCACAACCAGACTTGCTCTATTCCTAGCGCTGCCCTGGTATCGTTAGATCTGCACCTGTACCATGGTCTTCAGTATTACCGGGACCGCTAAAAGTTCAGGAAGGGAGAGTTCTGAAGGTTACTGACAAAATCATTTCCTTACAATCAGCCAGCAAGGGAACTACTCCAAATACTGAATGACAAAAGAATAATCCAGTATTAGAAGTCAGATGACGTTTGGAAAATTGTTCTATCAACTGACTATTGCGCTTTCCCAAGTTATGTTCACATTATGGTTATACTGGAAAGAGATGCTTATCTCCACAGTTGCTTTTTATAAAGCTCACGATCAAATGATCTTTTTGGTCGATTGGCGTTACATAAATATGTTAAATAAATATATAAAACTGAGACCTGGCAAAGAAAATGATTTATAAATAATAAAACGGTATTAGAGGGCTAGAGGGACATTTAGAGACCAGTCTAAGTTATATCCCCTGGAAGAACAGCATGAACGACAAACAAACTTAGAGGTCTAAATCAGAAACCCATTTGGAATCTCTTTCAAACTACCTTGATGTCTAGTTGAGTACATTAAGATAAAGAAGTGACTATCAATTACGACTAACAGACCAGATCACCAAAAAATGGGCCACCTGTGATTGCTGATCAACCTCATTAAGGATTCCCATCAATGACTTGTATAGATCAATATTTTCATCTGGTAATCCTGCCAGGGTATTGTGTCTCTTGATCATTGAGACATCCGGCATACCCCCATAGTTGGCTTGGGGTAATGACCTACAATCACTAGATTGAACCACATGATGTTGATCTGATGAGAAAGTGCAGTGCAAAAAATATATAAAGATGAGTGTGATGATTAAAATAGAATAGGGAGCTTATCGAAAAACTATTTATTGGGCGTAAGCCCCTTCCAATTTAAAAACAAGAACAGTGCAACAACATAATCGCAGTTTAAACAAATAGCTGCGAGAGGGCCAACATGTTTCAGACTATCATGGAAAAGAACCATAGGCTTTCGTCAGGGCCTCTGTTCTATAAAGAAGCTACTGCCAAAATAGTGATTAACCGTGTGAAAAAATTATAAAAAACACACACAAGTGAATTAGCAACAGTAAAGGATATAATTCTCCTTCATCTGTTTGAATTCCTCCTTAGCACCTGGTGTGATCTGCAACAACAAAACACATACGTGAACCCCTATTAGGCTCAAGTGGTCTGTTAGAAAATGAAAATCTATTCAAAATATTAAAGGTATTTCAAGTACTCACCCAGTGTGCCCGGGGAAAGGACCTCACCTCTTCCTGGACCTGGCTCAGGTAATGTGAGACCCCGCTCTGTAAGGACAAGACAACCCCGCACTTAACATGGATAGAGCGAGCCCTCTTTACCCTGCTCTGTCTAGTAATAGTGCCTGGGGAACAAAAATGTCTTGCGCGCAGAGCAAAACCTATTAGTATCAACCAATCTCCAAATGAAGACCTTACACACACATTCACAGCCATAGCTGCTGCTTGCAACAGTTTGTGACTATCAGTCCCAGAAAACTAATGTTGGACAGCAAAAGGCTATCCCATGTTCGTGTCTGACCAAGATGGATCTATTAATGTTAAGTAAAATGGTGAGACGGTTGGCTTATCTATCGCTATTAATGTTGGCAAAGTGAAAGCAGCAACCGGACACAAGATCAAAAGTAAGGTGTAGCCCAAATGAATCCTGTGCCTATCTGTCCGTCGTTGTCCCAATCGATGACTGAGTCAGGGGGAGGCACTGGGCTATTCAAAGAAGCCTCTATTTGATTCGTTGTAGCAACCTATCGTAAACCAATCGGCACACGATGTCACCTCAATTCACTCTCAATGGATAATTAAGGCACTTGCTGTTATTTCAAAGGTGAGTTGTAAAAAAATATACTTAGTTTAACCCAGACACATAAGATCAACACCTCGGAAAAGGTTACATTAGCCGAGGTGTAGTCTCCCAGCATTCGGTATGGCAGACCGCCGCTTTGCTCGCGTACTCTCGCGAGAGTTTGAATTAAACTACAAAATGATGTCATCAGTCAAAAATATGTAGTTTAGTGACCATTGCATGTTACTGGTCCGCTTGCGTTGTAGTTATTGCCATACTCAAAATTGGATTCAGAATGTTACACCCCAAAAGAGGCATCACCTGAACTATTTAACATATTCTGGGGTGCAACAAAATACGATGGCATTGTACAAACCCGAAATCTCGCGAGAACATAGGCGGACTACAGTGTGATGTCACTCGCCTAGCGAGTGTAGTTTAATAGGCATGACCATCAAAACTGCAGGCAGCCGAGACATGTTGTTTCTCATATCGCAAGCAAGGTGAGAAAACACCTAATATGATGGTCTCTAAAGGTATATTAAATACCGAAAGTTCAAATACATATTTCAGAGTTTACTCCATCAACAGATTTGTATGGGTAAAAAAAAAAAATATATATATATATATATATATATATATATATATATATATATATATATATAACGACCGTGGAATACAAAAATAACAATGTGGTAATTCTCATTGTAAATTGAACCACGGAATGTCATCATTAAGCCCATCTCTGTCCGTACGTAACTTGAAAACCCATTTCTGTTCTTTTTGAAATAGGAATTTCGATATATCACTTATGTGTTAAGGAATAAAGGGTTTTTCAAGAACAATCAAGAAAATGATTTCTCAAGTTGTATGAGTGTGCCCTGATCACACTAATATACAGTTAAACATTCATGCACTCTCCAATGTATAAGAAGAATGTCAAGCTGATTCCATATGCGCCTGCATGATAATGCACCAATGTGCAACTAATGACACAAGTGACACCATGGCCAAACTGTAAAGGAGCAAAACAGCATTTGTAGACCTTAGGATGGAATGAGTTTGTTACAAAGGTGTTGAACATTGAAGGTAACTTAGGTTATACTTACTGTGATGAACATTATTGTCAGCATTCCCTAACTCAGAAATTAGGTTCCTACAAATGGCTGTGTTATGCAAAAACGTAGTGGTTGAGCGCACGGATTGCTCAGGCTCTGATACTGATTCCACACTTTGAAGTCCAGGACAAGGATGCTATGGAGAAAAGTCTGCACTGTAATGACTCTGGGAGAACAATAAGTGGTAGAGAGGCAACACAGAACATAGAGTCAGCAGAGAGCCCCCCAAAAAGAGGCATTTGCTCTGGTGTCTACTGTTCACAGCTGATGGCAGCAGAGGGAAAGGCGGATGCTCAGTTTCCATGCGGGATCCATTTAATCATCTGGCCATGGCAGTGATTGAACAGGAGTAAATTATGAGACAGAAAAGAGTGAGACTACGGCTACATGGGATATTGGTCACTGGGGCCCAACAACCCCAGGACTGTGAAGGAAGAGAGGACGAAAGAAAGACTCGAGCGAAAAGGCGATTGCCCAAGTGCCGGCTTGCTAAACTTCAGCATTCATATAGGAAGGCTACATAAGGCCAGTAACTGAAAAGCAAATTGGCATTAACAACGAAGAAAGATACGATGCTCTGGTTTCGAGGGATACTCGAAAGGAAACGGGACTCGCGAAGTGACCTGACCCCACCAGGGACTACACACATTCACAGTTATGGCAGAAAGTCTAAAAGCATGACATATATAGGAAATACTTTTTTTGCCCACGTCGACCCTCACTGGGTAGATCAGTGGGAGTGATTCGGAGCATTCAGGTAAAGGCACCACTATGGTGACAAATTGGGAGAAAGTTCTAACAGACAATCAGAAAAGAACGCTCAGGAAAGTGGAGAAAAATCATAAAGCATAAGAAGAGGTTAAGGGTCTTGCTACAAGGATCACAACAGGAGTCACCTATCAACAAACTAGCTGGATGAGTAGCAAAGACTGAAGCTAGTGTTTGAAAAACAACTCGGGTATCTTTTTCACGCTTCCAAGAACGTGCACTCTGCAATTTTCAATTTGGAGTCGAAAATGGAGCATCCTGAAAATATAGCAAATGTTAAAAGTGCTGTGATTTCCTACAAAAGAGGGGGCGAACCAGTTAAAGAATTTGATGATGCTTATAATCAGAAATTAACTTTTGAGAGGACATATCCTCCGCTGAGATTCTCAGAGCCCTCTGGCACCCGACGTGAAGAATGCAGGAGCAACACGAGAAGACGGCTCAGTTTGTGTTGTGAACCTTATGAAACCCAGAAACAGAAAAACATGGAAAGGAAAGGTTACACTTTTTTTCTTTACACTTTAATTTTCCAACAGGACGGCTTGACCCAATAGAGTGGCTTCTTGTAAGCCATGCTATTACCGTGGTGAATACAGTTTTTTTGGGCTGTAACTTCTTTCTATACTCTTTACCACAGTTATTTTGCATCTTTTGGCCAGTACGTCTTTCAGTGCAATGGGATGTCTACGGGTTCTGCAGCAGGCCCATGCTGTGCTAATCTTTTTTAGGCCAAATTCAAACTCGATCACATATAAATCGATACTCCAGCTTCCATACCAAAACACTAAAAGGTAATTGCCCAGTTAGTGAATGGACACTGAACAAGATGGCCGTCGGAGGTCTAACTTCTACGAGGCTCCCGGGATTGGGATCACTTTTTGTGATCTTCCTGCGTTAGCTTGTCATCGATACCCGTTCTTAGCAGATATCGCTATACATACCGGATCAAATGCACCCGATGATGATTTGATCACTGGACACTGCTTCTCCATCTATCCCGAGACTCCAGACACCAGATTTTCGCATGAGCAAATCTACTCATGCTAAAATGCAGTTCACAAATATTTTCTAGGTGTACATTTATTGTCCTACTTCTGTAAATTCTTGGGAATTCACGAAAGCTGTATAGCTGCATTTAGTGCAAGGACATAAACCATGAGAGCACTTTTGAGAATCTCTTTAATAATTGGGACCCCTAATTTGGTCTGGCGTGGACTATGACCGTTTGTGTTTATTAAAATTCTGTCTCTCTCTGTATCGGCTGGCTTCACTGCGAGTGCAGCATTCTGCTCTTTCACATGGAGCATATCGGTACACAAAGTAATTTTGTTCAGTGCCAGTAACTACTGTGGCAGTGTTTGCTTTTTGAGACCAAAAAACTATATTTGCTTTTGCCAATGTTTGTTATAATGGTGAGGGAACGGCAGCTTCAACACAATAAGGTTTTACAAAAACCATGCCAAAACAAGTCACACTTTGACAAAACTAAAAAGCTGATCATCAATTTCAGACCTACTAGCTTTGCCAATGCTTGTATATTTATATTTCCATAATCTTAATGAAACTGGTTACACTGATTTTCCATTATGAATATTTTGGGGAAATAATAGCATGCATCAAAAAGTTACTGAATGATGCTGCAAAGAACTGGTACCTGAAATTTAGCAAAATGTTTTTTTCCTGCTTTCATTTTTTATGAACATGTTATTTTGAAAGCAAAGAACCATCAATTTTTCTTTCAAGATTCAGCATATATTTGCATCAAATCAGAGAGCATTCTGGGAGCATTATACATAGCCTCATATTACTAAACTTTGAAAACGTGTGCACACATTTTTATACTGGAACCACTGTCAGTAGTGCAGTCAGAGCTTACACCATTTACTCTGAGAGCTCACCCTAATAATAAAGGCTTTCAATTAATGAACCATAAATACGAGTTTCAACAGCATTAACATGAGGACAACAATATTACCTTAACTGCAGACAGTGCCCTTCCCTAATCCATAATGTGGTACTGCAAACTGGCAGCCAAGGGGTTTGTGCTGCATGGGGCTGGACCTACTTGTCCCAAGGACAAAACACACATGAAAAGGCGTTGACCTTGACCCAAAACAATATGTCCTGGGCATTGGACATTAGGAATTCCACATCCGTGCACCTCTTTAAGCCACTGGAGCTATTTTTTCTGTGGGTGCACAATTATGTGTTTGTTATATCTACCGCATAACCTGTTCCATGCTGCATAACCTGCAGACTTGCCACGTACCACAGTAATTTCCTCTGTTTATGTCATTTACCTCGACTTGACTGTTTTCTCTACCCAGCCTTACTTTTTACAATTCAAGATGGTTCCTTTACCCTACCTAGAACCGTTGTACTTAAATAGAAACTGACATAGGAGTCTCCTCGCCCTACTCTGTCAGAAATGTGTAAGGGACTCCCCATCCTTCACATACAATAGCGCATTCCTGTAGCCAATAGGGCAGCCATCTTGGAAGAGGTCCCTGCCTACACCACCTAATATGGACCTATCCCAGACCAGTAACTTGAACGTCCTATTATTCTCTTCCGATAACAACGCCTTTGAAATAAGCTACTCTCCTTATTTAACCAAAATGCCATAAAGAACCTCAAACAAAAAATCCTCAGTCTTAATAAAGAAACCCTTATTACGGACTGCCACTACTGCATCAACAAGGGCACTTTACTGAACGACCTCATCTTCTATACAAACCGGCGTGCACAATGGTGGAAAATTGTTTTCTTTCTCACTGAACACCACTATCTCCCAAAACATCCCACACGGCCATAAACTCCCTATCGTATCCTCAGATCTATACAATGCAGACACCATCTCTATCAATAACAACGGCACCATGTTCATACAATCCTCAGATCACAACCTAGAACTCTTCATTGATCTCTTCTCCTCCATCAAGCACAACTTGGGCTTGGGCACTGCCCCGCCCACTCCACAGACCCCCCCCCTTCTTGTGACTCCCTATTAACTGCCCCCTCCTCCTCTCTCCACCCATCCTCCACTTCTGTCATCCTATCCTGCACGGCTAAGAGCACAGACCACCATTACCCTTACCTTATTGACACTACCAGCATTGGCTCACATCATCAACAACTTGTCCTCACTTCATCCCAACCGTCTAAAGCTCCCTGTACCAACACTCCCATAACCAGAGACTGTAGACTCACCACACCCTATCATACAGACATTATTAAGGCTCCGGCTGCGGACCATACCTATGTCTGCCCCCTCCCCCAACTGTCCGAACCAGACTAGTTCTCTTCATGACAGTGCACCTACCAATCAGAACCCCAGTATAAACCACCACACCCTCTATGTTGCAGACCGTGAAATCTGAAAGATGTTTAGGTCGGACATCCAGAAACGTGTTAATCTCACCTCCAACCTGGAACATTACTTGTCCAGTTGTATGTACCATTCTCAGAACCACACCAACTCCCAAATCGCATCCTGTCTCCAGCCCTACCTATACCTGGGCTCATCAACCTAACCAGGGTTACACACCTAACCATGAGCACTCTTCCAGACCGAATAGGCTAGTCAGACATCTATCTAATAATGATATCCTAGCTCTTCTCACCATGTAGAACCATGCTCCGACTGACCTTGTTGCACCTTCTGAAAACAAAATTCAGACTATCACTCACCCTTTCAGGGAATCCTACCCTAGCTCTAGGCACATCCCCAAAGCGAACCTAAAACAAGTACCCCTCTCCCATATTCCAACCAATAGTATCAAATCATTCCTTAAATGCTCCTTAGTCAACTGCCAGTCAGCAGTGAAACATGCGGCGGACATAGTGGATCTTATACTTAACCTTGACCTTCATATCCTTATACTTGCTGAAACCTGGCTGAATTAATCTTCCTCCTCTATCCTTGCCTTACTAGTCCCTCCCAGCCACAACATCATGATTTTAGACCATGCAGGCCACTCCGAGGGTGGCCTAGCCTGCATATACAGGTCCACGCTTGCTATGACACAAACACTCACTCTCTTCCCTCCTACGAGTACCTTAGGATCAATATCACTACCAATGACAATTCAATATGCTACCTTCATTCGTTCTACCACCCACCGGGTGATAACCACACTTTTATCGGGCAGATCATGGACATTATCTCCTACAACATCAATGAGCGTAATGCCCAGATTATTCTTGCTGACATCAATATCCACTGGAACAATACTAAAGACCCTCATGTCAGCAGTTTTAAATCCTTCCTCCATGACCTCAAACTTATCCAAACCTGCAACAGCCTCACACACAACAAGGGGGCCACATTAGATTTAATCATTACAAAAAGAGAACAGCGTACAAATTAAATCTATACTACCTTGCGACTGGACTGACCACCAATACATCACCTTATACATAACGTCAAAGGCATCTTTCTCTAAAGGCCAAACACTTGATCGGACAACAGTATCAAAGTTTCCCTCATAGACCATATTATTTACATCCAATAATTACTTTGCATAATTCCCAATTCAATTCAAAAAGTACACCCCTAAACACTTAAGTTTATCTCAAAATATATTTTTAATTATATCAACAGGTTTGTCATTATAAAATATTTTTTGTTTTTCTCTTTTTTTTAAATAACATCAATTTATCTAGTAACAGAATGAAGGCTTCAGTCCTACAAAACATATGTTCATTGATACATATATTTCTTGTAATTCATGATACTCATAAAAAATACAGATAAAAAACACGTAATACTACAACTCCCTGGATCACTTCACTCATACACACTTATACCAACTATCATACCACTCCTTTCACTCTCAAAACATCATTACAAACTATATCCCAACTTGGTACTCAAGACGTCTCAATAACAATGTATGAGACTCAGCACTAGAATGGTCTACGCGCGTTCCGGTGGATTAAATGATGTTCGACAACCACCTTCTTCAGGACCTTGTTAGATACAACACTTATAGATTCCAGGGGACATGTGAGTCTCAAACTCCGACGTCCTAATGGTGTAGATATTTTCTGCTAGTCAGAGTTGTCCGTTTACAGATTCGGGAGATCCTATTCATACTACCCACAGAGGCATCAGGTACACATGATTCCCATAGCCAACTGTCCTATTCCAATCATATAAGGGCTCAGTAATTATATTGTCCTGAGGGACTATGATAACGTCCTTATAAATTCCAATAGATCAAGTCTGTCACGTAGGTATTTTCATATCGACTTGTTGTGGTCCAATAATGCTTCTACAGTACCTTTCCTTTTAGATGATCATTGCCTCTATGTCCGTCTCCCCGTAACGCCTCCGAAGAAATTAACAACTCTGACTAGCAGAAAATATCTACACCATCAGGACGTCGGAGTTTGAGACTCACATGTAGTATGAATAGGATCTCCCGAATCTGTAAACGGACAACTCTGACTAGCAGAAAATATCTACACCATTAGGACGTCGGAGTTTGAGACTCACATGTCCCCTGGAATCTACAAGTGTTATATCTAACAAGGTCCTGAAGAAGGTGGTTGTCGAACATCATTTAATCCACCGAAACGCGCGTAGACCATTCTAGTGCTGAGTCTCATACATTGTTATTGAGACGTCTTGAGTACCAAGTTGGGATATAGTTTGTAATGATGTTTTGAGAGTGAAAGGAGTGGTATGATAGTTGGTATAAGTGTGTATGAGTGAAGTGATCCAGGGGGTTTGTAGTATTACGTGTTTTTTATCTGTATTTTTTATGAGTATCATGAATTACAAGAAATATATGTATCAATGAACATATGTATTGTAGGACTGAAGCCTTCATTCTGTTACTAGATACATTGATGTGATTTAAAAAAAAGAGAAAAACAAAAAATATTTTATAATGACAAACCTGTTGATATAATAAAAAATATATTTTGAGATAAGTGTTTAGGGGTGTACTTTTTGAATTGAATTGGGAATTATGCAAAGTAATTATTGGATGTAAATAATATGGTCTATGAGGGAAACTTTGATACTGTTGTATGTTCCTTCTCCTCTTTTCCCTGACCACATAGGTTTCATAGAGGGGGTCCCCAAATTTTGCATTTGCAAACACTTGATCAGAGACACCTGTAACATCGCCCCACTCTCGATGTCGACTATTGGTAACTGCAACTTTCTTCCTCCTCCCACCATGGTTGAAGTTCAGGGTCTTTCTGATCCTTTCTTCAACTCCATGGCCAAAATCATGGACAGCATTGCTCCCAAACAACTAAAGAGAGTCCTGATTTAAGATACAACCTTCGATTCAACCATAACCATAATGAGAAATAACGTCTCAGATTTGATGAAAGATCATGGGGAAATCCTCTCTCGATCGAACCTCAAACAACTAAGACAAAAATAGGCACATCAGACACTCCAAAGCAACATTCTTTCAAGGTCAACTCAACACAGCAACCAATCGACCAAAAAACTCAGAAATTGTCAAAACCTAATTAACCAGACTCATAATGCTCCATCTTCTGAATGCAAACCCCCTCCAAAATGTGAAAATGTTGCCGCTTTCTTTGCTGAGAAAACAAAGCTAATCCCCACCGATATTCAGAACGCTTTGAAGCTCTTATCTCACGAACTCCTCTTTCCCCCCTATTCCCATCTGACATGGACGTTTACACCAGTCACCCTTCCCATGCACCCAAAAACAATGCCACCTGGTCATGTTTCTAAACATTCAATGAACATAACATCTCTAAACTCCTATCCTCTCTCAAATACTCCAGCCACTTCAATTACCCCCTCCCCTCCAAACTCAATAAGTCCACTCCCCTCCTACTCCCTTTATGGACTTGGATTATCAATGCTTCACTCAACCAAGGCTCCATACTGGACTGTCTCAGAAGTGGCCAGGTTACTCTAATCTTTAAAAAAACCAAAAAAACGTTGCCTTGACCAGTCCCAACAATTACCGCCTTATCTCCATCATCCACACACTAACTATTGAAAAAATGCGTCCAACTACAGTATAGAAGTCACATCGAACATCTTCAACTCCTCGACTAATGCCATCAGGTTTCAGATCGAGCCATAGCACCGAAAAAGCCTTGATCCATATTATTGCGGATGCTCTATGCTCACTCAACTAGAATAAAGCTTGCCTACTTAGTGTACTGGACCGGTCAGCTGCGTTCAACATGTTCAATCTTAGGGGAGAGGTGTGGCGCCGCGGCCAGGGCGACTGACGCTGGAATCTGGGGATCACGGTTCGATCCCCAGCGCCGGCGGCAGGTTAGCCCAGCACCATGTGACTCTGGGCAATAGCTTGCTTAATCTTCCCGACGGCCCCCAGCGCCTAGAGACCCTAACGGGTGATTGTGCGCTTTACAAATATGGATTATTATTATTAATCTTGAGATCCATCTGAACCTTTTAGAACACAGGATGGGTCTCGCTGGTACCGTGCTAAAATGTTTTTCCTCGTTCATTCACAATTCCCAGCAGGGTTTCAACAATCACACTCCTTCTGATCAATCTGATCAATCTCCAGTGACTTTTGGCATTACCCAAGGCTCAATGTTTAACATTTACATGGAGCCACTAAATGAAATCCTCAAACTCTCCTACACCTCTTTCCACATGTATGCGCAACTCTAAATGAAAATTACTACGCCAGAGGACATTTGCACCCTTAATAATACACGGACAAAAACGCAACAGGGGCTGACCTGAAACCATCTCAAACTCAATGCCACGAAAATGTAATTTCTACTGATCCCCCCCCCCCCCCCCCCCCGTCCAGTATTTCTCCTGCTATCAGAGTGGCTACCACATGGGGGCGTGGCTTTGCAAGCGATGGTAGTGGACGTCTCTGGGTAGAGCTCCGTCTCGAGCTCCCCTTCCCGGCGCAATTTCCAGAAAGTTATACGGAAATAATGGCTGAAAAATCGCGAGCAGAGCTCGGAAGCAACGATCTCCTGCCTCACCGAGTTTGGAGAAGATCGGAGGCGTTTGACCGCACCGGGAGCTCCCGGGGCGAGGTGGCCGAGTAACCTGAGACCTAGCCGATTGCTGCCGCTGGGAAAGGGTGAGCGGCCAGGGTGAGGCAGGACTACCGGAGAGGCCCGCGGCTGTGAACTGCGGGCGATGGTGCACCGCGACTCCTGTTCCGCAGCCGCTCGCTGACCACTTGGGAGCGGCGGAGTGCAGCGGCGGAGGTGCGGGAGACGCGCCGAACGCGGTGAAAGACACAGGCAGCCTCCGACCTGCGAGGTAGCTGGGCAAGGTCATTGAGCACCTTGAGTCACGGCCGAGAGAGGGCGAGATCGCGGCCTACATGTTGGGCCCTAGGGCGCGGCAGGGGGTGTAGGACAGACGCTAACCCATCGAGGAAACGGACGCTGCTCGGGACGCATGCGGCTGAGGCCCGGGAGCACAGGAAGAGCGCGACAGCAACCTCAACAATGCCAGCCTGACGCATGCAGAAGTGGAGGTGCTGAAAAGACGGCAGCTGTAACGTGCCTGACATTGCGAACCAAGCTGAAATTAAGCTGGCATTGCAACTCCATGTGTAGAGGTAGACCCACGGGGAGGGCACGAAAACTGAGCTTCGAGGGGAGAGCTGGCGGACAGGAAATGAGGCGCCATTATTAGCCGATGCCTCGCGGCAGAGAGATGACCACAACCTGAGGGCAGAGGGTGCGGAAAATTATGTTGGCTTGGCTCCATCCCCCTGGGTGATCCGACACACTGCTGAGCGCCGACCGGAAGACACCACTGGCTGTAATGAACGAGAAGTGCAACGGCCGCAATTAAATCATACCAGACGCCTCGGATTCTTTGGGGAGCAGCCCTGTGGCAAACATGACTCACGCACCGGAGGAGAAGAACTGAGCACCGCTCCTGCCTGCTGCCGTGACAGTGCCGCACAACCGCGCCTGGTGGGCGAGGTGTTGTGAGCCTGGAAGCGGGGAACCTTCCTGCATCATACCAGGGCCTGTGCTGCACCAACCCTGGGCTGCCCTGGGCCCCTGTCGGCGCTCCGGGGGCAGGTGTCCACTGTTGTTGCAAAAGTAGGCCCCACATTCACCAAACGGCTCATGTCTGGGAGAACCAGAGCGCGAACCGGCACCGGAGGGGGACAACCGCGGGGCAAAATGGAAAAATCCTCTAAAAATGCTGACGCTGACCACATGGCGGCCAAGCTCGACACCATGTTGGCGGCAATGGAAAGACTAGAAGAATCGATTCAGCTCACCCGCACCTCGCTGGCAACCAAAATTGACAGCGTCGCGATCGACCTTACCCACTTACGAGCGGATCACAAAAAGCTGGTGGACCGCACGAAGACCCTGGAGAATGGCATGTCAGAACTCGAGCCCAGAGTCGCCCAAGCTGATAAACATGTGCAAGAACTCCTGAACCGGGTTGAATTTTTAGAAGACCGCGCGGAGGATGCGGAAAGGAGGGCGCGAAGAAACTACGTCAGAATCGTGGGCGTACCGGAGCGATGGGAAGGAAGAGACCCCGCGGTGCATATGGAGGACTGGCTAAAGACCTTGCTCCCTGAGGGCACATTGTCGCCTCATTTTGTGGTGGAACGGGCACATCGCGTACCAACAAGGCCGCTACCGACAGGGTCAAACCCCAGACCAATGTTGCTCCGCATTCTGAATTACCGCGACCGGGACTCTACCCTGAGGGAAGCACGGCAACTCCAATACATCAGAATAGACAATGCCAAAATAATGTTTTTCCCGGACTATACGATACAAGTCCAGAGGCAGAGACACTCCTTCCTCGCAGCTAAACAGCATCTACGCCAGCTCGGACTGAAATACTCCCTCTTATTCCCTGCAAAGCTGAGGGTGGTAGCGCAAGACAAGACGCACTTCTTCACTGACCCAGAGGAAGTTGAGGCCTGGCTGGATACTGGAACGGAAACGACCCCTCGACGGAAACTTCAGTATCGCAACGAGCCAGGGGCCCTAGGCGGAGGCGCAAAAACAGGCTAGGATAGACTGGCGGGGCGTGAACGTCTGCAGGAGCTGGCCCGCCTGAGGAGACCACACAACGCGAAAAACAAGATGCCTTACGCATGGTGATGGAACTCAGCCGCTCCCCAACCACAGACACAGCACCGGATGCCAGCCCTCGAGACCTCCCCAGTGACGACGAGGCTATATACGAACTGCCGGATTCCCAGGTCTCCACAGAGCAACCGGGGGTCACACCACAAACTGCGGACCTGATCCACTAACCGAGAACTGACTTATTGATTAGACCGGGCGCTTAACCTGGAACACCGAAGAACCTTGGTACTCCCGGATGACTCCTGTACTACTGACCAAACCTACCCGAGACATGATCTCCCTGCGTGCGCTTGCTTGCACGCACAGTGCAGTGGAGAGTATGACCTCCTGCAATTTGGTTTCCTTAGAGTGGCTGAGCTGCAGAGGAGCTGTGGATGCCCTGGCCTGGCCCCTGGGGTCCTGATGGCCGGTGTCCTGACTTGCCTGGGGCTGTCAACTTCGATTGACCCAACAGGTGGGCACTATTCTGGGACAGATACAGTAAGACATATAGAGCTTTGCATTTTTTACATACTAGATCCCTTAACATCAGCTCTACCTTATATAGGTGAAGCCGGGAGGGGTAGAGTCCCCTTCCCATGTCCATTGGTTGTGCCACAGCAACAGTGCACAACGCACAGCAACCCCCCTAGATTTTAGATTCAGACTATCTCCTTGAGAGTTTGGACGGAGGCGTGTTTAGCAACCGCCCTTTTGGTATTATGACTTTGAGTCGCTGTTTTTTATGGCTCTTTACAACAGTTGAATTGCTTTCCTTACCTTTTTCTTACGTTGATGCTGCAGGCAACCATGGCTGAGTCCTTGGGGGTAAATGCGGGGATGCTTTGGTGATGCGACCCCCGTGGTCAGGCGGGTGGCGATGGGGGCGGAGGGGGTGAGGAGATCCCTGAAACACTAGAATGCCGGAGATGAAACTTTGCACGTGGAACGTGCGGGGTATGCATACACCATTTCGCAGATACCACATCTACTCATACCTCAAACGTCATCGTGTCCAAATCGCACTCCTGCAGGAGACACATCTGAATGAGACAGAATCCCGTGCTCTACACCGCAGGTGGCGAGGACAGCTCTACGCCACGAGTTACTCATCCTTCGCCCGAGGGGCGCTAGAGTGGGTAAGACCGGGTACCCCCCTGACAGTTACACATTCTCACATAGACCCAGAGGGCAGATTTGTAATAGTGAACGGCAGATTAGATGGGCGCCCGGTAGTTCTGGCTTCCATATATGCCCCAGACACAGACCAAGCCGGTTTCTTGGCACGCCTCTCTGCTAGTCTCTCGCCATAGCACGGGATACCCTGGGTACTGGGGGGTGACTACAATTGTGTACTGGACGTAATGTTAGACCGCTCATTCCCACCACTGCCCAGAGCACCAACACACATTGCCACAAGAGCCTTCCTAGACTGGGCTACACAATGGGATCTACGCGATACCTGGCGCTCTCGTAATCCGCTTGCCAAGGTGTACTCTTACTACTCGGGAGTGCATTCTCTACATGTGCGGCTGGATAGGTACATGGTATCTAGTGAACTGCTTCCCCACATCACGGACACGTATTACATGGGTCACACACACTCGGACCACAACCCACACGTGTTGGACCTGACATGGGCACAGCCACATCCACTGGTACCCACCTGGAGATTACAGCCCGATCTGCTCCTAGATGCCCCGTTCCGGAATTCGCAGGCGGCGCTCTACTTTGAGGAAAACACTGGCACTGCATCCACCCCACAGGTGGAATGGGATGCGTTCAAAGTAGTGATCAGGGGCCACTGCCAAGGAACTCAAGCTAACGCTAGGAAACAGCTGGAAAGAGATTTGACGAGGGTTGAGGCAGACCTCCTACAGGGGGAGCAGGACGAGAGGGAGGGTGACTAGCAGAGGATAACGGAGGCCCGAGCGGAGCATGAGAAATTGCTAGATAGATTGAGACACCTTAATTATGCTGCCCACACATCATATGGGCGACAAACCAGGTAAACTGCTGGCCTGGCTGATCAGACAGTAGGACCATATGACACCTGTACTGGCAATTAGAACTGGCCAAGGCGGGGTGGCATATACCCAAAATAGGATACACGCGGTCTTCACCGCACATTACCGCACACTTTACGGCTCACGGCTGCGAGTCACCCCGACAGACATAGCCGACTATCTTAGCAACATCAATTTGTCGGAGCTGGATAATAACCAGCGTACCGATATGGAGGCCCCGCTCATGCCAGAGGAGCTACGGACAGCCATCTTCGCTCTATCCAATGGCAAATCGCTAGGCCCGGATGGGCTACCTGCTGAGTTCTACAAAGCCTACCCTGACATACTGGTTCCTGAACTGCTGCGAGTATATGCGGCGGCTTTCGAGGACTCCGCTCTACCCCCTATGCTGAATAAAGCGAACCTCATCTCCCTCCCAAAACCGGACAGGGATAGCACACACCTAGGCTCGTACCGGCCATTAGCCTTATTAAACACAGACTATAAAATACTGGCCTCCACACTTGCCCAACGATTGGCCCCATTCGTGATCCACCTTGGTGCAGGAGGATCAAAATGGTTTCGTACCCACTAGGAGTACTTCACATAATATAAGGAGATTGTTCAGGGTACAAGAATATGCCAGGCGACAATGGCCACAGTCGGGGTGCCTGGTGCTAGATTTAGAGAAAGCCTTTGATTCAGTAGAGTGGCCTTATTTGATAGCGGTACTGCGAAAGTTTAACCTTGGAGATGACTACATAGACATGGTGAGCCTCTTATACCTGAAACCTGAGGTGCGGGTCCGCACGGGCAGGCTACTTTTGGACCCCATTAGAATCAAACGCGGCACCAGGCAAGGATGCCCGTTGTCCCCATTGCTCTTCTCGCTCGCAATGGAGCCACTAGAGGAAATATTGAGAATCCAGGGAGCGGAATGGGGAATCCCACTGGCAGATGGTGTACACACGGTCTCGCTATATGCAGACGACCTGCTTTTGTATGTTAAAGACTTGACCTGTGTACCCCTAGTGCTGTCTGACATCTTCCGCTCTTTTGAGGCAATGTCGGGACTCAGGGTCAACTGGACCAAGTCTGGAGTAAACTCGTTCAGGTCAGACACACAGGAGAGCGAGGTCAATATCAATGGTACACGACTCGCCTGGTACCCGACTACATTCAGGTACCTAGGTGTCTACATTTATAGGTCCCCGACTGAAGTGCTAGAGGGCAACCTGGTGAGAGCAATCTCCTCTGTGCGGGCACAAACGGCCTTTTGGAAGACCCTCCCGCTTAATGTGTCCAGTGGAGTGACGCTCACTAAAATGATAATACTGCCGAGGCTGCTATATTATTACTCCAACGTCCCAGTATATGTCCCGACCCGATCTTCCGAGAGCTGGAAACCCTGATTAGGAACCTTATCTGGCATACGGGACGACCACGTGTAGCGTTGACAAAGCTTTATGCACCCACAGACGCAGGAGACCTCGCAGCCCCCAACCATGAAATGTACTATCTTGCGGCGCAGCTGCAATGGGTGGCCGGTTGGCTGAGTGGCAAGTACTTGGGTGAAACAGCCACGGACACCACAATGATGACCCTGGTACAGATCCACACATTTATTTCACCCCCTGACCAAAACTACCTGCCCGACGCAGCTACACCTGATGGTGGCTCGCAAATGCTACACACGCAGCCTACGTTTAACACGTACAACAAAACCCTATGCTCCGATACTCCCCTTCTTGGGCACCCCCCGAACGGGAGGAATAATAACGGAAGCCACATTAGAACAATGGACGAGAGCTGGAGTGGATACCATGGCAGATCTCTATGCGGAGGGTACCCTGATACCCTTTGGGACACTGGCAGCAGCTACAGGGCTTCCGACTGGGCAGTTTTTACAACACGCTTCCATAATATGCACATACACGCAGGCATGGGGTGACATTACGGAAGAACCGCCGACACACCAATTGATACAATACCTGCATGTCATGGGGAATGGGTCACACGTGATTCACTGGTTGGCACAAGCAATATTGTCGCACACACAAGTCACTCTTCAGACACTGCGAGATAAATGGGCGACGGATAGGGGGAGGGAATGGACGGACAAGGAGTGGACAATGATACTAGGAAGCCCCACCTACATTTCGCGTAACTCTCGCTTTAAACTCATACAATTTTACATACTACATAGGGCATACCTATCACCGAATAAAATTAACCAATATTTTGCAACGACCACCGCCGTATGCCCTAGATGCCTACTAAATAACGCAGATCTCCTCCATATGCTCTGGAGCTGCCCGAGGATTCATTCATACTGGCATGCAGTGGCAACGCTATTGACTAAAGGGACTGGCACACACTTACAGCACACATGGGAGACGTGTTTGTTAGGCTTATATAAAAAGACAAAAAATAACAAAGTTCTCTCCAGATTCTGGGACCTTGGCCTTATCACGGCCAAAAGACTTCTCACTAAGCACTGGAAGCACAGTGAACCCCCGCACGTCAAACACTGGCATACCTCGTTTGACAACTGGGCGAGGGCAGAGAGCATTACTCTACATAGGGAAGAGACAGCAGGACTCAGGATATTCCCCATAGCGCAACTCTGGGATGACACACTAAGATCGTTTCACTAGGCATGTGTTGACCAGGGAGTCACTTAGACCCTCCTTCCTCTGGGATGGGAGCAGAGGAGCAGCGGCGGAAGAGAGACGCATGTCCTTGTAACATGGTTCCCAAACACCGACACGCAGAACACCGCGCTCACGGCGAATAGCGATGACCCAGACACGAGGAGGGACTGCCGGCCACTCCCTCCCTTCCCCCCCTTATTTCCCCTGTGCCACATGAGACCTGTCACGGCAGGGTCACGGTTGGGATGGACCCCCACGCGCACCCCCGAAGCATTAAGCCCGCGGTACCTGAGACACAAGACACGAAAGAGACACCCCCCCACTGCCTGCACTAACCATCCTTTTCCTTTTCATTTATTCCCCCCTCTGGTCCCCCCCCTTTTTATTTTTATCTTTTTCTCCTTCTACTTTTCTCCCTCTTCCTTCTCAGACCAGCATACATCCGTCTTTATCTTACCCATACTGTCGTGGGATTGTTTAGTCCTCATATGCAATTGGTCTTTAGTTTTTGGTGTCGGAACGGCTTAACCGTAGGACACGTTTGGTTAAATGTTTGTATTATAAACTTCTTGAATATTTCTCCTTTATCCTGGAATGTGTCCGGAACATGGCGCACGCATTCAGAGACATCCAGAATACCGGGTTTTTTCATCGAGGTCTAGTAACAACGGTAGAGCTGGCAAGTCCGCAAGACACAGCCATGCTGCAGAACACAGACCAAGGGCTACATGCCGCTCTCGCACCTCATAGGAGCAGCACATTACTCGTGACTGACTATCACAACACTAATTGCTTATTCAGACACGTACTATAATGCAGAGAACTTGTCACCACTATTACACGATTCAACCCCGCACCGTATCCGCTGAGAAATGCAGTGGGACTGCATTCTTAACACCACAGCAACGCTCGGGTGAGACTAGCTAAACCGAGCTCACTTAAAACTTTCCGTAGTACCTCCTTATTAGCACTATGCAATGTAATAAGTGACTAACGTTTCTAAATGTACTACTGTGGTCAGGGATTGTGATATAAGATTGGGGAGATGCCTTGTATACATTTACTACTGGAAGCATTGTAATGTGCTGTGATTGTATGCTGTAAGAAAATGAAAAGGAAAAAACTAATAAAATATATTCCCCCCCCCAAAAAAAATCAGAGTGGCTACCACATCTTATTACCCTGAACTGTACCCCACACATCATTGACTCAGCAAAATCCCATGGAATAACCCTGGACAATATACTCTCCATGCAAAATCACATTGGCTCCACCACCAGAGGAGCTAATCATCAACTACATGCACTAAGGAAACTTAAACTTTTTCTTCACTTGTGATATTGACACTAGACTATGGTAGCGCTACCCTCTTTTGCCTACGAAAATCAATCTCCAAAAATCTGAACTCTTTCTCCCTTCGGTGACTAGATGCACCCGTCCACATACACTTTCAGGAAGGAAGTTAAAATGTATGGACTTCGTCTATATCAGTATTTTTGTTTATGTAACTACTGTCTTCAGTTCTTATACGTTGCACATTTATACCTCTTCCACTTGCATTTTTATTTAATCTTTAATTACTTGCGTGTATTCCTGTAAATGCTCTATCACCCGCTTGGGTCTTGCTCACACTACATAAAACTCTAAATATAAAATAAAATGTACGAGTATTAAAAGCACAGTCTGATCAAGAGGACTAGAGCCACCCAGTGTCAAAAACACTGAATAATTTTGAAGAAAGACAATCCACCTGAAATATTTGATAGCTAAGAGTTTAGCCAACATCTCAAGAAGCACTTTTGACCTAAATACACAAAAAGTCCGACACAGAGACTGGAATTTGCCTCTATTTATTCTATTTAAAGTAAAAAGATTAAGCCAGCCATCCTTAAACACCAACCTGTCCTACAATTGGAAAATGGCTTTAAAAACATTTTGAAGGCTAAACAATTATTTGCATATACTCGACACAGGCGTCTTAATCTAAATCCAGTACAATAATAATCCACAAACTGTGCCAATCGCAATGTGGTCATAGGAGGTACAGAAATACACTACCGCTATACAGGTCAGAAAATCCATTTAAAGAACACTTGGATATGTGACACTAATAATTGTTAATAGACCTTCCGAAATGTCCTTTTAGCAAGATCTAAATTAGGACCCCTAATTACAAATAAAAACACAGATACCTACACATAAAAGTAGCCTTAGAATCAAGTCTGAACAATCCCATGATGCTAAACAGTTTGCTGAAATGGAACACAGCATCAGCCAACTATGTTTTCACGTCTTTGAACAACTCAAAAAGAAAGGCGACAGCAACAAAAACAAAATGATGTTACAAAGAGAAACATACTGAACACAAAATACTCTCCAGAATGCACCTCTCCAGCATGCAACCCACAGGCTTGAAACGACCAACTGGAAATTTGTTTTTTTATGTTTTGTTTTCACCATGGGCAAACTATTATGGGGCAACCCTGTAACACTGGGAACCTGGGCAGGTGAATGTAGAAGAAAAATAATGGCTCCTTTCGGGAGAAGTTTTAAGCCTAGGCAAAGTATTGTAACTTTAAAACAATAAATTATTAGACAGTTCGTTTTATTCGCTGTATGAAGTTCATTGATGTGTAAAAAAAGACTTTTTAGCATATCACATTTCTGGTGCTCCAACATAACAACGAAGTGAGGGCGAATAGTGACATTTGTGGAAAACTGCGCTGGTGATCTACATAAAACATACATGCAACATATATACACATTAATTGGGGCTGATAAAATTATAGATTCTCAGCATGACTCAAATACAATACGGTTGTATGATATTACAACGCATTCCGTTGCAACGGATGCCTTTACCACGCATGCGTTACAATGCAAATGCCTTTCCCACACATAACCTTTAGCAGGAATATTCCTTTACCACGCAAATTTTTACAACGTTTATCGTTGTAAATGTATACATGGTAAGGGCATACTCTTGTTAAAGGTTATTTCCCTACCCCTAAACCCTTCTTACAAATACCCCTCCGCTGCCCTTTACCCTAAATTCGGCCCCTTAGTTTTTTTTTTATTCTAAAATTCCCCTTACCTCTCCACTTTGTCTTGTCTGTCGTCTTTTCTTCGTGTTCTTTTTTTTCACGTTGCACGTCGTTAAGAGGAAACGGAAAGTGAGACTTCTGTGTCCGCTAACGATGTTGATTGCCTTTATCATGTGCGTTTTTTTGGGGAGGTGACACCCCCCCAAACCCCCTTTTCTTTTCGCCCTTTTTTTTTTTTCTCAGGGGGGAGACCCCGCGCCCACCTTTTCACAAATAGCCTTTACCACACATGCCTTTACTACGTATCTCGTAGTAAAGGTATGCGTGGTAAAGGCTATTCGTGTTAACCATGCATGCGTTGTAATGCAAGCGTGGTTAATGTTATGCGTGGAAACGGCCGCATTGTAGTGGCCGTTTTCCAATACAATGCCTGCTAGTTCATTTGTCGACGTTTAGACCCTATAGGAAAAGATTTTTCCTAGGTCATCCTCAGGACAAAACATATGGTAGCGACCAGGATGCAGCACTAAATTACTGTTATTGGAATGCGAATTGGGAAGGACACTAATGTGGAGTCGACTGACAGTGAAAACAATTAGGAGATCTAAAAGTATATAGACCTGCGCAGCAGACACTGGTATTTATTACAGCTGTAAGCTTTTCTTCTACATTGTTTTTACCCAGCACTCAGAAGTTGTATTTCATATCAAACTGTGTATGGCATTTATTTATGTACTTTCTGACTTTGCTATGTTAAGATTGATGGTTCTATTTAGAATCCTCAAGCTATTGCCATTCCCAGTCCCTCCAACATGATGCTCAGATTCATCGCTCCATTTTGGTATTCCTATTTACTGGCTTTTAATTTGACCATCCTCCCTCTTTCAGAATTATATCCCCCTTCTCAGTTTTTCCATTGGCTTCATCTGTCATTCTTTAACCCGCCTGCCTTCCTTTCTTCAGTTCCGCCAGCTTCCCTTTGTTTCATCCAGCATGATGACTGCTACGATCTTCTGGTCCGTCAAAACTTGGTCCAACACTTCTTTAAACATGGCGACTCCTGATCGTCTAGTGTCTGGCCCCAGAAGCCTTAAAATTAGTAACCACTTGGCACAAAAGCCATCCAACTGGCCTAAACGCTATCCAACATCTAACCCCCCTTGCTGCAAGGTAAGACTTCATTCTTTCTACTGCTGTTCAGTCACTATTCAATCCTGCCCCTCCCCAACCCCATGAATCGAGTTGGCTGTTCCCTCCCAGCTTAGATAGTTCTCAAGCAGCGGTTTTCCTGCATGCTGCTATAGTATTTAGAGCCAGGGGCTTGATTGAAGTGGCTTGCTAGCGTTGCCCGCTCACTACAGTCTACGTCCACAGCGGGATTTGTACACCTATACCTTTTATTTTAACCATACTAAATTATTTACAAATGTTTAGTATTTCACAATTTTTGGGGGTTGCAAACCAATTATAATGGTGTCTTCTGATGAAGGGTCTTTTTCCCGGAGATTATCTGCATAGTGGGTATTGTGTATAAAGCTATAATAGAATAATTTCGGACTGCTTACATTTCAAATAAAACAACTTTAAAAGACAAAGCCAAGCAAGAGGACTTGATTTCCCATTGCGGAAACCGGTCCCAGGATGCTCGTTTCCGGACCAGGGAAGACATGGCTTGCATGTCTGAAAAGTTTCAGCGCTCCGTCCATCATCTCTTTGTATTTGCTTTGTTCGCCCTAAGTTAGCAGGGTATGCCCAGACGTGGGTCCCATGCTCCCTTTGCCACTGGATTCAAGCTAGCCTGGCTGATGAAGGGTGTTGCCCAGAAACCGGAACTAAGATGCTTGTTTCCGGTTCAGGGAAGACCTGGCTTGGCAGTTCGGGCTGCACTGTACCCATGAGGCACAGGGTCAAGAATGATTTGCATATAGCTGGGTCTGAACAGAGGTGGCGAAGTGAGCTAAAAAATGATGCTGGATTCAACCTAGATCGGTGAGTGTCTGAAAAGTTTCAGCGCTCCGTCCATCATCTCTTTGTGTTTACCCTCTTCATGATCTTAACCCTGGCCACCGCACTGCTGCCACACCGCACCACAAAACATGGAAAGAGTGCTCACATGAGCCTCCTACAAGTTGTCATACACTCTACCACACCCTTCACACACCACACCTTTCTCGAACCACTCCCGCATCAACAGCCCCCAACTTGCTCATCGAACCAACCAACAGGGCCAGACTGGGAACCGAAACCGGCCCTGGCAAAGTGCTCGGCCGGCCCCCCCCTCCCCCCGGGGGGTTGGGGTGTGCGACCACGCTCTTTGCTAGGGCCGGTTTTCGGCCGATTTTGTTACAGTGCCGTTTTTGCAGCTATGCTGCAAAAAACGACCCTGTAACAAAACCGGCCCCCTGGGGTCCAAAACCGGCCCCCACCCTCGCGGCCGACCGGGGGATTGCCCGGTGCCTGCAAAGGCCAGTCCGGGCCTGCCAACCACCCGCTCATAGTCGCACAGCCCAAACAACATGCAACATTCGCATGCGTGCTCCTTAACATCCGCTCACTCACCAAACACGCCACGGAGATATGTGACATACAGGACAATTAAGGTAGAGACCTGCTCATTTACAGGGAAACATGGCTAAACCAAACCTCGGCACACAGGACATTGCTACAGCCATCTCTGTAGGCTACAAGATTGTTAGGCAAGACAGTCAGCCTAAGCCTGGAGATGGAGTCGCCATCATATTCATAGATACCATCAGCTGCACCACATACAAAGACACCCCATCAGCTACATAGAACATCTCACCTTCAAGATATGCATCACAGTCAACTTCTCCCTGAGCATACCCTCATATACAGACCACGATGACCACACACCAATTTCATCAGCGACATGACATACTTTGTCGCACCCATCATCAAAGCTTCATCCTGCTCGAAAACCTTAACTTTTCCCTCGAAGACCGCATCGACCCAAACTTTACTGCCCTTCTGGAAAACCTCAGAAAGCTTGGCCTCACCCAGCATGTCACCGAACCCACCTACATCACTGGATACTTACTGGACTTTATTTTCTCCTTAATCAGCAACATCACAGTCAAAAAGCCAGCAATTATGACCTGGACAGACCACACCATAATCCGTTTTTCCATCAATTTCAACATACCCATCCCACATCATCAAAGACCTACCACTACCGGAACCAATCGCCGAAGCTGGAAAAGCATCACAGAAGAGTGGGCTTCTGCCCTCACCAAGCACCAGCCAGAGCATACCAACAACTTACTGAAAGCCATCAAAAACTTCAACAGCTGGATCACCACACGCACCGACAACCTGGCTCCCCTCAAGCACAACTAGACGGCAAGAGACCAACCACAAGCCAGCTGGTACACAGAAAAACTCAGGCTGATGAAACACCACTACAAGCAACTGGAGCACAAATGGAAAACAAGTCAAAACACTGAAGATAGTCATCTATAAATGAGCCCCAAGTTGCTCCCACCAGCAGATATGGAACACCAAGCGCACAGCTTTGGCAGCAGATCGCACAGTTGCCAGCACTAACAGCCCCAAGGAAATCTTTGCGATCATTGAAGATTTCACGGTCTCTTGCTGCCTGCAGTAACATCACCCCTACACAAGACCCTTGCAAAAAGCTCCATACAGAGCAAACTCAATTCTCAAGCGGACTTGGTCACTATTGCAACTCAACTTCCCATCACAGATGATGAACGGTAGTTGACCTCATGGCTTACAGTCACCACCCTAGAAATCGCTGTTACCATGAAGACCATCCACTCTGGGGCACCATATGACCCTTGCCTCACCATGCCTCCATCAAAGTATTCCTACCAATCAGCGAAGCACTAACAGCCATCCTCAATGCCTCTGTCGATTAAGATACATTACCGGACACCTGGAAATATGTCAAGATCATGCCCTTGCTCACGCAACCATCCACTGACCAGCCACGCTGTCCAACTACAGACCCATCTCCCTCCTACAGTATGCCACAAAGGTGCTAGAGAAATTAATCAACTGACACCTGATCAACCAGCTCAGCAAACACCAGCTCAACGCCACAGAGCCTGGGATCAGGCCCAACTATAGAACAGAAGTAGCTATCACCGCTAACACAGACAACATCTGCATGATCCTTGACAAAGGAGACACAGCAGCTCTCATTCTCCTGGACCTCTCTGCTGCATTTTGCACAGTCTCCTACCCAATCGTTTTCAGGTGCCAGCATAAGATTGGCACCCAAGTACCCGCTCTTGGGCAGAGCTACACCTTCTTGACGGATAGAACACAAGCTGCCAGCCTGCCACCTTACTCTTCAGAATCCTGCAAACTCAGTGCCTCGAGGTTCATCACTCAGCCCCACCATCTTCGACTCATACATGATTCCTTTAGCCAACATCATCAGCACACACATCAACATCCTCTCCTGAAAAGACGACATGCAACTCATACTCTACCTCTTGTCTGCATGACTAAAGTCTTTAATTTAATGAAAGCCAACTTTCTCAAATAACAACAAGACAGAAGTAGTGATCTTTGGTGAGAACACCTCACTATGGGACTCCAAATGGTGACCAGCCAAAATCTGGCTAACACTCACACCCAGAATCTACACCAGATACCTCTGAAAAATCAACAGCAAACTGCACAGGATTGCCCAGGTCACTGCATCCTGCTTCCATACACTGACAATGCAGAGGAAGATCTTCAAATGTCTCCTAAGCAACACTAGAAAAACTCTCACTCATGCTTTAGTCACCAGCAAGTTGGACAATGGGAACACCCTCTACGACAGGCTCACCAAACAACTCACTAGAAGACTACAAACCATCTAGACTTTGACATCCACCAGACTCGTCCTCAATCTCCCACATAGATCTCACATCACCACACCTCAGGGAACTACACTGGCTCCTGATACACAAAAGAACTCCATTCCATCTCGACACACACATTCAAGGCATCACACAATTGAGGCCCACCTGCCTGATCAGTTGCATCTCCTTCCATCAAACACCTCCACACAGCAGGACTCCTACTCGCGCACACAAAACCAGATCAGGAGGACAGGCTTTCTCTTATATCACTCCAAAATCATGGAATGACGTACGACTCCACTATTCTTGAGTTCCATAAGATCCCGGAGACCTGGCTTTTCAATTACCCAACCTACCATAGAAAGGGCAAGGCTAACACACACGTGTTCAGTGACTGGATATTTTTGCCGGTGACAGTGAGCAAATATACAAACATTTGCAGGTTTAGCCGGCTGATCACAATGGTCCATGCGCCTTCAGAGCACAACAGCAGGGAAAACCAAATATCCACTACACAACCACTTTCAATGCACAGGGTATGATGGACGATCCAAAGACCCCACTGCAGGGTACACCTACTGCTGCACAGGTCTGCACGTAATATATAACTGACCAAGTAAATGACAGGCATAAGCCAAACTGCTATATAAAAATTGCACAAAAAAAAAAATCCATTCAGTCCCTCTTCCCAGAGGTGAAAAGGGTCCCACTTACTGACAATTACCAGTTTACAATTTCAATGGGGTTTATGATTCCTACACAGGGAATTCAGAACAATCGCAATTTTTTATAATTAAAGCACAAGCACTATAATATTACAATTTCTTTAAATTACTTAATTACTGAAATATGCCATGTTTCCATGTTTACTTTAGTTTTTGCATCGTGAAACAACCTCGGCCAGTTTGTAGTGATGAGGCCTTCTTTATGGAGGCTTCCCCTATCTGTAGGTCGAGCCTGGGCAGAGAATGCACAGCTCTAGGAGGCATGTTGTAATATAGACTGTTGCTTGCAGAACCTCCCATCTTTTCGATTTGTTCCTGTGCCTGCCCGTCATTCTTGCCTGCTTTTGATTAGTTAGCATACTTAATTAGTCCCGCCTTTTCGTGTTTCGGACATTCCCAGCAGACTGTCCCTGCTACATGTGGTCTTACACGTTTTTTAATCTATGTGCCTTCCTGCACTATTTTTTGGGGGGGGGCTGACTGAGGCTCATGCATCAGCATTGCACCTGCTTCACGGATGACGCACTAGCATTTTTCAAGGTATATTTTTTTCTTATAACCAGCACGGTTTTGTGTTTGTGTCTTGTTGGCCATCCGCTACCTGATCGCTGCTTTCCCGTTCCTGTTGGTGGGAGAAAACACAAGTGGTGATGAATCCGAGTAGAGAGAGCAGTACGATGGTATTCTTGCTAGAGAGAATGACAGCCTGAGAGAGAGACAAATGGAGAGAGCTTGTAAGTAGACATGTGTACACGTGCTCCTGGTTTATTAATACATTTTTTGACGTTTCAGTCTGTATGTATCCGCATTTAAGCTCTTCTCATCAAACTGGCAGTTGTTCATAATTTTTGTTAGTGAAAAATTGAAGTTGCAAGTAGTATAGTACGAATTGCTTCTAGGTGCTTCAGAGAGCTAACGGATAGTAACAAGTTTGTGTTTACATCGACTGACCCAGGAGTTATTCTTAGTCTCTTCAGCGGTATGAAGTGATACTTCCATTATAGAATACCATGCCATATAATAAAGGCCCTGGCCCTGGAAAGAGATATGCACCATATCCACAAGGAGCATTAGAACCATTTGTGCTGTGACTGAACTTGGTCCTAATACAGAGGTGGATTTTGGGGTAGAAAAGTCTAGGGAGGGTGACACTCTATATAGTATTAGCACAAGCACGTATTATGTAGATTCAGGATTGATAATAAAGAGATACTTAAATGATGGCCTAAAAACTGTATTATTCAGTTTTTAAAAGTAATTTCAGGCAGGGAAAAACTGATCTTTTCCTACTCTGTTTATATGTAGAAATACGTAAACAAGCCTTGACAATGCCAATAGGCCTGGTTTCTAAATGAAAGTGCATATTCAGTCATTGATGGATTTAGAGATTCAATAAGGTATCGATCACACATGCGCGGCCACTCATACTTGCACCTATGCATTCATTCAACCGCTCACTTACTTATTCTCATATTTACTCTTTAACACAATCACAATAAAACACACAACCAAACAACATATGCAAGATAAATTAACAGATTAAAAGTAGAAAAAAGAAAACATGCTGCTGCCTAGACATGGTGGGAATATGTTTGTAATCACAAAATATATTCCTGCATGGCTGCCACATTTAGAACTAATGTTTTGGCCATCTTGGAATGCTGAAACAATTCTAGACTATAGACAACATAATGCCATGATAGTCGTTTTTAGTTCGAGCCTAGCAGCGCACATGCGCTGCTCTGAGAGGCATGGTCCTTTCAGTGCATGGACTTAAAGCTGACCCATCATTTGTCACTGGTTGTTCCGGGTTCTCTTCTAAATTCCTTACTTTTGAAATGGTACATCTTGCACTAGGGAGTGCTGCTAGCTGCTTCTCTGGTCCCGTCGGTAATTACTCATTCAAAGTTCTCTACACAGTGCTGCTAGCTGCATCTGTGGTCCAGTCGATAATTCCTCATTCTAAATCTTCCAGACAGTGCTGCTACTCTGGTACCATTGGTAATTCCTCTATATAACTCTTCCAGACAGTGCTACTGCTCTGGTCCAGTCAGAAATTCCCACATTTGAAGTCTTCTAGGCAGTGTTGCAGATGCGTCTCTGTTCCCAGTGGTAATTCCTCAGTCTAAGTCCTCTAGACAATGCCACTAACTCAGTAATTCCTCTAGGTAGTGCTGCAGCTGCATCTCTGGTCCTGTCAGTAGTTCCTCATTCTAAGTCCTCTAGGCAGTGCTGCAGCTGTGTCTCTGGTCACACAGAAGAAGTGTGGCTCACTGGTTAGAAGCGGCAGACCCTGAAGCAGAGATCGGCCCGGGACCAGGGTTCAATGCCCGATGCGGCAGTGTCTTGGATCAATGTCCGCGGACTCGATAATTCTCGCCTAGGTGCCTAAGCTAACCATGGGTCCCACTCTGCAACTCTGGGCAATAGCTTGCTTAATCTCCACAACGGCCCTATCAGCGCCGGGGATGCCTGGCTTCACCTTGGGGGTTCCCAGGAGGGATCATCTCACAGGGAAAGCCAGGACGGGTTCCCCAGCGGTATAAAGCGCCAGGACACTCCGAGATGGAGTAACAGTGCGCTTTACAAGTATACATTTACATCCACTACACGGCAAACCAAAACACAGATAAAAGACAGTCATTTAAAATACCAATAGCTCTAACTCTTAGAAATGCAAGACCTATTGCATTTCAAATGCTTGTTTATGTTCTGGAAACATGCCTCTGCAACGCAGAGGCATGTTGTGGGGCAATTAGGGCAGCATACCAGGGTCATTAGGGCCATAGATCAGCCACTGTCAGCCCAATGTGGGCAGGCCCAACTGCAAAGCGTTCCAGTGAGAGCCGGCAGGTTCAATCAAGGAGTTCAGAAGCCAGCAGCAGGCATAAATATGATGGGATTGTGTTAATTAGCCGTGCATACTGGAGGTAGAAGACAACGCAAAAAGAGAGTTTATGGTATGTCCTTTGGCTGACGTTTAGTTGGCGCCGTTTACACAGCCTGCATCAGACAGCTTTTAGTAATTTTCCCTACTTTTGAAACGGGTGTGTTTTAGACCTATTCGTACTGGTGCCCCATAAAACAAAGGCGGCAAGAGGGTTTTCTTTATCGACACAGGGGCGTCACAGCATTGAAAACAAATGTTTTTTTTAACTGCTTTGAAGTTAGAACAGTTAATTACTGTATTTCAAAAAATGCAACGATGGACGTGCATAAGAAGCATACACAGAAACAGAAGCCTCCTTCGCTTAAAAAAAAAAAGCACAACTCAAATCCATAGCTTCAAAGCTGGGTGCTCGAATTAATACTTCAGGGTTACACACGCAACCTAACAGCCAACTCTGAAGAGTAATGTTTCATCAATAATGAGGAATTGGGACACAATTCTGTTAGGAATACGAACGAGCCCTCGTATGCCAAAAACAGAAGATTTCAGCGAAGTAGGTCCTGATGTCCCTTCTGATACACACTGGGATCGTGATCAGCCAGAATTACAGACAACAAAGAAGCTCACATAGTATACGACACCCTGTAGGAAAGTAGGATTTACTTCTATGGTTAACCCAACCTTTTGCCTGGTGCTAAGCTGTATTATGACTAGTCTGACAGGAATACTGCTAATCAGGACCCCAGTCTATCTGCTTTTTCTCTAAATTGTTGTGTTGAGTACTTAGGTACACTCCAGATTGGCTACTGGGGTACCCTTATCAGTCCCTAGTATATGGTACTCAGATACCCAGGGCATGGGTACACCAGAGGTCTCCCATGGGCTGAAGCATGCATTATGCCACCCATGGGAGACAATGCACAATGGATCTACAGGCCTGCCATTGCTGCCTGTGTAAATAGCTGCTTGCACCAATTACTTAAGATATAGATTTACTATATCTAAGGGTCACTGCACTTAAAACCTATAAGTCACCCCTATAGCAGGCCTTTGCAATCCTGAAGGCAGGGTGCTTGGTTCTAAGTGAGAGTGTGCCCCTGCATGAGCAGGACACCCAAACAGCCTACGGAGTCCATTCTCCGGGGTTGTCAGTGAAGCAGCCATATACCATATAGAGGGGCACCGCGTAATTAGTCAATGACCATCTCAATAATGGCTGCAACGAATCCTATCATTTTTGGTAGAATCATACCCCTATACCGTAAACGGTGTGGTAGGTATGATTCCAAACACTGGACGAGCCCTCCGTTCGGCTCTGTCTGTCTTCTAGACCCAGACAGCACAAAATGGTTGCTGCCAACCAGAGACACATTTCTGCCCTCCTGCTGCTGAGCCAAGCTCGAGCAGAGGAAGGTGGAACAATAGGCATCCTGTCACAGGGAGGTGTGACCAGCTCCCAGACAGTATTTAGTGTATTGGGAGCGGGTGCCAGCGCCAGAAAGTCTGCATGAGGGGCACATTTGGTGTCCCCGTGAATAGTCTAGTTCAAACCAGTTCTGGGAGCCGTTGGCTCCCGCTCTGGCACGAAACTGGACAAAGGACATGGGAGTAACATCCCCCCTGTCTAGACTCTCCCCTGGGAGGGTCCCCTGAATCTTCCCAACCTTTTCCCTAGGGTACTTAAGGGCTTACCTGGGTGTAGGTCCCTAGATTCATCGTGGGATAAGATTCAGATCAGACACCACTGCACTACTAACGTCTGGGCACTCTGGACTTCGCTGGACTTCGTTTGGGGCACGACTTTGTCTCCCTTCCAGTCTGCTGTGTCGTTTGTGCCTGTGCATCATACAGGAACCTTCCAAGGCCTGTGAAGCATCAAAGACACCTGAAGTAATCTCACTTGGAGTGAAGGAGTCACTCCCCAAAATGTGCAGGCAAGGCAACTAAGTCGCCCAGTCTGGAGATCCTGAGCTCCTCCACACTCCTTGGGCTCTGCAACACAGGTGGTCGTTTTCCACAGCTCCCAAGGCCTGCTCTACCCTCTCACCAAGTTTGAGGCCAGTATCCCTCGTGGGGGCTGCAATAACCAAACCCCTGTGCACCACGTCCAACTTGCAGTTGCAAAGGCTTGTTGGCTTCTTAGCAAAAAGATCTTCTGGCTCCAAGTAGCCACAACCTTGAGCACCTCCTGTGATCAGAATTTTAGCCACTCTGCATCGTGTGCATCATGGCTTGCATCTTTTGGTGAGCTGCTTAAGGTACTCTCGTGACTCCAGTGTCTCCGGCCTGTGGGTCCACTTGAGTGTCACACTTGTTTATTTTGGGCTCCCCTGATTGCTCAGGGCCTGCCCTGACTCCCCTGCATTTGGGGAGTCCCTGGACCTTGCTGGGCCCGACGTTGCCCTTTCTTTGATTCCTGCATTGCTTGCCTTTGCCAAGGCTTGTTAGTGCTCCCGCCAGACAACGATCCCTCAGCACTCGATATCCTTCGTGGGACAGTTCGTGCACGGCTCCTGGTCATCCTCAGTGTCGTCTGGACCTCACAGCTGCAGAGTCCTGGTCATCGCCATCCTCCTTGAAGCACCCGACATTGGAGGGCATTAGTCTTCCAAGTCTCCTGGTCACTCCTGAGTCCTCTGTCCCCATGCTTTCAGGTACTCCTCCTCAAGAATCCACGTTTGGATTCCCATGGACACTTTCGCCTCTTCCAGCAGCAGCACTTTCCTGAAGTCCTCCATTGGGTTTGACGGCGGTTTCCAACACCACTTCACACGTACGGTGGCTCTCCAACCTTCTGTCTTCCAAGGGGTTTCTTCAGGGTCCACTGGGAAGGGTCCTTAATCTTTAGAAATCCAATCACGATTTGCACATAGAGTTGCACGGAGCACACAGTCGTGTTTCCACACTGCACACGCTCTCCGTGGGGTCCCTATCTACTTACCGTGGGTGGTTCCTAGGGGTATCAGCACTTCTACATCCTTTCGACACGGTCTTGACTCGAGCCGTGGTTCTTATACCACTTTCTTAGTATATGGTTTGGTCCCCCCCTGGGGCTACTGTTTATTTCGTGCTATTTACTGTGTTTCTGTGCTAAAGTATTGTGTGCATTGTGTTCATCTCCGTGTTGGAGATATTGGAAGGTAGTAGAGAGTAATGTAATAAATACATATTTTTATAAATACTTGGTGTGGTTCTTTTCCACTTAATCTATACTGTAAGATTGCAATTTGGTAAAATAAGCTGCTTTACACTCCTTCTGGACTAAGCCTGAAGGCTGCTCTCCACAGCTACCTCTCATAGAGCTTCCTAAGGTTGTCTAAGATCTCTTAAATCACCATAAGGGTTGTCTGGACTGATGCAATGTGCCCACTTACATTAGTGGACATCATATACCAGGCCAGCTTCTCACATACCCCAATTAAAACCTGGAAAAGTTTGTGGCCAGAAAAAAAACTCCCAGATATGGCTAAGATTAGGGAGGTGTCTGTCTTAATCGATTTTTGTGTCATATGCATAGACAATGCAAATAAATACTGTGAGATGCCATTAAAGAGTAACAAAATGTGTAACAAAGCAGGCGAACTAGCCCCAAGCTTGCTAGGTGCAAAGGTATTAATTAAAAAAAGGTATAAAGGGCAGGCGTGATAGGAAGCCCATCTAGTTGACAACATACCAGTTCTAGAGAGAAGCATTCCTTGGCACAATTCAAGTTTCACAAAGAGAAATTAAAACACATTTTAGAGCTCAAAACTGAACATCTTTTGAACATGCTGCAACTCTTGAATGAAGTTAGTTGCTGCCTTGCCATGCAAGCAAAACAAAATCCAACCAGGATACATCAAACCCAAGAACTATCGGAAAGACTTCAAAATGGTCATCTACAATTTCTTCTGGTTCTGCACAATATATCACTGCAGAGGGGTTTAAGAGAATTTGTGATAAAGGACTTCTCAATAGTACTTTTATCAAATTCCTTCCTTTCTTTGTGGCCATGTCAGATTATTGTGCCCAGCTCAGAATACACTTAGAAGGGAAGAACTCCTGCACAAGCCATGAGGGGTATTCCTATACTACCATTTTTTTTGTTGCTATGGGGCTTGAAGTTCATTCAGAGCTCAGTGACATTACAGATAGGGGAATCATAGACTAGTATAACACACCAGGGAGTGAATAATTTTAAACACATTTTTCTCAGTAGCTGTGGTGTGGATAAGTGTCAGGTAGTTTGGGCAGGCATCTATTTTTTCTGTTTTGTTCAGAATTTCAGATTATTTTCTTTTGATGGTAAGGGATCACACTAGAGTCGGGGTCCCTCAAGTCCTTCACACACTCTCAATTTACTATTGAGAAGCCTGAGTCGAGCCTTGTCTTTGGAGCATAGGTTGAGACGGTGTGTTCCAGGAATAGATGCTGTGAATGTATTTAGGGTAAATATATCAAGTAGTCTCATAGGCAAGACAAAGCATTTCACCAAGTGTTGTGTCTGACCAGAGTCCGTGCAGAGCGTTCATGGTCGAACTGACATTATCTGTGTTCCTAAAGTCCTAGTTAAACTTGGCTTCTAATTTTTAACATTCTAATTTCAGGTCTATGGTACTCTGGGTGCAAAATGTTGCAGTAATCTAGTTGTGATTTGGGCATTCAGAAGGCCTTGATTCTGCTAGGGGGTATATGACGGATGGATTGCGGTGCCAGACATAACTAAATACTACTGGCCTACTCAACTAAGTAAAGGACAGCGACCCTTGACAGGAGAGAATTGGTAATTCCAATAATTATAGGCCACAATGTGCACTATAATAAACAAATAGTCCAGCCGGACTATAAAATTTATTGAATAATGGAATAATTTAGATTCAACAACCAACAATAAAGCAAAGGGACACAGTCCTGCATCCACAGTGCTGCACACACAATACACATAACATGTAACTAAGGTTTTTCAGGCATTTACAGAAACAAGAGCAAAAGACATTAAAGTATAATCGCTTCACATATGCGGAAAACACATGAATTTTAGCACATCATAGTGAACTTAGTGTTTAAACACATATTTAGTCGACGGCGTTTCGATCCAATCCTCAATAATGGATAATCATCAGGACATTTGATAGGTTGCCTGAATTAAAAGGCCTGTAATAACAGGAAGGAAGGGGAGGGAACATATAACAATAATTAGCCAACTGATATACTCAACTGTAAGTTCCAAGGCATCCACATACCATGCTTACGAGTGTCATAGGCCAGACATGTGCAAGGTGTCAGGCAATCTGTGCCGAGCATCCACGACGCATAAGTGACTAAGCCATGCCTTGATCATAATAGTGAAGTGAAAAAAACGTGTGTGCTGTACAAGTGCCTGGTGCATCCTGAGATGGTCAATCTGAGTGTGAAGACCAATAAGTCGCCAAGGTCGTGGTGACTGTGCTGTGTCCCCATGCGGTTTGGTGTCTGAAGGGGGACCGAGAGGGGTGGGGTAGGGGGTTACAACAAGCCCAGGGGTGGGCGTGTAATATCTATGGGACGTGGAGCCACAATAGTCAACGTTACTTGCGTGGCTGATCAGAAGTTGGGGATAAGAGGCTTACCTTACGGTTAAGGTAGGTGCGTAATAATTGGTAATTAGGCACCGACATCAGTCGGGACACAGTGAGATTGGAGTGACCTATGGAGAGCAGTTATAGATCATTGGGGGAATCCTAGGAGACCCGCATAGTCGGAATATTGAAGTAACTTAGAGAAGGGCTTACCTAGGTAGGTGGTTAACCCTACTCAACGTCATGTAGTTAGCAACTGGGGTCTTTGCAGATAGACAGGAGTCGGCGTATAGTGTAGATGGGGTGGCAATGGGACCACAGGTCACTAGGCAGTCCTGTGTCGGAGGAAGAAAGAGTGGGTATTGCAGACACATACTCAAACTGTATTTAAAATAGGGAGAGAGGTCACCAAGTTACTGGGGTGGAATGACAGGCTGACTAACATGACCCCTCTATGGGACAGTGATCAGTTGCATGAGGTTGGAGGACTGCAGGGGTACTCTGGATGGGACTCATAGGCATAGAACACCTGGGTGATGTATAGCGAGACCAAGCTTATATATCCTTTGAAACTTTGAGTAAAGAATTTAAACTGAGAGATACAAACATTTACAATTGGGGCACGCCCTGCAGCTGCACGTAGTGGAGGGAGAGTAGCTCCCGGAGGCCTCCCCTCTGGAAGCTTGTATCCTCTTGGAATGTATCCCAGGTAGGGTGATCTCAGTCATATATTGTAAGCTGGTCAACAACTTCCCCTGACCTGTTGGTAAAGTTGAGGAATGCTTGAAGGGGAGACATCAGGGATTTGGATGATTAGACAGAAGGACCAAAGCAGCAAACCAGGTCATGCACAACGATTCATATAATTCCTAATACATGGTGGTGCAAACTCTTCCAACATCCGCTGCCTTGGGATGCGTAAACAGAAGAAATATAGAAACAAAGCAGAAGGTGCACTCTCAAAATTGTATAAATTCTTCTTTATTCCAAAATTCTTTTTGACATCATAGGCACAGCCAACGCGTTTCGTTCCTTTCTTGGTTTTTGGAACTTCGTCAGGGCTGTAATATTTACAACATATATAACATGAATATACATAAAACAAAACAAACAAAACAAAAAAGTACACATACCAAAAAAAAAATTTTTAACATATTAATACAATAACAATACACATTCGAAAACCCAGGACAGCACAATTTGACAAGATACACATAGTTTAAAAACCATTAGAATCAAATGATGCTGTCTGCAGTCCCAACAGAGCACCTAACTGCCATAATCCTAGAAAAGAATCATGTGGACTAGAGAACATCTCGAATAATATCATAATCCAATGGTAACACGCATATTGTCGATACATAGAAAAATTCCTTAATAAAACACACACTTTAGCGACCCCTGTAATACCCTCTGCCAATGCTTCACCCACAGAAAATACAGTTTTTACATCATCTTCGTTACCTTAAGATAGTGTGCCAATGTTTCACCCACAGAAAATACAGTTTTTTACATTATCATCATTACCTTAAGAAAGTGTGAAACACCGGTATACAGCAGAGTCATTATTCTAAAATTTCAGTCCTATGAATCTAAAAAAACCCTCTGTTTCTACTGAAGGGCTGAAGCAACATGACATGATTTTCTGGTCCTTAAACTTGGCCATTTATCATAATATATAGACCATTCCTCCTATGTCCCCCATTGTCAAAACATGATTAAAATATACCACATTGAAGAATTCTAAAGTCAAATAAACCCAATTAGCAAATTCAAGAAAACCCCATATGTAAGTAGGGTGACGCAAAGTAAATATAAGAAAACTATCACTGGCCTACGCCTGGTTCAATAATACCTGAAGAATAAAATATGCTTACCAGAAATTTTGATAAGTTCAAAACTTCAGAAAAGGGTGGATGCCGAGTGTCGAGTGGATCCGAATATTAATCTGTACGGGTCAGACGTACGCTCTGCGAAGCAAAGATATATAATAATTCGGCCATGCACGAATGCGTACATAGACAGTCCCTAAAGCTAAGTCAGCAAGAGCGGAGAATTATACCCCCTAAGGGCCCCAAATGGCGAGATATATTCATTCTAATCCAGTATTCTGAATGGGCATCCACCCCTGGGCCATCATAGAAAGGAATTTGGAAAACCTTGTCTTAGAACCCTAGTCCCAAACAGAAACTAAGTAGTTCCCCCAGAATAATAACATTCCCATTGATATTAGTATACCTCAAGAGTGAGAGATGGCGTGAATCTGCCTGTGAATCCTGAAGAAAACTTGTATCTCACATCGTGAGGTTAAGAAACCTGTAAGGGTCAAAAATAAAACGAATGGACATTTGTTTAAAAAACGTTCACAATCGAACACATGGAGGTCGCCAGAAATCAGATCTCTGATAAAAATGTCAGACTGTTACTTAGAGTTGGAGCGAAACTAGTTCACTCAGCCTGCACCATCAATAATACTGGGCTCAATACCCACAACATACACGTTTGCCATAGTGTATACAAAAAACGTTCAGGTTCGGACACATGGAGGTCGCCAGGAATCAGATCTCTGATATAGATGTCAAGCTGTTACTTATGGTTGGAGCGAAACTAGTTCACCCAGCTTGCACCATCAATAGTACTAGGCTCAGTACCCGCAACGTACAAGTTTGCCATAGTGTTAGCACTCCCAGTTCCAATGGAGCATAGAAAGACGGGCCCATGCTATTATATGGATCAAACATGTTATATAAGAAAAAGTAAGGGTTTAGTTAAGCTAAGGTAAATAAATGAAAAAACATAAGTAGTGCCCATACCAGTTTTAAAATTTGGGCCAGCCTTTTAACTGTGTGTCGAACCTCAGGGTTCCTCAGAAGGTAATCCCTGCCCAAATACCTCAGCGTAGTACCGGATATATACCAAACAAATTGCCGAACCTGGAATGAAAGTTTCAAAAAGAAACCCAAGTATCAAAAGACAGGTTCAAATATCCATAGGCGAACCAGCACTAAGAACCCATCTCCTGCCCCTGTCTATAGTTCATACCTGTGATAGGGTGTCGGTCATCCAGATCTCGGCATACGCGGCGTTCTGCAAAGAGCCCATACGTGCCATTGTTTTTATAACAGGATGCACTGATTAGGCACACCGGTGTGCTCGATAGGTTGCACCCTGAGCACGTGACACGGTCCAGATTGGACTCAGCCGACAGATGAGCGCCATCTTTGAGTGTTCTTTTAAACTAAGAGTCATGTTTAAACATAATGAAACAATCATTTAGAAAACGGAAAAAACGAGGATGAAGTTAAAAAGGGGCGAAGAAAGGAAAGTGGATAACGCACCTAATAGACCATATTAGGTGCGTTATCCACTTTCCTTTCTTGAGAACACTCAAAGATGGCGCTCATCTGTCGGCTGAGTCCAATCTGGACCGTGTCACGTGCTCAGGGTGCAACCTATCGAGCACACCGGTGTGCCTAATCAGTGCATCCCGTTATAAAAACAATGGCACGTATGGGCACGTGACACGGTCCAGATTGGACTCAGCCGACAGATGAGCGCCATCTTTGAGTGTTCTCAAGAAAGGAAAGTGGATTTTTTAAATGATTGTTTCATTATGTTTAAACATGACTCTTAGTTTAAAAGAACACTCAAAGATGGCGCTCATCTGTCGGCTGAGTCCAATCTGGACCGTGTCACGTGCTCAGGGTGCAACCTATCGAGCACACCGGTGTGCCTAATCAGTGCATCCCGTTATAAAAACAATGGCACGTATGGGCTCTTTGCAGAACGCCGCGTATGCCGAGATCTGGATGACCGACACCCTATCACAGGTATGAACTATAGACAGGGGCAGGAGATGGGTTCTTAGTGCTGGTTCGCCTATGGATATTTGAACCTGTCTTTTGATACTTGGGTTTCTTTTTGAAACTTTCATTCCAGGTTCGGCAATTTGTTTGGTATATATCCGGTACTACGCTGAGGTATTTGGGCAGGGATTACCTTCTGAGGAACCCTGAGGTTCGACACACAGTTAAAAGGCTGGCCCAAATTTTAAAACTGGTATGGGCACTACTTATGTTTTTTCATTTATTTACCTTAGCTTAACTAAACCCTTACTTTTTCTTATATAACATGTTTGATCCATATAATAGCATGGGCCCGTCTTTCTATGCTCCATTGGAACTGGGAGTGCTAACACTATGGCAAACTTGTACGTTGCGGGTACTGAGCCTAGTACTATTGATGGTGCAAGCTGGGTGAACTAGTTTCGCTCCAACCATAAGTAACAGCTTGACATCTATATCAGAGATCTGATTCCTGGCGACCTCCATGTGTCCGAACCTGAACGTTTTTTGTATACACTATGGCAAACGTGTATGTTGTGGGTATTGAGCCCAGTATTATTGATGGTGCAGGCTGAGTGAACTAGTTTCGCTCCAACTCTAAGTAACAGTCTGACATTTTTATCAGAGATCTGATTTCTGGCGACCTCCATGTGTTCGATTGTGAACGTTTTTTAAACAAATGTCCATTCGTTTTATTTTTGACCCTTACAGGTTTCTTAACCTCACGATGTGAGATACAAGTTTTCTTCAGGATTCACAGGCAGATTCACGCCATCTCTCACTCTTGAGGTATACTAATATCAATGCGAATGTTATTATTCTGGGGGAACTACTTAGTTTCTGTTTGGGACTAGGGTTCCAAGACAAGGTTTTCCAAATTCCTTTCTATGATGGCCCAGGGGTGGATGCCCATTCAGAATACTGGATTAGAATGAATATATCTCGCCATTTGGGGCCCTTAGGGGGTATAATTCTCCGCTCTTGCTGACTTAGCTTTAGGGACTGTCTATGTACGCATTCGTGCATGGCCGAATTATTATATATCTTTGCTTCGCAGAGCGTACGTCTGACCCGTACATATTAATATTCGGATCCACTCGACACTCGGCATCCACCCTTTTCTGAAGTTTTGAACTTATCAAAATTTCTGGTAAGCATATTTTATTCTTCAGGTATTATTGAACCAGGCGTAGGCCAGTGATAGTTTTCTTATATTTACTTTGCGTCACCCTACTTACATATGGGGTTTTCTTGAATTTGCTAATTGGGTTTATTTGACTTTAGAATTCTTCAATGTGGTATATTTTAATCATGTTTTGACAATGGGGGACATAGGAGGAATGGTCTATATATTATGATAAATGGCCAAGTTTAAGGACCAGAAAATCATGTCATGTTGCTTCAGCCCTTCAGTAGAAACAGAGGGGTTTTTTAGATTCATAGGACTGAAATTTTAGAATAATGACTCTGCTGTATACCGGTGTTTCACACTTTCTTAAGGTAATGATGATAATGTAAAAAACTGTATTTTCTGTGGGTGAAACATTGGCACACTATCTTAAGGTAACGAAGATGATGTAAAAAACTGTATTTTCTGTGGGTGAAGCATTGGCAGAGGGTATTACAGGGGTCGCTAAAGTGTGTGTTTTATTAAGGAATTTTTCTATGTATCGACAATATGCGTGTTACCATTGGATTATGATATTATTCGAGATGTTCTCTAGTCCACATGATTCTTTTCTAGGATTATGGCAGTTAGGTGCTCTGTTGGGACTGCAGACATCATCATTTGATCCTAATGGTTTTTAAACTATGTGTATCTTGTCAAATTGTGCTGTCCTGGGTTTTCGAATGTGTATTGTTATTGTATTAATATGTTAAAAAAAATTTTTTGGGTATGTGTACTTTTTTGTTTGGTTTGTTTTGTTTTATGTATATTCATGTTATATATGTTGTAATTATTACAGCCCTGACGAAGTTCCAAAAACCAAGAAAGGAACGAAACGCGTTGGCTGTGCCTATGATGTCAAAAAGAATTTTGGAATAAAGAGGGATTTGGATGATGAAGGATGGAAGAGGGGGAGGCTATTCAGAGCCTGCGCAAGATTGCCATTTGGTCCCGGTTCCGCCTAGTCCAATTTAAGAGTCCTACGTCAGTACTATTATTCACAAACTCATTTGTCCAAAATGGTAAAGGCGACTACAGCGGCCTGTCTGAGGGGATGTGGACAGAAAGGCACATTTTCATAACCTATGGGCCTGCTTAAGGAAATAGGACTACTGGAGGACTGTTACTGAGGTGATGTCCCGGGTCTTGTTGACTGAGGTTCCATTGAAGGCTGACTGGTTCCAGTTGGCAGTGACTGTGGAGGAATCCTGGTCTACATAGCAGAGAATTTGGTTAATGCTGGCAGCCGGCATGGTCAAGAGGAATATAGCTAAGGCGTGGGGGATGGGCAGGAGCTCCAGAACTGGAAGAATGGAAAACTGGTTTAGACTGGTGCCAGAAAACAGGAAAGATCATTTATCAAAATAGAGGTTGTACAAAAAAGTGGGAGACGGTATGGGGTGCCTGGCATGAATATAGCAGTACCAAAGGGGATGATGGACGGAGCGCTTGATCAAATCAAACAGTCACCTCCAGTCAACTGATCTGGGTTTAATCCATCATCATTCTTTAACTCACTCGACCACCCCAGGTCAAACATGGCCATATGCAAATCAGTCTGACCCTGTGCCTCATGGCAGGAATATAGGGACTTCTGAAGATTGGGCAGGGGGTCTGCTGACTGAAGATTTCAAGGGGAAGTGGTTACCTGATGTGTGCGCGGAGTTGGGCTGGGAAAGCGCCACTGTTGATGGTGGGTTTTCAGTCTCAGACAACAAGAATGGTGTGCTTTGTAACTACCAGGTATGTACCAGGATCACAGAAATGTATCAATGACTTGTACTATGTGAGGAGCATGGAGCTAATAAAAAGTTTCAAAAGAAAGTCTCGATTCATTATTTGTGGACCAGTCTGAAGTAGAAGTTTTCTTTGCAAACTATTAGTATTACATTGTCACTCAAGTGAGGCAGAGGACAACTCAAGTTCTTGATATACCAAATATGTAAATTATTTATGTGAGTATGCCGTACAACAACATACAAATTAACCTGTATGGCAGACCTACTCTACATCTGGCTAAGCCTACCAAATTAATTAAAATACTTTGGACAGTCTCCAGGACTCACAAGTTGAGCAGCTGGAGGGGAAAATTTCCTGCTAAAGCTCATTAAGTGATCTCCTCTGGATTAACGTTAAAGAGATCCGACTCCCATCTAAGCCATTATTAGTTCACTAAGCCCTTGTCTGGGGAGTAAGATGTGCTCCTGTCGCTCAAAACTTTTTGGCAAACTTCAAATGTATAGCACCCACTACTGTAAAGAGATCTCCAGAAACAAAAACTTAAAACTCACAATTTGCCAGATCTACTGAAAGGAGCAATATGTTTCCAGAAGGGGTGAGCGGGGAAACTATAAAAGATGGGGAAAATACATGGCACCAGAAGATATTGGTATTAGTGCGATAGTAGTTTTGAATTAGCCATACTGTGGCTACCACAGCAAATAAATCATGTGCCTCTGGACTTTTTCAATGGACGGTGAAGGAACAACAGTAATTAAATGGGTAAATTGTGTCCAATCTACTATAATGTACATGTTACATTGTATTTTATTAGGGCATGAATGAAGGAAATGCTATGAATATGTCACCAGTTGTTAGACTTCCATCTGCTGCCATTTAAGATATTCCGCTTTATGCGGATTGAGTGGTCCCATCAGTATTGCCAACTATATTTGCTCACAAAACTTTGAGGCTCTGCCTGATTTCCAAAGGCCGTTTTAAAAGTTCTTATTCCATATAGTTTTACTTGTCTCTGCAAATCACACGTTCTCGTGGAGAAGTTTGAACAGAGGCACAGCTTTAATTCGTGCAGGAGCACAAGGCTGCAGAGTTGGCAGGGTATTGCACTACAATTATGACTATATTTTCCTACCCAATGGATGGTTGGAAAGGTTGAGGGACTTCCCTTGCATGCATTAGGGTCCATGACGCTTTTGCTATACCACTGAATGTGAATTTTGTGGGACTTACACATGCTAAGCAGGGCTTCAGAAGTCTGTGCTTTACTACATAAGTGGTACTCCAACTGTAATAGGCATCATCTTAATAATGAGGAGTTAAGGAATTATTTAATTCACACGATTCATGCCACAGAGCTTCAGTTTCATACTAAAATATTAGAACATACCGTATCAAGTTTCACCGCATAAAACAACAGAGAACCTGCTGGAATCTAAAAGGGTGACATGACGGTTTCAAAAAGATTGATACATCCAGCCCATCACCCCACCGGGCTAGCACATCAACTATATATACACAATTCTTCTCTCTACTAAGCCAGTGAGTCTTAACTGGTGGTCCCCAGACCGCACGAGGTCTGGGACTCCTATTCAAGGGGTCTGCGGATGTTTGGAAAATTAAATAATAGCAGATTAATTAAGTACAAATACATAAAGCAGCACAACTAAAAGTTGCAAATGATAAAACACTCTGTAAATATGAAGGAATTTGAATTCTAATCTTGATTTCGGCAAAAGGAATCTGGTATGGATGACTAGTGACCTCAAATGAAGCACTGGTGCACACCCACGAAAAGAGCATGCATTGGGTTAAAAAACGACCAAAAGATATGCTAGTGAACAATTTATTGCTTCAACTTTTAGAAACAAAATGACGTTTTAAGCACTCCAATCTTCTGATTAAAATGTAAAAACTTTGCATATGGTCTGGTTTGTGAATTGAATGAAATATTTCACAATTGCTGTACTTGTCTCGGTAAGTTTGTGTACAGTTCAAATCATAGAAATTGCTTAAGTGGAGGTCCCCGTTTTGCTGCAGTGATTCACTGGGGATCCACAGAAGACAAAAGGTTAAGAACCGCTATGCTAGGCAATTATTAATAGCCTAAGAGCCAATTAAGAAAGCAAGCCCAACTAATTCTCTTCAACTGATTACGGTCGCACGTCATTAGATTAATCTCGGGCTAATGATCTTGTTAGCGCCGAGACGTCAGAGAACGGAGTCTTGTCACAGTGACGACGTGCAGGGCTTGCCCACATCCTCTCCTTCTCAGAGAAGCGCAGGGCAGTCATTACATACCATACTCACCGCGGCAGCACTTTCTTCCTCAAATGCAATAATTAAGAACTACAAACAAAAGTGACAAAACGACGAAAAAAACAGTTCAAGATGGAAACTTGTTTACCTTTAACTCCGATTCACAACTTATCACATACGGTTATTTTTCAGCGGCGAACTGAAACTCTCGAAGTGTAAAACCATTCAGTTGTCGTTCAGGGTTGTTAGAATAGCAAGGTGTAAGTGCCCTGATGCTATTTAAGATACTAACACCATGGATGTCGGAGAGAGTAAGGAGGGATCGCCTCATTGCAGAACTGGCAGCTTGGTGGCCTTATAAGCATATTCAAATATTTAATTTACAAAAGAGGCTTCAGGGCTACCGGCTTCTGGAAAAAGCCCTTCCATTCGAGTGTTATGGACAAGCCACTCCCAATGAAAGGTAGAGATTCAGCGGCAAGTGTAAGGGGCAAGCGGGCTGATCGCATTTGTGGGAACGGATCGATGAATGGCAAGCAGAAGCTACTGCAGTTTAATATTTTGTATACAATATATACTGCGCCAGTCCCCTATGGCAATACCAAGTGGAAAGCAATGCGGATTATCACGCATAGAATAGATCCTTCTGCACCCGAACAACGCCTGCCAAGAACTACAGTAGCCATAACAGTAGAAATTCAGCAAATAAATGCGGGAATATCACGTATGTTTTTAGCAAAGGAGCCTCAAGGTGTAAAGGAAAGTGGGAGGTGTCAATCATAAGTAAAAGTGTGGACATGGCAATCAGCTGAAGAGAACAAGATGAGAAAAGAGGTCAATCGAAGCAAGGCACGTTGGTGTACCCTTCAGAACTAGAACTAGGGGTGGGCGATGAACTTCGCTCCGCCAGCGGAGTTTGCAGAGTTTTGCCAGTTCCGAAAAACTCCACCGCGCGGACTGGAGTTTTCCTCCAATGCGACTCACCAATATTAAGTTGGCGCGAGCGAGGAAAACCATATGCTAGACCGCCCCCTGGCAAGATTTCTCAATGCGGGCAGTTGCGGCAGGTCGCTACTGCTCGCATTGGGGAACCTGCCGCTCGAGTTGAGGAACCTGCCGAGACCATCTGCTCCAGCGGCAGAAAGTAGTGCCCTCTCACACTGCACATGGTGCAGTTCACAATGATTTTACAGCACGGGACAAACTCCCGGCGCAAAAAATTAGCACGAGCAGCACAAACCTGCCACACACAGCTGGTTGTGGAAGTACGCGGAGGGCGGCAAAACATTTTCGGCACATCGTGGAGTTCTGCCAACTCCGCCCAGGACAAACTAGAACCACCAAAGACTGATTTGTTAATAACTGCCTGGATAAGAAACACACACTTTCTATATACGTAAAAAAATCTAAATTCAAACTCCCTCTGAACATTTGAGGAATTCCAGATAAGACTCAAGCAATAATGATAAAATCAAAACAAACACTGGTAAAGGCCTGTCGCACATACCTCTGGCCCATTATCACCGCCTGCCCCAGGACCTAGTCTTACTCCTTATTGACTTCAAAAAGGTGTTTAACACGATGGCTGGGGCTACTTCCAACTGGTGTTGACGAGGGCGGGCTTTGGTCCGTGCTTCCGGAGGATGGTTCAGTTTCTTTACTCTAACCCCACGGCATGGGTTCTTGGCGTCCTCTCTTCTCACTTTTCTATGGAGCAGAGGAGAAGGAAGAACTGCCCTCTGTCCCCCCTTCTCTTTTCCCTAGCTATGGAGCCACTGACTTAACTTGTCCGTACAAATCCCCAATATAGAGTATGGAACTGGGATATTGGCCAGGAGGATCACATTGCTTTTTATGCAAAAATTTGCTCTTGTACGTTGCTAATCTGGCTGAAAGTGGCCCTCAATGTCTCCAATTACTTAAGAACTTTGAAAGACCTACGGGTCTGAAGATGAACCCCTCCAAATCTGTGCGGAGGGATTGCTTTGACTGGCAGACAACTATCCCTCTCCGCTGACTTAGTTTTAAATACCTGGGCATTTTGGTCGCTCTGCACCTGGAACTCATGTGGGCTCTTAACCTTCAACCTCTACACCTGAGGGAAAAGGCAGACCTAGCCAGGTGGCAAACTCTTCTTCCGCATGTTATGGGGTGCACTGCACTATACAAAATGATGATCCTACTGCAATTTCTATATATTTTCCAAAATGTACCGCTTCAGCTGACACAGAGGTTTTGCGAGTTGGACGGGATCACAAAGACATTCTTATGGCAGGGCTCATGACCCCTTTTGGCCTTCTCACATTATCAACAGGGCACTTCTGATGGCAGTCTGGGTATGTCCAATCGCTATCTTTACTACTTGTCCTTCTACCGTATGGTCATCCACGTCTGGTTCAACGGGGGGATGGTCTGATCCTGCCTACCGCCTGGAACTCTTTTCACTAGGGTTTCCCAATCTGCAGCCAATCCTATATGGATCCCCAGTTCTGAACTCTATGCCGTTGGTAACCAGGGTGGTATTTCTTGCATGCAGAGCAGTACTCCGGCATGTACAATGGGAGTCCAGACTTACTCAACAAACTCCTTTTTGGCATGGTGCTTGGTTGGGAGAGGTAGTGATGCTCCATGGATTTCAGGGATGGGATCTCATAGGAATTTCGCGATTGGGCAATGTGTGGTCGGGAACTTGCATGCGTTCTTTCCAAGACTTGCAGCAGACATTTCCCCTAGCACATATCTAATTTTATCAATATTTTCAACTCCAACATGCCCAGGTCCGGGAGGTAGGCCCCCCCTTCTGGAGTTAAACCCCTTGGAGGCCAAACTTCTAATGGGTAGATTGGTCCATGGAGGCATCTCTCAGATTTATCATACCCTCGTTATCAACTCCCCTGATTCCCTGGACCATCTTATAGCCTGCTGGGACAGCTGGGTGGACCGTTTGGAGGAAGAGGATTGTCGGGATGCCCAGATGGCCCCTCACGAGCGTACAATATCCTCGAGGCTAAGGTTGGTGCAGACCTACTATATATATTCTACATATCGTTCTCCCATTCTATGACGTGCGAGCATGTGCCATGACTCCACCTGTCCACTTTGCAGAGTTGGGCCGGGTGATTTTTATCACATGTTGTGGGCTTGTACAGTAATACACTGGTATTGAACTGCGATGAACCAGGAAGTCTCTGATGTTCTGGAGTAGGAGGTTCCTCTCTCACCTCTAATCATTCTTCTCAGGGTTTTTTAGGGTACTGGTGGCACAAGGGCCGAGAGGGCATTTCTGGGCACAGCCCTCCTGACTGTGAAACGAGACATAGCTTCAAAATGGTTATTGCCTACTCCCCGGACTCAAGCACAATGGAGGTAGGGAGTAAATTGGTGCGCGCAACAGGGGAGTGTGGTCTTTGAGGCACGGGGCTGCCCCCAAAAGCATGGGCAGGAGTGGAGGAAGTGGTTGGGTCCAATGTGTTAGGGTTATTCTGAAGCAACATACCTTAATTGTGCTTACAATCTGTATTGTACGGTTTCTCTACTGCTGCTCTGGCTGGTCACGATATGTTATCCTGTATCATACTCCTCTTGTGCCGTGGATGTATATGTGACAAGTTTGTAGGTTAAAACTAAATAAAATATGTTTATCAACAACAACAAAAAAGCTTAATGTGGATAAAACAGAGAACGTCATGTAGAGTAAAATGGAAGGACTCCTTTAGGCCCATTGAAAAGGGGAACCCAGACAACACACCCAAAGAAAGTGACAAAAAGTCTGAGAGTCATTATCGACAATGAGCTAGTCTTAAGACCTCAGTTAGGATCAATAATTGCATCTTGCTTTTTAAATCTTCGAAGGATTAAACAAAATAGCTAGATTCCTCATCTTCGAAGCTCTGACCCAAGTTATTTTGGCCCTGGTCATCTCCTTACTGGTTTATGCCAATTCGCTTTATATTGATATACCAACATTTTTACTCACCAGACTCAAGACTGTTCAGAACCAAGAAGCACTCCTTATTTAAAAACAGCCTAGAAATTGCCATTTCACCCCATTTCAGAGACCTTCTTTGGCTCAGTTTGGAGCAAAGTATCATCTTCAAAATAGGTTGTATCACCTTTAAGGCACTTTCTGATGAAGGTCCCTTATTCATAAAATCTAGATACAAGAAATACATCCAGAACTGGATGGAGGACATGGATTGGTGTATGTTTGGATTGGTTTAGTTTTCCAATGTATTTTAGCGATTGAGTATAACATCAGAAGTAAGACGATTTAGTTAAAGAGAAACGGGTGCATGAAGGACGGGGATGTCCGAAAAAAATTGGGAGGGAGTAGGTAGCTCCTGGCATCGATACAGCGTTATGTGCATACATTTATGATCAGTGAACCAGAGAATGCATATGAGATTGGACGGCGGGTGGGGACAGGAATGGGGTGGGGACAAGTGGGCTCGAGAGGGGGCAAAGGAATAAATACTGGTAATGTGGTTGACTTATATTATGACAATGTTGGTGACAATAGAGGCGTTCTAGATTTTTTTCTTATTGCAAACTTAAAAATATTTCCAGAAAAGAAAAAAAAAACATCCTAACCGGAGTCTTTGTTCTTCCTCCCTTAATCTCCTGTCCATTCTTAAATTTAACAAGAAAAGAATGGGTGTCAACAGATTTTCTGTGCAGGCTCCTATGATCTAGAATTATCATGCTCTCACTATACGTCAGTCTTCTGATTCGAAATTTAGACAGGCATTGAAGACCTGGCTATTTTGGCAAGCAGGTCAGCAGCCAGTGTAACTCCTCCATGCAGTGTTCTGATCGTGTTAACTATTTCGTACCTTAGCACCAAGAAGCCTTATGATGTACATGTGCTCTACAAATTACTTTCAACATGACATTTATCAGAGTTAGCAATATATATCGCCTTTGTATTGCATTTGTTTGTGGGGGTCACAATGTAAAGCCCCTGCGTACAGTGTGTGGCAAGCCAGTTTACAGTATAGAATTCCTTCCTATTGAATTTGTTATAGTTCATAAAGTAATGCCACTTTGTATGGTTTTTAGCAAGTAGCTTCATAAAGGAATATTGAATGTAACATACGCTTTTCACAATAAATAATGTAGGCCCACTACCTTTGTCATAACTTATCACAATAAACAGATTAAACATATGGCATCCAACATATTTGTTCTCAATAAACAAATCAGGCCTCAGGCCTTGATCATTGGCTTGTTACTAAAATCAACCCAGCCCTACTGTATCTGTGCAATAAACGTACTCTTTTTTTCCAGCAGAAGCACACAATGTCTGAACAGTCAAATTCAGCAGAAAGGAAGAAAAACATATCAGAGGCAATTTCCTCCCTCAATGGTGCACCCTAAGGTTATTTTTCTGCTGATCACATAAAATTGTGCAACTGCTATGCTGTCAAGCCAGATTTAACAAGCATTCATAAAGCCAATAGGACTCGCCTTTGGGACATATTAGCTTTCCAATGCATTTTAGAGATTGAGTAGAACATCAGCAGCAAGCAAGCACACTTAGTTAAAGAATGCGCAATTCTTAAGGAAATAAGCTATATTACAGGGCCTCACAGTTGTTGGTTATTAAAGAATGGGTTTACACTGACAGGGAGGAACCAGCCCATTGGATTGATAGCGAGGCCATGCCCAATGGGAACCACGAGGCCCTGCTTAATGCCCGGGGTGGTGGGGGAGGGGGTATGCAAGCTTTGACGGCCCACACAGCGACAGCCATACAATGCTGGTCTGCAGCCCATAAATACCTAGGCTGGCAACGCCGCCTGACGGCGATGACGCCATTATGGGTGGGTGACCTCCTGTGGGAGGTGGCTGGACTGGAGGGGTTTGCGGGATGGAAAGCCTTGGGTATCGATCATCTGGGCGACATATGGAGAGGTACAGCATCACTCTCATTTGAGGACTTACAAACCGAATTTCGGCTCAAGCCTGCTCAGGCATTTCCCCATATGCGGCTTACATATACACTTCATAGACACATCAAGGCAGGAGAGACTATCCCGGACTATTCACCCCTGGAGGATCGCTTATTGGCAGACCCCATTACGGACAAGGCGACCTCGACGATATATAAAAAATTAATTCACAATGCGCCAGACTCCCTGATACTCCTACAGACGTGGAAGTCCGATGTGGGTACTCGAGGACGAGGAGTGGACCGATGCGTTACAGGGGCCAAGAGAAATAGCAATCATTACTAGATTTAGGCTGATACAACTCAGAATCCTACATCGCTCGTAATACCCTCGTACACTATTGCACAAATGGAGCAAGGTACAATCAGCGAACTGCGTAAGGAGGTTCCAGACAGAGGGGTCATTCTTCCATATACTTTGGGACAGCCCAGTGATCGCCAGTTATTGGCAAGGAGTGGTGGCAATAATGTCCAGGGAAATGGGAGTAAAGGTACCGGTGGAGGCCATGGGTCTCCTACTGATGATTACGGGTGAGGAAGACTGGCCTAGGCACATGAGAATTTGGCTCGCCCAATGTCAAAAGAATTGGGCGTGGCCGCTGTTAAAGTGAAACCGTGATATGAGGCGCTTTTACCAAAAATGCATTTATTTGAAAAGCAAATGCTTTTTTGTTAAAAGCACCCCAAACAGCGCCTTCATTTTAATGGCAGCTATGCACCTTTCTGTAGACGTGGCTAGTCTAAAGAAAGGGGTGTGGCCACCATTAAAGTGAAAGCGCAGCATTGGGCGCTTGCAAACAACAAAAATAACAAGTGAATAAAGAGCATTAAAAAAAACACATGCGACCGCATTCAGCGCTGCAAATAAACCATAGGAGCGGCCGCTTCTATGGCATGATGTGCCACGCAGTAAAAAATATGTACACGTTAGGACAGAGTGTGTCCTGCAACAAAACAAATTAAATGAAATAGTGCTCGGAAGCTGTAATTAAAGCCTACTGTGTAACACATGCAAGAGGGCCATTTCATATTGGAGGTTACAAGATGAGACAAGGCATTACTAAGGAGGGACTAATAAGCCTATTGATCAATGAAGAGACAGAGCCTTCAAAGGACAATGACACAAGCCAATGAAAAATATGGGTGGAGCTTCAAGTCCCCACCTGAATACAGCATGCCCCTTGCGAAGCAGCGCATGCGCTGCCAAGGCTTGACCTAAAAAGGGGTTGATCAAGAGCCCCTCCATCGTCCTTATGATTGTCACATTGATTTGATTCCAGGGGGAAAGATGTCCCATTGACAGATATATCCACTATCACAAGATGAGTATTTTTAAAGAATCTTAACAGAAAGCCTATAGAAAGTTTGCTTAGTCATGCCACTTCACCAGTTGAGCACATTTTTTCCATTCCCAAACCCAGGGCCGAGTTACAGCATTGCATTGACTGCAGAGAACTAAAGGCCATCGCAATTAGAAATAGATCCTCCTTATCACTGAACTCAGTACTATTACATCTGATAAAGTCAGTAAGGATCTTTTCTAAGATAGATCTTTTTGGAGCCTATAATTTATAAGGATGTGACCAGGAGATGAATGGAATTGCATTCAACACAAGCTACAGACACAGAGTATTTAGTGATGGCCTTTGGGCTGTGCAATGCGCCTGCAGCTTTCCAGCATTTTGTCAATAAAATGTTCCAAGATATACTAGACACCTACAACATTATATATTTTGATGAGATCTTCATTTTTTCAGAGAATCTGGAAGAACATTGTATACATGTCAAGGACGGGCTAAGAAGACTGAGAGAACATTTGCTCTTTACAAATCTAAAACATTTGCAGTTTGAAGTGCCAGAAGTAGCATTTCTGGAATTACACATTTCTCAAGAAGAAATAAATACCAATGATCTGGAGAAAGTTAAGGTGCTATATGACTGGGCTTCTTATGACTGTTCGAAGTGTAGACCAGAGGTTCTTAGGGTTCTCCAATTTCTATAGGTATTTTATAACAACCTTTCAGAGATTGTAATTCCCATTTCGAAAGCTCACCTAAAAAATGATCCTTTTCACTGGCGCAGGGAACAAGAGATTGCCTTTGAGATCCTTAAAGAAGTATTTACAAGTGTACCCATCTCAAGACATCCTGAATGTAATTTACCCTTCATCATAGAAACAGACACTTCTCCGCTGCTATAAAGGCTATTTCGTCACCTGGACCGACCACTATAAAGGCTATTCTGTCACCTGGACCGACCACAAGAACCCATCCATTTTAGCCACTCGGAACAATTTTCCTGAAACAGAACAAACATTTATACAACCCCTGAAAACAAAAGAACTGAATGAACTATTATGGGACAATAAAAGAGTATCTGTCCCAGACCAAGATCTCCAACAGCAGAATTTGAAGACGATATGATCTACTGTGGTAGTACATACACTCTAAAATCCCAGGTCATCGGCCTTCCTACGTGTATGACGGAGCTGCATCACCATGCTGAAGACGCAGAGAACCACTTCAGGCGAAATAACGTGCGTGTAGTTGGAGCTCCAGAGGGCAGTGAAACGCAACAGATGGCTGATTATCTTGAAGCCTGGATCACATACTGGATGCCCACTAACCAACTGTTCCCCTGGTTCGCCATAGAGAAGGTGCACAGGGTGCGGACTCCCAAGCCACCCTGTTTCGCCTAGGCCGCTGATCGCCTATATTCTTAACTTCAGAGATAGGAATGCAATTGTGAAGAGAGGCCGGCTCTCACCTGGACTGCCATTGTGGTGTCACCAAGATTCTCCTCTTTCCAGACTACACCAAGGAAGTCCAGCAACAACGCCATTCTTACCTGGCAGTCAAGTAGACTCTATGGGCACTCGACCTTCAGAACCATCTCCAATTCGCAGCCAGGCTCCAAGTGGCCTATGCCAACAGTTCAATTTGTTTGACCCTTCAGAATCCACTTGGACATGACTTACAGAGGAACGCACTAACCACGAGCCTCACGGAGCCTCCTTCCGGGGACCCAGGCCCACAAGCCAGCTCGGCAGACACTGGCGCTCAAACCACAATGCTACAGCACTCGATCATGGATGAGGCACACCACCAGATGGTCCAAATCTTCCTCGCCGTCCCCTCAGACACAGGACCGGTCTCCCTCCTCGCCACACACCCTCCAGACCTCTGATGCAACAGATGAATCGCAAGTGCCTCCCGGCTACTACCTCTCTGCCTCATGCCGGTGTGACAGCAGACACTGTTTTATCACAAAGTCCTGCACTGTGATTCCCTAATCACTCTCTGCTCTAGGACACTTAGACTTCCGCTGTTGGAATCAATATACTGTGTTCTCCTGATGGTCATTGTTTATCTTGTATTAAGGCGGGGTCCACCACTCCATTTCCATTTACAAGCGGTTTGTGCTTCGGTTTTCATTTTCAGGGCGAAAGATGCTTCTGGGATAGAAGTATGGGGTGGGGGTGGGTTGTTGGGGGGTGGGGATTCAGTAATGCATTATTTTCAATGGGAGTTCTGATTTGTTTGTATGCTTGCTGGTGTGTCGTTGCACTCAGACACACACCTATTCCGTCTTTCACACAGCACAACCCGGTACTGCGACACTTTACCGCACACCATAGGCACGCACTTGAACGGACTCAGGCTGCATTACGCGACATCCTAGCACGTTCCATCCACATCCAAGTCCGTTTTCCTCAGATCTGACATCTCTGCGACTTTTCTCCTGGAACATTAATGGGCTCCTAGATCACGTTTAAGGCACTGCAGTCCAGGGTTTTGCACATCAACACCTACCTGAGGTCCTGATGCTTCAAGAGCCCCATTTTGTGGGTAATCGCTGCCCCTTCCTAGCATTTAGAGGCTATGACAGGGTTTTTCTCTCTGGCTTTACCCGGGGTTCCCAGAGGGTGGCGATCTTACTGTGCTGCTCATTTCCTATGACCGTCACCCACATTAGTGACCCCAAGGGCCATTTCAGTGTGATCACTGGTGCGGTCAAGGGTCAGACCATCAACCTAGTGTGCGTCTACGCACCCCCGGTGACCCTAGCTGCATTCCTCCATCACTTTTCAAAGATCCTTTTTGATCTCCCACAGGGATGGACATTAGTATGCAGTGACTTCAACGCCGTTCTGGTCCCGGAGGTAGATGTCAGGTGGCCCCTTTCTCTCGAGGTATGTCAGACCATGCTCCCCTTTTCCTCCACCTCAGCTCCTCCAGGGATGGCCTGTGTCCTAACTGGCACCTTAATGTGTGGTATCTTCAAGATAAGCTTTATGTTCAGGTCCTTGTAGCGGAGCTGATAACTTATTTTCACTGTAAAGAAGGCTTGGTCAGCTCAGTTGGCACCCTTTGGGCCGTCAGCAAGGCGACTATTAGAGGATTTGCCAAGGGACGAGTTCGTGCGCAGGAACGAGCTTGTTCCCTCCACAACTAGTGGCTTCAAAATGGAGGAAAACCTTGCGCCAGACCTCCGCAGCGAGGTCTACCGGTAACAAAGCCTCCTGCAAGACAAAATCCATCTCCAATCGCTAGAGGCTGCTAAGCACCTCTGGCTCGCCAGAATGGCTAGGGTCTATGGGAGGGGTGACAAGGATTGGAAGCACCTTTACTGGTTGGCCTCCCATCCGTAGCCGAATAGAATCATACCCGAAATCACCGATGACCTTGGCAATAGTCTTCATACCCTGCCATAGATTGCACAAACCCACTACTATAACCGCCTATATGGGCACTGCCTCTGCAGGCAGACTCTGCTTCACAATTTCTTGATGAGGTTCCTCTTCCCCGCTTGCCCCAAACCAAGACTCGGATGCTGGACGGGCCCTTCACGGCTGAAGAGGTTGGAGTGGCTATCTCCACAGTGGCTTCTGACAACACCTCTGGTCTAGACGGATTCCCGGTGGAGTACTACATGACATTCCAGGATAGTCTTACTCGCCACCTCCTGGACCTTAAAAATGAGGTAGCGCAGAGAGGCGCATTTCTGCCAGAGATAGATACTGCCATCACAGTGGTAATCCCAAAGACACAGTACCCTTCAACCACCTATGCTGGCTACCGTCCAATATCCCTAATCAATGGCGTGGTCAAGATCTTTGCCACGCTTCTGGCCTCTCATCTTAAGCAGGTCCTTCATATCCTCATACACCCATATCAGTGCAGCTTCACGCCTTCCCGCAGTGAGGGGCATTGCACCTTCACGTGGCCTTAGCCAACCATCACCTCTTTCCACCTAATCGGGCCTTGCTACTAATCGATTTTGAGAAGGCATTTGATACTGGGGATATTCGGGGCATGTGCTACATTGGGCTGGGATCGAACCCGCTTCTGCGGGCTTGTCCACGCTTTGTACTCTAATCCCACAGCACGGGTTCAGATTAACGATGTACTTTCCAACCCCATTTTGATCCAGAAGGGGGGCTAGAAAGGGATGCCCAGTTCCCCTTAAGCTGGCAAACGAACCAGTGGCCTATCTCCTTCGTGGTGATGGTCAGATACACGGAGGACAATGGAGTGAGGAACATGAAGACTGCATACCCCCTCTACGTGGATAATGCATTCTTTACTTAGCAGACCCAGCGGTGAATGGACCTCACTGTCTCTACCTCCCATCATTTCGGCGAGGCCTCCGGGGGAATCCCTCTAAATCGCTGTTTGTGGCCCTAGACCCGACTCAGGATTGTTTTGACTAGCATGGTAAGATCCCTATACGTCAACTTAGTTTTAGATACCTGGTGTGTTTGGTTGGCACTCCACCCTGAGCTTACATGGTCCCTTAATCTCGAACCTCTGACTCGGAAGGCCAAACAAGACCTTGCCAAATGGAAATCACTTCCATTGAATGTGATAGGCTGTATAGCCTTAAACAGTATGATCCTGCCGAGATTTTTATACCTCTTTCAGAACCTCTCGATACCCATACCACGGACCTGGTTCTGGATAGGGCTGCGACCTCCGTTTTGTGGCATGGATCCAGACATCGCCTTGCCCATTGCCCTAGTGCCCCTTACGATGGAGGCTTGGGTATGGCCAATTTATATCTTTATTACGTTGCCTACCAACTCCTGGTACCACATGACTGGTTTAACGGAAGATGGTCAGACCCTGCCCACAGATTGGCGCTATTGCTTTTGGGGATCCCCCTCATTATGGCTTTGCTTTACGGATCTTCCATCGCCCGCTACACTCCCCTGGTGACCGGAGGAGGCTTCCATGCTTGGAGGGCAGCACTCTGCCACACCCGCTGAGATGCAAAACTTACGCAGCAAACACCCCTTTGGCACAGCACTTGGCTGCAAGAGGTAGCAGCACTACAAGGCATTGGGAAGTGGGACCTCATTGGAATCTCGCAGCTGGGAGATGTGTGGTCAGGGTCACACTTACAGTCCTTTCAAGACCTCCAAGAAACCTATACACTCGCCTCCACACACACACTGACCAATACCTCCAATTGAGACACACGCTCCTCATTTATGTCTCTCAGTCCGACCCACTCCCGGAGTTCAGTCTCTTGGAGCTCAAGCTTCTTATGGATGGCACTGGGCAGGGGTGGGGTCTCAAAAAATACTGTATGCTGGTCATCACATCTCGCTCCCTCTAGTCAGTTTAAGCGCAGGGATACCCCTTCGGGGGTCGATTCTAGCGCTATATAAACAAATAAATAAATAAATCAATGCCCTGGGTAACCTAGACCACATTAGGTCCAACTGGGAGAGCTAGCTGGGTTCCTTTAAGGACGATGGTTGGAGAGACGCACTGATGGCACCTAGGGCCATTATCATCTCCTCCAAGTTGCGCTCGATTCAGACAAACTATTTATGTTGTGCTCACCTCACCTCGGCTAGGTTACAGAAAGCCTCCTTTCTGAACCCGCCTGCTCCCACTGCAGACATACTCCTGACTATTTTTACCACATGGTGTTCAGGATTCAGGAGTTCTGGAACGCAGTGGTGGGGGAACGGTCTGAGATTTTGGGCTAGGAGGTCACCCTTCCACCCGTGTTGTGCCTACCAGGGGTATTGGAGAGGGCTCTGGGTGCAGATCGGAGGTTCCTGGGCACGGCACATATGGTGGCCAAGCGGGACCCTGCCCCTCCCACCCATTTGCAGTGGAAGCGGGGGTGGACTGGTGCACACACCAGGAACGTCTATGAGGCCAGGGGATGCCCTCAGAAGCATGGACAAGTTTGGGGGAAGTAGCTAGGTCAATATGTTTTGGGGCTCACCTTTTATAATATATGCGTTACTGTGTTGCCTCAGCACTGTGATATCTTACGTCTTATGAGGTCTGTACTGGGATTATCTGCTGTGCCACTTTTTGCGGTCATATCTGTCATGTTGTATTTCCATGCAAATTCAATAAAGTCTGTAATAAAAAAAATATATGCACTCATGCTTGAATGCCTTTTTAGTTTCAGTGATACAAACACCCACAGGCAATAAATCAATGCACTTATATGAAAATGTGCAAATTTCATTATCAACCATGTGCATGTCTACTGCTGTTTAACCCTCTTGCTGTTCTGTCTGTATTTATCGTGAAAATCAGTAAAAGAGGAAAACAGGAGGGTCTTAGTTATAATGCCTCTTCCCTTCCTCAACTATGGCAATAAACAGTATATTACATTCTGCACATTTTCATATATGGTTTACGCCACAGCATTTTTTCAGATTTGTTTTTAGAAGAAAATTAAACCAGAATGCAAGAGGTTACATTTGTGCACTAAAATACAATCATACTAATATGGTCTCGAACATAAGACTTGCTTCCATGTAACTGTAATATGCAAACTGTGAAGCAAGTAAACGATAAGTTCACATGTCAGGTTCACTATAAAGTGGTAAAAAAACGGTCATTTGACCTTTGCGATGTAGTAATAAATGTTTCAAAATGTGGAAATTATTACAGTTGCTCTAAATAACACATTATTGGGACACATTTATTTTCACTTCCATTATATAAATCTACATACACGCTCACAATGCCAGTGAAACTAAAAAACACATTTGTTCTTTAAAATAAGAGAGTGTTAGTAAGGGTGCTTTTACTCGTTTGAGGTTGATTTCCATGTTATTCCCACAGTACAACTAACTTGAGAGATCGTTGCTTGTCTCACAGATTACATTTCCAAATCATGGAGCAATGCTTACAAATCTTAGCGTGATTGTGTATCATAGCAACGATTTAACTTCTTGTGCTCTTGATCTACTGATATACATGTTATACTGCTGCACATGAGAAAATAGCATTGCATAAAGCATACATGTAGATACACTGAGTGTAATATGCTATTTTCACGAGCACTTAGTTTTTGCATTGGAACAGTAACATGATCACTGCTTTTCAGTGAATTTCCGAGAATCTTTAATAGGGACATTAGTAAATGGACACAGGACCACCACGTGTGTCTAGCCCACTCTGTGCACGTCCTTTGGACATGTGCAGCAAGGTAGCTCACAAAATCTGGTCCATGGGCTGGCCCTGTACCCTCCCGCACATGCGTTGAGCTCCCCCGCTGCACATACCTTAGGCCATGCACGATGGGACTGGATGGAAGGCCTAACGTCTGGCCAAGCCTTGTGTCCAGCTGTCAGTACATTTCACCAGTGGAGCAAAGGGCATGATTGCCAACCAGACACTATGCCCACCTATGTGTGCATCCAACCAGACCCTGCTCCCAATCACAGTGGTTTTATAACAAATTTCATAGGGGCACATGAAATACGGAACTATTTAATAGGTCCCGTGTAATACAGTCTTCATAATATTACTGGCAGCCTCAAAACACTCTGCACAGTTTTATCCTTGTCAAAAGTTTTAACAGCATTCTAGTCATGAAGGTAAAACAAAAATGTAATATTCCAATTCCAATCAATGCCCATTATTAGAAGCACCTTGCTCAGACCTTCATAAATCTCCCTCCTCTCTAGACAGAATGTGTTAGTCAACCAAGCAAATTGAGTTTTTTCCTAAAATTCTACATTCTCAGCTACATAACAATTTTATAGGACGGTGTATCAAATGATTAGCAGTTTCAAAGGTTAATGCAGCAACTGTAGGTAGAAAATGTGTCTGCCCTGTGGGCTACAAGTTCCAATCACTAGACGATAACACATTAAGTTAATGTGACTGCAACAGGTGTCTGTGTGCATCTTGCAGGTTGAATATTCTAAAGCCTGCACGAATGGTCGGATTAATGCTCTTAACATCTGTATGACACCAAGAATAAGGTGTTATGTGAAAGTCTGAGTGCACAAGTGAGCCTAAGCTCTAAGCCACAGGTTTCCATCACAGTATCAAAGCACAAATGCTAAACAAAACAAGATCTATCCGGACTCTCCAATGACGTTTGTCAAGTTTTTTAATAGTTGCTTGAATCACAAAAGCTAAGTGCTGATGCAGCCAACGGGTTTCACCCTGAATAGGGCTTCCTCAGGGCAATAATAAATTGTACTGCGTTTTGTAGTATGTTCTCAATAGTACGCAGATGGTGAAGAAATCCGTGATACCTCAAATTGATGAAGTTCATTCACAGATTATATATGCTAGTCATCCAATCCGAAGCAGCGATAGAAATGTTCACCATGATGAGTTGTGCATTCATAAGTTTGTTTGCTTAGTTCAAGGTGCGCCGTGAGCACATTTCGTGGGACGCGTGTCTCACGCTCCCGCTGCCAAAGTGATAGTTAGAAAACATTTCTATCGCGGATTCGGATTGGATGACTAGGATATTTAATCTGTGAATCAACTTCATCAATTTGAGGTATCACGGATTTCTTCACCATCTGCGTACTATTGAGAACATACTACAAAACGCAGTACGGTTTATTATTGCCCTGAGGAAGCCATATTCAGAGTGAAACGCGTTGGCTGCATCGGCACTTCGCTTTTGCAATTCAAGCAACTATTAAAAAAACTTGATAAACGTCATTGAAGAGTCCGATAGATCTTGTTTTGTTTAGCAATTGTGCTTTTCTACTTTTGTGTTGCCTCCCTGTGCTTTCTTTTTTGCATTACAGTGGGGAGGTTCATTGGCAGTGGACCTTGAAGGTGAGCAACAGCAACTCTGTTTCTAAAAAAAAATAGTGTACACCTGGTTAGTGCAGCGTTAATTATCCCTTGCTGCCATTTTTCTTGTTTGTTCCATCACAGTATCGCAGTTAAAGTTGTTGTTAGGAGTTACTTCCAGTCAGATTTTCTATTCAGCCGACGGGCTCAAATGTCTGAAGAACAGACAAGGAGTCAAGAAGAGAGGACAGGGGGTGCATGATGCACAAATCCACCTTTAATCTCCAGGTCACAACCTACAACCCCTAGAAACAGCTCTAGGTTTCAGTTTGCTGATGGCGTGTACATCGGAAGGGGTTGAAAACGAATAAGTCTAGGTGGCACTTCACCTTATCAAGTTTGACGAGATTAGTACATTATTAGTATATGGTAATAGCGAGAGCTATTTCTTGAATAGAAGGCTAGGGTTTAGGAGTCTTTGGAAATTTAACCTGTTCCACTCAAAAAATGAAATACAAATATATCTTCTGTGAGAGAGTAAGATTGAAACAGACAGGTCTCAGCCCTACAACCAACTTGAAATATAAAGTCAGGTTTACTGAAGGAGGGGTAGAATAAATAGCCCCAAGCGTTAGATGAGATCACCCCTATTATCATCGTAGTCCCTGAAGGGAATGTGCTTCACCTGCATGCTTCATGGCGACAACCCAGCAAAAGGATGGCCTAATTGTCTAAAGTTACCGCGTCCCCCTAATTTTTGCCCTGAGCCCCATTACCTACTAGACTCTACCCCATGCAGCTACGTTGGTTCTGCTGCGCATAGTTTCACTGCAAGAGCATCCTCTGCACTCCACACTCCCTGAGCTGTTGGTGCTCTCGTCGAGTTGACGCCTTATCTGGGGCCTGGGGGAGGGTCTCCGAAAATCCTGCCTTCACATAGAGCACCAATTCTTAACCTGTGGTCTGTAGACCTGTAGTGTAATGAATTTATTCTTATGCTGAACTTAGTCCTACCTTTGAGTTACCTTATACATTTACCTGTTGTAACAGTGTGTTCATCTGTAATGTGTTCTCTGTTCCAGCCTTCTTCCACTCTGGGTTCCAACTCCAAAAATAATTCAGCTGCATTTGGAGCTCAGAGGAGGAAGAGCTACTGGACGTGGGCTCCTTTTTCAGAACTTACCGGTTTTGGAGTGATATCTTCACTTAACAAGACCTCTACTCAGGGGGCCTACCACAGTTTAGAAAATTAAGTATCAGTATATCAATGAAAAGCAAAATTGAAAGTTTTAAAACGTTCATTAAATGTGAAGGCCTTTGAAACTGAAAACTAAAAAATAAGCCAATATTCTTTTGATTGCTGCTTTCGCCTTTGTGGAGATTTAGGTACCTATTCTCACTCCTTATGGGACTGCCTGAAACGGATACCATATTGGGAGGCAGTGGTAAGAACGATTTTAGGAGTCACCGAGAAGCATGTCCCACTTGAGTCTAAATGTTGCTTCCTTAACGTCTGGGGTCCGACTGACCTTAATCATGCTGAACACCAGTGGGCGACGACAGGTATGATAGTAGCTAAACGGAACATAGCACAGTGGGGTGCGGGGACCGTACCGACAATATTAAATTGGTGTCAAGATTTCAATAGGATCATGGTAGCAGAGAAGGCCACATTTGTAAATAGGAAATGCCCCCAAAAATGGGGAAGGGTGTGGGGGAAATGGAACATATATAGCGGAAATATCTGCACACACCCCTCCCCCCCCCCCCCCCCCGAAGAAGACAGTCTTTCTCAGATGAGGCTTTGTAATGTAGTTAAAGTCATATGGGGCCAATATGGAAATGTATGTCAAGTGACTGTAAAGATATGCCATTCAGATTGTGAAAATACATATGCAGATCATATTTGTTTTAATTAAAACAAACTTTAATTAAAATATATATATATATATATATATATATATATATATCCTTTTGATTTGTGGGAGTCGAACAACTACAGCCAGCGGATTTTAAGTATGCACGACTGGTGGCCTCAATTGAAGCAGCACTGCTATGTGCTGACAAAAAGAGCATGCCTTATGGGGGAAAAAGAGGGCAATAGCTCGCTTAATCTTCCCGACGGCCCCCCAGCGCCTAGAGACCCTTACGGGTGATTGTGCGCTTTACAAATGTGGACTTTACTTTACTTTACAAACAGCTAGATTCATGAAGCCAAATTGTGTTCGCAATAGCTGCGAATTCGCAATTGCGCTCGCAATTTGAAGGGAAGGAATTCAAGAAACCCAAACAACTAAAATTGCGAATTCGCAATTTAAAAATTGCGAATTCGCTATTAAATTCGCAGAATCCTGGAGGATGGGCATTTGCAAATCGGAAATAGCGAGAAGCCATGGATTCAGCGAATTCAATAGCGAAGTCGCAAAAAAGTCGCAATTGACATTCATGAAAAATCACTAAAAGCGAAAAACGAGAAAATCGCTATTTGCGACGCGCAAATTAAGAAGAACTCAAATCAGGTGGTAACCAGTACTGAATTTTTTTTTTTTACAAAAAACAGTTAGGTCACTCCCAACAGGTGCACGGCTGATCAAACACATTTAAGGACATGCAGCTGGAGCCTGGTGATTCCCACAATGCCTGGACTTTACATGCTGGTGAGGCGGCGTAGGCTGCAGCGAGCTGCACGCAACAGACGGAGGATACAGGAGCGGATATTCCGCCAGCGGGTCACCCTTCTGGGCCAAACCAGGGAGCAAATCTATGCCAAGTACCGCCTGAGTGGGGCCATGATAATCAAGCTCATCCGGGACCTAGACCCCCTGATGCAGCACCCTACAAGGAGGACCAATGCCGTGCCCACACATGTGCAGGTATTGTGCTGCCTGCACCTCCTGGCCTACGGAAGCTTCCAGGGGATGGTCGCAGTTGCAGGGGGGGGTATCCCAGCCCACCATGTCCCGCTGCCTAAGGAGTTTCCTGGAGGCAATGCTGACCCGGCTACACCACTATATATCATTCCCCACCAGCCAACAGGACCTCAATGATACTAAGCTGCAATTTTACAATGTAGCTCAATTCCCACACGTCATTGGATGTATTGACTGTACGCACGTCCATATTTGCCCACCTGCTGAGACGGAGTACATGTACCGCAACCGGAAAAGCTACCACTCCCTCAACATCCAGATGGTGTGCAATGCCAAAACAATAATCACGGACATTGTGGCACAGTACCCGGGAAGCACACATGACTCCTTCATCTTCAGGCACAGCGGCATCCACACACGACTGGCCAGGGGAGACTTTGGGGAAGGACACCTACTAGGTAAGTACACATGCCCCAAATCTGTACGTTGTGATCATGTAGCTGCGCAGAACATGCACTCACCCTCTGCTCCTTACATACAGGTGACAGCGGCTATGCTCTCCGTGAGTACCTCCTCACCCCATACCTCAACCCTGCAACTCCATAGTAACAGCGATTTAATGCATCACACATTCGCACAAGGAACTGTATTGAGAGGACATTTGGCCTGTTGAAAAGCAGGTTCTGCATACTGCACAAGACAGGTGGGGCCATGAAATACGATCCTGAGGTCTGCTGCCGCATCGTGGCTGTGTGTGCGATCCTTCACAACATTGCTACCAAGCGCAGGATCCCTGTTGACATCTCTGGCAGTGAGTCGGAAGGGGACAACCGCCCACCTCCACATGTGCGTCATGCACGGGGGAAAATCCTGCTGAAGGACACAGGCGCCGCAACCACATCACTATTAACTGTTTCTAGTGCACCCACTCCCCACACCCATTACTTGACTCATGCATGTGGACATTAAGAATGACATGAGTCAGATTAAGGTAGTCAAACCAATTGTATTTGTTAAATCACAATAAACTTGCCATTCAGGTAACTTGTACATCACTGACATATTGCGCCATATGCCTGTCCTTCAGGAGGGCATGCTTGTACCAGCAGCATGGCCCCTCAAATCAATGTCAATGTTCAATGGCGCCTCCGGGCAGATGCTCCTAGCCTCCTTTCCCCATCGTCCTCCTGATTAGGACGTGAGGAGGCAGAGGGCCTGCTGCTGCGGCGGGGTGCTACCACCGGAGGGATGGACTGGCCGCTATGGCTGGATGTAGCCTCACTTGTGTCGTCCTCCCCACCCCCCCGGCCATGGTTGGCAGCCTGCATGGCCTGGACTGCAGTAGCCACATGCTCTAGAGCTGTAGCGACGTCCTGGCAGCACTGGACCATTTGGACCTGCATTGCCAAGGAGCGCCGCGAGAGCTGTGAGGTAGCGTTGCCGATGATGTAATTCGAGCGCGTGTACGCCGACAGGCGGGTCAGCAGTTGGCGGTGTCTGCGGCGATTGAGTTCCCGCTGCCTGTTAATGGCCTGTGTGTTGGCATGGCAGCTGTCATCCGCTCAGACATCAAAGCAACATTTCGGGCAGTCTTGTCCAGTTGCAGGTGGATGGCCCCAAGATGACGTGCCTGCGTCTGGTGCACATGCAGCATCCTGCGCTCGATGGATAGGCCACCTGCTTGCATTAGCCCCCTACCAGCACGGGAAATGTTGGAGCGCTGACCCCTCACCAGTCCCCTGGACTGGCTCCTCACAGCTGCAGGGCGGCGGGTTGGTTGGCGAACTGGAGCTGGTGTAGGTTGTCCCACTGGGGACTGTGTGACAGGCAGTGCTACTGCAGCGCGTGCTGGCACAGGGGTGGCACTGGCCACAGGGGTAGGTGGTGTGATGAGCGCCGGTGCGGGAGCTTGCACAGATGGTCCGGGCTGTGGGGAGAGATTTGCGTCTCCCTCTGTGTCCTCCGTGATGTCCATGACCAGGCCATCGCTGTCAGTGCTTGGGACATCTGCGCCACCTGTGATGTAAAGTGGACGTTGATTAATGACATGTTTCGTACCCATTTGGACTTCCTACATGCATGCAGACTACCATTCCCTGACTGGCTGCAGGATTGACTCTCACTAAACATGTGTGGCTTAATGGGGCAAGATGGTAAATGTGGTCAGACTACATGTCCCACAATGCATTAGGGCTTTAGTGGTGTGCTTTGGCTGCATGACTGGGCTTTGATATGGGAGGCTCTGGAGTATTGGACATTGTTAGGGGACAGGGGGTCGCAGTCGCATGACACTTACCTGGTGTGTCCTGTGTGTGTCGGGAGGAGTCAAGCTGTGTCACACCCACGCATGCCTGTGGATTAATTGTGTCCTCCACTCGGTCCTCCAGTGGTGTATTCGTTGGGACAGTGGGCTCCCCTCCACCTGTCGCCACACGCTCACCCAGCCTCTCCGCTATCCTCTCCTTTGACCTCCCTCTGAGGTCATACCACCGTTTGAGTTCGTCCACGGAGCGCTGGGTCACCCCCACAGAGTTAACTTTAGCGCGGATGCGCAACCATAGCCGCCTTTTGTCCGCCTCGGCCACCCTCCTCGAATCTTTGCCAAACAGACGATTGTAGTCCTTGCAGACTCCTATCAGGAACTCAAGCTCCTGCTCTGAAAATGTTATCTCTCTTTTGCGCCCACTAGCAGATCCAGCTGCAGCTTCCTCAGTCATGCTTGACACTGGAGTGTATCCTGCACAAATCCTGTAGGCACACTGGAGGGGACCTCTGAATGTGATGCTCCCTGTACAGGCTCTCACTGCTGAATGAGGGTGGAACCTGCCTACTTCCTGGTTGTGATGTCATGACTGGGCTCAAGATGAGACTTCCCGTTTTTGCGATCTCGCACTTAGCGAGATCGCAATTTGCGATCTCGCTATTTGCGATATCGCAATTCAGAACGGATTTCGGCCGGTTATGCGATTATTTAGCGTTTTTTGGCAAATCGCAATCGGCGATCGCGGCCGATTGCGATTCGCTTTTTTTTCTCGCATTTTTTCGTGAATGCCAATCTGCAATTCCTGAATTGCGATTCGCTTTTTCTCGCAATTAAGGAATCGCAGATTGGGACATTGATGAATCTAGCTGAAAGTTACATACTAGTGGCTAGCATGTTGCTTCGTGTTCTAGAAATAAAACTACATTTTGAAAAGATTCAACTTTCGCATTAAAATTATAATTGTCACTTTGTTTTTATTTCTGAATTAAATTAAATATTTCTTAATTTGTGTATGTTCGATGTATACTGTTACTGTATTTTGAGGCTCAAATTGTTTACGAGGGAGTCTACGGCCTCCAGTAGTAATTAGGTGGGAGGCCACAGAAGTCAACAAGTTAAGAATCGCTGACCTGGAGAATTAACATGCGGCTCCTGGTACACCAGGCATGTTACTTCTTGCGTGGTGCTGAAATTCACCAAGCAACAGCAGACAATACCCGTACACGCCGGAGACCGAGGGTAACCGCACGTAACTCCCCGGGTGGAGGAGGCCAGTCCGGGGATAAGCAGCAGCCGGGAAGCGCCAAGCTGCGGGTGGCGTGAAACGTGGCGTTGAGTCGAACTCACCAAAATCTCAAACCAGAAAGAACAGAGAAAGGCCCCGGACTACCAGATGAAAGGAACCTGTCGCCGTCTCGACAGTATAGCACACAGCTTTAAGGCCTTGCCTGATGACAATGAAAGAGGGGACCTATGAATTACGAAGAAATCCTGGGAGGCCTAGGGCAGTGTACTCGAAAACGTAAATGTACAGCGCGAAATATGAGAGTAAATCGGGTTCTAGATCATGGAAACGATTACAGGTAAAGTAGCAGTGACCAGATGTGCAGAGGAGCACACAAACTGACCCTGGGGTGAAGCCTGGCATAGAACTCTACCGTCCTTGTTTTGTCACACAACTTCTAAAGAGTATGTGCAGGGATCCCCGTCGCGGGTTGAGTGAGCTGTTCAAGGCGGTGAATGCGTGGGCACTTCCTGAAATCGATGGTTATCGGTCTGTTGTGACAGTGTACACGGCGACCGTGCAGGGGCAGCAACAGACACCAACTACCAGGGCACTCGGAATCTCCCACACCTGCAGGATGCAACACTCATTCCTCTCGCAGACCGATGGCTGACGAGGTTTGCACAGGGTGGGGTGGGGCGAGGGGGTGGAGGGGCACCTCTGACACCCTTCATTTTACATATGAGTCCCTGAGGGGTTTAAAAACGGCCCAACTCTTGCAAACCGCATTGTACGCAGACAAAAAAAAGTATGTCTGTGCCTGGAACAGAGAACCATTACCATACAAGTATGGTCTTGTCGCTGCACACGCTCCGCAGCAAACACGAAGCGCACGAAAACCCTGACAGAATCTGCCTTTCTACGGCGAGAAGCCGCTGCGCCCGGAACTTTACGAGGGACGGCGGGGACCGCTTTATAAGAATGTGCGTCCCACTGTATGACACCCACTGTAAGACATCCTAGGGGCAGCGATACCGTATTAAACTAAATCCTAGTGACAATAACCACTCCACGTAAAATCCACACGAGTTCATCACTCTACGTTTCATTCCAAGGACATTAACGCATTAAACCGCACGGTTCTACTGGTGAATATTCGACCACACTCCACTGCGTAATAGTAACACACAGAAAATATATCCGAGTGCTGGCAAGGACAAGCCACCAAAGAAAGCCGACAGGAAATGGATTCCAAAAGACAGATTTGAAAATGCTGCCTTTGGCATTCACCCCTTCAGTTGTATGTTAACGTGTTCATAAAAATGCTTCGGCCCTTTCTTCCCACACATTCACTAGTCTTTCACAAAAGCCGGGCTTATTGGCTTTGTCCACTCTGGCTTAGTTAGTTTCTACCGTCTTCGAACTGCATGCATCTATCAGAAAACACCCGACTCCGATCCTCCCAGGAGCGAACCAGGGCGCAGAGCGCAGGAAAGTACCAAGGACAGGAGCCAGCAGTGGACATTCCAAATATCAGATCAACAGACAGTGAGACAACGCAGCCCTCACAAGCTGCAGCGCGCATCTCCACTGCAGTACACGCCCAGCGATGGAGGCTTGGTACGGCCTCGCAGCCTGTCGGCAGAGTGTGAATTATTCTTCTGGCGCCCTGACAAACGCGCAGAATAAACACCCCGCAGGAGCAGCACAATAACAGGCTGTGCTCTGACCCCGTTTCCTTTCCAAGCCTGCTATGGCAACTCCGTGGGAAGTCACCTTACAACGAACGAAAGCTTCTCGGCTGTGTTGAGGCACGGAAGGGAGCATTGGGAGAAACAAACAAGTGCGCGGAGGGACCGGAGCCAAATCTCAAAGTTGAGGCCCTTGTTATTCCTTCGCACCTTGAAGGGGTGAAAAAGGCCGTAATGATGCTATTGGGAGCAGCTTACGGCCTCGGATTGAATAAGGCAGAACTGTCGGGGGCCATTTGGTTGACAGATCCCAAAGGAACCTGGAAATCAGACCCCTTGTGAGTCTGGCTGAAGGCTAGGCCCAGATTCAAACAGTTTCAGCATATCACATGCACCTGGGTGAGTGAAGGTGGGCCTGTGCGGCCGGTCTAGGAAGCTGTGCAGTGGGAAGAATGACAGCATATCGGAGTGTCTATAGGGCATCCAGATAGGAACAGTAATTCAATCAACCTTACACCAACGGAATCTCTAAAAACGTTTCCGTCCTTTATCAGAAACCACCCATGGTGATCAGCTGACTACCTTGCTGCTGTACTACCTAACATCAAATGGGGAAGCCTGCCTACATAACAATAGACAGCCTCCGAAGCTGCAAGTTTTCTTCCCAGGCTAAGGATGCACCAGCTGGCGACAACCCAGATGAGAAGCCTTCCTCGTCTCCCAGTGTGAACCAGAAATCTTTTAAAATTCAATTTCTCACTCACAAAATGCCTGAAAAACTACAAACCGCAATACCTTCAGGAAAAGTTCCAACATTAGAAAACAAAGACCACTTCACCCACACCGAGCAAATATCTTAGTGGCCCACAGAATCAAGTACAAGCAGTGCCGCAAGGATACATAAAAAAGGCCCGAGCACCAACAAAATGGGCGTTTACTTTAAAAAACGAAAAAAAGTGGCCCCAGATTTAAAAAAAAAAAACAACAACAAGCACTGGCACAGCCAATAGGTCTTGCCTAAGTGAGGTAATGGATTTGTCAATGTTTTTAGCCATGTTGCATAGCTGCGCGACTTAAAGATTTATAAAAAAAAAAAAAACTATGACATGGTCCTCTCTGACCGCGTCAATAACAGCAAACAGAGGGTAGGTGGGAGGGGCAACAGACAGCAAAGAGAGGGTGAGTGGAACACGGTGGAGGGAGAAGTACACAAGAGAGATAGCTGCAAAAGACACACTCTGGTACAATGCTTAAACACAAAGAAAAAAGTATTGCCTACACACATTGTGACACACTTGAACTTTGCCTAACCTGCCGTGAGGGGAACGGCCAACGCGATTTATAACTTACCCCTGCACAGCTCCAGAACCGCGCCGTGAGGGAAACGGCCAGCGCCTACACCGCCATCCACCGCCATCCACCCGGTGCAGCAGCAGCTGGGGAACCACATCACCCAGCTGCCCCGGGGGTGGACGCGGCGGGCGTGACGTGGGACACGCGCCAGGAGGCGCTTTATTAGCAGGGAGCGCCGAAGCGCTCAGGTGACACACTTGAACTTTGCCTAACCTGCCGTGAGGGGAACGGCCAACGCGATTTATAACTTACCCCTGCACAGCTCCAGAACCGCGCCGTGAGGGAAACGGCCAGCGCCTACACCGCCATCCACCGCCATCCACCCGGTGCAGCAGCAGCTGGGGAACCACATCACCCAGCTGCCCCGGGGGTGGACGCGGCGGGCGTGACGTGGGACACGCGCCAGGAGGCGCTTTATTAGCAGGGAACGCCTCTCGCACCCGCGAGTCGCGCGCGGGAGCGCCCCGCGAGAAGCCCGGGCAAAGGGCGGGCCCTCTGTGGCCGAGGTAGGCCGGGCTGGGCCCTGGTATTTTCATTTTCATCTTAATTTTATTCTGCGTTGTGTTTTCCATAGTAGACGCTTGATTGAAAACACGCTGACTGACTTTTCTTTTATCCTTTTTGCCTGAAATACGCTATCTGCTTGTATTAGCGTAATCCTCACTCCCCGTGGATCTATTTTGTTTTAATTGTGTGTTTCCATTCGGGACTGTGATTCCTGCTGAAGGGCTCGGGTATTTCTAAACATTATGTCGACAAAGAAATTACGCTCTGGGAAAGTCCTAGGGGAGAAGTCATGTATTACATATGGATCCATTCCCCCGAGGAAAAAGCTTGAAAATAGTGCACTATTGAAAGGTCAGATGCAGTTGGAACAAATTTGGGAAAAATCTGTGAATAAATCTACAGAAGTCCCTACAATGTTTGATGCCGATATACTATCACAACTGAATCTGCAATCTAATGTGGAGAAAGATTTAAACTCTGACCTTATGATGGAAATAAATAAGCCTCCTCAGACTCAGTTAAATGAAGTAATTCTTTCAACTCACGCATTAAACGGAGATGAGTCTGACCCCATGTTAAAAAATCCTCAAGCATTTCATCATAACACTACTAATGGAAGAGAAAATGCGGAGGAGGACATGGGTGATGCATCTATTTCGACGAGTATTGATCTTGAACTCTGTGGTCGTTATATGGACAAGAGATCTTTGACCCAGCTTGCGGACAGTAAAACTCCAATTAGAGCAACGCCATCAGGACTGCTGCTATATAGCAGCACTCCTTCAATCAAATCCAATGACAATTTATCAATGCAGAGTGATTTGAAATCTCCACAATTTAATCTATCGGGGATTTGCTCTTTTGCTCCATCTAGCTATCCAAAAAATGAGAAACCAATTTCTGAGTCTCTGATAGCTCTTGAACAAATTCTGTCCTCTATTTTACTTTTACTTGGTAAATTTGCTGTGAGTTCGGATTGTATTCTCACTTCTGTTACTGAGATATTGAAGGAATTGTTGGCTAAAAAAGTTGCGAATGTGACTATTTCTCCTACTGAACCTGTTGCTCAAAAAGTCGTAGATAATATTAACCTTCTGGAGGTTAATACACCGTTGAGAGTGTCTATAAAGGCTGACATCCATAAGCCCCTTGAGAGCCCTACCCCATCTTCCTATATACAGAGAAAAGATTTAGAGTCTATTGTAAAGGAAGATAGTTTGGTAGAGGTAGTACAAACGGTTGAAAATGAACTCTTTCCCATCTTTGTTCAGGAAAAAAAAGAACCAGAAGGAATTCTGACGGCTAATAAAACTACAAAAGTAAAATCTAAAGGGAAAAACAGGAAGTTGCTACGCAAATATAAAAAGAAAAGACCAAGGCAAATCATTTTCCAAAATCATATAATGCCTGAAGTACATGATGTTATAGAAAGTGGAGATAACCCACTAATGGATATCTCCGTTAAAGAGGTAGTGGAGTGTATCACTAACAATGTATTGGGGGGTACCTCCGCTGAGGTTATTATGAATGAGGTGATTCCATGTCCTGTGATAAATGTGCTTGAACCGCTAGCATTGACTGTTGATGATACAGGAATCATGCCGATAGTAGCAAAGGTACTTAATCCATCTGCGCCTACTTTCCGGCCTCAACCTGATATAGCCAGGAGTTCAATTATTCAGCCAGTAAAAAGTCCTATGACATACTTGGATACGTTGACATTGGACTTTTTCCCTCTGTTCGAACTAGACTTAAAACTGAATAGATCTTGGCTGCTTAACTGCTTCAAAGAGATTGAAAGTCTAAAACTAATTTTATCAAATGACATCGATTTAGTCTTACCAATAAGATCAGTAAATGGGCAACGAACAAGGGTAACATTTTATTCTAAAATAATTACTAATCTTGTTCTTCAACAGGCGGAAGCTTTCCAATGTAGAGGAATTGACGTGTTACCTTATGTTAATAGTGCTTTATGTACTTGCTCTAGAGAAAGAAATACAAAGCTGGTTCCTAAGCAGGATGATTATTCTACCTGCAATAAAGACCTAAAAATCTGGGTTTCTAGAGGTAAACGAATGGTCTCTCAGGTTCTCCCACCACCTGACAACATAGATATTCCTCTAACAGAAGACAATCAGATGTGGAATTGGTTACCAGGGGTCTTATCAAACAACACTACGAATAACCCACGACTATTCCAACATCTTTAACATTCATTTAAAAATTGTCTCTTGGAACGCTGCTGGCCTGTATAACTGTCCCGAGAAATTTGACTTTCTTCTCTCCTTAAATGCAGATGTGTTATGTCTCCAGGAAACATGGTGTAAAAATCTCCCTTACGGAGGGAAAGATTATTTTGTCTTAGAGGCCCCTGCTACTCCTTCTAAAAAAGGTTATTCAAAAGGTGGAATTGCCTGCCTGTTATCCAACTCTTTACAATGGCAATTCTCCCACTCCACGGACACTAGTAATCTTTTCCAATCTATAACTATTACTAATCTAGCCACAGCGGGTAGTCGGTCTTCGTTTGTAATTTTAAATGCATATATTCCTCCTGAAGATATTTTTAACCCAGTTCTAAAGCGAATGTTTTCCTATGTTAAACAACTACTACAGGTAGAGCACCCCCCCTACATATTATTGGTAGGTGACTTAAATAGTAAAGTGTCCAATTTCACTTTAGACATGTTTAGAAATAAATCTAAGGAAGAAGCATATAATATTCCCCAAGCGCTCCTGCCTACTAAAATAAAAACTAACAAAAGAGGTAAGATTCTCTTGGAGGATCTCAGTCATTTCGAGGGGCTCATTGTAAATGGCAGAATGCCCTCAGATACTCCTGCTAATTATACACATGGATCATATAGGGGTGAGTCCATTTTGGCTTACGCAATTACGGACTATGATACGTTCTCTTTTATTAAAGATATGGTGATCTCTCACTCTTCCTTGAGTGACCATAAAATGATCAACATAACTGTCTCATTAATTCCCCCAGAAACTAACTCCTGGTCCGTAAAGAATAGAGGTCTTACTATTGACTGTAAGTCAGGTAGATGTTTTTGGGGAGCTACCAATATGAAGGATGTACAAATCCTCCTTGCCCAAACTTCACTTGAACTCGATCAGTGGAAAGGGATGGAAGTTCAACAATTTGAAACTTTCATTAAAAAAATCACCGGGATAGCTAAGAAAATGGGAAATCCTAAGAGATTATATTATTCTCCTAGCTCATTAATATTACTGAATAAGGAGATAAATAAACTCATTAGGAAACAATACCTTAATAGATCTGGGGAAAATGAGCGTCAGTTAATGCTATTAAAACGAAGGAGAGTTAGATTGAGATCTAAGTTAGAAAAGAGAAAAAGAAGATTCTCTCTGGATTAAGTTAAGAGAGGCTTTGACTCATAATAAATCTAGAGAATTCTGGTCCATAATAAGGAAAGGATGTGGTTCAATAACCACTCCCACTCCAATCTCTATTGCGGAAGATGTCTGGACATCATTTGTGACTATTTTATACGCTCCTAATGATGCAATGGGAGATACATGGAATCTAGTCCCAAATAGTGAGCATAAAATAGTACTCCCTACTGAGAAATCCATAGCTACCGTGATAAAGAGTATGCGCTCTTCCGGAGCTATGGGTCCAGATGAACTGCCCATGTCAATAATTAAGCAGGATGTTACTACTTGGAGTAGGATTCTTCTTCCAGTATTTCAAGCATGCTTTATATCAAGAATAGTCCCTGAATCTTGGAGGGGAAGTATACTAATCCCGATATTCAAAAAGGGTGTCCGGGAGAAACCATCTAATTATCGTCTAATAGCCTTATTAGACTCAATAGGAAAAATCTTCGCTAAATGCCTTTTATTATTAATAATGGAATGGGTAGAATTAAATAAGATTTTACCCATGGAACAAACAGGATTCCGTAAAGAGCATGGAACTTTAGACAATTTGACATTATTGCAGGTGATTACTGACAAATATGTACGTGTTCGAGGTGGCGGCATATATGCAGCATTCATAGACTTCTCCACGGCGTTCGATAAGGTGGATCGTCCAACGCTGTGGAGAAAGCTGGCTGTTTTGGGCATGCCAGGATATTTACTTGAATTAGTTAGGTCGCTACACTCGAACACATGGTGTAAGGTGCTACAAGGTGGAGAAAGGGGTCTCACTCAATCCATCCCCTCTCAGAATGGGCTAAAACAAGGGTGCATATTGGCGCCTATATTGTTTTCTTTATACACGGCTGACCTACCATCCTCTATTGCAGCTTGTGAGGGACTAGCTCCGACAATTGGAGGGTCAACTATATCGGCCCTAATGTATGCGGATGATATACTTGTTTTAGATTTGACCCCGAAAGGTTTATCTAATCGTCTACATGCATTGAACCGATTTGCTGAAGCACATTATATGAAAATTAATACATCGAAAAGTAAAATCATGTGCATTTCGGGCAAGAAAAAATGTAGGTCAGCAAGTTATAATTGGTCTATTGGCGGTCAAAAACTCGAGGTGGTTAAGACCTATACCTTTTTGGGAAAAATAATATCAGCTAATCTTAGTGAGAACCCCCATATCGAACATAACTCTCGTAAAGCGCTGGCCCATGGTATGGGGTTATGTTCTTTGTATAATGCTACCGGGAAGAGACACTTTTCTCTCTTTCTGGATGTATTTAGAGCGAAAATTCCCGCAACTCTACTATATGGAATTGAATTAGTGGAGTTGAAACAATGGGGATTTCTGCAAAAAATGGAAGGAAAGGTTTTGAGAAAAATCTCTTCTTTCAACAATGCATGTTCTACATCCTCATGCAGGTTAGAATTCGGATTCCGAAGTTGTTGGGCACAGGGGTTGGTTGCTCTCGTAAGATGGGTAGCCAGTTTGGCCAGAAGTAAATCTGGTACCCTAAGAGAAACTATTAAAAAGGAACTTCTGGGCAACTTTAACGAGTTCTCGTCATTAGTAAAAGACTTTAGAAAAGCAGTAGCTCTGCTAGAGCTGGATGAAAGTATTTTATTCTTACTATCTCCCTCCGAACTAAAGTCTAAACTAAAACGTACATCTTGGGAACTCTGTTATAAGTTGGATATACTTGCCCAACCCAGTTCAAAAGAAAGGGAATCCTTGGTAAAAACATATATCCCACAGCAGTCCCAACAATATCTTATTTGGAATATTCCCCATGGAATCCGTAGATTATGGTACCTTTTACGACATGATTTGCTTCCACTCAATATTCTTTTGGCAAAATGGTATGGGGTATCTCCAATATGTAATTTCTGTAATAATGCTATACAGGATCGTAACCACGTCTTGTTTATTTGTCCTGCACTGCGCCTATTGCGCCATAAATGGTTAAAACCAATCTGTTTACAATTGGGAATTGTAAATGTAAAAATGTTTTTCCATGCACTCTACTGCCCCCCAAATGAAATGTTCTGTTCCAGAATTTTTAAATTTTTTAAAGGGTTTTTAGATATTTATTAATGATGTACGGGGAGATGTTGATGATTGCTTTACTCGCCGATAAGTAGTGTTTTCCTTTTGTTGTATGTCTTTATTCATTTACTATTTCTCCTGTATAATGGTGTGTATAATTTTATGTGGCCCTCATCTGAGAGCCAAAACATAATAAACTTTTGAAACTTTTGAAACTTTGTATTGCCTACAAAATTACCAGTGGAAGAACAGAAGTAATGCATCCTTGCTCCAAGGGAAGGAAAAACAAGCGAAGCTTGCTTCAGCTGACTAATAAGAAGCAAGTAAATGAAAGTGACAATGAATTGAACAAGTGGGTCCATCTCCCCCAAAATTGATGCAGCTGAAACAGTGATCACAATGTTGGGCTCAGCTGCTGCTGTAGTTGTGCCACCTACTGACTGTGCAGTAACAGAACAGATTGGGTGCTGCCAAAACCAGCATATACAGGGTGACGCCCAATCTTGCCTGTCTGACTGATCCATCGAGCATGCCACATTGCCTCCAAGCCAGTCCGACACGAAGTGCAAGAGCAGACAGGCAGTAGTTCTGTCAGTGTCCTGCACCCGAAATTAGCTTCCCACTGGACAGCAACAAGGTCTCTAACCTTAAACCCTTAGAAGTATTCGTAAAAAACCACCTCAGTCCTCGGAGTGCTGCCTCTCAGTGAGGTCCATGAAACATTATGTGAGTTGCAGTAAATGCTAGGGCTGTTTATCTGTTTTCGAACACACAATCTTGTGTTATAACCACTATGTCCTTAGCTTCTAGCTCATCATGGAAAGGTACAGACAGTTCAGTTCAAAAGCTTTTATTTGGTTTCTGATACAACCATATAAGAAAAATAAAAACACATTTGCAACCACCATGACATTGTTTGAATCAAATGGAGCTTAGCATGAGAAACAATTCATTAAAACAATCAATGTATATTATCTCTGTGCACAAATTCGCAAAACAATTTGCAAAACTATACAGTTCTTGTAATGTCATATATATACATAACAGTCAAACCATAAAAATAATTACTTATGCTTGGCTATTTAGGCAGAGAGTGCAAATTTCGCAATAACGTGTTTAGTACTAATAGGATACACATTTTGAGCATATCATACTAGTGCAGTCATAAGCAGCAGTTCTAACATTATATACTATGTGCAAAACGCTATAAAATGTACAATTACTCACATTATATGCAATGTGCAAATAGCGCTATAAAGTGTCATATTCCTACTAGAATTCCTTCTTATGTGCAAATTATGCATAAAGTGCAAGTTATCATAGATTAGGAGAATTAAAGGAGAAAGGTACAGTCAATGCAAACCTGACAACATGTACAGAAAATGAGAATCGTACTAAAAGCAATGTCGTTATTTATGCACGGTGCACTATGCAAGCGCAATAATCAGGACCCCTTTCTGGTGGCTTGTGTGCCAGTCTTGTGACATCAATTCACTCTTCCTTTAGTGAATAAAAGAGGGCTGTATCAACCAGTTTTGGCTGTGTTGTGGGACAGAAGTTTCATTTATAAAGCACACAATTCAGAAAGAAAGCAGAGAATCTTGTCTAGGCCCGCTTTCTCCAAGCTTTCCTTCCCTGACACAGCCAGCAGTGAATCTTCATGCCTCTACACAAGCCTATTCTTGGTTTCCTGTGGGCATTGCAATCCGAAGGTCTTTGATTCCAGACGCTGGTCTCTAAACCACAGGAAGGATTACTGTCTGACAAGGTCTTAAACATGAGCAACGAGTGACACATTTAATTAAAACCCTTCTGATTGGACAGGGACTCTGAATTCGGGACAAGCCAATCAGAGACTCCCACAGCACTGGTTCTTAGAGATGAAGAGGAGAGGGAAACTTGTAGGACACGGGTGTCCTAGAATAGCCTTCTAGTGAAGCGGTGTATTAACAAGGATTTCAGCAACTTTTTCACTCACGTTAAAATGGAAATATTTTCATTTATTATAAACCTGCTGTACCACAGGATGTGTTGCATCAGCTCCACCCTTCATTCTGACTGTATGCGTTAAAACTTGTGAGTAACAATAACCTATTATTTCAGAAACACTTATTTCTCAGCATCTTTTTGTACTCCACGCTTGCACGTCAGATCTGTAACTGAGACACCGTGATCATGTTTACTCTGAATACGTGGACAGTACCCATTGGAGAAGTGGATCTACTGGAACAATGGCACTACACGCGTAGAATAGCCTAGTACCAGATCTTTAGATCACTACTGCTGCAGACACAATCTATAATCCTACAGAATATACTCCAGGACATGATTTATCACGTAGCCTGCACGCATGCTTATTTCTCTCAGGCTTTGCTCGTATGCTGTTCTACGGGTTGTTGTTGGCCTGGAACCTGTTTTCTCTTTAGGGGATTCTTCCATACCAGTAAGCAAGTCTGTGGGAGGATCAACCTTCCCACTAGCGGGAGCACGAATCCAATAACAATGTGAATTGTTATCACTCTTTTATATGGAATTGTAATCCAGTTAATACATTTTAAAGCAAACTCATTCTCTTGTTTCCAAAGGAATTTTTATTCGTGGTCATTCCTTCATAAACAATTTTTTTGGATAAAAAAAACTACAAGCCATGCAACCCCAAGGGTTGAATGATAGACTTGAATATAATTGCTTCCTGTGACTGTAATTGTTGCTCACTGAGATACTGTAGTATTTGTATTCCATGTAGTTCATTTTGTATATTATTCATTACATTTTTCTGTTGTCTTTAATACTGCCATGAAACTGCTCACTGCATTTCCAGATTCATGAAGATAGATGTGTAGGCTTATCACGTGGGGCATAATCACAATTTTTTAGAGGCTGTTTTCACAGATTTAGTCACTCAGTATTTTACATAAATAATGTCAGAGTACACTACCAGCTGCTTATAATGTCATGTATATCAGCATGTCTTTATAAGCAGTGAAGTTAGGAACTGGCACTTCACGTGATTGACAAGCAACTTTATTGATAACTGTTCATTCGGGTTTGCAACCTTAGGAATTGCGCACAAGTTAGATTTGTGCTTATTTTAACAACTCAGCATAGCGTGCCTCACTCTAATCATATTGCGTTTTCACATTTTCATTTTTGATTATTTCGTCTCACTTAGATAAACACAGCACAACATGGTGTGTAGCTTTAAGAAACAATGAGCCACCATGGATTTAAATGTACACGTCATTTCCGCCTGTCATTCAGTTTCCGCTGTTCGTGTCTCCGCGATCGACGGCATTTCGGTAAGCTACAGCCCCGCTAGTATTATTTTCCTATTTGAAACCGGTGATCACATCCATTTCACCAATTGATGTGCGTATTCACAGACACAACGGGTGACTATCCCTGGTGTACTCTTCTAGTGTAGTTTTTTAAACAGTGCACTTTAACATGATTTACTTACTTTTATATGTAGATACGGGACAATAGCGTCCCGCACAACTTGTTTTAATAATTTATTACACTTCTTTATTAGTTATAGCACAGTTTGGCATGCAGTTGTATAGCAAGCACTATACGCACTTTGAGGTGGTGTTGTGCACAAGGAAGCGGATACTTCTGTTCGACATAGACAAACACGCACGCGAGTGATATACGGTGAAGCGGTGAAGGTGACATAACCTCGGTTTGATATTTAAAACTATGGACTGCTAGTTTAGCCCCCTGCTCCTTTTGTTTTCTAGAACCTTGAATGATGACCCCTGATGAAGGGTCTCATTTTTTTTTTTTTCACAACAATTTTATTGATAAAGATGAGCAGATGAAATAGAGTGGTACCCCACAGTCAGGATAGTACCACCAACATACCGATACAATCATGAAATAGGACTGGGTGTCCAGTCGAGGAACCAATGTAACACAAGGATACAAAGAGACATTTTCCCCTTCTTTATCATTTCGGTCACTTACCTACCCAACTCCCAGATCCCTCCCCGGAACCCGCCCTAACCCCATGCATGTGTGTATGTACTGTGCCGATGCAAAGTCCTGATGCGGCAATTATGTGAGTGGGAAACGGGGTCACCGGGCCATATGGGGCTAAAGGTCTTCCTCCTGCTCCGCTGGGGGGTCCAGTGTCAAGCCCCTGTAGTCCGCCCACCGCCTCCATACCTTAAAGTGCTTACGGGGGCATCCCCGTGCTTCAAAGATCGGTCTCTCCAGACCCATCCAGAAGTCCATGCCAGCCTTCCATGCGCTCAGGGGGGGGGGGCCTCACATCTTTCCATGCGCGGGCCAGGTCTCGTTTGGCCACCACTAGCCCCAGTAGGAGCAGGTGTCTCTTATAGACATTACCCCCAACCCCCTCCAGGATGTGCAATAGGCCCAGACGGTGAGTACGGGGGAGGGTCCAGCCCAGCACCTCCGACAATCAGCCCCACACACCCCTCCAGAAGCCAACCAGTCTGGGGCACGACCATACAGTGTGGATCAACGTACCCATCTCTACCTCGCATCGCAGACACACCGGGGACTCAATCAGTCCGGCCTTCCACAGGCGCTCACGAGTATAGTAGGCCCTATGGAGAATTTTAAATTGTATGAGTCGAAACCTTATTGCAATAGCCGCTCCCCTCGAGGATTCCAAGGCCTCCCGCCAATCGTCTTCATCCAGCTGACCAACATCAGCCTCCCAAGCCGTCTTCAGCGGGAGAAGGGTGGAGGAGCAATGGGTGACCATTGTCTGGTAGATGCGTGAAACTTTTTTGTCCCCAAGGTCACCCATAAAGACCTTCGCTTCAATTGGGCTAAATTCCGGGAGTAAGTCAAGGCCGGCAAGACTGGGCATCAGTGCATGCCGGAATTGTAGATAACGAAAAAATTGGGATTGAGGCATATCGAATTCGGTGCTAAGGGCCTGGAAAGACTGGAGCGTCGTGCCGGACATCACATGGCCCAGCTGCGAGATTCCGATTGCATCCCAGCCATCGAAACCTGATAGCTTATACAGTTCGGGCAGCATGCCATTACGCCACAAAGGTGTTTCCGCGGTCAGTCTGCCCCACCAGCCCACGCGACGCAAGGCCTGTCGCCACACTGCAAAGACAAGTCGTGTAACCCTCGGCAGCGAGCGACGCAGTCGGGGTGAGTAGAGGATGGTGTGGAGCGAGTTGTCGCCCATCAAAGCACGTTCCAGGGCATAGGCTGGATCCCCACCGTCACCATACCACCATTCATTCAGGATGAGAAGATGCGCGGCTTGATAATACGACAGTAAATCTGACGTGGCCAAGCCCCCACAGTAGGTGGACAAAAAACACGTACGCAGTGCCACTCTGGCGGCCCCCCCAGCCCAAAGAAAGCGGCCCAGCACCGAGTTGACCTGTCTAAACCATTGAGGCGGGATAGGATACGGATGATTCTGTAGTTGGTATAGGAGGCGCGGCAGCGCCACCATCTTGAAAATAGCGGATCGGCCAAATATCGACAGGGGCATCCGAGACCAAGTCTTGACATCCGTCTGCACCCGCTCCCAGACAGGCATTAGATTACGTTCCCAGGCAGTGTCCGCCGAGTCCGAAAGAAACACTCCAAGGTACTTCAGACCGGTCGTAGCCATTCGCAACCCCGAAGCCCAGGGATCCATCACCGTGCCTCCTTCTAGTACCCACAGCGTGGATTTATGTAGGTTCAGATATAAGCCTGAAGCCTCCCCAAACAGCTGCATAACCTCCAGAACGCGCGGGCCCGAGCGCTGCAAGTCGGTAAGGAAGAAGAGGACATCGTCCGCGTATAACGCAATCCTATCCGATAGGGTGGCATTCCACTGAAAGCCCCGTATCAGCGCATCCTGGCGCACTCTGGCAGCTAGAGGCTCCATGGCCAGTGCAAATAAATAGGGGGAAAGAGGGCATCCCTGTCTGGTCCCACGGCCAATGGGGAACATCTCCGACACTGCCCCGGCGACCCGCACCGAGGCCGTGATGTCTGTGTAGAGGAGTTTGATGTACGACAGGAAAACTGGGCCCAGGTTAAGACAACGCAGTAATGCAAATAGGTACGACCAGCTAACAGAGTCAAAGGCCCTATTGATGTCGGCCAATAACAACGCCGCCTGGTCTCCTAAAGCCCCAACCGCGTCGATCGCCGCCTGTGCGCGTCGGATATTATGGCGCGTTGCCCTGTGAGGCATAAAACCTGCTTGGTCCGAATGGACCAAGTTCGATATATGTGGAGCCAGACGGTTCGCCAGGGCCTTGGCCAAGATCTTGGCTTCAACATTGATCAATGAGATGGGCCTATACGAGTCATGGCTATCCGGGGGTCTGCCCGGCTTCAAAAAGACCACTATTTCCGCATGGCGCCAGTCTGGGGGCAATATCCTCTGTGTACGTGCCACCTCAAGCACCCGGCGATAATGAGATCCGAGCTGTACATGAAACTTTTTGAAAAATTCGCACGGGTAGCCATTAGGGCCAGGGGCCTTACCAGTATTGAGTTGCCCCAGCGCATCTCCCAGTTCTTCGGCTGTGAGGGGGGCATCCAGGGCCGCCCTGGTCTCATCCGAAACCAGCACAGGCGGCAACTCTGCGAGAAAACGGGCTAAGTCGTCCCCAGACAATTGGTCGCGTGGAGCGTATTGGGCTGTATAGTACGTGGCGAAGCTCGCCGCCAATTCGTTAGGGTCGGTCAGGACCTCCCCACCGCCATTCGTGAGACCTGGCAGTATGAGGGGTTGGAAGTGGTGTTGGCACAGTCTATGGAGCATTGAACATGACTTGTCCCCCCATTGGTACACCCGACTTCTGGTGGCCAGCCATGCCTGTTTGGCTTCATCCATCAAGAGGGACGCGTATGATTGCTGTGCCTGCAGGAGCAGCCGCATCTCGACTTCCCCACCTCCCTCACGGCTGTCCCGCTCCAGAGTCGCCACTCGCGCAGCCGCCTCCGTAGTCTGTTCACGACGCTTCCGACGGGCCGCCGAGCACCATGCGATATCCACTCCCCGCACTGTAGGCTTCATAGCCTCCCACACCACTCCTACATCAGCACCTTCCACCAGGTTTTCTCGCCAGTAATGGTCAATGGTTTCTCGCAGATGTTTAGTATACGCCGGTTGTAGGAGATGCCACGAGGACATCCTCCATCTGAACGGCTGTCGTCTCCGGAGGAGTTCCACTCTAACAGAGACGGGGGAGTGGTCAGACAGGCCCCTCGGCAAGATGTCCGCGCCCTTCACCCTACACAAGCATTCCCTAGGCACAAACACACAATCAAGCCTCGAGAACGAGCCGTGGACAGCTGAAACATAAGTATATTCTCGGGCTGTGGGGTGCATATGTCGCCAAGTATCCACCCAGCCCAGCCCCTCACTCATAGCATGTAATTTGGTGGGTGGAGGGGAAGAGGGGGGGATCGCGGTCTCCTCTAGGCGCCTACGGCGATCCACACATATATCCATCACATCATTCCAATCGCCCCCAATCACTGCCAGCGAGCCGGAGACGTCCTCCCACACTGCAAACAGCCTCTCGGCCAGGGCCCACTGGAGAGGGGGGGGGGCGTAAACACTGCCAAAGACCACAGATTCCGTGCCCACCATGCCCCTAACAAACAGGTAGCGACCCTGCGGATCAATCCACTGCTTCTCATGGACGTACGCCACCCTACGGTGAATCAGTATGGCCACCCCCCTGGACCCCCTAGTAAATCCCGCATGGAAAACCTGCTGATACCCAAACCTCTGCAGGCCCAGAGTCTTCGTGCCCATCATGTGAGTTTCTTGAAGTAAAAGCACGTCTGCAGCTTCTTTCTTCCCCCATCGTAACACAGCCCCGCGTTTAATTTTATCTAACAAACCCCTGACATTCCACGTAATCACCCGCATAGAGTCTTCGGGCGTCTAAGAGTCGATTCAGCCATGGTCCATGAAGATCCACCATACGAGCCCTCCATTCCCGCTCCACCCACCGCCCATCACAAGGAACATTATTGCGATACACACATGCATACTACTAACTACCCCAAAAAAGAAAAAACCCACCAACCCCTCAGTCCCACTGCCCCAAACGGTCCCCAACCCCAACTCAGCGGCCACCTCCCCGACCGCCCACATCCCGCCTCCCCCCGCCCTATACCTCAATGAACCATGAAGTACCTGTCGCGGCATGGGTGGTCTCGAGACCAGAACATAGGGCCCGGGCCCACCCATACCAATGGATCCCAACATCCCCAAAAAAGGAACAGTAACGTCACCCCCCCTCCCTCAGTGTCCCTCTCTCTAAGTGGAGAGTGGTAGCCCCTATCACATAGTCCCCGAACCCCCACCCCACAACTCCATCCACGTTCAGGTGACAGAAGCAGTACCGTCCCAGGGCAGCAACATAGCTAGTTAAGCAATGGGTCTCAGGCAACCTGGTGAGCCCAACCAGAAATCACAGCATTAGCAGTAGAATAGGGGAGCCAAGGCCCCAGAGACCTCAGTGATCTGTGCCAGATTGTTCCGAATCGTCGGTTCTACCACTGTTCTGTGTGTCATCGACCGAGGCCGCGCGCCTGCGCGAGTTGGAGCGTTTGTTCCGACCATTCTTCGTCGTCCGGTTTCTCTGCGCCCGTGGTGATCCCTCAGGAGAGCCTGGATTGAGTCCTGGTTGAGAATTAGGTCTGAGCCGCACCGTTTCATCCGTCCATTTGAAAAGGTCCTCCGGTGTATCGAAGAACAGTGTCTGTGATTGGAAGATCACCCTCAGGCGCGCTGGGTACAGCAGGGAGTATTGGAGCTTAAGGCCTCTCAACTTTGCCTTGGCGGCTAGGAAATAATGACGCTGCTGTTGCACAAGTTTAGTGTAATCAGGAAAAATCATGATCTTACTGTTTTCGTACAGGAGGGCGTCTTTGGTTCTAGCTTCCCTCAGTATGGCGTCCCTGTCGTGATAATCAGCAGTCTAGCGATCACCGCCCTAGGCCGCTCGCCCTCAGGTGGCCTTTGCGTCAAGGCTCGGTGCGCTCTTTCAATAATGAAGCAGGCAGATAGCGTCCCCGGGGGCATCCAGGACTCCAGCCACTGTGCGAGGAATTGTTCCATGTTGCCTTTGCCACAGCGCTCCGGAAAGCCAATAAAGCGGAGGTTATTGCGGCGTGCCCGCCCTTCGGCATCTTCCACACGGAGCGCTGTGGTCCGTTGCGCAGATTCCATCGCCGCCATTTTCTTTTTAAGGGTATTGACGTCTTCTTCCACCACCGATACCCTGGATTCGGTCTCGGTGATACGCGCCACGGCATTTCTCAGGTCCTGGCGCAACAGGGTCACATCCGCGCCAACTTCCCCTATCTTGGCGTCTAGCATGTCCCTTGACTGGGTGATGGCCGCCATGAGGGCTGCATTGTCCGGCCTCCCTCCAGGTGGAGCGCCCCCCGACGGTCCAGGGCCCCCCCCGGGCCCCGTAAATTTATCGATGGTCACTTGCTTGGTGGGGCCACCGCCTCCTCTGGTCATGACTGCCGAGATTATAAGGGCCCCCAAGATGTAGCCGAAGGTGTGGGATTCCGACCGCCCCCGTTGAAACCTATCCAATATAGTGGGAGGGGGGGGGGGGAAAGCAATGTCCTGACGCTGGCCCCCCGGTGGGTCCTGGAGGGGCTGTTCTGGTATGGCCCAATGTCTAGTCCAGAGCAGGACAGGCCTCAATGACCGCTAATGAGCAGGGTCTCTCACGACCAGCAACCCTCCCCTTGAAGGGTAGATAGGCCAAGTGTATCTCGCGCCACAGCGCCAGTGTCTCCTCCGGTCCGGGGGGGGTATGGGGAGGGCCACTACTCACTGTTGTTGCCAGCCGCCCCGCCGGTCATCTGTGTCCCGGGCCATTCACCGCCGGGCAGGATCACCAGGGCGTCTGATCCCCTCCGAGTCCGCAGGCCCCTGGTGGACGCGGGGCCGCGAAAATCAAGGTCCCGGCTGCGCCCAGGCCGCCAGGCCGTCTTGGCCGCCTCCGATCCTCTGCTGCCCCCGGGTCTCCTCACGAAGCAGCTGGGCGAGGAGGTCCGCGCAAGTCTTCTGCGCCCTCGGTGCCCCGGATTGCCGATCGTCGCGGCCGCCACCAGGCCAAGCGGCGCACTGCACGGCTCCCCGGCCGGGGAGCTCCAAAATTGAGGCCCCGGCTGCTCCTCAGCCCTCCAGGCCGCACCTCTCGCCTCGCTGCCCAGGCTGGTTCCGGAGCGCAGGACCACCGCTGAGTATACCGGAGGGTCCCCGGCACTCCTGGCCACAATCGCCCTGCTTTGTTATGGGTATTCGGGGTCAGGGACCAGGATAAACAGTCGGATTAATGGCGGGCAGGCGGGAGCTCTAGCAAGCTGCGACCGCCATCTCCGCTTGCGTAGCCACGCCCCCCGAAGGGTCTCATTTTTGACCCGAAATTCATTGGGTTGCTGATCATGTTATGAAGAATAATGCTTGATGGATAGAACATTGTGGAAGCATACCATGTCGTTTATGAAGGAATGACCACGAATAAAAATTCCTTTGGAAACAAGAGAATGAGTTTGCATTAAAATGTATTAACTGGATTACAATTCCTTATAAAAGAGTGATAACAATTCACATTGTTATTGGGTTTGTGTTCCCGCTAGTAGGAAGGTTGATCCTTCCACAGACTTGCTTACTATTGTCAAATAGTTGCCTCTGGACTAGGCATCAAGCGTGGACGCACATTGTCGTACGATTATCTTGTTTAATTTTGGTTTATTAGACTATTGAAGTGAGAGTGCGCATTGGCAACATTGACTGTGATTCTCCCATACCCTCAACTTGATTATTGTAGGGTGCTCTGATGCCTGCAAGGGTCATGTTCGCACTATATAAAACGTTATAAATAAAGAAATAATACATGTGGTAGGTGATAATCTCCCTATATTGTACTATGTATTATTTGCTTATTATAGACTTGCAATGTTGCTCCAGCAAAAACTAGACGACTAAAGAAAGTCAGATCAGGAGGTCGCTCCGACTCATACCATGCAGTCGTACATTGGAATAAACTTCCTTTACACCTGCGCCTCAGTGAAGACTATATGGGGTTTAGAAAGAATCTGAAAACATGATGTTCAGGACTTAAGTGCTTTGGTGACGATTGTCTTTACAATTTCAGTGAGCTATTTTAGCGCCGTGATATTCCTCGGGATGAATGTTACGCTCTACAAGTACAATAAATAAATAGATGGCTTCTGAAATCAGATCGCCCCTATAATAAGAAAACAAGCATTAGTAATAAGTCTGGTATTAAAAGAAGGTTGCATGGTAATGTGAAGCATTTCAACTAAACAGAATGGGAATAAATATGTATTTGAGTGAAAGCAAAAAAAAAAAAACTGTAAAATAATAATTGGTGTCGGTTAAAAGGTCAGGTGAAAGTTGCACTGTCAAGCTAGACCTAAATATCGATGTAGATTAATGACTGCCCTCTGTGCTACTGCCAGAGAAAAACGTCATAAATAATCTAGTTATCTAAGACACCTTAATAGTATGCCAATGTCATGTGTTTTCCCCTGAAAGTCCAACTCGGGCAGCTGGATGGTTAAACTAAATCGTCACAGCTGTGTGGGTGGCAAAAACTTTTGTGGAAGCACACAACTTCTGCCCTACGAAAAGATATACTCCTGGATCTCAACATGTGGGTGGAGACAAAGCCCCTCTCTGGTAACTGTTGGGCGATAGCTGCGCTGTCAAGCTAGACCATATGCGGCACCTTGTTGCTTGTAATAAGTTATTACAAGCGACTTCTGTTGCTACAATGCTTAAGAGGCACGACTGTCTTCACCCAGCATTAAGGAAACTGGTGCCTGGGAGCCAAAGCACCGTTTTGTGTCTAGCAGCATTCTGTACAATACATGGTCCCTTTACAAAGACAGTGCTTGGGACCGCATTCCAATTCCCTAATTCCAGAATGCAGACTCCCATAGGCAGTCTGCAGGAGCCAGCTGCGCCAATCCGTCCAAGCAACAAAATTCATTTCTTTTGTTATGATTCCAATATAGGCCTGGGTAGTCACCTAACCTTTCACCTACATTTTCCCTGCCATTGTACTACATAACAGTTTCGGCACTCACCTTTTACCTAGTTAGGTGCCGCATAAATGTTGTGTGGTTTTTCCCAAAAACTAGCCTAATTTATTATGCACGAGGATTCTCAGAATCACAGCAGGATTACCATCCCCTGCATAATAACTATGAATAAGGCTCATCACTATCGTCATCCTCGGCTGACATGACAAAGCAAGGTAAAACTCCTGAAGGTACCTTTTGGGTATATAAACACCATATCTTTGCTGGGGCGGGCAGAGGAGAAAGACTTCCATACTGACATGAGACGCTGAGGTTCCTGCACGCAGACACTCTAGCACATAGTAGTCTGACATCCCTCGCGGGGTGTCCATCTCGAGAACAAAACGGGGTCCTTCGTTCTTTCACACCAGGTAATGGGGTTGGTTTTATCCTAGGGGGGTTCTTGGCTCTACGCCTATATACATGCTAGGTACACTTAGGTACATCTAGTTAGGGTTAGCATCGGAGGAGTACACATTATTATTGCCATGCATCTACATACCTGCATAAATCTATTGTTTTAGCACTATGGTAGTACTCTACCATCGATTTACTCTTCTGGTGCTTACACTCGTTTATATCTATTTCTGCCTTATGGTTGTTGCAGCACACATATTTTACACTAGAATGGTGCTGGTTCAATAAATGCTTATTGAAAACGTCCCGTCATTTATACTGTGTATCTCTCTGAGACAAGGTGAGCTTGAGTGACAGAGCGAAAAGTACTGTACTGTTTCCATGATCCCTGAGGGGATAGGGTGGTCATGTTCGATAGTTGCCAGGAACTATTTTCTCCTAGGTAAGAGGAGTTCATAGTTGCTCTGTGAGCTAGCTGGTATCCAGGTGAGCATATCTGGCGGGAGTGTCTGGAATCAGTCCGGACACCACTCCCGCAGTTTATGTTGTCTAAGCGAGCAGATCCTGTATAAATTTATAGGAACTGCCAATTTGTGGGAGAGGTGTGGCGCCGCGGCCAGGGCGACTGACGCTGGAATCTGGGGACCACGGTTCGATCCCCGGCTCCGGCGGCAGGTTAGCCCAGCACCATGTGACTCTGGGCAATAGCTCGCTTAATCTTCCCGACGGCCCCCAGCGCCTAGAGACCCTTACGGGTGATTGTGCGCTTTACAAATGTGGACTTTACTTTACTTACTTTCCTTTCACCTGTGAAACAAAGTAAGTTTTTTTTTGGATCAACTAACACTACTGATTCCTATACAGTTGCCAAAATGTCCTGTGTCATGAGTGGAATCTTCATCAAATGCGGTCTTTCAGCATGCATTAGGATGCAGCGTGGGAATGTATTTTTGTGTTAAATATTAAAAATACCAGGATGCAAAGTGCTCCTGGCTAGAAAAGCAATATGGGCAGAGGGCGTCAGACGTGGCATAGTGCCATTTGGCAGCAAAGGAGGGTGTAAGAGGCCCACATATTATATGGTATAAAACACCCCTTATGATATGCTATAAGTATGCTGCAGGTCAATGAGGAGACGTATAATGTACAGAAGAGGGTATGTTATCCCATATATCACAACCATTTGTTCAACCCATATGGAACATTTTTAGATTCAGTACACTGGTTCAAAAGTACTGTAGGGAGTAACCAAAGCTCTGAACAGCACAGAGCCTGCAGACCATATCACCCCATGCAGGTCTGCCTCAGACAGAGAACAATCTGCTTGCATATAACAGATGTAAAGCTTACTGTTTCCAGTCAGGTACTCCCTTATACCTAACATGGCAATGTAGTTACGGCTGAAGCTTTAATATGGCCAAAGGTGAATCAGTGGTCTACAACAGAAAATAAGCATTGGCAAAGCCAATAGTTCTCGCCTTTGTGAGTGAATGGCTTTGAATTTTTTTTGCCCCTCTGCACAGTTTTCTTGAACCTGTGTAAAATGGCTGCAGACCATCATTAAATGCATGCTTTACAACTCCTGCTTTACATTCCTGGGAAGAGCACACATATGGTAACAGAGGTATGTTGATAAACTAATGTAAAAAACATTAGACAAGAGCATGCAAAGCAAAAGGAACGTCGAAATGTGGGCCTCATTGACTTGTTGTTCTTGACACACTATATCATATTCATTTTGACCTCATTGCACAAAATCATCCTACTTCACACTGGCAGGTCCAGCTAGCACCGTACAAATCGTGACACCCAACCCCATACCGTCAAATTATTTGGGGAAGAGACATTAGCCCAAGCCAGAAGGCAGGGAAGAAATAAGCGGCATATATCAAAACAGCTACCCAAGTGAAATTGTTAATTTTTAAGTCCCCACATTTTGATCAGGGTATTTAACATCTAAAGCAGTGAGATATGGATCACAAATAGAGATTCCTGGCATACCCATTATTTGATATAAAGCAAGCTGCTGCTCTTCCTAATCAGAGCTAAGGAGCTAATATAGAAAATAGAAACAAGTTTCAAGAGCATACCCAGGAAAAGGGTGAACAAACAGTGGCATGGAGGAGCACAGTAGTCCCTCACTGTGCAGGCCAACCAGTCTTCATTCTTTCGAAACCACCCTATTTGGTAAGGCTCACCACAGATACTGTACTCAGAGCCCACATCTCTCCGTCACAAAGTTAAGACAATGTCATCACTAAACAAAATAACAAACAATGTTAAAAATGAAGAACAACAAGACTGCTCCTCAATCCATATCAATCGAGCCATTTTGTAAAATGTGTCTTTTAACTGCACGAATACTGGAGCAGTACCTATGCCAGCCAAAACACCCACTCCAACTTCTTGCAAAACAATGGACATTTCTAGCATGCTCAACCGAACGTCATCACAATAATCAAATATATACACAATTGTAGAGATACTTAGGGTGCCAGAAGATCACAAATTACCAATTTTTCCCCTCAAGCAGTCCCCGCTTTTCTCCTCATGAGGAAAACCTTTCTCTTTTTTACCAAGCTTTTTCCCCCTGAGACCAAAGACAATATGAGTCTGATCAACGACCATGACTATCAAACTGGATACGGAAGCTCTAGAGCTAGTGAACATTTGCCTCTACCTAAGCAGCAAGCTTCTTAAGCCAAACAGCTATTTCAACAGAACGTTGAAGACCTCAGTTTTCAGAAATTCATCTCTGGTTGTTCTAGAAACTAGCACACCAAATAACACTCTACAAGAAAATCTAATAGCCCAAACAATCCTGGCAATTAAGAGAACAATGTGCAGATCCCTGGGCATAGTAGCCGGTGCCATAAACTCTGAGATGGTAAAGCTAGGCAAACAAATTGTGGTTTTGAATGAAATATTATCCCATATTGCCAGCAGTGATAAAGCAGAATGAAGGAGGTGAAGTAACAGATTCACAAAAAATATATTTACACCAAACGTACCTTGCAACTACTCAGCTGTCCTTGCCAAATTCGGCGAAATACCAGAGGGGATACAGTCTACCATATTAAACTGTAAAAAGAGCATCATTAAAGAGGGGCCTAGCCTTTCAGGACTTCCGAAAAATCAATATAAATAAATCCAAATGCAATAAGTATCAACCTAGGACCCAAGGAAGACCCTGCCTCAATTCAGCAGGCCCCACTTTCCAAACAGATGCTACCAGTATTGAGAGGAAACTAAGAACATCTGCCCCAGAGCTACCTAGAGCCTGATAGTCTAGTCCTTAAGCCCAACACGAAAACACTACAGGTAGAATGGGTTGATGCTAAATGCTTAAAACGTACACGTGCCCTGTTGAATGTTCTGAGAAGCAGGCAGCGTAATTCAGAGTGGGAAGAGCACTTAAATCCCAGAGACAAGAATACAAATGTCTCATCACGAGCAACGAGAGGCAGCTCCATCTGAAAGAGTGGGAGGTCCTTCAAAAGATACTAAATGAAAACAACTTAAAAACACTTCTGCCAAATGGTCAGATATAGTTGAGAGGGTCACGCCAACAAATCTGGAGACAGGCATCAGTCTAGCGGCATTGATAAAGTAATTTTCTGCCATTTACCAAAAGGTCCACATATCTGGTCTGACCAAAGCGGAGGTCAATTTGAATCTCTATTAAGACAGTCATCATATACAAACTCAGACCAAACGCAAAACCCATTAAATAAATCATTGAACCTATTCATGAGTTTAGAGAATATGAAATCTAAGATTCCATATTCAGCCAAATCCCCTAAAAAGCCAGGTCTCAATAGAACTCCAACAGATGTCTACTGTAACAATCCATTAACCTGGGATATTTGTCTTAACAACAGAGTTTAAAGCAATCTAGGAACATGAGGACATTCTTGCTCCTTCGAGATCAACTTTTATCATTCCACTCCACAAAAAAGATCTTGTAATGAACATGCACGTTTTTACCCAATTTCCTTGCTGGGCAGAAGCAGGAAAATGTATGGCAAACTGCTCCTTACATGCAGAGGCTTGGCCTGAAGTCAAAAAGACCCTATAGCATTTCCAAGCTGGGTTCAGGAAAGTCGAAGGTACTATCGATCAAGCAATGAGACTGAACTTTATATACTCGAAATGTGTGTCCCTAAATAACATTTATCAATGTACATGGTCTTCTCAGACTTTAAGGCAGCCTTTGGCTTGGTCAATCGATCTCTGCCATGGCTCAGGCTGAAAGAACAAGGGCTTCTGGACCAGCTTCATAGCTCTTTGACACAGCGCCTATGTGGAAACACAGCTATAGTGAGATATGGCTCATAAGGCAAATGTATACCCAACTTTAAAAATCAATACTTTCGCCAGGCAAGGTTGTGTGCTTGCTCCCACTTTTTTTCAACGTTTTCATAATTGGCGTAGGCAAAGGACGACCAGCCCGGATCATTTAGTATGCAGATGAGGCTGCTCTACTGGCCCAAACGGAGACAGAAATGCATCAGCTACTCATAAGGTTTGAAAACTATTGCATTTACAAAGACCTCATCATTAGCACTCAAACAAAAAAATCTGGATATTCCAACGGTCCAACTTCAATAGTATATTTGAAATCTAGGTTCTACGTGACCACCACTACGATTATCTAAAATCAGAGTTGATGACAAATTATCCTGGGCAGAGCATGCTGTGAAAAGCAAAACCATCACTAGCCAGTATGCTGGCATGGCCATACACTTTCCCAACAAATGTGTCCGAAGATGGATTGAGTCTGCTCTCAAGCATACAAATTAAAAGCTCTGGCTCATACAGAGCGGAGCTGTGGGGGTACAGGAAGTCAACAGAGATGCAAAAAACCAAGAACCGATTCCTTCGGTGCCTACAACATCCTGGATATGGGACTCTAATGAGTGCACTGAGGGCAGGGTTGGGCATGCGCACCGTTGAAGCCATGCTTGCCCTAAAACCTGTATTGTACAGAACACACCTGTGGACCAATCCAAAGTTGGAGTCTATTTAAAAGCTTTCAATGATGTCTGGCTTAGAAAGCGCCCAGGGAGCTGCCTTGGCTCAACTAGATTGCAAAAATCCCGAATGGAATATGCTGTGCAGAATGTTGATTTAATCCTCGGCTGATTGACAGCTTGATTTTGCAATGAACCCAAAGACAATATTTGCTAATTTTCAGATGAATCATGTTACACAAGAAGGCAAACTATTGACAGAATTTCTGGAAATCAAGACCGCTGTCTCTCCTATGAAATATATATGGACTCCTTATCCTCCCAAAGGCAAAAAGTTCTCTATACACGAGATTTAGACTACGATCATTGCCGGTCCCAGCAATCACAAAAAAAGGTCCAACATCAAAACATGCACAGGTCCCTGCAATTGTACGTTAGTGGGCAAGGAACCTGTTCTCCGCTTAATGCAACTATGTCTAAAACACTGCTGGCAAGTAAACTGTATCTTTGTGTTTTTATAAAAGAGAAAATCAGAAACTGCAGGAGACCATTTTCGTATGCTACTGGTAGGATTCTGAAGTCATTCTTACCCTTGTACATTTTTTTTTTGTTTTTAAGCATGGAAGGCCACCAGATCTGGTTCCTTCAACAAAATTCCCCTTCACAAACAAATACAATCAATACAGAATATGTGATGTCAATGTGGACAATTTTTGGTTTCTTATTTATCTTCTTTTATCTTAGCTCTTGTTTAATTGTTAGGTTCCTTAGACAACACGTGTTTCGTCGCGATATGGGCACAATAACCCACGACTTCTTGAGGGCTAAGAGAATTGTACAGGAAATAGCGAACACTTAGATAACAACGAATCACCTCACAGTGACTTTCGTGATAACTTTTAGCTGCCTTATATTTAATCATAGTGACATCTGTTGGTGGAAACCCATGTGCATGGTTCCATAGCTATAGTTCTTAGTTATAAGCAACCTTGAAGTTCATCTTAAACTCAAAAGGAATCATAACAAACATTTGGTGTGCATGAGCACTGTCGTTTTACAACCGTAATTAAGGGGAAAGCAAGCATAAATATCCCATATATAGTCCCAATATTTGTGTACGAGGTGCTATCAACGCTGTGACTGTAAAATAAGAGCTTGAACTCCTGATAATTAAAAAGGGGAAAAGAAAGGTACCCATGTCTTCTTGGTGCAGTACCTGGTAGCAGGATAATTATGAATCAGTATGGTCGTCTCGCCTAGGGATAATTTTCTTTCTAACGAGGATAACTTTATTTCTTATTTTTAGAAAAAACATACCTCCTTGTAGGTTGTAGTTCTGTCCCGAAGGTAGGGATAATGCAAAACCTATTTATTCTGTCCTTATGACATTTCTGGCAAACGAGTGCCCCATATAAACAATGTACGGAAGGCAAAACCCCAAATATGGGGTATAAACCACATATGTACCTGTATAGAGATACATATATAGCCAAAACACTCTGAATCAATAAATTGTATAGTCCCAGTCTTCTCGTCGGACGTTCGAGTTACAGAGACTTTGCAGAAAGAATCAGAATGACTGCTTTATATTCCTTTGAATGTAGCACTTTTTATATGATTTGCACGTGAAGTGACTGATTCATTGCATTTTAAATCAATTATATTTATTGCCACATAGGAATTGTTTTTAATTTAATGTTTTTTTTCGTAAGCAGAAATAATAAAGCAATAATATTTGCAACACAGTGGAGGAAGGGGACACAGAAGCAAGACAGGGCAGTGCGGGTACATGAAAGCAACACAGGATGGGTGGAGGGGACATGGAAGCAACACAGGTGAGGGCGGAGGGGGGGAGGGGGACACACAGAAACAATACAGTGGAAGGTCAGAGCAAAAAACCATCATAGAGAAGCATATAAGTGAGGGCAACAGCGAGGTGTATGGGGGTCAGGCCGCAGCACGAGAGGGGAGGGAAATACACATGGTAGATGGCTCAAAAACATTTGTTCTCTGTGAGCGCTTACACCACACAAAAAAGTAGTTCCCCAACATCAAGTACACACACCAGGCAAAAACACAAATGGAAAAGAGGCCGTGCTCCACGAGATGAGTGCTTACACCACACAAAAAAGCAGTTCCCCAACATCAAGTACAGACACCAGTCAAAAACACAAATGGAAAAGAGGCAGTGCTCCACGAGAGGAACAAACACAAGACTGAAAAGCTGGGACACAAATAGAAACCGACAAATTGGAGTGACAAGGAATACCAACCAATGGTAAGCAATGGGTGGGCTCCAAACCACACCATGCACTTGATAAACCACAAAAAGCATCATGACAGAAAGAGCATGCGCGATCTAGTTTGCTCGACTTAAACATGCATGTACATTAAACAGTAGGGATGGTAGTGTTGACATGCTCCCGGCCAAAAGGTAACCAGTGGCATGTACGGATTTGGCTTAAGGTACCCCAGGGAGCACATGCTGGTAAAGATGAAATCAGAACACACACATGTGCACCAACATAACTGAGGCTCGACAACTTGGGCATCAACTGTTTGATGGTAAACTAAATTTGTTTTTAAAAATAATGTTCTAATGAAAAAGGAGAAAAAACAAGGAAGCCCTTAAACACATCCCCAATTAAACAGAGCAAACATGGTCTGTAAAAATGAGTCAAAGAAGGTGCCTTGAGCAGGAAACGCTGGGCTGGATGAAAAATTGATGAAGCAACTCGGCCATAATAAATGAAGTAGTGCAGATATACCCTCTGCCAAGAGCTCAATATTCTATTCAAAAAAGGAAAGGACTCCCTGGAGAGGACCAAACTGCAGCCGGTTCAGCGGGATTCTTCGCGGTGGTGGGGGCTGATATGTATGCTGGGTGCAGACTTCGACAGTCACTCTACTGTTCTATGCAGAACAAGCATTAAAACAGTAAAGCAAATTAATCTCCATGGAAACATTGCAATTAGCCCAAAATTAGGACACAGTGCGGACTGAACTCGGCAAGATAGCTAAGAGAATTAACCTTCGTACGTGCCATCACAAGTGACCGAAAGGTCAGAAGATCACGTGACAAAGAGCGTGCCGCTCAACCTTCCACGCTGCCAACATAGGTGTAGAGTCCAGTTACTTTGTGTATTGAATTGTAGATTTTATATAAAGCGCTCCAATTTGCATCGGGTTCAGGGATACCCTATCTAAGTGCGTGGTTGCAAAAAGGTGTAAAAGGTTGCAGTATTGCCCTCAGGAAGGTGCATAACGTTTGAAGACTTGCTAGAACATTAAGCAAATATTTAAAAGAGCTACAGAAAAAAGTTATGTTAATATTTAAGCGTCTCTGCCTGGAATTATATAAATGGGAAGAGTTAAGACAAAAGCAGGCACTGGCAAAGCCAAAAGGTCTGACATTGGTACCTACTTTTGGCTAGGTCAATACTTATGCTCAATCGATCAAACACTTTATTCAGTTAAATAAAAATCACAAAAGTATATCATATGCATAAAAACAAAGATAAAAAGTACATTTAATCCTGAATACATATCTCCAATATGTAAGACCTATAAAAAGGGTCCATTTAAAAATGCCTTTGCATAATTTCAGTGGCTAAAACTTTTTTCCTACTTCCGAGGGCACCCATTAAAAAGCTTGCCACTTTAAAGCTAATTCTGGGGGACCGTAACATTTGAAGGTGGATCAGAACTGGTTATACCTGCTAAAACCCCTTTCCTCTAAGCAACAGTAAAATATAACATTATTTTAGGGTCTGATAACCTCTCGGTCCAAGACACAGTTCAGTGATAGTTATTACATAAGCATGGCACTTGGTCTTCCAAATTATGCTGTCACTGGCGTTCTGCTAAAATCATGTGCAAAAGATTCAATCTAAAACTGATTAAAAGAAAGTGGTGATGGGGTGATATAACCGTAATTAAGTAGAGTTCCATGAAAAAAATCGTTTTTTAGGAGTATATGGTCCCTAACTGTAGGTTTTAAAACTTACTTCTTCTCCAGCTGCTTAAACTCTTGTCACAAATTGCTTTTTAATCTAGGGCCGATCTTTTTTTGTTGATGCTCTCCGATGCCTCATATAGCTCTGGACACCCTAGTTTTTCCAGCCAAGCCTTAATATAGTGCAGACACAGGATGGAATGACCTTTATCCAGTGAAATACAATATATTATAACAGCCTGGTTCAGCCCTAGCCCGGTACTTGACCAAATTGGGAACCAATGAGTTAGGGGTAAAGGAGTCAGTCTGTCAGTAATTTACTCCAACCCCAGTTGTTCATGTGCTATAAAGGAGGCGACTGATTATGGGATTAACAATAATCTACTAATAAAATCATTTACAGCTCTCTGTATCCCACCACAGTCATTATATCCCCCATACATAACTTGCAATGGATAAACATTTACTATGGTAAACTTTAACCATGGCTTGTGTGGGTCAAGCTCCAAACCCTTTCGCAAATTCAAATACTGAAACTACTAATCCCGTCGGCAGGTTTCGCGTAACCTTTCTTTGTAGGACCCATGACCCCTCATCAAAACAAGCATTTGCAATGCAATAGGTCTCGCATTAGGAAAGTTTGAGCTATTGGTCTTGTAAATGACAAGTTTTTTATTTATGTGTTGGTTTTGAAAATAGCGAAATTAATAGCTTTGTCATTTACAATGCCAAAACTTTTATCTTTTGCAAAGGTGACACCTATAGCATTTGTAATGCAACATGTTTTGTATTTACATGACTTAGATGTATTGATATTACAAATAACAATGGCTTTTAATTTTTTTAAATATTTAATACTTAAATAAAAGTTATCGTAATTTATAATGGCAATAGCTTAAACTTTTGTAAATAACTTTTGTGAAGATTATGTTCAGTGTATTTTATTGTGACGAAAATCCAAGAACAGGAGTGAAATATTAACATCTTTTTTGTGACATTTGTAATAAAGCTTGAAACATTGAGAGAACATATTTGAACCAGTTGTTGTTGAATGGTTGCACAGATTGATACTGTCGTGGCACCGAGTGATGTTGTGGTGGCGACGAGTGATGCTGTGCTGCCCCTGAGTGATGCTGTGGTGGTGCGATAGATAGCGTGAGGGCGAAAGATAGAGTGAGGGCGAAAGATAGAGTGAGGGCGATAGATAGATAGAGTGAGGGCGATAGATAGATAGAGTGAGGGCGATAGATAGATAGAGTGAGGGCGATAGATAGATAGAGTGAGGGCGATAGATAGATAGAGTGAGGGCGATAGATAGATAGAGGGCGATAGATAGCGTGTGGGCGATAGATAGCGTGAGGGCGATAGATAGATAGAGTGAGGGCGAAAGATAGATAGAGTGAGGGCGAAAGATAGATAGAGTGAGGGCGAAAGATAGATAGAGTGAGGGCGAAAGATAGATAGAGTGAGGGCGATAGATAGATAGAGTGAGGGCGAAAGATAGATAGAGTGAGGGCGAAAGATAGATAGAGTGAGGGCGAAAGATAGATAGAGTGAGGGCGAAAGATAGATAGAGTGAGGGCGATAGATAGATAGAGTGAGGGCGATAGATAGAGTGAGGGCGATAGATAGAGTGAGGGCGAAAGATAGAGTGAGGGCGAAAGATAGAGTGAGGGCGAAAGATAGAGTGAGGGCGAAAGATAGAGTGAGGGCGAAAGATAGAGTGAGGGCGAAAGATAGAGCGAGGGCGAAAGATAGAGCGAGGGCGAAAGAGAGCGAGGGCGAAAGATAGAGCGAGGGCGAAAGATAGAGCGAGGGCGAAAGATAGAGCGAGGGCGAAAGATAGAGCGAGGGCGAAAGATAGAGCGAGGGCGAAAGATAGAGCGAGGGCGAAAGATAGAGCGAGGGCGAAAGATAGAGCGAGGGCGAAAGATAGAGCGAGGGCGAAAGATAGAGCGAGGGCGAAAGATAGAGCGAGGGCGAAAGATAGAGCGAGGGCGAAAGAGAGCGAGGGCGAAAGATAGAGCGAGGGCGAAAGATAGAGCGAGGGCGAAAGATAGAGCGAGGGCGAAAGATAGAGCGAGGGCGAAAGATAGAGCGAGGGCGAAAGATAGAGCGAGGGCGAAAGATAGATAGCGTGAGGGCGAAAGATAGATAGCGTGAGGGCGAAAGATAGATAGCGTGAGGGCGAAAGATAGATAGCGTGAGGGCGAAAGATAGATAGCGTGAGGGCGAAAGATAGATAGCGTGAGGGCGAAAGATAGATAGCGTGAGGGCGAAAGATAGATAGCGTGAGGGCGATAGATAGATAGCGTGAGGGCGATAGATAGATAGCGTGAGGGCGATAGATAGATAGCGTGAGGGCGATAGATAGATAGCGTGAGGGCGATAGATAGATAGCGTGAGGGCGATAGATAGATAGCGTGAGGGCGATAGATAGATAGCGTGAGGGCGATAGATAGATAGCGTGAGGGCGATAGATAGATAGCGTGAGGGCGATAGATAGAGGGCGTGAGGGCGATAGATAGAGGGCGATAGATAGAGGGCGATAGATAGAGGGCGATAGATAGAGGGCGATAGATAGAGGGCGATAGATAGAGGGCGATAGATAGAGGGCGATAGATAGAGGGCGATAGATAGAGGGCGATAGATAGAGGGCGATAGATAGAGGGCGATAGATAGAGGGCGATAGATAGAGGGCGATAGATAGAGGGCGATAGATAGAGGGCGATAGATAGAGGGCGATAGAGGGCGATAGATAGCGTGTGGGCGATAGATAGATAGCGTGAGGGCGATAGATAGATAGCGTGAGGGCGATAGATAGATAGCGTGTGGGCGATAGATAGATAGCGTGAGGGCGATAGATAGATAGCGTGAGGGCGATAGATAGATAGCGTGAGGGCGATAGATAGATAGCGTGAGGGCGATAGATAGATAGCGTGAGGGCGATAGATAGATAGCGTGAGGGCGATAGATAGATAGCGTGAGGGCGATAGATAGATAGCGTGAGGGCGATAGATAGATAGCGTGAGGGCGATAGATAGATAGCGTGAGGGCGATAGATAGATAGCGTGAGGGCGATAGATAGATAGCGTGAGGGCGATAGATAGATAGCGTGAGGGCGATAGATAGATAGCGTGAGGGCGATAGATAGATAGCGTGAGGGCGATAGATGGATGTGTGTGGTTGTGTGTGTGTGTGGTTGTGTGTGTGTGTGGTTGTGTGTGTGTGGTTGTGTGTGTGTGTGGTTGTGTGTGTGTGTGGTTGTGTGTGTGTGGTTGTGTGTGTGTGGTTGTGTGTGTGTGGTTGTGTGTGTGTGTGGTTGGGCGTGTGGTTGGGCGTGTGGTTGTGTGTGTGTGTGGTTGTGTGTGTGTGTGTGGTTGGGAGTGTGGTTGTGTGTGCGTGTGGTTGTGTGTGTGTGTGGTTGGGCGTGTGGTTGTGTGTGTGTGTGGTTGTGTGTGTGTGTGGTTGTGTGTGTGTGTGGTTGTGTGTGTGTGTGGTTGGGCGTGTGGTTGTGTGTGTGTGTGGTTGTGTGTGTGTGTGGGGTTGGGCGTGGGGTTGGGCGTGGGGTTGGGCGTGGGGTTGGGCGTGGGGTTGGGCGTGGGGTTGGGCGTGGGGTTGGGCGTGGGGTTGGGCGTGGGGTTGGGCGTGGGGTTGGGCGTGGGGTGATGTGTGGGGTGATGTGTGGGGTGATGTGTGGGGTGATGTGTGGGGTGATGTGTGGGGTGATGTGTGGGGTGATGTGTGGGGTGATGTGTGGGGTGATGTGTGGGGTGATGTGTGGGGTGATGTGTGGGGTGATGTGTGGGGTGATGTGTGGGGTGATGTGTGGGGTGATGTGTGGGGTGATGTGTGGGGTGATGTGTGGGGTGATGTGTGGGGTGATGTGTGGGGTGATGTGTGGGGTGATGTGTGGGGTGATGTGTGGGGTGATGTGTGGGGTGATGTGTGGGGTGATGTGTGGGGTTGTGTGAGTGTGGTTGCGTGTGTGGTTGTGTGTGTGGTTGTGTGTGTGTGGTTGAGATTGTGTGTGTGTTGTGGTTGTGTGTGTGTGTGTGCGTGGTTGTATGTATGTATGTATGTGTGTGCGGTTACAGAAGGATGTAAGTGGAAGAGAGCAGCAGATCACAGCAGAAGAGAACAGGGAGTTAAAGAAGGAGGCGGGTGGAAGAGAGCAGCAGATCAGCACAGGAGAAGAGAACAGGGAGTTAAAGACGGTGGTGAGGTGGAAGAGAGCAGCAGATCAGCACAGGGAGTTAAAGAAGGAAGCGGGTGGAAGAAAGCAGCAGATCAGCATGGGAGAAAAGAACATGGAGTTAAAGAAGGAGGCGGTGGAAGAGAGCAGCAGATCAGCACAGGAGAAGAAAACAGGGAGTTAAAGAAGGAGGCGGGTGGAAGAGAGCAGCAGATCAGCACAGGAGAAGAGAACAGGAAGTTAGAGAAGGAGGCAGAGTGGAAGAGAGCAGCAGATCATCACGGGAGAAGAGAACAGGGAGTTAGAGAAGGAGGTGGGTGGAAGAGAGGAACAGATCAGCACAGCAGAAGAGAACAGGGAGTTAAAGAAGGAGGTGGAGTGGAAGAGAGCAGCAGATTAGCGCAGGAGAAGAGAACAGGGAGTTAGAGAAGGAGGCGAGGTGGAAGAGAGCAGCAGATCATCAGAAGAGAACAGTGAGTTAAAGAAGGAGGCGGGTGGAAGAGAACAGCAGATCAGCACAGGAGAAGAGAACAGGGAGTTAGAGAAGGAGGTGGGTGGAAGAGAGGGAGGGCGATAGATAGAGGGAGGGATGGCGATAGAGTGAGTGAGTGCGGTAGAGTGAGTGAGGGCGGTAGAGTGAGTGAGGGCGGTAGAGTGAGTGAGGGCGGTAGAGTGGTAGAGTGAGGGCGGTAGAGTGGTAGAGTGAGGGCGGTAGAGTGGTAGAGTGAGGGCGGTAGAGTGAGGGCGGTAGAGTGGTAGAGTGAGGGCGGTAGAGTGGTAGAGTGAGGGCGGTAGAGTGAGGGCGGTAGAGTGGTAGAGTGGTGAGGGGGTGGGTGAGGGTAAGGGGTTGTGGGGTGTGAGGGAGTGAGGGGGTGAGAGGGTGAGTGAGGGTGTGTGGGTGAGGGAGGGTGAGGGGATGTGAGGGTGAGGGGATGTGAGGGTGAGGGGATGTGAGGGTGAGGGGATGTGAGGGTGAGGGGATGTGAGGGTGAGGGGATGTGAGGGTGAGGGGATGTGAGGGTGAGGGGATGTGAGGGTGAGGGGATGTGAGGGTGAGGGGATGTGAGGGTGAGGGGATGTGAGGGTGAGGGGATGTGAGGGTGAGGGGATGTGAGGGTGAGGGGATGTGAGGGTGAGGGGATGTGAGGGTGAGGGGATGTGAGGGTGAGGGGATGTGAGGGTGAGGGGATGTGAGGGTGAGGGGATGTGAGGGTGAGGGGATGTGAGGGGATGTGAGGGTGAGGGGATGTGAGGGTGAGGGGATGTGAGGGGATGTGAGGGTGAGGGGATGTGAGGGTGAGGGGATGTGAGGGTGAGGGGATGTGAGGGTGAGGGGATGTGAGGGTGAGGGGATGTGAGGGTGAGGGGATGTGAGGGTGAGGGGATGTGAGGGGGTGTGAGGGTGAGGGGATGTGAGGGGGTGTGAGGGTGAGGGGATGTGAGGGGGTGTGAGGGTGAGAGGGGGTGTGAGGGTGAGAGGGTGTGTGAGGGTGAGAGGGTGTGTGAGGGTGAGAGGGTGTGTGAGGGTGAGAGGGTGTGTGAGGGTGAGAGGGTGTGTGAGGGTGAGAGGGTGTGTGAGGGTGAGAGGGTGTGTGAGGGTGAGAGGGTGTGTGAGGGTGAGAGGGTGTGTGAGGGTGAGAGGGTGAGTGAGGGTGTGTGAGGGTGAGGATGGGGGGTGAGAGTGAGGGGGTGTGTGAGGGTGAGGTGGTGTGTGAGGGTGAGGAGGTGTGTGAGGGTGAGGAGGTGTGTGAGGGTGAGGAGGTGTGTGAGGGTGTGTGAGGGTGGGTGAGGGTGGGTGAGGAGGTGTGAGGGTGAGGGTGTGTGGGGGTGAGGGTGTGTGGGGGTGAAAGGGTGTGTGGGGGTGAAAGGGTGTGTGGGGGTGAAAGGGTGTGTGAGGGTGAAAGGGTGTGTGAGGGTGAAAGGGTGTGTGAGGGTGAAAGGGTGTGTGAGGGTGGGTGAGAGGGTGGGTGAGGGGGTGGGTGAGGGGGTGGGTGAGGGGGTGGGTGAGGGGGTGGGTGAGGGGGTGGGTGAGGGTGAGGGGTTGGGTGAGGGGGTGGGTGAGGGTGAGGGGGTGTGTGAGGGTGAGGGGGTGGGTGAGGGGGTGTGCGAAGGTGAGGGGGTGTGAAGGTGAGGGGATGTGAGGGTGAGGGGATGAGAGGGTGAGGGGTGTGAGGGTGTGTGAGGGTGTGTGAGTGGGTGAGGGTATGAGATGGTGTGAGAGGGTGTGTCAGGGTGCTGAAGGGACGTGAAATATTGTGTCCCATCTGTAATGTACTGGACGGATGGAAGAGCGGTCTTCTGTGCATGTTCGAAGACCTGCTCCAAAAATTGTGGCGGGTGTTGGCAAAGCGAAAGAAACCTGGTTTGGGACCAATCAGATCAGTAAATGAGGGAGGTGTGGCTCTAATGCATGCTGCTTGCTTTATCTACTTCAGAAGGATGAAAGGCAGAGCCCACTCACAATTTTGAAGCAGACTCCCTTAAAATGCATTTGGAAACTTTGTTTTCTCACTACAGTTCCCTTACTTCTTGTTTGGTTTGACTCTGTAGATTAGTCTGTCTCGCAATAGCGCTTTGGTACCTTGGGTTTTAGTGCGCTTTATAAAACAATATCATTTCACGTCATTCCTGGGAATGATTTTGAAACCCGCAGCTTTAAAAAAGATCCCTTCAGGGGATTACTTTCTGGGGGAGCTGTCTGCATGGGCATGAAGTAGAGCAGATTTGCACATCACGTGTGAGGGGGGACGAGCTATAAGGACCCCAGCTTGGTGCATTAAGTGACTAGCCCAGAATCAAGCAGTGCTGAGTCAAGAAGAGACATGAAGGGGGCGGAGTGCAGCGCAGCAGTACTGAAAAGCTGTTACTGGAGTACACGTAATAGGCCTGCCTGCCTCCGTCACCCTATCAATACACACCTGCTCGCAATTAACATTGTGTAAACGGTCCGCATTCAAGGTAATGTGGGGCGGGATCCAGGCACTAACCTCTCAAATATAACAAGTCTGATAACGTAATGGAGGAAATGGAAGAGTTATTAGCTATGATGGAACCATAAGCTACATAAACCCGAACTGGATGCAGGAGAAGGAAAAAGAAACAAAGAAAGAGGGTACGAAGGACAGAAAGAAGAAAACAACCATGAAAAAGTGCTGACAAATAGACTAAAAGGAGATCGATAAAGGAAAGACAAAAAAATGAAATTAAAAGCGGCCGGGAAATGCTCTTGGCATTGCGGGGGGCGTATTCTTTTGGAGTGTAAAGCAGGGGGCGGGGGAGCGGATCCCTTTGAAGTCTGGAGCAGGGGGCCGATGCCAAGGCTCGAGTATATGGGGTGTAAAAAAAAAAAAAGTCTTCGGAGTGGCATTGCGCAGAGGGGGGGCGGGGGAGAGCATTCCTTTGAGATCTGAAGCTCTCGGCATTGCTGGGGCGGGTCTGATGCGATGATGCGAGGCGGCTTGGGGAGCAAATGGCAAGCGCGTGCACGGGCACAATGCACTCTACGTAATCCGCCTGCCAAAGCCCCTTGGTCAGCTTTCCTGATCCACCTCTATATGTCGAGCTGCAATGCTTGCGCATTGGCAGGTCTCGACCTAAAAATGACCCACAAATAAGAAAACAAAGAAACTCTGGTCACTTCTAGATTGCCTCCCATAGTTTCTCTGGCCTTTCTTCTTATGGCCAATAACCATCATATGGGATTTGGAGTGGTTTACACCCATGTTTACCCATATACACATATGTATATACCAATAAACCCAATGAAGGAATTAAGTAAACACTGGAGGGCTACATGTGTTCTAGTATCATCAGCATGTAGAAGCGCTGGAATGAACTGCGTGCCTACCCGGGGAATATCCTTTGTGGCCGAGCATAAAAAAGGGCCTAGGTTGCTAATATACAGTGTGAATAATAACAGGGTCAAAATGCATCCTTGCCTCACCCCTTTATATTTTTTGTATTTGAGCTTTTAAGGACCCATTATGATTATACTAAACTGCAGCTGTGAGGTCCTGATGCCGAACATGTAAAAAGTTTATACTGTTATGGTCCAGCCCTAAGTCAATTAGTAATGGCCATAGCTTCTTTCTGTTGACCTGGTCGAAGGCAAAACCAGGTCCACAAATGCTAGATGCATCTGCCCTCTCTTAACCACTGTATATTTACAGATTAACAGGTGTAAATTAAGGCACTGATCAAGAATGCCTTTACCCTGCTTAAACCCGTATTGGAAACAGGAGATCAAATGTTTTGCTCCAGCCAGTTTGATTATCTAGACAAGATCACCCTGCTCAGGACCGTAACTGAGGAATCAAATAGGGAAATCGGCCTATAGCACCTGGGGTCCGACCTATCCCACTTTTTAAACACTGGGATAATGACAAATGGTCTCCAAGAAGAGTGAGGACCCTTTCTCCATGCCACATTAAAGATGTGTAAATATTTTTGCACAACCCAGTGGGTCATGTTTAAAAATGTCAACAGGTCTCCATCCGGCCCCGGGGCCTTGTTCTCAGTCAAAGCTTGCATGGCGATCCATACCTTCTCCACTGTAAAACAAGTGTTAGAAGCCTCCCTCTGTGGACCCAGTGGTAGGGTGAGGGGAGCCTCTTCTGATCTTCCACAGATCTCAGCGAAAGTGTTTTACCCAAGCGTCTGCATGGATTGTGTAATCCACAACACTGTTTGCTACTCCTGAAACAAGCATTGGCATTGCCAATAGGTCTCGCTTGTGGGACCTTATAAGTATTTAGTTTTGCAGCACAATATCCTTGGTGCAACAAGGATATTGTGCTGCAAAACTAAATACTTATAAGGTTGGCAATGCCAATGCTTGTTTTTTCTCCACGTTTACAGCGACTTCTGCCGCTTTCGTATCCCATGTAGCCAACCGTTTCCCCATCCATAGCATTACTGGAAGTGTAGGAATGGAAAAGTTTAACTCTGGTGTTGAATAACATTTTCTCATTTCCACCGAAAACGCGTTAGGGCCTGCTTCCCGGCTGTCTTCACATTTCTGCCGTATTTTCCAGCGCCGACGGCTGCAGCACTGTAATCCCGCTTCCCGACTGTCTTCACATTTCTGCCGTATTTTCCAGCGCCGACGGCTGCAGCACTGTAATCCCGCCCGTTAGAGGAGAGGCGCGTCTCAGCCCTGCCCCACGAAGAAAAGGCAACAGTTGTTTTTCTACCTTCGCGAAAATCTTAGAAAATGTGGGTCCTCGAAGATATCCCCTTTTCTAAATATGAATGAATTCTGTGAATTTTGCTACAGATTCGTTTGGCAAAAAGTAAACTTTTCAAGATACGTTATCGATATACTTGCCCTTGAGCACTGAAAAACTCTGTACAATATTGGCTTTGATTAGAACAACAATTGCCTTAAAGTGAACAGAAAACTTTGAGAAACACGAACATTGGGAACATTGCAAAACAAATGGAAGCAAATGGTGGGGGCCTGAAGGAGGAGGGGGTGCGAGGGATGAGGGAACACGGCCTGGGGGAAGCTGGCGGGGGAGGGGGAGGAGAAATGCAAGGAAGGCTGTGTGCCGGCCGGCCATCCAAGAATAATTAGGGGAGGAGAAGCCGAGAAGCCGCAGAGCGCACGCTGGGCGAAGCCCTTTGATGTGCTGTGCGGCAAATGCAATTAGGAGGGAGGGAGGCTGATGCGCGTTCGTGTTTGATCACGTGGTTCACGTGAACTTCATGAAAACGCCAGCAAAAAGCTGGTGGTTTCATGAGGATTTTGGCTACTTGAATTCTCGCTCCGCTCGATGCGCTTGCGCGCATTGATAGGTCGCGAGACCTAAAAAGGGGCGGTTAATGATTTACCAACATGGTGCACTGTTCTGAGGGTACCAGGGTTCAAAAGATCCTCCCAGGCTTTCTCCTTGATCACCCTCTTGTGGTGTGCTATAGTATATTTATAATATTTCCGGCTCCTAGCTATCTCAACCCTATCTCATCCCTATCTCTAGCGACTTTCTTTAGGGCCATTATCAGGTTCTGGTGGGCCTTTGAGCAATTCAAGTCAAACCATCTCTCCTCAGTATTAGCCACCTGTGTGGTAGTGGTCCCAAGATTAATCTCGAGCTGTTCATTGATCCTTCTGTATGCATTTAAGAAAAGCTCATTGAACCAGTGTCGCTCAGACAACACTGAAATTTAAAGTTACAAGTGGAATAAAGGGTGTTGAAAAAAAAGAGAAGAAAAGCAGAACATTGTTCCATCTTAACCTCCTCCCATGATCCTGTGGTACGATACCGCTGTTGCTTGGACCAACATTTTTAAATGGAGTAAGTGGGCTCCAGTATTCCAAAAATAGGATCAGGAGGTTGTGGTCACTAAACTCAGACCACTGTACATTAAAACTAAGTATGAACTGGGCTCAATAGCTCATATAATCAATACCCATACTGTTCTACCTCCCTTTAAATGTGGGAATATTGGGCCCTTCTAGACCCTCTCTTGTTGAAACCAGGTTTAAAATCAGCTAAAACCTCATTGAGAGTACTTCCTTTGGTCGAGTGTTCGAAGTGATCACCGCAAATGGGGTCTAAATCTGGGCATTTTCTGCCATTCATGAATGCTTTTTATAAAATTGTATAATGGGGACTACATTTTGTGCGCAACTGAACATAGTGCAAAAGCAGATATCGGTCACTCACAGAGAGTAAAGGCTGAAGTTGGCTGACCCCTCGTATTAAAGGTTAATACTGTGCAGGGAAGATCAAAAATGTAAACGACTTAATGAAAGGAGAGCCAGTGAAATTACTAGAGCACTGGTAAGATGAGGAGAGGGACTGCACTGAAATAGGGAACAACTTAATAACCCTAAGAGGCACAAGGGATTACTAGTGAGGAGGAGCATGCCATGGCAGCAGAAACAGATGACGGGTGGATGATCACCTGCTGAGCTCTATTATGTCAAGGACACAGTACAGAATCTTTGAGATTACATGCCCTTCTGCCATCTTAACAACAGAAACGATATAGTAAGGGAGGAGGGTAGGGTGAAATAAGAGACAATGGGCCATGCCCTAAATGAAACATGAAAATAGATTAAACGAAAAACAGCATAAATGCAGAAGCGGCATAAAAAATATTGAAAATGGTTAGAGAGAGGTCTTAAAACCATGGTTATTTTATTCAATAATCCACATTGAAAGATGTAAAGCCAGGCCTGGGCAATTCCAGTCTACAGAAAGCAAACTTTCTTAGATGAAGATGAAAGACGTCCCACTTCAGAAAATACAAAACCTGTTAAACATGTATTTGTGTCTTGGAATTCAGAATATTAGAAGCTTTCAGCAGAGGTCTTTGGGCAGACCCATGATGTACAAACCTGCACTTCTGCATGTCAACTTACAACTGCTTTGCAAAAGGTCAGAAGTAAAGGGGGTGGGGGTTCTCCTCCTCCACCAGTTTAGTTCTCTTCATCCCACCAAATTTGTAATCATACCAGTTACAGTGGTTTGAAAGGGGAGTTTTGATTTTATAAAGCCGACGGGTTACCTCACACAGAGTGAAGCAAATGTTGGCATAGAGAAGAAAGGCTACTTAACATATATTTATCCCTGGAGGATGAACACAACTATCATACAAAACAACACAAACAAAATCCCTTCTTTTTATTTAAGGTTTTAGAATGGAGACAATTAAACTTGGATTTATAAAATCACATAAGATTAACGAGCTTTGATAGGATTCTACAACTAATATAATTCATAGAAAACATTCCTTTCCAGTGTAGGGGAGCCACCCTCAGGCCAGATACAGCCCAAGACTATTAAGAAGGTGAACAGAGTTTCCACAAATGGAGCCAAGCCATTTACAAATATAAAAACAGTACTTTCATCAACACATTCTACAATCTCATTCACCACTTGAAGTGTTCTCATTTACTACCTTGGGTAGCATTTAATCTTACGTAACCAGAAACCACACAGGCACTTCTCCTCAAACGTATTTGCTCTACTCTTACTCTTACTCTTACTACTCTTTCCATATCCCCCCAGCAGTTCTTGCCTCCTTCAAAAATTGTTTCCCCAAGCAATACATGCACGCTCTTTAATCTAAGCAGGACAGGGCTGCGCCCCGGGAAAGCAAAAAAAAAACCATCATCACTTTTAATAAGTACTTCTTAGGCAGAGGTAAAATGTGATGTATTAATGTCAAAGCTTCCTCATGTTAAAGAAATACACTTTATTGAATTTTGAAGAGATATAATATTTTACATGATGTTTGTAGTTTGATTATCTTTTTTTTAAATTTATTTTATTGAGCAGAGCACAGGTAAGGTACAATACAAGCAATGGAATTTTGAGCAAAAAAGATGAAATACAAAAAAACCTTAAAAAACGTCATGTTAAAAACTGAGACGAGAGGAAGCTCTTCAACTAAATTCAGTCCGTAAGCAGTCAAATTACAGAAAATAAATGCATTATCAATTTACAAGCAATGTGCAAAATACGCAAATTTAAACCTAAAGTGCAAGTGCAATTACAGTACACTCCAAACGGAGACAAAAGTGCCAGTGCATTACAATTTTCAAATAGTGCAAAATACGCCAAAGAAAGTGCATTTAATAGCTTATCAATTGAACCTATTGAAAACTTAGGACTGCTACCGTATATTTTTAACTTAATATCAACATTAATCAGAGATATTTAACTTATTTAGCTTGACCCCCTCGTAACCTCAAGAGTCTCCAGATATTTCCAGTTACTTTCAAATCTCCTAACTGCACCCACCCTCTTAGCATAATCTTTTTCAAAACTCCTTGACCTCCTCATTTTATTAAGCCATTTCAGATGTGATGGAACTTCCTTGGTTTTCCAATTTTGGAGAATTAGGGAGCGAGCAATAACACAAGAAATAAATACAAATGTTTCCTTTGGCATTTTTAAGGGACCCTCTGTCATTACGTATCCCAAATAGGGCCAACTCTGGCGTGGGCAGAAGTTTTTTTACCACCTAGAGCCACTTCCAAGTCTGCGAAAATGGCTTCCCAGAAAGATGTAAGCTGGGGACAAGTGAAAACAATATGAAGCCAACCACCCTGGCTCTCAGCTTGGCATCTGAAGCACGTATTCACAACCTCAGGGAACCTTTTCCCAAGTGCCTCCGGAGTCAAATACGCAAACCAGCGGGAGAAAAAAAAGCCATTCTCTTGAAATTGGCAGCACGCAAAGATTTATGGCCCAACACACTTAAAGTTTCCCAGTCTTTATGTGTAAAATTACATTGTGTTAGGCTGTCTATTTTAACTAGATGACGATCTATCATAGCGGCTTGCCCCTCATAGTGAAGCTTCTTATACCAGTTTCCTATCCCGCTGATTTTAGACTCGTACTAAAGTGTTGCCATCTCGCTCGTTGAATCTAGTAAGCCGCCTATATCTTTCCTTAGGAAGTGAACAATTTGTAAATATTCAAAAAACATAGGTCTGTCAGAATTACATACTCTAGCCAATACTTCTTGCCATGTGATTGTAGTTTGATTATCATTGCGAACATTTTCAGGGCTTAGCTCGTGAAAATGCTCTAAGAGCCGAGCCAGACCATTGACTCAGCTCTCCCACCTCTAGAACAAAGTGGATACAGTTGTTTACCATTACCATCCAGGACCTAACCCTATGTCATACCAACTAAACATCCAAGTTAGCCCATGTGTTCTCTCCAAGGATAGTAATAGCAAAGTGCTTAATTTTAAATTTAACTTGTTAAGTGTTTTATAGCTTTTAGCCCAGGGTAGCAGTGCTATATGAACTGTTAAATATACTGTTGCATACTGAATTTGGTCATTTGACAAGTAACATTTATAAAATTGTACTTTTGCGATGTTTAAACAATTAGGCAGTGCCCTCTCATGTGGATTTCCTAGATGGCTTAGGCCACATCTCATTTACAGCCCGCCCACCTTTTTCATCTCACTTAAAGCAATTTCTAATCTTGCAAACCAGTACTCTTTCTCAGTGCCCAGGTCAAAGTGGGTAGGATATGCTGGGAACGACAGTCCCAATCTTTGTTAATTTTACCTAAAACAGTTCCACTACTTTTTGTTAAAGGTTTGTTATTAAAAAAACATTCCTTAATGGGTTATGCCAAACTTTAGGTGCCTATTGGGGAATGGAGGAGGCCTCCTGTACTGCGAGGCCAAGAGAGAGCTAGGCAGCAAAAATAATTAAACAAGCCTTCGCCAGATTGCCAGCCACCCGAAAGAAATGGGAATGTGTGAATTTGGTTAATGATTAAATCTACCGGCTAAATGAGAGATGATAGATGGCTTTAATGAATGGTGCTATTTGATGCTTCATGGGGACAAACAATTATTATTTTTGAGTTGTAATGTAAGGATGCTACTATCGGGTGCTGATGAAAATTGTATAAAAGTTTAGCATTAGGTACAATTTTATTGCATATTACTAAAAATAGATATTTTCAAAGCACTAAAATTAGCTTAAACACTATACTACTTTTGTGGCAGCCTATCCTACACTGTGTGTAATACAGTTTTGAAATAATGACGAGGACTCAAAGTGCTTACAGGCACAGGCTGGGACCTTATATCACCATTCCCCAACAAAGATTTAATTCTGTGACAGCCTGGTTAGACACACGGTCATCTGTAGTTATTGCAGTAACCAACATTGCTTTCAGAAAGTAAAAGAGAGCATTTCCTACTTTAATTTACATTTAAGGTGTGTGCATAATCAGAATATGTTGTTATTCTTAGCCGTGTCTCTGACAACCCTGCCGCGCTCCTTTACCCTGCCCCATTCTGTTCAGCATCACAGTTCCAATACTTTATCGACTCCGGCCCATTCCCAGGGCTCTTACTCTACCAGCATTATTCTTTGCCCAAAAAGTATTACTCTCCTCAACCAGGTGGCAGTAGCCCACAGCAACACCACTTCCACGTTTATATATCTTATTAAGCATCTGCCTTATTCAATCTTCCTCACATACAGCAGTATTCTTCACTTCAACTAGCACTTGCCAATCCTCAGTATTATTATTTGGTAGACTGTCTTCACCTCTGCAGTGCTATTAATAATGAAATATTTCCACCTAGGAAGGCATGGCGTAATACATACTCTCTTAGCAACATGCATTTTACTCCCACAATAGTCCTCAGCTGCCTCTGTATCCGCCTAACACAGCATTCTGTCACACCCTTAAGTACTTTTCACCTAGCCATAGCCACACAAAACACTTCCCTGTTTTCACTCAAAGGGTAAGTCTGTCTCATGTGCAGTAAATTGCCTTCTTTCTGGTACTTCCATTATTTAACAGTATTATGTAATGATCCTGCACAAGATGAATACAAGGGTGCTTTACATAAAAGTCATTTGATGTACTAGTTCTCGCTTACCACACACACACACACACACACACTGAGCACTCAATGTTCATACATCTACATACCAGGTAGAATCACCGAAAACACCCTTTCTCTTCCCTTCTACTGACTTTTTCTTCTCATTTCTCAGTACTCTCTACCCAGCACAAGGCAGCACTATCTGCTAGCACAGCTTTCCAAACTTTTCATGTTGGTGACACACCTTTTTGTGAAATTTGTTTCAGGGACATGGTAACGCGAGCTAGCGCAGCCAGCTAGCCCGAATCACCCACAACCCCACACACACAACCCCCCACACACACATCCCCACACACACACATCCCCACACACACACATCCCCACACACACACAGCCCCACACACACATGCAGCTACACACACACATGCAGCTACACCCACACACATCCACCCCCAGATAATGTACGTATGTTTGTATGGATCTGAAGAAAACCCACATGGTTGGTAACAGAGCATGAACAGGAGATTTGCACATTTGTGATATTACATTTTATATATTTACAATCACGTTACATTCCACACATATTTACAATTTTATGCACAGTGAGGTCAACTAATTTGCCCAGAATCACACATTTTAAAGTGAAATGCCCTGGTTGAACACTTCCAGAACGCTGATCATAACACTGATGAAAAGAAAACGAGGGACAAGTGGAGCAGGGAGGCCGACAAGATCGAGAAAGAGCTGGTCAACTACATAAAAAGACCGCCAAAATAGAATTGATGAGAAGGACGGTGCTGGAATTATTGAAGGGATCCAGTCACATGCAGCTCCATAATCCCTGTTTCAGGGCATCCTATCTATAAAATTCGGTGGCTCCCTTGACCTTAGATTTACCACAGAATATAAGAAAGCTGAAGGAATCTGTGTTGGGATACGAAACCAATATTGGACCATACCAGTAAAAAGTACCCAAGTACAAAAGGGTGACTTGGTGAAGAATACCCTCTCATTGACTACAGAGGTGGAATTCATCCCTTTTTTAATCAACAAGAACTTTGTCCTGATGAAGGTGTTATTACACAAACCGAAATGCTGCGTCGACAACTTGTTTTTAATTGCTCTTTATGTGAATTGACACATTTTTAATCCTTTTGTATGGCACTTCAATTTTGTATTTATTAATGCATTGTATGTAATAAATTGTACAATTTCTATATCGATTTATTTTATTCTTTATATTCTTGCACTTATTTTTGAAATGTGGTTGCTGATTTGTTGATCCTGGAAAAGGCCTCTCTGGGCCCAAGGTGTGGAAATATGGGGCGCATACTAGATGTGACGGAATGCAAATGCATGTCACTTCTTGACACCATCAATAATGGCCTTAATGAATCTGAAGTCAGCCATGCCCAACTAGCGTGTCTCTCGCATGAATGAGTAGCCACACACACGTGCATTGGTATTTTGGCAAATATTTACATAATACAGTGCATTAACATCATCGTAGTTTACCTACCTTTACTCTGATACGTAGACAAGATACAATGTTTTCCTCCCTGACTGTATTCATGTATTTTGAAATGCTAATAGTGTGTAATATAGCAAGTATTTCTGCACTTGTATTCGATATGATTTTGCCTCCCTCCGGGGACTGGATACAACTCAATGATGTAATTTATTTTGTAGCATTCTGGATGTAATCATGTTTGTTACAAAATGCACATTGATAACACATGCTATGCAAACAAGAAACAACAGTTTCCTCCTTGACTATATCCCGACTGTATCTGTGTATATTGACCGGATGAATAAAACAAGGCACTCTCTAGGGTTTCTCAGCCAGTGCCTCTTCAAACGTGCAATGCCCTTACCCCTGGGATTCCTCAAGGATCAGCCTTAAGTCTGAAGTTATTTAACATCTCTGTTCGTCCACTTACAGACTTAGTGGAGAGCTGTAGCCTAGAAGGCATACAAATCATCTCCATGTCATCTTTGCAGGACCACAACTCGGAGTCTTTAAACTCCTGCCTGAGTTTGATTTCAACATAGATGAACAGCAACTTGCTCAAAACTCAAAGGTGCGAAGACTGAGGTACTGGTGCTGGGAAGGAACCCTTTGCTGTAGGGTCCAAAGAACAGGCCTGAAACTTAGGGTGCGGTTCCGGAGCCAGCCCTGAAGGTGAAGAACCCCAGTTTCTGGCTGGACAGGAAGATGTCCATGAAGCTTCGGGTGGCTAAGGTTGCCACAACTTGTTTTAGTGTCCTGAAATGTCTCAGGAAAATCATTAGTCAGCTCCCTTTTCAGCCCAAAGAACAATCCTCCAGGCCTTAATTCTTTTGAGACAGGGCTACAGCAACAGCCTCTATTTGGGTCTGGTGAGGCCACATCAAACGTTTGCAAGTAGTCCAGAACTCAGCTGCCAAGCTTCTCTACTGTCTCCCAAAATATGCTTCAGCCCTTCTCCGGGAGCTTCACTGGCTCATGGTGGAGAAGCAGATTAATTTAAAGCTATGTGCACACAGCTAGGGCAAGGATGGGCCAGCTGTACCTTCATGAACTGATGAGACCCTCTCAGCCTTTCCGTGCACTGCGGTCGAGTGACTTGCCCCCAGAGTCAAACAAGCACGTATGAGTGGTTGGTTCTTTTCTTAACTCTGCCCCAAGCTGTGGAATGACGTTCCAGAACCCCTGAGATGCCTCACCTCATTGGCCATCTTTTGAACACAGCTGAAGACTTGGATGTTCTAATTTGGTGGTGTCCTGCAAAACCCTGATCTGTAACTAAAGCGCCGGGAAACCCTATGAGGGTAGCTTTGAGCTAGATACGATTTCAATAATAATAACCAAGCATTCACAGTCACACTAGTAAAACTCACTCTCTTCATCCAGTATTTATGTAACCCAGTACTACTCTGTAGTTGATGATATATGTTCCAAGGGCACAGTTTTTCCGTGAAATGCCAACCTTACACAAAAAGCGTGGGTCACGGATTTTGATGTCCGTCCTTTTCTTATGTATCAAATAAAATAAAGCAAACATTTCCGAAAGCGTCCAGAGGCTGTATGCTCTACATACACCTTGCCCCTTGGTTGGTTAGAGCTTCTGACATTAATTTAATGGTGCGCTGAAAAAGTTCATGGAACGAAATTCTGTGGCTGTATCGCTTTTTAGAATAAAAATTCAATAAAGAAGACTTAAAATTAAAATCTCAAGTATTACTGTCTGGGAAACTAATACGAAAGATTCATTAGACTGCTGATTTGTTGTCATTGCTCTTTCTTCTTTGGAAGCAGCATCGCTGGCAGCTGGTCAGAGTTAGGGTGACCAACCGTCCGTAAATTTCACGGACAGTCCGTGATTTTACTATTGTGTCCGTTGTCCGTGAAGGAAGTTTCCACGGACGGCATTTGTCTGTAATTTTAGCCTTGGGGCTTGGTGGCTCTCTACAGGGGCCAAAGGGAAAATGTTAAGCAGTTGAGATGGCTCAGCTCAGGCAGAAGGGAGGGGGTCTCCGTTGCAGTGATTCAGAGGGAGGGGCAACCACGGTGCCGAGCTGCTTCAAAGAAATGGAAATGTGGGGCCTGGTTAATCTGGGGATGTAAAGGCTGCTTGAATGCGAAATAAATAGGTGTTAATTGACCCTAAGCTACCTGAGGTGAAAGATTTCTTTCTCCATGTTATTGTTAAGGTGTTCCAAGGTGAGCTGTGAAGTGTGTGCTTCGCAACCACAACTGAGGTCACAAACCACTGTTACATTACATTGCGCCTCACAAAGAGGATGCTGAATAGCTCTTTCATGCTGGCTCATGTTTACAATTTGGAAGGTGTTGCAAAAACCCGTTCACAATTCAGAAACTCTTTCCCCACTCTTTGCAGGCTCTTTGCATTGTAAAGAGATATTTCGCTATCGAAGCGTGATTCAAAGACTTTGCATCTAAATAAAAACCGTTACGACATGCGGCCCCTGGTGGATTGACCTGTCGGTACTCTTCTTGCTTTAAGCAGGATTTTTTTCTTATTGCGCTTTTCACTGTGGAAATGCAGGCTCTGGACTGTGGTAGTAAATGACCTGCAGTAAATATACATATATCAATGTCACCTTGAAACTAACATCAAAATAAATCACAGATGGGTTGTGATATTGTGTGGCCGGTGACTCATGAAACAGGATGCTTAACAAGGTCAGGGCTTTTAGAGGGCCGGGTCCTGCCTGTGCTCAGCGCCGGGTGCAGTTCTAAAACCAGGTGCTGAGACGGGTCCCTATCGGGCTCTCCATTTCTGCCCTCATACTCTGGGTAGAAACAAAATCTTACCTCTGCAGCAGTGCCACCCTTCACTGCCTTTGATGCAACTCCAAAGAGACTGGTTAGAGTTATTTCACAGTCTCATAATTTTAGAACTGAAGCATATTCAATGTTATTTACAACGAAGCCAAAGTTGCTGCTTATTTGTTTTTATGCAACTAACAACCATTGACAAAGCCAAAAGTTCTGACTTGTTCTAGGTGGATTGTTACTTATTGTGTTATTTATCTGAATGCACTGACATAAGCAGCAAATTTACCATTCGGGCAGCAAAATATGCTAAGCACAGATTTTTAGCTTACGTGGTTTTAAGCCACGCTCTTAGTTACATTGGCCAAGCCCCTTTGACAGACCCCCCCAGTTTTTTCATCCCACTTAAAGCCCTGTACTAGGTAGTGTACATATGGCTTTCCTGTAGCTCTTCTTCATCATTTTACTACAGCAGTCAGCAGAAACATATCATGCACCATTTGAGGTCATTTGTGTCCTGCAAGCTACAGTCAGTAGAGACGTAAACCTTAGGGGTTTGCATTATATCATCATCATCATCATAGAAACTTTATTTAGATCATGTACATCTTAAACAGTACATATCACCTCAGTACATCTGCTGAGACATAAAACTAGCTACACGTGAGGGGGCATGACACTTTAGGTTATACTGTCCTACCTGTGATCCTCGTCTTCTTGGTATAACTATAATGATCTCCTACCTTTACCCTGCTTTCATCCACTCTTCTTGCTTACCGCTCCGATTTACTAGTGTATATCTTGCTGGCATCTTTTTGGGATGGATTTTTTTATACTGTGGACATATCAATATCTCAAGGTTAGCATTGATCAGGCAATTCCCTTGTCATGCTTTCATGTCATACACCTTCTGCACATCTATGTAGACATGCTACAATGATTACCATTTCTATGCTAATGTGATCCTTCTAAATGTTTACTCCTGTTATGACAACACTTTATATGGAGTTCCGCAATTTTTTTCTCTGCACTCCTGCTATTGTGAAATCTATTGTATGGTGCGCTGTAATAGTTTCATCATGTGCTACCCCTACCCTTTCATATTCCTTTTACAGATCCCTCAAGCTAGTCTGAGTGGACTCTGCACTATGGGGATAAAGAAAATAAACAGCTAGGCTAGACATTTTACGAAGAGCATGTGAGTGTTTCATTTTTTCCAGAGTCTGCTTTCATTTTCTCATGCACAATGTATGGATTTAAGACAAAACATATTTTCAGTGCTCTGGAAATAGGAACACACGGGGCAGGAGAGATGTGGTACTATCCTTGTACTCTCTTCTGCTGTACATGCTAACAACAGCAGTTCAGTGACTTGGTGCAATGTCATCATCATTAACAGCAAATGTACTTGCCCATGGACGTTAGCACAATAGATTAGGTCTCACATTAGCCAAGCCCTTTTGATTTTGCTAACATTATATGTAGAATATATTCATCTGACACAAAGCTGGCCACTCGGAGGATTGCACTCTAGTCCAGCAGGCAGGACCAATTTAGCTACAACCTATGTGTGCTGCTTTACGGCCAGGGCGACTGACGCTGGAATCTGGGGACCACGGTTCGATCCCCGGCTCCGGCGGCAGGTTAGCCCAGCACCATGTGACTCTGGGCAATAGCTCGCTTAATCTTCCCGACGGCCCCCAGCGCCTAGAGACCCTTACGGGTGATTGTGCGCTTTACAAATGTGGACTTTACTTTACTTTACATCTCACAGTGCAAACACGAGATGATGGACAGAGTGCTCAAACTTTTCAGACACTCACCCCAGTCACAGATCTGGGTTGAATCCATCATCATTCTTTAGCTCACTTCGCCACCCCAGTTCTGACCCAGCCATATGAAAATCAGACTGGACCCTGTGCCTCATGGGAACAGTTCAGCCCAAACCGCCAAGCCAGGTCCTCACTGGACCAGAAACAACCATCCTGGGACTGGTTTCTGGGTAACACATCTTATCAGCCAGACTAGTGTGAATCCAGAGGCAAAGTGAGCAAGGGACCCGCGTCTGGGCATACTCTGCCAACTTAGGGAAAACAAAGCAAACACGAGGAGATAATGGACGGAGCGCTGAAACTTTTCAGACACTCACCCCCAGTCACAGATCTGGGTTGAATCCATCATCATTCTTTAGCTCACTTCGCCACCCCAGTTCTGACCCAGCCATATGCAAATCAGTCTTGACCCTGTGCCTCATGGGAACAGTCCAACCTGAACTGCCAAGCCAGGTCCTGACTGGGCCGGAAACAAGCATCCTGGTACCGGTTTCGGGGTAACGCCCCTCATCAGCCAGGCTGGCTTGAATCAAATGGCATCTGACACAAAGCTGGTCACTCGGAGAATTGCACTCTAGTCCAGCAGTGCAAAACCCATTTAGCTACATCCTATGCGTGCTGCTTTACATCTCACAGTGGCACTCAGACATGAGATGCTAGTAATAAAGTCCATCCGAACAAATCTTCCCGACCACTTCTCTCACCACATATGCTTGGTCAGGACCATGAACTGCAAACAAAATTTTAGACTGAACAACCCAGTGCAGTAACCATATAAATAGATTATGATCATATGAAATAACACTAAAAGACCTGCAGAGTTGCTCAAAACTGCGCGCATATCGGAAAAATGTGAAGTGCATGATTGTCTCAAACTAATATAAATTAATTTTGACTTGTACTTATGTTGATTGTCTATTTAGTTATATACTATTGCGCGACCTCCTCTGATGTGTCTGTAAAACGTACCTTTTGTTGCAAATTTTTGTCCTGAATTTTGATCTTCTGACCTGAATTTTTGTCCTGAATTTTGACCCTTTGTCCTGAATTTTTACACTCACCGTCCTGAATTTGCCCCCATGCCAGTTGGTCACCCTAGTCAGAGTGCGCACCTACTTTTTACGTGGGACAGATTTGGATGTGCTGCCTTAATGCCTCAGCTGTAAGTAAATGTACACTGTTTTCCACCACTGTACTTTCCTGTAACAAACAATGCATTCTGGGTATCGTAGTACTGGTTCACTTGAATTGAGCAAGCCAAATCATCCGTAAACACTGATTTGTGTAATAACGCCACCGCCCTGGAATGTGATGCACCTGGTGACAACAAACATCATGTAACCTCGCCCACACTTCTTTCCTTCCTCAGCTGCTCTTGTTCTCTACATTTTCCTCCGCCGAACTCTAGCAAACATGAGCCAAAATACACCCAACTGCACTACTTCCCCCTCCGACGCACAAGCCCCTGCTATGCCACACTCTTGGCCAAACAGAGTCAAGTTGGAAGGTTCTCACTTGCCTTTCGTGGGCTCTCACTCGTCACCTCAAACCCTCTCACCACAGCCTGTACTCTCGCTCCTAGTGTTTCCCTGCCCCTTTCAACCTTCTCCGCACTCACCTCTGCTCAGGGTTCTCGCTGTCCACTATAAACCCGTACCGGTCGGTGCGCCGCTCGCTGCTGAAGCCATTGATTTCGGAGTCGGAGCCCAGGGAGCTGAGCTCCTCGCGGTCTGGCTCGCTTAGGGTCTCGCGAGTGCCACGCAGGCTGCTGCCGGCGGCTGTATCTAGCGAGCCCCCGTCCTCCATGGCCGTATCCGGCCTCAGCACCCGGGCCCCATCCTGATCATCGGCCTCTCCCAGCTCCTGACCCCAGTCCGGTTCTGGGCATGCCCCGCCCAGGCTCAGTACCAGGCCACGCCTTGACGGCTTGTAGCCAATTAGTCTCCTCTTGGATTTGCAAGTCCCTCCTCCCGTGTTTCCATAGGAAACCTGCCTTGCATTCAGGCTACGCCCCCAGTTATGACCACCAATCATAAAGTAGGGTAGGCTGTCGCCTCTCGAACTCTGAAGCCTGACAGCGCTCTTTTTTTTGACACGCCTTCCTTGGCTCAAGAGCCAATCCAGTCTCCACCAGCTGTGAGTAAGACCGTGCCTATGATTTCACAGCAAATCCAAGCTCAGGTAGTTTTCTTGAACCGCCCTGTTATTATCGATGTCCAATTGGCAATTGCACACGTTGTAGCCAACCACAAATCCGTTTACTTTAAAAATCCAGAAACCAATCTTAAATTTACAAAATCATGTGCTGTCAAGCAAGGACCAATCATAAATTGTTTAAAAACAGCAATACTTGTTTAGTAGGCGTTCTGAGATGAAGCGTGCATTGGTTGCCCAGTATTTTCGTTCACCCTGCTTGCCGAGACTACGGCAAGGCAACAGAAACTATACATGTTAAGAGTCTCGTACATTTTCCTCTGTTCGATATCGTGCCTGGCCTTCTTGTGTTGTTTTCTCCTCTATGTTCTTATTTATGTAGCATTGTTGTATATGCGTGGGTAATACTCAAAGGTGCTAGAGCGCTTCACACTACCTCTAAATCATTACATAAGGTTACATAATCCAAGATGTTGGGAACATTACATAAAGCTAAACATTACGTTATCCCAGCATGATGGTATATTGCAATAGGCCAAAGACCTGAGAGCATGTTACAAGTTATAAATTGCCACATTCGTAGCAAGTAAGAGGGTGTGGGCTGTTGCCACATTCGTAGCAAGTAAGAGGGTGTGGGCTGGTTCAAGGTACTGTCATGTGTTCCGGTTAGGCCTTGTAGGAAACATTGCCATTTTTACATGTACATGGATCTTTCCTAAAGTTGCCTTCACTTTTGACACACATTTGCATTTGTGACACTTGGGCTAGTTCATAGCTGCCAAGGTTCCAGATTGGCATGTGTGACATTTTTATAATTTCAGTGTAATTATGAGTGACATTTCAACGACTATGAGTGACACCTATTCACGAGCAAAATCAAGCATTGAAGAGATGGGAAACATCTCATATATACTATAGCACATAAAAAGGTAAGAGCAGTCTGGCAGAAAGTCATTCACAGAGAGAGAATCAAAGAGAGCAGCACTCGAGAGACAGGGAGTTCTGGTACCTGCTGGTCTGTGAACTGATCCTGGGTGATAAAACATAATGGGCACTGTTTTAAATAGCTTCTTGTGCATGTATTTAGCAAGAATTACTTTTCAAATGATATTGCTAAAGGACTCCAATGCAGGTTACGATTTTCAGTGCTACCGTGCTTCAGGATTGTGAACGTAATACAGATCTTGCATTAAACGAATTTCAGAAACAGTCACTGTACTTGGGACTGTATTCAGGAAAAACATCAACCTTTCCCTCGCAAAGCTGGAGGTTAGCACATCTCACTATCCACGTCAAAATATCAAGAAAGTGATCTTACCATCATCCTGGTAATGGCTGTCAAATGCCTGCTCGAGAGACCCCTGGACACCTTTAGATGCAGCAGATTGGTTCCGGTCTCCTATAACTTCTTTAATTATTGCAGGCCCTGCGCGCTCAATTGCAGGTAGACTCTGGCCTACAGCTGGCTGAAGGCAGGCTGTAGGCACCGCGGTCTGTGGCAATTCCAGTCGGCCCCCAGGCCTGCCTCCAGTGAAAGCCGGGTGACGGGTCCTGGCCGCTGTACTGTCCTGACTCGATCCTGTGAGTCCCGGGCGGGGCCATCCAGCCTTCAGCCCCCGTAAAATATTGAATTCAGCAGGCGGGGGTAAAATAGTGCAGCATACAGCAGCCCAGGCAGGAAGCGCCGCTTGCGTCACGGCCTGGTGCCATGAATATATCTAGAGCTCCGGCCGTGATTATTTGTAGCGCTCAGGCCACAGTTGACATGAATATCTGTAGCGCTCCGGCCGTGATTATTTATAGCGCTCAGGCCACAGTTATTTCTGACGCTCTGGCCACGGTATTATCCTGTGCTCAGTCCCTCCATCCATGATTATAGGCAGCTCCCCCTCTGGCCATGATAAACTAGCGAGCCGCCTGTGCTCCAGTAGTAGGAAGCGACGTGACGTCCACCGCGATGACGTTCTGCTGACAGTGAGAGCGCGCCGCGGGATTGGAAGCACTATGATACACTGTAACAGTTCAGTGAGGCTGCCAGCAGCCTTAGCTCAGCTGAGAGCCTCAAACCTGCTGGAGCAGCGTGCCGAAGTCACGGGCAAGCCACAGATTCTAAGTTTTAATAAGTGCTTTCTGTGACAACCACCACACAGCATATGCGTGACAATGCATTTCAGTGCGGTAATGCGGAGTACCACACTGAAATGCGTTAGTGTCACGTCAGTTGCGTGATCCTTGGCAGGACTGCTAGTTTCATAGAAACACTGACTTTGCTTACACAAATAAACTTTGTGGGAAGGCCTACACATAGGTTGGGCAAATGTGTTTTTTATTTACGTCCATTTGGGGACACAGCTATCTGTTGAATACAAAACAATGGCAGACTGATCACAATCTCGGCCCAAGGCGAGGATGCCTATTTCTATAGATTGTAATTGTAATTGTAATTGTAATTGCATTTATATAGCGCTTACTACCCCTGACGAGGCGTCGAAGCGCTTTTTCGGCGGGTAGCACGCTACTCCGGGACCCACAGAGGATTAGTGTTGAATTAGTATAGTGAAACATGCAAGTACATTTTAAGTGGTGGATAGGTTAATCAGTTATTTGGATTTGGAATGATAGCAGAAGGATAGAGTAGGACAAAGGTTTGTATTTGTTTATCGCTCACTTGTTGACGCATGCTATTCAGGGAGCCTATAGAGGATTAGTGGTGAATTAATATGGTGAAATATGAGGTAATTTCAGTGGTGGATATTAGTCTGTTACTTGGAGTGAGAAGGATAGCGGATGGATAAAAGGGGAAGAAAGATTTGCATTCATATAGCACTTGTTACCCCTGATGGGCGTTGAAGCGCTTTTCTGGCGAGTAGCACGCCACTCCGGAACCCATAAAGGATTAGTGTTGAAAATTAGTATAGTATAAATATGAAGTAATTTGAGTAGTAGATATGTTATTCAGTTATTTGGGCAGTATATTAGTATAGTTGAATATGGAATATGGAATTTGAGAAGTGAAACATGTTAGTCTGTTAATTTTTATTGAAAAAGGATAGTGGAGGGATAAAAAAGAGTGAAGGAAGAGGCTTTTGGATGAGTAAAAAGGAGTTTTGGAGGGAAGGAGTCAGAGGGCAGCATTTCTGGCCCTAGTCCCGACCAGTCTCGAACAGGCCCAAACAGGCAACTACCCTTGTCCTCTCCGCCCTTAACAGGCCCAAACAGGCAACTACCCTTGTCCTCTCCGCCCTTAACAGGCCCAAACAGGCAACTACCCTTGTCCTCTCCGCCCTTAGCTGAGACGCCCTAAGCCTGGCCTTTTTTGTAGCCCTAGTAATCAGGTGACCCCTTCAGCCAATGGGAACCCTAGCACTAACACTATCCAATCACAACACTAGCCCTAGCATCTAGAACCAATAGGAGACCAGGACCTTGCAGCCAATCTCAACCCTAGTCCAAGCACCCAATCAGTTCAAAAACCCTGATCTCTACGTCCAATAAAGGACTTAGCCCTACCACTAGTCCCAACCCAAGTCAAAGCAGCCAATGGTACAGGTAGCCCTAGTCCCTACTTCCAATAGAAAGCCTAACCCTACTCTAAGTCCCACAACTGGTCCAACAACCAATCACACAAGAAGCCCTAATCACTACTTCCAATTAAAGCTCTAACCCTAGCCCTAGTCCCACCCTACTCCCAACAACCAATAACATAGGAAGCCCTAGTCCCTACTTCCAATAGAAATCGTAACCCTAGCCCTTGTCCAACCCTGCAATGATTGATTCACAGACCGAGAAACCAATCAGAACCCTCAAATACCCAACCAATGAGGACATTTACCCTAACCCAATAGAAACACCAGATACAACCACCAATCAGTGTACAAATGTGCCAACCACTAGCACACCATATAAGGTCCCAGCAACCTCAGACAAGGTTTGCTGGCCAGGGAGTTGGAAGCTGCTTGCTCCTGTTCAGAATCTTCTAGGAGACAAACAGGCTCAATCCACAACTTTGGACTTCAGCAGGTAAAGGCTTCACTAACTCGAAATCTAACAATACTGTTTGAATAAAGCTTTACTCCCGTGCTGGCCAAAAAACGAAGTGCACAGGCCCCAGTAAATACAGTTTCAACAGCTCACAGAAGCACCCTCTGATGTAGAAAATCCCTGTTGCTGGGGGGGAGGTGGGCTGGCCTCACTGGTTTGTGAACACAAAATGGAGGCTGGGGGTGCACCGTTTGAACACACAGGCCTAAGCACAGAGCAAAGGAGAAATTTGGAGGCAAAACAGATTTGTCACCAAGGAATGAGAAGGACAAACTACAGAGGTTGGACTGCAAATCCCACAATTCAACACACTAAATGAAGGCAATCATGGGCAGGGAAAACCACACATTTAAAACACAACACAGGTGATAAAATATGCAATTACAGGCAGGCTAAAATTACAATTTTTAACTGTAACAACCACAGGCATAGACAGTAAACACAGAAAGTGAAAATCGTTTTTAAACAACTTTTTGTCTTGGGAAGAGACAGCACTAGTCTGTCTCCTTACCACTTCCTGGACTCTGCTCACTGCAATCTGGGCCACATGTAGGCTGCAACTCACAAGATGGAGGAGAATGGTTTGGGGTGCACCCAGCAAGGCCTTAAGGGGCCTGGGCAGGTGTGAGAGGAGGGCTCAGACTTGCCTGGTAGCTGAATAGCCAATGGTCTGCTGGCCTGGGGGTGGGGTCTGGGCAGCTGCTTGCTCCTGTTCAGAATATCCTAGGAGACAGACAGGCTCAATCCACAACTTTGGACTTCAGCAGGTAAAGGCTTCACTAACTCGAAATCTAACAATACTGTTTGAGTAAAGCTTTACTCCCCCTGCTGGCCAAAAAACGAAGTGCACAGGCCCCAGTAAATACAGTTTCAACAGCTCACAGAAGCACCCTCTGATGTAGAAAATCCCTGTTGCTGGGAGGGGGGAGGGGGAGGCAGGGGGGCTGGCCTCACTGGCTTGTGAACACAAAATGGAGGCTGGGGGTGCACTGTTTGAGCACACAGGCCTAAGCACAGATCAAAGGAGAAATTTGAAGGGGGAAAACAGATTTGTCACCAAGGAATGAGAGGGACAAACTACAGAGGTTGGACTGCAAATCCCACAATTCAACACACTAAATGAAGGCAATCAAGGGGAGGGAAAACCACACATTTAAAACACAACACAGGTGATAAAATATGCAATTACAGGCAGGCTAAAATTACAATTTTTAACTGTAACAATCACAGGCATAGACAGTAAACACAGAAAGTGAAAATTGTTTTTTAACACCTTAGCCGCGGTCAGATTTACAGCGGTGCGCTGAAGATTACGAAAACCCGCGTATCATGACGAGCTCAGCTCGTCATGAGTGTATGAGAGGTGTACCTCATGACGAGCTGAGCTCGTCATGAGCGTCGAAGGGGTTAAACAACTTTTTGTCTTGGGAAGAGACAGCACTAGTCTGTCTCCTTACCACTTCCTGGACTCTGCTCACTGCAATCTGGGCCACATGTAGGCTGCAAGTATAGTCAGAAGAGGCACTTCCGCCGACTTCGAGAGGTCCCTACATGCTGAAGCTATTGCCCAGCAGCTGACTCACATCTTTGTGAGGGGGCGTCCAGTTCATGACCAAGATGGGGTCCTACATTCTTACCCACCAGGTAATAGGGTTGGATCCTCCAGTAGTGGGTTTCTTGTCAGACCATACACCTTAGACTTGAAAAGTGGGTTTTTGTATAATACGAGTATGCAGAATTGTTATATTATTTTATATGCTTGCATATATACAGTGTTTCAGCACAATGATGGAACCTTTTGTTTCTGTTCAGTGTCCTAACGCTTATTAGAACTTTCACCTGCCTCTGTCTATTGATCATTGCAGCACATATTTTCTATACAAAAATCACGTTGGTTCAATAAACATTAAAAACGTCCCTTTGTGTATTCTTTGTATATTTCTCTGGAGCAAACCAGAGCATGAGTGTATGAGCAAAAGGTTCTAGGTCTGTCACCAGGTTTCCTGAGGGAACAGAGTTGTCATACTCAGTGGCTGCCAGAATGTTTTTCTCTGTGTCTAGGTTAGGGGGCTGGAGGCTTTTGATGGCACTGTGAGCTAGCCGGGCCAAGGGACAACATACTCTGTGGGAGTGCACGGAATCAGTCTAGCACCATCCTAAAGTTTATGTCATGCACAAACACTTAGTTCCTACTGATTAGTGAAAACTACACAGCTTGGCACCACCAGCGTTGGGTGGGTTCTTATTTTATATGGCTCAACTGAGTAATTCTAAAAACAAAGAGGAGCCCATTGAGACCCAAAACATAAGCCACTATGCAGTGATAAGGGAACAGTATCCTTTAGACCGAATTGTATTATCTAATGATCAGCCATTCTACACACTTCATTCAACCTGATTTCTGTCTTCCATAGAATCTCATTCACACTTAAGAAGATTGTGTCATATATTCACCAAGGATAATCGGAACACATAAGATTATACAAAAATATAAATCGATTTATTAGTTAAAAAGTCATGAAATCACAATATGGTTAAAAAGAGAAAGATATATCTATATAACACAGTTTATAGCATTACTAATCAGCAGTATTAACATAAGTCTAATAAATAATCACAAGATCCTAACTTAATAATTATAAACAGTTTTTTGTTTTTTTAAACAAAGAGAGTACAATACATAGACAAACACAGTATGTTATTTACAGGGTACACATTACAGCAATGACAAAGGCGTGGATCCTGGTACTTTTTTTACTTTTTCAAATACTTGTTGGCCACAGCCCCTTTCCCAGATTGTTTACTTTGTTAAGCATTGACGCGTGTCGATGGATGTATTATGCCACCATCTTTCTCAAGACAAAAGTTTTGACTCTCTTTAACATAAAAATTTGCGCATTGATGATTTAAAAACACCAGAATAATCCCTGATTAGGCCCAAATAGCTATATTTATATAATTCGATCTGGCCAAATGGCCTATAACATTCCGCTCCCAGTTATAAGCGGAATCTTCTTTTTGTACGGTGCAGTATATTTTAGGACCATAGGTTCCTTTCACAAGGGGCCTAGTTCATTGATTGCCCAGGACAAGTAATTCGAATGTGTCGTCATCCAAAAATCCCCCTTTATAATTAGGGTTTGAATTTAGCGTTCACTTCAGCGTGGTATCGTCACCCCGTAAGAAAATGGTGGCTCAGGGGGCGTCCAGTTCATGACTAAGATGGGGTCCTACATTCTTACCCACCAGGTAATGGGGTTCGATCATCCAGTAGGGGGTTTCTTGTCAGACCATACACCTTAGACATGAAGGATGGGTTTTTGCATACTAGGAGTATGCAGAATTGTTATATTATTTTATATGCTTGCTTATATACAGTCTTTCAATACAATGATGGAACCTTTTGTTCTGCTCAGTGTCCTAACACGTATTAGAATTTTCATCTGCTTCTGTCTATTGATCATTGCAGCACATATTTTCTATACAAAAATCACTTTGGTTCAATAAACATTGAAAACGTCCCTTTGTGTATTCTTTGTTTATTTCTCTGAGCAAACCAGAGCATGAGTGTATGAGCAAAAGGTTCTAGGTCTGTCACCAGGTTTCCTGAGGGAACAGAGTTGTCAAACTCAGTGGCTGCCAGAATGGTTTTCTCTGTGTCTAGGTTAGGGGTTGGAGGCTTATGATGGCACTGTGAGCTAGCCGGGCCAAAAGACAACATACTCTGTGGGGGTGCACGGAATCAGCCTGGCACCATCCTAAAGTTTATGTCATCCACAAACACTTATTTCCTACTGAATAGTAAAAACTACACAACTTGGCACCACCAGCGTTGGGTGGGTTCTTATTTTATATGGCTCAACTGAGTAGTTCAATCGTGCCTTCTCAGAGATCCTTACACACCTTTTAACTGGAGATGTCCGTGGTGGTAGGGAATATCCTCAGCTGAGTAGGTATACCCCAAGTATGTATTGGCTTTTGATAATTCAAGCTTGAAAGGATCAAAAACCCACTGTGTTATCCTCCTCTATGCACCATTTTAGCATACATGGTACAAAACATTGCAGAGAACTGCAGATATGCAGTTACTCAGAAACTACTACAAAATGGCCTCACACTAGATGGTGGATATGTTACCGACATGGTAGAGGCACAAGAAGCATATAGAACAGAGGTGTTTTATTCTTGGGTTACATTCCCAGCTGCAGATGATGTAACAAGAGTAGTTCATGAATACACGGAGGATGAAATACCAGATAACTACGCTCCATATGAGGCAATAGAAATTCCTCACACTTACCAAGAACATATTAATTGGTTTAAAGGCACCCTCCCCCACACTATAGAAAATATGAGACTGGGCCCACTCAGCAGTGCAGGGTGACATGGCCAATCATAACCAGATACGCACTGCATCCCAGTATCCACAATTTGACCGTAGCCCAGCTGTGGGGATTAATCAATAATCTAGTCACAATATGCAGATGCCTTACACAGTTTGTGATGTGAGCGTTAACACTTATTCCTGCACAAGCTGTTCAAGCTGTACCATCACAAGTGGTAAGACCTGGTATTAGCCCACAGTCACTGAATGCAGTTATGGGAAAGGTGCTCACCAAGAGGGAAGAAATTGCATTTTGGATTGCACAAAAACACAAATCAGCTTTAAGGAGGTTTTCCCCATATGGGCGCACAGGAAAAAAACAGAACATTGACAATTTAGTTGCCAATGGGGATGGCTCCCCCTTTTGAGGACTGTGCTACTTGGTGTACAATCTTCCCTGCAGTATATATCAGAACCCATGGTACTCCTTCTCTGGCTGTTCTACCACAAGTATTGAAACAGGTCCAGAATGGGTATGTGGGCAGCACCATCCCTGGACTAAGGGATGAAACAGATGGGCAACTTTGGCGCAGTATCTGCCATAACGTTGAGTAATATTAAATGAGAAGCAGCAGTGTTGGCTATACGCCAAAGCTTGAAGGCCTTGCCTCCCATGCAGCAGGAGTGCGAATTACCTAGAATTATCAAAGAAACCTATGCTATGCTGTGTAGAGATAATTTGGATACGAGACCTGAGAAACCACAATTAAAGAGTAATTCTGAAAAGGATAACTCTAAGCAAGCACCCGACTTTTCAACAAAGTAGTGGCACAATAAGAAAAACAAGGACAAAAAAAAATCACGGAATTCACTGAGAAACCTTATAACTTAACGAACCGTGATAATGTTAAACCACCTGACAGGTATCAGGATACTGATACACGTACCTCTCGTTCCTTCCAGGATTAATTTGATAAACGTTCACAGAGAAGAGGATGGTCAGAGCTCAGATTAGAAGAGCACGTGCAACTAAGGAAGGACTGACAATGCTAGTCTGACTATATTATTAAGCAAGAAGAATCGCCTAAAACATCTAAACCTCAATTCAAGAAAAATAGGTAGCTTGACTTACGGTCAGGCATGCCCAAGATATTGTGGACTCTGTTTCTGAACAGGGAATGGACATTGGCAATGCTGGACAGCGCATCAGAATTCACAATAGTTCATCAGAACTTGATGGGTTGTCTGGTGGGTGAAGCGCTGAATGAGTATATTACAGTGTAAACACTGGACATCAGGGTAAGTGTTCCACATAGTTTATACGAAGCCCAAATACTCTTCGATAGGGATATACCCAGGTTAAAATATTTTCTCCTTCGGAAGAAGTGCACTCAAGGACACAATATTCTTCGGGCTCACTTTGTAATAAATTCAGTTGAAGAGCGAGTTCTTGAGGTCCTTCCTGAATTGGGTCAACAACGCAGATTGCCCGAGGTGGAGGGCAGGGTTTTCCAGGTCTTGGCAGCAAGGTAGGAGTAGGTTCTTCCTCTGGTTCTGGTCTTGCCGATCCATGGAACGGAGGCCAGGGCAAGTTGGGTGGAGCGGAGTTGTCTGGCAGGTGGGTGGAATGCGAGGCAGTGGTTCAGAAATTCTGGTCCTGTGTCATGGAGAGCTTTGTAGGCATGTGTGAGGAGCTTGAAGGTGACTCTCTTGTTGATTGGGAGCCAGGGGAGTTGTTAGAGGTGTTGTGCTATGTGGCTGCGGCGGGGCTGTCGAGGACCAGTCTGGCAGTGGCATTTTTGATGTTCTGTAGTTTCTTGAGCTGTTTCTGGGTGACGCTGGCATAGAGGGCTTTGCCATAGTGAAGTCTGCTGGTGATGAGTGCGTGGGTGACCATCTTTCTGTATTCTGTGGGGATCCGTCTGAATGTATTTCAAAGCAGGCGGTGCATGTGGAAACAGGATGAGGATACTGCGTTGATTTGGCAGTTAATTGTTAGCGAGGAGTCCAGTAGGTTGTGTGTGTGGTCCATGGGGGTGGGAGGGGTCCCTAGTGCGGCGGGCAATCAAGAGTTGTCCCAGGCTGAAAGGGCGGGTCCCAGGATGAGTACTTCAAGTCTTGTCCGAGTTGAGCTTGAGGCAGCTGTAGGAAAGTAGTATCTGCTTCTTATGGTTACCTCCCTTTTTGCTGATGTCACAATGTTTTTGTCTTAGACTGACTGGGATCCTGCTATCCAGGAGCCCAGTCTATCTGCTTTCTCCCTTAAATGGCAATGCATGTACTTTAGGTACACTCCAGATTTGGACTCTGGGGTTCCCTTATCAGTCCCTAGTATATGGTACACCATGTACCCAGGGCATAGGTACCCCAGAGGCCTCCCATGGGCTGCAGCATGTATTACGCCACCCATGAGAGGCCATCAAAATTGACACAACAGGCCTGCTACTGCAGACTGTGTAAGATGGTGCTTGCACCACTTACTGAGATATAGGGTCACTATATCTCTCTAAATCACGACACTTAAATACCTATCAGTCACCCCTATGGCAGGCCTTATCAATCCTGAAAGCAGGGTGCTGGGTTTTACGTGAGAGGGTGCCCCTGCATGAGCAGAGCCCCTCTGCAGCCTTCGGAGACCATTCTCCCGGGTTGTCTGTGATGCAGCCAGTTATATATGTTTAAGTGCATTATTACCTTCGTGGGACAGCTCGCCTCCAGATTATGGCCGTCTTAGACATTTCCTGGTCCCCGTGGCTGCAGTGTCAAACAACCCTTCTTTGCACCTGAAGCACCCGACATCGGTGGGCAGTCGCCTATCGAGCCCCTAGTCACCAGAAGTGACCCAGACTCTGTCCCCTCTGCTTTCAGGTTCATCTCACCTTGAATTCAGGCTTGGATTCCACCGGACACTCTTCCCCTTCCTGGCAGCGGTACTTCTTTGCAGCTCTCCATTAAAAACAACAAAGGTTTCTGACACCACTTGACACCTATGCACCCGGCTCCTCTGGGATAGGTAACACGGGTACCTCAGTAATCACTGGTGGGTTGGCCTTAGAACCTCCTATGTTCACTCTCCACTAGTCTCTACACGAAAGTAGGGCACAAAGCACTCAATACTGAATTAATAGAACATTCGTAAATAGCACAATACACAGTGGGCTCCAGGGGGAGACCGAACTATATACTAAAAAAATAGTATAACAACCACGATTTAACTAGACACAGTGCCTAGAGCACGTAGAATCACTGGGACCCAAGGAACCACCCAGAGAAGTGACATAGGGAGCCCGCGGAGGACGGGTGCAGTGAGGAAACACGGACATGTGCTCCGTACAACTCCATGGGAAAGTCGCGGTTGTAAAATTACAGTTTGAGGACACTTGTAAGAGGACTTCAAGCAAACCCTTTAGAACATAGGAGGTTCTAAGGCCAACCCACCAGTAAGTACCGAGGTACCCGTGTTACCTATCCCAGAGGAGCTGGGTGCATAGGTGTCCAGTAGTGTCGGAAACCTTCGTCGTTTTCAGTGGAGAGCTGCAAAGAAGTACTGCTGCCAGGAACGTGAAGAGTGTCCGGTGGAATTCAAGCCTGGATTCAAGGTGAGAGGAACCTGAAAGCAGAGGGGACAGAGTTGGGTCACTTCTGGTGACCGGGGGCTTGGTAGTCGACTGCCACCAACGTCGGGTGCTTCAGGTGCAAAGGAGGGTTGCTTGACTTTGCAGCCACTGGGACCAGGAGACATCTAGGATGACCAGAATCCGAAGGTGAGTTGTCCAATGAAGGATGTCGAGAGCCGAGGGGTCGATGTCCGGCTGGAGCACCAACAAGCCTTGGCAACTGCAACCCACACGGTCAGAGGAAACAGGTTACGGTTCAGACCAGCAAGGTCCAGGGGACTCTCCAAGAAATGGAGAGTCAGAGCACGTCTGGAGCAACCAGGTAAGCCCAAGAATTCACAAGGTGACCCTCTCCAGGACCCACAGGCCAACGGACCAGGGATCACGAGGAGAGCTCAAGCACGTATGCAAAGGATCAGCCCACAGGACACTCATGGCGTGGAGGCCAGGTAGCAACGGCCTGCATTCCACTGTGAAAGTTGATTCTGGGGGCTGTGGGTTCATTGCTGAGGGAGAAGATCAGCTGGGTGCCAGTAAGGAAGGGGTGGATTCAGTCCAGTGCCTTGTCACGGATGCCGGCGTCCTAGAGTCTCGTTATTAGGGTTCAGTGAGAGACGGTGTCAAAATCGGCCAAGAGGTCCAGTAGGATGAGGGCTGGTGTTTTGTCCCGGTCGAGATGGGATCAGATGTCGTCGGTGACAGCAAGGAGTGCAGTCTCAGTACTGCTGTTGCTTCGGAAGTCAGATTGGGAGGTGTCCAGGACGTGGTCCTCTTCAATGAACTCTCAAAGTTGGGCATTGATGGCCTACTCGATGACATCTACAACAGATGTAGATTACAGATTTGACTCTACACTACAAATACAAGCATTTCTGCAGTTCTTATAAGAATAGCCTCTGTCTAATGAAGGAATGCTTCTAAATTGCTATGCCTGCATCATTTACACTGATGATCTTGCTCAGCCTGCGGTAGGAACAAAACTCCAATATTCAGCAGCATGCGCAGTTGTAAAAGGGCGTACGCATAATTACGCATGATGGAGTCTTCCATCACGAGAAAACCAAACCTACATGCAATCACTAGGTAATTGCACAGTGCATCCAGCAGAACTAAAGGCTCTTGCACTAGCAGTACAAAATACGGATGTTGGGTTCCCACACTTGCACTGTGTGATTCGTATAACTGTGCACAGTCATATAATTAGTACCTACATTATTGGAGCCCGAATGGATTCAGAGTTTCAAAAGGCTGCACAGTAAAGCATAATCTGCTTTGGGAACAGGTGGTGAAGCTGAAAGAATGCTTGCCACAGGCTCATGTCATTCACACACTGATCCATCAACGTGTTGGCGTTCATGTTGCAGGGAATTCAATGGCTGATGAAGCTACAAAGGCGACAGTTCACACTGCCCCAGTTGCTGCAATCACTTGCTCTAGTATGAGGATAGACAGACATCATTGTGGCCGCAATGCTGCTTGCAATGACACACATGCCGAAAGGTTTTCCACTCAAGTACTCCTACAAGTTAGATGAACAAAACACACTTTATGCTGAGATTCCAGGAGTGGTCGGATGGAGTAATACCAAATTGTGATCGCAGACTAGGATTAATTATAGCTGCACACGAGTCTCTGGCTTCTGTACACGCAGGCGTGGCTGCTACAATTTCATAATTGCAGCAACACTATTGGTGGCCAGATCTTTATTAACAGACCAAGGACTTTGTCCTCGGATGCAACATCTTCTAGCAGATGAAGGTGAAAAACCGGAATAACCCACTTACTGGGTCTCAGCGGCGGGGGAACCGCCCAAGTCTTCCATACCCTTCATACATAGTAAAAGGAGACACAGGAGCCTTCGTCTGCAGGAGGAACCCAGATTTATTCAAATAGCCGGGGCTATGGAACAGAGTCCCAAGCTCGTTAGAAACAAGACAGAGGAGGCTGCTGCTTTGCTCTGCAGCTTACAAGCCTTTTATACTTTTTCATTCTGGTCTTTTGGCTGTTAGTTCATTGTTCAATCAGGGCAGTGTTTGCAGTTGATAACCAGATCCAGACGATGTTTGTTGATGGTGACCTGGTCAAGGCTTGGTACACAAATCATTGTTCACTCAGTTTGATCAAAGCTCAGTCTTTCAGGTCATTGTCCACTCCGCTTGATCAAAGCCCGGTCTTTCAGGAGATTGTTTAATCACCCTGATCAAGGCCCAGCAGTTGAACTGCAAAGAACAGGGGGGGTTGGGTGTGCGACAGTTCCTGGGCAGAAATGCAGGCTGCAAGATGGTTGTTGTTGTGTTAGTTAGATTTTCCTCAGGCATCAGCAGAAACGACCAGGAGGGTCGTGTAGAAGTGTTTGACACGAGATGGCAATGAAAAAGCAATGGAGTCCTGGTACAAATTATGCCGATCAGAAGAACACTTTTCATCAGACCCTCCTTTTGCCATTGAGTGGCAAATACTTTAAGAAATGTCAATGTTCATAAGGCCATTGGTTTCTTGTTGGAGCATCATCATCATATTGGTGTTGGGAATGTTAGAGGGTGGAGGCTTGATGGTCTGGACACATATTGTACAGAGCACTGGCTGGCACTGAAAGCACAAACAGCAGGAGACCAGGACAGCTACTCCCAAGGCAAGGAGGATGAGGATCCTCCACCCCCACTGGGAAAGAAGGCCCCAGATCCAGCCTGTGAGGGACCAGTTGCCTTCATCCAGATGAATTTCGGAAGAAAGGCGATGCAGACTTTGGATGTCATCGTACACTGTACGTGCATTGTCTCGGATGTACACGCAGCAGCTGGAGCCGATCAATTTACACACATCACCACGATCAGCATGGATGACGTCTAGGACCATGCGGTTCTTAAGCGTTATAAGGCGGTCTGCCTGTAGCTCTACAGTTATGTTGGAGAGGGCACCAGCTGTTACTGTGATGGTGGCTTCAAGGACCCTGGTCAGTCCTCGTACAGCCCGACTATTGGCCATGGGGCCCCAAAAAGGAAGGAAACCTTTAAAGAAGTCCCCTGTTTCCTGGCCTGCTGTATCCTCGGCTGATATGACCCCCCTACGTGAGCGGCGCAGAGCGCCCTTCATTGACAGGTGTTAACCTCTATGGGTAGAATACGTTGGTGGAATGAGGAAGGCCAGATAGCAGGTACCAGACCAGTTACCAGACCAAGTGTAGGCGGCAGTGCCACAGATGAAATAGGTGTTAGGGGATGCCACCAGCTTCGGAGGAGATGTAGAGTTTAAAGCTTTTGTGATATCACACGTACTGGTACCAACTTTCTTAGTCCCTAGGCCATGGATGCAGACACGGCCTTGCACATTTATGACATTCACAGTGTCTCGCTCATCAGGCAGTATCCTCCTTGTGCGGAATCTGGAAAATGTTCGTCGGTTAGTTGAGTTGAATACTACCATCTCACCGAGTTCATCTGGTGATAGTAGCGATGTGGATGAGCTGGTCGGGCAAAAAGGAGCATTGACATGGCCAGATCTATTCCACCAGAAGTCATCCTGAAATGTTCCAAGGGCAGAATTGGCAGTACCATAGGCAGTGTAGGCCACCTGCATCAACATCCACCATGCAAGACAAGACCCAGAGATGGAAAAGGGGTAGGGAAAGAATGGGACAGGGTATATCATGAAATGCGGCATCAGTCCACAAACCCAGCAGTTGGAAGTGTTCATGATCAGCTGGTGATGATGCAACATTTAGATGAAGGTGTTATTGAAGAATTCTGCACGGCGGGGTAATTCGTGGGCTGGTAACGTGTAATACTGGTGCTCCGCAGGAGTCGGGGTAGGAGTTGGTGAGGTAACAGGATGGTAGATTAGTAACAGCCAACCAAGGGTAGACAGGATGAGGGAGACAAACAGCGTCACCACGGTGATCATGAAGCATTTACTATGTCGGAGACTGACATATTGTTTTTGGATTCCGGTGTTTTGGACGGTAGCCATTGTGCTAAGCCATGGACCTCTAGTGTCTGTATGTGATTGGTGGTTGCTTCACTGGGCGCAGGTGCCAAGAGCCCTATGGCGTACCTTAGTCTGATTATAGTAATTGGTTGGCAAGTGCACAGCTGGGTTTAACAATAGTTTAACGAAATCTTCGTCTGTTAGGGCGGTGCTCCTAAGGTGTCGCCTTCCACCCGGGAGACGAGTACGAAATGAATGAAGAAACGTGCTGTCAATTGAAAATTGATGGCAACCCTTGGGGCACATGAATATCAGGGGTGATATTCCTATATCGGTTAGCAAAACATTGAATCACAAATAATCTAAATGAAATATAAGCACATGATACGGCAGTAAGGAAACAGTCCAGAACTAATGATCCCATATCAGGGGTGTCACAAAGTGTTAAAGATAACAAGAAAATTCAATCCGTTCATTTAAACCAAATTGCTTCATGGATTTAAGTCTATATATCCAATGGTTTTCTCTTTGGAGTAAATATTTACTTTACTTTGTGACACCCCTGATATGGGATCATTAGTTCTGGACTGTTTCCTTACTGCCGTATCATGTGCTTATATTTCATTAAGATTATTTGTGATTCTATGTTTTGCTAACCGTTTTTCATCTTTTATAACTGTTTCACTTATGTTTACCTTGTTTATCTTTCTCCGTTTCCACTATTACCACTATTAGTCCTCTTTTTACCTCCACACTTCCGATCACATGATCGACATACCCGTTTGATTTATACAGCCGCGTTAGTCCCGCGTCTTTAACACACTAACTGCTTAGCATTTGAATTACCAGGAATTTGCTTACTACCCACAGCTTATTCCAACCACTGCCTCCGAGCGTAAGTAACTTTATGGACTCTATTGCATGTTTTTGCACTGAAGCCCAGCACTGTTATCACGATCTTGTTTTTTTATTCAATACAGTCATGGAAGCTGTATGCGCCCATTAATCATTAGTTACACTTCTAACCACCGCGCAGCTAGGTTGCTACTATTATCTAGGCCCTGATCTATGCTGAACAGCGTAACTTTTCACTTCGGTTCTCCCATCACCAGTCGTATAGCTGCTTCATCACAAACACGGACGGTAACTTTTTAATAGCATGTCATACCTTTTTATCGTGCACAATTTTTCACTTTATATCATTGTAAGGACGATTTAGGACCTCTTTTTATGACACACGATCACTTTATTTAGTAAGATAGTATAGACTATAGCTTTGTTTTGACAAATAGGAGGAAACTATAAGCACGCTTTATGTCGTTTTTTTAGATGCTCCCAGACGAAGGGCAGTGGCCCGAAATGCATTGGAGCAGGAGGAAATAATTGTTGATATTGAAAGCAAAAACTTTATTAATTATGTTACGTATGTGAAGAAACATACGACAATGATCATAATCGATTAAAAAGTATCATGAACTTGAATCAACTGACCAAGATTTATTTCTTTAACATTGAAAGGAGGAATATCACCCCTGATATTCGTGTGCCCCAAGGGATGCCATCAATTTTCAATTGACAGTACCTTAGTCTGACACACCAGCACTACTCTCAGCCGGGGAAGATCACAACCCTACAGCCTATAGGCACTTGGCGAAGTCAAGGGCAAGCCTTCCCTCGGGTTCGCAAGTTATATCAGTCGGAAGTAGGGATAGTATGGTTGGGAAACAATTGTACTTGGTGTTGAGCAGAGTTAAGGGAGGGTTCCACCCTTCCTTTAAGTATGCTGTCACTCTCTGCTTCCGTAGATGTAGAATGCAGTCTGGCATCGGTGAATGGGACAAACGTCGGGACTGTTTCTGTTTCTGAGTCTCCTTGTTCTTCCCTCACCCACTGATCATAGGGGAGGGGCAGAGGCATTCACCCAATTCTTCCGACCTTCTATTTTCACGGTGGTGTGGGTGGCCAGCAACACCTGACGGGGCTGTGTCCAGTGGGGCTCGAGGCTCTAAGTCCGTTGAAAATTTCTCACTAAGACCCAATCACCAGGTTGGATGATGTGTCCTGGGCCCTCGCTTTTGTCAGGTATGGCCTCATGCACCTGGTGATAAAGAGTACGAAAGGTATTAGTTAGACTGTACAGATAATCAGTTAATACAGGGTGTTCAATATCAGACAGTTACTTAGGCCATGGGATACACCATACATTGGCAGGCCTCCCAAACACAATCTCATGGGGGGATAGCCCTATTGTGGTGTGGGCCGTTGTTCTTGTAGACAATAGGGCCAAGGGCAGAGCATCAACCCAAGTGACACCTGTCTCAGCTACTATCTTGGCCATTTTAGTTTTTAGGATGCCATTGTACACCTCCACTACACCTGACTGGGGGTGGTTAGCTGCATGAAATTTTTGTTTTATACCCAATGCTGTACAGACATATTCCATAATTTGAGCTGTAAAGTGTGTCCCGTTGTCACTCCAGACCAAGCGGGCCAACCGAATCGTGGGAGGTACTCTTTTAATATCACTTTGGCGGTAGTGATAGTGGTGCAGTCTTTGACGGGGTAGGCTTCCACCCATCGGCTGAAGGTACAGACCACCACCAGGACATATTTCAAATTGTTACATCTGTGCATCTGGCTGTAATCCATTTGGAGGACTTCAAAAGGTAAGGTAGGAGGAGAGAATCCTCCATTAGGAGTAACTGTGCCTTTTCCTGGGTTATACATTAGGCAAATCATGCATGTTTTAAGCAGCTTTTTAGCATATGCTGGTATCTTAGAGTTGTACCGTGTAGGTTCCAACAGTTTACGTATCCCTTCAGCACTAATGTGAGCAGGACCATGGGCCATCGTAACTACTGGTAGCACATGACTCTCAGGTAACATCCATTGTCTTTCCATAGTCGTACGGACCCAGAAACCATCCGTTCCCTCCTTTGCTAATTGCTCCTTCCACACCCTTAGTTCCTCAGGAGTAGTATGGGACTGAATATCAATCACACTCTGTACTGTGTTTTTAACCATGCCCTCGTCTGCCACCCACCTAGCGGGACCTCCTACACACATTCCTTCCCTTTTCCTAAGAGCTGCTTGTCTGGCCGTCTGGTCAGCCAGGGCATTGCCTTTCCCAACATCATCTGTCACTTTCTTATGGGCCTTACATTTTATAATGGCCAGCTTTCTGGGGCGTGTCAGGGAGTCTAACAATCGGTGAATTAGGGGGCCATGTTGAATCTTGGTCCCATGGGAAGTAAGGAAATTCCTTTCTTTCCATAACCTCCCAAAGTTGTGGCCACCCCGAAGGAATATTGGCTGTCAGTATAAATATTTACCGTCATCCCTTTGCTTAACTCACAGGCTCTAGTGAGGGCCACTAATTCTGCTGCTTGAGCAGAGCACTGCGGAATCTGAGCTGTTTCAACTACTCGCCCTAATGTCGTGAGGGCGAAGGCGGCTGAGGTGTTACCATCTGACCCTCTGAGACAAGATCCCTCGACATACAGTGTATCATCTGGTTCTGCTATCGGGGTATCCTGTAAGTCAACCCGTCCCTTCGTCTCCTCCTCTGTCCTTAATATGCAGTCATGTGGGTCTAAGCGGGCATCCTGAGTATCCAGTGGGAGTAATGTGGTGGGGTTTAGTACAGTGCATCTTTTGATGTTAATGTGGCTGGCAAAGAGTGTCAGTTCATATCCTGTGAGTCGTGCGCTAGTGTCAGGGCTCCAAGTAAGTTACCTGGTATCCTCTTGTTTTCTTACACAGGAGCAGAGATGCTAGTACCCAAATCCCTAAAGACAATACCAGCAGGTCTATAACAGAACCTTCCTACATCATCTCCAGGGAAGGGGGTGTGGATAAAATAATAAACAGAGAAGAGACTGGTCCGGAATGGTTCTCTCAGACTACTTCCTTCTGGGTGTCTGCATATCTGGAACCTAGAAAATCAACATACCATTAATTTCCTACACTCCTTACACTAGCCTTCTTTTTCTATGGTGATAGATGTTAACCCACCCTTATGTTTATGGACCTCGCTTCTCTTCTTTTAGGTGTTAGGTTGCTGACCTTTTCTCTCCCTCTTCTAGTTAGTTGTCACTATACAGATTCCAAGAAAATAAACAGATTCATTAATGCTCTCCTCTTGCTACACTATTTGTCAATCTTATTATTATTTTAACTAAGCAGCACTTACTTCACTAACTAGTTGAGAGTAACTGTAATGGGGTTCTGGTGAGTAATTTGCTTCTTGATATAGCTCTTGACTAAGCCTTCTTCCTTTTTGTCCTTCAGGAAATCTTCTGCCTCTGTCAAGAACTCTGGCTGGGTGAGTATCGATCCCTTTTTATTCTTCCTTCTTAATAACTCAGAATTTATTCTACAAACATTTTATAGTCTCTTTCATTACTTCTAATTACTGAGATAACCTTATACAATTGTCTTTTCGGTCAAGGACATTAAACTTGCACTAAGTATTGAGCTCTTCAGTTTGGCCAAACACACGTGACTGTACTTAGCTTCTTTCTTCACTGAACGTTTCTTCAAGTGAAGGACTCTTTCCTTGGATGATTCGCCGACTCGAACTTCGTCTTGGCTGTCTTTCAGACAACTTCACACGTTGTTCATCAAATAACGTTAAAACTCGAACTCGGGCTCAGAGGGGTTTTGTTACGCGCTTGAATTAACGCGCCGTAACACTCTTTTCCTCAACACTCGCGCTAATGCGAATGGAGTACTTCAACAAGGTTGGTTACTATGGATTTTCAGGATTTAACCAGAGCTAAAAACACAGATTCTCCTCAGTCGGTAGTTCTGGTGAAGTGCGTAGGCTCTAGCGCCGCGCACCGTTCATACACTCAGAACCAAAAAGAGGCTAAACGACTAGAGCGTTAACCTCACAGCATTACGGCCACAGTGGCGGCCATCTTGTCCCTCCAGGTTCGGACCTTTTCTGTCCATGTGACATTGACAGGAATTATGCAGTCATCTTGGGTTGATACTGAGCCACATATATGTGAGCCCAATTGTCGGATCCTGACAGTACCCCCCAACAAGGCAGGCTCCTCCCGTCTGGGTTTATGAGGGTAACGTTGATGAAAGGAGTGAATCAGCCGAGGAGCATGAACATCCTTCTCCAATTCCCACGATCGCTCCTCAGGTCCATAACCTTTCCAGTCGATGAAGTAATATAGTTTACCTCTGGATATCTTAGAATCCAGAATTTCTTTTACTTCGAACTCCGTTCCTGTCTCGAACTGGATCGGCTTAGGAGGTGATTGAGTTCTCAATTCTGCAGATGCCTTCTTGAGCAACGATATGTGAAAGGCTGGATGAATTTTCATCTGGGGTGGCAATGTCAATCGGTAGGTGACCTGATTGATTTGTTTCTCCACAGGGTAAGGACCAATAAAGCGAGGTTGAAACTTCCGATTTCCTTTCAGTCTCATATGTTTAGAATTCAACCATACTTTATCTCCAAGTGCCAATGGAGGCCCTGCCCGTCTCTTCCGATCCGGGCAGACCTTATATTTTTCCTTGGCTGTTCGTAAATTATCTACAGCTTCCTGCTGAATCTGATTCAAATGCGAGACTAATTCCTTGACCGCAGGGACTGCTACCTCCATTTGTCGAATTGACGCATTTGGATGTCTGCCATAAATCAAGAAGAAGGGGGAGAACCCAGTCGAACCATTCTTGGCATTTTTATGGGCGAATTCTGCTGACCACAAGTAGTCTGACCACTGAACTTCCTCTTTCAGAAGGAATAGCCGAAGGTATTGTTCCAACTCTTGGTTCACCCTCTCTGTTTGTCCATCAGTTTCCGGGTGATAACTCGTGGAGAACCTAACTTCCGTTCCTAACCCTTTCATAAAGGCCCTCCAGAAATGGGATACAAACTGGGAACCTCTATCTGAGATGACCACCTTGGGTATACAATGGATTCTGACTACCTGGGAACTGAAATGGCCTGCTAACTGCTTGGCAGATGGAATTCCCTTTAAGGCTATGAAATGGGCCATTTTAGAAAATGCATCTACCACCACTGGGACTTTATCAAAACCCCGGCTCAAAGGTAAATCAGTAATAAGATCTAGTGTAACTGTGTGCCAAGGGTAGGGGGGGGTAGGCAAAGGTTGCAACAATCCTTTTGGTGCTTGTCGTTCTGACTTTCCCTGTGCGCAGATTTCACAGGCCTTAACATAACTCTCAATATCCGCTGACATCCGAGGCCACCAGTAGTGTCTTTTAATTAGCTCTTCGGTCTTGTTTTCTCCTTTGTGACCCGCTAACTTATCGTCGTGACACTCACGCATTACTTGTTGCTGCAGTTCAGTCGTTGGCACATACAAGGCCTCACCATGATATGGCATTTGGCGTATGATGGTTCTGTTTGAATCTTCTTTAACCCAGTCCTGCATAGCCTCAGAACTCATGTTCTCAGCGATGGCCTTTTGCATATTGATTGAGATCGTGGCTCCAATAAATCTTGTTTCAGGAATGATCGGTTGAATGTCTGTGACTGTTCTCTGAGCTTCCGTGCCCAATCTTGAGAGTGCATCTGCCTTTCCATTTTGCACTCCTGGGCGAAAGGTAATTACGAAGTCATAATCCGCAAAATACAAGGACCATCTGAGTTGTCTTGGTGTAAGCGTTCTGGCGGATTTTAAGAATGTTAGGTTACGATGGTCGGTAAACACCGTAACTTGGTGCTGGGTTCCCATCAAGTAGTGCCGCCACTCCTTGAATGCATCCTTGATAGCCAGTAACTCCTTCTCCGTAATGGTATAATTGATTTCCGCTTGGGTCAGTTTCCTAGATCTGTAAGCTACTGGATGTAGCTGACCCGTGGTCTTGTGGCGTTGAGACAAAACCCCACCAAGAGCCTGATCCGACGCGTCGGTCTCTACATAAAATGGTTCTGATGGATTGGCATGAAGTAGCACAGGTGCTGTAGTGAAAGCTTCTTTTAGAGCTTGGAATGCCTCCTCTTGTTCCTTTAGCCACTCAAATTTTGTTCCTTTCCTTAGCAACTTGGTGAGAGGCAGGATTCTCCTGGAGGACTCACTAATGAATCGTCGGTAGAAGTTGGCAAATCCAATGAAACTTTGGACCTCCTTTACACTCGTTGGAGATTTCCAGGTTGTCACCGCCTCCACCTTTCGAGGATCCATCAAAATGCCAGACGGTGAAAGGACAAATCCCAAAAATTCTACCTGAGAAACATCAAATGCGCATTTTTCCAATTTTACGAACAGCTTATTCTCTTGCAGCCTTCTCAAAACCCCTTTCACCTGCTCATGGTGTTTTGTCACATCAGGTGAATAAATCAAGATATCGTCGATATACACGATGGCACACTGATCTATGTACTCCTTCAGGACATCATTAATAAAATGCTGGAATGCGGCAGGAGCATTACACAGTCCATAAGGCATTACCTGATATTCAAATAGCCCGAATCTAGTCCGAAAAGCCGTTTTCCACTCGTCTCCTTCGCGCATTCGAACTAGATGGTAAGCTCCTCGTAGATCTAACTTCGTATAGATTTGGGCTCCCTTCACTTGGTCCAGTAAGACCGAAATCAATGGTAAGGGGTATCTATTCTTTTTCGTTATTCTGTTGATGGCTCTATAATCGATACACATTCTCAATTCCCCTCCTTCTTGGGCACGAAAAACAAGGGCGACGAGACAGGTGACTTTGATGGTCGGATGAAGCCATTTGCTAAATATTTGTCCAGGTATTCCTTCAGATGTTGGTGTTCCTTCTCCGTTAACGCGTAGACACGACTGCAAGGCAAGTTTGCTCCTGGCTCCAAATCTATCTTGCAGTCATAAACTCGATGCGGAGGTAAGTGTTCCGCTTCCACTTCATTAAATACATTCTCAAACTCTTTATACTCCTCTGGAATCTGGTACGTATCAATTGCACACATAGAATGCTCCACAAAACACAAGGAGTGAGCTGGGTTACTCTCCATGCCGGTGGTCCTTGGAACAAAACAATTCTCACAACAGTAATTTGAATCCATTACAACTGTTCTGGAGCTCCAATTAATCGTAGGATTGTGCTCTGTGAGCCATGGCAGCCCAAGAATTAGTTGGAAATGAGGGGCGTCTATTAAATTAAACTGAATTTGTTCTTGGTGTCCATCGTTGGTAATCAGTTTAATCAGCTCGGTATGACTCACGATAGGGCCCGATGAAAGATTAGTTCCATCTACCGCTCGGACTGGTTCACTCTTCTCTTTCTTTATTGCTTGGATTCCCACCTTGTCCGCAAAACGTAAATCACAAAAATTTCCTGTCGCTCCCAAGTCTATCATAACTGATACTTCAGTTAGGGTCGTCAATCGGAATTTCACCTTCATTGACAGGATCAAATGTGGAGCCGCAGCTTGCAAGGTATTCGCCACTTGATGTTCTTTTGGAGTTTCTTCTGTAATTATACCCACCCGTTCAACTCCATCCACCGGTGGTGCTGCTAGTTTTCCTTCGGCTTAAAGGTTCCCTTTGGCTTTTTTGGACAGATCCGGACGAAATGCCCACCTGAACCACAATACATGCACAAGTTATTTGTTCTTCTCTTATCTTTTTCTTCTTTCGTCAGTGGTCCTCTGATGGTGCCAATTTGCATTGGTTCAGTACCCGGCGTCGCCTCCGAGATTCTTGTTCCTTCGGACCGGGCTCTATCAAATCTAGGAACGATTGCTCGAAAATCCTTCTTCTTTTCACCTCTTCGCTCCCCCTGACGGAAGGGGGTTGGGGTTGAGGTCTGAAATTCCCGCAGGCATTGGGACCTCTGGGAGGGTAAGCCTGCTGCAGAAGTGCCTTAGTCTTAAGATCCCTAACCTTCTTACTTTCCTTGTCTCTATCTTCATTCTCCCCATTCTTGTGATATTGGGCCATAGCCAAGATACCAGTCATAGTTTGGGCAGACCACGTACTTTCAACTTTCTTAAGTCTGGCGGAGATCTCAGGAAGCAAGTTGCTGACAAACTTATCGACAAACACTGGGCCAGAACCTGGGGTCCGGGGATCCAAACCACTATGTCCCTTGTATTCTGTCTCGAAACGGGTAAATAAGTCAGCCACATTCTCATCTTTTTGCTGTCTACAGGTGTTTATTTTATCCCAGTTAATGACAGTTTCCGGCAAAAGTGTTTTCATAAACGTTATTATTTTACCGAGCAAATACAAGATGGCAGCTTCTGGTTTAGTCCCTCCTACCCTTGCCTCTTCCCTTGCCTTTTCCATAGCCTCTAGGTCAGCCCATTTACCTCCCAACGCCACTTCATGGTCAGTATGTCGAATCTTGTCCCAAATTTCAGTGGGGACAACCGTACCAAAAAGTAAATCTATATCCTCAAGAACGAGAGTACCTGCTCCTTTACAGACCTCCACCAAGCAATGCAACATTCCCAGACACATTTCTAGACACAGTTTCAAACCTTACAACACTACAATCCAATGTATGCATTCTGGGTGACCCAAACATTTGGTTTGACAAACCCAATATACCCCATTCACAAACAATCATCACTGGCCTAGACGCACTGAATCTACATCGGATCGTCCACAAACCCACACATCGTTGGACACATCCTAGATGTTATTTTTGCAAATGCAGAACTAGTTACCTTTCAAACAATGACTCCAGTCACATGGTCAGACCACCATTTGTTTGCTTTCCAACATAAAACTGCACATAGCAACACACCTAAAATCACTTTAACTGCATCCACCTGTGGACAGTGGAACAAACTCAGTTTTGAACAGTTAGAAACACAACTAACATCCAGTATAGATCTAGACACAATAAATTCTGTTAAACTATTTGAGCAGCAACAGGAAGCTTTTGATATCCTAATATCACTAAGAACACAATAGAACAAAAGAAAACGTGCACCTTTGTAGAAATACAGAAATAAAATAGATAACGCAGCAAGTTAGAAAGCTACAACACACCTGGATCAAAACAAACACCAATCAAGACAAACTTCACCTACAGAAATTTAACAGATGATACAAGCCAGCAACCAAAAAAGCTTAAAAAAAGATAATATTCAGACATAATTGAAATGTGCAAATAAAGAATTATATAACATTCTCACTGAATTTTCTAAACCAAATTGCCTAGAAGGAGCTCACTCCAGTACTCAAGAATTCACAGACAAACTGCCAAATCATTACACGACCAAAGCAGACAATCCAAGAGTACACTAACCCAGCCTCCCATTCCTTCAAACAAATTTCACACAATGAATTTATGGACCTGGTCAAATCAAGCAGATCTGCCGGCAGCTCTTCTGACCCGTGTCCACCACAAACTATCAAGACAATTCTTCTACTACCTCTGCTGCCACACCGGTAAGAAGAATCATCAACAATTCCTTAACTACCGGAATATTTCCAGAAGATCTAATAGGAGTAAAACATATGCCCATTACTATAGAAAACAAACCTGGACCCTCTTGACCCCGACAGCTACAGACTAATTTCAAATGGACCTTTCCTGGGCAAACTGACAGAAAGAGCATCATTCACAGAGACATCACAATTCATTGAAGAAAATTCCATACTTTTAGACTTATAAACAGGATTTCGTCCAGAAAGAGGCACAGTATCTGCCTCCGTTACTGTCAGGGTTTGACAGTTTAGGCACCTACCTTATGCCAGAATATCGAGATGACTACATCTCCCAGAAGTCCTTCCTTCTGGGAGGTGTCTACCTTACTTAAATCATGTACCACGCAAAGCGTTGTACGTGATTTTGGATTTGTCGAGTCCTGGAAGCAGAGCGGCTGCTCTGCTTTTCTCGTTTACTGTACCCACGGTTCTCATGCTCTCCGAGTCTTCACTGGAGGGAGAGCCCTGAATTCCGCTCTTTGGCTCAATCGGAGCCAGGTCCGGTGTCCCACTCGGCTGAGCGAAGACGCGCTGTTTCTTGTATTTACCCGCCCGCGACTGCAGCGGGAGTCCCGCGTTCCGCTCGTCTGAGCAAGAATGCTTTACTTCTGAAGATCTTCCTCTCCTGCTCGCGGCTGCGGTGGGAGTGCCAGCCCTCAGGGACAGTTGCTTTCTTCTGTTGATTGACTCGTGGCTGTGTTTTGGGAAAACAAGGATCCCGATATGAGGCCATGATGGGCGGCTGCCTATTCTTTTGCTGGAGGACATAAGCTGTGTCTGATTCACCCGGTACTGCTGGAACACACGCTTTTCTGGTATTTTCTATTCTGTTCTCTGGCTTCCTTGAAACATTGGATGTACTGTAACTTTGTTATTACCCTCTTGGATTACCTTTGGAAGTGTATTGCCTTATTTTTTAAACTTTGGGGAACTTCCAGGATTGATGTTCCCACGTACTTTGCTGTGTTCATAACATAAATACATTTTTTGTTCCTTTCACTCTCAACCTACTTGTCCAGTTTTCATTGGAATTTAGTTTCATTTTCCTTTTGCATGGGATACAAGGGTGTGTAGAAGTGAGTATGCATGCGGATCAGTTAAGCCATATCTATATAGGAGTATGGTTATGTTGTTTTGATATTAATGGAATGTATTTGGCTCCTAGGTAGAATACCTTCATTTCAGTAAGAGAGGTATCTTACTAGGTTATTTGAGGAAGGATCACTTCTGGGAGGAACCGATCAAGGAATAGATATGGCTCTAGTGAGATAACAAGTGTAGTTAGAAATATATATTGTACTAACAGTATGCTTATTTTGCTACAGGTTTTCCCTTTTCCCAACGCTGCACCTACCCTATCCCTATCCCTCGCTTGATCGCCTCTGTACTCTGTGCATTACTAGTCAGAGTGTGGGGAAGTCAGGAGGTGGACCCCTTTGAGCATCACCCAGATCCTGAGGAGTTCGGTGGACGTGACAGTTGCCATCTGAGATGACTTTAAGAACACAGTTGATGGGAACGGGGTTGCTACACTACTTCTCTTGGACATCTCAGCTGCCTTTGACACGGTTTACTGTGACACTCTAATACAGAGACTCTACGAAGATGGCATAGAGGGGGCTGCTCTCGACTGGATCACATTATACATTCACAACAGAACTAATGTCATCTGTACCCCCTTTTCTCATCCAAAGCTTACTTCACAAAAGCAGGGGTCCCTCAAGGCGCTATCATCTCACCCATGCTTTTCCATACCTACATGAAGACATTACCGGCACTGATCAAATACATTTCACCTCACATGCTATTACTATGCAAATGACACACAAATACTCCTCAAACTGGAAAGCCCCAAAGACATTGGACACTCACTAATTTTCAGTTGTCTGAATGCTTCCAAAATAGAAATACTCACATGTGGCGATTGGAAAAATGATGACCCACTCATCGCATGGCCTGATGACCTGAGAACACCGCCTAAAGTATAAAAGGAAGTAAGAAACCTGGGAATTACCATGAACTCCAAGCTATCAATGAATGGACAAAATAGCAGGATCGAGTTTTGTTAATTTACAAACTCTGCGACGCTTCTCCCCCCACCTGGGATTTCTACACAAGGTCCAGGCTACTATTGCTTTTGTTCTCTCTAAACTATATCACACAAACAGCCTCTACTATGGATCATCTTTAACTACTATCAAAAGACTCCAAAGGATTCAGAACTCTGTTGTCAGTCTACTCTTACATATAAAGCCACAAGCCCATATCGCTCCTGCCTTGAAAGCCCTACATTGGTTACCGGTTGCCAGAAGATCCACATTCAAGCTGCTTTGTATCACCTACAAAGCGATACATGGATGATGGAACAGGACCAATCTTCTTCAGAAATAAAATCATCAAAAACCTTCAACAAAGACACCTCTGCTCTAGATTGGCAACTCGCCTCAAAGGCCCACCATACAAGAAAAAAAACATAGGTGGTACATCCTTCTCCATTCAAGCAGCCAAAATATGGAACTTTTTACCCCCAAACATAAGATCCGGGAATAACTACCTTATCTTCAGAAGGCTACTCAAGAGTTGGCTCTTCCCCACATAACCACCATACTCAAACATAAATATACAGCATATCTCTCTGTATATAAGCATTTATTTGGACTATAGATGTGTATAAATGTGTATAATAAGTATGTTTTCAAATATATAGATATTCTTTAGTTCTGCTTAACAAATGTACATATTATCTATGGTTATATTATTCTCTGTTTAACATGTATATTGGTTACTGCATCAATAAATACATAATTTATCATATAACTATTTATCTACAATTGCTTCACTATTGAATGACATTTTTTTTTAAATAAAACAAAAATGTTAACTTTGAATACAGCAACACAGGGGCGTGGTGAGGTAGGATGCTCCTCGCTGTCTCTCTCACCCACCGCCAAAATACAGCACTTGCCTCAGCATTATTCAACTCCCAAAATGCCGGTAAAAGACCGATAAGCTCCGGTGCACGGGTGCCTGGGACTGTGGCTCCCGGAGACGGTGGCCCGCTGCGCCGCGATTGTCAGCAACGAACCGCAGGGCGCCTGGCCGCAATGAAGCAGTAATAGTTCTGCCGGTGGCCGCGCCCAACCCCGGTGATCTTGGCCTTCAGATGGTCGTAGCTGCCTACCAAGGTGCAGTACACGAAGCTAAGGGGCAGAGGCAGCAAAAGCTCAGTAATGCCTAGAGTGCTGGGAATCCTTTGGGCGTCTGGGAGATTTAGGCCCCACCCAGTGAGAAGTACCCAGGAGCGGACCAAAGACAGGGCAGCGCGAGCTCAAACACCAAACTGTGAAGGGACTGGGGAGGCGCCCCGCTGGGTACATAAACTACCATAACTGATCACATCTGGCCCTTAATTGCGGGTGAGACCTTGGCTCACCAGGTAGAACCAGGGCGGTCCAGCAGAAACGAACAGCAGCTCTTGACGCCGCGGCTGATCCATGCAGGGGACTAAGAGTTACAGCAAAGGCGGACAGGTGTGGGGAGGAGAGCGACTGGCGCACGTGGCAGTGCTAGTGGAGCAGCATGGGACATGAGATAGAACGCCTAGCTGACTCATCTCACCGGTTCTTTATCACCATAGAAAATAGTGAGGCCGGATCAGGAGTCCTCGCTGAGGTTAAGTCCCTGGAGGTACCAGGAACAATCACTACTCCGGCACGGGAGTTGAAGGAGCGAGACTCTGACTCGGCCTGAAGCAGGTTAAATTGCATAACAATGTCCACCAGCAGGGAAAGAAAGACTGCTCCTTGAAGGATATGTTGCTGCGGCCCACCAGGGGTGCAATGGCAGAACAGCAGGCCACAGGAGAAGTGCTGCACACCCCAGTGTTGAACAAGACGGAAGAGCCGGTGACTAGGGCGTTTTTTGGAATCCCTTTTTTTGTTGCTAAAAGAGATCCCCAAATGGTCAAGAAGGATCTAAGATCAGAAATTAGGGAACTCAGATGAGACACAGACACCCTCGGAGACAGGGTGGAAGAGCTGGAAGATAAAGGAGCCAACCGGGAGGAAGAAGCAGAGGCCATGAGACAAGAGCTCATCCGTCTCCAAGAACAACTCATTGTCACAGTAAAAGTCCAGGCTCGTCGGCGCAGTTTCCTTGAAGTCAAAAAAGCACTCCGTTCCAAGGGCATAAAATACGCCATGTTGTTTCCGGCTAAACTGCGAGTGGAATCGGACGGCAAGACTTGATTCTTCATATCCCCTGAAGAAGTATGGGACTGGATCGAGGGATGGCGACAGTCAGGGTCCGCTTCAACTCATAGACGGGGATCGACCGCACACGCCGGCCCGGGCTCGCTCCCGGAAAGTCATGACCTGTTTACCGACGGCACTCAAGGAGACCAGTGACTTTCTCAGCTGCCCATTCCTTTTCCGCTGTTCGACCAATTTGTTGTCCCGTGACCCACCTTGTACTGTTGAGACCTTCTATCCTTGACTGGCAGGATATCTGCTGGTTGGTGCCCACCCATGGTCTTCACGTATCCTTTTCTCTGGTACGGACACCATTGATCGACCAGTTTGTTTCTTCGTTTATTGTACTATGTGAATGCCACGGCTGATGTAACCTGTATTAAGCTGCACTAGGCTGTACAATCCTGCTAACTTTGAGCGAGGGCTCCCATGGCTCTCCATGCACCCTGTATATGTTTGGGAGGGCGACAGGCACTCTGCCAAGTTGGGGAGTGGATAGTTCCAAGTCCGGGGCAGGGTGGGGGTAGGTTTGGGAGGGAGGGGGGTTTTAGGGTGTTCTGTTTTGTTTTTTGTGGTTTGTATCAGAGTCTTTTCTTGTCACACTTCACTTCTCCTTCAGGGTCCACACTTGGCAGGTCAGCTCCACTGGAAATCACCTGATCCCTATGCAATTCGGAGACTTCCTGATCCTCTATCCCGCCTCGGTATGGCACACCAGCGATACACGCTATCTCTCCTCCTGCACCATCTCCACAGATCCCGCGTTAACCACCACCATGTCACGACCCGTCTCTAGGACCATAATGATAATGTCGTGGAACGTTAACGGGCTAGGGCACAAAATAAAACGCGGTATAGTCCTCCAATATCTACGACGCCACTCCCCCGACATAGTCCTGTTGCAGGAGACACACTTAGTGGGCAACACGTGTCAAGCTCTTCAGAGAGGTGGCTATAGACTTCTAGTACACGCGGGGTTCACCTCTGGCTCCCAGGGCACAGGAATTCTTGTTAAAAGGAGCTTGGCACTCACTTACACGAAAACATGGGCTGACCCGTTAGGCCGCTTTGCAATAGTTGAGGCTGCCTGGGACGGGCGTCCTCTAAACATTATATCTGCATACCTCCCGCCGACTCTAGGTCGTGATTCCCTCAGGGAGCTGGGAACCCGGTTGTTGGGCCTTCCCACTGGCACACTCCTCCTCGGAGGTGACTTCAACATGACAATGTGTGATGAGTTGGACCGGCGACCCAGGCGCAGCTCCCACAGGCAGGGCTCTGACCTGTTTGACTTTGTACGGGCGCACCCACTACCCCGACACACCTTACTTCACGCACTACTCTAACGCACATAACAGTATGTCCCGTATTGACTATTTATTTTGCCCCACGACTGACATTGGTTTTTCACTCGCCCTAAAGGTCTTCCTCGGGGCATTCAGATCACTCACCTCTCAGCGTTGACCTAACGTATCACCGCCGATTCACCCGTGGCCCCATAATTATTAACCCCTGGCTTCTGCAGATTCCGGACATCAAAGACAGCTTGATAGAACGCACAGATTTTTATTTTGCCGAAAACGTCGGGTCGGTGAGCTCAGCGGTCACGATTTAGGAGGCATACCTAGAGGTTGTTAAGGGTGAGGCACTAGCACTCAAGATGGGATATCTACGGAAGCACAACGAACAGATCCAACAGGCTGAATCTGACCTCCTTAGCCTCGAAAGGTCCCAAAATGCTGCCCCCTCGGAAGAAACGGCTCGCCGTCTCCGAGCCCAGCAACTAGCCTATAAAGCACTAGCGCAGGAAAAGGCACCGGCTCGACTACTTCATACTCGCCATCGCGTATATGAATTTGGCGACAGTGCGGGCAAGATGCTTGCTTGGTTGGAACGGCGTGACCAGGGTACTAGATGGGTGTCATCCATAGTACAAACGGATGGATCCACGATCGTAGACCCACAAGAAATAGCGGAGGCTTTTGCTGATCATTTAGAACATATCTATACTGTTGGAGCATGTTATACTCTGAACGAGTCCAGACAACTTCTGGACGAGATGCGCTTACCTACTATCTCAGACACTGATAAAGAGGCCTTGGACGCTGCTATCACGATAGAAGAGCTGACTACGGCACTTTTTGCCGTTAACTCTGGCAAGGCTATGGGCCCCAACGGGGTCCCTATCAAATTCCTGAAAAGCATGTCTCCGGGAATTGTCCCCCATTTAAAAAACATGTTTGAAGACAGCTGCGAGGCTGGTACCCTACCGCTCGATCAACGATTAGCGTCCATTGCGGTCATCCTCAAGCCAAATAAACCGCCCACAGACAGTGGATACTATAGACCGATTTCTCTAATTAGCGCAGAAACAAAGGTCCTGGGTAAACTTCTGGCTAACCGTCTCCTCCTCGTACTCCCCTCCTTAATACATGACGACCAATCGGGCTTCCTTCCAGGACGCAATACGGCCCTAAACCTACGAAGAGTAAACAATGTTTTAAGTCGACAATCTATTATCCAGCAAGATGCCGCCATCCTGTCCCTTGATGCCACGATGGCGTTCGACTCAATTGAGTGGCCCTATCTTTTTGAGGTCCTGATTAGATTTGGCTTCGGACCAAACTTCATCCGCTGGGTGCGGCTCCTGTACACAGACTTATTGGGCCAAGTCCGGGTCAACAACAATACATCTCAACGGTTCCGACTTCACAGGGGAACCGGACAAGACTACCCCTTGTCACCACTGTTATTTCCCTCACCCTGGAACCCCTAGCCCACTGGGTCCGCACAGACGTCTCCATTAGAGGCCTCCAATGGAACGAGGAGATAACAGACAAAATCTCCCTCTACGCCGACGACATCTTTGTATATGTCTCCTCCCCCAAGTCCTCTATTAACAGTTTGTTCCATGTTCTAACTAACTTCGGGAAATATTCGGGCTACTCGATCAATTGGCCTAAATCAACCTTATACATGCTACATGGCCCCCCGCCCATTCTGCCCCGGAGGTTCTCTATTGCTGTGGCCCTAGACGGATTCAAATACCTCAGTATCTATGTTACATCAGACCCCAAGGTGTTCCATGATCGTAACCTGCTCGGACCCTTGCAAAGATTACACAGTGACGTGGCCCATTGGCGGCCCCTCCCACTCTCCCTCCCTGGCAGAGCGGCCCTATTTAAAATGCTGGCGCTCCCGCGTTTCTTGTACGCTATGCAAAACTGTCCATTCCCCTTCCCTGACTCCTATTTTAACGCGGTGGAGAGTGATATCCGTCTTCTGTTATGGGCCGGCGGGGCGGCCCGCATCGCCCTTCACAAACTCTTTCAAGGCTGGTACGATGGGGGAATTGCCTTGCCTAACCTACGCCTTTACTATTGGGCGTCGCAATTGGTGGCGGTCAACCATTGGATACATGGTCCACCCCTGAATCCGGCATTCCTCCTTGATAGATGCCAGACCGGGAGGGAGGGATATCTGGGAGCCCTCTACAGTAAGCCGGTCAAGAATAGATACGCGGGACCCATGGCACACACGGTCGCAATATGGCACACGGGCCAACAAGTGTATGGGATGGTCAAATAAACTCACCAAGGCAACACCCCTATGGTCGTCGCAACGACTGGGTTCCCTTTGCTTCCTTCAGGGTTTCGACAAATGGGACACGATAGGGATCTCGACGGTGGGAGACCTAGTACATAAGGGCAGACTACTGACATTTGCTGAGTTGCAGGCTCCAACACTGGCCAAAATTGGTAGACGCCCTGACGTGTTGTGTCTAAGAGGTTGCGGCTCACCTGGCACCTTCTATCACATCCTATGGGACTGCCAGGTGATCCAACACTTTTGGGGTGGAACTATTCGTAAGATGGACAGCTCCCTGGGTAAGACGGTCCCACAATCGCCGAAGGAGTGTGTCCTTAATATGTGGGGACCTGGGGCCAGATGTAGGTTGGTCGGTAACGGCCGAAAATCGGTATTTTCGGCCGTTACCGACCGGTATTGAAGAATTGGTATGTAGGGGCATATTTTTACAGAATCGGTAAATTTACCGATTCGGTAAATTTACCGATTCTGTAAAATACCGATTCGGTATTTGTGGAAATCCCAGATGTAGGTGGGACTCTTCTGTGTCCCAAAGGCCCTACAAAATCGGTATTTTAACACACAATCCAATTGGGTGTTAAAATACCGAAATCAGGTGTGCATGCACATGTGTGCATGCACACCTAGCCATGTGACAGACAGACATGCCCTTAGGGCCACATGGCGCACATGCCTATTTTTGGGGTGCCAGAGGGTGTCAAAGTGACACCCCCTGCACCCTTGCAGAATTCGGTATTTACCATTGATTCCTATGGGCTTCACAGCCCATAGGAATCAATAGGGAATACCGATTCGGTATTTACCGAATCGGTAAATACCGAATTCTAAAGATTCGGTATTTCAACATCTGGAAATACCTACATCTCCCCCCTTCATATTTACCGACTCTTAAATACCGAATCGGTAAAATTCGGTATTTAAGAGTCGGTAAATATGAATTACCTACATCTGGCCCCTAATGACCTAAACGAACTAGAACTACAATGGGTGGCGCTAGGTTTCCTCCTTGCCAAGTGGTCCATTGCTATGAAATGGGGCGCTCCAGAGAGGCCGCTGGTGGTGGGTTGGATGGCTGAGATGGACCGTTGCATGATTGCCGAAAAAACAGTGTACAAAGTCAGAGGCTGCCCCAAGAAGTGGGATAAGAAATGGGGACACTAGAACAATTATGGCCCGAGCCGGACCCATATTACGAAATGTATGCAAACTTATTTTCCTGCTTGATCTGTACATTGATGCAATTGTGTCGTTTTCCATGTGACTAATTTTATGACTCTGTTTTCTTTCCAATGAAATATTATTTAAAAAAAAAAAAAGAACACCACATTGACCTACAATCCCATCTGGAGGATCTGGAGAACCATTCCCAGAGGAACAACGTTCAGATCCGAGGAGTGGCGTCAAAAGCCGAGGGGAATGATCTCTTTGGCTTTGTTAGAGTCTTCTTCAACCATATACTTGGTAATCCCCAGGACACTATTCTGAAAATGGACAGAGCACATAGAGTGGGAGCTCCCTGATCGGACATAGCTCCTCCGGCGGACATCCTAGTCTGCTTGCATGAGTTTCAAACAAAGGAAGAAATATTACGTAAAGCGAGGGCAATGCACCCCATTTCCTTCCGGTACCAAAACCCCACCCTATTGCAGTACTTAGCCTCGCTAACACTGCAAAAGCGAAGAAACTTTCGCCTAGTGACCACCTACTTGCAGAACCAGAACATTGCATATTCCTCGGGCCACCCATTTAGAATTATCTTCCATAGGGAGGGTAAGCTTTGACAGCTGTGTTCCCTGGCGGAGGCGTGCAGGCTGTTGGGGCTGGAACCACCTGGAGACAGAGATCGGAGATCTCCAACCCACGAGGAGCAGCAACCGTGCTGGCAGAGACGGGGTCGCCGCCGGGGCCCGAATAACCAGATCTAGCTGAAATCTCGAAGGCACAGCAGGAGGCACAAGAATCTATTCCATCCACGCTGGCGAAAGCCGAGAATAATTAAACACATCCAGTGGGGGTTTTCCTCATGGAGTCTTCCTTAGCGGGTGGCGGGGGTAGCGGCGAGAACTTGGCCACAATATGGACCCCAAATTCTCTTCCGAGTGGCCTTGCAAGGTCATTGGACTGACATTGAACTTCGAGGTGGGTAAATCAGTTCATGTTATTTTGGGAATTATTATTAGTTGTGTTCCCGTTATTTCTTCCTTCAGGAGACAATGTTGGGACCTCCATTCACCCTGCAATCTAACTATAAGGCATATGCACATATACTTGAGATAACAAGAGTCACAATGGAAGTCTAGTGGAAATCTGTGGGAGAAGAAGGCACAGGTTAGGGGTAAGCCTCAAAGCTAAGAATGCAATCCTCTAAACTCAAGATACTCTCACTTAATGTGAGGGGTCTCAATAACCCGATTAGGCGCTGCGCAGTGCTTTCATATTTGGAACAGACGAAGGCGGATATCTGCCTATTACAGGAAACCCACCCACTAGCCAGGGACTGTTATAGGCTTAAAGCACAGGCATACCCCATCCAGCTGTTCTCATCTAGCTTAACTAAAGCGGCGGGGTTGCTATCTTGGTGTCGCAGGCTTTTAAGGGTAGGGTGGTTCAGAAAGCAGCTGAGATTAAAGGCAGACTGCTTTCCTACCGCCTTATAGTCGGAGGCCAGGGACCAATAGTAGGTTCAATCTAACCCTAATGAGGGTCAAGAGGGTTTCTTCCACACCACACTCTGAGGTTTTTGCTACGGCCGAATATACTGCTAGGCGGGGAACTTAACTTATTATTTAATAACACAGCTGATAGATCAGCATAACAACAGGAACAAGTTGGCGCACTGTTCAAGGAGGGGCCTGCTTGTTTGCGGTAGTTAGGGCTAATTGATCCCCGGAGGGAGGCGCATCCCCAAGCACTGGAATACTCTTACTACTACAACCCCCACAAAATATACGCCAGGCTGGACTATTTACTGGGTACCAGAGAAATACACACTTTAGCAGCTCACAACAAAATCCTCACCGCTACTTTTTCAGACCATGCAGCGGTAGTGACAGTGGAGACCCTCCCACCTCAGACCTATCCCCGCAGACAGTGGCGATTGAGAGACTCTTTACTCCAGCTTAAAGAGGTAATGGATCAAATTAAGCACACAATGGAGGGCTATTTCACCCACAATGACACACCAGACATCGACATATCTATCCTATGGGGGCACTCAAAACAGTGGTACGAGGCAAATTTATAGCGATTTTAGCAGCAGACAATAAGGTAAGGAGGGAGAAAAGAGAGAGCCTATCCCAACAGGTCAGGGAACTGGAATGTATACATCAGAGCACTAGGGCCCCCAAGGTCTGGTGACAACTCACAGCAGCACGTGCACAACTAGTGGCATTGGATTTGGACAGAGCAGATTTCGCAGCCCTTCGACTGCACCACTCCTTTTATGTGGGGGTTACAAATGCGTGCGGCAACTGGCGAATAGGCTCTGGAAAAACCAGCAGCAGCATAGCATCCAAACAATTAGCAATCAGGAGGGAGACCTGGTGACGGCACTGCGATAGTGTAGACATTTAGAGCATTTTATGAGCAGCTCTATGAGGCACAAATGCTAGACAACATAAAAAAGCACCAGATACCTCCAAGATGCACAAATACCCAAATTGTCCTCTGATCAAGCTGCAATCTTGGAGGAGGACATCCGCATCGAGGAAGTGATTGCGGCAATATCCTGGTTAAAGCTGGCCCAATCTCCAGGCTCCGATGGCTTCTCAGCGGCCTTTAAAAAAACTTTCTGCCCAGAGATTGCTCCTCTATTGACTAGGCTTTTTAATTAATTTTCCACACCAGGCGCAATCCCGTCCTCCATGCTAGAGGCTGTTACAACGGTCATTCCCAAACCAGGGAAAGATAAAACACATTGTGGCTCCTACCGACCCATCTCGTTGCTCAATATAGATTTAAAACTATACACAGATATACTGGCACATAGACTGAGTCGATATATGCCAGCCCTAGTCGACTCCGATCAGGCCAGCTCTATCCCCCAGAGACAGACCAGTGACAACACCAGAAGGGTTCTACATATAGTAGACAAGGGTTCTAGATTCCCAGGTAGTTATATGATGATGACGATAGATGCTGAAAAAGAATTCAACAGAGTACACTGGCCCTATCGGGAGCAAGTTTTGTCTAATTTTGGCCTCGGGGAACGATTTTGCACCGAGATCTTAAACTGTTACCGCTTTCTGACAGCAACTGTGAGAGTCAATGGTCACATATCAGCCCCATTCCGGATTGCCCAAGGCAAAATACAGGGATGCCCTCTGTCACCCGTGATATTTTCACTATATATGGAACTGTTTGCGCACAGAGTGAGGATGCATCCACAGATAATTGGAGTCCCGTTTGGGGGGGGTGGGGACAACACTATCAGCTTATATGTGGATGATGTCTTAGTGACCCTTAACAAACCTGACACATGATTGAAGGTATTCCTCACAGAGTTGGAAGCATTCGTCAGAGCAGCCGGTTTCAAAGTCAAAGTGGGGAAATCCGTGGCCTTCAATCTCTCTCTCCCACCTCAGATGGTGGAACAACTTAATGGAAAACATCCATTTCAATAGTCCTGCGATGTGAGAAAGTGGCTCTATATATACTGGACAATATTGAAGTACAGTTTGTATAGAGTCCACAAACCCCAAAGGTATAACAGAAGTTAAAGTCAGGACTGACCTTACTCTCAAAAGTGGTAGCTTGGTCGAGCAGTAAGGCAGTATCAGAGGGCAGTGCAAAGCATTTGTTGTACACACTCGGTTAGCAAAGGATTTCACACACTCAAAGACTGAACTCCAGGCCAATGGTTTTTATATCCAAATATATAGTTGTTTTATTTTTAGAATCAACAGGCATAAAAATATACTTTGCTTGAAATGAGAACTCTCATGTAATTACTTTGCAAGGAAGCAATAAAGTTGATGAACACAATAGGTACAGGAGTTACGGAAGGTAATTCAAGACTAGACACACTTTAGCATTGAGCTCAATGAATTTTTACCATAAAAGTACAGGTGATTACAGTATAGATTACTTTAGTAGTTCCAGGACTAGTTCCTAGATTCAGTCCTGGGGTCTAAGCTGAAACCAAGTTAGCACAAACTATTTAGTTACTGTACTGAATTTTCATGAATATAAAGCTGTTTTAAAAGTTCACACTTAGAAACTTTTCAATGACAATCTGGCAATGTTATTTAATGGGAGAAAATTCAGGTTGCAGGTAAAGTATGATCGTGTTACTTTTATAATCCAGTACTGAGCTTCTAGGGCCAGCACTGGGGTCTGAACTTAAAACAGGTAGGTAATTACGTTTCAGTAGTTCGTACGATTTTTAAAGAATATTTCAAGTCTTCAAAAGTGGGCACTTAGAAGAAATTTCATAGAAAAGCAGACAATGGGTTCCTATGGAGAAAATACAGATTACTAGTAAACCCGGTAAGGATTACTTTTGTGGTTCAGTACTGGGCTGCAAGGTACCGCACTGGCTTCTCGCCTGCTTGCAGGTGAGTACTTCGGAATTCGGACTTCGGCTTATTTTATATGAATATTTGCAGTTTTCAAAACTTTGCACTTAGAAAATTTTCGAGTCAAAATGGGTCAATGTTATCCAATGGCAGGTAAGTGAGTTACCGGTTTCCAGGTGAGTACTTGGCTGGTGAAGTTAAGGTTCCAGGGGTAGACTCAGGGGTACCCCAGGGTCAGGTAAGTATAGTCGGTTCCGCCCCAGCAGCGCAGGGCCGGCCGGGTGCAGAGGTAGGTAGGCCCAATGATATCCAATGAGGGAAAGGGGGCCTTCGGTTGGTGACTGCTGGCTAGCAGGCCACGCGGCTGTGGGAGCTGGGCTCCTGGTCACTTGCTCAGGGCAAGGGGGGAAATAAGATAGGACAAGGGTGGCACAGCCAGCAGCACTTGAGCGGCTGGGTGCAGGGTGCTCTTGAGCCGTCGGGCGCTCAATGTTATCCAACGGGAAAGGTCAAAAAGGAACAAAGGCTGCAGGCTCGGGGATGGAGACTCTCCGGGGGCGACCAGCACTTCGAGAGGTAAGTTGGGATCTTGGAGCACAGGTAGGTACCCCAAAGTGAGGCACAGGGGGCTGTAGGGCGCCGGGTGCAGGTGTGTCTTTGGGTGTCGGAAAAGCTTACCCTCGTCTGGTCGCGGTTGGGGTGGCCCCTAGTTCTGAGTCTGCAGGCGTCGGCTGGTTCGTCGAGGAGGGTCTTTGGGCACTGGACTTCGGGTCCCAGTCGCCTGGGGGACGTCCTAGTGTTCTTGGTTCATGGGGCCCGGCCCGGGCTCGGCGGGTGCAGAGTGGGCTGGTCCGGAGCTTCCTGGTTGACACCAGGTGGGTTGTTGCAGCAGAGCCTCTGCTGATGGGAGTCTTTAAGAGGGTCAAGGCAGGCAGGTCTTCCGGGTGTCCCAAGGTTGCTGTCCGCAGGAGTCGCCGGGATTTAGGCAGGAGCAGGTTCCAGGATCGACAGGCCGGTAGGGCTGGGGCCAAGTCAGTTGTTGTCGTCCTGTTAGCAGCTGCACGGCGGGTCTTCTTCTTCTTTTTTTTTTTCTATAAAATTTTTATTAAAAGAAGAAAAAACAACAACGTACAAGGCAAAAGGAAAACAGTGTACATGGACATGTGTTCACATAGGAGGACACCTAGGCACGATATTATACAATAGATCAATAGTACATATTGTGGGGAGGGGGCCAGCGGGGAAACAAATTTAAGGATAACAGAGAGCACACAATACATGGAATGCCGGATCACGGGGACAGAGGGACTTCGGGGCTGTCCACGAACGGAGGCGCACATAGATTCCCACGGTATGCGTTCCATTGGCTCCAGATACTATTCCATTTTCTAGGTTTGCCCCGCGCCACATACACAGTCTTCTCTCTGAACATACACCAGTCCATATTCTACTTCCACACCGATACCGTGGGCGGGCGCTGGGAACCCCACAACTGCGCTACATCTCTTTTGGCAATCATATTCCCAAGGGTCGCCCACTGCGTCTGGGCCACACTATAATCATTCGGCTCCCACACATTCAACAGGCATCGCCTGGCCTCGGGCTGCAGCACCACCCCCGTGACTCTACCCATCACTGCATGCACATTATTCCAGAACTGCACCACCTCCGGACACTCCCAAAGTATATGGAGGAAAGTTCCAAGCATCCCACAACCACGCTTACATAACCCGTCCGAGGAATAACCCATGCGAATCAAGTGCGGACCAGTGATATATACACGATGTAAGATTTTGAGCTGAACGAAACGGAGACGGGCAGGAATCGTGACTTCTTTAGGCGAGGATAATGCAGCTTGCCAATCCTCATCGTCCAGCTCCAAACCATCACCGGTCCAGACCTCCCTAAGGCGCACTAACAGATCCACTCGGGTGTTGATCAACTTCTTATATATCAGGGAAATGGTACTGTCGGGGACGTGGCCGGGTCTTCTTCTTCTTGATCTTCTTTCTTCTTTTGGTATTGGGATCTGAGAAAGGAAGGTTCAGGGAGCCCCTAAATACTGAATTTAGGGGCGTTACAGGTAGGGCAAGGACAGGGACCAATGGGTCCCTGTCCTGGGGTGAGTACACCCCCTAGCCTGCTCCTCTCCTGTGGGAGGGGTGCAAGAGCCTAGCTGGGATTGGGCAGGGCTCCCCATCTACAAGATGGCCGGAGCCCGGGGTCGTGCTTCACCTCGTCTCTCCCACCTGAGGGGTGGGCTTGGCACAGACTGACACCCCCCCTTCCTGATGTAGTTTTTCCCGCCAGTCTTTCTGCCAGAGTGGGGGTCAGAACTGGTGGGGGCCTGTTGCTGGGTACAGCAAATGGTCTGGAGAAGCTCACAGAGGCGGCATGCCTTTGAAGCTTCCCCCTGTCCATCCTGGGGGAGGAGACCTAGCATCTCGCCCAGGATGTGCATTGTTGCTGGCCCAGGAGAGCGGGGGACTCTCCACCCAGGGGTCCAGCAACATGTCTGCTGCGTGGCAGCCTCTGCAGCCACTCAGCCCAGACGTGGATTGTACATTAGGGTTTCAGAGGGCATCTCTAAGATGCCCTCTGGTGCATTTTACATTAAATCCCACACTGGCATCAGTGCGGGTTTAATGTGCTGAGAAGTTTGGTACCAAACTTGTCAGTCTTCAGTGCAGCCATTATGGTGCTGTAGAGTTCGTAATGACAACCTCCCAGCACCATATACTCTTAATGGCATCACTGCACTTACAGTGCCCAGGAATGGCCCTGGGTACTGTAGGGGCACAGGGATCATGCACCTGTTGCCACATCTCTGGCATAGGACATCCAGCTAGAGGCGTGACTGAAGTATGCCAGGGCAGTGGGTTCTGTGGGCATGGCACACAGAGATGTGTGCCATGTCGACTCTTGGTTTAGTTCTGTACCTAGGCACTCAGCCTGCAAAGGCAGTGTGTTGGTGCCAGGTTACAGAGCTCCTGAGGGTGGCACAATAAGTGCTGCAGCCCTCAGGGGTCTTCTCTGGTCACAATGCTCTGGGTACCTAGGGTACCATTTACTAGGGGCTGACAGGTGGCCAGCGATGCCAATTGGGTTTTTAGTTTCAGCACAGTTTTAGAGAAGGAACACAGGCCTGGGTACCTGGTTGACAGGAACCCAGGGCACACTCAGTCAAAGCACATCAGCAGTTAAGAAAAAAAGTGGGGCCATACCAAGGCAAGAAAGATGGCACTTTCTCACATGCGACACAATTCGTTATCTGGGAATTCAAATAGATGCATCAACCCATATCACTGCCACCACCAACTCCTCCATCCTGCTCAGACAAGTCTGTGTCGATATACATAGATGGAAACACTACCCGATCTCTTGGTTGGGCGAATAGTGGCTATTAAGATGATGACCCTCCCCAAAATACTATACCTGTGCTAGACACTACCACTGCGTCCACCACCGGGCATGACTCCCAAACTGCAAACAGAGATCATACAATTCATATGGCAGGGTCGTAAACCCAGGATGAAAAAGAGCCTCAGCTTTCTACCACCTGGTGAAGGCGGGCTGGGAATTCCCGACCTACAGCTGTATTATCAAGCAGCTCAGTTAAGGCATTCAGTGGAATGGAATCAAGCAGAGTCAGGAAAACACTGACTAGTCTAGGATAGTGTGGTAGTGGGTACATCATTGATGAAAATTAAATTCCCTTTTTAAAGAAGACCCACAGACCGCGGACCCTTTATGTGTCTGATATCACACAGACAACAGTGACAACATGAGACCAGACCAATATTAAACATAACCTCATGAGGTTCCCATCGCCTCTGACCCCACTATTTGACAACCTGGACTATAAGCCAGGAGTGGGGAAGACAGTTTATGTTATGGCGTCACTTCGAGTGTCGCGCTTAATGGGTTATTTTTTTAATGTTGAGGGGGTACTTTCATTCCAACAAATCAAAGCAGATTACGGCATCCCAGAAATGGAGCGTTTAAGGTACCTACAACATAGAAATTGGGTTATGCAGCCACAAAATACAGAGAGGCCGCACGACAACACCTCATTCTCTATGAGAGATGGCTATTGTCAAAGTCCTCGGACAGGGGAATGATTTCCGGCCTATACAATCTGGTAAATACACGAAACACATCTACATACAATGCAGGAAGAGGTAGATGGAGAAAAGCCATAGGGAGGCCCCTAAGCAGCAAGGAGTGGGAATGAATCTGCTATAGAGCACGACGCACTGCTAGTTACATGGCCCTGATGGACACGCTCACTAAAGTGGCAACTTATTGGTACTATACACCAGAGAGAGTACACAAGATCAACCCATCAGCTAGTGTAGATTGTTGGAGAAACTGTGGGAGGGTTGGTACATTGGTACATCTACTATGGGACTGTCCCCAAATTCAAAACTACTGGACCCAGGTCCTGTATGAAATCGACAAACACCTTGAGACTCAACTACTTAGATTTCCTCCACACATTCTGTTGGGAGTACCAGATCCGTTGGCCTATCCTCTGAAGTCAAGGAGCGGGTGGCTGATAGGTATAGCTTTGGGTTCTGCCATGAAGAATATACTCTCACATTGGGGTACCCATCAAATACTCACACACATAGGCTAGCTAACTCGGCTATGGCACATCCTGGGAATGGAAAAAATTACTCTTAAACTTGCTGGGAAAGGTGCAGACTTTCATAAGGTTTGGCTCCCCTTTCTGGCCCTATTGACACACGAGTTTTGATCGCTCACGTGCCTCAAGTATTTTCTACGGTTACCAGAAGACAAGGTGCCACCGGCCCCGGAGTAGGAATGACACACAGAAACTCAAACTATCTAGGATTGGAACAGGGTTGATTGGAGGAAGGGTGGGGATTGAGTGGGTTAGGGCGGGCTAGGGTTTTGTTCTTTTTCTGCTGCAGGCTACATGCTTTGATGCTTTACGTAGCCCAGATTTGTGTCAGATTGTCTGTTGGCAGTCTTTTTCTTTCCCCCTTTTTTGGTCTGGTTGAAAACAGCAATAAAAATAATTAAAACATAAATACAGCAACACTTCAAAGTCTGAGTTTATTAAATACAACTTAAATCGACATATATTACCTTCCTTATACATATATACCTTCCATAGACTTATGTATCTTTATATTTATTACTTTGCTTCTAATTCAACATCTCCAATTATATGCCTCTTGCAATATATCCTCGAACTCCACACTCTGACTCATCTCAAACATCATTCTACTACTCTTTACAATGCACTACCCTATGTCTCACCCTATAACTCTCTCAATCTATCCTTTACCTCCACTCTCTCACTTATCCCAAACACCATTCTACTACTATGCTATTCAAAATAACCCTTTCTAGACTCTAACCGATTTCTCACCCTATATACTCAATATATTCTCTACCTCCACTCTCTCTCATCCCAAACCCCATTCTACAACTACGATCCCCAAAATAACCCTTTCTAGGCTCTTCCCTCCTCTACCCTTCCTTGCATTATCTTTGAACTCTTTTACTATTCAGATATCCCAAACAAACCTTTCTATACCCTTCCCTCTGACTCTTCTCACTCCACCTCCCCTTTACTCATCCCAAACCTTCTCCTACTGCTATAAGCTCCCCCAAAAAATTCTAAATCCTTACCTCTTCTATCCCTCTACTATCCTTTTTAATCCAAATAAAAGACTAACATGGCCACCACTCAAAGTAATTTAATATTTCCCTATACTCATTTCTCACTAATCCTGTTTGGGTTCCGGAGTAGCATGCTAGCTGCCGAAAAGCGATTTGAAAACTAATCAGGGGTAGCAAGCGCTATATAAATGCAGACCCTTCCTCTTCTATCCATCCACTATCCCTTTTCAATCCAAATAGCAGACCAACATGTTCACCGCTCAAATTAATTTCATATTTCACTATACTAATTCACCACTAATCATTTTTGGCTTCAGGAGTAGATTGCTACATGGTGAAAAGCGCTTCAAAACCTCATCAAGGGTAGCAAGAGCTGGGTAAATGCAAACCCTTTACTCTTATATACCTCCACTATCCTTTTTGAATACAAATAACAAACGTGCATGTGAACCTCTCAAATTAACTTCATATTCCCCAATTATAATTTCCCCACTAATCGTGTTTGGGTTCCGGAGTAGCTTGCTAGCCGTTGAAAAGCACTTCAACACCTCTACAGGGGTAGCACGCTCTATATAAATGCAAAGCCTTCCCTTTTCTATATCCCTCCACTATCCTTATTGATCCAAATAACAGACTAACATGTTCACCACTCAAATTAATTTCAAATTTCCCCATACTAATTTACCACTAAAAGCACTTTGATGCCTCATGAGGGGTAGTAAGCGCTATATAAATGCAATTACAATAGTGATTATACGGATTTCACATGATCCACCATGTAAGTCACAATTACATATCTTCCTCAAAAAACAGGCTAGAATCCAAAGAATCCTGACAGAAAAACTATTCCACTTTAAAGCAAGGTCAACGTCACAAGTCCTTGTTAAGTGTGTCAGGATTCCTGCCACAGCTCAACTCTCTTGCCTATCACAATATACTGGCATGACTCATATCATTCCTCACGAATGAACAAACGTCTTGTACCCTGACTTTTATTACATGCTGTTGGTAATAGCTAGCAGCAGCTGGTGTTCCCTGGTTTGTTTGAAAAGGCTTAATAGCTTTTACAAATGTTTTACCATGCATATGCAAGGTTAGGTTTCAGGCACACGGAAACATCCAGAAAATCCACCATAATAAGCACCAAGCAACCGGCGTGGATGACCTCAACATGAACCTTCTGGAAGACAGCCCTCATCAAATGCACCTGCTCCTTGATATAAGCAATTAGAACGCAACCTTTGTTAACATTATAAAACACCTTCTAGAAGACAGCCTCATTAAATTAATCATCTGCACCTGTTCCTTGCTATAAGCAATTAAAAAGTGACCTTTGTGAACATTCTAAAGCACCTTATAAAAGGCAGCCTCAACAAGTTAATTATCTGCACCTTCTCCTTGTTACAATTAGAATGTGACCATTATGAGCGTTCTAAAGCAGTCTTATTTAAAGACCGTCCACACTCCTGTCCTTCTCTTAGCCTCTTCAACTACCAATTACCTGTTTCCCGGTTTCCAGGACTCTGTCTTGCCAGTACCTTGATCCTCCCACTTCAACCTCACCGCAAAGAACATCCTGCATTAGTCTTGCACCTGGATGCATTAACAGACTTGACTTTACTAGGCACAACCTTAGTCGCAACATCCGGCTGCAAACAAAGGTAACCAACGTTTTTGTTCAACTTGTACATATTGTTGGTTGGACTCAGCGAGAGATGACTGGGATGAAGCCAACCACAATTTGCTTGTGGGTTTGATACTGAAATCATACTACAGTTTCGAAAATTTTGATGCAAAGCCGCTATGGACAATCTAAATGAGAAAAAACAACAACAAAACTAAAGGTTGGTTGAGATTTGAAAAGGTTACGTGAGGGGATACCTTAAGAGATAGAGTTCAAACTAGACTAAATCCTTATTATTTGTTTGTTTATAGGTGACATATCTGCCGGTACCTTCCATCGGACAGGGGTGAATGCCTGCTGCAGTGTTGCTGTTGAGTAGACGAGCCACAGCATCTTTGACTCTACACACTCTCGGCATCCCAATCCCCTTCCCCTTGGGATTTGCCACCAGAGCAATGTCTCCTCCTGTAAGCCGAGGGCAAGTCTTGGAAGGATTCAAGAACTAGCATCTCCGCCCCATTGGAATCATCTGGGATCCAGGTAGGTGACTTATGACAGAAAGTACTAGTAGGGATCCATGTAAAAAAATAAAGTTAAAATTACCTTCTGTATCTCAAGGTCAATTTTAATTTGGGGGTAGTAGACAGGGGTAAGATTAAAAAGAAGATGATGATGCTCTAGGGACGAGTTAGTTATCCCAAGTATCACTCTTGTTTAGTCAAAATTGTTTTGGCTGTAATTGCGCCTAAGGGTCCTAGCCTTCATCAGGCCCATTGTGAAATCTGTTCGGGATGCGACCAGGACATCACAGATGGATACGTAGAGAGCCGACCATTGACAAATAGTCATGACACACTCTCCTTGTCTATGACAAGGACATCCAATGATAAGAAGGCTCATTGATAGCCATTGACACACATGATTAAATTCATCAGTGAGTAGTGTCTTACGAGTCTATAAGAAAATGTTCAAAAGGGACCTGTTGATCTCACAATTGATCCTGATGGAGGCTAGGACGATTAGGGGCAAATATAGCTCAAAAATGTCCACCGAACAAGTGTGATACTTGGTATAACTAACACTTGCCTAGAGCATCACTACCTTCTTTTTAATCTACTACCCCCATATTAAATGTAACCCTGAGATACAGTAGGTCATTTTAACTTTATTTCTTCACACAGATCCCCACCAGTAATTTCCCTTGAAAGGAGGCGGTACCTAGGTGTGAAACCCGATGATGACACTGCCAGATAGTATACAATAATGGTGGCCACCAGTGTCAAAATATTGGTTTAGGGTTCAGGATAGACAATAGATACTTCTGAACCCACACAACCAGAGAGATCATTCCAGTTTGATTAAGACAGTCTATATCACTGGAAGCAGAGTGATCTTCACACAGGCTTCTACCCCCCCCCCACACTCTTCTGGGTGATTTTTTTACTGGGTATGATGGAAGGCTAAGCCACATACCTAACATTCCTTTCTGGCAGTGCCATGACCATCGAAGACCAAATATTCACGGACGATCTAGCATGTGCCTTATCAGGGGACGCCAATGACGCTAACAATCTCAGTTACTGCAGCAGTTGCAACTAGATCTGAATAGGTTAATAAGCAGAACATGCAACCCTTAAGGAAGAGTTGCAGTTAGAGAGGAAACTAAACCCAAGGAAAGTTGCCCAGTTTTGACCCAGACTGTGTTTTGGAGAACAATTTCAGAGAGGGACGTTTACTACTAATGACCAGAATCTGCATGTATATGCTTCTACACCAAGTCCTGTGCCCTTAGCAGCTCCAGAACACTTTTATGGCAACAGTACTGAATTTGCAGCCTTTATGAGTCAATGCCAATTACATTTCCTATGCAAACCTCAGGCGTTTCTCATTTCTGCTGCTACAGTAGCATCTGTAATCTCTTATTTGGTAGGTGTACTGAGGTGCCGGGTTTTTAGGAACCCGGTGGTGCCAGGGGGTAGCACCCGAAGACCTCTGAGTTCTCCCTTGTTTCGGACCACAGAAACACGGAGTCTTCTAGTTACCGTCAAAGATCAAGTTTTATTGGTAGCTACCAAGTAACACGTGTCCCAGAAGTACACCACACGGAGAGTAGGTTCTCGGGAGACTGTTCGTTTTTACAGAACCAGCCGTCTCCTTATATACAACAAGCATTTGCAATGCATAAGGTCTCGCATTAGGAAAGTTTGAGCTATTGGTATTGTAAATGACACATTTTTTATATATGTGTTGGTTTTGAAAATAGCAAAAATAATAGCTTTGTCATTTACAATGCCAATAGTTATAACTTGTGACACCTATAGCATTTGTAATGCAATATGTGTTGTATTCACGTGACTTAGATGTATTGATATTACAAATAACAATGGCTTTGAATTTTTTTAATAATTAATACTTAAATAAAAGTTATTGTAATTTATAATGGCAATAGCTTAAACTTTTGTAAATAACTTTTGTGAAGAATATGTTCAGTGTATTTTATTGTGACGAAAATCCAAGAACAGAAGTGAAATACTAACCTCTTTTTGTGACATTTGTAATAAAGCTTGAAACATTGAGAGATCATATTTGACCCAGTTGTTGGTAAATGGTTGCACAGATTGATGCTGTGGTGGGGCTGAGAGATGTTGTGGTGGCGACTAGTGATGCTGTGGCATTCAATGATCCTGTGGTAGCACATAGTGATGTTGTTGTGCCCCTTAGTGATGCTGTGGTGATGCGATAGATAGAGTGAGTGGGATAGATAGATAGAGTGAGGGCGATAGATAGATAGAGGGAGGGCGATAGATAGAGGGCGATAGAGAGATTGAGTGAGCGAGATAGATAGATAGATAGATAGGAGTGAGGGCGATAGATAGCTAGACAGATAGATAGAGTGATGGTGATCAGTATCTAAATAAATAGATAGAATGAGGGTGATAGATCAATAGAAAGATAGATAGAGTAAGGGCGATAGATAGAGTAAGGGCGATAGATAGATTGATAGATAGATAGATAGAGTGAGGGCGATAGATAGAGTGAGGGCGATAGATAGAGTGAGGGCGATAAGATAGAGTGAGGGCGATAAGATAGAGTGAGGGCGATAAGATAGAGTGAGGGCGATAAGATAGAGTGAGGGCGATAAGATAGAGTGAGGGCGATAAGATAGAGTGAGGGCGATAAGATAGAGTGAGGGCGATAAGATAGAGTGAGGGCGATAAGATAGAGTGAGGGCGATAGATAGAGTGAGGGCGATAGATAGAGTGAGGGCGATAGATAGAGTGAGGGCGATAGATAGAGTGAGGGCGATAGATAGATAGAGTGAGGGCGATAGATAGATAGAGTGAGGGCGATAGATAGATAGAGTGAGGGCGATAGATAGATAGAGTGAGGGCGATAGATAGATAGAGTGAGGGCGATAGATAGAGTGAGGGCGATAGATAGAGTGAGGGCGATAGATAGAGTGAGGGCGATAGATAGAGTGAGGGCGATAGATAGAGTGAGGGCGATAGATAGAGTGAGGGCGATAGATAGAGTGAGGGCGATAGATAGAGTGAGGGCGATAGATAGATAGAGTGAGGGCGATAGATAGATAGAGTGAGGGCGATAGATAGATAGAGTGAGGGCGATAGATAGATAGAGTGAGGGCGATAGATAGATAGAGTGAGGGCGATAGATAGATAGAGTGAGGGCGATAGATAGATAGAGTGAGGGCGATAGATAGAGTGAGGGCGATAGATAGAGTGAGGGCGATAGATAGATAGAGTGAGGGCGATAGATAGATAGAGTGAGGGCGATAGATAGACAGATAGAGTGAGGGCGATTAGATAGATAGACTGAGGCCGATAGATAGAGTGAGGGCGATAGATCGATAGACAGAGTGAGGGCGATAGATCGATAGACAGAGTGAGGGCGATAGATCGATAGACAGAGTGAGGGCGATAGATCGATAGACAGAGTGAGGGCGATAGATCGATAGACAGAGTGAGGGCGATAGATCGATAGACAGAGTGAGGGCGATAGATCGATAGACAGAGTGAGGGCGATAGATCGATAGACAGAGTGAGGGCGATAGATAGATAGATAGTTGTGTGTGTGGTTGCGTGTGTGGTTGTGGTTGTGTGTGCGTGGTTGTGTGTGTTATGCTTTGTTGTTCTATGTTTTGTTATGCTATGTTTTGTTGTGTTTGGTATGCTATGTTTTGCTAGGCTATGATATGTTTTGTTTTGCTATTCTATGCTTTGTTTTGTTTTGCTATGCTATGTTTTTTTGCTATCCTATGCTTTGTTTTGTTATGCTATGCAATGCTTTGTTGTGTTTGTTATGCTATGCTTTGTTATGCTATGCTATGTTGTGTTGTGTTTTGCTATGCTATGCTTTGTTTTGCTATGCTATGTTTTGTTATGCTATGCTTTGTTATGCTATGCTATGTTTTGCTATGCTATGCTTTGTTTTGCTATGCTATGTTTTGTTGTGTTTGATATGCTATGTTTTGCTATGCTATGCTTTGTTTTGCTATGCTATGTTTTGTTGTGTTTGATATGCTATGTTTTGCTATGCTATGCTTTGTTTTGCTATGCTATGTTTTGTTGTGTTTGATATGCTATGTTTTGCTATGCTATGTTTTGTTATGCCATGTTTTGTTATGCCATGTTTTGTTATGCCATGTTTTGTTATGCCATGTTTTGTTATGCCATGTTTTGTTATGCCATGTTTTGTTATGCCATGTTTTGTTATGCCATGTTTTGTTATGCCATGTTTTGTTATGCCATGTTTTGTTAGGCTATGTTTTGTTTTGCTATCCTATGCTTTGTTTTGTTATGCTATGCTCTGTTTAGTTTTGCTATCCTATGTTATGTTGTGTTTTGTTATGCTATGCTATGTTGTGTTTTGTTATGCTATGCTATGTTGTGTTTTGTTATGCTAGGCTATGTTGTGTTTTGTTATGCTATGCTATGCTATGTTTTGTTATGCTATGTTTTGTTATGCTATGTTTTGTTATGCTATGCTATGTTTTGTTATGCTATGCTTTGTTATGTTTTGCTATGCTATACTTTGTTTTGCTATGCTATGTTTTGTTGTGTTTGATATGCTATGTTTTGCTATGCTATTATATGTTTTGCTATGCTATGTTTTGCTATGCCATGTTTTGTTATGCCATGTTTTGTTATGCCATGTTTTGTTATGCCATGTTTTGCTATGCCATGTTTTGCTATGCCATGTTTTGCTATGCCATGTTTTGTTATGCCATGTTTTGTTATGCCATGTTTTGTTAGGCTATGTTTTGTTTTGCTATCCTATGCTTTGTTTTGTTATCCTATGCTATGTTGTGTTTTGTTATGCTATGCTATGTTTTGTTATGCTATTTTTTGTTATGCTATTTTTTGTTATGCTATTTTTTGTTATGCTATGTTTTGTTATGCTATGTTTTGTTGTGCTTTATTACGCTGTGCTTGGTTATGCTGCGCTTGGTTGTGCTGTGCTTGGTTGTGCTGTGCTTGCTTGTGCTGTGCTTGCTTGTGCTGTGCTTGCTTGTGCTGTGCTTGCTTGTGCTGTGCTTGCTTGTGCTGTGCTTGCTTGTGCTGTGCTTGCTTGTGCTGTGCTTGCTTGTGCTGTGCTTGCTTGTGCTGTGCTTGGTTGTGCTGTGCTTGGTTGTGCTGTGCTTGGTTGTGCTGTGCTGTGTTGTGCTGTGCGGTGTTGTGCTGTGCTGTGCTGTGCTGTGTTGTGCTGTGCTTGGTTGTGCTGTGCTTGGTTGTGCTGTGTTTTGCTGTGCTGTGTTTTGTGCTGTGTTTTGCTGTGCTGTGTTTTGCTGTGCTGTGCTGTGTTGTGCTGTGCTATGTTGTGCTGTGCTGTGTTGTGCTGTGCCGTGTTGTGCTGTGTTGTGCTTTGTTTTGCTGTGCTGTGTTGTGCTTTGTTTTGCTGTGCTGTGCTGTGTTGTGCTTTGTTTTGCTGTGCTGTGTTGTGCTGTGTTGTGCTTTGTTTTGTTGTGCTGTGATGTGTTTTGCTGTGTTTTGCTGTGTTTTGTTTTGCTGTGTTTTGCTGTGCTGTGTTTTGCTGTGCTGTGTTGTGCTGTGTTGTGCTGTGCTGTGTTTGGCTGTGCTGTGTTTTGCTGTGCTGTGCTGTGTTTTGCTGTGCTGTGCTGTGTTTTGCTGTGCTTTGCTGTGCTGTGTTTTGCTGTGTTGTGCTGTGCTGTGTTTTGCTGTGCTGTGCTGTGTTGTGTTTTGCTGTGCTGTGTTTTGCTGTGCTGTGTTGTGTTTTGCTGTGCTGTGCTGTGTTGTGTTTTGCTGTGCTGTGTTGTGTTTTGCTGTGCTGTGTTTTGCTGTGCTGTGTTTTGCTGTGCTTTGCTGTGCTGTGTTTTGCTGTGCTGTCCTGTGCTGTGCTGTGTTTTGCTGTGCTGTGCTGTGTTGTGTTTTGCTGTGCTGTGTTGTGCTGTGTTTTGCTGTGCTGTGTTGTGCTGTGTTTTGCAGTGCTGTGTTTTGCTGTGCTGTGTTTTGCTGTGCTGTGTTTTGCTGTGCTGTGTTGTGTTGTGTTTTGCTGTGCTGTGCTGTGCTGTGTTGTGTTTTGCTGTGCTGTGTTGTGCTGTGTTTTGCTGTGCTGTGTTGTGCTGTGTTTTGCAGTGCTGGGCTGTGTTTTGCTGTGCTGTGTTTTGCTGTGCTGTGTTTTGCTGTGTTGTGTTTTGCTGTGCTGTGTTGTGCTGTGTTGTGTTGTGTTTTGCTGTGCTGTGTTGTGTTGTGTTTTGCTGTGCTGGTAAGGGTATGTGAGGGTGGGTGTGAGGGGGTGTGAAGGTGAGGAGGTGTGTGAGGGTGAGGAGGTGTGTGAGGGTGAGGAGGTGTGTGAGGGGGTGAGGGCGTGAGGGTTGTGTTGTGTTGTGTTTTGCTGTGTTGTGTTGTGCTGTGCTGTGTTTTGCTGTGCTGTGTTGTGCTGTGTTTTGCTGTGCTGTGTTGTGCTGTGCTGTGTTGTGCTGTGTTTTGCTGTGCTGTGCTGTGTTGTGTTTTGCTGTGCTGTGCTGTGTTGTGTTTTGCTGTGCTGTGTTGTGTTTTGCTGTGCAGTGTTGTGTTTTGCTGTGCTGTGTTGTGTTGTGTTTTGCTGTGCTGGTAAGGGTATGTGAGGGTGTGTGTGAGGGGGTGTGAAGGTGAGGAGGTGTGTGAGGGTGAGGAGGTGTGTGAGGGTGAGGAGGTGTGTGAGGGGTGAGGGCGTGAGGGTTGTGTTGTGTTGTGTTTTGCTGTGTTGTGTTGTGCTGTGCTGTGTTTTGCTGTGCTGTGCTGTGTTGTGTTTTGCTGTGCTGTGTTGTGCTGTGCTGTGTTTTGCTGTGCTGTGCTGTGTTGTGCTGTGCTGTGTTGTGCTGTGCTGTGCTGCTGTGCTGTGATTTGCTGTGCTGTGCTGTGTTTTGCTGTGCTGTGCTGTGTTTTGCTGTGCTGTGTTGTGTTGTGTTTTGCTGTGCTGTGTTGTGTTTTGCTGTGCTGTGTTGTGTTGTGTTTTGCTGTGCTGGTAAGGGTATGTGAGGGTGTGTGTGAGGGGGTGTGAGGGTGAGGAGGTGTGTGAGGGTGAGGAGGTGTGTGAGGGGTGAGGGGGTAAGGGCGTGAGGGTGAGTGTCTCCAATGAATGTCACTGCTTCGCCTTCTTTGAAAATGTTCAGTGCTGCAAATAGAGCATGCCGCCGTCATTATCACAGCATGAGGCCCCAAAGTGATAATTATCACAGCATGCAGAGAGCCGCCCCACGCTGCTGGAGCACTCAACTGCACATTAATTATAGTTGAGTGCTCCAGCAGCCTGGGGCGCCTGTTGACATGCTGTGATAAGTGGGTCTCATGCTGTGATAATTGTTGCGGTGCCTGAGGAAGTGGAGACTCCTGCTGGGATAATTGGTCTTGTGGAGCCTCAGGAAGTAGAGTTTCATGCTGGGATAATTGGTCTGGCGGGCTTGCAGCGCCTCACGTCCAACAAACGTGCACAAGCTGCTCAACCTTGAAGCACGTTCACAGACCTGGGTCGGCTCGTGCCCAGGTCTGTATCGGGCTCGTTCACAGCTGTTACTCCCTTGACAGGGAGGAAGGTGACTATAGTCTCGCTGGCGGGAGCGCTTCGCGCTCCAACGCCAGCTCGACCTAAAAATAATAGCTGCAAGCAAGAATTCCTGAGTTTATGATATGGCTATACACATATTTCTACAATAATACAAAGAGCGAAGTCATGTAAGCAAGCCCATACTTTAGATGTCCAGTTCTTTGATAGATTACCCAGTTAGGCCTGGAACTCCCATCAGATATCGATGAAACCTCAATAAAGAAAGGTACAACCCAGTCATAAAACTGGCCATAAACAAGGAACGTGGACAGGTGCATGTTTGCAGAAAGCATGGTCTGTATGTAGTGAATGGTTTGTGGAATGTTATGCACTGATGTTATCGTATTCGGCCACTGGGCGAGGAGCTGCCCAAACAGGTCTGGCCGAAGGCAGTGGAGTCAGTTGGGACAGGTCAGGGGGAAGTCAGGGAAGGTGGACGTGTCCTTTTGGATCAAGCTCGACCTTTAATTGACTTAACATGAGGGCAAGATGCAAGATGGATGCCGTTCACAAAATGGAGTTTAAGGGATGGGGACGGAAACTACGATTTTGGGGTGTTGGCAACCCTCGATTGTGACGCAAATACATAGGAGTGATGTCCTAATTATTATCGGTTCATAGACACCAAAATCGTCTTGGTACGTTGAGGTTTTGTGACACGGGTATTGGACCTCGATATCGGGAGAACAACAGGGTCCGGAATTTTGAGAACCACAGTACCCGATAACTGGGCAAACCCTTTAATAGAAACAAACTATTCCGTGGTGTGTTGTATTGTAATTGCATTTACATAGGGCTTACTAGCCCTGACGAAGAGCTTTTTCGGCGAGTAGCACGCTACTCCGGGACCCATAGAGAATTAGTGTTGAATTAGTATAGTGAAACATGCAAGTAAATTTTAAGTGGTGGATTGGTTAGTCAGTTATTTGGATTCGGAAAGAGAAAAACTTGTTTTGGGACCACTTTTTTTATTGCGCCCCCTTGCCAAATCGCCACAAAACTATGAATCATCAGTCCATGTAGAAAAAGATATAAGTCTGCAAAGCCTTGTGGGGATTCATCAAATGGACATAAAGTTATTGACGATCAAAAATAGGAGGAATTCTGATCTCTGCGACTCCTAACTATAACTAGAATGGCTACCGTCACTCTGTAATATAATTGCGCACAGACAGACCCCTAACCAGATTAAAGGACATAGATGGCAGGCAGTGCAGCTGAACCCCACCACAGATGCAGAGTGTGAAAGGATACATATGGAGTCAACACTGTATCAAGCAGTGCATGATTCAAGATAATTCAATGCAACCATGTTTAGATCACCCTTCTAACCCCAACTAAACAGTGCAAAATTTACCCTACATACTCCTCTGGACATCTTAAATGTCTTGAAGAGGAGGCTGACTTTGTGCATATTACATGGGGCGGTCAGAATGTGCAGACCTTTTGGGAGACTACATTGACTGAGTTTAGGCAGAATGTTTTGATCTTGTGGTTAAGCTAGATCATGTATTGGGTGAGCGAAAGGGCAACCAATTTCTCATGACCACCAAAGTAATTGTTCTCAAAACCGAGAAGGAGGAGTCAGACAGTAAGACTCTTAAAACTGAACCTATGCATATAAAAGGTATATGGGGTCCACTATATAATGAGGAAACGGAACGTTGACGCAATTTAAGCCTATGTCTTTACTGTGGCAAAGCTGGACAAAGAAACTACTACCATAGTTTATAGGTCCTTATGACATTACCAAAATAATTAATCCGGTCATCGTCAAGCTACGGCTTCCCCCTGAATACACAACCCACCCAGTGTTTCACATTTCACTGATCAAGCCATACCACCCTGCCACACAAAAAGATAGCCCACCCCCACCTGTTCTGATTAACGGCCAGCAAGAGTACGAAGTTCACCTTATCCTGGACTCTAACCGATCTCCGGGAAAACTATATTACCATATAGATTAGAAGAGCGTTTCTTGATTATGGCCTCCCCGTGTGGTGGGACTATTTCATGCCCTTCATCCCACCAAACAATGACCTATAAGAATGCCTTTGGGAATGGTGACTGCCATGATTCCTGCCACAGCTCACCTCTCTTGACTATCACAATATACCGGCATGACTCATATCATCCCTCTCAACACTTATGGATGAACAAACCACTTGTACTCTGCCTTTTGACCATATTACGTGCTGTTGGGGATAGCTAGCAGCAGCTGGTGTTTCCCGGTTTGTTTGAAAAAGCTTAACAGCTTTTACAAATGTGTTACCGTGCATATGCAAGGTCAGGCTTCAGGCATCACTGAAACATCCAGAATATCCACCAGAATAAGCGTTAAGCGACCTGCAAAGATGACCTCAATGTGATCCTTCCTGGAGGCAGCCCTCATGAAATTAATCCCCTGCACCCGTTCCTTGCTATAAGCAATTAGAATGTAACATTTGTGAACATTCTAAAGCACCTTCTAGAAGGCAGCTTCATCAAGTTAATCATCTGCACCTGTTCCATGTTACAAACAATTCAAATGTGATCTTTATGAATGTTCAAAAGCAGTTTTCTTTAAAGACCGTCCACACTCCTCTCCTTCGCTGAGACTCTTAGCCTGCCACTTTCCCGTTTCCCATCTTCCAGGACCCTGTCTTACCAGCTCCCTTGATCCTTCTGCTTCAACCTCACGGCAAAGAACGTCCTGAAATAGTCTTGCACCAGGTTGGAAAAAAGAAGAAGAAGAAGAAAAGGAGGGAGGCATTAACAGACGTCATTTTACTACACGCCGGGCTGACGCAACATCGTGCTGCAAACAAAAGGTACACAGTGTTTTTGTTCAATTTGTAAATACTGTTGGCAGGATTTTGCCAGAGAGAACTTTGGTGAAGCTAACCCCATCCAAATTTGCTTGTGGGTTTGATGCTGAAATCATTTTCCATACAGTTTTGAATTGTTTTGATAAAGGAGCCTCTACAGACAATCTAAATGAAAACAAGACAACAACAAAACTAAAGGTTGGTTGAGATTTGAAAAGCTTTTGTGAGGTGGTACCTTAAGAGATAGAGTAAATACTAGACTAAAGCCTTACTATTTGTTAGTTTATAGGTACCATAGCTATTGGTACCATTCATCAGACTGGTGTGAATACCTACTGCAGTGTTGCTGTTAAGTAGATGAGCCACAGCATCTTTGACTCTACACGCTCTCTCCATCCCAACCCCCTTCCCTCTGGGATTTGCCACTGGAGCAAGGTCTCCTCCTGTTAACCGAAGGCAAGTCTCGGGAGGATTTGGGAACTAGCATTGTCACTCCCATTGAAATCAACTGGGATCCAGGTAGGTGGCTTATGACAACATGTCAAGACAATAAGCCATTGTGAATGAGGACGCAAGTAATCTGTGAAAAATGTAACCGCTCATGTATAGAATCAACTTGAATCACGAATACATAAAAATCATTTGACTTGCACCATCATGTACAATAGAGGACCATATATTAAAGAAAAACAATTAGGTCCGGAGGTAAGCAGACATACATAATGTCATCAACACAGTAACAAAATCCTTTATAAGGCAGGAGAATGTGAAACGTGAAGGCTCTTTAACAGTTAAGCAAGCAGAAATGTTTAAATCAATGCCCACATCTCATCTAGATCATTAAGGCCTCTCCTCGCTGTGTTATTTTTTAATCATTATAACTTGTCTTTTGAGCCTAGTGTCAACTGCTGATTCCCTAAGGTTTTTGTATGTTACAATGAGGATGGACCATTTGATATCATTTTCTGAATGGTTTAAATCTTTATAATGCTGAACAAGAGAATCACCCAACATTGCACACCTAATTGTGGACCTTTGTTTCATCACTCTAGCCTTCACTGTCTGTCGTTTGCCCTATATATGTAGTTTCACATGGGCATTTTACGCAATACACAACATTTTTCGTGTTGCAATTGGAGAATTTCGATTGGTGATGTGTTTTGCCATTAATTACAATGAATTTCGAGTCATTTGTGAACTGGCAAGCAGTACAGTTGTTACATCTGACGTGCACGCTGACTGGCGGCAAGCCTAATATTTCAAGTAAATCACTTTTGTTTTCTGTAAGGCATGCAGCTTTCCACTAGATAATTACGCAGTTATATAGTTGGAGTTCTATAATCCCGACTGTTCAGGAATTCAAATTCATTTTTACAGAGCCATCCTTCATCTAGCGCTTTGAAAGTGAGATCATTAATCTTAATAGCTATCATTCTTGTGGGGTCTTCTTGTATTGCACAGTAGTGAGAAGGCTTGTTGAGGTGCTTCATCACCTCTTGGTCATATGATGTGCTATTCCATACGACTATGCCTCCCCCTTTACCAGCGGCTTTGATCACTATTGATGTGTTATTAGCCAGACTGTATGGCTTGCATTTCATTTTTACTACAATTTTGTTTAAAGAATGTATTGCGCATGACAAGGTGATCGATTTCCCTAATGACTGTTTCCTCAAAGAGCAAGACTTCGGGGGGCATGCTACTGCTCTCCGGGCAAAAAGAGGATTTTATTTTTGAGCCTGGTGCTGATCTCTGTCTCATCAATATGTTCTGAGAAAAAGGCCTTCAACCTTACTTTGCTTAAGAATTGTAGTATTTCACTTTTCCTTTGTACAGGGTCTTGCAAACTCAGTGGCACGAATTATAAGCCCTCATTCAATACTTGTTTCTCGGCTTCTGCGAGTGTGTGAGATAAAAGATTATATATCGGCATGGGTTAATTTCTTGGTGGAGGCTGGGTTGATTAACGTTTGTACGTTGTCCTCCTTGTCCTCAATTCTCCTTGGTCTCGAGGATGCCTTCTCCAACCCCTACCACTCCCCTTGTGCCCGCCTCTGCCAGAAAAAGTTTGTGCACCTGGGTGTGGGAAACTGGGGGTGGAAGATGCTGGTGTCTCTGGGCTAGAATCAGATGAAGTGTCTGATAAGGTGATTAACCTTCTTCATGACCTGCCTTGGTACTGTAAAGTCAGAGTGCTAAGATAGTAGGATTGTTATTTAAAAAAAATCTCTTTCAGAAAAGGATCAAGCGTGACATTTTTGATATCCCTTAACACTTTCGATGTTTTCTGATTTACTGTATGTATCTTAAAAACAGCTATAATTGTTTTTTACTGATTCTAAAAAGGGAGCACGCAGCAGGCCCGGGTAACATTTATTGTTTTTAAAATGATTAGGGCTCACAGGGCATACGGTGGGCCCAGGAGGCATTTATTTTTTTCTAAATGATTAGAGCCAGCTGGCCACGGGGCACGCCGCGGGCACAGGGGAGCATTTATTTTTATCAAACACTCCGAAACTTGACACAAATACATGTTTCGTGTTTAAAAGAATAGAAGCTGCCTCAAAAAATCCATATTTGTGCCACAAAATGTCTATATCTGTGCTGCACACTTTACTAGTCCATGCCGCAATATTCTGGGGGGTCTGATAAAGACCCTTTTGACATCTGGGGTGTGAAAGGCTCTTTCTGGTGAATTGGAGGGCCTTTGGAAAAAAAGATGGTAGAGTTATGTATTGGTCAATGTAAAAAATACAATTTTTTAATTCACCTTTTTTCACATACAGATACCGAGGGTCAATCATACCTAACACGGTATCGCCAAAATCCTTTTTTAATATTATTCCGTTTGCTCCAGAATAAATAGTTCCCGCAGAAGAGTTAAAACTGGCCAATTTTTAATTCACTCACTTTTTCACTTAATCACAAAAATACCCGCTCCATTGTAATCAGGTGTCACAACACACCCGAACTGCACTCATCTGTTTGGGTGGGACCCCGATGATGAAGCATGTCACCAAATAGGTTGGTGAGTGAGGGGTCTTCTAAAAAAGGAGAATCTTTTCCTTTTTTTATGTGCACCTCCTGTCTGACTTCAGAGACATTGCCATGTCTCTAGGGTGTACCCCTCCTAATGTTTTGATTAGACTTCTCTAAGGGGACCAAGGGTATTTCCACCCAAATACCCTTTCTCTCTCCTTTGTTCGTGATCAATGTGAAAAGGTGACACTGACTTTGGTAAGAATTTAGGGCGTCTTCTCATAGTCATCTTATCTTAGTATATGGTTATGTGTGACCTTTGTATTGCGAGGGCCTGTAGCTCATTCACCATTTTTAAAGACGTGACCGCCTCGGGGAATAATTGAAATCGTGAGCATTGTTTCAGAGGGTGCCTTACCCAAATAGCTCCAGATTGAGGTTCCACTATGGGGGTGGTACTGATCATGCTGGAAACAGCCTTTTAGTACTTTCTATGAAGCTTTTGACTAGTGGTGTCAACATAAGTTGAAATAGCTGACAAAGGTACTAATAGCGAGGCATAAGAGTTTCTAGTTGGTTAAGTAAATGAGGGACCTAACTGACTTGTTTCCTGATGTACATGCTGTTGAAGCTTATTTGCTACGCACCATATTAGGTATCTTTTCCATTTTAAAGCATAGCACTTTCTTGTCTATGTGTATCTTCTCTGATGTTCAGTGTATTCTTGGGTACGTGCAAATTACTGAACTGTATCCCAGTAACCAATCCATTAGCTGGAATCCCCAGTATCTTCAAATATTGCTGCTTTCATAGTTGCATTTGGTGTGCCGGTGTATGCCCAGGTATGCCGATGTCACCGGGGAGCAATTAGAAATAATGTCATGTGGGATGCTCTGATTTTCTACAGCATGGCTTTAATCAATGGTACTGGGGGAAAACACACATACAAGTATATGGCACCAGCTTATTTTTATGGCATTCCAGATAAATTGTCGTGTAGTTCCTATAAAACCATATAGGATCTGCGAGTTTAGAAAACATAATGTGGGATTGGTGTCCAGGCTGATTCCAGACACCCCCACCAGGCATGTTCGCCTGTATACCAGCTAGCTCACAGTGCACTGTCAACTCATCTTACCAAGGAGAGAATAGTTCTTGGGGACGTTTTCAATAAGCATTTATTGAACCAGCATCATTCTAGTGTAAAAAAGTTGTGCTGAAACAACCTTAAGACAGAAACAGCTATAAATGATTATAAGCACCAACATAGTAAATGGATGGTAGATTTCTACCCTAGTGCTAAAAAAATGAATATATGCAAGCATATAAACTCATGTTAGTAATAATGCATACTCCTATGATGCAACCCTAACTAGATGTACCTAAGTGTACATAGCATGTATGTAGGTGTAGAGCCAAGAATCCCCAAGGCTGTAGCCAACCCCATTACCTGAAGTGAGAGACTGTGGGAACCAGTCCAGGTCTCAAGATGGACACCCCGTGAGGGATGTCAGATCACTGTGAGCTGGAATGTCTGTGTGCAGGAACCTCAGCGTCTCGCGCCAGTGTGCCAGCGTGGAAGTCTTTCTCATCTGCCTACCCTGGCAAAGATGCAGTTTATATATACCCAAAAGGTACCCTCAGGGGATTATACCTTGCTGTGTCATGTCGACTGAGGATGTCGAAAGGGATGACCCTTATACATAGTTATTATGCAGATAGTGGTAATCCTGCTGTGATTCTGAGAATCCTCTTGCATAATTAAATTAGGCAAGTTTTCGGAGAAAACCACATGACATTTATGCAGCGCTTAACTAGGTAAAAGGTCAATACCAACATCCATTATGTAGTGTAATGGTACGGTAAATGTAGGTGAAGGGTTAGGGGACTACTCAAGCCTATATTGGGGTACCCTAAGAAACATAACACCCTCTACTAATCCGACCAAACGACATACTAAAAAAGGGAATGCTCTTCTAATCAAGCATTGTAAATAAGGCATTAAAAAGCTTTATGAATTTAAAAATTCATAAAATCTTTAAAAGTCTTTCAAAATATGTTCATACATATAATCTGAGCCACTGAGTATGTCTGAAAGCCATGGTACTCAGTAATAGCATAGAATTAAAAAGTTTTTTGTTTAAAATTCCAATTTCAGTTGGTTTGGAATAAAGGCCGAATTCTTCCCAGCACACGGGGAGCCAAATGTTTATGTGTCCTGTGTGGAAGATGCAACATGCTGCTTGCCTTCACAGACGACAGTCCCTGTAACACCTCACAGATCAGGTCAATCGAGCACAGATGATCTCCCTCAGTTCCCACAGCAGATGCTGGGGAAGCATTTGTAACATCCAACACCTGTGTGCCTGTAGTACAACCAGTATCCGGTCCAACAGGAGCTGAAGCATCGCGTGGTGGCTCTAAGAATGCAGACATCAACATTGGAATACGCTGGGGACACTGCACTACGTGGGCAGTTAATAAATCCAGAAATACATCCATGTCCAGTGGCGCAACCAATGGAAGTGTTAAGACAGAGGTCCAACATGCATTCATAGCTGCAAAACAAGCAGCGGAGAACAGGCAAAACACAGTCAATCCAGACTGGTCGAAATGATACGAACCAAGACTCACTTAGCTCTCAAAGTCGAGGTCTGCCAAGATGGAGTACCATGCAATCAAAGTACCGTTGCTCCAAGAAAGTCTTTTCCATTTCATTGGTGACTGGGACGTCCATTGCAAAAAAAGTAAAATCAGGATACCCACAGTAGCAGGATTTGCGGAAGCCATCCAAAAATGCTTCTGAATACGGAGTGTATGAAGGCTGGGATTACTCCAAAGACGGTCTGAAAGCTACTTTACAGTCCAGAACGTATAGTCTTAAATTGGTGTACTATACCCTTCGTATCAGACATGTTAAAGATACGCTGTACCATTTCTCTGAAATGGGAAGGGCAGTTAGTTAGTATTAGTGCTGGTACCTCAGCTGAAGATCTTGCAAACTGAAGATCAAAAGTCTCTCGGGCTGAGATTAAGGGCACATCTTCTGTAAAAGCATGGCTTTCATTCGCCTCAGAGTGTCAAACCATATAAAGGAAACATTCAATGAAGGCCAGAACAGCGCCTCCCTGACTGTGTGGGTTGGAGGAAACAATACTTGCATACAACAAGTAACCCTGGAACTTACAGTGGCAAGATATGCGAAGCATGTAAGCGTCCCACAACAACCTTGATCATTCTGCATTAAGTAACTTTATTTTGAGAGCAGCCTGAACAATGGATTAATCATGGCAGCTGGGGAACCATTCAAATGACAGGACAAGTTAGCTACTAAATCATTACAGGCCCTGTGAAGCATAATGTCCTGGCAAATGAAAGATCCACTCAAGGAGTTCTCGCAGTCTGTACCGCAGAGAAACACTACAGTGTCCCCGTTCCTGCATCTAAATATATACGGTAATTCCCAAGATTCATGGATGACAATACTGAAACTGGAAAGTTGTTATTGGTAACGTTATATGGCCATGAATTAACGATTCTGTGGATGGTGACTGCCACAGTAAAAGGTAATTTGTCTAATTTTTCAACGCGCAGAATTGTATATTTCACATTTCTCAGTGCCATTGCTGTCTGCTTTTAGTCAAATTATATGCAGAAAACAGTGACGTACTGTTGATATATCTCCAGGGCACATAACCAGAGCACAGTGATTGTAGCGTTCAGCTTAATAACATAATAGAACGTAAATGTGATTGTCCGTGGTGTAAGATGGACAGATCCTGTTCCATTATATCTACAGAAGAAGATACAATGTTGCCCAGTGAATAAATCCTGGATGTTAGTGTGGTCATGCCATTGTCAACCACAGCCAAAGCCTTTTCTAAGTCAATTTTGCGTAATATCTCCTGATGGGAGAATTTCCAAATTTCATTATAAACAGCATATAAGAAGCGTTTCTGATGTGGCTTTTGGGGACCTAGTAGAAAATCCCAGATATCCATGTCATCAGACAATAGGGACAAGTGTTGTTTCACCTGTGACACTGTTGAGGTTCTTAGCCAATCTAGGCATAACTTCCCAACACTGTATGATGTCACCACCTGGGATGTATTGTTATACATAGCGTAAATTAGGCCTATGGATACTAAACCCTTCGGTGGTACCTCTGAATCTTGATTGACACCTATTTGTGTCGATAGGCCACACTAACCATCCCTTCCAATTGGGGTCTGTTCAATTGTATGAAATGCCTTGCATGATGTCATCTAGAGTGCCCTCACCATTTTCTGGGTGATTTTGCCAACCCACAAAGTATGGACGCAAGGGGATACGTGGTGTGTTCAAATCCTTGATCTTGGCTAATCCAAGACAGGAAGTTTGTTGCAGTGTCGTTCAGGAATATGATTTGTTGCGGTATGAGGCAAGCTCTGAATAGTGCATCTGTTCCCGGAACTTGCCAATCCTTTGTACCCCAGACAGATTTTATGTCTATAGTGTCCTTCCATAAGTCAAAACCCTGTTCAGACAGTTGGGCTATAAAGGATGCAGAATATATCAGTTTTGTGTTATTGAGCATACTTTTCTTTGCAGATGACGGTGAAAGCATATAACAAATTGAGCATGGATTGGATGTATTGAATCCAGAACAATAAGCAAACTTTTGTGCAAACGTTTGTGAACTACCTTCTGGAGGTGTTGGGCGCATGCGTAAACATTACGTGGTGCGCGGTTGTTCTAAGCAGAAAGTGATGACCATAATGTTGGTAACAGTACATTGCATTAAAATCAGCAGAGTCAAACATTTCATTTCTTGCAAATGCAGCAGACAGTTCTAAATCAGACAACATATTATTTACAGTCTCAAAATCCCAATTGTCAGAATATGTACTGGAGGTGTTCTAATTTAACGACATTTTGAATACATGTGGTATTGATAAAAGTTCAGTGGGATCAAACACATCATATGAAACCGTATCCCAAACAATTCCGTCAGGAACTGGAACCGCTGTAATGTTCACATAGGACAGGTCTGTTCGTTTACGATGAGATGACGTCTGAAGTTTCAGCATCAAGATCACTTTTTATACTGCAGAGCATTCTGGGAGATAGTGTCCATTCTTGAGCAGGGAAAAGACAGTCACTAAACCTATCCAAAATATTAGAAACAGTATGCCTGTTATTATCCAGAGCTGTAGCCATGGTGAGACTAGGTATGTCTTTTTCAGAAAAATTTTAAAAAGTTGTTTTTTGTGAGAAACTGGAGCTGGCGGTAACTCAGATTCAGAGGAAAGTTGTTGAAATCAATGAAGTAGCCAGATGCAGTTCAACCTATCTTTGGTAGCTCAGCAGGTTTTGTTGAACTGGCAGTTGTCTCCTGTAGAAGCATATTAATGTAGAGGTCGGTGGTAGGCCAAATTGATATTTGTGGTTCCCTTGAATTTTGCTGTTGTTCAATTTCAGTAGGAATGAGTTCCATTTCATTGTTTGTAACTCCGCTACTTCATAGAGTAGAATCTTCAAATGTTATCAGTCTTTCTGTCTGAACTTCCTGTATGGTAGCAAGAGGAGAGTGGTGGATCCTGCTATTAAGGATTGGTCACATAGTGTGGTGTGATCAGATCACTTGAGACGAATCTCTTCTCTTTTTTGCGGCATGTTTTTGTTCCTTCGACAGCCAGGACAGGTACAGGCTTTCTGTACGATGGCCCAACTTCTTTCTTGTCCACATCTTTTTTCTCCCCGATTTTTGGGACCCAGGCAAGTCTTGCCGTTACTGATTTCACTACCCCAGTGGCGGTGTGTTTTACTTGCACTTTGCTTTGTAGTGCCCGGAATTTATTAAGATCCAGTAAAACACCCAAACGTTAATCAATATCAAAAGGATTTTCATCCACCACTGTGCTTTCATAATCAAGATCCGGTACCAACATTCTCATTCCAAATAGACCTTCCTAAGGAGTGACACCTCCTAGGGAACGTCTTGGCACATTGTTCAGCGCCCTTTGAACCCCTTATAGGTGATTGACCTAACTACCACCTGAACCTAATAACCTTGCTATTAAAGATTGCTTTAAGTGTCATGATCCTGCCACGTCAGTTTCCTGGTGCACCTTGTCTGGCACCTGATTACTGTTTTCTATTGTTATTACCAATGCTTGTTGTGACTTTGCATATTGTCTGTGCCAATGCTTGTTGTAGACTATGATGTTATGAAGACCTATTGTCCCTTCTCAGCTCCAGTAGTTTACCTGTGAGCTGGAATCTGGAAGCTTCTTCCTGAGCCCTTGAAATAGGGGCCACACGCTGTTCTCATTGCTAGTTATTGAGAACCCTGAGCTTGAGCAGCAGTTGTTCCTGTTCTCCGTTTGCTGAAAGAAGATTCGGGTTGCAGCAAGGAGACATCTGTTTTCTTTCCCCAGGTTGTAGATCCTCTCTCAGCTACAATCAGATAGGAGTGTTCCTTTGTTAACCAACAGTATCGTGAAAGGAACTATGTGTTGTTTTTGCTATGTGCTGTTTTTGTTATTTTGCATTTTGAAATAAAGTTGCATATCGCGCTGAAGGGCTCTTTGAGCATTTACATGTTTGGTAATTTTGTCACTTGGTACATCGCGCTGAAGTGCTCTTTGGTCATTTTCATGTTTGGTTATTTTGGCAACTTGGTACATCGCGCTGAAGCGCTCTTTGGACATTCACATATTGAGGACTGGCATTTGGGGCGCTGAAGCGTTCTCGGGGGAATTTGCATACCTGATGACTTTGGCATGGTGTCACATCATGCTGAAGCGCTGTTTGAACATTTGCATATTTGGACTCAGTGCATCGTGCGGATGCGCTTCCTGAACATTTGCATATTTGAACTCTGAACCATAGCACTGAAGCGCTCCCTTGGGCATTTGAATATTAATCTGCTTCATTAGCATATGTAATGTGTTGTGGATTGCAAAAAGGTTGTTGGAAGTATCACTGTGATCTTTAACAGTGGTTAAATCACATCCTTACGGAAACATTGTGTCTAAAGCCAAATGGCTCTTTATATGAATGTGTGCTTCCTTTTGAAACATGGTTGTTTAGCCATAACATTGTATCCTTGAGAATTATAGGAACAGAAATTGCCAGTCAAGCCTGAGAAAACGTACACAACAACTGTTCTATGTATAACTTGCTTTTCTTTTACAGGTATGTTGTCTTTGTTTAACCCATGTTAAATATAGTCAAAGAGTTTACTAAGCACGAAAGGAAAGCTATTCAAGGAGAATGTCTTGTTCCAGGTCTCCCTCCCCACAGTACCCTCCCTAATTCCCTACCCTCATCTAGCCACTTTGATACTCAGTGCAGTTAAGGTTGAGCCAAGGCTGCTGGAAGGTGGGCTTCTTGAGGGTACTGTTCCTGAGGAACCCAACGGAATTTTACCAGTTCTGACAAAAAATATGTCCAAACTCTTAGTTCAAGATCATACCAAGTCTACTGCTCATTCTATAGCAGATTTTATGTCTATAGTGTCCTTCCATAAGTCAAAACCCTGTTCAGACAGTTGGGCTATAAAGGATGCAGAATATATCAGTTTTGTGTTATTGAGCATACTTTTCTTTGCAGATGACGGCGAAAGCATATAATAAATTGAGTGTGGATCTGATGTATTGAATCCAGAAAAATAAGCAAACTTTTGTGTAAACGTTTGTGAACTACCTTCTGGAGGTGTTGGGCGTATGCGTAAACATTACGTGGTGCGTGGTTGTTCTAAGCAGAAAGTGATGACCATAATGTTGGTAACAGTACATTGCATTAAAATCAGAAGAGTCAAACATTTCATTTCTTGCAAATGCAGCAGACAGTTCTAAATCAGACAACATATTATTTACAGTCTCAAAATCCCAATTGTCAGAATATGTACTGGAGGTGTTATAATTTAAAGACATTTTGAATACATGTGGTATTGATAAAAGTTCAGTGGGATAAACTACAACTGCGGCTGAACTTTGATGGGCGTAAATCCGCTAAGGCACAGTGGGGGGTCACATCGGACTCTGAACTGGAAGCCCAGGTGGAGAGCAACACCGCATTGGAATCAACGCTGTTGGCCATACAGAGCAGTCTGCAGGCGATTGATGGGAAAATCAATGCTCTTAACCTGCGGATGGACCACATGTCTGCTAAACTGGACAAACAGGGTGCAAGGCTAGGTGAAGCAGAAAAATGCATCTCAGATGCTGAAGATAGCCTGGAAGCGGTCACTACTAAGACACATGACATGGAGAAGATCCTTGCTTTCATCCAGGCGAAAAATGAGGAGTTGGAGGCTCGCTCCCACCGTACCAAAATCAGAATCACTGGTTTGCCAGAATCAACGAATACGGGCAGGATGGAGATGTATGTAGAAGGCCTGCTGAGAGAAGTTTGCGGACCCGAGCGCCTATCTGCTATGCTAGTGGTTGAGAGAGTACACTGCACACTAGCTGTCTGTCCTTCATCGGGAGCCCCTCCAAGGCCGGTAATTGCCCACCTTCTGAATTACCGGGTCCGGGATGCTATCCTCAGAATGTCCCGGGAAAGAGAGTGATAGCGCATCAAGGAAACAAGTTGTCTTTTTTCACGGATTTCACGGCATCAGCCCAGGCTGGAAGGCAGGAATATCATACGGTCAAGCAGAAATTGATTGCGACAAAATCTCATACGCCATGTTGTATCCTGACAAACTGCGCATAGGGGGACAATGACAAAGCAAAAACTTACTCGACTCCCAAGGCTGCCAAGGAATGCGCCAAGTCGATCCGGAGATCCCAACGTGCAAATTCCGCGCAACCCGAGGATGAGGACTAGCATGTGCCTGGTTTCCTGCGGTTTTGAACTGTTGGGGAACCGTATGGTCTACTGACTGACATTGTACCCAAAATGAGGCTTGTATACATAATCATATGAATGTACCCAGTTGTCATTTGAAGGTTGAACTGTTGGCTAGTTATGGGTTTATGGGGCTGTGGGTACCGGTGGTTGGGTTGTTTGGGATATGGCCGTAGAGCCAAAACATGGTCCATTGAGTGCATAGACAATAGTAGCGCACTAATGTATGCTTAGGCCTGTAGTGAGGATTGGATTGGGTTGGATGAAACGTGTTAAACCATGTAATAGGAGGCTGGTAGCTATATCCACCCTATTCGCCAAGCGAGCAGTTGCGATGAATTGGGGTGCTAGGACTGCCCCAACGACCCGGCAATGGGTCAGAGATCTGATGTATTGTAAGGAACAGATGAGCATATATGCAGAGGAGTTGCCCATAACATCGAGACCAAAAAGATTTCTGGGCACCATTGACTTTGTTTCTGCTACAAAATCCAGACCTGCAGGCGACGTGATGATGTACATATTCTAGACTTGAATGATTATCCATGATGACACATTTCACCAGCATAGCTCTAAAGTAGCATGCATTATGTTTTTTCCATATATCACTGAACTTGCTGACCTTCGGATTTTTGGGTGGGGAAGGGAGGGGGGAGTGGGTGTGGTTGAAACCTAAAGAAAATGGTTTGCACTTATTATCGAACAATGTGTACTGGCAGAGAGGCACTATGCATTGATGTGTACCACTGTGCAATCTATCAAAAAAATATCATTAAAAAATGTATATATATTAGACTGGCCAGAACCAACCTCAGTGAAAAATTTCTAGGATTCGCAATTTTTTATTGTCTCATCATCAGCAGTTTTCCAGCAAAGCAAGTCCTTTAATGAAATTGCTAAGGAAACATGTTCCGTTCCAATGGACACCAGAAACCAAATCTGCCTTTCAAACCCTTAAAACTGCATTTACAACAGTCCCTGTTATAAATCAACCAGACGTTGATCAGCTTTCAAATTGAAGCAGATGCTTCAGATACTGCAATTGGGGCAATTCTATCTCAAAAGGATGAACGAACTAAGCAATTACATCCCATTGCATTTCTATCCCAACATTTTTTACCAGCTGAGATTAACTATACAGTGTCAGAAAAAGAACTGTTGGTCATTCGTCTTGCCTTTAAAGAATGGCGCCATTATCTTCTAGGTGCAAAACATACGGTGACTGTCTATGTGAACTATCGTAACCTCCAATTTTTACGATGTGCTTGAGCTTTGACACCTCAACAGTTACGTTGGACCTTATTCTTTGCAGAATTTAATTTTGGAATATAGTTCAGACCTGGCAAAATAAATAACAAAGCAGATGCTTTATCTCGATGCGAAACAGAAGAAGAAAAAACAAAAAAGGCAAATACACCGCCATCCATAATTCCAAAAGAACAAATTATCGGAGTTACCATGTCTGAACAATTTTTTGAAGACATAAGAAAAAGTATGCAGTTAAAACAGATCTTAATTTGGCAACAAAAAGACAAAGATAGGACTATTATTCAAGGATTACCGTTTCAAACAACACTCCTATACATTCTATCAAAATCATTACAAAAACAAGTCTTACAATGGTGTCACACAAAACCATTTGCTGGACATCCAGGAATAGCAAAAACCCAAGAGCTTGTTCAAAGATATTTCTGGTGGCCTACCTGGAGACAAGATGTTATCCATTATATAACTCAATGTGATGTTTGTGCTCAAGCTAAAGGAGATCATAGCGCCAAAAAAGGATTATTGCAGCCCCTTCCTACTCCAACGCGGCTCTGGGAAGATATATCCATGGACTTTATTACGGACTTACCCATGGATCAAGGGAAAACCACCATTTTAGTGGTGGTCGACGGACTGTCAAAGATGGCTCACTTTATTGCTTGTGAGAAAATGCCAACAGCAACTCAGTTAGTAACCTTACTGGTTCAAAACATAGTAAGATTACATGGCTTGCCTCGCGCTATTACTTCCGATCGAGGTGCACAATTTACGTCAAAGCATGGAAAGCTTGGTGCAACACTTTACAGATAAAAATAAACTTGTCCACAAGATTCCATCTGGAATCAGATGGCCAAACAGAGCGAGTGAACCAGGTATTAAAACAATATCTACAATGCTATTTATTTAAACAAGGCTCATGGGTGAATCTCCTCTGGGATGCAGAATTCGCCTACAATAATTTAAAGCATGCTTCCCCGAACATGTCACCATTCTTTGCAAATCATGGCTGTCATCCCAATTACGCTCCATTGCTGTTAGCACAACCTCAAACTAATATACCATCTTTGGACTCTAGATTACAAGGAATGACTGCTATTATAAAACATTTGCATAGAAACGTACAGAAAGCAAAAACAAACAATAAAAGATTTGCTGATAGAAAAAGAAAAATAGGACCAATGTACAAGACTGGTGACTTCGTCTGGCTCTCAACAAGAAATGTTCAGTTAAAAATGAAATATAAATTCCATCCATGATTTATTGGACAGTTTGAGATCGAAAAATGTGTAAATCCAGTAGCATTTAAATTAAAATCACCGAGCTCTATGAAAATCTATCCTGTGTTTCACACTTCGTTGTAATAACTAGCAAAGACCAAACGATAAGCTGTTCCACCACCTCTCCTCGTTGGAGATCATGAAGAATATGAAGTACACAGTATAAGGGGTAGTAAACGCATAAAAGGAAAATTGTGGTATTTGGTTTCATGGAAAAGCTATGGTCCAGATGAAGACTCCGGGGAACCATGTGATGCTATTCATGCACCACGTTTGACACGTAAATTTCACAGACAGCATCCAGGGGCTCCCACATGATTTGCAGTGTGAGCACTTTTGATGGGGTGGACTATCATGATTCTGCCACGTCAGTTTCCTGATGCACCTTGTCTGGCACCTGTTCACTGTTTTCTATTGCGTTTACCAATGCTTGTTGTGACTTTTGCCATTTGTCTGTGCCAATGCGTGTTGCAGACTATGATGTTATCAAGGCCTATTGTCCCTTCTCAGCTCCATTAGTTTACCTGTGAGCTGGAATCTGGAAGCTTCTTCCTGAGCCCTTTAAATAGGGGCCACACCCTATTCGCTTTGCTGGTTATTGAGAAACCTGAGCTTGAGCAGCAGCTGTTCCTGTTCTCCGTTTACCGAAAGAAGATTCCGGTTGCAGCAAGGATACTTCTCTTTTCTTTTTCCAGGTTGTAGATCCTCTCTCAGCTACAATCAGGTAGAATTGTTCCTTTGTTAACCAACAGTATCGTGACAGGAACTACGTGCTGTTTTTGTTATTTTGCATTTTGAAAGAAAACTGCATATCGCGCTGAAGCGCTCTTTGAGCATTTACATGTTTGGTAATTTTGGCACTTTGTATATTACACAGAAGTGCTCTTTGGTCATTTTCATGTTTGGAGATTTTGGCAACTTGGCACGTTGCGCTGACGAGCTCTGTGGGCATTTACATATTGATGACTCTGGCATTTTGGGCACATTGCGCTGAAGCGCTCTTGGGGGGATTTGCATCCCTAATGACTTTGGCATTGTGTCACATCGCGCTGATGCGCTCTTTGAATATTTGCATATTTGGACTCAGTGCATCCGCCGATACGCTTCCTGGACATTCGCTTAATTCAACTCTGATACATAGCACTGAAGCGCTCCCTTGGGCATTTGAATATTAATCTGCCTCATTAGCAGATGTATTGCAAAAAGGTTGTTGGAAGTACCACTGTGATATTTAACAGTGGTTAAAGCACATCATTACGGAAACATTGTGTCTAAAGCCAAGTGGCTCTTTATAGGAATGTGTGCTTCGTTTTGAAACATGGTTGTGTAGCCATAACATTGTATACTTGAGAATTATAGTAACAAAAATTGCCAGTCAAGCCTTAGAAGACGACTGTTCTATGCATAACCTGTTTTTCTTTTACAGGTATGTTGTCATTGTTTAACCCATGTTAAATATATTCAAAGAGTTTACTAAACACGAAAGGAAAGCTAATCAAGGACAACATCTCGTTCCAAGTCTTCCCCAAAACTCAAACTTTCCGTAGCTTCCTTGTAAGTCCTAAAGCTAAACACGGAGCCATGGTTAAAATGTAATGTGCTTACTGAGTATGTCCCTATGAAGACTCACAAATTTTTTATAACCGTTCGCGCATCAGCTGAGCGCTGAGGCCAAACCCACAGGAATCTAGAAAATGAATCCACTGCCACCAAGATATACTTGTAAGCCCCTCAGATTGTAAGGGACCGCAGTGGTCCAAATAGACACAAGCGAGAGGTCGGTCCGATATCAGTAATGGTGTTTGTGATGGTCGTGCTACAGTCAAACCCTTCTCCTGCTGACATGTCGCCCTTTAGAACAAATGTTTTTTGTATGTTTAGTTAACCTTGGCCACCAATAGCGTTGTTTCAATAATGAAACAGTTGCGGTAATCCCTGCATATGCAGCGGCCAGACCCTCGTGGGCAGCTAGAATTCAACCTAATCTGCGATCAATGTTTGGTTTTACTCTATCCCCCACTCCTGGACTTTAAGCATACAGAATGTTTTTTGCATCTAATTTGTAGGAGTACTTGAGTGGAAAGCCTTTCGGCAAGGCTGACCAGTTTTTCCTTGAAGAAATGACAGCTATCATTTATGCTTCCGTATATTCTCACACTAGAATAAGTGATTGCAGCTACAAGTTTGTGTAGGTGTTTTGAAGCTATCGTGTTAGCTTGTAAGGAACAAAGTATATCTGTGTTCCTGTGTCGAATGTGTAATTGAAAAATCAGGTCTGATCAAATCGTAATAAGGTTTTACTTTTTCTTCGTAATCCAAAATGTATGTTGTGCCAAAATTTAGGAATACCAATATGGATTGTAAGTTTTTCAGAGTCTTTGGAGGTTGGAGCAGGACACACTTTTCTAAAAAGTTAACTGCTTGGCTTTTCCCTTCACTTGACAACTCGTATCCCAAAAATAGGACATTGAGGTGGGTTGTTTTTGATTTTTTAAAGTCGAATTTGTAGCCCTTAGAGGCAAACCCCAAAATGATGTTGCTCACCCTGGTCAAATGATCCTTTAAATCATCATCCATCAGATACATTTCATCTACATTGGACAATGCCCCCTCATCCAAATTTTTAAGCAACTTTGTTACCCTAGCTGAGAACAACTCGGGGTTATTCTTAGACCCTTGGGGCAGTCTACATAATTGACTCTGGGATCCAAGCACTGAGAATGCGGTCAAATATCGGCTTTCAGGCGCTATATTTTGGCATAAAAACCCATTTGAGAAAGCCAGTGTTTTGTATTTTTTCCGCACAATGTTATTCATTAATACAGCACTGTCGCGTTCTGTACTGGAAATGTCTTTGTGCATGTGTACAAATGCATGTAATCTAAAACTAGACGATATTAATTATCAGGTTTTATTAAAGGAAACAAAGGATTATTCATTGAAGAGGTGCAAGTTTCTTTCACACCTTGGTATTCAAGTTGATCTAAGATCTCCCTGACTGGTTTATTAGCTTCTTGTTTAATAGGGTATTGTCTGTGGAGATGGAATAGTTTTTACTGGGATTTCATGGTGAGGTGACTCAGCATCCCACCTTAAATGGTTGCGATATAATGATGGAGCAAGTGTTAACGCCCACTCCTGCGCATATGTATGTTTTAAGTATGTTGGAACGAGGTCGGAAAAGGCTGGTAAAATTACCGTTTCTCCCTTTGGGCACACCATAACAATCTCAGGGGGACAATCTTTTTCAACCAAAAGGAAGTCATAGCCATATGTCAGGTTCTGCCAAAAGAGACATTTATTTTTTCTGGGTTTGTCCAGATCCATTTCGCGTGTTATTTCAAATAAGAGTTGTGGGGCACTTACACTGGTATCAGGTGTCACCACCGTCATATGTTCATTCAAAACTGCTGTCACCAGAAATTCCATCAGGTTCTGGCGAGCTATTCTTACTTCTGCTGCGCTGTCTAGCGTCGTCAGTGCCCATTCCCCGTTCAGAAGTTAAGTACTCAGAATTCTGGTAATGTCTAACTTTAAGACCTGCTACCTTCTTTTTTTTAAATTGAGGTTAGATTTTTATCTTCTTTTTTGATATTGTAGTCCGAAGTACACTGTGGGGCATATTCTTAAGAATTTATCATCAAGTTATTGGCACTTTATCGCAGCCAAAGTGGCGGTAAATGTATTGCCCCATTCATAAGCTTGTGCTAACAGCTGATATCACCAGTTTACCTGCGGTAGCAGCCGCAAAAAACATCACCACAGATGACCCCGGCAACTATCACTAATGAGATGCAGAGTAGGCGTTCCCGTGCAAAAATCCACGACAACACCACCCCGCAACATTCTCAACGACCAGCCAGTTTGGCGATAAGATCCCAAAACAGGTGATAAGGCATGTTAGCAGCAGGAATTTAACACCTGCTCTGACCTGGTGTAAAGTCATATGACAACCTGCACCAGAAAAGGGAGCCCAGCCCAGAGCCACACCTGAAGAACAACAGATGCCATGGAACTACTGAACATGCAGCCCGGAGCACCAAGAGGACCACAACACCCACCGCTACCCCCCTTTCCACCCCGGACAAAGATATGTTACATCAACCTCACGAAATCATGCACAAAACAATTCGCCTGACGTCGCACAATTACAACAATTAACATGCATGTGTGTTCAGAATAAGGAGAATCACTCATTTATCTTTGAATAACCAAATAAAAAATTGTATAATAAAACCTCAAAACAACTATTTAGAAGAATCATGGTGGGTCTTCTCAGGACAATGTGTTAGTCACAGCCTGCCAGTCAAAATTCTAAATAAGAAGATGTGCCCTGGGCTCATCATAGAACAGAGAGAGTGAGCGAAAGTGGGAGATAGAGGGTGAGAGAAAAAAGAGGGAGAGAGAGAGAAAGAGGGAGAGAGAAAGAGAGAGAGAAAGAGAGGGAGAGAGAGAGAAAGAGAGGGAGGGAGAGAGAGAGAGAAAGAGAAGGAGAGAGAGAGAGAGGGAGAGAGAGAGAGAGAGAGAAAGAGAAGGATAGAGAGAAAGAGGGAAAGAGAGAGAGAGGGAGAAAGAGGGAAATAGAGGGAGAGAGACCGTGAAAAGAAGAGAGGGAGAGAGTGCAGACACTGCGGATCCAGGCCTCACTGCTCACCTGCTGCCACCGTTGTGTCTCAAACCACATGCCGGTATGTACTGCAGTTCACCAGGTCCCTTATCTGAAACAGAGTCCAGATTTAAGAATGGCAGAGTCCATACAATTGCACACGCCATCATCGCTTGCCCACCCCTGCGCACACAGGCTGTTGCACCCCAGCTCCTCCCGCCGCCCAGCAGATGATTGCCGGCCCCTGCGCACCCAGGCCACACTGCTCACCTTCTGCCACCGGCGTGTCTACAAGAGGGCCCACCACGTGCCGGTACAAGCCCCAAGCCCGCGAACATGGCACCCTCCACATCATGCAGTTCCGCTCCACTGGCCACCAGCTCACACACTTGATTCTGGGTCTTGATTTTGCTATGGCAGAAATCATACCAGTGCACACGGCATCATCGCAGGCTGCACACCCACTCAGCCCTTTAGGTGCCACTAACTCTGTGACCTGTGAGGCAACGCCACGTGGCGGTAGGCCAGCACTGTCCGCTGGCTCAAGCCTAAACTGTGGTCCAGCAGGGCTCACACTAATCCTCACCCATCCGGACTGCCAGGACGGGGCAAATAATAACCACACAGATACACCCAGATAGAGAGTGGAAATGGTGTCCAGCACGTGCGCCCGGCCCTTTTTATTGGCAGGGTCACATGTCTTGTGACGCGTTTGCTAGATGGGTGTGGTGGGGGTGTAAACCAGCCGTGAGGGAGTGGCTGTGGAATGCGGACAACTAGATCTGTGATCAGTTCAAGTTCAAGTTCAAAAATTTGTATAGCGCACTACTCACCCAGAGGGTCTCAAGGCGCTTGGGGGAGGGGGGGTACCTTACTTATCAAATATCCAAGTTTTTAGTTGCTTTCTGAAGGAGAGGTTGTTCTGTGTAAGGCGGACGTGGGTGGGGAGAGAATTCCAGGTTTTGGCTGCTAAGTAGGAGAAGGATCTTCCCCCCATGGTGGATTTATGGATGCGCGGAATAGCGGCGAGGGCTTGATTGGACGATCGTAGTTGGCGGGTGGGGGTGTAGAAGGACAGTCGCATGTTGAGGCATTCGGGTTTTAGGTCGTAGAGGGCTTTGTGTGCGTGGGTGAGGAGACGGAACGTTATTCTCTTGTTGACGGGGAGCCAGTGGAGGTCTTTCAGGTGTCCGGAAATGTGAGCTTGACGGGGGATGTCAAGTATGAGTCTGGCTGAGGCGTTTTGGATGCGTTGGAGTTTTTTCTGTAGTTTGGCTGTGGTTCCGGCATAAAGGGTGTTTCCGTAATCCAGTCGGCTTGTAACCAGTGCGTGGGTGACCGTCTTTCTTGTTTCGGTGGGGATCCAGCGGAAGATTTTTTTGAGCATGCATAGGATGTTGAAGCAAGATGATGAGACGGCGTTGACTTGTCTTGTCATCGAGAGGGAGGAGTCCAGGATGAATCCTAGGTTACGTGCGTGGTCCGTAGGTATGGGTGCGGTTCCCAGGGCCAGTGGCCACCATGAGTCGTTCCAGGCAGCGGGGGATGATCCTAAGATGAGGACTTCCGTTTTGTCAGAGTTCAGTTTTAAACGGCTGTTCTTCATCCACTCGGCTACTTCTTTCATCCCTTTGTGTAGGTTGGTTTTGGCGGTGTTCGGATCTTTGGTGAGGGAGAGGATCAGCTGGGTGTCGTCTGCGTAGGAGATGATGTTGAGGTTGTGTTGGCGCGTGATGGATGCGAGGGGGCTCATGCAAAGAGAGAGAGTTCTCCCAATTGATTTTAGGTCCAGAGGGGGGAGACAAAAACAAGCAACGTATGCGAAATACCTCTAATAGGGACCTATATTGCTTTTTACAGGGAGTAAATCCTAACAATATTCACAAAAAAGGAGGATGTCAAAAGAGAAAAGCTAACACTTCAAAGTATTATCAAAACATATTTTTATTTATTTATTTTAAAATTTATATTGATTTGAAAATATTTATACATCTGTGCATTTCATTTTGTCATTTGACATATTAGACAGAAGTTCATCATCATTCAAAATACAGTTTGTGTAGTTGGGTAAAGTGCAGGTTGAGACAATAATACAAAAGAAAAACGTGCCCCTAACAGTCTATTATAGTCCTGACATTCATGCATACACACTTACATACCAATCATACCATAACAGTTATTAAAAAACATTCCTAACAACACTAATATACAAACTAAACACAATAAGACAATGAGACCCCAAAGTTGTACTTAGTAGATTACAATAGGAACCTAGATGTAGTGGTTCTGCCAGTTAGATATTGGTCTGTGTGGATTTTGACCAAACTGTATCCAAAATGGGGAGCCCAACATCCACATTTTGGATACAGTTTGGTCAAAATCCACACAGACCAATATCTAACTGGCAGAACCACTACATCTAGGTTCCTATTGTAATCTACTAAGTACAACTTTGGGGTCTCATTGTCTTATTGTGTTTAGTTTGTATATTAGTGTTGTTAGGAATGTTTTTTAATAACTGTTATGGTATGATTGGTATGTAAGTGTGTATGCATGAATGTCAGGACTATAATAGACTGTTAGGGGCACGTTTTTCTTTTGTATTATTGTCTCAACCTGCACTTTACCCAACTATACAAACTGTATTTTGAATGATGATGAACTTCTGTCTAATATGTCAAATGACAAAATGAAATGCACAGATGTATAAATATTTTCAAATCAATATAAATTAAAAAAAATATATATATATATGTTTTGATAATACTTTGAAGTGTTAGCTTTTCTCTTTTGACATCCTCCTTTTTTGTGAATATTGTTAGGATTTACTCCCTGTAAAAAGCAATATAGGTCCCTATTAGAGGTATTTTGCATACGTTGCGAGGGGGCTCATGTACACGTTGAAGAGGGTGGGACTGAGTGATGATCCTTGTGGTACGCCGCAGATGACTTCGGTGGCTTCTGATCTGAAAGGGGGGAGGCGGACTCTCTGGGTTCTTCCGGCAAGGAACGAGATGATCCAGTCCAATGCTTTTCCTTGTATTCCGACGTTGCGGATGCGTTGTATGAGGGTGCTGTGACAGACTGTGTCGAAGGCTGCTGAGAGGTCAAGTAGGATGAGGGCAGCTGTTTCTCCTTGTCCAGTAAGGTTCGAATGTCGTCTGTTGCTGCGATAAGGGCGGTTTCGGTGCTGTGTTTGGCTCGGAAGCCGGACTGTGAGGGGTCGAGGGATTTGTTGGATTCAAGGAAGGCGGCGAGTTGACTGTTGACGGCTTTCTCAATGACTTTGGCAGGGAATGGGAGGAGCGAGATGGGGTGGTAGTTTTTAAGTTCAGTGGGGTCTGATGTGGGTTTCTTCAGGAGGGCGCTGAGTTCGGCATGTTTCCAGCTTTCCGGGAAGGTAGCGGAGTTGAAGGAGCAGTTGATGACGTCACGGAGATGGGGTGCGATAATGGAGTCTGCTTTGTTGAAAATGTGGTGGGGACATGGGTCGGTTGGCGATCCCGAGTGGATGGATTTCATCAGACGGACGGTGTCTTCAGTGGTGATTGGGTTCCAGGCGCAAAGGTTGTTAGAGGACGGTTTTGGTTCGGAGGTGGGTGGAGTGGACTGGTCTTTGGACTGGATTCCATAGCTCTTATGTATGTCGGCGATTTTGTTGTGGAAGAATGAGGCTAGGGAGTCGCAGAGGTCTTGGGAGGGAGTGATGTCGTTGGTGCCGGCGGTGGGGTTGGTAAATTCTTTGACGATGTTGAATAGTTCCTTGCTGTTTTGGGCGTTGTTGTCAAGGCGATCCTTGAATGCTGATTTCTTGGTGGATCGGATCAGTTGGTGGTGTTTACGGGTGGCGTTCTTGAAGGTGGCCATGTTGTTAGTGGTTGGGTTTCTTCTCCAGGCTTTCTCAAGGGTACGACAGAGCTTCTTGGATTTCTTAAGGTCATCGTTGAACCAGGGGGCTTTTTTGTTACCTTGCTTGGTTTGGTGGTTTTTCAAGGGTGCTAGTTCGTCAGCGCTGTAGGTGATCCATTGTATGAGGTTGGTGGCTGCTTGGTTTGGGTCCGATGATATGGCAGGGGGGTTTTGGTGAAGCGATGTGAAGAGCTGGTCGGTGGTAATTTTGTTCCAGTTTCTTCGGGGAATAGGTTGTGGGGGGTTGTGGGTCGTGGTCTTTTTGTAGTTGAAGTGAACGCAGCTGTGGTCTGTCCAATGGAGAGCTGTGGTGTGATCGAAGGAGATGTGCTTGCTGGAGGTGAAGATTGGGTCGAGCGTGTGTCCGGCATAGTGGGTGGGGGTATTGACAAGTTGTTCGAGTCCAAGGTTGGCCAGGTTGTCCAGAAGGGTGGTGGTGTTGCTATCGTTTTTCTTTTCCAGGTGGAAGTTGAGGTCTCCCAGTAGAATGTAGTCCTCGGAGGGGAGGGCGTGTGGGCTGATGAAGTCAGTGATGTCTTCGCTGAACTGTGTGCGGGGTCCTGGTGGTCTGTAGATGAGGGTGCCTCTGAGTGTGGTCTTGGGGTCGGTGTGGATCTGGAAGTGAAGGTGTTCAGTGGTAGCGAGGTAATCGTCGGAACTGGTCGTGATGCGGATGGTGTTCCTATGGACGATGGCGATGCCTCCTCCTGTTTGGTTGGTGCGGTCCTTTCGGATGATCTTGTAGCCGTCAGGGATGGCTATGGCGATGTCGGGAGCTGATGAGGCGTTCATCCAGGTTTCTGTAAGGAAGGCGACGTCCGGCAATGTAGTGTCGAGTAGGTTCCAGAGTTCAGTGGCGTGTCTGTGGACCGAGCGGGTGTGGAGCAGGATGCACTTTAGGTGGTTTGTGTCGGAATGCTGTTTGGAGTTTGTGGATTTGGTGTGGGTCCTGATGCAGTCGAATTTGCAGGAGTGGCAGATGAAGGGTCCATGGGTGTGTCCTGGGGCGGCTTGGTAGCAGTTTGGAGGGCGGCCGGGGTTAAGGGCTGAGAGGGTTGTGGCGTCGTATGTTATGCGGGCGGAGAGGAGTTTGCGGGGGCAAGGGGGTCTGGCGCTGGGCGCGGTCCAGGCGCGGACGGGCGTAGACGGGCTTACCTTTGGCGCGCCTTCGGCGCGCATAGGGCGCGACCGCTGGGCGTGAACGCTGCGCGCAAAAGCATCTGTCATATGTAGGTGCTGGAGGGGGGAGGGGCGAGGGAGGAGCAGCTGGGAGGTGGGAGCGGGGCGGAGGTCCGGGCAGGGCGGCACAACAACAAAGCACAAAATGGCAGCAGGCCAAAATCGAAACTGGATTGGGGGCACAACCTGAAATGGAAGCTATGCACTATTGAAACAATACAACCAAAGGTAGCCAAGCACAATACAATTCTACTGGTTGTGCGCTTTCTGAGTATAGCGCGACGATAATTAATTAGCTAAACAGCAGACAGGCACCAATGCGCCTTAACGAGCTCAAGCGCTACGATGAATAAATTCAAGCAGACAGGCAACAATAAGTGGGAGCAATGCGAGTAAGCGCTGCGATATTACAACAGCAATAGCGCTACGGTGATTTCCTTAAAAGCACACAGGCAGCAGTTAAGTGGGAGCAGTGCGAGTAAGCGCTACCACCAATGCAAAAGCGCTACGGTGAATTAATTAGAAGCAGACAGGTAAGCAGAGTATAAAATGATGAAGGAGCAATGAGAGTGAGCGCTACGATACCACGGCAGTCAGTGCGGGGAGCTGCGTGGGGAGCGACCGCAGCTGAAGGCTTCAGGGCGGTCACCATCATCATCAGCAGATCACTACAGGGAAGACCTAAGACATGTAGTGTTGTTGTTCCCCCCTGTGAGCGTAGCAGAGTGGGCTGGCCTGTTGTATCATACCAATCTTTTACCAGTTTGCATTGCGCAAGTCGTGCCGGTTTCCCGTCCCACAACAAAGTAGAAACCGCAGCTGCGATGGCTCTGAAGTAGGAAGAGGGGACCGGGAATGGTGTGTTCTCAAGGAGGTAGAGAAAACGAGGCAACGCCATCATTTTAAACAGCGCGGCCTTGCCGAGGAGGGTGAGAGGGAGGGAACGCCACACCTTTACATCCCGAGTAAACCTTTCCAGTGGGGGTCTCAAATTCAGGGCGTGGAATTCGTCCGGGTTGGATGAGACCTGGATTCCCAAATATTTAAAAGGGGTGTCAGTGTAATGCAGCGGACAGTCCACGGGAAGGGAAGGCGGGCAGCCGGCGAGAACGTACAGGACTGATTTGGTCCAATTAATTCTATATCCTGAAACTCTCCCAAACTTTTCGCAGACATTCAGTATTTCTAGGATTGACTTTTTAGGGGAGGTGAGGTAAAGAAGGACATCGTCCGCATAGAGAGATATCCTATCCTCCCAGGACGGGGACCACCTGATACCTTTGATGGATGGTTCCCACCGAATCCAGATCGCCAATGGCTCAAGGATCAGCGTGAACAGCAAGGGGGACAACGGGCAGCCCTGGAGACGTGGCCGTTTATTGCTATCTGGGCCAAAGGCCCAGTATAGAGCAGGCGGACCCACGCGCAGAACTTGGGGCCGAAGCCCATGTGACGAAGCACGGAAAATAGATAAGGCCATTCTACGGTGTCAAACGCCATAGTGGCGTCAAGGGAGAGAAGTCCGTGGGACCATACTAAGTCGTCTTGACTATTGCAACGGACTTCTTCTGGAGGCTCCAAAAAATCTGATAGGGAAGCTACAGCGGGTGCAGAACATGGCCGCCAAGCTGGCCCTCTCCCGTCCTAGGTCCAGCTCTTCCACTCTCGCTCTACGAGATCTGCATTGGCTCCCGGTGGGTTTGCGGGTACAGTTTAAAGCGGCATGTTTGGTGTTTAAGGCTGTACACCTTTTGGGCCCCGTCCCTCTGCAAAACATGTTTGCGTGGTACTCGGCTCCACGGCTTCTGCGGTCTTCATCTGCTCACCTTTTGGTGGTTCCAAGGTTTCAAAGAGTGAGGATGGGTGGCCACTCCTTTAGCGTGGCAGCAGCCAAATTCTGGAACTCCCTCCCACTCTCTTTGAGGAGTCACAAGGACTATTTTCCATTTAGGAAGGCTTTAAAAACTCACTTATTCCCAAAAAATGCTTGAGCGGTTATAGTGGTTAAGGTGCATGGTTCCTGATCAAAGCGCCAGGATGCCCTCTGGGTGACAGGTTTAGCGCTCTATAAATATATTAAATAAATAAATAAATAATAAATACTGCCGGCTCCTGTATGTACTCCCGGCGGGCCAGCACCGCCTGTAGACGGCGCAAATTATGCGAGGTGTTACGCGTCGGCATAAAGCCAGACTGGTCCGGGTGTACCAAAGTAGCAAGGTGGGGAGCCAAACGCTGTGAGAGTAATTTGGCTAGGATCTTAGGTTCAGCGTTTAGTAGGGAAATGGGACGGTAGGAACTGCACGCTTCCGGCGCTTTACCAGGTTTGTGGATCGGTGTTCACATGTATTTTGACTCATTGTACATGTTTACATTCAGACTGTATGACAGTGTACATTGTGGCTGTTTGGGAGGAGCTGCCTATTTGATGTGGGGCAGTGGACATTTCGACATCACAGATGTGTGTTTGTACTTGTACATTGGCAACTCACATATCCCTGCAATGCCACATGTGATTGGCCAGTTTCTACACACAAGCGGCACCAGTTGTGTCCTCTGTTCTGTTGTGGACGTGTTGCGGTTTGTTCCACATTGTCGTCAATGTTGATGTGCTCTGCATGGCTCTGTGTGTGCTGCATTTTTGGGAGAGTCGCCCCTGCAGCTCTGATTTTGCTGCCCCTTCCATGCGGTGTGCCTTTGACTTCTGTGCTTATACAGTGCTAAGATGTTGCATACTTGGGTACATTGGTCTCTTGATGGGAATTGGGGGTCTGGGACATGTTTTGTCCGCAGATGTGCTCTACTTAATTGTGCATGTGTGCCATTGTGACCATCTCCCTCATCCCCGGTCGTAACTCACCCTGGTGCTGTTGTGTCTGGTTATGTTGAGCAATGTCCGGTCCCCCAACTCCTGCCACCGTCTCCCCACTGATGACTGTGGACACCATTTCCTCCATCTCGTCCAGCTCCTCCTGTGACACTGGACTCCCACCTCCAGTCTGCATTGCTGCCTTCCGGTTGTTGGCAAGTTTCTGCTTGGTTTTGTGTTTCACATCATTCCAGCGCCTCTTGACCGCTTCCATTGTCCTCTTCAGCACTCCGACTGCATTCACCTGGTTATGGACTGCCATATTCCATTTTTTGTTTCCAATGACACAGTGGAGGTGACAAACAGTAGTTGATGGTGTTATACCACCTCAATTATCAAGATCCTGTTTTCCTGCGGACTGAACCGCTTCTTCCTACTCTTCTTGTCCTTGCCCTTCCCTGACGCCGAGATCCGAGGCTGGTCCTTCGTGAGGCTTGTGGGGTTCTGGTTGTCCTCTGCACTTGCTCCGGCTACCTCCATTCTGATTCTCTGTTGTTTGGCTTTTATTTGTATGTTTTTTTCCTACTTTTATAGTGATTTTTCACGCCTGACGTTTGTGAATTGCAGGTCTGGGAAAGATAATCGCTGATTTTTTTGATCGTGGTTGTGCCCATCCCAACTTTGTTCACGTTGGGGTTTACTTTTTTATCGCCGTCCCGGTGACTTTATCGTGGACATTTGATGCGGTATCGTGAGACTATCGCATGGTACCGTCGTGTTAAGAATACCACGTTAACACTGCGTTATTTTCACGCGATAGACTGCAATGTGAAGAGTTGCGTTCAGCTAATTTTGCGGTAATTATCACAAATTCTTGAGAATATCGCCCTGTGTGTCTCTGGACTTTGTCCGGTCTTCTTGTCTGTGTTCCGACTGCCCTTCCCTCTCAGAGTTTTTTGATGAACCCTGAAAGGAACGAGGAACGTGTATCAGTATCTGGATACCTGTCAGGTCTTTTAATGTTATCACGATTCCTAAGGTTGTTGAGGAGACCCACCCCTGGATTGTGACCTATTCTCTCTATTCAGGAGTTTGCTTGGTGTTGTCCTTTTCAGGACCACTCATTAGTTTTTTGTTTTTTTTGCTCTAGCTCCCAAAATATCTCTACCTAATTTGGCATATGTGTCATGTGTCTTCGAAAACGAAGGAACTCTTGCTCCTGCTGTAAAGGAGTGAAGTCCCTCAAGCGTTAGCGCATTGCCACTGCTGCTGCCTCCCCTTTTACATTTGCTAATATAATAGTTGGTACCTGGGCAAACTTTCCTAACAATTTCATCCCAGAGTTCAGAGCAGGTTCTGCTCCACACTCATTCTGTATTTGTCTTAATACATCCGGTATTACTACTATTGAAGGGATACCATGAGTTCTGGTATACATGGCAACAAAAACTGAACCCCAAGAGGTACAATCCTCTATTTGGGGAGTTATCCCCATTGGCAAGCAGATTGATAACATTGAGTTTTTCTTGAGGGCTTGTGTGTGGAAACACGGTCACGAACTGTGTTATTGTCTGAGCTAGACAGAATGGCATTTGCTCACGTTTAGTAGGCATTTTACCCATAACTGAGTTTAGAATTTGTGGAGTTATTTTAGTTGTAGATCCCCAAATGTGTCCTGCTTGTGTAGCCCTTGTTGGCTAAAGTGTCAGGTTTCTGTAGAGTTTTATTATTTCTTTGTGTAGCGGACACAAGTCTGCTACCGGCATTGTGTCAATGTCTGGGTAGGGTGTATAAGCAGCTAGGACTGGCCAAGCCACTCCATCTCTGCTGACCAGACTGAGTCTTACTTAATCTTTTGTGTGTGGGAGGGCGCCTTTATGTGCTCCTGGTAGGTGAGCGGAACTTCAATGTCCTTGTATGGACAATATTCCTCTGGAGTTTCATCTTCATTGTAAAAATGAAATGTATTTGTGCGTGCATCTGCTGGTGAGAATTTAACCCATGAATAGAATACCTCAGTTCTATATGATTTGTGTGCCTCAATCACAAATGTTACTGTCCCACCCCTGGCTGGCACTCCGTAGTCTGCTAGTTTTAAAGTAAGGACAGTTCTGACATTTTCTGAAATGTTTATATCGCCTTCTTGTTCTCCTTCATCCAATGGCACAACGAGGTCGTCAGCCATTGTTGAAAAAGTTTTAACATATTTTTCATTTTATTTAGGAAGTTTTCTATAGCGCTAGCCTGACCAGAGGGTATCGGAGCGCTTCAAAACAGTTACAGAGGAGAACAAACCAGAGCAGAACCTAATACAATAAGGGAGCAAAAGAGGCAGAACATATTGCAATAGAGAGGGACAATCCGGATGAGAGTCATAGTAAAGAGGATGTTGCAGAGTTCCGTTACAAGGATTTGTTAGCCTACAAACGGGAGCAGGGCATATTACAATAAAGCGAACAAAAGAGAGCAGAACATATTGCAGTAAAGTGAGACAATCCAGATTAGAGACATAGTAAAGAAGATGTTGAAGAGTTCAGTGTCAGGGGTTTGTTAGCCCCCAGCCGAGAGAGGATCAGTGTCATTTTCAGCACTGCGACTGGTCCTATCTAATCGCTAAGGATCGATTGAGGAAAAGGATTTTGAGCTGACTTTTGAATTTAGCAAAGGAGGACAAAGTTCTGATGTGGGGAGGTATAGAGTTCCATATTTTGGGCACATTTCCGGCGAAGGATCTGGTCGCGGTTTTTTGTTTTTGTAGTTTAAGTGGGATAAGAAGTAAGGTTTTAGAGCTTCTGAGGTTCCTGTTCTGACCTGCTTTTTTGAGTTTGGACGCCAGATATTTAGGTTTTTCTGTGTGGAGGGCTTTGTGGGTGAGGCGGGCAGTTCTAAAGTTTGCGTGCATTTCTATTGGTAGCCAATTAAGTTCCTTCAGTGCAGGAGAGATCTGGTCAAATTTGTTTATTCCAGTGGCCATTCTGGCAGCCGCACTGAGAGTTGTTTTCAGCGGAGCAAGGTGTGTTTTTGCTATTCCCGAGAGATTATACGAAACGGAGATAAGGTTTTATGCACAATAGGAACGGTTAGTCCTTCAAGTTTGAATAAACCAACAGCCAATACATAGGATATGCCTACTCAGCTGTGGCAGATTGTTTTCCTCCCACTCCAGACTCCTCTGGAATAATGTGAGTCGGGCTCTCTGAGACAAGCAGGACAATTACTCAGATTTGACGGTTAAATAAGAACCAAACCTACGTTGGGTGCCATGTTGTGTAGGTCTAATGAAACCATATAGGATCTGCATGCAGTGGCGGCTGGTGACATTTGAAAGTGGTGAGGCTTAAAATGTTAGTTGGAGTGCACAGCGGCTAGCGAGCAAGCCCTAACAACCTAAGGGGGTTTGACCCTGAGAAATCTTTGGAAAAAAGAGTGGGCAAATGGTGCATTTTCTAGCCAATTTTAGAAAGCATAGTTGTACTGTGCACCCTTCCTGCCAGTATGAATGTCTATGCATTCTGGGCAAACACTGAAGTGAGCACAAATAGAGTTCTCCTACTCCCATTTTATTGTTAATTTACTGCCCTTTCACACCATTTTCACCACTCCCCTGATGTTTTATACACCCGAAGGACATATCTAGTCTAGTAAAACATATCAAGAGAAATAGCGGCCATTGGCACAGTTCTATGAAAACAAGTTCTGTTTCAAACAAGTTGCTCTTCCTGAAACATATAGCTAGTCCACTTTCACATAACCACTTTAATACTGTGTCTCACAGAACAAACTGAAAGGCACATGCATCGGAGTTGCTATTCAGCAGTGCTGACTGAAGACGAGGGCATTCCCTTGTCGTTAATGCCTTGGTGGCCGTTGGACCTCCCTGGGTATTAACAAATGATAAATGCCTGACCATGAGTACTGGTATTCCTACTGCACTCATATGAAAATGAGCATGATCAAAAGTGTTTTTCTGATACTTCATGTTTAAATCACTAACAGTGTCATTTTGTATTCAGAGCTATGGCTCAGAATAGGGTTGTTGCCATTAGCCCCAGGAAAATGCCAATTGGAAAAACAAAATGCTGCACTGAAAAGGAACAAATGAGTCTAATACTATTTCATTTCAGAAGAAGCTTCCTATAAGTGTTAGGGCAGAAACCTTTACACTGAATATAAAGTGCAAGTAAAGTGAAAATTAATCATACAAGGGTTGGCAGGGAAGGGATTTCTTCCCCCACAAGAACATTTGAGAAACAAATGGGAGGCAATGATGCATTTTCAGCATATCTTTCAAGAAAATCTGCTACAATTATTATTTTTTTAAAGGTACGAATGAGTTCACAAAGAGACACGTGTCTCCTTGCATGCACTCAGATACATCACTCAACTTGCACTCACACAAACTCGTTCCTCTCACCTTGCACTCCCAGACTCACACTGCTTCACTCACCAACCATACCACTCATCCGCCACTCACAAGGGCACAGTCATTCAGTGCATTCACACCGTTCATGCCACAATCATGACAGCACATCACACATCCCGTGTACTCATACAGTCATACAACTTACTCTGGGCTCACAGTCAGGCACACCATTCATAACACTCACAAAGGCACACCCTTCACTCTACACTCCATTTTACCATTACTCACCATGCATTCATACATGCACACCACTCACCCCCACTCACACAGTTAAGCAACTGACCGTACATTCATACAGGCACGTCACTCCCTAGCTACCCTTAAACCCACATTCAGATGCCATGCTGCAGCAGGGCTAAGCTCTACCTGGCCCCCACCTACTCGAGCAGAGTTCAGTGCGTTGTGGAGGTGGTGCCTCGACCAGTACAAAAGTTAGGAAAATTACCGAAAGCTGGCTTTTTTCCCTCCACTACAGGATCATAAACTCCAATTGAATGTATAATTCATTACATATGCAGGTCTTTCTGTGACCCCCGTGCGACATAATGAGATGTGAAGTCTTACTACGTAGCCCACCTCACAAAAGCCACAGGCTTTCATAATCCAGATGCTGCTGCTCACTGTGCCAGCATTGTGAGCAGGTTTTATGTGAAGAGATGAATGAAAGGGACATCAATAGCCCCAGAAACGCTCATGAACACAAATGCAGTGACCAACTAGGTCTAGCAGCAGTGAAGATTTAAAAAGCACACTTTTTAAAATACAATGTGTACAGCACATAAAATGCATAATAAAAATGCAACATTGTTTCAAAATGAATTGAACATTTTACATGTAAGGTCTTTGTCTGGAATCTCACAGCAGGGTTGGTACCACCATCTAATTTTTGCAGCAGCATGAAAGGGGGGGGGGGGGGGGATTTACATGGCACTGGGCGAGTTTAGTTTTCATGCTGTACGGTAGCGTTTGATAGCTTTTCCCCTTCAAAGTGTGAGCCCGTCCATGCTTCCATTATAGTGATACCGCAGGTGTTGTAAATGGTTGTATCCGTAGTAACGTAAATTTATGAAAAGCATGCATGGTGGGCGCAAAGATTACATTCCTACTATAAAATGGCGAAATGCGGGTATTTTCAGGTTTTGTATTGCACGCTTAACTTGGACTAAATAAATATTTTCAAGATAGTGCAATTTTAATTTATACAGTTTAATTTATTCTTATTAGGACTCTACATGACTAGGTCCTTGCTATACAACCACCGCAAAGAAATAGATAACAAAAACGCTAAATTATCAAAAAGATCAGTTATGTACGTCTGATAATAAAACAACAGGCTATAACTTCCCAAACTTCGATAAGTTGTATGTTAATACAACCTATCGAAGTTTATGAAGCGTTCAAGACACCTTAAGTTATAGGTTATTTATTTTTGCTGGTACCTTTAGAACATACATTTTAAAACTTGCTCTGGAAAGCTTGTTGGCGGAGATTAACGTATGCAGACATGACAGTTTGTGTGTGTTTTACGAGGTCCAAAGAGGTATACACTGGTTACTGGATGTAAAAGGTTCATACTACATAAAAAGGTGGCCTCTAGCAATTGGACAACTTCTGGCCGGCCCAAACAACGCAAGCAGAGGCGCCCGTGTTTTAGTACATACTTTGAAAGGCACAGGCATTCAAGGAATGCACTGCTTTACAGGCACGCACAATGTATTCCACTTCAGTGAAAACTAGATAAAAAAGTGATCAATTTATATGCATGCCGATCCCCTTTTCAGAACTGAGCCAGGACACTTTTTCCAAGGAGGCTTCTGATCTCTGCAGGCTTTGCTCTTCTAAGAATGAAGCAACCCTGCACACTTGCAAAGTCCTTCTAGAAGGAAGACGATTCTGGTTAGCCAGATTTTTCTGCAGCAACCTTTTTTTTCTCCTGTGCTAATACTGGATATTTACGTACAATGTTTACATTTCTGATTGTAGCCCTTAGGAGGGTGCCAGGGTCAATTTTATATTGCAGTAGGAATTTCTTCGAGCCTGTGCTGACCGTTATGAAGTTTATCTATTTTATCTGCATATTGCATGTAATGTGTGATTAATTCATTTTTGGAATTTGTAGGTATTATTTGACGTTGGATTAATTGCCTTGGAATAAATTAACGAATGCACTGAAGGCGTCGGTTGGATGCCCGTTCGATGTATGATGGTAAAACAGGGGAGAAAATATTGTTCACAAAATGTGTGATCTTAGGCTAGTGAATTTGCCCTGAAAAACTTCTTCGCAGGAAATGGTGGTCATCGCCAACAGCGTTGGGAGTGTCTACTAGTCGTTATCGGATGTTGGCACCTGGAAGGGAGCAAATCCGGCCTCCTTGGGTGTAAAAAGGGTTGGGTTGGTTTGATAGAGACGCTTCTCCCTTCCTTCCTTAAAAAGGAAGGGATTCAGTCCACAGGTGGAGACCGGCAGGGGCCCCGTGTCCAAGACTATGGACTCCATTTTGTTCACCCTGGTGGGGTCTCAGGGCGAAAAACACCCTCTCGATCACTGTGGCCTTAATTTCCATGTAAAAGCTGTAAGTAGAACATCAAAATCATAGAATAGGCCGTGTGTGCAGAAGAGGGTGAAAGTTGTGAGGTGCCTGTGACGTATACGTCGTTGCAGGTATGTTATCGTTTTTACAGTGTTAATTTTCAGCATTTGAGGCGCTAGGGACCAGAGCTGAAAATGGGAGCATCAGTGCAGGCCAGAGCGCGCGGAACCACTGAAGTTTTGTGTAACTGTGGGTGTTTGGCATGGTGCACCGTGCCCATCGCTCGACATGCCTGTTAGGTGTTGTCTGTTAGTTTCTATATTTACTTCTCGCTTGCCCTGCTTTCCATCACTCATCGCCACCCCACTCTCGCATTTTCATTTATTGCTCTCCCACGGGGTATTATTCCTACAGCCCTGATTTCTTTATTCAGTCCAATGTTTCTCTCTTCCCTAGCCTTTTTTCTCTCCCCACTTATTTCTCTGATACGCTCTGAGTCGCAGCTCACAATTCTTTGGGGGGAGAGGGGTGTAACATGGTAAACTTACCTTCCTGATCCCAATGCAGCGCCGCCTCTGCATCCAGTTCATGGCCCGGTCTGGACTCCGGAGCAGGAACAGGTCTGGGCCTGTCCGGAGCGGGAACACCTTCAGAGTGACTGAGTGGCCGGTGTCTCACTCTCAGCCAATACAGACGCTAGAGCAGAAACACCTTCAGAGTGACTGAGTGGCCGGTGTCTCGCTCTCAGCCAATCCAGACGCTGCATTAGCAGCACCAGGATTGGCTAGGGCACAGGAGACCTAGGGGCTGCAACGGCCTCTCGGGTTCCCCCCTCCCTCTCCTGAAGCCGATATAGTGGTGGCTGGCAGTGCGCATGTACGGGCTGGTCATAAAAATGACCAGCCCGAACACGCGCACTATGTGCCGCTGTCAGGGAGAGTCAGACTGTCACTCAAACAACAATTCTCTCAACTCCTCCACTCTTGCGCTGCCGCAGCCATGCCCCCACCCCCTTCAGCGGCTGATTGCCGCGCACGCATGTCCCAGCAGCACGAGAGTGGAGGAGTTAAGAGAATTGCTTCATTTGCTTGCTGTAACGAAATTAAGGGTGAAGGGGCTAGTGGGGCAACGCCCCAGCGCCCCAAATGGACGCACCGCCCTGTCTGCACGTTAAGACAACATAAACTGTGGGATTGGTGTCAAGCCTGATTCCAGACATCCCCGCCGGGTATGTTCTCCTGGGGAGGGCTGTGGAACAAGAGTCAGTCCCCGACCAATTCCCATTTCTGAACAAGTTTGGGTCAATTACATCGCTAATTTATATGCTAATAATGGACCGGTGGCCGAGTATAGGGGATCATGTGCAGATAGTAATTTTCCAATAGACTTCCCATCTGAAAAAACTATTGAACTGGCTATAAAGGAACTGCGCCCCTCCGACGCAATGGGGCCTGATGAACTCCCGGTATCAGTCTTGAAACAGGACTCAGGCGCCTGGAGTAAAATTCTTTTTCACATATTTAGGTTCTGCTTCATGAATAAAACTGTCCCCTTGTCTTGGAAAGGGAGCATATTGGTACCATTGTTTAAGAAGGGCGATAGGAATGCACCCAAGAATTACCGCCAAATCGCCCTGCTCGACACAATTGGAAGAGTCTTCTCTAAATGTCTCTTATCCTTGATTAATGATTGGGTTGATAGGAGTCACATATTACCCTTAGAACAGACAGGCTTTCGTAAGGAACATGGCACCCTGGACAACATTTCCGCTCTTCAGATAATCTCTGATAAATATGTAAGGGTTCGTGGGGGAAGAATCTTTGCGGCTTTTATTGATTTCTCCACAGCGTTTGACAAAGTGGATCGGCCCTCGCTGTGGAGAAAGTTATCTGTCCTAGGCATGCCTCCTCTCAGATTTGGTTCAGGCTCTCCATTCAGACACATGGTGCCAAGTCCTTCAAGGAGGTTGTCTCATCTCATTCCTTCTATTAACGGATTAAAGCAGGGCTGTCTTCTGGCCCCTCTGCTTTTTTCCCCTGTACATTTCAGATCTCCCTCTGTCTTTATCTCCTTGTGATGGTATAGCCCCAGTATTGGGGGGGAACGAATAGTTTCTTACCTGTCGGTGTAGTTTTGCAGCTTGAAGATCTTTCTGGATTCACTATGCTGTGCATATTCCGCAATCTGGTGGTTGGGTCCGGAATCGTAGTCTTTCTTCTCTTGTTTTTTGTTTTTTTTGTAGCCCAGGTGGGCGTCGACGTCCCACCATTTGGTGTCCTTTCGGTGACGTCGGCGTGCTTCCGGCGGAAGCTACCACCCGTGGGCGCCATCTTCGGATTCTTTTTTTCTGTCTCTTTTCCTTGTTTGTCTTTGTAGTGAATCCATGGCTATGTATGTTAATCGTTCTTTCAACGTTAGTGTTTCCACGTATTTTGTAATTGTTCCAACTTGCTTTCTTTTCCATGTTTTTCCACCCTCTTTTCCAGCCTCATCTTTCTGGCGGAGGCGGGTGGGTTCGCTAGTGAATCCAGAAAGATCTTCAAGCTGCAAAACTACACCGACAGGTAAGAAACTATTCGTTTTGCAGCGTGAATCTTTCTGGATTCACTATGCTGTGCATAGATTTTGTAGCGGTTTTCGTTACTTTTGTGGCGGTTGGGTGGAAGATGAGCGTTGGTTGCTAAAAATATGTTGAAGCACTTTTTGTCCTACTTGTGCTTCCTTGTTCATCTGTACATCCACACAGTAGTGCTTCGTGAAAGTGTGTACTGAAGCCCATGTTGCCGCCAGGCATATATCCTGAATCGGTGTATTGGCTAGGAAGGCAATTGTTGCTCCTTTCTTCCTGGTAGAGTGGGCTCGTGCCCCTCCCGTTAGCTCCTGGCCAGCTTGCTTGTGGCAGAACTGAATTGTTTGTGCGATCCATCGGGCTATGGTGTTTTTCGTAACTGGTTGCCCATGTAACTGTTGGCGAAGGACACAAAGAATTGTTTCGTTTTCCTGTGGTCCTTCGTTCTTTCCATGTAGTGCATCACAGCCCTTCTTGCGTCTAGGGTGTGGAGCGACCTTTCAGCACTTGTAGTGGGGTTTTGGAAGAAGCTGGGGATCTGAATACTCTGATTCATGTGGAACCTTGACACCACCTTTGGCATGAAGTGTGGGTCCGTTCTCATCACGACCCTGTCACTGTGTATCTGTATGTAGGGTTCCTGCAGTGTGAGTGCCTGCAGTTCGCTCACCCTTCGTAGTGAGGTGATCGCCACCAGGAAGGCCGTCTTCATTGTTAACATTTGCAGTGATGCTTTGTGGATGGGTTCGAAGGGTGCTTTCATGAGCTCCGTCAGTACCACGTTTAAGTTCCAGGCCGGTGGCGGCATTCTCTTTGGCGGCGCTATTCTTTTAGCTCCTTCCAGGAATCTTTTCACGACCTGAGATGTGAAGAAGCTTCTCCCTGTTTCTCCTCTTGTGTATGCCACAATTGCTGCTAGGTGCACTCTCAGAGAGGATGAGCTTAGCTTTGCCTTGATTAGGTGTGTGAGGTACCTTAGCACCGTGGACTCCTTGGTCATTCTCCTTTGGAGTTGTTTTTTGCAACACCATTGAGTGAATCTTTTCCACTTTGCCCCATAGCACTTGCGTGTGCTTGGTCTTCTTGCCTCTCGCAGCACCCGCAGGGTGCTCTCTGGTAGTTTCAGGTGTGCAAATTCTAAGTCTTCAGGAGCCAGGCTGAGAGGTTGAGGCTCTCTGGCTCTGGGTGAAGGATTCCTCCGCTTTCCATGGAGAGTAGGTCTCTTCTTTTTGAGAACTTGTGGGGAGGCCCCTGCGCCATCTCCATTATCTGCGAATACCACGTCTGTCTGGCCCACTGTGATGCCACCAGGATGAGCGTCATGTTGCTCGTCATGCATTTGTTGAGCACCCTGGGGATCAGTGGTATCGGGGGAAAAGCGTAGGCAAATGTTTTTGACCAGCTTATCCATAGGGCATTCCCCTGTGAACGTGCCTCTGGTTGCCTGGATGCAAAGTATTGGCATTTTGCATTCCGGTGTGTTGCAAATAGGTCTATTGTTGGGGTGCCCCACTTCCTGAATAGACTCTCTGTTTCTTGACTGTTGAGTTCCCACTCGTGGGATGCTGAAGTCTGTCTGCTGAGCCAATCCGCTTCCACATTGTCCTTCCCTGGCAGGTGTATGGCTAGCAGGTCTATTTTTTGTGGTATGGCCCATTTCCAGATCTCTTGTGCCAAGTTTGACAGCGGGAACGATTGAGTTCCCCCCTGTTTGTTTATGTAAAACATTGTTGTGGTGTTGTCTGTTTGTATTAACACCCTCCGGTTGTGTAGGTGTTTCTGAAAGGCCTTGAGGGCTAGCAACACCGTTTTCAGTTCCAGGTAGTTGATGTGTCTGACTGCATCTGTAGGGCTCCACAGACCCCTCACTCTGAGCCTGTTCATGTGTGCGCCCCACCCCTTCTGGGATGCGTCTGTGGTGATGGTCACTGTTGGGTCCGGTGGTTTTAGAGGCTTCCCTTCTGTTATTCTCTCCTTGGTCCACCACCTTATCTCTTCCTGCACCCTGTGCGTTACAACCACTAGATCCTCCCAACTTCCTGTGGCTTGTGACCATTGTTGTTGCAGCCACTCTTGGAGTGGTCTCATCTGTAGGCGTACATTGGGGACCAGGTGGATGCATGATGCCATCATCCCCAAGATCTTGCTCACAGTCCTCACTGTCAGAGATCGCCCCTTCTGGTAGTGACGTTTCTCCCTCAGTAGGCTGAGCGTTCTCTTCTCGCTCGGTAAGACTCTGCATTGTTTGGTGTCGATCTGGGCTCCCAGGAAGATCTTCACCTGCTCTGGTTCCATCGAGCTTTTGCCCCAGTGTATGGAGAAACCCAGGTTTGCCAGCGTTCCTGTCACCTGTTCTGCATGTTCTTTGCATGTCCTGTAGCAGTTTGCTTTCACCAGCCAGTCGTCGAGGTAGGGGTACACGTGTATCCCCTTTCTCCTTAGGTGTGCGGCCACTGCCGCAAGGCATTTGGTGAACACCCTTGGTGCGGACTTTAGGCCGAAAGCTAGGGTCGTGAATTGGTAGTGATCCTTGTTTACAGTGAACCTTAGCATGTGCTTGTGCTGCTTGTTCATGGGGATGTGCAGGTATGCATCCTTGAGGTCTATGGTAGACAAGAAGTCCCCTGCTTTTATCTGAGGAATGACCTCTTGTAGGGACGTCATTTTGAATTTTTGAGTTTTGACGTATTTGTTCAGGAACCGTAGATCCAGGATGGGTCTTAGGCTTTCGTCCACCTTTGGCACTAGGAAGTAGTTTGAGTACACTCCCATGTTCCGTTCTTTGAAGGGGACCCGTTCTATGGCCGCTTTGAGGAGGAGTTCTTGGGCTTCCTCTTGCAGTAGTTGCAGCTCTCTTCCTGAGTGCTGTCTTTTCCTTGGTCTTCTGTTTGGTGGCCTTTTTTCCAACTCTATGCAGTACCCGAACTGCATAATATTGAGTATCCACTTGTCTGTTATTTTTCTCCATTCCTGGAGAAAAAATCTCAATCTTCCTCCTACCGGAGTTACATGTTCCTTTGAGTCTTGTCCGTGTAGCCCTCTCCTCTTTGTTTTCCCGTGCTCCTCCCCCGGAGGGTGTGGGTGGTAGAGCACCTTCTCTCGTGTGAAGTCACTTTGAGGGGGGCTGTTCGCCGCCTCTTCTTCTCTGGCCCCGTCCATTTCCTCTCGATCGAAAGGACTGGCCCCTGCCTTGGTAGTTCCAGTTTTGCCTCTGCTGCCCCTGGTGGCCTTGGCTGTCACTCTGTTGTCCCTGGTGGAAACTCTGGTGAGAATCTCCTCGCTGGTTTCCACCTCTGCCGTTCGGCCTCCGCGACGGAGTGCCCCTTCTCATCCCTCTGAACTGCAGGGCTCCCATGGACCTTGCCGTGTCGTTGTCCTTCTTCAGTTGGGTGAGCTTATCATCAACTGGGGCTCCGAACAAAGTTTCACCGCTGAAGGGCGTGTTCAGGATGTTGTTCTGGACTTCAGCCTTGAATCCTGAGCCATGCTTGCCTTCTTTCAGTGATGCCTATAGCCATCAGTCTGCTGGATGTTTCTGCCCCGTCCAAGGCTGTCTTCAGGCATGAGTTGGCGATGTTCTTTCCTCCCTCTACCAGGTGTGCTCCTCTGTCACGGTATTGTTCCGGGAGGTGCTTGAGTAACTGTCCCATCTCCTCCCAGTGCTGGTATTGATGCCTATTCAGGAGGGCGTTGGAATTCGCCATCCGCCAGTGCGTCGCAGCGTTCCTCTCAATTTTTCTGCCGGTTAGGTCCATCCTCCTGCTTTCCTTGTCAGGGGGGGGTCCGGACGTTGTTGGGACGTTTGCCCTTTTCCTGGCCGTTGCAGCGATGATAGAATCTGCTGTGACGGAACCCTTGATGTAAGCTGGGTCTTCGGAGGAGAATTTGTACTTCTTCTCGGTCCTCGGCGTTACAGATCTGCATGTAGCCGGGTCCCTGAAGGCCTCCTTTCCCTGGGCCGTGATGCTCTTGAGCATGGGCAGGAACTGGCTCCTTGTCTGTATGGGGAGCAGTGTCTCAAGCAGGAAGTCTGCTTCTGGCTTCTCCTCTTCCAGCTTAATTCCATAAGCTGTTGCCGCCTTTCTTACCACCTCATTGTATGCCCCAATGTCATCCGGTGGCGAAGGCCTCGAGGGGTATGTCTCTACCGCCTCCTCTGGGTTTTCGGTCTCGATGTCCTGCCATTCCTGGTCTTGGGCCGTCGAGGAACCTGAGCCGTAGCTCGACTGCTGTTCGCCATAATCCCCCTCTGTGTAGTAGAGGTCCTCCTCCTCTTCGTGCTCCGAAGGTTCCGGAGTTTTCGGCGGTTCTTCGATGTCGAACTCTTCGACCGCCTGTACCTCAGCGACGGTCGGTGCCGGCTTCGGGGGAATCTTGTAACTTTTCATTTTTTCGTCGAATTCCTTCTTTCTCTGAAGGATATTCTCCATTTCGGCCTCGAGCCTTCTCTTTTTCCTCTGCATTTCTGTGGCCTGTTCATCGTCGAGCATTTCGGCCGCCCTTTTCGGCGTCGTCATCGAAGCTTTCTTCGGCTCTCTTTCTTTCGACGTCGAAGTCGAAGGCCCTTTTTCGGGGGCTTGCTTCGATGACCTTTGCTTTTCGCTGGCCTTCTGCCTCCGGGAGTCCTTCTCAGAGGATCCGCTGGGCTCTTTTTCGGCGGATGCAGCTTCGGTCGTCGATTTGCTCGGCGCCAGTGCTCCTTTCGAGGCTCTGTGCTCAGACTTTCGAGAGTCTGCCTCAGGTTTTCGAGGCCCTGTGGGATTTTTCGGGGTCGTAGACTCTCCTACCTTATCAGGCGTATTCTTGTCGGTCTCAACGACCGTGGAGTCATCTGGTCCTTCGGCGATGTTGTCCTCATCGTCGGTGGAGAGGCCAAGATCATAAAGCGTCGGGGCTTGGCCTTTGCCCTGCATCGTGTGGTGAGCCGTCCGCTGTCTCTCTCGAATTCGGAGTGTCTTCGGCTTGAAGACGGAACAGGCGTTGCAGTCTCCGCTCTCGTGGTCGATTGGCAGGCAGAGGTTGCAGACTGGGTGCTGGTCCTTCTGTGCGAACTTGTGGTGGCAGTTCTTGCAGAATTTAAACGGCGTCTTGTACATCCCTGCGCTCAGGGGGTCCCCTGTGTGCGCATTCCTTCAAGGGTGGTGAAGATTTCGAAGTTCTCTCCTTTCTTCGTCGCCTCCTCGCTAAAGGTCTTCTTCTGTCGATGTTCTCAGGTCTTCACCTGTGAGTTTTCGCTGTATTTTCCTTCTTTCTTCCTCCAAACTTCTGGAGCTTCATGCGACGATCCAGACCCAACGGCGGAAAAAAGAATCTGAAGATGGCGCCCACGGGTGGTAGCTTCCGCCGGAAGCACGCCGACGTCACCGAAAGGACACCAAATGGTGGGACGTCGACGCCCACCTGGGCTACAAAAAAAAACAAACAAAAAAAAAAACAAGAGAAGAAAGACTACGATTCCGGACCCAACCACCAGATTGCGGAATATGCACAGCATAGTGAATCCAGAAAGATTCACGCTGCAAAACTTCAATTTCTTGTTTGCTATATGCGGACGATATCCTGGTTTCATAAAAATCTTTCCTAATATGTGCCATCACATGTACCCACCGACAGAGAATGGGTGAAACCCTTTGAAACATGAAACTCCTTTTCTAGCGAGTCAGTATTAATAGTAGGTGAATTGCCAAACACCCTAGGCTTTAAACATTCAAATCAAGGTGTAGTGACAGGTATATATGAAAAGAGTGCTGTCACCAAGCATCTAGGATAGTGGTGAAAACATGACACCAGACATTTGAAAAACATGTAAAAGTGCCATTTGGCATACTGCTGCAAATTGTTCTTACCAAGTTCAACAAAGACTGGAGTGATATTATTTGTATTTGCAGTAATTCAGCTGCATATATGAAAAAGTTGTGTCAGGAGCTGTCAAAATCGATACCTGAGCTGAAGTGCTTCCCTGTAAGAGATCTTTGACACTTGCTAGATTGTATGCTGAAAGCATCTTTCCAATCTTCAGAGTTAATGATGATGGCTTTGGAGTCCATTCTGGTGCACTCTTTCTTTAGGCACAGGAACTAAATTGCAAATATTTCTAATTTTGTGCGTTGTGTGGCATCAAAGAAAGAGTCATCCCAACTGTGTCATTTAGCCGGTGGCTCACAACCCTAGAGGCTGTGAATGCTATATTATCTATGTGGTGACCGTGTACAAAAGTTTTGCTTAGTGATGATGCCAAAGGCAAGAAATGTGAGGATCTTCGGTCGCATATTGATAGTGATGTGAAAAAAGTACATTCTTACAGTTGGCGCAGATAGTGCTGATCTCTAGACACATGTTTCTGGTTCTTTAACCATCATCAGTAGAGATTACAGTGTTTGAAAGAACCAGAAACATGTGCCTAGAGATCAGCACTATCTGCGCCAATTGTGGCGAAACACTCGAACACTCTTGAAGCAAGCAAGTAACTGAAACTGCATTTACCACAATGCCAGGGGCGAACCTTACTGGGAGGTGAAGCGGTGTTCTCCCACCCCTGTTCCTGTTTAATAGTACTCCCGTGAGTCATTGAGCTGACGAGCTCGTGGACGAAGCACCCGCATGCCTGTGAGAGGTACCTGATCTGCAAAAGATTTTGGCAGCCTACTCCGCAAACCCCAAATTTCAAAGACTGTAATCTCTACTGAGGACGGTTAAAGAACCAGAAACATGTGTCTAGAGATCAGCACTATCTGCGCCAACTATGGCAAAACACTCTTGAAGCAAGCAAGTAACAAACTGCATTTACCACAATGCCAGGGGCAAACTTTGCTGGGAGGGAAAGCAGTGTGCTCCCACCCCTGTTCCTATGATGCATAGAAATATCCCACCACCAACCATGGCATTTGAAGTCAATGAAACCTCACTGAGGTACTCTGTACAATTTCTAGATCCTTTACATAAAGGGGAATTTTCTCCAGATTTGAAAAGTACGCCTTAATTTTTAACTACTTCAATAACTGAGGGCATATGTGCCCAGTTCAAAGCATATGTTTCAGAACCTGTCCCAGTGATTCACAATCTTCAGGCGCACCAGTATTGGCCATGGAAAGCTATAGCATGGTATTGTATGGTGTACTTCAATAAGTTTGATTTGTAAAAATGTATTTGGAGCTCATATACCTTGTACGCACACTGTCTATACATGTGCACTATCAGTGCACAAAGCAAGCAATAATGAAAGCAAAACGTTCCATAATCACCGGAAAAACAGTTTTTTTGTTTTTAATGGTTCAAAATGTGTAACCACTGATACCCACTGTTTTTTAAAGGTATTGAAATCACTGGGAAACACTTAAAATCCCCACCAGAATGTACCAACAATAGAAACTGAAAACAGAGAAGCCTACCTATGAAACATAGGATCAGGGGTTGGTAGTGCTTAGTAGCAGCATTTTACGTATTCTGTTTTTGCGAAAAGGTCTATCTGTGTAGTTCCCCAGTGATAGAAGCCTGCATACGCTCTCACTCATTAGAGCTTCTGGTCTGTTCAACTCACCTGCATTGTATTTTCTATTCCTAGAACATGTTTTGGTTATCATTGTGAAGTTTCTTGCCATTGCCCACTCAATAGCTTTTGCTAGCTTTGAGAGCAGGTAAGATGTTGCTCCTCTTAGTTTCTTTAGGTAGAACATTACAGTTGTGTTGTCTGTTAGGACTGGTACTGTCTTGTGCTGCACTTGGTTGTGGAAAGCCTACAGTGGTGGGAAAATCATTTTCAGTTCCAGGTAGGGGATGTATCTGGTTGCCTCCTGGGAGGACTATAGTCCCATTATCTTGCGGGTTCATAAGTGTTCTCCATTCTATATGTGAGACATTGAATATGCTACTTACCAGTATGCATCTGTTCTTGGCATGTAGGGCTGCTGACATTCATATCTATAGCATAGATCGCCGCCTAGTGTTGGGTCCAGATGATTGCACATTGTTGTCCTGGAAGAGTCTTCGAAGTATCACGAGATAGGTGGCTCCTCCCCTGGACTACAGTGCGCATGGGCATCGACTCCATCCCCAGATTGTTTTTAGCCATTGTGGCGAAGATGGAGTGTAACAGTGTGAGCGATGACCATGCTAAGAGTAAGTGTAAATTCTGCAGCCGCTACAGGCGCCGGGGAGGAGGGCGGGCGATATGAATGTCAGCAGCCCTACATGCCAAGAACAGATGCATACTGGTAAGTAGCATATTCAGTTCGAGGCATGTGGGCTGCTGAATTCATATCTATAGCATAGAATAAATAGCAGGCCCTCCATTAACGACGGCCGCCTGTGCCAGCTGCAGACGTTTGAAGAAGTGTCTTAAGAACAGCCTGCCCTACAGCTGCTTGCTGCTTGGAGTGCACATCTACACAGTAGTGTTTAGTAAATGTGTGTGGTGTAGACCATGTGGCTGCTCCACAAATATCTTCCAAAGGGATATTACCAAGGAAAGCCATGGAGGCCCCCAACTTGCGGGTGGAGTGGGCTCTGGGGGGGACCGTTATAGTGCGCTTAGCCTTGTGATAGCAAATCTGAATACACTTAACGATCCACCTGGCTATACCTGCTTTGGAAATGGGGTTGCCTTTGTGCTGGGCTGAAAAGGCAACAAAGAGTTGTTGTGTCTTCCTAAATTCTTTGGTCCTATCGATGTAGTACATCAAAGCTCGCTTGACATCAAGAGTGTGGAGCATTCTTTCGGCTACTGTCTGTGGGTTTTGAAAGAACGCGTGCAGTTCAATGGTCTGATTGACATGGAACTGCGAAACCACTTTAGGAAGAAATTTAGGGTTAGTGCGCAGCACCACCCTGTTGGAGTGAATTTGAATGAATGGCTCTTGTACAGTGAGCGCCTGTAGCTCACTAACACGTCGTAGAGACGTAATGGCAATGAGAAAAGCCACTTTCCACGTTAAGAACTGAATCTCGCATGAATGTAGAGGCTCAACAGGTGGGCCCATCAACCTGGTGAGGACCACATTGAGGTTCCATACAGAAGCTGGCGGGGTCCTGGGAGGGATGACCCGCTTCAGTCCTTCTAGGAAGGCTTTAATGGCAGGCACTCTGAAAACGGAGAGATGCTGCCTGTTTTGGAGATAAGCCGCTATGGCGGATAAGTGTATCCTGATGGAAGCATATGCTAGATTGCATTTGTAAAGATGTAACAAATAGCAGATGATGTTGGGAGTGGATGCATCTAGCGGGTTGATGTTGTGTTCAGTACAGTAAATGACAAACCGCTTCCATTTTGCTGCATAGCACGCTCTGGTGGTGGGCTTTCTTGCCTCCCGTATGATATCCATGCATTCAGGAGGCAAGTCAAGGTAGCCAAACTCTAAGACTTCAGGAGCCAGATCGCCAGGTTGAGCTGTTGCGGATCTGGATGCTGAATGTCGCCACGGTTCTGCGTCAAAAGCCTGGGTGTGAGGTGCAGCCTTTGATGCGGTACCACGGATAGTTCTAGAAACGTGGTGTACCATGGTTGGCGTGCCCACGTTGGAGCAACTAGGATGAGTGTCATCGAGTGTTGCTTTAGCTTTCGTGCCACCAGTGGTATGAGAGGTGCTAAGGGAAAAGCGTACGCAAATCTGCCTGACCAGTTCATCCATATCGCATTGCCCTGCGACTGTGGGTGAGGGAACCTGGCGGCAAAGCTTCGGCATTTTGCGTTTTCCCTTGTGGCAAACAGGTCTATCTCTGGATGACCCCACTGCTGGAAGTACGGGCGGAGTACTGATGGGTGTATCTACCAACTCGTGCATTTGGTGGCTGTATCTGCTGAGCAGATCCGCCATCTGATTGTCCTTGTCCGGGAGGTGTTCCGCCAGGAGGAAGATGTTCCTCTGAATGGCCCACTTCCACATGCTTTGAGCCAGATGAGACAACTGTGGAGAGTGCGTTCCTCCCTGCTTTGGAATGTAGTACATGGCCGTTATGTTGTCCGTCCGGATCAACACGACTTTGTTGCACAGATGTACTTTGAATGACTTCAATGCCATGAAGATTGCCATCAGTTCTAAGTAGTTGATGTGCATCTTCTTTTACTGCGTTGTCCATAGTCCCTGCACCGTGTAGTGGAGTACATGAGCTCCCCATCCCTGGAGAGATGCGTCCGTCATCAGGATAATCTGTGGCACAGGCTCCTGGAACGGTCGGCCCTTGCAAAGGTTGTGTGGATTCCACCAATGCAGAGAGTTGTATGCCCGACCGTTCACCAACACTAGGTCGTTCAACTGTCCTCGAGCCTGAGTCCACTGATGAGCCAAGAATTCTTGGAGCGGACGCATATGTAGCCTCGCGTGCGGGACTATGAAGATGCAGGAGGCCATCATGCCTATCAACTGCATGAACACTCTTGCTGGAAGCGAGTGTTGCGGCCTGAACTTTTGGACCAGTGACTGAATGCTGTCGATCCTCACAGGATTTGGCTGCCAGAGTATTTATAGTCGCGCCCAGGTACTGCCGTACATGGGCTGGCTGAAGGTGTGATTTCGGGTAATTTAGTGAGAATCCCAGATTGTGAAGAAGGTGAATGGTGTGGGACATGTTGGCGGCGCACCGCTGGGCCGACTTTGCTTGGACAAGCCAGTTGTCCAGATAAGGGTAAACGTGAACAATCTGCCTCCTGAGATGCGCCGCCACTGTCGCCAGGCATTTTGTGAACACCCTGGGCGCTGTGGTCACCCCGAAAGGGAGGACCTTGAACTGATAATGCCGACCCTGAATAGTGAACCTGAGGTATTTTCTGTGTGATGGATGCAGTGGAATGTGGAAATAGGCATCCTTGAGATCCAAGGTTGCAAGGAAGTCTCCCTGATTGAGCAACGGGAGAACATGCTGCAGTGTGAGCATATGAAAGTGTTCTGATAGAATGTACTGATTCAGGGGTCTGAGGTCCAGAATGGGTCTGAGGGACCCTCTTTGGGATTAAGAAGTACAGGGAGTACACTCCCGTGCCTTCTTCCTCCACCTTGTTGTTCCTCCAGTTTGTTGGTTTGTGGAAAAGTAAATTTTGCCATGTTGTATGTGCCTACGTGTTCCCCATATTTTGTTATATGTGCATGATCGATATGCATGTATTTCCCTCTGATCGATTAAAGACGCAATTACAGTTGTGTCCATCTCTAGTATGCCAGTTTCCAGTCTTCGTGAAAGCAACGAATATTAGGCCTATGTAAACCTACGTTTGCCACATTTTTCAGTATGCACGTTAATTCATTGAATTGTCCCCGTTTCTAGGCCTCAAAAGGGCCCGGACTCAGATTCAGCTCCTGTCTCCTGAACACTCTCCGAGGAGCGATACAGCCCCCACCTGTATCCCTGACCTTTAGTTTACTTCTTGCCATGCAGTGCCCGGCCCGGCCTGGCTCTGCCTCCCAGTCTGCCAAGAATATGTTATGTTTCTAGTTATCAGTTCAGCCTTTCCTTCTCTGCATTCCTAAGCTACTGAATCGCATCAATAGTTTCCGTCATGGTCTAGCCTTTATGTCTCCATGAAAGAGAAATACTGTATTAATATTCATAGAATATTCCTCGCACACGCACTACATATAGAATTATGCATGCACCAGTCTTAGAGTTTATTAGCCTTTGCCCTGATAACTTTTGGATTCTATCAACATGTACTCTAAACACCAGATACTAGATATGCCTGGGTACATGTCGCTCTGACACTCCAGACTTTAGTCTCCTCTTCTAGCGCAGAAGTCATAGCCCCAGTTCTCCCTGGTAACACGTCATTGCCCGTTTGCGCGCACCACTAGGTTAGAGGTCCCAGCTGCTTAGGTAGCCCCCTCCATGTTTCCGCCCCGTTTCATGACATATTCTGTTACGTTTGCATCACATGTCTATGTATACGCCCTGTACACGCCTTCTTGTTACATCATTTTGCCCTTATCTTTCGCGACTGTTACGAACCACGCCTACTGCTACGCCTACTGTATTGACTGTAATGTATTTTGTTTAACTATAAATATTGTACACTGTTATTAAAAGTATGCGCATTATTCCCAGATCCTGCCCCCGGCAGCTGCCATCCTATTCCCGTGCAGGCTGTCCTGTTCCTGTCCTTTATGTCTGATTAAAGCCTGTAAACTCCAGCTACCTCGAATCTTGACTCTTATTTATTGAGCTATCTGTTTATATGAGTATCCTGAAAAATAGAACCGGTAATTAATTATTTATTTACCACATAATGGCGCCCGAATAGGGACTTGCCCTTTCCCCACGCGCCGGAGAAGCCACGCAGGCCCCCTGATCCTCTGCAGCCGTGACGGAACCATACCGTGCACGTGCAGATATTTCTGCTTCAAGTATCCCTCAGGCCCACGGAGGAGACGGAGGTTGCGGTCCAGCGTCCAGACGAGGCGGTGAGGAACGCGGCGAGTCCCGACCAGAGCCCAAGCCGAGAGTCCAAGGTCCGAGGTATCCGGAGGCCCACCTGTAACTGAAGTCTGAAGTTCGTAGTCCGTCGTCGTAGCAGTCCAGTCCAGTCCGAGGCCTTCCGTTCTTGCTGCCCGGTGAGTACCGTTGCTGGGGTAGTATCTAGACAGGGTCAAGTAATTCGTCTCTGGTCCGTGGGTTTGGGTACACAGATCCAACACGAAGTGTCCACCTAGGTGGATGCGGGTCCTGACGTGTCTCTTTATGGGACCGGTAAGTTTCGTGCTGTTTTAGCAGTGCATCTAGTAAATTCTAGTAAGTTCTGTTCTCGAGAAATTCATGTGTTCTGTTCTCAGTATACCAGGTAATATTCCGTCCGAACCGTTATTCTAAATGTTATTCCATGTGTTTTCAATGTCGTGGTATGAGTGATTCGTTTTTCAGTTATTATTGTGTTTATTGTGTATTGTATTGTGTCCAGACTCCAGCCTAAATTATGCCTTTGTTCTCGAAATTACGTCAGTTAAAAACCAGAAAAGGTCTGCTCGAGGAAGCAGTTCCTGTCCCGCCTAGGGACAGTCCAGGTCATTTTATGTATCATAAGCATGGCATAAGTGCCATACTATATCTAGACTTATGGGTGGAGTACACCAAGGAATTAGAAGAGAAATATAGATGGCCCATGTCAGGTACATGGGATACCGAGTGTATCATGCGAGTAGAAGAAGCATTATGGAAAAAGAAATCCAGACAGTCCCAGAAAGATGCCATCGAGTTATGGCGTAAAGAATCTCATAGAAGAACCGAAAAAGAAATCAGAAAAACAGAATTAAGTAGGGAATCCTCAGAAAGAGCCCAAGAAAGGGAATTAATCTAAGTAGGTGAACGAGTTAAAGCCGAACAGTCAGACAGACAGAGAAATGCCCTCATTAAGGGTATGTATCCTCTTCTTGCCGAGGGCTTGCCGAAAGCAACCCCGGAAGCACCATGTAATTTTCCGCCGCCATTAGTTCCGATTAAGCTACGTCACAAACCGACCGCAGCTGATATTTTTCTCTCGTCCTATTTGGACGACACAGTCCCAGAATATGCAAATCCTGTTCCGCCAGCTCCCGTAAATAATGTAATTCCTGTTCCTCCAGCCACCGGGGCACCCGTTACAGCACCTGTTACGGTACCCCCGGTCCAGCCTACAGTACAAGTACCCGCTACATCAGTCACTCTACCAGCACGTACAGTACCCGCCGACGATTCTAGTTTAGGGGCCTCGGGGGGGAAGTCCTCCTGGAACCCCGCCCCAACACAGACGTGTGACATTACTCGAGCTACATGCCCGAGCGTTACAGCGGTCACCCAAAAATCAGTCAGTTGCCGATATCAAACGAGCTCTTACCGAATGCCGTTATGATCCAGTCCCAGGCGATGATGGTATGGTCCTGTATTCATTGCGTGTAAGACGGGTGACCGAGTATTTGGACACCCTACCGAATATGAAAGAATATCTAGACAGAATATATCGTTTTATCCGTACAGGAGAAGATCCAGAAAGTATTGGCGAGGCCATGTCTCAAAGAAAAGTCGAGATTCAGCTCATGCTTTTAAAGTTTCTAATTAATTGTTTGATAAGGGAACAAGATTATCCGGATAAAGATCCGGAAGAAATGAAAGTCCTGACCAGGTGGAGTGACCATATAGCCGAGGGAAGACACAAGACACAGAACTGTATAGACAGTATGTACAAGAAGGTCCGTAGGGAAATAATAAAGTTACACGAGAAACGAAAAGCAGCACAAGTAAGTGAGAAAGAAGACAACTCTTCTACTGAAGAGGTAGACGACGAGAATCCCACCAGAATAGCGTATGTAGGTAGAACTAGACTTCCCGACCGACATTCACGCCTAGAACACAAGAAAGTTTTTCCTTCTCCAGCACCAGAACAAGGTTCTCTTGAGCAAGTATTTCAAGCTACCGATCACATTCTGAAATCACGAATCGGTTATAGTGAACTTAGTACAATGCATGAACAAGAATTAGCCCGATCAGCGGTCCGATGGACTACTGATTCTACCACTTTTCCTGACGAAATAGTGGCACAAATGTTTCTGAAACTGCCCCCAGCCGAGCAGCGACTGGTGGGTATGTATATGATCCAGCACCTCATTACACTGTATGAGGGTCAGCATTCTGATCCAGGTCCGTTACATGATGTTCTGAACGAGTTACTCCAGTATAGATGGAGAGGTCTAGGTACCGATTTAATTAGTATCATTCTAGAACAGCGCCACAAATATCGAACGTTTCTGAATCCGCATTTTGTTCACGTCTCACCTCCAGAAAGTAAATCATTTTACATAGATAGACAGCATCCGTTACGAGAGGTACACCCAGTTAGGACAGCGGGTGGTGAGCTAGAACGAGTATTTGTTTACACCCCTATCACCAAGATGGAACTCTTAGAGATGAAAAAGTTAATTCCCTGTCATGACAAGGATCCAGCAGGGTTCCATCGAGAATTAAAAGACATGCTCCGTATGGGAGAATGCACGTATCCTGATATCATTAAAATGCTAAAGGTTCTGTTGCCCGCGGGGGTATATGAGAAACTCAAGGAAAAAGAATGGGAGGTGGGACAGAAAAAGATAGATTGGACAGCTCTAGAAGCTGAAGATACTTCACGAGTACCAGGTACCGGTCTAGGGGCTAAAGTTAAAGAATTGCCCGAGTTATTGATTCAGGTCTTGCCAAGATTACTAGCCACGAAAAAGGAAGATTGGGATGCAATCTCAGCATGTAAACAGAAACAGGATGAAGACACTAGTGATTTTTATTCTAGATTTGAAAAATGTTTTATAATAAACAGTGGTCTGAAGACGAGTAGTGAGTCGTACCCTCATCTTTTTGTTACCAAACTAGTCGAGAATTCAAGTCCACAAGTTAAAAATCGAGTTTTGAAAGTCGAAAGTAGTTGGCAAGCTAATACTCCGTCACAAATGCTCCAGATGCTCCAGTATCACCAGAATAGAATCAGGGAAGAGCAAGAACACGAAAGGAGACGTATGAAAGACACGAAAATGAAAGTATTAGTTGCCCAATCTGTTCCACAAGACAGTCAGAAGAGGGGTCCGAATCAAGCCAGTCATCCTGCAGCTCCCGTTAAAGGGACTTGCAATTATTGTAAACAGCCAGGTCATTTTATAAACGAGTGTGCAGTTCTGAAACACAACATAGCTACTGGTAAAACTAAAGAAAGACCACGTCCGCCTAGGCAAGAACAAGTTTCACAGACTTCTCAGTCACCACAGAATGCACAACAGACAGTTCCAGCACCGCAGCCTATCGCTGCCACACAGCATGTTACACAGCAAATGTACCAGTATGCTCAGTCAGAGTATCCAGAGTATCAACAGTATTCATGAAACAGCCTAGAGAGGGAGGTAGGCTTGCCTCTCATCGAGATACCTGTAGATCAAGAGGGTCCCTATGTACACAGTCAAGTATTAGGGAAAGACAGAAAGTTTCTGATTGATACAGGGGCAAGTAGGACTACTATCAGTCATGACGAGGTTCCAGGGGCTCCGCTCTCAGGCTCTAAAAATGTTTCCCTTGGATTTTCAGGAAAGCCTATTGTTAATGAAATTTCAAAACCAGTTTCCCTAGAAGTTGGTCCATTGTCCCGAACTACTGATTTGTTACTTACGAAATCATGTCCAGAAAATTTGTTAGGCATTAAAACATTAAAGGAATTAGGTGCAGTAATTTGCTGCTCCCCAGAAGGAGTCCGTTTGTTTCTCAGAGATTTTAAAGGTCACTATGTATTACGTGATTTTGATCCAAGATTACTGAATGTACCGCAGCATTTATGGGCGCAAGGTCCAACTGATGTAGGATGTATGCACATCACAACCCATCGTGTGACTCTCAAACAAGGTATAGTTTTGCCACGAATCAGACAGTACAGATTGCCACCTGAGGCTGTAGCAGCCTTATCCAAAATTATTGACGAACTTATTGCTCAAGGAGTGGTTGTAGAAACTGACTCCAATGTATGTAATTCTCCTATCATTCCGGTCCTGAAACGTACTGATCCCAATGCACCTCCAGTATATCGATTAGTGATTGACCTTCGAGAGCTTAATAAATGTATCATACCCCAGTATCCAGTAGTCCCAGATATTTCTTCCCTATTGACAGCCATTGATTCTGAAGCTACATTTTTCACTGTTATCGATCTCAAGAATGCGTTTTTCAGTGTTCCCATTCATCCAGACAGCCAGTACCTTTTTGGATTTTGTTTAAATGGAAGGAGCTATAAATTTACACGAGCTCCTCAAGGTTTCACAGAAAGTCCTAGTATTTACAGTCAATCACTTAAGAGACAACTAGACAATATTCACATGCCAACTGACACTGCCCTGCTCCAGTATGTCGATGATCTACTGATCACAGCCCGTTCTGAACGTGACTGCGAGCGTGCGTCACTTACAGTTCTGTATTTCCTGGCCGAGCAGGGGCACAAGGTGTCCCCTTCCAAATTACAATTCTGTGTCCAGCAAGTGATCTACTTAGGCCACTTACTGTCCAAGTGGGGTAGGCAGTTGACACCAGACCGTATTCAGTTAATAGCGAGTCTTCCACAGCCCAAGACACAGAAGGAGGTACGAGCTTTTATTGGCCTTACTTCTTATTGCAGACAATGGATTCCTCAGTATGCATTTCTAGCCAAGCCACTGATACAGTTAACGACACGGGAGGCAGCCGTATCGACTGTCCTCCCTTGGACCCAGGAACATACATTTGTTTTCAATGAATTAAAGAAAGCCTTATGCCAAGCACCCGTTCTAGCAACACCGAACTACAGTAAGCCTTTTACACTTTTTGTCACAGAACGTGATGGTACTGCATTATCTGTTCTCACACAAGATCAAGCAGGACAGTACAAGCCCTGTGCTTATTTTTCGAGCACATTAGATCCAGTAGCCCAGGCTCTGCCTGCGTGCCTCAAGTCAGTTGCAGCCACAGCTCTAGCAATCAGACAAAGTGATTCCATAGTGTTAGGACACTCCCTGACAGTACAAGTTCCACACTCCGTGGAAGTTCTTTTAAACCGAACACAGACTCAGCACTTGACAATTGCACGTTTAACAGGTTATGAACTGACACTGTTCCAGCCACACATAGAAATCAGACGCTGCAACATTCTAAATCCTGCTACACTGTTACCGTCAGTTACTTCAAATCCTGCCACACATGACTGTGTGGAAGTTGTTAACACCATGACTAAGCCAAGACAAGACCTGACAGATATTGCATTACCTAATCCCGACCTGACACTTTATGTGGATGGTTCATGTATGAGAACAAGTACAGGAGAACTAGTAGCCGCGTATGCAGTGACTACTGAAACCGAAGTTATAGAAACACATCGTATTGACACCCTGTCTGCTCAAGCAGCAGAGCTAGTTGCTCTGACCCAAGCCTGCATACGTGCCAAGAACCTGAAAGTAAACATATATACAGATTCACGTTATGCATTCGGAGTCGTACATGACTTTGGAGTGCTCTGGCAGGAGAGAGGTTTCATGACTTCTCATGGAACCAAGATTCAGCATGGTCTCCTCATTCAAGCTCTGTTAGATGCAATACATTTACCGACAGCTATCGCTATCATGAAGTGCAAGGCACATACGAAAGTTACTGACATCATTTCCCAAGGTAACGATCTAACAGATCGAACAGCCAAGCTTACAGCTCAGACTCCAGACATTCCAGTTAACACGATACTGACACTCACCCCAGATCAGACTACTTGTATGACAGTCAAGGACCCTACACAAGATGTCATAGACATACAGTTACATGCTACTCCCGAAGAAATCAAGAAATGGTCCGAACAAGGAGGGGTCCAGACAGATCAAGGATGGTTGACGAAGGGAAAAGCCACATGGTTTCTCCCCGACTCTATGGTTCAAGTCATTATTAATACCGCACATAGTCCAGCACATCTAGGAGAGAAAGCTATGTTAGACAGTATTCAGAACCTATGGTTCAACAAGCACTTACGAGCTGCAGCCAAGCAGAAAGTCCGTACCTGTATGATATGTTGTCAGTTCAATCCAGGTAAAAGTGTCCCGGTGGAACAAGGTGGATTCCAACCTCCTGACCACCCTTTTGAAGTCCTCCAGATGGATTACATTCAGATGGAGCGATGTCGAGGTTTCAAGTATGTCCTCGTAGTTGTATGCGCTTTGTCCAGGTGGACAGAAGCATATCCAGTTCCAGATTACACAGCCGCGACCACTGCCAGGCAGTTGGTTCGTGAATTCTTTCCCCGCTATGGACTCCCTAGGGTCGTGTATTCTGATAACGGCCAGCCATTCTCATCTGAGCTTATGAAACATGTTTCCCTTCTGTTAGGGTACCAGTGGAAGTTCCATTGTGTACGCCATCCTGAAGCAGCCGGTCTCGTAGAGAGACATAATCAGACCCTGAAAATTCGCATTGCGAAAGTATGCAAAGAGAAAGGTGTAGACTGGCTAGTTGCCCTGCCAGTTGCTCTATTTTATATGCGGATGGTTGCACATTCCAGATCAGGTCTGTCCCCGTATGAGGTCGTATTCGGCCGCCCCCCAAACATGTGGGGTACGCCTAGACCCCGCAGTATTACAGATGTTTCCAGTAATATGCTGACAGATTACCTAGCTTCCTTGATGTCTGCCCTACACTCTTGTCGTTCACAGGTTGCCGCCGCATTTCCAGACAACACCGAGGTGAAACCGCATGAAGTCATTCCAGGAAGCCTCGTGTTGGTGCGGAATTTTGATCGTTCAAGTCCGCTGGAACCCCGTTGGAAGGAGCCTCGCCTAGTTTTATTAACTACAAGGACAGCAGTGAAGTTGGAGGGCAGGAAAGGATGGGTCCACCTGTCCCACGGCAAAAAATTTCATGGAGTTCGTGAAAAGACTTTTGCAAAGGACTGTTCTATTTCTAAGGACTGCCTAAAAACAGACTCTGAACTCAAGCCTCCCCTGTTAGAGGAAACTCCGCAACAGGAGTATAAAAAGAAACTCCGGTCTAGTAAATTAAGTCAGCCAGTTTAATTGTCTAAGTCCCTCTCGGGTGAAACGGTTAGACAGGTTCTGACATGTATGAGATAGACCCCCATAGTGAGAGAGTTAGTCAAAACTCTATACGATGTATTATTATTCTAAGTTTTTTGCTATTTATGAGTCTTATGGTTACCTGCACAAGTTATGCTTTACATTTATGTTTTCCAATTTCACATGTAAACAAGTTTTCTAATGCTACAGTAGAGCACACATTTAGTGATCTGCCTCCTCACGAGCTATCCTATCGTCTTGCTATGCGAAATACATTCATCAGAATGTTACACTATTCACACCAGACCAGCAATGCCACTAATTGTTGGGTGTGTGGTCGACTCCCCCCTTTCCAGACACCGAAGGGAGTTCTGCCACTCTTTCCTTATCCGTTTTCACATAATGGTTCGTGTGGAGCATGGTCCACTTTAACGTCATCCTCAAATGATATGTCCCTTCTGAATAGAACATGTTTCCCAGACAAGCAAGGTCTCTCCCATAGAACAGGGTTAGATCTAGAAAATGAAGTATATGACTTAGGTAATTATTCTTCGAATTTCATGGTCCTGAATGTTCAGTCCGATACTACTCCAGATTTGCCTGCTATTTCAGTACTACCAGTCAAAGGCGAATTATGTGTCAGAAAGAATGGTTCCGCACATGTAGGACATAGTGATTGTACTACTATTGTCGAGTATAGTGACAGTGGGAAATCTATTTTTAAAGCCTCACGTCATTCTTATTTTGTTTGTGGTCAGACCGCATATGTTCGTCTGCCCCTCGATTGGGATGGAACATGTTACATTGCCTTCCTACTGCCACCAGTTTTTCTAGCCCCATCTGATTATCACAGAAACACACATCTAGTACACGTCAGACATAGGAGGGAGATCGAGTCCCCAATTGTCGATCATACTGAAACTACTCTAGAACAGTATCAAGACTTCAATAAAGGTTTCTTCTTCTTTATAGGACCTGTCCAGAATAGTAAGTTAATACGTAGGTTAACCAGAACCCTTGAAGCAGTAGTGAATGAGACTACTTCTGCTCTAGGTAACTTAACCGAAGAGCAATCTGCTATGAGATTTGTCGTGCTCCAAAATCGTCTCGTTCTTGACGTCATACTGGCCGATAGAGGAGGAGCATGTAGAGTCATCGGATCTAGTTGCTGCATTTTCATTCCTAATAACGCGCCGTCTGTTTATTCAGCTATAACCAGACTTCACAAAATTGCCCATCAGTTACACCAGAATCCAGGCACCTGGACATGGTCCGGTTGGTTCTGGAGTATTATCTCTGCCTGGGGATGGAAAGTATTGTCATTCCTAGGTATTGCAGTAATGATCCTATTCAGTTGCTGCCTCTGTATACAATGTGGCCCTGCGATTTGCGGCATGTGTGCTACCTCTTGTATTCCTAGTCCTAAATCCCGTTCCAAGACAATTCGAGACGAGCAAATGATGCTATATGAAATGATAGATGGTATCATGAATATTGATGTTTCCTGATGGAAACGTAGGGCACAAGGAGGGAATGTGGAAAAGTAAATTTTGCCATGTTGTATGTGCCTACGTGTTCCCCATATTTTGTTATATGTGCATGATCGATATGCATGTATTTCCCTCTGATCGATTAAAGACGCAATTACAGTTGTGTCCATCTCTAGTATGCCAGTTTCCAGTCTTCGTGAAAGCAACGAATATTAGGCCTATGTAAACCTACGTTTGCCACATTTTTCAGTATGCACGTTAATTCATTGAATTGTCCCCGTTTCTAGGCCTCAAAAGGGCCCGGACTCAGATTCAGCTCCTGTCTCCTGAACACTCTCCGAGGAGCGATACAGCCCCCACCTGTATCCCTGACCTTTAGTTTACTTCTTGCCATGCAGTGCCCGGCCCGGCCTGGCTCTGCCTCCCAGTCTGCCAAGAATATGTTATGTTTCTAGTTATCAGTTCAGCCTTTCCTTCTCTGCATTCCTAAGCTACTGAATCGCATCAATAGTTTCCGTCATGGTCTAGCCTTTATGTCTCCATGAAAGAGAAATACTGTATTAATATTCATAGAATATTCCTCGCACACGCACTACATATAGAATTATGCATGCACCAGTCTTAGAGTTTATTAGCCTTTGCCCTGATAACTTTTGGATTCTATCAACATGTACTCTAAACACCAGATACTAGATATGCCTGGGTACATGTCGCTCTGACACTCCAGACTTTAGTCTCCTCTTCTAGCGCAGAAGTCATAGCCCCAGTTCTCCCTGGTAACACGTCATTGCCCGTTTGCGCGCACCACTAGGTTAGAGGTCCCAGCTGCTCAGGTAGCCCCCTCCATGTTTCCGCCCCGTTTTATGACATATTCTGTTACGTTTGCATCACATGTCTATGTATACGCCCTGTACACGCCTTCTTGTTACATCATTTTGCCCTTATCTTTTGCGACTGTTACGAACCACGCCTACTGCTACGCCTACTGTATTGACTGTAATGTATTTTGTTTAACTATAAATATTGTACACTGTTATTAAAAGTATGCGCATTATTCCCAGATCCTGCCCCCGGCAGCTGCCATCCTATTCCCGTGCAGGCTGTCCTGTTCCTGTCCTTTATGTCTGATTAAAGCCTGTAAACTCCAGCTACCTCGAATCTTGACTCTTATTTATTGAGCTATCTGTTTATATGAGTATCCTGAAAAATAGAACCGGTAATTAATTATTTATTTACCACAGGTTTTCTTCCTCCACCGGCACGAGCTCGATTGCCCCTTTTTGCAGCATGACGAGTACCTCCTTCTGCAATAAGTGCAAATGCTCTGTGGACATAGGACGGTGTTTTGGTGGCATGTTGGGTGGAGTGGATGTCAACTCCAGACAATAACCAAACTGGATAAGTTTCCTGACCCACCTGTCTGTGGTGATGGATTTCCAGACTGGCAGGAACTGCTGGAGTCTCCCCCCGACAGGTGTAGTATGGTCGGGGGGAAGTGACAGGGCGTCACTGTTTGTTGGTGGCGGAGGAGCGCGAGTTGTTGTTTCCGCGACCTCTGCCCTTGGCGCTGTTGCCCCGATAGCCGCCTCTACTCTGCTTGGTGTAAGAGGACTGCGCCCCACCTTTATTGTATTGCGTTTGCTGGGACATCTGGCCTCTGGAAACACCTCTATTGCCTGAGCGACAAAAACTACTGCTCCGAAACTGCTAGGACTGTAGAGCCCCCATGGACTTCGCAGTCTCGGTATCCTTCTTGATTTTTTCTAAGGTGGTATCCACCTCTGGACCAAATAACCTATCCGGGTTTACTGGCTGATTGAGGATGGTGGTTTGTATCTCCGGCTTGAAACCGGAGATTCTGAGCCAGGCCTGACGTCTCAACATGACACTGGTGTTAATGGCTCTGGCCGCGGTGTCTGCCACGTCCAGGGCACACTTAATAGAAGCATTGGAGATAAGCTTCCCTTCCTGAATAAGCATCTCAGCTGCCTCCTTATACTGGTCTGGAAGATGTTGTAACAGGGTCTCTAGTGTGTCATAGTGCGCCCTGTCATATCTGGCTAGGAGTGCTTGTGTATTAGAAATACGCCAGATATTGGCTGCTTGAGCCGCCACCCTCTTCCCTGATGCCTCCAGCACTTTAGATTCCTTGTCAGGGTGAGGAGCATCACCAGTGGTCTGGGAGTTCGCCCTCTTCCGGGCATTAGAAACTACCAGAGAGTCCAATGGCAACTGGCCCTTGATGTAGGTAGGGTCGCCAGGTGCCGGCTTATATTTCTTTTCAATCCTAGGGTTGATCACCCTGCCCCGTGTGGGCTCCTTAAAAATGTCTGCGGCATGTTTCAGAACCCCTTTTAGCATGGGGAGAGTCTTGACAGTCTTCTCTGCTGCTGAAAAGGTATCAAATAGGAAGTCCACTTCAACAGGGTCAGCGTGAAGCTCCACGTCGTGGTTTTTAGCCACCCTCTCAATAAGAGCATTTAATGCAGCTGAATCCTCAGTAGGAGAGGGCTTGACATTGTAGACCTGAGGGTCCTGTGCAGTATGCTGATCCACTGGGTCACTTGCATCTGCCCATGAGTCTTGGTGATCCTCAGGATCACTGTTGGCAGGAAAGTTATACTCCTCGTCCTCACCACCTTCACCCTCTACATCTGAGTAGGTGGGTGAGGGTGTAGCCACTCGTGGAGTTTGTGGAGCAAGAGGCTCCACCAGAACAGGGGAGTCCACAGCAGGCTTCTTGCGCTTTTAAGGAATGGTGTAGGACTCCAAAGGCTGTGTTGCCGTGATCTTCCTCTTGTAGAGGGTTAGTTTCTCGGTGTCGGCGTCAATAAAGTGTTCCGAGTGTTCTGACTGCTCCTCCACCGAGGGGTTGTCGAGGTTTCAAGCTCCCAAGCGGCTGAGAAGGCTTCGACGCCGTAGACCCGTGGACGTGCGCTTCGGTGACTGACCGTGGTGCGAAGGCCTTTGGCGCTACCTTCGGCGGCAACGTAAACAGGATTGGCGTCAAAGACTTTGGCGTCGCAGCAGCCGGCTTCGGTGTGGAAGCATCCTTCGGTGCGGCCGCGGAAGCCTTGTTCCTGATGCGCTGTAGAGAGTCCGACACCTGCTTCGTAAAGGAAGCGGACGGTTTTGTCGACCCGACAGACGTTTTCGGTCCACCAGCGAGTCAAGACTCGAGCGTGGATGCCTTGTTCTTATCCGGCCGAGGCACAGGATCAGGCCCCTTCGGCACACCATGCCCTTTTTCCGTGCCGACGGCCTTTGGCGCCGACGTGGACTTGTCGGTGCACTTGAGAACCGTGCGCGAGGCCCCAGCCTTCGGATCAACGCCCTTGGCCGATTTTGTCTCAACGCTCTTGACCGACATTGTCTCTGCGCCTTTGCCCGACTTTGGCTCGGCGCCCTTGGTCGACTTCCCCGGGTCGACGGCCTTCTTCGGTTTCGGCTGCCCCGACGTGTCTGAAGACGAGGAGGCGGCCGGAGGGACAGACGTCTTCTGTTTCGACGGCGTCTCTATTGGTTTCGTTTTCGTCGACACCGAAGGTTTCGGTTTAGTTTTTACCAAGGTAGGCTCCGTAGAAGTATCCGTAGCCGGGCCCGTAGGCGAGGCCGTGGATTGGGGTGGAAGGTCTTGGGTAAGGCCGTGTGGCGATCCCTCGACCTGAGCATTAGTAATTGTTCGTTCGGGGCTTAGCTCTTCACATGAGCTATCTTCTAGTGGCCCCGTAGGCCTCATTGTCGTCTCCTACCTCGTCGACGACTTCTTCCTCGACCACTTCGACGTCCGTGTCGTATTCGTAGTCGATCTCCTCCGCCGGAGGGGAAATCTGCATATGAACTTCTTGTTCGTCTGCTTCTTCTCTGTCGAAGATGTCCACTGGTGCCGGGGCCGACTGCCTGGCCTCCTGGCGCGCCGAAGTCGAATCGTCTTATTCGATCAAAACCTGGAGCAAGCCATACAGTTGGCTTCGTCGTGGTCCGGCGACAGGCACTTGTTGCACACGGGACATTTCTTGAACGGACTCCGTTCCATGATGTGTCGTCGAAAGTCTTGCTGCGTCGACTGGGCCAGAGCACCGAAGAGTCACGCGACTCCCCTGGACGTCCGACTCGGGAACCGAGCCGGAACAGAGCTGGGCACCGAACGCAAAACAATACCGACGCTATAGGAAAGGCCTTCGGGCCTTAGGAAAAGTCTATTTCGATTCCGAACTGGAGATGTCGAATATACATCCGAACCCAATGGCGGAAAAAAACAATCTGGGGATGGAGTCGATGCCCATGCGCACTGTAGTCCAGGGGAGGAGCCACCCATCTCGTGATACTTCGAAGACTCTTCCAGGACAACAATGTGCAATCATCCGGACCCAACACTAGGCGGCGATCTATGCTATAGATATGAATTCAGCAGCCCACATGCCTCGAACCTGATGTTATGATTGTCTGTACTGTTGCTCTGAAAAGTCTCCATTTACCATGTTTTCTGCACTCCACGATTTAATTTCCCTGCTAACCTTGACTGTTAAAACCCAATTTCCCACTGTTTGCATTGATTGTTTAAGAACTGTTTAACCGGGCTTTTGTGTAGTACTGTGTTTGGGATTAGGTGAATTAAGATTCCATACCCAACAGTTTTATTAATGGCCTCGCTGTCGGAGAGTGAGACATATGGTTTAGCATTGATTGTTCTTTCTTTGAAGTTGGATAGACTGTCACTGTGTTGAAGTCAACTCACACGCAGTTATTCTTCATTGCTGAAGTGGGAGAATATTTTCTCCAATTTTATGAGAACCTAGTCTGTGTAAAAGTTACTATCTTTTTAGGTTGCACCAACATTGGCAGAATGTGCTCGCTTTCACTAGCCAGTCATCTACGTAAGACTAGACACGCATGGTTGTCTTCTGAGATAAATTGCCACTACCGCTAGAGTCTTGGTGCAGATTTTATGTCCGAGAGCTAGGACTCTGAACTGGAAATGTACCTCCTTCAACACAAACCGGAGACATTTTCTTTGAGCAGTGTGTATGGGGATGCGAAAGTAGGCATCCTTTTGGTCTACTACTGGCAGGTAGTCCCATTTCCTAGCAGAGATATGATCTCTTGCTAGGTTTACAAATGTGTTCACAATCTCTAAATATAGAATAGATCACATTGATAAATTTTATTTGGGAATTAAGTAAACCGTACACAAGTTTTTCCTTTAAATTAACAGTTTCTAGGACAGCTATCATCAGCATCTCTTGCACTTTTCTTTACAGGATCTGTAGTTCTAGCTTGTATGCCGGTTGCTTTGGTGGTCTTGTAGGAGTTTCTTGATGCAAAACCTACACAATATACACATCTTCACAGATTTAGCACCCACATGTCTGTAGTAATGCACTTTCAGGTGTTTAAGAAGCCCTTGCTGGGTGGGGTGACGTAGGAGTGAATGTTTTCCTTTTTTTTTTCCAGAGTTGGTTTCGGAGATGATACGAGGCAGCTAGCCTGGAGTAGGCTTAAGATCCAATTTTTCTTCACAAAGAGAACCCTTACTTGAATTATTGCACTTGGATTTATGACTTCAGTTCCCCACAAGAATGTTCTCATCTCTAAGCAAGTTGCACAAGTTACTTACCTTCTATAAAACTTTATAAATAAATATATCTGTAAGAAACAGTAGTTAGTGTTAGATTCCTTACCTTAGAATATCCCCAGGCGTCAGACTGGATCCGGAAAGTTTTGCGTAGCAGTACCCCTGCGCGTCGGTAGGTGTCGTCTGCAGCTCCGCATCCGTCATCGGCGCCGGGATGACGTCTGAGTACTTAGGCGCCATCCTCGCGCGCTGTCAGTTCTTATACACAGCTTTTCCACGCCAGAAACGCATAGTCATGATAAAAACTGACACTGGTGCCATGAAACTAGGGCCCTCAAAGGGAAGAACCTTAACCCTAGCTATCGGTTCGCAGAACGAGGAGGATGGGTGGGGCGGTAAGGAATCTAACACTAATTACTGTTTCTTACAGATATATCGTTACCGAAGGTAAGTAACTTGTGCATCTGAAAGAAACAGGTTAGTGTTAGATTCCTTACCTTAGAATAGATACCCCGGCAATACCAACCCCGGTGGTGGGTCTGCGAACCAATGATCACATCAGAAAGTCCTGGAGAACAGCACTGCCGAAAAGGCTGTCCAGTCAGTAGTGTCTAGCGAACGTGTGCAGCGAGGCCCACGTAGCTGCCCGACAGATGTCCTGGAAGGGTAATTCCCCGAACCAGGGCAGTAGTAGCCGCCGTTGCCCGAGTGGAATGGGCACGCAGCCCCACAGGAGGCTCCTTTTTAACCAGTGAATAACAAGCCTTAATGCACAAAACGACCAATCAAGAAATGGTTCGTTTGTGCACCGGCCGTCCCTTCTTAGCGCCCATGTAACCAACAAAGAGCTGGTTTTCCCCCAGGAACTGACGTGTGAGGTCCAGATAGAATGAGAGCGCACGTTTTGGGTTCAGACGGTGGAACCTCTCTTCCCCTTTCGAGGGATGCGGAGGCGGAAAGAAGGTGGGTAAGGTGATGGGCTTCCCGATGTGGAAGGCTGTGACAACTTTGGGCAGGAAAGAGGGACGTGTTCTCAAGACAACTTTGTCCGGATGGACAGAGAGGAAAGGAGGTTTAGTAGAAAGAGCCTGGAGCTCACTCACTCTCCTGGCAGAGGTGATGGCAACCAGGAATGCAGTCTTAAGAGGTAGACGACGAAGAGGGCAATTGTGAAGTGGCTCGAAGGGAGCGCACATCAAATAAGTCAAAACAAGGTTCAAGTCCCACTGAGGCATCACGAAAGGAACAGGAGGAAACATGTGAGGGATGCCCTTCAAGAATCTATTTACAACAGGGTACTTGAAAAGAGAAGGCTGATCAGGAAGCCTTAAGAAGGCTAAAATGGCAGAGAGGTAGCCTTTGATAGTGCCCAGAGCAGAGCACTGCTGGGCAAGAGAAAGAAGAAAGGAGTACCTCTGAAAGGGGGGCAGAAAGGGCATCCACATCCTTTGCTGTGCACCATGCCACAAATTTGTTCCACCTGCAGGCGTATACCGATTTTGTGGAGGGACGCCTAGCTGCCAGAATCACATCACAGACTTCAGGAGGCAAGTCAAATGGTCTCTACTGCCGCCGCTCAATCGCCATGCATGGAGGTGGAGACTGGACAGGTTCGGGTGGAGGACTGTCCCCTGCTGCTGCGACAGAAGGTCCTCTGGAAAAGATGCAGACGAATCGGGGGATCGACTGACATGCTGATTAGCTCACGATACCAGTATCTTCGCGCCCAGTCCGGAGCCACAAGGATGACTTAGGCCCGGTCGCGCCTGATCATCTTCAGCACTCTGGGCAGAAGTCGTATAGGCGGAAAGGCGTACAACAGACTGCAGCTCCACTTGCGATGAAAAGTGTCTCCGAGCGAGTACCGCCTTGGAAATTGTAACCCGCAGAACTGATGACATTGCACATTCTCTTCTGTGGCGAATAGGTCTAACCAAGGCTCTCCCCACTGCTGAAAGAGACCTTGCGCCACGTTCGAGTTCAGACGCCATTCGTGATCTATCATGCACCGACGGCTGAGTTTGTCCGCCCTGGCGTTCAGGGAACCTGCCAGGTGTTGAACCACCAGGGTGACGCCCTGATGTTCCAGCCATTGCCAGAGGTGCAGAGCCTCCCGACAAAGGGTCCACGACCCCACCCCGCCCTGTTTGCTGCAGTACCATATGGCGGTGGTGTTGTCCATGAACACCTGCACTACACTTACCCGGACAGAGGGAAGGAAGGCTTTCAGTGCAAGCCGGATCGCCCGCAGCTTCAGAAGGTTGATGTGAAGCCGGGACTCCGCCAGAGTCCAGAGGTCTCTGATCTCCGCCTCTCCTATGTGGCCCCCCCCAACCCAGGAGGGATGCATCCGTCAAAACTACGTGCTCCGGTTGGGGTAGGAAGAGGGATCTGCCACTGACCCAATCGCGCTCCGTGACCCACCACTGCATTGTTCTCGCAGTGCCCTCCGAGATCAGGTTGTGGTCGGACAGGTTGCCCTGATGCTGGGCCCACTGAAACTTCAGGTCCCACTGCAGAGCCCGCATCCGCCACCTGGCGTGATGCACCAGAAGGATGCAGGAGGCTATCAGCCCCAGAAGCCGCAGCGTCAACCTGACTGAGACACGGGAAAAAGGCTGAAAGATCGGAATCAGAGCCTGAATATCCCGAACCCTCTGTTCGGGAGGATAAACCCGAAACTGCGCCGAATCCAGAACCACTCCGATGAAGAGGAGCTTCTGAGAGGGACTCAGGTGTGACTTCGGCACATTGATGGAGAACCCCAGCAGGTGCAGGAGGTCGGCCGTAGTCTGGAGATGGCGGACGACTGTCTGGGGCGAGCCCGCCTTCAACAACCAGTCGTCAAGCTAGTGAAACACTGACACCCCTAATCTGCGCAGATGAGCTGCGATCACCGCCATCACTTTCGTGAACACCCGAGGGGCGCTGGTAAGGCCGAAGGGGAGCACGGTAAAGGGAAAGTGCTTGTGGCCTACCGTGAACCGCAGGTAACGCCGGTGGGCCGCAGGACAGGGATGTGAAAATATGCGTCCTGCAAGTCCAACGCTACCATCCAGTCTCCGGGGTCTAGGGCAGCTAAGACCTGAGCCAAAGTCAGCATCTTGAACTTCTTCTTCCGGAGGAAGCCGCTGACGTTCCGCAGGTCCAAGATAGGGCGTAGGCCCCCTTTGCCCTTCTTGGGAACCAGAAAGTAGTGGGAGTAACAACCACACCCTACTTCTGGCCCAGGAACGGGTCGATGGCCCCCTTGGCCAAGAGGGCCGAAACTTCCTCTTGCAGAAGTTGCAAGTGATCCCCCGACACGCGGTGGTACTGCAGTGGCATGGCTGGAGGGGTCGCCTCGAAGGGGAGGGAGTAGCAACTTCGGACGATTTGCAGCACCCATCTGTCCAATGTGATGGTGCGCCAGTGGAGGAGGTGATGGCGAACCCTGCCTCCCACTGGCGTTAAATGGGCCTGAAAGCTCGGACTAGGAAGGCTTTGTGGCAGATGCTGCGGGGGTGGATGTGGGCTGGCCTCGCCGTTGTCCCCCTGGCACCGCCACGGCGGTTACCACGTCCGCCGGCGCGCTGGATGTTAGTTTGCGGCCTGTGGCTGGCAGGACGTGTGGGGGCACCCCTTCCTTGGCAACGAAAGGAGCGAAAGGCAGAAGTTTGCTGGCGCTGGCCCGACAGGTCCAAGGACTTGGCCGTAGCCCTGGAGTCCTTGAAACGCTCAAGCGCACTGTCTGCCTTGTCGCCAAAGAGGCGATGGCCATCGAACGGCATGTCCATGAGCGTGTTCTGGACATCAGCCGAGAAGTTGGTGGACCTCAGCCAGGCGTGGCGGCGAACCGCCACCATCGTGGAAATCGCCCTGCCTAGCGAGTCCGTGGTATCCAGCCCACATCGAATAGAGTACCGTGCCGCATCCCGCCCTTCTGCAAGGGCCTGAGCGAGCTTCACCCGGGCCTCCTCCGGGCAGCTAGGCAGCACGGCCGCAACCGTGTCCCACAGAGAGTGGGTGTAACGGCCCAAAAGGCAAGCGGTGTTGACCGACCGCAACCCCAAACTAAGTGAGGAGAACAGCTTCTTTCCGAACTGGTCATACCTTTTGGATTCCCGATCAGGAGGAGCAGTCGGGAATGCGGACTGGAAGTTAGAGGCCTGGATAACCAGGCTCTCGGGAGTGGGGTGGGTGGACAGGAATCTAGGGTCGCCCGGGGCAGGGCGGTGGCGTCTGGCCACGTTCCGGTCTACAGGGGGACCTGTAGGGGGCTTGGACCAAGTGCCCAACAGAACGTCAGTAAGGGCCTCATTACACGGCAGTAGAGGCTCCGAAGAGCTTGCCTGCGGTTTGAGGGAGGACCTCGGTGAGGATGTTAGTCCTCACGGCTGCGACGGGGCGCTTAAGAGCCAAGGCCTTGGCCGCCCTCGTCTGTAAGCTGTAAGCTGCCCCCTCCTCCTGAGTACTTGGAGCCCGACGAATGGTGACGACACGCCGAGCTGCGATGACTGTGGCCCCGCGACCGGTCCCTCGACACCCTCCTGGACCGGGAACGTGAACGGCGCGGGGCGACTGCCGGAGCTCGAAGCGCTTACGGGACCGCTCCCGCCTAGCCCTCGAAGTCAAGGCCCGGCAGTCGGGGCACGACTTGTCGTCGTGGTCGGCCCCAAGGCAATAGAGCCACCGACGGTGGGGGTCGGTAACCGACATCAGTCGGCTACAATCGGCACAGGGTTTGAACCCGGGCATCCCTATCGGCACCGAGAGTCTTAAAGACTCGAAAAATTATCAAAAGAGATCGAAAAAGTTTAGTCAAAAAGTGACAAAGAAGTACTGCTTTTTCCGGATCTGCGCTTGCTGGCGCGGAAAAAAGAACTGACGTCAGCGCGCGAAGGTGGCGTCCAAGTACTCCGACGACGTCATTCCGGCGCAAACGACGGACGCGGAGCCGCAGATGACGCCTACCGACACGCAGGGGTACTGCTCCGCAAAACTTTTCGGATCCAGTCTGACGCCTGGGGATATTCTAAGGTAAGGAATCTAACACTAACCTGTTTCTTTCAGATATAAGTGGACAATGGATCTACTTAACATTTCCTTTTCATCTTGGGACTTTAAGAAGATTTACTTTCAATATTAGGCCTGAGGAAGCCTATGCGAAGAAGCAGGTTGAAATTCTTGATGGCTAGAGGCTTTTAATGAAGAGAGTGGAATAAAGACCCCTTAGGAGAGGAGTTGGCCTAACAGCTAGGGCGGTTGACTTCGAATCTGGGGAACCGGGTTAGAGTCTCGGCAAGGACACTGCCCAGTCTGTGATTCTGGGCAAATCACTTAATCTCCCCGCGCCGAACAAAAAAATGAATTTGTCCTCATGTAACACAACTGATGCTTTGTAATGTGATACCAGATACCTTTGGGTCAAGTTCGCGCTATATAAAACTCCGTAAAATAAAGAACATATGTTGGAAGAATCCAGATGCAATTCAGTTCATGTTTTAGAAGTGTGCTTGCAAGGACTCAGCCATTTTTATGGTGTTCCCCGACCTCTGGTTTAACTTCTTTGGGTCTTAGTCTTTGTGTTCTCCAGAAACCTTATCTCCTCCGACACAGAACCCCGTCTCTACTTTTCTAACTCCCAGGCCTGCCATGTCAGTCGCCATCTTGTTTACCTAAATAGATTGTCTCTACTGGCCAAAGTCTTAATCGACATAGACCATGAAAAACAATGGTGGTATGGTGTCTTGGCAGGCAGAACATGTATCCTGGATGTTAGTAGTTTCTATGGCAATTCACACAAAATTTGAAGATTGCGCTCATTACTGAAGTACCTCAGCATTTCACAATGATAGATAGATTATATATATATATATATATATATATATATATATAAATAAAATATCAACCCTGATCTTGTCTTCGGGGTATACATACCTTCATTAAAAAATGACTAGTGCTGAAGGTGCCATTATTATTGTTTATTACCTGAATGAGAGAAGTGAGCTAAGTTTACTGATGAAGTTATGCCAAGCTTGAGTTTTCAATTTAAAGTCAATTCAGCAGTCTGCCAGAAAAGCATTATCGTACCTGGTGTCAGAATATAAAAGAAACATCACTACCAAGGAATACTTACAATTCTGTCTGTTTAATAGTAGTGTATCACTTACCATTACCATACCAGTTACAAATAACTTCTTGTTTATATTTTCCGGGTCTCATTTCCTGCTATTCCTATTTCTATTCCCAACCACATTCACTTCTGGCCACATCAATCCTCTGCTATTGTATACAGTCAGACTCAATGGTACCAGAAGGTGGGCCCAAATGAGTCGCCAGGGCTGGACTGGGAACACCAAGCAGCACCGGCAATTTTGTCGGACCAGCCCCCAGGGTTTGCAAGTGTGAAGCACAGCTGCTTTTGTTACAGAGGGCAAATATTGTAACAAAACCACCCCCCACCCTTCCAGCCTCTTGTGGAAACGCCCAATGTCCGCTACGGCCAGTCCGGCCCTGGAGTCACCTCTGGTGAAGACATCAGACCGGACAACAGAAACGATTTAGGAAACAAACTTCTGGAACCAACCACTAGATGGCAGAATTATGCAAAACATATGAATCTAGAAGAGATTTCATGCTTCAAAGCCAACTTATACCAATATTGAGTCTGCCACATCCAGGAGATCATCAGCATACACAAGCAAAAACAACAATGAATGGAGAGAATGCAGAACAATGTCATATATTCACCACAGTACAGAGATCTAGGCCTAAATTCATCGTTTTTTGCTCACCATGACATTCCAGTTTGGACCCAGCCATATGCAATCAGTCTGGACTCTGTGCCCATTGGGAACAGTCCAGCCCAAACTGCCAGGCGAGGTACTCCCTGGACTGGAAACAAGCATCCAAGGACCGGTTTCGGGGTTTCACCCTTCTTCAGCCAGGATAGCTTGACTCCAGTGGCATGAAGAGCACGGGACCCACATCTGGGCATACTCGCCCCACTCGGGGTGTCAAAATCGACAATTGATGGACTGATTGCAGAACAATGTCATACATTTACCCCAGTACAGAGATCTACGCCTAAATCCATTGTGTTTTTGCTCATCATGCCATTCCAGTTTGAACCCAGCCATATGCAAATCAGGCTTGACCCTGTGCCCATTAGGAACAGTCCAGCACAAACTGCCAGGCCAGGTCCTCCCTGGACTGGAAACAAGCATCCTAGGACCGGTTTCGGGGTTTCACCCCTCTTCAGCCAGGATAGCTTGACTCCAGTGGCATGGAGAGCATGGGACCCACATCTGGGCATACCCGTCCCACTCGGGGGCACAAATGCAAAAACAACAACTGAGGGACAGAATGCATAACAATGTCATACATTCACTCCAGTACAGAGATCTGGGCCTAAATCTTCAGCTTTTTTGCTCATCATGGCACCTCAGTCCGGACTAGAGCACCCTGTGTGATCGAAAGGCTTTAGCACTAGGAGCATGAGGAGGGCAGACAAGGGGCAACCTCCTGCCTTGGGTCCACAACCAAGGTTGGGGTGCCAGTCACTCTAAAACGACTTGACTCAAACCAGTGAAATATCTTAACAAGCATTGAAAATGCAATAGGTCTCGCAATAGAAGAGTTTGAAATTTTTCGTTTTGCAAATGGATGAGTGGCGTTGCGTGGATGAGTGGCGTTGCGTGGATGAGTGGCGTTGCGTGGATGAGTGGCGTTGCGTGGATGAGTGGCGTTGCGTGTGTGAGTGGCGTTGCGTGTGTGAGTGGCGTTGCGTGTGTGAGTGGCGTTGCGTGTGTGAGTGGCGTTGCGTGTGTGAGTGGCGTTGCGTGTGTGAGTGGCGTTGCGTGTGTGAGTGGCGTTGCGTGTGTGAGTGGCGTTGCATGTGTGAGTGGCGTTGCGTTGTTGATTTGCGTTGCGTTGTTGAGTGACATTGCGTTGTTGAGTGACGTTGAGTGGCGTTGCATGTGTGAGTGGCATTGCGTGGGTGAGTGGCGCTGCGTGGGTGAGTGGCGCTGCGTGGGTGAGTGGCGCTGCGTGGGTGAGTGGCGCTGCGTGGGTGAGTGGCGCTGCGTGGGTGAGTGGCGCTGCGTGGGTGAGTGGCGCTGCGTGGGTGAGTGGCGCTGCGTGGGTGAGTGGCGCTGCGTGGGTGAGTGGCGCTGCGTGGGTGAGTGGCGCTGCGTGGGTGAGTGGCGCTGCGTGGGTGAGTGGCGCTGCGTGGGTGAGTGGCGTTGCGTGGGTGAGTGGCGTTGCGTGGGTGAGTGGCGTTGCGTGTGTGAGTGGCGTTGCGTGTGTGAGTGGCGTTGCGAGTGTGAGTGGCGTTGCGAGTGTGAGTGGCGTTGCGAGTGTGAGTGGCGTTGCGAGTGTGAGTGGCGTTGCGTGTGAGTGGTGTTGCGTGGATGAGTGGCGTTGCCTGTGTGAGTGGCATTGCGTGTGTGAGTGGCATTGCGTGTGTGAGTGGCGTTACGTGGGTGAGTGGCGTTGCGTGGGTAAGTGGCGTTGCGTGGGTAAGTGGCGTTGCGTGGGTGAGTGGCGTTGCGTGGTTGAGTGGCGTTGCATGTGTGAGTGGCGTTGTTTGTGTGAGTGGCGTTGCGTGTGTGAGTGGCGTTGCGTGTGTGAGTGGCGTTGCGTGTGTGAGTGGCGTTGCGTGTGTGAGTGGCGTTGCGTGTGTGAGTGGCGTTGCGTGTGTGAGTGGCGCTGTTGTTTGAGTGGCGCTGTTGTTTCAGTGGCGTTGCGTGTGTGAGTGGCGTTGCATGTGTGAGTGGCGTTGCGTGGTTGAGTGGCGTTGCGTGGTTGAGTGGCGTTGCGTGGTTGAGTGGCGTTGCGTGGTTGAGTGGCGTTGCGTGGTTGAGTGGCGTTGCGTTGTTGAGTGGCGTTGCGTGGTTGAGTGGCGTTGCATGTGTGAGTGGCGTTGCATGTGTGTGTGGCGTTGCATGTGTGTGTGGCGTTGCATGTGTGTGTGGCGTTGCATGTGTGTGTGGCGTTGCATGTGTGTGTGGCGTTGCGTGTGTGAGTGGCGTTGCGTGTGTGAGTGGCGTTGCGTGTGTGAGTGGCGTTGCGTGTGTGAGTGGCGTTGCGTGTGTGAGTGGCGCTGTTGTTTGAGTGGCGCTGTTGTTTCAGTGGCGTTGCGTGTGTGAGTGGCGTTGCATGTGTGAGTGGCGTTGCGTGTGTGAGTGGCGTTGCATGTGTGAGTGGCGTTGCGTGGTTGAGTGGCGTTGCGTGGTTGAGTGGCGTTGCGTGGTTGAGTGGCGTTGCGTTGTTGAGTGGCGTTGCGTGGTTGAGTGGCGTTGCGTGGTTGAGTGGCGTTGCGTTGTTGAGTGGCGTTGCGTTGTTGAGTGGCGTTGCGTGTGTGAGTGGCGTTGCGTGTGTGAGTGGCGTTGCGTGTGTGAGTGGCGATGCGTGTGTGAGTGGCGATGCGTGTGTGAGTGGCGTTGCGTGTGTGAGTGGCGTTGCGTGTGTGAGTGGCGTTGCGTGTGTGAGTGGCGTTGCGTGTGTGAGTGGCGTTGCGTGTGTGAGTGGCGTTGCGTGTGTGAGTGGCGTTGCGTGTGTGAGTGGCGTTGCGTGGGTGAGTGGCGTTGCGTGGGTGAGTGGCGTTGCGTGGGTGAGTGGCGTTGCGTGGGTGAGTGGCGTTGCGTGGGTGAGTGGCGTTGCGTGGGTGAGTGGCGTTGCGTGGGTGAGTGGCGTTGCGTGGGTGAGTGGCGTTGCGTGGGTGAGTGGCGTTGCGTGGGTGAGTGGCGTTGCGTGGGTGAGTGGCGTTGCGTGGGTGAGTGGCGTTGCGTGGGTGAGTGGCGTTGCGCGGGTGAGTGGCGTTGCGCGGGTGAGTGGCGTTGCGCGGGTGAGTGGCGTTGCGCGGGTGAGTGGCGTTGCGCGGGTGAGTGGCGTTGCGCGGGTGAGTGGCGTTGCGCGGGTGAGTGGCGTTGCGCGGGTGAGTGGCGTTGCGCGGGTGAGTGGCGTTGCGTGGGTGAGTGGCGTTGCGTGTGTGAGTGGCGTTGCGTGTGTGAGTGGCGTTGCGTGGTTGAGTGGCGTTGCGTGGTTGAGTGGCGTTGCGTGGTTGAGTGGCGTTGCGTGGTTGAGTGGCGTTGCGTGGTTGAGTGGCGTTGCGTGGTTGAGTGGCGTTGCGTGGTTGAGTGGCGTTGCGTGGTTGAGTGGCGTTGCGTGGTTGAGTGGCGTTGCGTGGTTGAGTGGCGTTGCATGTGTGAGTGGCGTTGCATGTGTGTGTGGCGTTGCATGTGTGTGTGGCGTTGCATGTGTGTGTGGCGTTGCATGTGTGTGTGGCGTTGCATGTGTGTGTGGCGTTGCATGTGTGTGTGGCGTTGCATGTGTGTGTGGCGTTGCATGTGTGTGTGGCGTTGCATGTGTGTGGCGTTGCATGTGTGTGTGGCGTTGCATGTGTGTGTGGCGTTGCATGTGTGTGTGGCGTTGCATGTGTGTGTGGCGTTGCATGTGTGTGTGGCGTTGCATGTGTGTGTGGCGTTGCATGTGTGTGTGGCGTTGCATGTGTGAGTGGGGTTGCATGTGTGATTGGCATATGTGAGTGTTTTGCATGTGTTAATTTATATTTTTAATGTAATGTGTGTGTGTATTCGTGTATTTGTATTGGGATTATAAGTGTTTAGTGAATGTTTTTAAAGTGTGTTTTATTTTTATTATGTAAAAATGTCGTACGCTTTGTATTCCCTTTACGTTTGTTACGTAAGGGAGATTAGCGTTCTAGTCTTTTTTTTATTTTGATGTAATGTTTAGTGTGACGTAATTTCTAGCCAATCGCAGCGCTACGTTTTGTGACGTAGCGTTGCGTTTGACGTGCGTCAACGGGGAAATTCCCATATCTTCGAGAACCGTCACGTGTGAAAGGCGCGTTGTGCTTCTTGTGTTGTTGCTGCGTCGTTTGACAGGTAAGTTTGAATTTTAATATTATTAATGTTTTGTATTGTTTATGACGTTTGCGTATTCAGACTGTATTTCGTTTTGCGTATGTACTTAGTGTATAGTTATGTGACGTTTTAAAATGTTGATGTGCTATGTATAAATGTTGATTTTAATGAATATATTGCAAATGTCTTAATTTTATGGGACGTAGTTCCGACATATTCCAACTGAATTTGACTTTTTGTATGCTGTTTGTGTACAGCTATTGAACGTTTGCAAATTTTTATCTGCTATGTATTAATGTTGTTTGTAATGAATATATGGCAATGTTGGAATTTTTTGTGATGTACGTACGACATATTCCGACTGAATTTGACTTTTCTTTTGCACATCGTGTCTAGCTATTGAAAGTTTCAAAATTTTTATGTGCTATGTATAAATGTTGTTTTTAGTAAATATCTTTCGATGTAGTTATTTTATGTACTGTACTTCAGACATTTTTTGGGAAATATTTTTTTTGTTGACAATGTGCGATTGCGATTGTACTGTTGTATTGTAATCACAGTGTCTTTCTTTTGCAGTATTATTCTTTTGTGTTGTGAATGATTTTGATTAATATTTAAGGCTGAGATGAATTTAGACACTATTGGTATGCAACAACCTTCAACGTTTAAACTAGTGTTACTTGGTGTTTGCAGTAAATATGTTTTTGTACTTGCAGTTTATTTTGCTTTAGCCTGTGATCGTTTGTGAAGTGTTTTGGCTCGTTTTTTTTTCAAATAGTCTATGTTTTTTCCAATATGGCCGAAAATGTTTTCATGTGCATTGGTTTGATTTACAAAGGTGTTTTTAAGACTTATGCATTGCCAGATGAATCTTGAAAGTAATCGGCGGAAGAAACGCCGGAACGATATTTACGTGATCAGCTCGTGGATGATATGTTCACATGTGCTGTCAATGACGTCAATCATTACTTTCCATTTTATTTTATCACGTCGCAGCCCCACTTTTGAATTTCCCTATTAATAAAGCATATTCTTGTTTTAACCCTCCCTTGCTTCGTTAGTTTTGCTGTTATATATAGCGCTGTTCGTAAAAGGTGTGTCTGTTGATCACTCAGTGGTACTCCGTGTATCCACCTCAGAAGGATGAAGGTCGGATTCAGTCCTGACGGGGTTTACATTTATGGCCTGAAGGTTGTACATCGATGTCAGAGCTCAGTACTTATCTAAAGAATTCTAACTAGTGTGTCAGTTACGGACTTACGGTTTCTTTTCATCTGCAAAATAGTTAATAACTTAATGGCCATATAATTCCAATCCTCATTTTTAAGAATACATTTTCAATGGCCATGTTTATTGTAAATTCATTGTTCCTTGATGGCAAAACGAGACTAACTTTCTGGCCTAATTTGAGCATGGTTTTATTGGCAGTATGCCTATTGGGTGGTTTTGTGCCAAGTATCTTTGTTTGTGTTAATGAAGATTTAATAGTTGGAGTCACTTGAGGTTTGCATGTGAGTGAACCCAAGGAGTCCAATTGTAGTATATATTTTTTTGCGAATAAAGTCCAATTTGTTTTCTATATTGGAAAGCTGCATGCACATATTCGGCTTGTGTGTGAGTGGCGTTGCTTTGAGTGAGTGGCGTTGCTTTGAGTGAGTGGCGTTGCGTGGGTGAGTGGCGTTGCGTGGGTGAGTGGCGTTGCGTGGGTGAGTGGCGTTGCGTGGGTGATAGTGGGCTTGCGTGGGTGTGAGTGGTTACAGAGTGCAGAGTGGGTGAAAGGTGCAGAGTGGGTGAAAGGTGCAGAGTGGGTGAAAGGTGCAGAGTGGGTGAAAGGTGCAGAGGGGGTGAAAGGTGCAGAGGGGGTGAAAGGTGCAGAGGGGGTGAAAGGTGCAGAGGGGGTGAAAGGTGCAGAGGGGGTGAAAGGTGCAGAGGGGGTGAAAGGTGCAGAGGGGGTGAAAGGTGCAGAGGGGGTGAAAGGTGCAGAGGGGGTGAAAGGTGCAGAGGGGGTGACTGAAGCAGAGGGGGTGACTGAAGCAGAGGGGGTGACTGAAGCAGAGGGGGTGACTGAAGCAGAGGGGGTGACTGAAGCAGAGGGGGTGACTGAAGCAGAGGGGGTGACTGAAGCAGAGGGGGTGACTGAAGCAGAGGGGGTGACTGAAGCAGAGGGGGTGACTGAAGCAGAGGGGGTGACTGAAGCAGAGGGGGTGACTGAAGCAGAGGGGGTGACTGAAGCAGAGGGGGTGACTGAAGCAGAGGGGGTGACTGAAGCAGAGGGGGTGACTGAAGCAGAGGGGGTGACTGAAGCAGAGGGGGTGACTGAAGCAGAGGGGGTGACTGAAGCAGAGGGGGTGACTGAAGCAGAGGGGGTGACTGAAGCAGAGGGGGTGACTGAAGCAGAGTGGGTGACTGAAGCAGAGTGGGTGACTGAAGCAGAGTGGGTGACTGAAGCAGAGTGGGTGACTGAAGCAGAGTGGGTGACTGAAGCAGAGTGGGTGACTGAAGCAGAGTGGGTGACTGAAGCAGAGTGGGTGACTGAAGCAGAGTGGGTGACTGAAGCAGAGTGGGTGACTGAAGCAGAGTGGGTGACTGAAGCAGAGTGGGTGACTGAAGCAGAGTGGGTGACTGAAGCAGAGTGGGTGACTGAAGCAGAGTGGGTGACTGAAGCAGAGTGGGTGACTGAAGCAGAGTGGGTGACTGAAGCAGAGTGGGTGACTGAAGCAGAGTGGGTGACTGAAGCAGAGTGGGTGACTGAAGCAGAGTGGGTGACTGAAGCAGAGTGGGTGACTGAAGCAGAGTGGGTGACTGAAGCAGAGTGGGTGACTGAAGCAGAGTGGGTGACTGAAGCAGAGTGGGTGACTGAAGCAGAGTGGGTGACTGAAGCAGAGTGGGTGACTGAAGCAGAGTGGGTGACTGAAGCAGAGTGGGTGACTGAAGCAGAGTGGGTGACTGAAGCAGAGTGGGTGACTGAAGCAGAGTGGGTGACTGAAGCAGAGTGGGTGACTGAAGCAGAGTGGGTGACTGAAGCAGAGTGGGTGACTGAAGCAGAGTGGGTGACTGAAGCAGAGTGGGTGACTGAAGCAGAGTGGGTGACTGAAGCAGAGTGGGTGACTGAAGCAGAGTGGGTGACTGAAGCAGAGTGGGTGACTGAAGCAGAGTGGGTGACTGAAGCAGAGTGGGTGACTGAAGCAGAGTGGGTGACTGAAGCAGAGTGGGTGACTGAAGCAGAGTGGGTGACTGAAGCAGAGTGGGTGACTGAAGCAGAGTGGGTGACTGAAGCAGAGTGGGTGACTGAAGCAGAGTGGGTGACTGAAGCAGAGTGGGTGAATATATATGTCTGATGCTTGTGGATGTCTGATGCTTGCATGTCTGCTGGGGTGACAGCGTCAGTACAAGTCAAGCTCTAAGTTGGTGTGTGTCAGAACTGGTTGCCTCGGGGAAAAATACAAGTTCTCCCTGTAAATAAAGAAAGAGGAGGTGAGAAAGGAGGGTCCGGCTTGGAGCTGGGAAAGAGGCTGAAAGGGAGGGGAGAATGCATGGAGCGCATTCCAATGAAGTCTGTTGCGAGGCATGGGGGGCAGCCTTTGATGTGCGAGAGAGCTGCCGTGAAAGAAGTAAACAGCAGGCAAGTAATTAGGGGGGAGGAGAAGTCGCGCTGGGGTGAATACCTGAGGCCAAGCTGCCCGCGGGAGGGAGGCTGAAGGCTGTGATGTGGACGCGCGTCGTGAACTAGCCTCTTGTTGCCTGTGGGAGGGAAGACGGAGGAAAGGCAGAGAAGGGGAGGGGGGATGAATGCGACACGGCGGGCAGGGGAGGGGGCGGAGCGGGGAGAGCGGCATGAGTGTGTGAAAGCAGCAGGGGCCTGGAGTGCGGCTAAGGGAACTGAAGAAATGCGACACGGCAGGCAGGGGAGGGGGCGGAGCGGGGGTGTGGGAGGAGTGCGGCTGAGGGAAAATACATGCAAGCAGGCGGCTGGGGGCATGTGCACGCGCTTTTACGCTCAATGCACATGCGCATTAAGCTTGAATTTCACGGGCACTGCAAGGAATCGCCACGATTCCTTGCAAGTTGGTTAAAGACTGTTTAAGCCCCAATAGTCTCGCAAGCTCGATGCGCATGCGCATCGACAGGCGAGACCTAAAAACTGAACAGATAAGGGATTGCATCAGAGGGAGGTGACAGAATGTGTTAAATATGTATTAATGAGATTAATGTGCATTAAAATGAGGTCCAGAGTACCTTAGGAATATTAATACCATCTCGTTTAAAAATAATCTGTTTTAATGCCTGAAATACAACAAACAGAAGAGACCGAGCTAAAGGAAATGAAAGTATCAACATTATTTTCTTTCAGTAAAGCCTGACATTCATTTCTTTATTCATTTTTTCATGTTATTTCGGCAAAACAGAATGTTTTTTTAACATGAAAAACTTTCACCTTTCCCATCCATACATAACCAGCCAGAACTCGTATTATCTATGGTTTGTTCAATGATTTCTCAAGTCTAGTTAGCTAGTTTTAAGAGGGTCCAAACGGTTTTCACTAAAGGATCCTGCTGCCGCAGTGCTCTTGCTTTGAATGTCAGAAAGAAATAGTAATCAAATCACTATTAAAGTGTTTTACAAAAGCAAGCTAAAAGACCTGTAGAACAAGATAAAATAGTTAAACATTTCAAGCAGAAAATATTGTACAAATGTAGATTTAAAACTATGCTAGCGTATCAAAATTTGTACGAAAACAGAGACTCCAGATTAAAGTAATGGTCAAGTATTGCAATTTTGTAATGCAGCTTTTCAAATTGCAAATGTTGTGGGAACAGGAAGATATCCAAATCATGAAATATAGCCCCAAATATGCAAAAACAAACATCCTGCTAGAGGGTCCATGTTTTCATCAATATATACTTGTTTCAATACAATGGCAGAAATGCAGACGACTTCAACAGCAACTAACTAGTTCTTGAACTCTACCATTTCGAACATGGTAATAAGTTCATTCAAGAATCTTCCAACAAAGTAGACTATTGATTACATAAAAACAAATTCTACCCAATTAGAAGCATATGCAAGACAGAAGCATCCTGATTGCATTAAACAGAACATAAGCGAGACAGAAGCACACTGATTGCATTAAACAGAACAAGGTGTCAGCCAGAACACAAATCTGTTACCAAACAGGAATTAATATGACACACAAAGTCAAAATAAAATTAAACCGATATGAATGTGTAACTCAGTTGTGGGACCACTAGAAATCCAATTTACTTCTATCTCGTCATTATGATAGAGCAAGCCAGCAGGATTTGAGCTTACCCGCCACTCTGATTTAAGTCAAGCACCACACGAGCCCGGTGACAATGGACCTTTGGCACAGAATGGAGAAAGAAAGGGTGCAAGACAATGGTGCCAGGGTACTTTGGAGAAATAAGTACAGTCCTTTTATCCAGATTGCACTCAACGAGGGAGCAAAAGATGGCTGTCATTTTAAAGTTTAACCACAAAGTAGGAATGGTCCTGTTGAGAGAAATAGCCTCTGTGGTACAGCCTGGGTTGCATCCTATCACTGCTGTTGGGATAGCATCAGATTGGTTCTGTTCTCTACTTCTTCCTGCCACCTCTCTCCTTCAAGGCCAGATGAATGACTGATCCGTTTACCATGTTGTAGAAAGCCAAAGAATTTGAATCTTTGATGAAAATGCCCTACAAAAACAAACAACAATGTGAGAGGCATAAATAAATGCATACATGGGCAGTAAAAGTACAGGAAAGCTATGCATACAACACCTTGTTCCAAGACCAGACTGAGGTAAAGTAAATGTTACTAACATGTAATAATGGTTCTCCAGTATAAGTATTGCAGATAGGCCATAATGCTGATCAGAAATATCAGAAGAGTTAATGGAGGGGTTTGGAAACCCCGTTTTTGCTATTTAAACAACATTCACTTTATATCACAAACTCTATGAAAGTTCAAACTATAGGTTCAACTTAGCTCCCTTTTTTGAGGCAGTGTAGAATGGTGGTATCTTCTAATTTAAAGGACGGAACAGCCCTCGTGAGCACAGTCAGTCAGTCATGAGGACACGTTTAGTCACAAGTAACCGCCCTGCGCTTTGTTAACCAACTCTAGATAAAGCCATTTGAGCAGAGTGATTTACACTTCAAGATGCAATTCTCTGAAAACTTCACTCCGAACGGAACCCTCACCTACCGACCACCTGGATGGCAACACACCTTTATAAACCTTATCATAGACCTCGACGCTCCGCTCACTATCGACTCCAGAGCCTCCATTCTCCTCAGTTGTCTCAACTTTCACCTGTAAGACCACAACGACCCCTGCTCCACAGCACTCCTCGAAAACTTGAGCAACATCTGACTCACCCAGCTTGTCGCAGAAGCAACCCACCACAGACAAACACTGGACCCCTTTTTCATCATATGGAACAGTATCAAACACAACTCCATCAAACTGCTCACATTGCCTGGCTACTCCATCATCCACTTACAAATCAACACACCTCAAGTCAACACCCCTACTAGGCGCAGCAGGGGCAAAATCACAGAAGCAGACTGGCTCAGTGCACTCAGCACAGATCAACCTAGCCCCACAGACAACCTCAACAAGCACATCAACAACTGCGAGGACTCCCTCACACCTATTAAACCCAACAAGTAGATCAAACAAGCAGGCCAGCTGGTACACAGAAGACCTCAGAGAAACCAAACACTCAAAAAAGCTAGAAAGGTATGGAGAGCGAGCCACAACACCACAGCAGAACTACCTAAAAGGTTGTACTCAATGCTATCATCAGCAAATAAGAGACACCAAGAAAAGGCACAAGTAGACCCAATTGAAGGAAGCTTCAACAGCTGTAAGGAAATCTTATTGATCATCAAGTATTTCACCTCACCCTCAGCCACTGTCAACATCGCTGCCTCCCAACAACTCTGCGACAAACCTATCAAACTTCTTCCACAGTAAAATCACAAACATCTACAGCAACTTTGCACACCAACCCAACCCCAGAAAACTCATCGCTAACCCACCAACCAACACAGCCACCTGACTAAACTGACAAACCTCACCAGAAACGACACAGCAGCAATCATGCCCTCAGGGGCCCCAACGTACCCATGACCCACCACATCTACAACCTGGGAACATCCCAATCAGCACCGCCATGACCCACATCATCAACACCTCTATCACGCCTGCCACTTTGCGGATGAATAGAAACCTGGAGAAATCAACCTTCCCCCCAAGAAGCCAACAGACTATCCAGCTCAACTGAGCAATCTGCGACCCATCTCCATGCTCCCCTATCCAGTCAAAGTGACTGACAAGGCAGTCAACCAGCAACTCACAGCCCACCTCAAACTTCACCATGTTCTAGACAACACACAATCAGGATTCAGAAAGAACCACAGGACCGAAATAGCACTCATTGTGGCCACAAACAATATTTGAATCACCCTGGACCAAGGAGAAACTGGGGCGCTCATCCTGCTCGACCGGTCCGCAGCCTTCAACACAGTCTCGCACAACACGCTCATTGTAAGACTCCATGAGATTAGCATAGAAGTATCTGCTCTAACAAGGATCCATTGCTTCCTCATGGGAAGAACCCAAAGAGCCAGGCTGCCACCTTTCACAGCAGAGGATAAGAAACTGATATGCAGTGTCCCACAGGGATCGTCCCTCAGCCCCTCCCTTTTGAACATATACAGGACAATACTCACCAACATAATTTGATCACATCACCATCATCTCCTAAGCTGATTACACCCAACTCATCCTCTCCCTAACGGACAAGACAAGCACTACCAGAGCAAACTTCACCAGCAGTATGACCATGGTAGTATACCACATGTGAACCAACTGCCTGAAGCTCAACTCCGACCAAAAGAAGTACTGGTCTTCTGACATACCCAGGGACTCCTACTGGTCGCCGTCAGAGCCAGGACCCACAGGCCATGCAAGAAATCTAGGGATCATCCTAGATGACAAGCTCAACATGACCACTTAAGTAATCGCAGTGTGCAACTCCTGCTTCCACATCCTAAGCATGCTGCGAAAGATCTTCAAATGGTTGCGTCAGAACACCAGATGGACCGGCATCGCAAGCACTCATTACCAACAGGCTGGACTATGGCAACGCACTACGCAGGAATCTCCAAACAACTTCTTCATAGACTCCAGACCATCCGGAACACAGCCACAAGACTTCTACTTATCCTCCCATGCCACACATCACACCAAACCTCAGTAAGCTTCACTGGCTCCCCATTCACAAGCGTAGCCAATCAAACTTCTCTTGCACACATACAAACCTTGACACAACACAGGGCCAGAATACCTACCAGCCTCATACACTATAGCCAACACACCAGATACCTGTGCTCTGCCTCATTCCAACACACTCTCCGCATCAGCAAAAACAAAACTGGAGGTCACTCATTTTCCTACATCGCATCCAAGACATGGAATAACCTTCCTCAACACATCAGAGCCTCCTACTCGAGTTGCACAACTAGCTGAAGACCTGGCTCTTCGTATAAGTACCTAGGGGAATACACGTGTAAATATCTGCCCTAGTGCCTGGATACCCTTTGAGGGGATTAGTGCACTATACGAATCAACATAACTGACATAAATGTGAGGTATGCATGGTGAGGGAAGACAAAACACACAATGTGTGGTGAAGCTCTTCGTAGGTGATGAAAATACCTTAAAAGTAAATCATAGTTGAAAATGCTCTAACCTTCTTAAAAAAGTTTCAGAAAAAGTTCAAATTCTTAGAATGCCTACCGTACAGGAATCAGAGTTAGGTAGACTGAATTTGGTATTGATTAGCCCTGGTCTGTGGAGCGATAGTGATGCTAGGTACAGATAGGTTTGCCCAAAAGTTGGTGTCTCCACAGCAAATTCTGCACATATCAAACAACTCTAAGAGAGCAAACAATAAGGTGCATCTTTTCCATGGAACCCACAAACACTTGCTGGTGTAAACAAAATACTCCAAAGAACAAGTTACTTTTCTTCTGTAACACTCTGCTGGGTACTCCAAGTGCAGATTTTTCACTTTTAGAATACACCCAGGCATCATCAGTCTGGATCCAGACATTTTCTCAGCACTGCTCTTGTGCACCACTAAGTGGCATTGTGCAGCTCCACTTTGACCTACTTTTGCCCCAGAAGTGATGTTGCGGAGGCACATTTAAGATCCACCCCTGTACGTGGACATCTGTGCCTTGATCGACTTTTTCTGCGCCCTTTCGACATGGGTCACAATGCAATTTGAGTTACCAGTGTGCATATCTCCAATTTAAGACCTTTTTAGATGGTAAAAAGTAAACACTCTACAGATAGGGGAGGTTAGAGGGAAATGAGGAATCTTCAGTTAGAGTATCCACCAGAGGGAGCTTTACTGAAGGTAAGTCACTTACTCCACTGATTCATCACCTTTTAAGTAGATACTAAAGCAGGACCTCCCAAGGTGAAGTACCTGTGTAGCGGGCTCTGACCAAAAAGCTCTGCAAGACATATTGGGCGAAATGCCCATCCTGCTTGACAAGGTAGCAGTGCTCGTGAATGTTTACACAGACATTCACGTCAGAGCCTGAGAGATGCCTAAAAAAGGCATGCCACACTCTAATGCAGTGGTGGCAGCATTAGCCCTAGTGGAATGGGTTGTCAAACCTTCCAGAGGCTGCATTCTGGCTAATACGTAACAAACGTCAATGAAGAGGAATATCTACACTGACAGTCATTTTCTGCACCACTTCGCCTTTCTTTGGCCTTAGAGAATCTGACCTAAAGCTGATCGTTCATCCAATGGTCCTTTCTGCAATCAATGTAGAAGGTTATACCTCTATTTGGGGTTTAGTCGATGGACTCTTTCCTCCTCCTTGAATAAGTTTGACCGGTCAATGGACGTTGGAAGAGTGATGGATTGTACAATGTAAAAAGAAGTAATACTTTCAGCAAGAAGGCTGCCTGGCACCTCCAGCTGAGCTTATCTGTCCTGGAGTTTGAAGATCCCGCTAAGTGGTTCATAATCAGGGAGATGCCTTGATGCATCACCAACTCTGGAGGCGCAGAGCCCTGTTTGTTGTAGTACCACATGGCGGTTGTGTTGTCTGAGAGCACCCGCTTCTCTTTGATAGACGGATGAATGGCAGAAAACAAAAAACGTTCAGCTTCAGGCGAATAGTCCACAACTCGAACAGACCGATATAGAACCTGGAGTCTGCCACAGACCAGAGTCCTCGGATATCTACCTCCAAATATGACATCCCCAGCCAAGTAATAACATCTGTCACAATTGTCAGTTGTGGTTGTGGCAGGATGTGAAGTCTGGCCCGGTTGCAGTCAAGAAGCTATTTCTTGCGGTCTTCTCGGAAACTTGAATCAGACACGTTTCTTTGGTGCTCGACCCACTGAGACTTCAGATTTCACTGCTGAACTCTCATTTGCCACATGGCACAGCTGACAAGCAGGATGCAATAGGAAAACAGGTAAGGAGGCCAAAGATTCACTGTCACAAAGACCCAGGACAGAGGCTGAAATATAAGGATCCTAGCTAACCCTGGGCAAAGCACTACGCTACGCTCGCGTAGTTCGCGAAGTTTGCGCAACTTCACACTACGTGAACTGCACGTAGCACAGTGCAAACATGCGTAGCGTAGTGCAGCGGTCATTTCTTGCTTGCTCGCGGTCCTCATCGTCAAGTTGGCGACCGCGAGCAAGCAAAATGACATCCTCGCGAGACTTTTTCCTTGTTCGCGATCGGAAGCATGGAAAATAAACCTCCCGGCGAGATTCTCAACACGGGTGGTCAGGTTTCTCATTGTGAGTGGTCGCGCATGCTCGCGACCGCTCACGATGAGAAACCACCAGTCCGCGTTGAGAAAGCTGCAGCTCGAGTAAAAATCTACTCGAGCGGCAGAAAAGTACAGCTCGCACTGTGCAAGATGCCGTTTTCAATGATTGCACAGTGCCGGATGCTTGTCCGCATTGTGCAATCATTGAAAACGACATCTTGCACAGTGCAAACATGCTACGCAGTTCGTGAAGTGGTATACGTAGCGCGAAGTGCACTTTGTGTAGCTTCGCGTAGCGCTACTTCGCGAACTACGCCCACCCCTAATCCTAGCCTGAATATTCTAGACTATTCGTGATAGAGGGAAGGCCCTGAGCGACACTATATCCAAGACCACTCCTATGAAAGGAAGACTCTGCAAAGAAGTTCTGTTGTTGATTGAGAAACCCAACAACAGGAGTTCGTGCTGTCCGAAAGTGATACCCGATTGACTGTGGCAACCACCGCCATCACTTGTGTGAACATCCGAAGGGCACTGGTAAAGCTGGAGGGAGAACAGCAAATTCAAAATGATTCTGGCATACCTTGAACCACAGATATTGTCTGTGGAACTGCAGAAATACGAAATACGACATATGAGATATGAAAATACCAGCAGGTCCAAGGACACAATCCTGTCCAGGACAGACAGAACCAGGGCCAGTGTGAGGATGTTTAATCTTTCCGTCAGCAAGATCACATTCAGAGGGCGAAGATCTAAAATAGGACAGAAGCCTCCATCCTTCTTAGGTACGAGCAAATAAAACAAGAGCAACAACCCACCCTAGTTTTGAGGGCAAAACCCTCTTGATGACTCTGTTGCGAAGTAGAGCTCGCACCTCTTGCAGGAGGATGAAAAGGTACTCTAAGAGCCGCTGTGGGAGGAAACTGCCGTTGGTCGGACTGGAAGGGCATAGCTCTGGTGTACGATGTGGAGGACCCATCTGTTAGAGGTGATGGATTGCCACCCTAGGAGAAAGAGTTCGATCCTGACTCCCAATGGGCATATATACACTGATAAGGACAAACTAAAGCTGTTTGGCAGCTGATGCCTCAAGGGATAGGAACTGGGAAATATAGGTGCCCTTGGGAACCTGTAGTCACCTGCTTGATCCCGATCCCCAACCACCAAAGGCCGCAAGTGACTGCCGCTAGGGAAGAGGGTCCTGGTACTGCCTGTAAACCAACCTGCTTTAGTAGCTGTGAAAAGCCTGAAACCGGTGAGAAAACTGTGCTGGAGGAGAAGCCAAAGGAACGTCCTATTGCCCAGCTCTCCTTAAAATGTCCGGTTTCAGAATTAGCTTTTTCGACGAATAGGCAGGATCCATCAAAATGTATATCCATAGGGGATTCCTGCACATCCTCAAAACCCTATGGAATGAATCAATGCATGGCAACAGAGCACCACACTGGTGTCATTTTCGTGCCCCAAGCAACTGGTCATATGAAGGCTAGCAAGTATGACTTCTATGGCTGCATCTGATCCATCCTTAATTGATTGAGCCAGGGAGGATGAACATAATTGGATGATTTGGGATGGGTGGCTACCCACCTGCAAGAATAATCACAACCCTCATCAAGGTGAACCGTCAAAGTCACTAAATTAACCAGAGCTCACCCCCCTGGTAGCTATGGCACAGAGCAAATAGGCTCAACTTAGGTCAATGTGTAAAGTATTTAAGCAGTACCAAAACAGTAATAAAGTCAAAATGCAAAACAATAAAAATCCCAAACCGAACTGGAAAAACATAGTAAAAGTTAATAAGGAATATGCTACTTACCAGTATGCATCTGTTCTTGGCATGTAGGGCTGCTGAATTCATATCTGTGCATAGATCGCCGCCTAGTATTGGGTCCGGATGATTGCACTTTGTTGTCTTGGAAGAGTCTTCGAAGTAACACGAGATAGGTGACTCCTCCCCTGGACTACAGTGCGCATGGGCATCTTCTCCATCCTCAGATTGTTTTTCGCCATTGTGGCAGAGAAGAAGATAGTAAAGTAAGAGATGGCCATGCCAAAGATAATGCTGCAGCTGCGACAGGCACCGGGGAGAAGGGCGGGCGATATGAATGTCAGCAGCCCTACATGCCAAGAACAGATGCATACTGGTAAGTAGCATATTCCGTTCGAGGCATGTGGGCTGCTGAATTCATATCTGTGCATAGACTATATAGCAATATCTCCTCTAGCAGTGGTTACCTGTGCCAGCTGCAGCAGTTTGAAAAAGAGTTTTGAGGACAGCCTGGCCTACAGCAGCTTGCTGTTTTGCTTGCACGTCTACACAGTAGTGTTTTGTGAAAGTGTGTATGGTGGTTCATGTGGCTGCCTTACAAATGTCTTCAAGAGGAATATTCCCTAGGAAAGCCATGGATGCCCCCATTTTCCTTGTAGAGTGTGCTCTTGGGGGGACGGTTAAAGTGCGTTTTGCCTTTTGATAGCATATCTGAATGCATTTAACTACCCATCTGGCTATTCCTGACTTTGATATTGGATTTCCTTTGGGTTGTGGTGCAAAAGCAACAAATAATTGCTTTGTCTTTCTAAATGATTTAGTTCTGTCCACATAATAAAGCAGAGCTCTTTTTACATCTAGTGTATGTAGGGATCTCTCAGCTACTGACTGTGGATTTTAAAAGAATAATGGCAGTTCTATTGATTGATTAATATGGAAATTGGATACGACCTTCGGCATGAACTTAGGGTTTGTTCGAAGAACTACCCTGTTGGCATGTACTTGCATGAAAGGTTCTTGAATTGTTAGTGCTTGTAATTCGCTTACTCGTCTGAGTGAGGTAATGGCAATCAAGAATGCTACCTTCCACGTTAAGAATTGCAGTTCGCATGAGTGTAGAGGTTGGAAGGGAGGTCCCATAAGTCTGGTAAGTACTATATTTAGATTCCAGACTGGGTAAGGGGGGTGTCTTGGAGGGATCACCCTTTTAAGACCCTCCATGAAGGCTTTGATTGCTGGTACTCTAAACAGTGAAAGGTGTTGCCTGTTTCGAAGGTATGCTGCTATAGCAGTGAGGTGTAGTCATATCGAAGAGTATGCTAAGTTGCATCTTTGTAGATGCAGCAGGTAACATATAATGTTTTGTATGGAAGCATCTAATGGGTTGATTTGGTTATTGTTGCAGTAAATAACAAATCTCTTCCATTTAGCTGCATAGCACGCTCGTGTAGTTGGTCGTCTTGCCTCCCTAATGATGTTCATGCAGTCTGGAGGCAAGTTAAGGCATCCAAACTCTAAGACTTCAGGAGCTAGATCGCCAGGTTCATCTGATTGGGACCTGGTTGTCTGATTTCTCCATGGTTCTGAGTTAGAAGATGGGGTGCGAGGCACAGTCTTTGATGAGGAACTACTGAAAGTTCCAGGAACGTTGTGTACCATGGTTGTCTCGCCCATGTGGGAGTAACTAGGATTAGTAGGAGTGACTGTTGCCCCAGTTTGCGTGCCACCAGCGGAATCCGCGGTGCTGGGGGAAAAGCGTATGCAAATCTGCATGACCAGTTCATCCATATCACATTGCCCTGTGACAACGGATGTGGGAACCTGGCGTCAAAGTACTGGCATTTCGAGTTTTCTTTTGTGGCAAACAGGTCTATTTCTGGGTGACCCCACTGTTTGAAGAATGGCTGGAGAACTTGGGGGTGAATCTCCCATTTGTGTAGTTGTTGGCTGTGCCTGCTGAGCAGGTCTGCTATCGGATTGTCTTTCCCTGGAAGGTGTTCTGCTAGGAGAAAAATGTTTTTGGGAATTGCCCACTTCCATGTTTGTGCCAGGTGGGACAGCTGTGGAGAGTGTGTTCCTCCCTGTTTCTGGATATAGTACATTGCGGTCATGTTGTCAGTCCGGATCAACAGAGTCTTGCTGTACAAGTATTTTTGGAATGCTTTCAGGGCTAGGAAGATCGCTAGCAACTCTAGTTGGTTGATATGCAGTTTCTTTTGTTTAGTTGTCTAGAGCCCATGTACTGTGTATTGAAGGAGATGGGCTCCCCAGCCTGTCAGTGATGCGTCCGCTGTTAGTACTAGTTGTGGAACCGGCTCTTGGAACAGTCGCCCCTTGGAAAGGTTTTGTGGGTTCCACCACTGCAGAGAGTTGTGAGCGCGACTGTCTACCAACACTAGGTCTTTTAGTTGTCCTCGAGCCTGGTTCCATTGCCGTGATAGGCATTCTTGTAATGGGCACATTTGAAGTCTGGCATGGGGGACAATGAATATGCAGGAGGCCATCATGCCTATGAGCTGCATGAAGACTCGAGCTGGCAGAGAGTGTTGTGGCAGAAATTTGCGAATGAGCATCTGCATGCTGGCTATCCTTGCTGAATTTGGGTATGCCTTTGCCATGGAGGTATCTATAGTGGCTCCCAGATATTGTTGTGTGTGTTGGATGGTAGCAGATGCGATTTTGGGTAGTTTATCGAAAACCCTAGGCTGTGTAGCAGCTGAAGTGTTTGAGACGTGTGTCTTGCACACTGTTGGTACGATTTCGCTTGTATTAGCCAATCGTCTAGATACGGGAACACATGGATGTGTTGCCTTCTGAGATGTGCTGCTACTGTCGCTAAGCATTTTGTAAACACTCTTGGAGCTGTGGTTACCCCGAAGGGCAGAACCTTGAATTGGTAGTGTTGACCTTGTATTGTGAACCTGAGATATTTTCTGTGAGCTTGATGGATGGGTATGTGAAAATACGCATCCTTGAGGTCCAGTGTTGCTAGGAAGTCTCCTTGTTGTAGCAACGGGAGCACTTGCTGTAGTGTGATCATATGGAAGTGCTCCGACAGTATGTATTGATTTAGGGGTCTGAGGTCCAATATTGGACTGAGAGAACCGTCCTTCTTGGGAATAAGGAAGTATAGGGAGTATACTCCTGTTCCTTGCTGTTGGAAAGGGACTGGCTCTATGGCCCCTTTTTCCAGCATGCATTTCACCTCTTGTTGGAGCAGGGCGATGTGTTCTTTGGACATAGGACGGTGTCTGGGTGGTATGTTTGGTGGTGTAGAAGTGAGTTCCAGGCAATAACCATACTGGATAATTTCTCTCACCCACCTGTCCGTGGTAATTGCGTGCCAGACAGGTAGGAACTGTTGGAGTCTGCCTCCGACCGGTGTTAGGTGGTGTGGAGGTAGCGTGATGAAGTCACTGTTTTGTGGCACTGGAGGCTCTGGTGTTATTGCCTCCACGTCCTCTTCCCTTATTATTGTTGCCCCTATAACCTCCTCTGTTTGAGTTTTTGGTGAAGGAACCTTGTTTGTTGCTTTTGTATGAAGATGACGTTTGCGAGGTATTGCCTCGTGTGGTTGCCCTGTATGAGGAGCGTCGAAAGGAGCCTCTATGTTGCTGAAACTGTAATGCCCCCATTGACTTTGCGGTTTCCGTGTCCTTCATTTTATCTAAAATGGTGTCGACAGCAGGGCCAAATAGAAAGTCCTGATTGACTGGCTGGTTAAGAACGGTGGACTGCACCTCGTTCTTAAAGCCGGAAATACACAGCCATGCATGTCGGCGTAGTAAAACGCTAGTGTTAATAGACCTGGCTGCGGTGTCGGCTGCATCAAGCGCACATTTGATGGAGGCGTTTGTAATGAATTTTCCCTCCTGTATGAGGTCATCAGCTTGTGCTTTAAAAGGCTGAGGTAGGTGTTGCATTAAGCTTCCGAGCTGGTCATAGTGTGCCCTGTCGTAAAGAGCCAGTAGAGCTTGTGTATTCGCAATCCTCCATGAACTGGAGGCCTGTGCTGCTACCCTTTTACCTGAGGCCTCTAGTATCTTTGATTCCTTATCGGGGGGAGGTGCTTCCCCCGTTGTCTGTGAGTTGGCCCTTTTACATGCATTAGCCACTACCAGTGAGTCTAATGGTAACTGCCCTCTGATGTAGATAGGGTCTGTAGGGGCTGCTCTATACTTCTTCTCAATTCTGGGATTGATTACTCGTGCCCTGGCTGTATCTTTAAATATGTCAGGTGCGTGTTTTAACACTCCCTTTAACATAGGAAGTGTTCTGACACTCTTTTCTGAAGTAGGGGAGGTGTCAAATAAGAAGTCTGCTTCTACAGGGTCATTATGCATGTCTACAATGTGGTACTGCGCTGCTCTGTCTATTAGTTGGTTGAAGACAATGGTGTCATCAGTAGGTGACGGCTTAGTTGGATAAGAGGATACATCAGGGATGGGATGGGTGTTGTAAGAATCTGTTGGCTCCTCTCATGGTTCATCTAGTGGGTGAGGATATTGTGGAAAATTATACTCAGGCTGTGGATCTTCCCCTGTGTTCCCCTCATTGTCCCCGTGGTGAGAAGGAGAGTAAGGAGCAAAATCTGTAGTAGGCATAATAGGATAGAAAGGAATGAAGGGTCTAGAGGGAGAAGTCCCAAAGTCCTTCTTCTTTAGTGGAATAGGGGGATGAGAGTTAGTGTCCAGTGGCCTCTTCTTCCTGTGCAAGATTGTGACTTTACCAGTCTCAGGATTAATATATATTTTTGCTTGGTCGTCTGATGGATCTGGATGGAAGAGTTCTTCCTCTACAGTCCTTAGTTGTGTGTTTGACTTTTTGGGTCGATAACACCTTCTGCTTCGACGACTTTTGGTGTCTTGTTGCTATTCTTCGGTTCGGGCCCTTTCTTCGGGTCGACGAGTGATTTCGGGTCGACCGGATCTTTCGGTTCGACACGTTTCTTGTGCTCGACAGGCTTTTTTGGTTGACTGTCCTTTGCCGAGTCGATGGTGTTTTTGGGATCGACTGGTGTTTTCGGAGCACTTGTTTTTGGGTTGATAGCCTTCTCCGGCCGGGTTACGGGCTTCGGTACGGCACCCTTTCTGTCGGCAACCTTTGCCGGGTCGACGGTTTTCGATACAGCTGGCTTGTTCGGGTCGGCGACCTTCTTTGATTCGGCGCCCTACGGCTGTGTGTCCTTGATCGGTTCGACGACCTTTTTCGGGTCGACGCCTTTTTCGGGTCGACACTCTTCTTTGGCTCGACGCTTTTGGGCTGTACGTCCTTTTTCGGTTCGACGCCCTTCGGGTCGACGACCTTCTTGGGCTCTGGAACCTTCTTAGGGATGACGGTACTTGGCCCTGGGGTCTCTGAAGGCTTAGGTTTCGGTGCCGAGCCGGATGGCGGGGCTGGGGAAACTTTTTTCGGATCTTGGCTAAGGCCTTTTGACGATGCCTCGACCAGAGCCTTCGGTAACTGGGTAAGTGGTGTCAGGGGTAGTGTACTCATGATTTGCCCCAGTGGGATCTCGTCATCTGAGTAGTCCTCGACGGTGACGATCTCTCGGTCCGAATCTGGAGCTTCCGGTAATTCTTGGTCATCAAAGATGTTGTCCGGTTCCGGTGCCTGTCGCTGCATCTCTTGCCTAGCGGCCCGTCGAATCCGCATGGTTTTCTTCGACCGAAACTAGGCGCAGGCTGGGCAGGTTTCTTCCTTATGGTCTGGTGAAAGGCACTTGTTGCATACTGAGTGTTTGTCAGTATGTGGGAACTTGGAGTGGCATTGTGGGCACCTTTTGAACGGGCTTCTTTCCATCGACAGCAGGCCCACGTGGCGCAGAAAAGGCCCAACGGCCCGCGTCGACGACCGAGTCGAGATGGAAAGCTTGATCGAGTAAAGAGGTACCGAGCGAGAACAATACCGTCGAAGTCGAAGGCCTTTTGGACTTTAGAAAAGTTTTGTTTCGATTCCGAAGTTGGAGTATAGGAGTAAAATCCGAACCCAATGGCGAAAAAACCAATCTGAGGATGAAGAAGATGTCCATGCACACTGTAGTCCAGGGGAGGAGTCACCTATCTCGTGATACTTCGAAGACTCTTCCAAGACAACAAAGTGCAATCATCCGGACCCAACACTAGGCGGCAATCTATGCACAGATATGAATTCAGCAGCCCACATGCCTCGAACATAAAAGAACACCAAAATGACAAAAATCCAGTAAGAGGAACCGACCACAGATCTGAATTCGTAAAGTTTTAAAGTAGAAGTAATCAGCCATGCCAAGTGTACCAGGTCTACGCGTGATGTGTTGCTCCAGCCCAGGTTTTTTCTTTAAATTCTGGGAATTGTAGTCATGTTTATTCCATTAAAAAACAGGACTACTAGTTCTAGAATTCAAAGAAAAAACTTGGACTGGACTAGCACATCACACATGGACCTGGGAAACTTAAAAGCTATAAGTAGCTCCAAAAGGCACAAAGTGACAATTATAGTTAATGGTCATGGTCCCAACAGACATGGACCTAGGTACAATTTGGGGCTGACCACAACAGAATGCGGGTCAGATACACTAACCAGATTCGTCATGGTCAAAGATTTAACTTTTTGACTTAATCCTTTAAGTCCCAATCCACCACAAGAGTACACTTCAAAGACCCACCTCCACAGGATCTCCAGGTCCACTAGTTTATCGTTTCTCTACACTGGTGGGTTTCCCCTGTTGATAATACATAGTATTTGCCTTTATCATTATTAGGGTGCATGCTAATTAGTTTGGCTCGCCTATTCTTTTCAGGTTGCTACCATCACTTAGTTGTCTTGATGATGACCCAGATACATCATTTCTAATTGGGTCGAAACGCTGACAAATGAACTGGTGGACTGGTCGGATTTACCATGATGTATGCACTGTACTCTTATTTTGAGTCTTGCCAATAGTATAGCACTTTATCAGCCCGTAGAGATAAATGTACATATATGTTGCATATATTTTTGTAAAGCACCAATGCACATCATCTTCAGTGATGTCCCTTTTCACTCCTACCATCTAGTGTTGGGCGTGGACGTCTGGAAGTTGCATTTCTCTGTAGTAGTTTCGAGTCACAAGGTACATCATAACTCCCCCCTTAGCCCAAAATGCACAAGGACAAACCTCCACCTCTGGTTTTCCTCCAGTGGGTAATTATAATGGGGGCAGTGAACTAAAACATAATGCATTTGCTGTGCACTGCAGACGGACAAACAGTGGAAAACATCTTGTATGATTGCTCGCTTCTGGGGAGGAGGGAAGGCACATGTGTATCTAAAGCGCTACACACACTGAACAAATGGTTCCAGGGTACGGAACATTTCCATTTGTAACAGCGTAGCATGTGTTGCTCTAGATACAAATGTCATGAATAGTCTATAAAGCAGTACCTCCCCTAACAGGTGGTTAATGAGTGGATAATGCAGACGTCTGAAACACATTTCGTAGGACTGTTTGTCCAACGGAAGCCTCCCGATGGGCTCGGAAGGCCACACAATAATATTTGGTAAATGTGTAGTTTTCACCAGGTAGCCGGCCTACATAGGTCTGCTATAGAAATCTTTCTTAAACAGACCATGGTATCTGTCTTCGTTCGAGTGGAAAGCATTCTAGGCACCTAATAAAACTTATACTTAGCCTTAGGACAGCAACTTGTACATGTTCAACAATCCATCTCGCAAGACCACCCCTGGAAAAAGGGTATCCCGTATAAGATTTTGAAAAAGCAACAAAGAATGGATGTAGTTCTTTCAATGCAGTACATCAGTACAGTACTCCTTTGACAGCACGTGTGCGTAATGTCCTTGTTGCCACAGCCTCTGAATGTAGGAAGAAAATGGGCAATTCAGTCTGGTTTACACAAAAAGTGAAAAAGACTTATGTGAGAGATATTTGGTTTGTTATAAAAGCCACTACCCCTATGCACCGGACTAAAAAGTTCCTCTGATGTTAGTGCTTGCATCTCACAGATTCTCCTGAGAGAGGCAATACCAACCAAGAAGACTACCTTCCAAGACAAGAACTGCATGTCAATGTAAGGACTTGAAAGGAGGACCCATCAGTCTTATTAGGACTATTCCCAAATTCCAGGCTGGCACAGGAGGAGTTTAGAGGAATTGCCCCTTTATGAATGCCTTGACTACAGGTATTCTAAAGCAAGATCAATGTTCTTGGGTTTGCCTGGAGGTTTATGCCATGTGTAAAAGACAGAAGATAATGTCTTACAGAGAATCTTTTATCTGTTTTTCTAAACAGTGATGGACAAATCTTTTCCACTAGTTATGAAACAGGCAAGCCTGGTAGATTGACGTGCCTCACACAGGGTTTGCATACAGTTCTCTGGAAGTTGCAGGTAACCAAACCTTTGGATCTCAGGTGCCGAACTGCTAGACTCAACTGCCTGAATTCCAAGCGTCTGAGCTGTACCTGTCGCTGTGTGAATAAACCCGGTCTTAGTGTAAGCTTTTTTGTAAGGATGGACAGGCATTTCCAGCACCATCAAGAACCACACCTGTCTTGAGACAGAGGAGGAAAACAGTAAACAAATACCTCTGACCAATTAATCCATAGTGCATTACCAAGGAACTGTGGGTACCTGGAGGCAAAGTTTTAGGTTTTACATTGTGGCGGACAGATAGACTGTGGGTGTGCCCCATCTGTGAAAGTAACTCTGAAGTACTTGGGGTTAATCTCCCATTCAGAGACTTCTAATGCGTCGTGCGCAACAGGTTTGCAAATTGTTGTCCACCCCAGCAGGTGCTGCAGAACCAGCAAAATCTGAGACAATGCCAAATGTTTTGGCCAAGTGCCAACAGCTAAGGCAAGAGAGGAGGTATTAAATTAAATTTAGGCCACACCTTTAAAAACATTCTTTAAAAACTTACTTCGTATTGAAGTTTCTGTTTTCCAGCAGGCATTCCAGTTGCTTCATGTATCTTAACCTTAATAACAGACACCTACGAAGGAAATATAAACATAAGTATGTCAAAGATAAACTGGCAGAGAGAAACATCAAGTCAAGAAAGCCCCTTGAGAAAAGGTAATCCCAAGAATTCCTGGGGAAGCAACCCTGCAGAAACCTAGGAGAGGACCACTCAGAAAATGGACTCTTGGAAGTGCAGTGGGAAATAAAGTGGTGACGCGGGGGAGCTGCGAGCCACAAACTCGCAACCAGGGGGAGCCGCGAGCTGGCGACCAGGCGGAGCCACCAACTGGCGATCTTGGGTAGTAGTAAAGCTGGGTTGCGTGGGAGTACAAAAGCTAAAGTCTGCGGGAGAAGAGATCACCACCCAGGGTAAAAAAGGAACTTTGAAATTGAGAAAGAAATCTTAGACCTGGGTGAGAAATTAACCTTTGAGTCAATGATGGAAGTGACACAGACCTCAGGAGTAAATAAATTCAGACTAGGGAGAGAAGGGTAGATCAAATTATGCATAGCATCCATAAGTGTATGGATGCTCTGCAGAGGGCATCAAGAGAAGGATTGTGTAAGCTCAGACTGGTCAGTGAGCAGATGACACTGGCACATTTGGATAAGCAAAGGTAAAAAAAGGAATGAGAGGAGAGGGAAACCTCATGCACAATTGTAGGAAAACGTTGAAACTGCAGCACAGAAAGAATGACATTTAATTCTAATTTACATCACAGGTATGTTTAACATCAATGGGAAGTCCCCCTCTACATAACAGTACAAGTCCACCTACAACTCACCCAGACTGTGCTTTTCAATTTGATATGCCTTAATATCCATGATAACACAAGCATTGCTAAATAAAACACATACCTTCACCTCCAAATTAAAAAAAATATATATAGCTGGCTGTCAGCATACACAGAAATTACACACCTGGTCTGTGAGGGGGAGAGTAAACATAAGCCCCTGTCCACCTAGTTTCCATTCTGTCTTATCTTGCATGTTAGGAACTTGGACTTTGACTGTAACTGGACCCTATAAAGAAACAAGAGAGATACATGAATTACAAATGAGCAAATAATTAACAGAACTAAACTTCTCATGCCAAAATAGGAGCTTATTACTATAAAAGTGACCCAACCTGGGATGTCTCAATTATTATACAAAATCCAAGATGCAACAGACCTGCGGATCAGTGTTCATGTAAGGTCTCCATGTTAAAGAGGCAAGATCTTAATCCCACCAAGCGGGATTCAGATCTGTGTATCTGGTTTGTACCTTACTTTAATGATTTGCAAATAACAGTAACCACCTCCTCCCACATTGGTGATATTTCAAAGGAGGTTAAGCACACACTGTCTAAGACTAGAGGGTGTGCTAATGCAAGTGTACTGCCAAATCAAAGTATACCATGCCCCAAGGCATGAGAAAGTATTCTTGTTTCATTTTGAATATATCATAACAGTGAATATGGCTCTTTTCCCCGCATATCATAACCCCGCATGTGGTCACAACGCGGTCGTAACAATGACCACGTTGTAACAACGCATACCATTAGTCTGCAAGTCATAACAACAACTTGCGGAGGGGGGCGCTGGATGTTGGAATAGTAAAATTTACTATTCCAACTCCAGTCTGTGCGGATTGTAGGGAAGGTGTTGGATTTTAAATCCACTTGCGGGGTAATGGCATGCGTTGTCACAATGCGGTTGTGACACCATGCTGGCTGACAGTTGTTTACCCATAACAGCAGAGGGGTATGTGGTAGAGTGTGGGTACTCGAAAACATTTTGGCACGGGCCAATAAGCTTGGTCTGTGATCTGACTAAGGGCCGCATTGATGCCAGTGGGGTGGGAGTTAAGGGGGCATTGGCAGTACTGTGGTTTTTGGGGAAGTGAAGCATATACATCTAGTGGCTCAATTGCACAATGTGAAACCAGAAAACCTGGGATTAATCTCAGCTTCCCCACTTTACCAATTTGTGTGATCCTAGGCAATTGTTTTAGTTCACTTTCCCTCCTATTTCTTCAATATCACATATTAGAGAACCTGGACTATGGGGGAGGAGTTGGGTAGTTTTCTGGTTTGAGGGTGAGGCGGGGTAGGTTTGTGGGCTGGGGATTGGGTCAGGTAGTTTTCTGGGCTGGATTGCTTTGGGGCTATTTTTCAGGGCTGTGGGCGTGTTTGGGTCTTTTTTTAAATTAGGAGTTAGGTATTAGGCCTCAGGGTAGGGGAGGGTAATGGGTAGTCCGGTAGTTTTTAGGGGAGGGCAGGGCAACTTTTAGGGCTGGGTTGGGCAGGGACAGGGTTTTAGGCATCAGGGAAGGCATAGCGTGGGAGTTGGGAGGGGGTAAGGTTATTTACACCTCAGGCGGGGAGGATTGTACCTTACAGCAGTGGGGAGGGGGGATGGCGAACTTAGCCACACATGCCCCTTTACCATACATGCTTTTACCACAATAATTTACGGTAAAGGAATCCGCAGTTAAGGAATGCGTGGTAAAGGAATGCGTGGTTAAGACGCAGTCATAATTCAGACCGCGTTGTTTAGGCAGGCGGGGTTGGGCAAATCGTGGTTGCATTATACAACTATTTTTCTGCTACCATACACCAATCCATGTCTCTCTTCCACTCCAGGAGAATTGGTGTAGTTTCGGCCCCCCAAAGACGAGCTATGTTACGCTTTGCAATCATCAAACCTAGAGTTAACCCAGGTTTGATCGGCTCATCCCAAGTCTCTCACACATTAAACAGACACTACTTGAGTAAGAGCATTAGATTCTCACCACAAATCCCATTCATGCACAGCACCACTGAGTCCCAATAAGATTGAACTTTGGGACAAGCCCAAATTATGTGGTAGAATGACCCTTACTGCACACGTCTGACATAGCTGATCTACTCTTTCGCCTATTTTTACGATCGCGCTACAAGAGATGTGGGCCCTATGTAGTATTTTAAGCTGGACCAATCGGAACAGAGTCCTGATGGGCACATCCCTAGGTGATGCCAAGGCTTCTCACCAATCGGCTTCCTACATTCCCATAAGCGTTTAAGAGTATCATGTGAATTGTATATACGTTTGATATGTCAGCGATATCGCCCTGCGATGATTCTGGGAGGACCGCTCCATGGGCCAGTGCGATTGCAGGGCATGGCGAATCTGCAAATAACGGAAAGTCTCAGTGGGAGCTAAGATGTAGGCTTTTGTAAGTCCGCAGAGGGTATCATCTCTGTCCCGGAATAAAAGTCTCCCACCCTTGAGAGCTCCAACAGGTCCCATTTGTCGAAGCCCTGTCTTGTGCCCATTGTACCTAGAAGCTCGGAGTCCCACAATGGTGTCGCCTGAGTAATTCTATTTCTCCATCCCAGCTTGGTGAGTGACGAAGGCCAAATTTGGACTGTCATTGCCATCGGTTCCTCCAAGGAGAGGCGACGCAGCTTAGTGTAGAGTGCTCCGAGATACCCCTTTAGTTGGGGAAACAAACGGTCTATCAGGTAAGCAGGTTCAGTCAATGGTTGATTGCCCTGCTGGTTGATAGTTGTCAACTGCGCCTCTCTGTAGTAGGTTTGGATATCAGGCAAGGCTATCCCTCCATCATACCAACCGCAAGTCCGCTTATTAAGGGCGATTCGTGGGGAGCCTCCATCCCTTAACATGGCTGTGATCTCACTCTATAAGGCTTTAAAATAGGTATCTGGCACAGGGAACGGAGTGTTTTGGAATATGCAGAGGTGTTGCGTCCCCTTGTTTGAGACTCTAGCCAACTCGGTCACCTGGTCTTTATATTCCTGTTTGAGGCTTAAGGTGTGTTGCACGTCATCACTATCATTCCCTATCAGTTGTGCCTCTTAAGTCTGAAATATTGTGTCAACTGTCGGCCTCATATCTCAATACAAAGTAAGAAGAAAACAGATTAAGCACAACAAAGCAACCCATAACCCTCTCATGCCCTCCCCCTTTAGAACAACCCCCCTCCCCGCATTCCTGATTGACGGACCCAGAACTGCCCGCCCCCCAACTCAGCAGAGTGCCTGCCGTCCCACCCCCACATAGAAGACTAAGGAGACTGTGAACCTCCCTCGTACCAAGCCCCCCTCCCCACAGTGGTCGCACAGTTACACCACCGAACCAGTTAGGATAATAATACAACATCAGTAAACGAACAGGCCTCGGAGCACGAGGCAGCAATCACTTCGAGCCAACAGGGGCTACGTCAAACCAAATACGGTGTACGCCCCCACCCCACCATAGAGCTCTCAGGGCTTCTCACTCAAAAGTGTGTCACTGCTACATCTTAGGACTTTCAAGAAAAGGATATCTCCCAATGTATCGAGCACAGGTCTCGGTTGTTAGTTCTCCTGGTGAGTTATTGAGAGGAGCTCCACCCGTAGAGTGTCCTTTGTGAAATGTCCACCAGGTGCCATCAACCACCCTCTCCGCCTCTCATGCTGCACCCTGCGGTTATGGCCCCTGACTGTTCGCCATCCCTCAAGCCATTCCCATGCCGCTTCCAGTGTATCAGAAACCAGGCCTTACTCTCGGACTCAATTTGCAACTTTGCTGGGAAAAGCATTGAGTACTTCACTTTCCCTCAGTGTCTTTTTGAATGCCAGTAAGCTATGTCTCTGCCTCTGTGCTTCAAGGGTACAGTCTGGAAAAAAGGCATCTTGGGCATTATCGTAGAGCACTGGTGGAGCAGTGCGGGCTGGTTGTAGCACCCCATCTCAGTCACGGAAGTTAAAGAGGTGGGAATGGATAGGCCTCGGTGGGGCACACAGATGGGGTCGACAACCCGGCGTGCTCTCTCTACTGAGAAGAACTTAAAGAGACCGCGGGGCCGGCAGTGCTTGAGAATGAGGTACTCTATGAATAAATCTGTGGCTGGCTCTTCCACCCGGGATTCATAGAATGCGGACGTTGTTGCGCCTTGCCCTGCCCTCTAGCTTTTTATTGGCCGCCTGAAGCTCGTCGCTATGAACCTTAAGGGTCTTGGTGTCTCCAAATAGAGTCGCCGCTGAGCCTCCACTTCCTTTACTGTTGCCCTCATATTACCATGGTCCGCTTGCATCAGCAAAACCACCACTGTGACAGTGTCTAAGCACACCTCCAATCTCTTGTATAGCAGCCATAATATCATGGAGGGATAGTGTGTCCCCTCCGGATGCCTGAGGGGTCATGGTGGATAAGTGATCACGGGGCTCTCTTGAGCCTATGATCCTTTAGGTAGTGCAGATGTATTCAGTTTGGTGTGTTCCCTTCATGTTTTTTCCGCCCGTCAAGTTGTTGGGACCACTAGAATGGGCTTGGTGGAGGGCTGGCGATAAAAACATGAATCCCAGCCTCTCACTGCTAGTTCTTGGTCAGCGCTCCCCCACTGATGCGACCATGCATACCCGGCAAAAGCGCTGTCTAAGCTGTTGCGGTTTGGTAGTTTTCTATGCTTTCAATTCTACCCACCCTATTCCAGTGGGTATCCGTTGCTCACCCTTTAATTCACCCGCGCCACCCAGATCTGGCAACACCTCGGCGCAGGGAGGTGTGTGGGAGACACTTCACACCCCACCTCTCCAATGTTTCCCTCCGTTCAGGCCCAGCCCCTCCACAGTCACCAAGTCAGTTTGCACGCCTGTGGTGTTACACGATCTTCCTTGATCGCTGCCTGCGAGGAAAAGAGAAGGGCCGTAACTTCTTCATCCCTCCCCAACCGCGAGGTGTCTTGGGCCAGGTGCCCAGCTCGGGATCTCGTTGCATCTCATTGCTCAAGAAACGGTTAGGTCTCCGTTCACCTTCGCATCAGAGGCCAGGGCTCCACCCCACCTCACAGGCCTCTCTTCAACAGACACATGCACCGGCCTCAGATTAACTTGAAATACCGGTCAGCAGTATCTCCAGGTGCCCATCGACTATGTGAGCTCGTGGGTTGCGGCTGGGGATCGGATTAATGTACAGATATCCAGGGATAGGGTAGCTGGGTTACGGACCCGCTCTAGAAGGCCACCATCTTCTCTGACTGTTGGCCACGCCCCCCCAAAACACTTTTTAATGAACTGCAATAATCTGATGTACTAAGGTGAAAAGGTTTTGCATGCAAATGAAAGCCACTTTTGAAGAGGCTTTATCATATATAGATATATATAGATATATATATATATATATATATATAGATATATATACACACACCCACACACACACTTATACACATACACACATGCACACACACACACATTTATACATACACACTTTTTTTACACTCTTGCTGCAAGATGCATTTAAAAATGAAGGTGTTACTAAAGTTAAGTAGTTCAGAACAACCTACTTATTTGAGTTCTTTAACTTCAATTAGCTTTAAAACAATGCTTCCGTGTTTATTTAACATATTTTTAATGTCCAAGCTGAGTTGAGTAAACTGCAGCCCAGTGTTGTTGTTGTCAGGTGTAGTTATGTAAAGGTCAAGAGGGTCGCATGCAGCCCTTCGTACCGTACTTGGAGTATTACTGGGCTAGAGGATATTCAAGTTGGACAGCTTTCAATGCCTTCTACTCCAGATACATTGTCAAAAGGGAAAACAGATAGGCAGTGCAACACATACCTTGTTCCTGCGCAAAAACTCATCCTCCGGCATTAGGTTGTCCTCAGTCTTCATTTTCTTAGATGAAGGCTCATCGTCCATGGGGGGCGGTGGGTGCACCTGCTGCATCTGTTGATTAGGCACTGGGGCAGGAGGAGCAGGAACAAACGCTGTGGGAGAAAACCGTTAAATGACAGACCTGGTTACCAATTAAAGGGGCACATTTGCACTGTAACAACCCCAGGTCTGCGCACTTTAAATGGGTCATTCAACTACTTAATGGGGGTTATTACAATGTAGCAAATGTTGAACTATGTAAATCATTGAGAGAGCATTAAAAGCACAAAGGATGACATGACCATTAATGAAGATTCCGCAATGTCGAATGGATATGTTTAAACTTTCTGTAGGTAAAAAAGAATTGTACACCTCCCCATTTGCTCAGAATAATTAAGTGGCATATGCTTATTAAGAACTACTCTAGCATTACAAATTTCGGACACTCAACCACTATGGCGAATTAAGGTTACTGTTCTTTGAACAGCCCTAGCTTGTTAAGTGATAGTCCCTGGTAAACATAAGCAAGGTCTTTTAGCATACCATATATACTTTTTGGCATACCACATCAATTCAGTGAAATTATTCTCTATTCTGAACAGAAAATATTTTCTGTTTGAATGCTAGGGCAAACACACGGTGAAGACCCCCACAGAGGAGAACACTCCTAGGTCCACAATCAATGCTATGAAATCTATGTAATACCCAATTTCTGGTAGTGTGTGTGTGAGTGTGTGTGTGGGTGGGGTGGTTAGGGGTGTATGTATGTGGAGGTGTGGTGTGTGTGTTTTGGAAGACAAGGGTATTGAAGTAGAATGTAAAGCAGTGTACCAGGCATTCAGTTTATTATTCGTCAGTAAATATTTTGCTCTTGGAAGGGTTTCGTTTTTAAAAAACTGCTATTCCATTCAAACCTGAACTCTTGTTTGAATCTTATGTCTCCTAGACTATAACGAATAGTTTTCTTACCTGTCGGTGTAGTTTTGCAGCTTGAAGATCTTTCTGGATTCACTATGCTGTGCATTATTCCGCGGTCTTGTGGTTGGGTCCGGATTCGTAGTCTTTTCTTTGTTTTTTTTTTTTTTTTTCTTAGCCCAGGTGGGCGTCGGCGTCACACCCCCTTGGGTGTATTTCCGGTGACGTCGGCATGCTTCCTGCGGAAGCTCCCACTCTTGGGCGCCATCTTCGGGTTCTTTTTTTCCGTGTTTCTTTCGTTTCCGAAGTAATGGCAATGTTCTAATTAGTTGGTATTTTACCGCTTTGTACTTTTTAATATCCTTTCTTTTGTTAACCACCTCTTCTCTCTCCAGCCTCATCTTTCTGGCGGAGGTGGGTGGGTTCGCTAGTGAATCCAGAAAGATCTTCAAGCTGCAAAACTACACCGACAGGTAAGAAAACTATTCGTTTTGCAGCGTGAATCTTTCTGGATTCACTATGCTGTGCATAGATTTTGTAGCGGTTTCTCATTTCTGTGGCGGTTGGGTGGAAGATGAGCGTTGGGTATTGAATATGTGCTGTAGCACCTTCTGTCCAACTTGAGCTTCCTTGTTCATCTGTATGTCCACACAGTAGTGCTTCGTGAACGTGTGCACCGAAGCCCATGTTGCCGCCAGGCATATGTCTTGTATGGGTGTGTTAGCCAGGAAGGCTATTGTAGCGCCCTTCTTCCTAGTGGAGTGGGCACGTGTCCCCTCTGCTAGCTCTTGTCCTGCCCGCTTGTGGCAGAGTTGGATTGTCTGTGCGATCCATCGTGCAATGGTCTTTTTGGTTACCGCTTTTCCCATGTAACTGTTGGCGAATGACACAAAGAACTGTTTTGTCTTCCTGTGTCCCTTCGTCCTTTCGATGTAGTGCATGACTGCCCTGCTGGCGTCCAGGGTGTGCAGAGCTCGCTCTGCCGCAGTTGTTGGTTTTTGGAAAAAACTCGGTATCTGTATAGACTGGTTCATGTGAAATTTAGATACCACCTTCGGCATGAAGTTTGGGTCAGTCCTCATCACAACCCTGTCATTGTGTATTTGTATGTAGGGTTCTTGTAGCGTCAGCGCTTGAAGCTCGCTTACTCTGCGTAGGGACGTTATTGCAACCAGGAAAGCTGTTTTCATAGTTAGCATCTTTAAGGACGCCTTGTGGAGCGGTTCAAAGGGCTCTTTCATGAGTTCCGTTAGGACTATGTTCAAGTTCCATGCCGGTGGCGGCACCCGCTTGGGCGGTGCGATCCTTTTCGCCCCTTCTAGGAATCTCTTCACCACCTGTGACGTGAAGAAACTCCTGCAAGTTTCACCCCTTGTGTAGGCGACTATCGCTGCTAAGTGAACCCTCAGGGAGGATGAGCTAAGGTTCTTCTCTAGCAAGTGCGTCAGGTACTTTAGCACTGTGGAATCCTTCTTCATTTTATTGTGAAGTCTTTCTTGTCTACACCATATTGTGAACCTCTTCCATTTTGCCACATAGCACTTCCGAGTGCTAGGCCTTCTTGCCTCCCGTAGGACCTTCAGTGTACTTTCTGGCAATCTTAAATGTGCGAACTCTATGTCCTCAGGAGCCACGCTACTAGGCTCATGCTCTCTGGCTCTGGGTGTAGCACCTCCCCGTTCTGCATGGAGAGTAAGTCTTTTCGCCTGCTGAATCTGTGGTGTGCACACTGTGTCATCTCCATGATCTGCGAGTACCATGTCTGCCTCGCCCACTGTGGTGCGACCAGTATCAGTGTCATGTTGCTCGCTCTGCACTTGCTCAGTACTCTGTGCATCAGTGGTATCGGGGGAAAGGCGTAGGCAAATGTCCTTGACCAGTCTATCCATAGGGCATTCCCTAGTGACCCTTCCTCGGGCTGCCTGGATGCGAAGTTTCGGCATTTTGCATTCTGGCGTGTGGCAAACAGGTCCACCGATGGAGTTCCCCATCTGTCGAATAGGCGCCTTGTCTCCTGAGCATTGAGCTCCCACTCGTGGGATGCCGATGTCTGCCTGCTGAGCCAATCTGCTTGTATGTTGTCCTTCCCTGGCAGGTGTATGGCCAGTAGGTCTATCTTGAGAGGGATGGCCCATCTCCATATCTCCTGCGCTAGCGTTGAAAGCGGGGCCGACTGGGTGCCCCCCTGCTTGTTGATGTAGAACATCGCAGTGGTGTTGTCTGTTTGTATCAGCACCTTGTGCTTGTACAGTCTTGTTTGGAAGGCTTTCAGTGCAAGGAAGATCGTCTTCAATTCTAAGTAATTGATGTGCTTTGTGGCATCCGTCGGTGTCCACAGTCCCCTCACCTTGAGCTCCTCCATGTGAGCGCCCCATCCCTTCAGGGATGCGTCTGTGGTGATGGTCACTGTTGGCGTTGGGGGCGTTAGAGGCTTTCCCTTTGCTATGTTCTCCATGGTCCACCATGTCATCTCCTTCTGCACTGCGTGCGTTACAACCACTAGATCCTCCCAACTGCCTGTAGCTTGTGACCATTGCTCCTGTAGCCATTCTTGAATGGGTCTCATGTGGAGTCGTACATTCGGTACCAGGTGGATGCACGATGCCATCATCCCCATGATCTTGCTCGCAGTCCTCACTGTCCGAGCTTGTCCCTTCCGGTAGAGGCGAGTTTCCTTCACCAGCGCCCTCGCCCTCTTCTCGCTGGGGAACACCTTGCCCTGTAAGGTGTTGATCTGTGCTCCCAGGAAGATCTTCACTTGTTCCGGCTCCATTGATGATTTCTTCCAATGGATGGAGAAACCCAGGTTTATGAGCGTGCTGGTCACTGTATGTGCGTGCAGCTTGCATTTCTGGTATGAGTTTGCTTTCACCAGCCAGTCGTCCAGGTAAGGGTATACGTGTATTCCCTGCCTTCTTAGGTGCGCTGCGACTGCTGCGAGGCACTTTGTGAAAACTCTTGGTGCCGATTTTAGACCGAAGGCCAGTGTCGTGAACTGGTAGTGGCTTTCTCCGACGGTGAACCTGAGCATGTGCTTGTGCTTTCTGTTCATTGGGATGTGCAGGTATGCGTCTTTGAGGTCTATAGTGACCATGAAGTCCCCGATCTGCAACTGTGGGAGCACCTCTTGCAGGGAGGTCATTTTGAATTTTTGCGTTCTTATGAATTTGTTCACGAACCGTAAATCGAGAATGGGTCTCATTGTCTCGTCTACTTTTGGTACCAGGAAGTACGTTGAGTATACTCCTGTGTTTCTTTCCTTGAAGGGTACCCGTTCTATGGCCTGCTTCTGCAGGAGTTCTTTTGCTTCTTCCTGAAGGCACTGCAGTTGCTTGCTTGCTAGTGGCTTTCTTTTTGGTTTTCTGCTTGTTGGCCTCGCCTCCAACTCTATGCAGTATCCGAATTGGATAATGTTGAGGATCCATTTGTCTGATGTGATTTCTCTCCACTCTTGGAGGTGGAATCTTAATCTTCCTCCCACTGGTGTCCTGTGGTCGTAGGTGTCTAGTTTGTCTTGACCCATCTGTACGTGCTGCCCCCTGGGGTCTTTTTTGCGGGCGGGCACACGGAGTTTTTTGAAGTCACTTGGAGGTGGGCTGCTGGCCCCCTCTTCTATTTTGTCCCCGTCCATTTCTCCCTCGAAAGGACTGGCCTCTTTGTTGGTACTGCCAGGGCTGCTTCTGATGACCCTGCTGACTCTGCGAGTCTGCCTGGTGCGTTTGCTGGAAAGCCTGGTGTGATGTACCTGGCTGGTTTCCGCCTCTCCCGCCGGGCCTCCGTGACGGGGTGCCCCTCTTGTTCCCTCTGAACTGCAATGCTCCCATGGATCTTGCTGTTTCGTTATCCTTCTTCAGTTGGCTGAGCTGTTCATCCACTGTTGGTCCGAAAAGCGTGCTGCCGTTGAACGGTGTGTTCAGGATACTGTGTTGCACTTCCGGTTTAAAACCGGATATTCTGAGCCAGGCGTGCCTCCTTTCCGTGACGCCCATCATCATGAGCCTGCTGGCGGTGTCTGCCCCATCCAGGGCCGTCTTAAGGCAAGAATTTGCCGCATTCTTTCCCTCTTCAACCAGCTTTTCGGCTTTCTGCCTGGCATCCTGGGGCAAGTCCTTCACCAACTGCCCTAGTCCCTCCATGATTTGGTACATGTGCCTGTTTATCAGGGCGTTGGAATTAGCCATGCGCCAGTGGGTCGCGGCATTCCGTTCGATCCTTCTGCCCACCAGATCCATCCTTTTGCTCTCCTTATCCGGTGGTGGCCCCGAGGTAGTGGGTACGTTAGCCCTCCTCCTTGCTGTGGCCGTGATAATGGAGTCTGCGGAGACCGTGCCCTGAATGTAGGCCGGGTCCTTTGTGGCATGCTTGTACTTCTTCTCAGTTCTGGGAGTTACTGCCTTGCATGTTGCGGGCTCCCTGAAAGCTTCCTTCCCCTGAGCCAAGACGCTCTCGAGCATTGGAAGGAACTGGCTCCTCGTTTGTGTTGGGAGCAATGTTTCTAGAAGGAAGTCTGCTTTCTGCTTCTCTTCGTCGAGCTTGAGCTTGAAAGCTGCTGCGGCAGATTGTATCACCGAGTTGTAGGCCCCGATGTCGTCCGGCGGCGAGGGCCTCGAGGGGTAGGTGTCGACCACCTCCTCCGGGCTGTCGGTGTCGACATCGATGTAATCTACCTCCTGAAGGTCCGAGGGTGCCGACTCTGTGTCTGTCCTGCCCTCCTCCTCCTCCCCATAGTTATAACTATCGTAGGGGTTCTCGAACTCCTCCTGGTCGTCGATCACCTCGACGTCCTGGTCTTGTTCCTCGGTGACTTCGGCGATCTCCTCTTCCTCCTCGACCGGCTCCATCACCGGTGGCTTGGTCTTGTGAGGGATCGTGAAGGCTTTCATCTTTGCGTCGAAATCTTTCTTCCGCTGCATGATGTTCTCCATTTCTGCCTCGAGGCGCCTTCTCTTCTTTTCCATCTCGGCCGCGTGTTCCGCGTCGGATGGGTCGGCCGCTCTCTTCGGCGGAAGGCTCGTCGCCGTGCCTCTCGGAGTCGAAGTTTTCGACGTCGAACCGGATTTCGGTTCTCTGGTCGTCGTCGTCAGTTTTGGGTCTTTCTCCCTCGGCGTCGATCGATCCTTTTCGGGGACGATTTTCGACGTTTTGTGCTGATCAGCAGCTCTCGGCGCCGGGGACTCCTTCTCGGAGGATCCGCTGGGCCTGGGAGTAGTCGCGGACGCCGCCTTTTTTGGCGTCGGCGCTTTCGGGGTCTTGCCCTCGATCTTTCTAGACTCAGAGTCTCTCGGGTTCTTGGGGGCCGAAGAGTCTCCTACCTTGTCAGAAGTCTTCGTGTAATCGGTCTCTACGACCGTGTAGCTGTCGTCTTCGGCGGCAGCGTTGTCTTCTTCCTCGGAGGACATCCCCAGCTCGTAGAGTGACGGAGTCGGGGCCTTCCCCTGCAGGGCGGCGTGTGCTACCCTCTGCCTCTCTCTCTCACACGAAGGGTCTTCGGGGTGAAGGCGGAACAGGCGTTGCAGTCTCCGCTTTCGTGGTCCACCGGTAGGCAAAGGTTGCATACCGGGTGCTGGTCCTTCTGCGCGTACTTGTGGTGGCAGTTACGGCAGAACTTGAACGGCGTGTTGTCCATCCTCGAGCGTCCAGGGCCTCTCTGGTCGCGTGTTCGTCGACGGTCGTCGAAGATCTCGATGGAAAACGCCTTATCCTTGCTGGTTTCTCGTCGATGAAGTCCCCTGGAGTCTTCAGATGACTTCTCCTCGTCTTTCCTGTATTTTCTTTCTTCTTTCTCCAAAAATGTCTGGAGCCCAAACGGGAACGATCCAGACCCGACCGCGGAAAAAAAGAATCTGAAGATGGCGCCCAAGAGTGGGAGCTTCCGCAGGAAGCATGCCGACGTCACCGGAAATACACCCAAGGGGGTGTGACGCCGACGCCCACCTGGGCTAAGAAAAAAAAACAAAAAAAAAACAAAGAAAAGACTACGAATCCGGACCCAACCACAAGACCGCGGAATAATGCACAGCATAGTGAATCCAGAAAGATTCACGCTGCAAAATTTATGTTTTCTTCAATCGGAGAAAGAAAGGCTGGATCTGCACTTTTTAAATTATACCACATGATAGTCTTTATGAACACTTTCATCCATTCCAAACTAGACTACGGAAATATTATTTCTGAGGCATGGCAGCTAAGACCTTCGACCGCTTCCAAAACATTCCAAGTGCAGCAGACCGCCTTATTCACGCTGAACAAATTCAGCCATGAGCCTTAACATCTTCACTAACTACACCGATTACCAGTGAGGAAAAGAATACAGTTGAAGGTGGCCTGCATGCTCTACTGTGCCTATCACAGGAGCGGTCCCAAATGTATTAAAAAAAAGCACACTCAGTATAAAAGCAGTATGTCCCTATGCTCTGCATTTACAAGATCCACATTTAAGGTACAGAAATGGGGAGGCAGAGCATTCACAGTTACTGCTTGTTCAAGATTGGAACAACAGGGGAGAGGGGTTGGCCTAATGGCTAAGGCGCTCGACCTCGGACCTGGGTTCGAGTTTCGGTAACGACGCCAATAACCCCCTGTGATTCTGGGCAAATCACTTAATCTCCCCGTGCCTAAAAAAAAAAAAAAAAATAAAAAAAAATGAAAGTGTGTCCTCATGTAACGTAACTGGTTCTATGTAAAGCGCTCTGATAACTGATTCGGTTCGGTTCTAGTTCGCGCTATATAAAACTCAAAAAAAACAAAAAAACATCCGACTGACCATACGGTGTGCACCCACTCTACTCACTTCTAGAAAGTTATTTAAAACTTGCATGTTCAAAGGGTAATCGTGCTTGCTTACGTAATCAGCAGTAAGTAAATGTGCATAGCACCAAGAAACTACAAAAAAATGATTTTGCACCTAACAAAAAGCCCTAAATCTCTCTATTTAAGTATGATCTAAAAATTAACGACAATATAATGCCCTACAGAAAATGTAAAGTGGGTTCTATAAATTTGTGTTATGCAATACAAGTTAAATGTGATGGTCCTTGCACTGTGAAGATAGTAAGGCCAAATCGGTAGATATATTTGTAGTAGAAGGTGGTTCCTGTGTGCTCACTAGGCTACGGGGATAATGAAGATGATTTTACCTACACCCCTAAAGAAGTGTTTAACCTTAATTGTAAAATGTGTTTAACTTCCTACAAATTGGGTCCTTTAACATGCCCCTGTGTGTAATGTATGTTGAAAATGTGTAATGGGAAAATGTAGGAAAGTGCCCCTTTTCGACATGGTTGTCCCCTACTTTTTGCCTAGTACATGTGATTTTGACTGAAAGTGCACTGAGTTCCTGCTAACCAGGTTCCCAGTGCCAGAGCGCTTTCTGAAAATTGTGCAATTGTTCCCTCAATTGGCAAAACCTTAAACACCCTCTGTAACCTAGTGCCTGAGGTACAAAAGAGAGTCTCTAACCCCTTCACTGCTCATGACGAGCTCAGCTCGTCATGAGTTGTGCCGCTCGCACGTTGATGACGAGCTGAGCTTGTCATGTAACACGCGTTTTAAAAAAACGCCGCACAGCACGAAAAAAGCCGCCGCACGCATGCGGCTAAGTGCTGCAGCACACATTTTGCCACAGTAACAGACCTCTCCAAGCACATACACATGGACTACTGCAATCGCAGGCTGGTGTCTTGGTGCAGACAAAAGTGAAAACACAACATGTCACGAATCCCTGAGGGCAGTGTACCCTACCACTGCATATGATGTTTGTAAGTCACCCCTACAGCAGACTTGACAGCACTAAGGCAGGGTGCTTAATATTATATGTGAGGGCACATCAGCATGAGCAGATATGACCCTCTGCTGGTCTGCCAAGTGGGGAATTGACAGTCGCACTCCTAGGTGATTATGTGGTAATATTGTAACTTGTGGTTAAACCAAAATGTGTATATTTTTCGTTGGTGCTGGTTGGTGAATCCTCCTGAGGATGAAATAACTGTGTGAACAAGCACTGTTCCCAAAACGGGGGAGCGTCTCAAAGTCGCACTCTGATTTGACTGTTCAGTAAGGTTGATACAAACAATTTAATAAAGTTTCAACTTTTTTTAAAGTTTTTTTTTTATTGATCTTGAGTCTTGTTATTCTTTCAATTTCAGCTTATGTTTCATGTTCATGCAATATTACTTTCATCAATAATATCCATTTTTATGCACAAAATTCCGGTGTTGCGCCCAATGCATTTAAGGCGCTGCCCTTCATCAGGGGACTTATTCTGTAAACATAGAATTAACATTGTGACATCAGGAGAATACAAGGTGACCTCGTTTTCATAAGAGTTGTGACTGGTAATAACAGTTGTGTTAAACGGTGAACTGCAAGGTGAACGAAAATGTCTCAATTCCGAACGTGGTAAAAGAATGCTACAATACTAGTGAAAGTGATCGTGGATACTAAAAACTGGTAACACTTGTAACTAGTTGCTCTTGTTGATTTTGTATTAGATCTAAGAATGTGATCTGCTCCTTATGACGAGGGTTTCACTGAAAATAGGGATGTTTGATACTAAATGTCTCGATCTTGATAAACCCACACTGATGCCAGCATTGGATTTATCAAAACGAACTCAGAGGGCATCTTAGAAATGCCCCCTGGAAACCTACCAGCCTCTAGTGTGCTCTATGACTGGATTTTGCAGCCTTCCACCCGAGACAAGTTTCTGATCACCTATGGTGAGAGCCTACTGCTTTCAGGAGGTCAGGAACAAAAGCCTCTCTGGGAAGAGGGTGTAACACCAACTTCCCACAGGATGACCTGCTGATTAGCCACCTTGGGCTGGCAAGCTTTAAAGAAGCCACCGCATTTGGAATGCGGATCGGGCTCTCCTCACAAGAGAGGAAGTCCCCATCTTGAGCCCCATTGGCACCTGGACAGGTGGGAAAATTAGCTAGTCAGGTAGGCATGCAACCCCCAGGCTAGTACCACACCTAAGTCGGGCTAAGTATGAAGTGGACCCGAATTTTGAGAATTAGCCATCTTTGTGTTGGCATACCTAGGAATTCTGGGACAGGGTTATACCCACTTCCCACAGGAAGAGGTCACATAGGTGACGTAGTGACATCATGGGTCAGTAGCCCATTGGCTACTACCCTACACTCTAACACCCCTAAATGGAGTATTTAGGGGAGCCCATGGCAACAGGGAAACCAATCCGGACGACCTAAGAAGAGCTGGATATCACAGAGCCGCAACAGCAGAGAAGACTGCAGAGAACTACTGACTTTTCCCCAGACCTACCGGTCTGTCTGCAGCCCTCGACGATCCTGTGCCAAAGACGTCTTGTTCTGCAGCCCAGCAACCTCCATAACCCTGGAAGGGTTTTGAAGGCCAAGACCTCCCAAGATTAGCAGACCTGTTCAAAAACAACAATCTTCACGTAAAGTGTCTATGACCTTAAGAACCGCGAAACCTGGTTCCACCTCTGCACACGACGCCTCTGGCACGAGTACAAGTGGCCCACTGGTTCCAGCGAGGTTCCCCAGCGCTACAGAGCCCGAGTCCACTGTGAACGTACCTCTCTTGGAGTCACCAACAGCCACTGCACAGAAACCTCCCTCAACCGTGACCTGCTCTGGTAAGCCGTTTCCAACACCAAAACACACCTTGGTGAAGAGGACCACAGGTCCCTACATCCCCGAGCGTTGTAACTTACATTTCCAGCTATTGGCTTCTTCCGACCGGCCTCCTGGCCTGAGCCTGCCCTCTTTTACCGATTTGGCCTTACTCCATTGCTTACCTTTGGACACCAGAAGCTGTGTTGGCAACCTGCACCCGGCCGCCCCTATGCCGGTGTACTGTTAGTATTGCCTTGGACCCTGCCCAGTGCATGTTTCAACCCCCAGACACTGGTCTCCAAAGCTGCTGTTAATTACCTGTAAGCAGCATCTGACCGATTGCCCCATTCTTCATTGAGCAGTGTTGGGCACCCAAGACCGCATTTGCACCCTGCACCCAGCCGCCCCGTGAAGCTGGTGGTCTACTGCTGGTGCTGAGCTGAATCTTGCACAATACTGTTCTTAACTCCCTAAGACTTGTCTTGTAAGTTAATGTTACCATTCTGTATGCTGAATGTTTTCTTCCTCCCTTAGGTTAACATCGCAGAACTCTGAAACTGCACTGTGTCCACTTTTCCAAGTGAAAATAATTTATATTTAAAAACTTAGTTACCTGAACGATTTTCTTTGATGCCTGAACATACATAAATATACTTGCTATTTTTATAAATTGGTGTGGATCTCCTTGAGTTGTGTTGTCATTTATTAAGCCTTGTGTGTATTTTGCAAAGGTCTTACACTCTTTGTGTTAAGCCTAAGGCTGCTCGACCACACTACTCCCCAGTAGAGCACTTTGGGATTGCATAGCAAGCCCAGTCCACTAGTAAGGGAACCCTTGGACTCTTTACACAGTATATCAGATTATTACTATACTACATAAAGAGCCAGCTTCCTACAAGAAATGTGTCCTCTTTCAGGACAATTTTTAGAGCACAATGTGGCGGTCCAATCCATTAGGGATGGGCAGCTTAGGTGTCCAAGTAGTTTTAACAGTGTCTGTTTCTAGATTGCAATAAACATTATATCAGGTATAAGCCCAGCAACACTCTCTGGTTCGAGCTCATTTGGATGCCTGTAAAGAGCAGGCTTCCGATCTACCAAGCAGCAACTTGACTATTTGGGGTGCCCCGAATGACTCCCCAAACCACATCCAAGTGACCGTTTCTTGCTCCCTTTGTCCTCAGTTACAAGAAGCACCAGAGGCAGTCTGAGGAGAAACTGCCTGCTCTGACGTGGGGTGATGACATCATCACGTGGTGTACCTTTTCGACCTTGCCTTCCCACTAGTTACCAGTTTTCTTCAAGTGCATACCACATGGACCAGTACCTTGCAATAGTTTTGGAATTTGAAATGTTTTCCCCTGAGCAAGTGCTGCAGAGCGTCCTGCTATAGTGCCAGAAGCAGGACCCATTATTACTGCTTTTGCCACGGTCCAGACTAAGCCTAGGACTACAGAATGGGACTGAAGCCTCTGTTCATGCTTGGAAGCAGATGAACTGGATAACCCTGAGTGATCAGAAGCACTCTTGCGCACAGAAACAAATTCAAGAACCAGCAGATGGAGATTTGCAAACAGAAAGTCTGCCCGGAAGGCCCGAAGATCTGCTGCCCATGTAAAATGGAATGATCATGAGCCAAGATCATCTACATCGCAAGAAGATTGGGAATGTGCCTTACACTAGAAAGAAAAGCACTTGCAGGTCAGTCTGCACTGGCCTGTCAACTGGCCTCCATACATTTTGATGAGGAGCGAGTGGACTACTGACCAAGAGGCAGACAAGGAGCGAGGATTTGAGATGGATACCAACCCATTATGACCTAGAGGGTGCCGGTATCACTAAAGGAATGCTATGGTTATCATTCTTTCATTATGGGTCACTACCCTCAACAAGAACCCGGATAGGAAAATCTTAGAATCAAAAGGTACAGTATTTCTACATCTTCTTTTGCCAGAATTATTTTCATTACCAGTTACTCTAGACTAGAGTGACCCTGCTTGCAATGAACAAGTTACTTACCTTCGGTAACGCTTTTTCTGGTAGATACAATATCTGCCTGTGGATTCATCACCTTGTGAATATCCCCTTGCGTCAGCAACGTTCGGAAATTTTCTTCGTAGCACGCCGACGTGGACGACGTCACAGGAGTACGACCTCGCGCGTGACTCCGCCTGACGTCACCGACCCCTTATCAGGCCCACGCCGGCGTGATGACGTCAGTTCCGCCCTTTTTTCCATGCCTTCGAGGCACACGGACGGACCAACGATAGCAAATATGCAAATATACAATGTACCCAGTACATATAAATCAAAATCAATCCAATAGCATAAACCATATATACAGAAAGACCAGGTATAGCAGAGTGGACAACGGGGAGGCGGGTGGGCATGTGAGGAATCCACAGGCAGATATTGTATCTACCAGAAAAAGCGTTACCGAAGGTAAGTAACTTGTTCTTCTGATAGATACATCTGCCGTGTGGATTCCTCACCTTGTGAATAGAGTCCCACAGCAGTCCCCACTCCCGGAGGAGGGTGTCCACTCCGCTACACCAGGAAATCTTGGAAAACAGAGCGCGCGAAGTGGCCGTCCCTCCTCACCTCGGTATCCAAGCAGTAGTGCTTCGCGAAAGTGTGGAGGGAGGCCCAAGTCGCGGCTCTGCAAATGTCCTCAACAGGTACACCCCTAGACAAAGCAGATGTTGCAGACTTTGCTCTAGTTGAATGTGCTCTAATACCCTCAGGAGGGTCCTTACCCGCAAGGGAGTAGCAGATCTTGATGCACAGGATTATACACCTGGAAAGTGTGCGCTTGTGCACCGCTCTGCCCTTCCGGCAGCCAGCAAAACCAACAAACAGCTGGTCGTCCACCCGGAAGTCTTTAGTCCTGTCCAGATAGAAAGACACCGCCCTATTAGGGTCCAGACGGTGCAGTCTCTCTTCCTCCTTCGAAGGGTGAGGGGGAGGATAGAAGGTAGGAAGGGTAATGGACTGTCCAAGATGGAAGGGAGTAACCACCTTAGGCAGAAAAGCAGCCCTGGTCCTGAGAACCATCCTTTCAGCATGAATGGTCAGGAATGGGGGCTTGGAACTAAGAGCCTGAAGCTCACTTACCCTCCTTGCCGAGGTGATTGCAACGAGGAAGATCGTCTTAAAAGAAAGAAGCCTCAATGGACACTTGTGCAAGGGTTCGAAGGGAGAACCCATTAAGAAGGTCAGCACAAGATTCAAATCCCAATGAGGAACAACAAAAGGAGTAGGAGGGAACATATTCGTTAGACCCCTCAAGAACCTTAAAACCACCAGAGATTTAAAAAGAGAGGGCTGATCCGGCAAACAGAGAAATGCCGATAAGGCCGAAAGATACCCCTTGACCGTGGCCACAGCAAAACCTTGCTGCGCCAGAGAAAGAGCAAATTGTAAAATGTCAGATAAATGAGCCTTCAAAGGGTCAACATCCATCTCCCTGCACCAAGAAACAAATTTAGACCACCTATAGGAATAAATGGACTTAGTGGAGTCACGCCTGGCAGAAAGAATGATATCCACCACATTGTGAGGGAGAGAAAAAGAACTCAAGTTGCCCCGTTCAATCTCCAGGCATGAAGGTGCAATGTCTGGAGGTGGGGGTGTAGAACCTGCTCCTCCATCTGAGAGAGGAGGTCTGCCCTGTGAGGGAGACGGAGCGGCGGGTGAGAGGAGAGGTGGAGAAGGTCTGTGTACCACACCCTTCTTGGCCAATCCGGGGCGATCAATATGACTTGGGCCCGGTCTTGGCGAATCTTCCTCAGAACCCGAGGAATCAAGGGTATGGGAGGAAACGCGTAAAGGAGTTGATTTCCCCATCTCAACTGAAACGCGTCCCCCAAGGCTCCTTGCAACGGATACTGGAGACTGCAGAACGACGGGCAGTGAGCATTCTCGCGAGCGGCAAACAGGTCCACCCGAGGAGTCCCCCACATCTGAAAGATGTCGTGAACCACCTCCGGGTGAAGCCTCCACTCGTGGTCGGCAGAGAACTGCCGACTGAGACTGTCCGCACGAACGTTCAGAACCCCGGCCAGATGATATGCCATCAGACAAATCTGATGGTCCTGAACCCAGGACCAGAGACGCAGAGCCTCTCTGCAGACACTGTGACCCCACTCCTCCCTGCTTGTTGATGTACCACATCGCGGTCGTGTTGTCCGTCAGGACTTGAGCCGACCGACCGCGAAGGGAAGGGAGGAAGGCCTTGAGCGCCAAACGTATCGCCCGCAATTCCAGAAGGTTGATGTGAAGCAACCTTTCTTCTGGAGACCAAAGGCCCTTGACCTCCAGGTCCCCCAGATGAGCACCCCACCCGAGAGTGGATGCATCCGTTATCACTGTGGCCACTGATGGAGGCAGTTGAAAAGGCTTTCCTTGAGACAGATTGCCTTCCACGCCCCACCAAGTCAGATCCGCTGCAGCTTCTCTGGAGATCCTCACTGACTCCCTGAGATCTCCGTTGTGTTGATACCACTGTCTGCGGAGGCACCACTGGAGTGCCTCATGTGCCAGCGTGCATGACTGACCAACAGAATGCAAGAAGCCATCAGACCGAGCAGACGAAGGACCTTCAGGACTGGAACAACCGCTCCATTGTAGAATAAAGGAATCATCTCCTGTATGTCGTGAATCCTTTGAGGTGGAGGGAATGCACGACATACAGTAGTGTCCAGTACCGCACCTATGAACAGGTTGCGCTGGGAGGGCACCAGGTGAGACTTGGGTACGTTTATCGAAAAACCCAACCTGTGCAACAACTGAGTTGTCTCCTGCAGATGATGGAGCACCTTCTCCGGCGACTCCGCTTTGATCAGCCAGTCGTCCAGATAGGGGAACACAGGTATCCCCGATCTCCTGAGATGCGTAGCCACCACTGCCATCACCTTGGTGAAAACTCGAGGCGCAGTAGTAAGTCCAAACGGAAGGACCGCAAACTGGTAGTGCTGCGATCCCACCGTAAAACGGAGATACTTTCTGTGCGACTTCAGAATGGGGATGTGAAAATACGCATCCTGCAAGTCGATCGACACCATCCAGTCTTCTTCCATCAGCGCTTGAAGAACCTGAGCAAGGGTGAGCATTTTGAACTTCTCCTGTTTGAGATAGAGGTTCAAAATCCTGAGATCCAGGATTGGCCGAAGCCTGCCATCCTTCTTGGGTATCAAGAAATAGCGGGAGTAGCACCCTTGACCCCTCTCCTGCTCTGGAACCACCTCTATTGCACCCTTTCGGAACAGAGCCAGGACTTCTTCCTGCAGGAGCAGCAGGTGGTCCTCTGAACAATAACCTTGGCAAGGAGGGTAATTGGGTGGGAACTCCTGAAAAGGAAGTGCATACCCATTTTCCACGAGATTGAGAACCCAAAGATCTGATGTAACCGATTCCCAATCTCGTAGAAAATGAGTAAGCCGACCCCCTACTGGCCCCACATGATCCAGAATGGTGGATCTAGGGCTGCTTTGCTGATGCGGGTGGGGGTTGGGTATTATTGGAGGAAGTGGAGGAAGAGGAGACTTGACGCCCACGTCCACGACCCTTCTGTCTACCTCTATAGGACTTATACAGAGGGTTCTGCTGTTGCTGCTGTTGTTGTTGGCCTTGTCTGAAGGGACGAAAAGAGGATCTACCAAAGCCTCTAAACTTTCTAGTTGTCGACCCTCTCATCTGGAGACCCAAAGATCTTGCAGTAGCACGGCTATCTTTAAACCTTTCCAAGGCGACATCCGCCTTTTTACCAAAAAGGCCAGACCCTTCAAAAGGTAAGTCCAGCAACGTAGATTGCACATCCGCAGAGAAATCAGAGGATTTTAACCACGCGGCCCTCCTGGTCGCAATAGAAGAGCCCATAATCCTGGCAACAGAATCAACTGTGTCCATGCCACTCTGAATAACCATGCGTGCAGCAGCCTGAGTGTCTGAGACCACCTCATTAAAGTTCTTTCTATCTTCCTCAGGAAGCTTAGGTGATAACTGCTTCACAGAATCCATCAATGCATGGACATACCTTCCTAAAAGGCAAGTAGCATTAGCGGATTTAAGAGCCATGCTCCCTGAAGAGAAAGTCTTCTTTGCAGACTGATCCAACTTTTTTGAGTCTTTGTCCGCTGGTACTTGAGGGAAAGAGCCTGCAGCCCTGTTAGAACATGCCGCCTGCACTACAAGACTTTCAGGAGAGGGGTGCGAAGAGAGAAACTCAGGGTCACCAGGAGCCACCCTGTAGCGCCTTGCAATAGATCTTGAAACCGCAGGAGCAGACAACGGTCTCTTCCAGATCTCTTTTATTGGATCTGATAAGGCATCAGTGAACGGCAATGTAGGTTCAACAATAGAAGAGGGAGAATGCAAAACTTCTGTAAGGATGTTGGGCTTGTACTCAACCGTGGGCAGTTTCAAGTTGAGAAGATCTGCAGCCTTCCTAATAACAACGTGATAGGGTGCCACGTCCCTAGAAGGAGCATCAGAAGCTGAAGGTAAACCCCACTCAGGAGAGAGCTCCAGACCACTAGCATCACGTAGGTCTTCAAAGTCATCATCATGATCAAGAAGCTCACCCTCTTCCACATCTGAATCTTCACCTCCCCTTTCTTCCAGAAGACGCTGAGCCCTTCGTCTCGACCACTCTATTCGAATCGAAGTCGACGGATCCGGTAACGACTCCGACGGAGCCGGATTCGACGTCGAGCGAGGAGCCGGGGCAGCCGGAGGACGAGACTCACGGACAGGTGTGGAACCTCAATCCAAACTACGAGGTCGATCCGGAGTCGGCGAAGCCGCATGCGGAGTCGAAGACCTCGGCGGTGCCGTACCGAGCCAAGGTGTAAGAGGCGCCGGCATAAAAGGCATAAATGGAGCTGGGGCGTACGACTGAGGAATGCCCAAATTGTATGATAATGGACCCATGGGACCAACAGGTGCTCCAGCGGGGTACATCGCCCTGGAATATACTCCAAACATCGCATTGAGAAAATGCGAGGGGTCCTGACCAGGACCAGGAAAGGGAGGGTACGAATCTACCGGATGCTCTAAAGGAGGTCGTTCCGACACAGATTCATTCTGACCTTCTTGGTCCACAGGAGTCTCCATCGGAGCCGGAGTTTGAGGAACTACCTCTTCTTCCTCCTCATGTTCCGAAGAATGTAAAGAAACCGGATCTGGTTCCGGTGTCGGGGAACCTCCGATGGACTGAGCAGGAGAAGGAGAAACGAAGTGCTTATGGTGTTTGCGAGACTTCTTCTTCGAATCTGAAGATTCCTTCCCCGAATGATGCTTTGAGCTGTGCTTCCTCCTCTTGTGCTTCCTCTTCGAGGAGCTCGAAGCGTGACCCGAAGCCGACTTGGATCCAGATCTTGATCTCTCTCTGGACCTCGACCTCGCTCTGGATCTCAACCCCGCTCTGGACCTCGACGCTGATCTCGACTTCGATCGAGACCATTGCTTCGACTTCGAGCGTCTCGACGTCGACCTCGAAGATCTCCCAGCATCTCTTCCCTTTACCTTCGCGAGAAGTAGTTTTGCTTCACGCTCTCGAAGCGCCTTTGGGTTCATCTTAAAACAAGATCGACAGTTCTTAACGTCGTGGTCTGAACCCAGACACCACAAACAATCGCTATGTGGGTCGGTGATTGACATCATGCGGGCACAAGACCCACATTGTTTAAATCCTGTCTTCCTCGACGACATCCTCGATGAAGAAATAAGTCGCAAAGGAGAAACAGTAACGTTTAAATAATAGCCAGATACTAAGTATCGCAGAAGATCCCGAAAACCGTTAGCGTCAAAGACGCGGAAAAAAGGGAACTGACGTCATCACGCCGGCGTGGGCCTGATAAGGGGTCGGTGACGTCAGGCGGAGTCACGCGCGAGGTCGTACTCCTGTGACGTCGTCCACGTCTGCGTGCTACGAAGAAAATTTCCGAACGTTGCTGACGCAAGGGGATATTCACAAGGTGAGGAATCCACACGGCAGATGTATCTATCAGAAGGGCCAGACTGCAGCCACATCACACCCCACCTGAGAGACCTGCACTGGCCCCCTGTCAACAAGAGGATAACCTTCAAGCGCCTAACCCACGCACACAAAGCACTCTACAAGACCGGACCAGAGTACCTCAACAGCCGACTCAGCTTCTACACCCCCACCAGCCAGCTCCGCTCCGCCGATCACACCCTCGCCACTGTCCCCCACATCCAAAGAGTGACCGGCGGAAGATCATTCTCCCACCTCGCTGCCAAGACATGGAACACCATCCCCATCCGCCTACGGCAGACCCAAAACCTACTGACCTTCAGAAGACTCCTCAAGACCTGGCTCTTTGAACAGTAGCAGCATTCCCCCACCCTTAGTGCCTTGAGACCCTCACAGGTAAGTAGTGCGCTCTACAAATGCTTGATTGATTGATTTATTAAACTTTCTCTTTGAAATATGTCTGAAAACTACTCATGCCATATCCCAGAGCGCTAGCTATGACAGAAACCCCAGTGTTTTGTGGCAAGCAGTAATGCCCCCTCGACCGTCTTTCCAGTGTTTGAGATGAGAAACCTATGGGTGGTAGGTTTATTGAAGTAAACATAGCTGCCACAGAGTTAGCTCAAATAAGGAATATGCTACTTACCAGTATGCATCTGTTCTTGGCATGTAGGGCTGCTGATATTCATATCTGTGCATATATCGCCGCCTAGTGTTGGGTCCGGATGATTGCACATTGTTGTCCTGGAAGAGTCTTCGAAGTATCACGAGATAGGTGGCTCCTCCCTCGGACTACAGTGCACATGGGCATCCTCTCCATCCTCAGATTGTTTTTCGCCATTGTGGCAGAGATGGAGTATAGTACAGTAAGAGATGTCCATGCAAAGAGTGAATGCTGCAGCTGCGACAGGCACCGGGGAGGTGGGTGGGCGATATGAATATCAGCAGCCCTACATGCCAAGAACAGATTCATACTGGTAAGTAGCATATTCCGTTCGAGGCATGTGGGCTGCTGAATTCATATCTGTGCATAGAATGTATAGCAGTATCTCCCTTAGCGGTGGCTACCTGTGTCAGCTGCAGCAGTCTGGAAAAGAGTTTTGAGAACAGCCTGTCCTACAGCAGCTTGCGGTTTACAATGTACATCTACACAATAGTGTTTGGTAAATGTATGTGTAGTTGACCATGTGGCTGCTCTACAGATTTCGTGTAAAGGAATGTTCCCTAGGAAAGCCATGGATGCCCCTAGCTTGCGTGTGGAATGCGCCCTAGGGGGAACTGTTAAGGTGCGTTTTGCTTTTAAATAACATATTTGGATGCACTTAACGATCCATCTGGCTATACATGATTTTGAAATAGGGTTACCTTTGTGTTGTGGTGAGAAAGCAACAAACAACTGCTTTGTTTTTCGAAATGCCTTAGTTCTATCAATATAGTATAGCAGAGCTTTCTTGACATCTAGAGTATGCAAGGCCCTTTTAGCTACGGTCTGTGGGCTTTGAAAGAACACCGGCAGTTCTATAGTTTGATTTATATCGAAATGGGATACCACCTTTGGCATGACTTTAGGTTTTGTTCTGAGAACTACTCTATTTGCATGTACTTGAATGAATGACTCTTGTATAGTTAGGGCTTGCAGCTCGCTAACTCTTCGAAGTGAAGTAATAGCAATAGCCACCTTCCAAGTAAGAAATTGTAGTTCGCATGAGTGTAGTGGTTCGAAAGGTGGTCCCATAAGTCTGGTTAAAACAACGTTTAGATTCCAGACTGGTGAAGGTGGGTGTCTTGGAGGAATTACGCGTTTAAGTCCTTCCATAAAGGCCTTAATTGCTGGCACCCTAAATAGTGAAAGGTGTTGCCTGTTTTGCAGATATGCTGAAAACGCAGCTAAATGTATCCTGATGGATGAATAGGCTAAATTGCAACGTTGTAGGTGCAAGAGATAGCAAATGATGTTTTGAGTAGAAGCATCAAGTGTGTTAATGTCATTGTTACTACAGTAAATGACGAAGCGTTTCCACTTTGCTGCATAACATGCTCTGGTAGTGGGTTTTCTTGCCTCTTTGATAATAGTCATGCAGTCTGGGGGCAAGTTTAGGTATCCAAACTCTAGGACTTCAGGAGCCAGATCGCCAGGTTTAGCTGTTGCGGGTCTGGGCGTTGGATTTCTCCATGGCTCTGAGTTAGAAGATTGGGTGTGAGTCGCAGTCTTTTTTTTTAAACCTTTATTCGTATCAAAAGGATATACAAATCTGGGCCTACAACCAAATTGGCCGGCACAATACGGAAATCAGTCAAAAGATCCAAAGCGAGCATTACAGTACCAATCATTAAGGAGCATGAGCAATACAATCCCAGAAAGGGGAAACACAGAAGATCTAGGCGGCCAGCGAACAGGAGCAGAGAAGGTTAATTTTATAATATGGGGAGAAGGAGTACGACAGGTTCAGTGTCAACGTAGAAGAATCCGAATTCCCAAAACAAACCCTCAGCCACAGTAAGGGGATATGGGGCTGCAATACAGGAGAGGCAACACCGTATACATAGGTAGAAAAACAGTTGCGTTAAACACAATCAATATGCGATCACTATCGACTTTGCATGCCCACCACCCAATAGCACATCGGAACCAGAACGAAGGGATCGGATGGACATCTTACCAAGACTAACCCGCAATACTAACCTTGGGTGAAAAGGAAGGGGAGGAAAGAGGGGGGGGGGGAGAAGAGGACAAGACGGGAGAAAAGGAGAGAGGGAATTGGAAACAAAAAACGAAAGAGAAGAGCGCCACGCCGACACAGGCGTCCCGCGGCGGGGAACACAGGAGAGAGCAGGAGCGTTAGCAACGAGGAGGGTATGGCAGTCGCTATGGAAAACAGCAGAACTATAAGAAGAAGATCAACGACGCTACAGACCCAACCCCAGTCATACCACGGAAGGCAAGGACAGACGCGGCACTCCTATAAAGAGATACAAAAGGGCCGTAGAACTGAGGAAAATGAACATCAAATAGGACCCAACCCACCCATCCCACCCTGCACCCCTGTAGAAGGCGACGGCCTACCCTTCAGACAGCGTGCCTGTCGCCCTAAACCAGAACCCGAAATGCAGTAGAGAGAAAGAAAAGAAGAATAAATGAGACAAAAGGAAGACATAAACACAAAGGAAAAAATGGGAGGGAGGAGCAAGAGGGCGGAAACAAATACGGTCGGCCACAGCCCTCCGCCCAACCTTACACTCGTTTTACGAATAAACCAGAACGACACGATCTCGAGCGCCATAATACTTACAGGGGGGGACCTCCCACCACGCTATGAATATAGGCAACTGCACCACAAGTTCGTACACCAAAAGACCACCGGAAGTTGTGCACATCACCCCAGTCCTTTCTTAACCACAAACCCCACCCACCACATAACAATGTGAGGTGAGCTACTCGATGCGAGGCAAGCACACAATTGAAAGAAAGTACGATAAAGACGTAGACAAGGGGGGTCAATCAACCCGCAAGTGAGCAAAAGTTCAAATAGGTAGTTCAAATGTAGCAGCCACAGCAGCACGGGCGGTGAAAAACAGGAGTTCAGTTTCGCCGTTCGGAAACGCGGGAGTTTCCCCGCAATGTAGAAATACGAACTCGTAGATGCAGAGACAGGCAGCAGTCCACCATTCCTCCCAGGCACCCAAGTGGGACCGGGCTCCGGCACAACATCCGAGTCCCCGATCTCAGTACTTCGAAGAGCAAGGAGTTCCAAAGCCACTGGCCCACTAAGTGGTCGATGAACAGCGGTAATAACCCTCGCAACAGCCGAGGGGGGCGAGGCAATGGAAGCACTGGGATAAGGGGGATGCATGAAGAAGCGTCCATCCAAGATGGCGGCGGACCGCGACGAGCGCATAGGGGCATTGGGGGCCAGGGACGCATGCAAGGATCTCAGGGCATCAAGAACATCTCCAATTGTAGGCTCACGCACACATGTCCAGGCCCCCGTGCAGTCCGGCAACCCAAGTCCGCCGCCACGAGGTGATCCATATTCCAGACAGTCGGCGGCCATTTTTGAAGTCAGCCCCTTCACCACCCTCCGTTACTCTCAAGACGGTTCAAAAATGTAGGACTTTACAGAGCTCCGGGGGGTCCCAGCGATGGCGGCCTCGGTGCAGAAAGGGTACTCGCCCAGTGCGGGGGTCCGCCTATGTTAACGCCGGCGCTCCTCACAAGCAGAGTCCAGGCGCGAGGGTCCAGGGTCGCCAGACGCAGCAGCGGCGGGGGGGACCCCCTCACATGATCAGTCCCCGGAGCATCGCGCCCCGCATCAGCCTCAGGCCACCAGGACTGGCCCGGCTCAGGATCACCGGGATGTTCGCACAACGGCTCTCACCAGTGGCTCACTCTCTCGGCCGGGGCCGACAGTCACAGCAACACCAGGCCGGATCCCATAGGCGCGGTCCCGGGCCAGGCTCCACGGAGGCCCCGGTTCATTCAGGGGGCACAACCTCGGAACCGCGGCACGTCGGAGCTTCCGGGAAAGACGGTGAGTATGAGCAAAGCGTTATGTTCCCAGTTCTTCGATAATGTGTCGTCTCCGGACAGGACATAAAGCAGGATATACGAGGCAGGCCGGAGGGCTGACGGAGCCGAGCTAAAAGGCGACCATTACGCTCGCGAGCTTGGCTCCTCCTCCGAGTCGCAGTCTTTGATGAGGCACCACTGACAGTTCTAGGAACGTTGTGTACCACGGTTGCCTTGCTCATGTGGGAGCAACTAGGATCAGTGTCAGCGAATGTTGGCGCATTTTGCGTGCCACCAGCGGTATTAACGGAGCTGGGGGAAAAGCGTACGCAAATTTGCCTGACCAGTTCATCCATATCGCATTGCCCTGCGACTGCGGATGTGGGAACCTGGCGGCAAAGCACTGGCCTTTTGCGTTTTCGCTTGTGGCAAACAGATCTATCTCCGGTTGTCCCCACTTCCGGAAGAATGGTTGAGCACTTTGGGGTGAATTTCCCATTCGTGCATTTGTTGGCTGTGCCTGCTGAGCAGGTCGGCTACTTGATTGTCCTTGACTGGGAGGTGTTCTGCCATGAGAAACATGTTCCTCTGAATGGCCCATTTCCACATTGCTTGAGCTAGGTGGGACAGCTGTGGTGAGTGCGTTCCTCCCTGTTTTTGAATGTAATACATAGCTGTCAAGTTGTCCGTCCGGATCAACACAGCTTTGTTGCATAAGTGTGTCTTGAAAGCTTTTAGGGCTAGAAAAACCGCCATCAACTCCAGAAGGTTGATATGCATCTTCTTTTGCTGTACGGTCCATAGTCCCTGTACTGTGTAGTGTAGAACATGGGCTCCCCATCCTATTAGGGATGCGTCCGCTGTTAACACTATTTGTGGGACAGGCTCCTGGCACAGTCGTCCTTTGCAAAGGTTTTGTGGATTCCACCAATGCAGAGTTGTATGCTCGACTGGTCACCAACACTAGGTCTTTTAATTGCCCGTGAGCCTGGTTCCACTGCCTTGCTAGGCACTCTTGGAGCGGACGCATATGTAGCCTGGCATGAGGGACAATTGATATGCATGAGGCCATCATGCCTATCAGTTGCATAAACACTCGAGCTGGTAGTGAGTGTTGGGGTCTGAATTTTTGGATCAATGTTTGCATTCCCTTGATCCGTGCTGCGTTGGGATATGCTTTTGCTGCCAGTGTATCTATTGTTGCTCCCAGGTACTGTTGGACGTGGGAGGGTTGCAGATGTGATTTTGGGTAGTTTAGTGAGAATCCTAAACTGTGCAGGAGATGTATGGTCTTTGACATGTGGTTGGCACATTGCTGGGCTGATGGCGCGTGTATTAGCCAATCGTCCAGATAAGGGTACACGTGGATGTGTTGCCTTCTGAGATGTGCCGCCACTGTCGCTAGACATTTGGTGCACACTCTTGGAGCTGTTGCAACACCAAATGGTAGGACTTTGAACTGGTAGTTCTGTCCTTGAATGGTGAACCTTAGATACTTTCTGTGAGCAGGGTGTATTGGTATATGAAAGTATGCGTCTTTGAGGTCTAGAGTTGCTAGGAAGTCTCCCTGGCGAAGCAATGGTAAGACTTGCTGGAGAGTGAGCATATGGAAATGCTCCGACAAAATGTACAGGTTGAGGGGCCTGAGGTCCAATATTGGTCTGAGCGACCCGTCCTTCTTTGGAATAAGGAAGTATAGGGAGTATACTCCTGTTCCTTGATGTTGTAGTGAGACTGGTTCTATGGTCCCCTTTTGCAGCATACTGATGACCTCTTGCTGCAGTAGCGCTATATGTTCCTGTGACATTGGACGGTGCACAGGTGGTATGTTGGGTGGTGTTGAGGTGAGTTCGAGGCAATAGCCATGTTGGATAATTTGCCTGACCCACTTGTCCGTAGTTATATTCAACCAGACTGGCAGAAACTGTTGTATTCTTCCCCCGACCGGTGTTATATGGTCTGGGGGTAGTGCCAAGAAGTCACTGTTTGGTGTTAGTGGAGGATCTATTTGCATTGCCTCCACGACCTCTTCCCTTGGTATTATTTCCTCTGTATCCACCCCTGTGGGTGTTTTTGTTGTATGTGGATTGTGTGTTACTCTTGAAAGTGGAGGATTGCTGTGATGTATTACTTCGCGATCCTCCTCTATAATTGGAGCGACAAAAGGAGCCCCGGTGTTGTTGGGACTGGAGAGCTCCCATAGACTTCGCTGTTTCCGCATCCTTTTTCATTTTGTCCAGAATTGAATCAACTGCTGGACCAAACAAAAAGTCTGGGTTGATGGGCTGATTAAGAATTGTGGATTGAACTTCATTCTTAAAGCCTGATATGCGAAGCCATGCGTGGCGCCTTAGCAGCACGCTTGTATTGATGGATCTGGCAGCTGTGTCTGCCGCGTCTAGGGCACATTTAATTGACGCATTAGTGATGAGCTTTCCCTCTTGTATAATTTCATCTGCCTGCTGTTTGTAAGGATCAGGTAAGTGTTGGAGAATGTCTTCCAAACTATCGTAGTGCGCCCTGTCATATCTGGCCAGCAAGGCCTGTGTATTGGCTATTCTCCACGAGTTTGCTGCTTGAGCTGCCACTCTCTTGCCTGATGCCTCGAAGATTTTTGACTCCTTGTCTGGAGGATCAGCCTCCCCAGTAGTCTGGGAATTTGCACGCTTACGTGCGTTGGATACCACTAGGGAGTCTAGGGGTAGTTGCCCCCTGATGTATGTAGGATCTATAGGTGCAGCCCTATATTTCTTTTAAATTCTTGGGTTTATGACCCGTGCCCTAGCAGTGTCCTTAAAAATGTCACCTGCGTGCTTTAAGACGCCCTTCAACATGGGGAGTGTTTTAACATGTCTTTCAGATGTTGTCAGTGTATCAAAGAGGAAGTCTTCTTCAATAGCATCAGAATGCATATCTACATCATGGTAGGTTGCTGCTCCATCTAATAGTGAATTAAAGGCTACTGTATCTTCTGTGGGTGATGGCTTAGATGGGTATACTGCAGGGTCTGTAATGGGCAGAATCCCTTCAGTATCTGGTTCTCCTCCTCCACCCCATGGCTGTGAGTTGGGGTCTCCAATTGGGTTTTGTGGATAACCAAACCCCACATCTACGTCCTGATCTTCATCTGGGTTGTAGTCAGAGCGTGCAGGTGAGGTTGGGGCATATGGAGTAGCAGGCATAGCTGGAGTGATAGGTTCAAAGAGAATAGGAGAGGTAGCACAGTCCCTCTTCTTTAGTGGAAGTCCAGAAAAGTCTTCAGTTGGCAGAGGTCTTTTCTTTTTTGTGTAAACAGTCACTTTACCAGTGTTTGGGTCAATATACAGTTTTGACTAGTCTTCTGTGGAGGGATCTGGATGAATAATCTCTTCCTCCACAGTTTTTGGCCTTGGTGCTGTAGCCTTTGGTTTGACTTTTTTTGGGTCGGTGCCTGTCTTGGGGTCGATCGCTTTTGGTGGTTGGATCAGTTTTGATGTTTTTCGACAACTTTTGTCGGTTGAACGTCTTTGGCTGGCTTCACCACCTTTTTCGGACCGAGCGGTTTCGCCGGTTCGATAGTGTTCTTAGGTGTTTTTGGAGCCTGCGGTTTTGGCTCGATGCTCTTTTTCGGTTTGATGGACCTCGGCTCGACCGATTTTCTTTGGTCCACCTTAGGTTTCGCTTCCGGTTCGACGGTACTTTTGGGCGTAGGCTTTGTGGTTTCGTTGACCGTTTTTTTTCCCCTTTTCGATACTTGAGGCTGCTTTGCTCGAGTCGACGTGCTTTGTCTTGGGGGTCGATTCGACGTGCTTTTCTTTTGATGTCGATTCGACGTGCTTTGGCCTCGAGGTCGACTCGACAGCTTTGGGCTTCGATGTCGACTCGACGTTTTTTGGCTTCGAAGGTTGTATTGGGACTGTGGCCTTCGGGTCGACGCCCTTCGGCTTAATGACCTTCGGTTCGACGACGTTCGGTCCGAAGACGGTATTGTCGACGAATTTCGGTTTCGATGGAACCAGTGTTGTATGTCATGTCTCAGAGGGCTCTTTTTGAATGTTCTTAGCCATTTATGGCGGGGCTGTAGAACGAGGAAGTTGATCTTGGCTAAGGCCTGATGGCGATGTCTCGACCTGAGTCTCTGATAGTGGTGTAGTATGTATATGGGGCGGTGTACTCACGGTTCGTCCCTCATCGTCATCGGAGTCGTCTTCAACCGCTACGATGTCCTGATCGTATTCCTCGAGATCGACGATTAGTTCCTCCGCTTCGAGGTAATATTCGGAGTCGTGCTCAGAGTATTGTTCTTCGTCGTGATCCGAGTCTTCGGTGCTAGCTAGATCTTCCTCATCGTCGAAGATATTTTCGGGCTCTGGCGCCGACCTCTGCATTTCTTGCCTCGCCGCCCGTCGATTCCGGATAGTCTTTTTAGATCGGAACTGGGCACAGGCTAGGCAACTATCTTCATTGTGATCTGAAGATAGGCATTTGTTGCACACTGGATGCTTATCTGTGTGCGGGAACTTGGAGTTGCACTGCGGGCAGAACTTGAATGGACTTCGTTCCATCGACGGTCGGTCCACGTGGTGTCGAGAAGGCCTCACGGCCCGATTCGACGACCGGAGTGCAACAGATGTTCAAAAAGTATATCGGTACCGAGCGCTGAACAATACCGACGGATCCGAAGGCCTTTTGGCCTTTAGAAAATGTTTTCTTGATTCCGAACTTGGTGTGTAGGAAAGTACATCCGAACCCAATGGCGGAAAAAAACAATCTGAGGATGGAGAGGATGCCCATGCGCACTGTAGTCCGAGGGAGGAGCCACCTATCTCGTGATACTTCGAAGACTCTTCCAGGACAACAATGTGCAATCATCCGGACCCAACACTAGGCGGCGATCTATGCAAAGATATGAATTCAGCAGCCCACATGCTTCGAACACCAAGGTACCCCTTAGTGAGCTTGAAATAAAGAGAAACTAGAGTTGACGGATCATTGCCATTCAATATAAAGGGTAACCACATCTTTAGAAACCAGCCTACGCTGATTGAGAACGTGGGGACCAAAGGCATAGTAAATATGCCATGACCATAATGAATCTAAAGTCTGCCGAGTATTCATATTCATTCCATGAGGATAACACGGTCCATAGATTACAAAGTCATATGGGTTACATCGCCAGGTACAAGCTAGACATAAATGAGCCCCAAATGGACCTTCTGGCTTTCTTTGTAGAGTCTTACTTTACCTTTTCTGTAAATAAAGACCTGGATTTTCTTGCGTTTGATTATTGTGACATGCTGCACCAGAATTCCAAGCCACATTTCCTATTGTAAGCCTAGACTTCTCATGTATTCTATTCTAATGTTTTTGTATAGCGCATAGCTACAGGACCGGGACTTCCAGCGCTGATCGTAGCAACACCAGCCGGAATACCTTAATGAACTTTAGGTTAGTGCTGGGCTTATAAGAGTTTTGAGGAGATTTCTGAAGTTAGCTTCTGAGTTACTTTGGAGAATTAGGAGTACTAAAATAGCTGGTTAATCCAGTTGGAGAGTAATAGCACACAAGGCCCTGGGACATCAGTGTCAAATGAGCACCTATACAGGGTACTGCACAATAACATCCAGCAGCCCCAAAACAAGGGGAAAAGAAGTCTTAAAAAACATTGTTTTAACTTAAATGTGCAAACTTACATCCAGAATAAGAAACCTATGACAGTAAGGCTTGGTTAGAGTATGCTTTTGAGCTCACACTCAACATTGATTCTCGGTTGTTCCTAATTGGCCATTTTGTGGTTCATGGTGTCCAAATGAGCACCAAATATACAAAAGACATACACAATTGACCTTAAACAGTAAAATAGGATAATATACCAACTTGTGTCTCTTCAGTAAAAGATAATTTTGAGTCACTCACTTGTTGGCACCATCATTGGAGGTGGACGGGGGCCCATCATGGCCTGAGCATTGTGCTGCATCTGCATGACATTGATCCGTGGAGCATGTAATATGGGGGGCATTTGGGCCAGAACGGACCCAGGTGGCAGGCGAACTACTGAAGTCATGGGAGGACGAGGCATAACTGGAACAGCAGACATAACTGTAGTTCGAATTGGAGGCGGCATCTGAAAAAAGCATTGTAGAGTTTAAAGGGTGAGGGAGAGTACAATTGAATAGAAGACAAACATTAGTATATCAAACGTCAATAAATCCTTACTTACAAAAATAATTAGATTGATCACAAAAGTGATATGGTCATGATTAGATCTCACTCACGCACAACACACCTCTCCCACCCCCCCAAAAAACTCCTACTCATTCATTCATTTGCTAGACACCATAAAATTGTGTATCTGAAAGAGAAAACACATATATTTGCCTACCGAAGGAGGCCGTGGCTGCACTGGTGAAGGGACTGGTGCTGGCAAAGGTGGGTGACGCACAGGGGGCGGTCGAGGCATAGAAGTCATTGACGAAGAGGAGGTGGGTGGGGTTGGTGCCGAAGAGTGGGACGGCTGCGAAGTATTCTGTTGATTCTCGCTGGGTTTGCTGGGTCCGATCTTGTCCTTGCTATCATCCTCTGGAACCAAGCCCTTGGCCTTGTGGATGGCTTCAATTTGCTCCTGCAGTGTAATATTGGCCTGAGCAGCCTGCTGTGTTCGGGCCATACTCCCAGAATGACCATCCCAAGTAACCTGCAGAAAAGAGAGAAAGAAGATAGGCAAATTCCCCTTCAAATAAAGATATATAGCATAAAACCACGTGATTATCACTATACCCATAGGTCGAGTAACATAACAAATGTTAGGTGTCTGTTGCCTGAATGAAATGCAAATGTGCACTAGGCGTTAATCTGCAAATGTAAAGGATGCTTGGGAGAGATTCTGGCTTTAATTTCTCAAATCAGACCAAGCATTGTGATGGTAAAGATGTGTTTTTTTTTGCATTTTGGCTAACAACTGGGCTGTGATGTGCATGATTTTAATCATAACTGTATTTACACAGCGCTTAGTATCCCAGAGGAGGTGTTGAATGGACAGTTATGGTCCGATATTACTAAATTCCTAATTTTGGAAGCTCCATTTTATCCTAAAACTACTTGCACAGTTTGTAGCAGTCTATCTTATAATGTCTATAATGCAAGTATACAATAAAGACTTGCATTCACAGTGCTTACTGTCACAGGTTGTGATCTCATAGCACCAAAAATATACAAGTCACTATTCTCCACTGTACCAACCAAATTTAATTCTGTGGCTCTCTGGTTACACACCACAGACCTCTGCAGTGCATTAAATAATAGAGGTTTCATAATATACTACAATGCATTTCCGATTGAGTAACAACTTTAAAAATTATTTTTTCATTTAAGCTACCCATTATTTTATATGTAGCTACCTGATGGTTAAGGACCTAAAAAACAAACAGAATATTTTTGGGCCGATTTTTGAGAGATTTGCGCCTCCAGAGCATCGCTGTTTTGGAAGCTTTGGCGGCACAAGCATCTCAATCCCATCTATGAGGAAAGGCAAAGCCACCATTTATGGCTTTGCATGGACTCTTAGATATGGAGTAAGACAAAGCAGGGCAAGTCGTTGCATTGCCTTACTCTATTTCAAGTAGGCATTCCATAGGCATTGCAGTCAGTGTTCCCACGCAACATCCATGGATTTTGTCGCTGTCCCAGATTTGCAAAACCATGTAAACCTGGGGCAGCGCCAAAACCTTAAGCCTCCCCACAGCAGGCATAAGGAGGAAAAATGGTTTTCATTTCTCCACGTTTTTCCCCTTTCCATGTGTTCTGCATTCTGCACCACACATGGAAAAAGGAAACCCCCCTCTCAGGATTGTTTTTGTGCAGTAAGGTGCCCCTTCCTGCAACAAAACAATCCTACCGTTGTTGGCGCTAGGCTGAAATTTGTGTGTTAACGCAGGGTGAAGGACAGGAATGCACCATATTTCATAAATAAGGTGGATTCCTGACCTGTAACATTGGTGTAGGGCAGCGTAGCGAGAAGACCGGTGGCGCTGCTTTACGCCAATGCCTCATAAATGAGGCCCTTTGTTTTTAGCTACACCTTCGACCATGCCCCCAACATTCACTGACCTTTGGATTGGTAAATACTGTTAATTCTTTTTCCCCGATGTAAAAATGATTTGCGTTGGGAATTGAGGGCATTTATGGTTGTTGATAGTTGGCAATGATGAGTGGGACCAAGTTGTAGACATTTTTGTGGGTCCTTACGTCTGAAACTGTTTGACGGGGGGCTCTCAACGTCAAAACATTTGAAGACCTCTGATCTAGAGGGTTCACTCAGTCTTTCATCCATAATAATACATTTTAGTTATCTATCATTAATGTCAAATGACACTTATGTTTTTTGTGTCTACTTCATTTTCATCAAGTGGTGCAGTAATGTTATGACAAAGTAATTCTGTTGTGTAAGAATTCTAGTGGCATAAGACTTAACATATGAGTGGGTCTCCTCCAGCCCAGCCTTTCTTTCAGAAGAGATCCTGGCATGATACTGACAGTGCCCCTAGCACTTCTAATCTTTCAGTCACTTGTTTACGTAACTGATTCGAAAACAGCACAACTAACTTTTCTGAGCATATCGGTTTAGTGACTGACCCTTGTGTAGATCTACTAGCATGTGACTGAATAGTCTTGAGAGAGGAAGCCAATGGTAATGTTGATAAGCGACACTCTGCAACACTTAACCCAGTCTTCTTGAGACAATACTGACAGGTAATAGCAGTGCTGCCAAGTTGTGCCATATAAGGTTTGACATCTTCAGCCAGCAACACTGTGCCTACGAGAACTTGTAGTCTTTTTTCCATTACACATGAGCTTCCATGTCTACATTCAAAACTATTTCTGGTTTTAAATGGAGATACGATAAAATTATGCACAATTTACAACTCCCCAATTCTACCAACTGTTTACAAGTAGCTAGTGGAGAGTCAGTCCTACATAGACTAAAATACATATTATATGAGCAAGACATATAAATGTTTGAAATATAAAAAGTAAACAAATGCCAACTGCGAGGAGCAGTGAATGTCCAAGCTTTCATCCATGGACTGATTTGATCCTTTGAGATGAGCTTCAAAATTGAATCCTCAGATTTTTTTAAAGAAAAACACGCAAATCCCTGATGTGTGAACGGTTAAATAGCATAATACGCACCTTCTCCTCGGGCTTCTGGATCTCTTCCTCACCAATCTTCTTACCAATAGCAGTTTCTTCTACACCGAAAATATCGGTACGGCGCTCAGCCAGCTGTTTCAAACTGCTCTCGATGTCCAAGCCTGAAAATGTGTTAGACTGTGAGCTTTAACACTTGCATTCTACAGAGTCTACATTTACAGAAGTTTGGGTGAAGTTATAAGTGACAAATATGCACTCCCCAATTTCACAGAATGTGTGCCAACCCAGTCACAGTTAACTTGTTAAAGTGAAAAACGTTGTCAGAAAATACAATGACATGGTTGGCCCTGTACCCTTGACTTGGCTAGAGCAACGAAATTAGAAAATGGAGAAGCAGCCTACTTGTACATGCATCTTGTTCAACTGTCCATTTTTGCATAGAATAATCCTTATTTTGACTTTTAGAGGCATAGTGTGAACTAAAAATGATGGTTGTGCAGCATGGATTAGGGGCCTAAGCGTATGCCCCAGTAGCTAGTGCCTGTACCACTCCCAACACAGGAGCTGGACTTGTATGTTCTTTTAAATCAGTCCGTTAAAAACACATTCCTCCTCTAGAGAGTAGTAGCCAGGGAATGGCATGTAGATGGGGCGGGGGTATGGGGTGTGGGGGGGTGGGGGGTGAGGGAGAAGGATTGTGCATAGAAGCATTAGTTACGTTATATTTCCTACAGTAGTTGTACATTTTTACCAAACATGACTGCTGAAAATAATTCTAAAACCGAACCAAATAACAGGTTGCAAACATAAAAGGAAAAGTGGGAATTAGACAAATTCTCTAGGCACACACTGTCCAAAGCATACATTGGCTCCAATACTGCAGCAAGGCACATATGCTTGCTAATGGCATGAACATAAGAAGACATTCCTCAATCTTTTATTCGACAGCTGAGGCAGAGAGATAGAGGAGAAACACATTAAAAGGTTAACCCGAGGTAGTTCAGACAACATCTCTAAAGACAAGATAGATGTTTGTAGAGGGAGGAGAAAGGTTTCTCCGACACCAATGTTCTCAGAATCATACTATGGGGCAAAACCATACAAAGGGGAAAAAACTCTCCAGCAGTAAATGGTCAAGGGAAGTGGAGGCAGTAGAAAAACAAGGTGCGAGGAAAAACAAAATACAAACACTGAGCAGTCCCAAAATCCTGACTTAAATTGAATTAGTCACCTTTCCCAACCTTTCATAATACATTTTAGGGGTTTGCGCAATGCAGGAAGTTCATGTTTCTGAAAATACATTTACTTCCTTATGTACGCATTAGCTTTCAATTATCCTACTTTCTATTTGTTGAATCCGGAATCATCTCATTTGAAAAAGAAAATAGGTGGTGTCAGATATACTAGTCTCTTTAAAAAGACCCACTGCAATATCAACTGGACACCATGCAAAGCCCACTTGAACTGCTCTACCACCCAAAAATCAATTCTGTTTAAAGGGAGATGGTTACCAGGTAGCTCCTGGATTTGCAGACCTCGTTTTTGTTAGGAAACCTTCAGAATCCTTTCACAGATGGCTTTGCAAAAGGTCTTTATTTCTATTCCACCACTGCGGACCCAGGACGAAGGGAGTTGATTTTCAAACATCTGTTACTGGCTCTAAAAACCATCATAGCACATGCAAAATAAACTTTAGTATCTTCTCTTCGCTAAAAGGACTCCAGAAAAAGGTCTCCAGCAGAAAGTTCGTTCCAGCAGTGCTTAACTTGTGTTGTTGGTTGCAGATGGTGGATACTGGTACTCCTTTTTTGGGACCTAGATTTATGGGTCACCAGACTAACTTAGAAGAGAAAGACGGAAAAAGTAAAAATAACGAAAAGAAAAAGCTGATGAAAAAGAACATGCAGGAGTGAGCTAAAGGAATTATAGGGTAGTAAAGAAAGACGACTGAAGTAGAATCAAGACTAGTTAGCCTGGGTGATAAGCAACCCCGGCATTCAGCAGTGCTGGTGGTGGCTTTCTAAGAAACAAATTGGGCCCCTGCGCTAGTTATATTCATTATTATTATTATTGTTTGGTGAATTGAGCACTGATATTATGTAGCGATCTCCCCATGGGTATGACAATCACCAGCTGTACTTTTAAAGGGATGAATGCTGCTAAACAGTGTTGCAATGTCAGATTCATTGGATGAAATTCAACACCCCTAAAGCTAGTATTTAGGTGGCACCCGCAGATCCTGAAGTCATATTTCTAACAACCTAACAAGATTGGACACCAAAGAGCCAAAACAGCAAGAAATAACCACTGACTGACTCAGCGCCAGACCTGACGGCCTGTCTGCTGCCTTTCACTCTTGCTACAAAAGTCGACTCATTCTGCAAGCACCAGCAATCTCCAAAACCAGAGAGACCTGCCTGCATTAAAAAAAAAAATCAAGAACTCCTTTGTCCAGAGGAAACCAACTTTAAATAACAAAGAACTCTGCCTTGAGGAATGACCATTTGATCCACCTCTGCACCCGACGCCTGAATCCAAGTGGCACACTGGTACTGCAAAGGTTCCCCATCGATTGTAAGCCTTCCTGACGCAAAAGAAAACCCCTGAACCTAAAGCACCAGGGCCTACAAGAGCTTGACCAACGGTGTCCCTACGTCCCCTAGCATCAGAACTAACCTGGGCAGCTGTGAGTTTTCTTCGCCCAGCCTCCTTGCCAGAGCCTGCAGCCTTTTTCCAAAACCGATCTCCCCTATTGATTTGCATTGGGCGCACAATGCTGTGTTGGCACTCTGCACCTGGCCACCGAGGGTGTACATTTGGTGCTGCCTTGTGGCCCCCACTGTGCTTACCTTAACCCCTGGAGATTAACCATTGGTACCACTGTTCTCTACCTGTAAACAATGCTTCTTTGATCACCAAAGTCTCCATTGGTTAACATTGGGCACCCAACTCTGAAATGGACTTCTGCACCCAGCTGCCCCTGGTGGTGCAGTTTTTGTGCCAACTTGACCCTTGCCTGGTGTTGACCTGAAACCCCAAAGACTGGATTTGTAAGTCGTGTACTTACTTAAAATACTGCATTCTTGCTTTCCTTCAATAGGGTAACACTGCTGAACTGATTTTTTTGCTCCAAATGTCCACTTTTTAAAGTTAAAATTCTTTTTATTGAAAAACGTACTCCCCTTTTAACCAAAATCTTGGTCTTAAAATAAATCTAGAAAGGAGCTTATTTTTGTAGAATTGGTGTGGATCTCCTTGTTGAGTAGCGTGTCATTTATTAATCATTGTGTGTCTTACACTGCTCTGTTAGGCCTAAGGATGCTCGACCACAGTGCCACAAATAGGTTTACATTGAGCCCTGTACACTTCTGGGGGAATCTCTGGATTCTTTACACAATATAATCAATTATTGGTACATCACAAAGAGCCAGCCTCCTACATTCTAATACTTCCAACACTGATTAGCTTGCTCTGTAGCTATTATACTTTCAAACTTATGAGGTTGCTGCACTCACAGTAAATAGGTTTGCTGTGCTGTTATTTTCTAGTGCTTCAGTGGTGAATCTGTGCAACTTCAAATGCTCACTTTGCTTCATCACCTATCCTTCCTTTTTTGCTTGGTGACATAAAATATATATTACTGAAACGAGTGCTGGTAACATACATTGAGTAACAGCTGCTCGGCCAAAGAAGTGCGAGGGTCTGAAGAACATAAGAACAATGGGAGTAAAGCAAGACAGTCCCAAGAACAAACTTCTCTATGTGAAAGAATAGAGATATTTTTGTTAAGACAGTCAAAGCTTGCAGACTCTTCTGACACAGATTACAATCTGCATCAAGCAGTCTTTCAGGTCACGACATTCTGAACAAAGCCTATGTAGAAAAAACTGTTCTAAATTGAGACCTCATTGATATGCAAACTCTGCACTTACAGAAGAAAATGCAATAGTCCATCAAAATAACGCTGCATGCCTAGACAAGGGAGGTTTCAATGATTTTGCCGGGAACAGAACTTGCATATTTGTTTATGTATAGATAATAGCAAAGTTATCTTGAAAGACTGTTCATAAACTTGTTTTTCAGAAACCACGCTCACCCGATTGACAATGGTAGGCAGGTGATTATCATTAAGCCCCCCCCCCCAAACAGATATCTGGAACCTGAGGTTCTTCAGGAGAAGCATAAGTTCTGAGAACTGAAATCATCATGGTCAAAATACAGGAATCTGAATAACTATATAACAGAAGGGTCAGCTGAAGAAGAATGGAGAACACATCAAATACTCCAACAAGCTATTTCCAACCTGGTTGCTAGTAAAGGCATTCACTAACAATTTGGGAAAAAGGAACCCCAGAACAATAGTATGTAGGGGCAAACTTTTTTTTACGCTTCATTAGCTGATGCAGATCGACGTTTTGGATAATTTTTATACTTGTGCTTAGATAAGCTAATTGTACCCCTTTATAATTAAATTGAAATTAAGATCCTTTAGAGGACACTCAGCAAAAAAAACTTGCCACGCTATCTCAGTAGAAATCAATAACCAGTGTCCTGGTGCTAACTGCAGGGAACAGGAGAGAGTACAACACCGGCCAGTACAGTCAACAGGTGATAAATCACAACTTACATGAAAGCATGGTTTGTGGCTGATGACTGTCACATTCCTTTCCTATGCTCCCTCTATGGGGTGGTGATCCTGTAGCATCTGAATATCTTTCTGATGCGATTGCGAGGCAAGCAAGTATGCTTGGCTCAATTTTCACATTCTCAGACATTCTTTGCTCAGTTTCTTGGCAACTTACTTGGCGAACCATTTCTGTGTACAACCGCCAAAAGGCTACATCGATTTGAAAGCTTTCCACCACTGCTGGAAAGATTCACTTAATTGTTTTGTTTCTTGTATGAACAGCTACAAATATCCCTCATCTTCTTTGCTGACTGGCTTCCTTCCTTTTTGGTTAGGAAGTTCATCTCACTAAATAACGTCTATTTGCCAAATCTCTTACATCCCTATGAACAGGACAAATTAGTGATCTCCTTCCGTTTAGAAGGAGGTTAAAAACATGGTTGTTTCCCAAAATTTAGGGGTTAGCTACAGTAGGGTCCAGCGGATGTAGGTCATGCCGAGTTACTAGCACCAGGATGCCGGTCAGGTGATAATGCGCTCTATAAGTACAATAAATAAATAACAGGGATCACTTGCATGCAACTCTCACGTCCCAAGGACTAGGAGCCTTCTCAATGCATCATTTCCTGCTGCTGCTTAAATGTAATCAATATCCCCTGATTCTGTAACTCTGTTAGTTGATCATTAATGATTTTCTGGCACAGCATACAATCAAACCTACATAGAAATATGTCCAAGGTCAAAATTGTGCCATTATTTCAAATACGTTTTGGGTTGAATGTCTTCTTCCCTCGAGAAAAATGGGCCCACAAAAACAAAAAATCCCATGGGGTGCAAAAAGAAGCAAGTTAGTGACAAGGAGAGAGACTGCTCCATGCTTCAAAGTACAAGGCATTGAGGACAGACTGTAAAAGGTTGGGTTTGGGGGGACAGCTGGAGGTCAAATCAAAATCGAATAGCGTCCTGGAAAAGAGACTTTTGGACAGTTCATTATAAACAATTGTTGAGGGCAAGGATGGATTTTAATTTTTATAATTTTCTTTTCGAAATTTTGTTCAGACACAATTTTCATTGAAAACGTCAACAAATCTAGGGGGGAGGGGACTTACCTGGTGCATACACCTCATCATCACCCTGCTTCTCTCGGATGGAACGGTCGCGCTGCTCAAGCCATCTTGGATCCAGCAGTCCAATACGCATGTGCTCCTGCATTTTACTGGCTGGAATCTTCTCGCCGGTTATGGGCGAGACAAGGTACTCATCTGTGGCGGGTGCTGCTGGTTGAGCTTTAGATGCTGAAACAAAGGTACATATTAGCGTTAGACATGCTAGTAACAAGGGTGAGGGGATGATGCATTATGACAAGAAGCTGTTGACGGCGAAAGCCTCGTGTGTGAAAGGAGTTGATACTTTGAGATACAGGTATGTGCAAAAACTTAGCTCCCAGGAGGGAGGCGCTTCAGAGACCGAGTGGTGAAAGACTTACAACCGGACCTAAATGAGCAATGCAAAATGCAAAAATGAAGGAACTATTTTTTCTTATGGATATGTGCATGTTTACATAAGGTAGTCTGATAACAGCATTAACCAGCAAGGAGGTGATGTTACAGGGTAAGATTAAGAAGACCAGGATGGTGCACTGTGACCTTTTAACCTCAGACAGAATCCAGGGTATTGGAAGAGATAGAAGAAATAAGAAGGGATGAGGCAACGGCTCAAAGACAAAAGGCAGCAAACATACCTTTGGGATCATAGTCCTTCCTAATTATAACCTGGTCTGGAGTAGGTGGGAGAGGTGGCGGCATGGGGGATTCAGAAGGTAGTGGAGCTTTCTGGCCATCCTCCTCATCATCGGATCCCTTAAACAGGACAAAAGAAAAGAAACATTAGGAGAGCATGTTTTGCCACTAGACCTTGGGGACTGAAGCGCTAAGCAGAGACTGAACTCATTACAAGCGAGAAGTGGTCCATGCAAGAAAAATAAGCATAGTGATTCGCTAGTTCTCTAGAGAGCTGTTCATTCCCCACATGCTTTCAGTTTGTGGTGCTTCTATGTCATAATATATCTGAAAATGTAAATGTGTTGACATAATCACTAATGATACATAAAATATAGAAAACAAATAAAAGCATTCATGGCTAAATGACAGACAAGCATTGGCGAAGCCAATAGGTCTTGTCTAAACAAGAGTTACTGGCTTTGCCAATGTATTTTTTTTGCCATATTGTACACCAGCGTCTCTGCTGTTCAGCATGGCTAAAATTTAGTGCCATAGAGAAGAGTGATGTGAAGTCAGAGTGGAATGGCGAAGAGTAGAGTGTCAGAGTGGAGAAGCATTGAGAATAGTGGATTGGAGTGGAATAGGGTGGAGAAGCATGGAGGAAAGTGGATTGGAGTGGCATACAGTGGAGAAGCATGGAGGACAGTGCATTGGGAGTGGCAGAGTGGAGAAGCATTGAGGACAGTGAATTGGAATGGCAGAGTGGAGAAGCATTAAGAATAGCGTATTGGAGTGACTTAGAGTAGAGAAGCATTGGGGATAGTGTATTAGAGTGGCATAGAGTGGAGTGGCATAGAGTGGAGTGGCATAGAGTGGAGTGGCATAGAGTGGAGTGGCATAGAGTGGAGTGGCATAGAGTGGAGTGGCATAGAGTGGAGTGGCATAGAGTGGAGTGGCATAGAGTGGAGTGGCATAGAGTGGAGTGGCGTAGAGTGGAGTGGCGTAGAGTGGAGTGGCGTAGAGTGGAGTGGCGTAGAGTGGAGTGGCATAGAGTGGAGTGGCATAGAGTGGAGTGGCATAGAGTGGAGTGGCATAGAGTGGAGTGGCATAGAGTGGAGTGGCATAGAGTGGAGTGGCATAGAGTGGAGTGGCATAGAGTGGAGTGGAGTGGCATAGAGTGGAGTGGCATAGAGTGGAGTGGCATAGAGTGGAGTGGCATAGAGTGGAGTGGCATAGAGTGGAGTGGCATAGAGTGGAGTGGCATAGAGTGGAGTGGCATAGAGTGGAGTGGCATAGAGTGGAGTGGCATAGAGTGGAGTGGCATGGAGTGGAGTGGCATAGAGTGGAGTGGCATAGAGTGGAGTGGCATGGAGTGGAGTGGCATGGAGTGAAGTGGAGTGGCATAGAGTGAAGTGGCACAGAGTGGAGCGGACCGGTGTAGAATGTATTGGTGTAGAATGTTGCAAAGTGTAGCGCCATAGAAATCAGAAGGGTACAATGTAGACTCGTAGAATACAGTGTTGAAGATTTGAGTGTTGCACAGTACTGTGGCGTAGAGTGCAACGGTGTGGAGTAGTGCAGTGCGCGGTAGAGTGGTAGTGGTGCAGACTGGTGAAAAGTAGAATACAGTGCTGTAGAGTTCTGTGGCATAGAGTGCTGCTGCACAGAGTGGAATGCTGTAGAGTGGAGAGATGAAGAGTAGAGTGCACTGGTATAGAATGCAGTAGTGCAGAGTCAAGTGGCGTAGACTGCATTGTTGCAGAGTAGAGTGTCAGAGTTCAGGGGTGTAGAGTGACGTAGAGAGCAATGGCATGAAGTACAGTGGTGCAGAGTAGAGTGCAGTGGCATACAGTTGGGTAGAGTAGAGTGGACTGGTGTAAAGTGCTGTGGTGTAGAGTGTTGCGAACTAATGTGGCGTAGAGTGCAGTAGCATAGAATTCAGCGTCTTATATCCAGCAATGGTAGAATACAGTGGCCCAGAGTACAGTGATGCAGAGTGCAGCGACAAGAGTGGAGTGATGCAGAGTGCAGCGACAAGAGTGGAGTGATGCAGAGTGCAGCGACAAGAGTGGAGTGATGCAGAGTGCAGCGACAAGAGTGGAGTGATGCAGAGTGCATTGGCATACAATGCAATAGTGCAGCGTTCAGTGGCAGTGAAGGCAGGGGTGCAGCGTAGTGTGTCAAGAGTGCAGTGATGCAGAGTAGTATAGACAGTAATGGTGCAGAGTGCGATGGCACAGAGTGGTATAGAGTAGATTGTTTTAGAGTGAAGTGGCGTAGAGTGAAGTGGCGTAGAGTGGAGTGGCGCAGGGTGGAGTGGCGCAGGGTGGAGTGGCGCAGGGTGGAGTGGCGCAGGGTGGAGTGGCGCAGGGTGGAGTGGCGCAGGGTGGAGTGGCGCAGGGTGGAGTGGCGCAGGGTGGAGTGGCGCAGGGTGGAGTGGCGCAGGGTGGAGTGGCGCAGGGTGGAGTGCAGTGGTATAGATTGTAATGGTATAGAGTAAAGTGGTGTAGAGTGGTGTACAATGGATTGGCATACAGCACAGGGGTACAGAGTAGAGTGCACAGCATAGAGTGCAGTGGCATCAACAGCAGTCTTGTTCCGTGGAGTGGAATTGTGCAGAGTGGAGAGGCCTAGACTGGAGTGATGTATAGTGCAGGGGCCATGGTCTCTTATGACGACGATACTCAGTTGGTGGTGGCTCTCTCGAGTGACCCGGAGCAGGATGCCAGGAAATTTCAGGGCGACCTCTCGGCGGTCACAGAGTGGATGACCACGAACTGTCTCCAATTGAATTCCAACAAGTCAGAAGTGTTGTTGGTGGGGGGGGAACCATGATTGTTAGAGTGAGCTATGGTGGCCCAAGAGTTTAGGTACGGCTCCCATCCCTAAGACTGTAGTGAAGAACCTGGGGGTCTGGATGGACACCGCACTAAATTTTCATATTCAGACAAAAAAGGTGGCGGGCACATGCTTCGGTTTGTTGCGTGGGCTCAAACCGATCCTGGCCTTCTTCAATGCTACGACTAGGCAGATCATTATTCAAGCCTTGATTTTGTCTAGGCTTGATTATGCTTGCTCGTTGTATCTCGGAGCTAATAAATCTGAAATACAGAGGCTACAGAGAGTCCAGATCGCGGCTGCAAGATCTCTTTTGGGCCTGCGTAGAACCTGCGCAGTGACCACTGCCATTCGTCGCCTCCACTGGCTGCCTGTGGCCAGGCGAATTGAGTTTAAAGCACTGTGTATAGCCTATAAAAGTTTGAAACTGGCATCCCCACAAATCCTGACTGATCTTCTTTTTCCTTGTATTCCCACACGATCACTTCGATCCATGGGACAATGTCTGGTAGTGGTCACCCGGGTGAGAAGAGCTCGCGCCGGGACGGCGCTTTTTTCGTAACAGAGCAGCCATCCTGTGGAACTCTTTGCCGGCCCACATTCGGGGGCTTACCAATTACCTTCTCTTTAGGAAAGCTATTAAAACATTTCTGTTTCCTTCCTTGTAGGCCTCCTGTGCGTGTTATTTTCTTGTTGCTTAGGACGCCTCTTAGCTGGGGCAGCTGTTTGCGCTCTATAACATTTTGTAACATAACAGGGGCAAAGAGAGGGGTGGTGTCGAGTGCAGAAGGGTGTCAAGTGGAGTAGTGCAGAGTGGTGTTGAGTTCAGGATGCATGGTATGATAGCACACTACCATTACAGTGAACACATTTTCAACTGAAATGACCATTCTGTTTGCACATACAGATTTACTGATCAATCGATACAGCACACAAATGATAATGTGTGGAAATTGCAAGTATTGATTTTTTTTTAATCATATCAAAGTACTTGTTTCCAATTAACAAAAAATTTGCTTCATTTGTGCTTTCCTAATTCCGACAAATTCTGAAAGACTTGCACAGTTCATTTAAAAGTTGTTGTGTGCTAGAAAAAAAACCTTTCCTACCTTGAGGATCCAGCAAGTTTGTCACATAAATCCTCTCACTTTGAAGTTGGAGAAAGAAAAGTGAACACCAAGCTCCACTGGAAAACAGAGCCTGACATTTGACCTCTGACTTTAAATGCACAACACATGTAACAAGATAAGAACAAGATTTACATGCCTGTTTACAGAAAGGAGAGTTATTGTGAACAGGTTTGGTCCTTGGGAGGGACGAATTAACGCTGAACAGCCTAAAAGCTCATATACCTCGAACTGTAAGTTACAAAGCCAATGGCAAGCAACAGTCAGAATGCATTCCCAGAGAAGCTTTCTGAACGTCCACAAGATGCCTTTAACAAACCAGACGGCTGCGCTGTCTCGTAGGCTTCGACCTATAAATCAATTCAATAAGGTAGGTTTTATAAGCCATGAACAAGAATCAAGACCATAAGATCTTACATTTTAGTACAGAAAAAGAGTTGAACTCCTCAATATGCAGGATGAAGGAAAGGACAGAAGATGGATACAGTTAGAATGTCACAAAACAGTTTTGTAACAATTCCTGTGCCACTTCAAGTTGTTGTCAAAACATGGACTACCTTTACCCCGTTTGCGATATACAACATAGAACTGGGACCATTTGGTTTACTCAAAAAGAATAATACACACTTCATGAGTAGACCTCAAAAGAATTCAGTCTGAATACAGCGGGAGATGCAGGACAACATGCGGTATAGGAATACCAAAAACTGATAAGTCAGGAGTACTTAAAAACCTTGGAGCGAGCATAGTATAGGAATTCCAAGTAGAAGGGGTTACCAATGCAACAGTTGCATTGGTAGAAGTATGCAGGAGGTAGTGATGGTGGTTCACGGAGAAATGGATTTAAGAGCATGCATGTGCAGAATGGCAAAGGGCAGTAAGATACGCTTCAAGACTGTCAAGTCCAAGTGACATTGGATGTGAGCAGTGAGACTATTAAAATCCGTCATACACAGTTTAGTTCATGGTAGATGGGTATATCGATTTGACACATTCGAGTTGGCTCTAGAAATTAAGTAAGAGAATGCATTACCCAGTTGATTCTGTAGGTTTAAGCCTTACGTTTTCGATTAACACGTGTAGACTAAACTCTTGATCTACCTTATCCTATCTAATTTCAGCATGGGTCTCTGAAAGAGGATAGTAAACTCTGTGGCATCTAGATAGAGCAGTTCCAAACTAAGCAACACCCATAGATTGCTATGCTAGTGAGAGATGCCACCACCATCTCTGTGGTCTTAGTAAATCTTTTCTTAGAAAGAGGATGGAAGCGGACTGTGCATGTGCCTTTTTATTTTGGTTAGAACAGTGGGAGGAGCTTAGTATAGTTGTGACAAACTCCCCGCTTTGGGGTACTATGTGTAGACAGATAGCAGTGCAGGCTCTGGGCAGAAGGTGTGTAGTCTTAGCATAGCTTATCACAGCTACACGGAGGGCGTGGATGTCTACTGTAGTAAGAGACTGCATGAGGTACAGCAGCTTCTAGCTACACACAGATCAGAGTTAATTCTGTTTAAGGTATCCCTATGTGAGCTTGTGCCATGTACACTGACATGCCATTGAGGACAATAAAGAAACCAAAAGGAAATGTCTTCTAGCGGTAATGCGGACTGCCAGTGTCAGATAACATACATGAATGGGGATATGGAAAAAGGTGGCCTGTATATCTGTAGGAAGGTGGATATCTGACTATGGTTACCCCCAACTTTTTGCCTGGTGTTTTGCTGGTTTTTGACTTAGTTGGCCTGGGAAACTGCTATTCAGGACCCCAGGCTTCCTGCTCTCTCTGTTAAAATGGACTCCATGTACCCTAGGTACATATCCAATTGGATACTGAGTCACCTTATCAGTCCCTGTACAGTATACCTTAGGTATCCAGGGCATAGGTGTACCCAGGGCCTACCAGGGGCTGAAGCATGTATTATGCCACCCCTGGCTGGCCATCCAAAACTGACACAACTGGCTGCAAGACAGCTGGGGCAAGGTGGTGTAATCACCCTTAGCTGTAGATATAGTATACCTATATCTAACCCTAAAATGGACACATATCCTTCTATCAGTCACTCCTATGGCAGGCCTTAACAATCCTGAAGGCAGAGTGCTTGGAATTATGTGAGATGGTGCTCTGGCATGAGCTGAGCCCGTCTGCAGCTTGCGGAACCAAGTCCTAATAGCTGTTCCATGATAACGCTATACCATATACTCTTAAGTGCATTATCAACCTCGCGGTTAAATGCTAACTCTGGTATAACATTATCAAAACATGTCGAGTAAGGTGTCATACGAATTGGAATACTACCCCGTTGCCAATTCTGGCGACGGGGGTAGCATTCCACCCTTCTAGAGGGACACGACATGTATGTAACTGTGAACCCGGTTAAAGTTAACTCGAGCCTTGGCATCACAAAATGGATGCAGCCACCACAGACACAAGTCTGACCTCCTGCTGCTGGGAGTCCTTCCAGGGAGGGCGGCTTGGACAAAGGGTTTCCTGCCTTGGGAGGTGCTAGCACCACCCCAGACAGGGTTTTGTGTATTGGGTAGGATAGGCCTGAAAGGAATGAGACATGCCTGGGGCACACAAGGTGCCCTGTGCATACACCGGTTCAAACCAGTTGCTGGGGCACTCCGGCTCTGGCGGGAAACTGGACAAAGGATAGGGGGTGTAACCACCCCCCTTCCTGGTCCCACCCAGGGGAGGGACCTAGTCAGTAGTGCAGCCCCCTTTAGCAGGATAAAGGTAGGAGCTGGTCCCATTCAAAATTAGATTAATCCTGAACTACTCGGGGGGAGGAGCCAAGATGGCGATCGGAACAGTCGCATGAACGCTCGGCTCCGAGGGCCCTTCCTCCCCGCACGTCTATCCTGACGATAATCCTGAACGAGGCCTGTCGATCTAAGTTGTTGAAGAGAAGCGATCACTTACCATCTATTTCTGGGGCTCCACCGTGCAGTAGATCCGAAGAACTGTCCCCGTCTGCTTGCCGGCCTTCGCGGCGCTGACGCCGGGGCCTCGATTGCAGAGGTCGCCCGGCAGTGTTCGTAGTGTTGGCGGCCCTGGTTTGGATGAGAAGCCGGTCAGTGGGAGCTTGAGAGTCGCGAGCCGGGAGAGTTGGTGCCAACCCACTCCCAATAGTGGGTTGCCCCGTGAACCCGAGATATCGCCGAGCCGGAGAGAGGCCGTGTCGCCCGGTTCCCCCTGGGTGTGACGCCCGGCCATGTTAATACTCCCGTCCGGGAACCGGCAGCTGGCTCCCGGCGAGCTGCGGGGAGCACACCCGGCCTTTTGTTGACTCTCCTTTCTGCACCAAGAGCCGACTGTCGAAGTCCAGCCGTGAGACCTATTGACTCTGATGGTCGGACTGGACTCGGAGGTGGAGGGGAAGTGACGGAGAACGAAATGGCTGCAATGGCGGATGGCGTCTTGGAATGCACCCCTCCCGGGGACGGTAAAACCGCTGAACTTGAGACCCCCGGAATTCGGCTACATGGGGGAACGCTTTCGTGTAGCCACATACTGGCTGCACTGATAACCCTGCGGACTGTTCTGCTCCGGAGATCCCGGGACTTAGAGGGAAGGATCGTCGCCATTGCTGACCCGCCATTTTGTAGCGTAGTGGCTTGCCCCCGAGTCGGTGCCGATGAGTCTCCTTCTGCCGCAGTGCCATGTTCCCCGGCTGAGTCTACAGTCTTGGGGGCGAGAATGGATGTGGTTCCTGAGCTTGTTGTCGTCACACCTGTTCCGCAGGTGGTTGTCTCATCGGGGCCTTTTTCTGACCAGCAAGTGGAGAGGCTCCAACGATCCGTGGCGCATGGGGCCCGGGCTGTGCTGCGCTGCGCTGCTTCCCGCATCCTGCGCTTTCCTTTCCGTGCTTGGCGGACCTGTTTTTGGACTTGGAACTGTTGGTTGTCTGTGTATTGCTGCATTCTGGCCTCCGCCATGCATCGTCAGTTGTTTCTCGGTGGCTGGGACGATGTTGGGCGGCGGCGCTACCTGATTTGCTTGGGACGATTGAACCTTTTGGATCGAGTTGTCTCCCGACTGCAAGGCTGTTTAACATTTCTACTATTAACAGAAGTGGCCAGGGGTGACCTCGTTTGGGACTTGGAGGGGCTTCTTGCTGGTTAATGGTGATTCAATGACACGTTTTGTGGGACTGTGATTGATTGCGTTTTATGTGCTTGCTGATACTTGTACTTTTCCATGGCTTCTGTTTCTACGATTTTAGTATGCGGGGGTGGGAGGGACCGGGTATCTGAATCGCCGGCCCTTCTCCTCAGAATTTTCTTTATTGTTTCCTCTCTTTCTTATCTTTATTTCCTTTCTTTAGGGTAATTCTGGGGCGACAGGCACGCTGTTAGTGGGGTAGGCCATAGCCATTACGGTGATGTAGGGTGGCGGGTGTTGTTTTTTTTTTTTGTTATTTTAGTTTGTTTTGTTCTATGGTCCCTTTCTCTCTTCCTTCTTAGTGGGGTTGGCTGTATCTCCCTCTTTCATCCCTTTTCTGTCGGGCATCTGCGCTTGCCTCTATTTTCTTGTCTTGGACGGGTGGGTTTTCCATATGATGTTCTCGCTAACTTACTCGCCATTGTTTGACCTTTACTCCTGGCCTGCCTTCGGCGGGCGTAGTGTGTTTTCGGCTATATTGCTCACCATCGATTCCCGATTGCTTGGAGGGATACGCCCCTCCCGTCTCGTTTTGTATATTGTGTAGTATGATGCCTCTGATGATATCGCCTCCGCTTCTTTTTCAATATTATAAAAATGAAACCTCTTATCCTTGTGCTTCGTTGTGCTACAACCACGTATTATGACTACAACGTGATTAATCCTTGAACCGTAAACATTTGCACTGCTCCTGTTTCTGTCTCCTGAGTTTGCGGCCGGCCCCTGTGGTTGTAGGCCAGCGCCTGTACCGATTTGATTGCACCAATAAAGGTTTTAAAAAAAATTTTTTTTTTAAATCCTGAACTACTCTACAAGAAGAAACTCTGGACTTCGACGTTCTGCTCCACAGAAGACTGAAGAAATCTCCCTTGTGGGCAAGGAGTGTCCACCCTGCATCCGCAGGCACCATCAAGCGTCCAGCTGCTTCACTTTGTCGTCTTCCCTCGAGGATCCAGACTTCAGAGCCCGACGAGACCCGGATTCCCAGACCACTCCGACCTCAACTCACATCTACAGCAAAGCTGAGACCCGTGGGTGCGATGAGACATGTGGGACCGGCCATCTTGAACGAACCTGCACTTCGCTTCCAGCACGACTCCCGAGGTAAACTCGACCACGTGCTTTGGGGACTGAGAAGCCCCAGCCCCGAGCAGCCCCTGCACCGAAGATCAGCCCTCCAGCATCCACGAGATCTGCGTGGGGCCCTTCTGCTTGTTTGCTGCTCGACGCGTTGTCTAGTCATTTGCCGGCTGGCTATTGGCCTCCTAGACGACGAACCTTTGAATCTTTGCTGCTGGTCTGGTTGCTCCAGACTGGCCCTTGCTCCCTTCCAAAAGAGGGGCACCCCGGACTCTCCTAGTCCGCACCAGACGCTTTTTCCACTCACCGCGTGGGTTACCTTTGCCAAGGCCTGTTGACGCCGATTCCGGATCCAACACCGCCGACAGCGAGAGCCTGCGTGGGACAGCTCGTGCCTCCATCCTGGTCGTCGAAGACACCTCCTGGTCCACGTGGCTGCAGAGTCAAGCGTCCACTCTTCACCTGATCGCGACGTCGACATCTGGTTCCTTCCTGGTTCCACTCCAGTCACTGGCTAGTGACTGTGAACATTGTCCCCTCTGCTTTCAGGTCTCCTTCTTCACCGATCCCCCCTTGGATCGCACCGGACATCTTCCTCCTGGTCGCCTGCAGCATCTTTTCTTTCAGGCTCCATAGACTTCACCGCGAGAACCCGACGCACTTTGACACCTGTGCACCCTCAGTCCGTGGGTGAGGTAACAAGAGCATTTCGGTGCTCAAGGGTAGTTTAACTGTCCTAGTGTCCAGTTCCACAGTCGTTTTAGTCCTATCTAGTCAGGATTGTCCGTACTCACCTTTAACTTGAACTGTATTGTCCATAGACGTTGTTACGCATCTCGCGTGTGAGTTCACACTCTGCACACGCGTCCCGTGGGCCTCCTATTACTTACCTAAGGTGAAGATAGCGTAGTCCTAGCGAACCTCCAGCCTCTGGACAGCTCCATTTCTTTTATCGACTCTCACATTCCACTTACTTAGTATATGGTTTGTCGTGCCTCTAAGGCACCATTGTAATTTTGTGCAAACTTGTCGTATTTTTCTTAAGAGATTGTCATGTGCTTAGCCCTCTGACCTCAAAGAGTTCAGAGGTGTTGTTATTAATAAATATACTGTTTATTTTCATAACAACCTGTGTGGTGTCCTTTCATCTGGTATTCAAGGGGTTATATTGTGGTAAAACAGCTGGCTTCACATGCCAAAAGAGTTTAGCCTAAGACTGCTTTGTCCATGCTACCCTTAGGATAGCTGGTCTATAAGGTTGACTTACAACCAATCACCATAGGGTTGTTTGGACTGATACAAGGTGATCACTAGAACTAGTGAGCATCATATATCAGGCCAACTTCTCACAATATCTACCTAGCATAATCAATCTCCTTTATGAATTGGATTAACTTCTGTCACTATCTTGAACTTTTCAAACCTATGGACAGATTTACCCCACAAACATTTAGGATGCCTACAGAGAAAAACCCAAGAAGAGCCAGGCTTCCCGGTTACTTAGGTACTAGCTACATGGTAAAAGATCTTCATGGTAATGGATATCTGTGAAATCAAACTGAAGTAGCCATGAATCGAAATTGTTAGCGATCAGGACTGGAGAGTTATAAGAGCTCAGATCAGTATATGCTGTATATTCTGCAGTTGATCATAAAAAAGCAGGCTGCAAGGGTGAGAGAAAGTCACAAAACTCTTCTTTTGCCAGGACATTGGTTTTGTTACTTACTAATCTCATAAACCTGAAAAATCTTAGCACTGAATAAAAAGAACCCGGAGCAGGAGCATGGAGAGTGAACCACACATTCTGGCTGTTGCACATCCCATCTTACTGAGACCATTTCCCTGTGTTATCTTGTCTCTAGATAAGCGCACTCAAAATAAAAGATGAGAATTGAACCTTGAAAGCCTTCAATCAAGCAAGAGAATGTGACATGCAACCCATTGCTCTGGCAGCCATGTATTGCCTATTGATGCTGTGAGGTATTGTATAAGCCCTCTTCAGGCAAGAAGATAAACCCCTCTCTCCACAAGAAAAAAAACCTGTGCATAAATAAGGACTGCAACCATCCCACGACCCCACCACACTTGGTTGCAGTCGTGAGATGAGACTAATCAGTTAAGTTGCCAGAAACAGTTAGAGCAAGACAAAAGATAAGTCATTTCTCCCTGAAGTTTCCATTAGTGTCTCAGAGATGTAACATATTCAACATATGCCGTTGTGCGCCACTTTGAGTGGCCTACTTTGTTAGTTGCCAGCACAATGTTTGATTTTTCAAGTAGGGTGCTTTTGGAGCCACTGGCAGAGGTTCACTTTGACATACCTCATCCATGTCTTGCACTTGTGTATCCTGGTCAAGCTGAGATGTTGACTCTGTGGCTGTGGTTGTTGCAGCTGCTGCTTTCTCCTCCTTTGGTTCGTCTTCATCATCTGACTCCACCTCCATTTCCACATCCTCGCTTTCTCCAAACTTCTCGTAGCGCTCCTGGATTAGAATGCGAGCCCCCAGCTCTTCTGGGGTAGTTGGAGGAGGGAAGTTTCCTGCAAAGAAGCGGACACGCTTGTAGATAGTTATACATTTTATTAAGGAGGAAAGCATCTAAAACTAAATATTCACACTGGGGCATTACAGATTTAAGACAGAGTAACAATGCTACCAATGGTTATACTATGAAACTATCTACTATAGTCCACATGTATAATGGAAAATGTCATGACAATTTGCATTTTGCGTTATGCCTTTCATGGGTCTCCTAAAAGTGCTGAAGCATGGAAAAGAGGAAGTATCAGAGAGGAAATGAGAGGTTATGTTAAAGGGAATAAGGGAGGAGCCTTGTTCCTAGAATGTCTACCCCATATCACTAGTATTCCACTGGCATAAGCAATAGTGGGATATATGCACAGCTGGCATAAGGTGTCTACTTGGCATGGGGGAATTGGAGTGGTAGGTGAGCAGGAAAAGAAATTGGGCTTGAAATGCCTAGGAGGCAAAGGAAGAAAGGAGGAAGTAGAATTCGGGGCTATGAGTAGAATTAGGGTTGGAGGAATAGAAGTACTTTTATAAAATGTGTACGATTCTAGGGCAGCTAAAGCCATCTCCTTCTACCTCAATGTCTACAGTCTGACATCTCATGCAGCCATTCTCCAACACGAGTTGCTGACTAACAGATGAAAACTAATCTGTTACTGGGTTGTAACATCCTTTGTGAATGACACAAAAGATCCCAACAATAACATTTAAGTCAATTTCTGTTTCCCTGTGATGTATGAACAGGGCTTGAAATGTGAAACTAAAAAGGACATTCAAAGCAGTGACCTACTTTTAGAGGTTAGTACCATTTCCTTTTTGGAAATTATATTTTTGTAAGATTCGCACACACAGGAAAAAACTGTCAACCTGTAAGGAATCTATAGTGAAGCAAGGACTTAGGAATGAAGGGTCAATGATTTTGAGGACAAATTGCTCAATCACAAGATTAGTTCAAGTCAGCATCAAGAAAATGTAACAAAAGGACTGCTGGAGAAACATTTTAGAGTGCACGCTAGGTCAACCAAGAAGGAATGGTTAGTGAGAAGGCAACACATTTTGATACAGAGTCTTTGAAAAAGGTAATAACTAGAAAAAAAATCCATAATGTGCATGAGTTATCTTTTTACACTGAAGTCTTAGATTTGGGTTCTGTTTAGATAAGGTTCTTTTAGGGTCACAATGTAACTTTTTGGAAGAATGATGCAATATAGGTGGACACATTTAAAGTTATTCAGGCATGGCCTGGTTAATAATGGAGGACAACATTTGAACTGAAATTGTTATTTTGTGGATTATCTTGAGTAAGTGAAGAAAAGTCAAGAGGGAACCTTTCCAACTACGGGTATGTGGAGGTACAGAATTTGCACTATTAACACTACTGTCAAATGTCCATGTGAGGGTTTTTCCCTGTGTAAAGCTTAAAAATGGTTATGAAATTCCTGGTGAATCTCCAATTGTTAGTGGGAAGTTTGAAACCTTCCACTGACTGAAGTCTTGAATACTATAGTCTTCTAGACATTCCAGCAGAGATCGCATCGTGAACAAGCACACAGAACAGAATAAACACAGGAATATCTGCCTCAGCAAGCCCTAAAATGGTCAGGCATCACAGCAGACAGAGTTATCAGCGGAACAGTATCACTTTGGCCGGTGACACTTGCATTTTGTTTAGACAATGTAGTCAAAGTATTAACAATCATGAAGATTTCCGATATATACTGAGCCTTGTTTAGTAACTTGAGAGAGAGATAAACCATATTGCGCAGGTTGAGAAGCCTGGCTATTGAAGCATAAACTACCAGCAATTGGTTAATATTTTGTTGAAGTAGTTGGGAGAAAAGCTCAGAATGACTGCTTGCAAAGACACCAACAGATACGTTCTTGAGTAACCATGGACTCGTCATCAGACCAAATAGAAGAATTCTCATGAAGCAATATGGCTAATCTGTAACGATAACACTAAGTATTGGCTGCAGATTTTCACTTATTAGGGTGCAAAATGATACACCTTGAAGGGAAATATAGTACTTTCTATGTTAGGATGTGATATTTTGATCTCAGCAGTGCAACAACAATTGTAAATTATATTCCTGTTAAACAGCTCCACGTGTCAGACGAGAAAGTTACCTTGAACAAATTCCGCAGCATGGATCCTATTGAACCAAGAAGAACAAACCTGGTAAGATCAGAGCAAGTTGCTATGTCTTGAGAGGACTGGTTTACAAGCTTTGGCTCCAAATTAAACACTCAACCAAAATACATAGGCACTAGGAGCAGGTTAGAGGTCCAGAACCCATGCAATGTACAAATACAAATGGAGGGTAACTGTTCCTATTGAAAAAGATATACCAAATAAGGTGTAGGTGGACAATCTAACAGTTGAGGAGGAGTCTTCCGTATTGGAAGATTGAGTCCTCACACACCCAAGTGGGTGTCATGCTTGGGTTACACAGTTGGAGATCATCCAAACATAGTTTCCATGTATGCGGACGATACGCTGATATATTTATGAGCTGACCCTGCCATTCTACCAAGGATTATGTCGGTCTTAAGACACCTTTGGCCGTATCTCCGAACTGAGAATCAACTGGATTAAATCTTGTTTATTTCCCTTGCTACAGACACCTGTTCCCCTCATCAGCCCACTGGGGATGGCCCGTTGCTGTGGAAGTATGATACCTTCAAATATTTAGAAGTGCAATTATATCATTCTGAACAAGACTTAGTGGAAGGAAAGCTTTGGAGAGCCTTGCCCTCGACCAGACAATCACTACCCTTCTGGACACAGTTACCTCTATCGCCCCTGGGAAGAGTGTCTATTGCTAAAATGTTGGTCCTACCGCAATGCCTGTATTTCTTTGCAGCATTCCCGGTGATATTCAAGAGCCCTTTCTTTGTGGACCATCGGCGATTGATGGCCACATTGATATGGGCGGATAAAAGGCATAGAGTGAAACTAGAGATGTTATACGCTACAATGGATTGTTGGGTGCTCCCAATTATGAGCTTTATTATGCCACGGCCCATCTCCAGTGGTCACTTTGCTGGCTGTTGGAGGAGGTTAACCCGAAGAGGCATATGGTGGGCTCTGCCTTTGGGCATTTTTCACCACTAGAGTGGTTCTTAACCTCCACTTCACGTACTGCTATTACTAACATGCTGGTGAAGGTGGTGGCGTGGAATTGGAGGAAGTACATATTTCAGGGTAAGTGTGATATACCCTAAGCACCTGGTTGCCCCCTCTGGGCACTCCCACAGTGCAGACACTTTACTGGGATTTACCTGGTGGAATCCTGGACGACAGCAGGGTATGAGACCTGGGGTGATAGAATAGTGTATGGGAGAATTTTTACTTTTGAGGAGTTGATGGAGGGGGGTTGGACTTGACCTGGAGCAGTTTCTTTTGTTTGCCATGCTGCAGGGAGTGGCGAAGAAACTGTGGAGGTTGGATGGGAACTCTGTACAAGTGGCTGGTCCATTGGAACTGGAGTGAACATTGACAGGTTCCAGATGGGCTATTACACAGCGTTACAGAAAGAAGTCACAACAAGGGATTCCGGACACTTAAGAGAAATGGACTAGGGAATTACAGGACTCCACATGGCGAAGATATTTAGGTTCGGTTAGAACGGCCACATGAAATGCATGATTTAGAATTACGCAATTCAATTAGATTCATCACACCTTCCTTTCCCCAGACAGAATAGAATTGTTTTTCCCGGGTACAGGGACGATGTGTCCTAGATGGCAACAGGTTAATGCTTACTTCCTCCACATGGTCTGGGGATGTCGGCAGAGCGTTGTCTTATGGTGGGCAGTAATCTTGTGTGTCAGAGGTCCCTACATCTATTTTGCCATAGGATTCTGCCTTTTGCACTCGGGATGGTGAAAAAACACACTAAACAGTTGAGAGGCTTCCAGATGTGAGCAATGGTACTAGTGTAACAATCTATCGCAATGGCCTGGAGGACTCCACTCGCCTCTACAGTGGGGGTGCGGCAGAGAGATGTGATTCGATGAGCGTATGCAGAGCTCTCGGTTTTAATGGATACCAGAGCTCGGGATACAAGGTATAATCTTATGGAACAATGAAATGAGAATTTAACCAAATTAAATAAGATCCTTGATCCTATTGACCACACCAATATACTTCAGACTTGAGGCTGTTTGATCAATCCATTCAGGGAGTACTGCCGATTACTATGGTACTATGAGACATTCCAGCCTGACTTCATTTAGTAATTGAGAGGAGGGGCCGGGTGCAGGGGAATGAGTAGGTTTAATTGTTTTATTTGGTATGTGTTTCTCCTTTATGGCGATAGTTGGCTCATGTTGGCATGGCCTTAACACTCTTGAGGTTTAATCATTCACAGGTAGACGTTTTGCTGCACAGGCTGACTGAACCAGAATAACCCTCACGAAGGCACTGTAACACCTTTGGAGTGGACAATGTATATTACACAAGTGAACTATACCACAAATTTCAATAAGGATATTTAAAAGAAAAAAGTGGGTGTCATGCTTCATCATAAGGCTTAGCTCCTCGTGGGGCATGCGCTGCAATGCCTCACAGGCCCAGCAAGTGGACTCTTTGGCGGAGATCATCTCTTTAAGCCGCATGAGTGAGTGAGGGTCTTTGAATGTAGGGTAGTGTATCAGGGTGAAACATTTGTGCATTAAAACAACCTAAAGGGTATCAGCAATTTTTTTAATGTATGATCTCCTTGGTAGGGTTAAAAACAAATGCGAAAAATGTCACGGGGGTATAATGAGCAGAGTCAATTCCGATGTGAGATTTTTTTAAAAGATAGATATGTTTCACTTGTGTGTGGTCCAGGAGGGTGGGATCCGTGGCGTTTCTTCAGGACTAAATAAAATGAATAAGTAATCCCTAACCTACACCTGGGCAGATAGTGTATATTTGTTAAAAAAGGAAGAACCTGAAAAATCTCAAAGGATATTAAAGGCAAACTGTACCTGCATTTGAAGTCCATGAATGAGATAATGTTATCTAACCCTGTGGGTGTTTTGTTCCTTGCACACACAAAATAAAAACTTTCTGCTGCACCTGCAGCTTCTGGAAAACTTTTTAAGGACTATCAATTAATTAAGGTGAAGCTTTACAGTAATCTTAGTTAAAAATAGTGGATTTGTGTGTAGTGTTACCTCGTTTCTTAAGACCTTCATGGAAGGTTCTTTATACATTTTAATACAATAACTAAGAAGTCCTGGGGACCATCTCCAAACTCCATTAGGAGCCAACACAAATAGCAGAAAGATGATGGTCCATGAGGAAATATTGTGTCTATAGACCAAAACAAGCCTCTTAAAACAGTCCACCACGGAACAGAGAAAAATATACAACTAACAAGTAGTTACTGAACCAAAACTGGAACTAGCAAAATGATGCCCACTACAAAAGCCCATAGCCTGCCCAAAACAAAGTGTTGTGCAATCAGAATATGCACACAAGAAAAAGCCTGTCCTCCTATCTGGATCAGACTAGAAAAGTAGATACCAAATGATGCGTTTGGTTGTTAATTCAAAAGAACTGGATCTATTCAACAACAACTCCTTTCAACAACTGTTCAAGTGAGTAGCTATTATACTAGCTATACATTACACCTACTTTACTTTCTGTTCATCACAGCACTTTCAAAAATCCTCACTACTCGTGATACAATACCTCTTCTCTGCCGTCAAGTCCTTATGCTGGCTTTCTCTCATCCTAGCTTCTGGAGGGTTGTAGAGCTGTCTTACTTCTCCTCATTTGATTGACCTTATTGTTTTTATATGAGGTAAGAAGATAATTTGCAGACCAAATGAATTTGTGGTCATAGGTGGTCTCTGGGGCCTATAATGTTGGCCGAGCTGTAGGATATGTTTTGGGTGGCAGACCATAAGCACCTGGTCAGGTGGCACAGTGACAGTAATTTAGTAAAGCAGAACAAATGCAGGACCATGAAGGGTCTTGTAAACAAAGAGTAGAGTGTAGAACTCAAAAACTTGGTGGGCTCTCTGCTCCCCTCTTTCTAAAGTACATTATTGACCCATATAGCTGTAAATGTCCACATTATATGTGGTTTTCTCACCTTGTTCATTAGGTTGATAATCCACAGTCTCTACTACAACAAAGTCATGCCAATCAATCTGTGCATAGGAAACTCGTTCCTTCTCCTTCTCCTCCTCCTCTTTTTTCCGTTCTCTCTCCTGAAACTTGGCCCACTCGACCCGATAACGTACCTAAGATAAAATGATAGACAAGATTAAGTGGGCATCACAAGTGATCTCTCTCAAGAGAGACTCAAGGAGATAGAAAGAAATCATGCAGGGAATGTTCATTGCCTCTCCCAAAACACGACAGATACTGCACGCAAAGCCAGCCAACCACCTGATAAGGTGAGTGATGGGAGAGACAAAGCCAACAGATGCAACAAACATGCAAGCTTCAAATTTAAAGCACACTGCCAATGTCACCGACACCATTGCAATCCACTTCTCTAAATTTCTGCAGTGATGCGATAGTCATATCTTGTTGTGGAACTGAGCACTAATTTAACTGTTCAAGTCCAGAATGCGTGATGGGGGGAGGGGCAGTAAGCAAATTATTCACCAGGGAGTGTCTTAGACATGTTTAAAAAAAAAATAGATAGGGCCTGTTTGTCCAGGCAATGGTCCACCTGTCCACCCCTGAAATCCAAATATATACACACATAAATATACATATACATATATACATATATATACATATATATACACATATATACATACACATATATATATATACACATATACATATATATGTATATATATATATATATGAAACTGCACTCGTCCAAAACGAACCGGCACTCCCCAATATCTCAGGGCACCACCGATCCTGAATAGACGAAAGCTGACCCAGCCATAAGGTGAAAAAATATGTTTTTATTCAAATTCGATGCATCGCCACCCGCATACACACATATATATTATACACACACACACACACACATATATATATATATATATATATATATATATATATATATATATATATATATATATATATATATATATATATATATATATATATATATATATATATATATATATATATATATTTAATTAAAATCAACACTCCCCAGAGGCACCAGGAATTGTTTTTGTTAGGTGTCTGTCCCATATTTACAGATGAGACACATCAGGGGATGCTGAACAGATCAGCAGCCAACCTCAAATCAATACATTTAGGTAACAATGTGTTTATGTGTGTATTAGGTACAAAACTAACAAACTGAGATATCAGTTTCAAATATTGGCATATAATTATGTTCTAGACAGTGTTCTTTGTTTTAAATTATTTAAGTAGTGCCCTGCAATCGTTTGTGTTTTTTATTACTATGATGTGGAGAAATAGACCTAACCCCACGGAGCTATGACTGCACTCCTACACCATCTAGTCTATTTTGCACAACAGGCAATATAGTGGGATATTAGGCCCCTGGGTTCTCGATAGGTAAAAGTGCATAATGTCAGACCTCACACTTGCGCTGAGGGCAGTGTTTATTTTTGTCTTGGTCTGCACCAGGCACACCTGATTAAAGATGCACTAAGGTGCAAATAGGGACAGTGTGCCGATGTGTAATTTAGGCTCAGGGATGGTTTTCTTTAAAGAGTAGAGTTGGGGGGGGTGACAGCCATCCCTTACATTATTCACAACCTCAACCCCAACCCTTGGACCCCAAAGAGTCCTGCCCAAATCCCGGAAATCAGAGTTTGAATAATGCACCCATCCCTTTGGCAGGTGAGAGGAAATTTTGATTCTTTGGGCATAGTTTAGACATGCGGGCCAGCAGGAAGGGAGCAAACCCCCACATCTGTCTCATCCAGGTAGCAGAAAGAATATCTTGTGCCAGGTGTAAGAACCCCATGCCAAGATGCAACACCTTAAACGGTATATCACAATATTCTTTTAGAATTGTCCTAAGCGATGTGTTTATGTGCTCTGATAAGTGATACCTTGTGCTGGTAGCCACTTTGTAGTGCAATTGATGGTATGAGCGAAGTCCCTGGGTGGCCATGCTCTCATAGCGACAGTGGAGGTCAGCTGAGAATCACCCATCAGTTACTAAGTTAAAAGATGACTTCTGTGGTCGTTTTGGACTCTAAAAAGAGTTTGTATGATGGAAGCCCACTTTAGAGAGGTGAGTTTTTAGTTTGTTCTTGAACACAACCAGATAGGCAAGGCACCGATGTTCTGGGAACACTGCAATCCAGAGTTGAGTGATCAGTAACAATATGAATCTCAATCCCCATTTCTTGCACTTGTATCCGTCTACTACAATCCTGTTTAACTTAATAGATCTCCCATCACTGTTGTGTCTGCAGGGTGGGAAAGGGGACTGTAAACAATTGGTGCCATGAACCTCCCAAGATTTGGAGATGGCACAGAGCAGTCTGAATTTTATTTACTGAGCTGTTGGCAGCCAATAAAGATTTTTGATGTGCAGGTGAAATATGATCCAATAGATTTCTTCAGCTTGAAACAGAGTTTTGTTGCTTGATTTGGTAGACCCTGAAACTTTGAGATCTTTTTCTTGTGAGCACCGATATAGGCAACCTTGCCACAGTCTATTCTTAATAAGACCAATGCCTTGGTCAGTTCAATATGGGATGGTAACTGTAGCACCGAGTGGATTTTTCTCAGAGCAAGAAGTAAAAGTTGATGTTAAAGTACCATAGATATTTGGTGGTCAAAAGAAAGCTTTATATGAAACCATACCCTTAGGTTCTGTTCTGCCTAAACCTAGGTTGCCAGTCCATTCAACTACTAAAATCTGCAGGATCTCCCACTCAGAAATGTGGTATTCAAGCTGTTCAGAAAAAGATAGTGCTTTTTCATCCAGCGATAAACTTGTTTTAGGGATGATGCGCCCCTGGAAGCAGAGTTAGGAATCGTCAGTGTACATTTGGAACTTAAGTTGGACTTGTGGGCTCCACAAAATATTTAACAGTAGGAAAGGCTACGTTCCCCATTGCCCCTGCATACCATTCTTCTCACTGATGACTATGAGGATCCCACTAAAATGTGATGGTTTGATAAAAGATACGGTCGCCAATTGAGGGTGACACCATGATCCTGGCCCACAGTTTTATACCCATAAAGTTACCAAATATTGTCAATCACCAGATGTACCTCAGTAGTATTAATCAGCATAAGATTGAGAATGAGAAAATAACACACAAAGAAACAGATATAGAAGAGAAGCAGAATGGTAAGAGACAACAGTAACACACAAACAACGGACAGAAAGCATAACTATGTACCTGATCTAAAACATCTTTTGGGCTTTCTGCTTCCTTTTTCAATTTTACCAATAAACCTTTCGGGGGGATCAGAATCTGTAAAAGGAAAAAAAAGTGATAAATGACCTAGACAATTCAGTTGCTTTGATCCAAGGGGACTACCCCCAGTGCATCACTGATGCTAAATAAGACCTTTTCCTTAACTCCTGCCAGCCCATGGTCATATATGTACCAATGAAGTACTGTTGTCAAGTCAAGATCTCGACCATCCTCCATACCAGGTTTCCAGCACTGGCTACAGAACAAACTGGTTACTAATACAAACAAAAACCTGCTTCAGTCTTCTGACGGACCACATGGAGGCATTTCTGCGATAGCCTCTCCATCATCTCATATCACACTCGACTTAATGCAGTCATGAGAACAGAAGAAGTATACCATAAGGATAGAACAAGTAGAAGCATGTCAACAGAATGCGCAGCTGTGAAAATGGGATAGAAAAGAAATGCTTGTATAGACTTTGTCCAATTTCAACTTGACTAGATTTTAACAGCACATCAACAGGAGGGTTATTGGTTTTCTTTTACAACAAAATTTTGATTCCAAGAAAAAGCTGGGGGAACGATAAATGAATACAATGGTAAAATTGTAATGAAAAAGAAACAGTGTGTAAATTATTTTCTCCCACCCCAGTCACTGAAAAGGAGTATGTGGAGTTAGAACAAAGACAACAGTGTGGTAGGTTAAAGGGTCCTAGCTAGGAACAAACACTACCTAATAAGAAATTAAGGCATGTGAAGATGGATCAAAGAGATCGCTGCAATGGCTTCTGCATATAAGCAGTAAGTAGGTCCATAGGCTGGGACTGAATGGCTGTGGACGAAGGCCCTAACTCTTTGGGCTAAGATAATGGATCCGAGAAGCATAAAATGTAATTGATGAAGCCTCTCTCTAAGGAAGCTCTTGTAGGAAGATCGCTCTGAATATATTATACTAAGGTAAGGTATAGGGTGCACAAAGTACAGTGGATCCCCAGAGGTATAGCAGAGGCTAAGGTCAGGCTTATCAGGAGGGTAGTGTTAGGCATTTATTGTACACACTCAAGCAAGAAATGATATCACTCACTCAAGGACTGAATCCAGATCAATTGTTCGTACAAAAAGTTGTTATTTTGTGGTTATATTTCTAGAACCAAGATTTACTTAGTATCAGGTAAGTTAAACTCTTCATACAATGTTACTTTGAGCAATATAGTGAATAATGGATTTGTAGGAACATTCAGATTACTTTATCAACTAAGAAAATGATTTCCAAACTGTTCAAAAATGCTTGTTATTACTTTTAGATTATTCATCTAGTGTGGTATGAAACACTCATAACAGTTTAAACACAGGACATTTGCATGCAGGTTAAATCTTGTGAAGGCAATAGGTTACTTTGTGTACAGTTAAACACTTAAAAGATTTCAGAGAAAATCTCAGTCCTATGGAGAAAACAAAGTGTTAAGTTTGCAGGCGAGTAAAACGGTTTGAGGATTGTAGATTTGGGGGCTAGAACCAAGGTTCCCCAAGGTGCATGTTGGCCCTCAACGGGCACCACCAACAGCACTAGGGTGACTGGGTGCAGAGTGTCAATTTCTTGCTCCCAAAAAGTGGGTCAGGACCGGAGGGAGCCAGTTGCTGATAGCAGCAAAGGGCATGGGGTAGCTAACAAAGGGAGCAGGCCTTTGAAGCTCCCTCTTTGAGGACCCTGCCCATCATGGGGGTGAGGCATGACACCTCTGCCCAGGATGTGCCTTGTTTCCGGACCCAGAGAGCTGAGGGCTCTCTATCCAGGAGTCCGGAAACCTGTCTGGTGGTGGCAGATGGCTGGGAGTCAATCAAGAACCACACCAGAGTCTGTCGTTTTTAGGTCGAGTAATTTTAATTACTCGAAACCTATTACATCTGAACCAAAGTCTCTTGAACCAGCCGGATTTCCTACAATGCATGTTGTTTACTGGAGCATGAAGCTTCCCCAGGCGCGCGCTTGGCCTCGCACCCCACCATCAAAGGCTTCTGCTCCCCCTCACTCACACCCTATCCCCATATGCTCCTTTCCTCCCTCCCACTCGCTGGCTCCCCCCCCCGCCCCCCCAGGATCTTGAAGCGCGACGCTTCACCAGTGCTTCCCTCCCACCGACTTCAAAAGAGCGCCGCTCCCCGCCCCCCTCCCCCCAATTCACCCCTGCCGTTGCTGCCCACGGCCATGCTTTCACTTTCACGGCCGTGTCTCTTTCATGGCCAATGCTCAATGCTTGTTACTTTTGAGGTGGCTCTGTTGACTTTTAGGTTTAATTGAACACAGCGATGTCTCTGGAGCTGCGCGTTACATCTGTCCTACGTTGGGGAGTGTTATTACTGTAGCGCTGTGCTAATACTTCCATGCGCTATGGTAATGCTGCCACTTTGTAGTCCTACTTCCGTGTCTCTTGTTATTTTAAATCTTTTGATATCCGATTTATTTTTTTCAGTTTTATATAGCGCTAACTCGACTCGAAGGTATCAGAGCGCTTTACTTGAGCACCAGTTACGTTACATACGGACATATTCATTTTTATGCACAGGGAGATTTGCCCAGTATTAGAGGATGCTTGAGCCTCCCACCAGACTCGAACCCGGTGAGACAGCTTCAAAGTCGACCGCTCTCGCCATTAAGCCACATGCACGTGCATTTCTTGATCCAACCTCTCTATTCCATGTGCACTCTGATGCAATTCGGATAAAAGCACATAGAGTATTTTTTGGCAATATTTACTTTCATTGTTATTGTTTCATCGCGATGGTCTGCGACATTGTCGGCCCCTGTATAACATAACTCATTATTGGTCAGAGCAGCAAGAAAGAGCTGAAGAAAATAAGTGTGTTGAGTGGCTAACTACAACAGCTGCAATGATTTGTGCGCCCATCTCTACTGACAAGGTTGATACAGTGTTTTAATACTCTTTGAGTGCATATGGTAATGATGAAAATAAAATCTACATGTACACTCCAAATCCCACCCAGTGCCACATAAATACACGCCACATAATTACACTACACTCAATGCAACATACTCCAAATACCAACAGTGCCACATAATTACACGCCACATAATTACACTGCACTCAATGCAACATACACTCGAAATACCACACAGTGCCACATAATTACACGCCACATAATTACACTGCACTCAATGCAACACACACTCCAAATCCCACTCAGTGCCACATAATTACACACCACATAATTACACTCTACTGAATGCAACACACACTCCACACAATACCACTATCTATCTATCGCCTTGACTATCTATCGCCCTCACTCTCTCTCTCTATCGGCCTCACTATCTATCTATGTATCGCCCTCACTATCTATCTATGTATCGCCCTCACTATCTATCTATGTATCGCCCTCACTATCTATCTATGTATCGCCCTCACTCGATCTATCGCCCTCACTCGATCTATCGCCCTCACTCGATCTATCGCCCTCACTCGATCTATCGCCCTCACTCGATCTATCGCCCTCACTCGATCTATCGCCCTCACTCGATCTATCGCACTCTCTATCTATCGATCGCATCGCCACAGCATCACTCAGCACCACCACAGCATCACTCAGGGGCACCACAACATCACTATGCGCTACCACAGCATTACTGATGCCACAGCATCACTCATCGCCACCACAACATCACTCAGCGCCACCATAGCATCAATCTGTGCAACCATTCAACAATAACATTCAACTTTCAACTAGTTCAAATATGTTCTCCCAATGTTTCAAGCTGTATTAGAAATGTCACAAAAAGATGTTAATATTTCACTTCTGTTCTTGCATTTTCATCATAAAATACAATGAACATAATCTTCACAAAAGTTATTTACAAAAGTTTAAGCTATTGCCATTATAATTTACAATAACCTTTTTTTACGTATTAATTATTTAAAAAATTACAAGCCATTGTTATTTGTAATATTAATACATCCAAGTCATGTGAATACAACACATATTGCGTTACAAATGCTATAGGTGTCTCATTTGCGAAAGTTAAAACTATTGGCACTGTAAATGACAAAGCTATTAATTTCGCTATTTTCAAAACCAACACAAATAAAAAATTGGTCATTTACAATACCAATAGCTCAAACTTTCCTAATGCGAGACCTATTGCATTGCAAATGCTTGTTTCAGGGGGCATCTTTAAGATGCCCTCTTTGTGCATATTTAATTAAATTCAACACTGGCACCAGTGTATGTTTAATTTGCTGGGAAGTTTGATACCAAACCTCCTAGACTTCAGTAAAATCATCATGGAGATGTGGATTTAGTGTTGACAAACTCCCAGCCCATGTGCTCAAAATGGCTCAACTGAACTTCCACTGTTTGTGAATGGCACTGGCACTGTAGGGGTATATTACTCATGCAGCTATGCCCTCACCTGGGGTATGGTGCACCCTGCCTTTAGGGCTGTAAGGACTGCTAGACGGGTGACTTACTCATGTCTCAGGCCGTGTTGGTTGGCATGGCACACAGGGTTGTGTGCCATGTCGACTCTTCATTTCCCTTTGTTCTGCCCCAAAACTCCCAGTCTGCAATGGCAGGGTGGGGGTGTTAAGGTGAGGGTCTCTGAGGGCTGCAGCATGTATTATGCTACCCTCAGAGGCCTTTTCTGGTCACAAGGCACTTAGTACCAGTGGTACCTTTTACAAGGGACTTACAGGTGGCCCAGAGGTGTGTCAATTGTGGTTAACAAAAGTACAGTTTTGGGAAAGAACACAGGTGCTGCGGCCTGGTTAGCAGGATTACAGCACACACTTAGTCAAGTTGACATCAGGTATTTGGCAACAAGTTAGGAAGTAACCATGCAAAAGGGGACACTTTCCTACAGCTACGAAATCCAAAATACAAGTGGAAAGTATTTTGGTGGAATTGTTCGCTCTGATCCGCACTGTCACAGGAGAATGGAGGAAATGCATAAAATAGCCCATGTTGTTTATCTTTAGAGAACAGCAGATAAAACTCTGAGAACTCAATATTAGGCCTCTAATTGGTTTCCTATTCAAATGGGTTTTCATTTTTGTTCACCACTACATCAGAGTGCTTTTGAAACATGATTCAACATAATTTAGCAGAAGTGGACTCGGTTCCTCCTATCTAATTCCCCAGTGCCAGATCTCTTTCCCTAAAACTGTACAATTGTTCCCCCAACTGGATCTTTAGCACCCCCCTGTAAGTCCCTAGTAAATGGTATCTCTGGCAGGGAAACTAAAACGGGTCCCTAAGGGCAGCAGCATATATTGTGCCTTTCCCAGGGACCCCTCATCGTACTATTGCAAACTACCACTGCAGGCTGCGGGACAAGCTGCAGAGAAAAGTCAGGATACAACATGGCACACGTGTGCCATGCCTCCAAACACTGCATGTAATATGTAAGTTACCCCTACAATAGGTCCTTACAGCCCTAAAGGGAAGTGTGCATTATATTACAAGTGAGGACATACCTGCATGAGTAGATATGCCCCTGTGATGTCTGTGAGAAAGTGCCTCTTTTGACATGGTTAGCCCCAACTTGTTGCCAGGATATTGATGTGGTTTCAACTGTAGTGTGAAGGGTCCCTGCCAATCAGGTCCCCTGTGCCACTGCTTCTTCCCTAAAGACTATTCGACAGTTGGCCCTTTAGGCCCCCTATAAGTCCCTAGTAAATGGTACCTGGGTACCAAGGGCATTGGGACTGAAGAGGGTTCCCTAGGGACCCCCTCACCTAGGGTATGCCGACTGCCACTGCAGCATGCATGCCTGGTGCAGACAAAATGACAAAGTCGGCATGGCACATTGTGTGCCATGTCAACTAACACTGCGGGGAGGGGACGGAGGGAGGGAGAGAAACCAGCGGGAAAACTTAGGAGAATAGGTGGTGTGCCTAACTCTGCCAACTCCATCCCTAAGGTGGGAGAGTTGAGGTGAAGCACATCTTTCAGATGGGGAGACTCCTCCAAACAGGGCTAGGTCTATGACCCCTCTCACAGGAGGATGGTTTAATAGAGAGTGTAACCACCCCAGGTAAGGTGCCCATTGGCCCTACCTGCTACCCCCTAAAACACGCCGAAATTTAGTATTTCGATGGCTCCCCCAAACCTGGAAACAAGTTACCTGCTGACCTAAGAAAGACAAAGAGACCATGCAGTGAAGCCTGAAGACTACTACTGACTTGACCCCAAACCTACCGGCTTGTCTCCAGCTTCAAATACTCTGCGAAGAAGACGACGTCTGTCTGCCAGCCAGCGACTGCAAGAACCCAAGGAAGATTGCATGCCCTTCGACAAAGACCAGAGACTTCCAAGGACAGCGTCTGTCTGCAAGAAACCTACACAAAGGACTCTGGTGCCCTCCAAATCTGCAAGTTTTGCCCACTCTGCACCAGACTCCTCCAGCCCTTGTCCAGGTGGACCACCAACACAGAACAGGTTCCGCAGCTATCCTGATCTCTAGTTCATCATTGGCTGACCCCTCCTGGTCTCCACGCTGGCACCTGCAGTCTGAACCTGAAGACCGGAACTGTAAGTAACCTGTATAACCACATTATTGTTTTCCTCCATAGGATAACAATGTACTCTTTTGAAAGTCTTAAGTATTTTTCCTGCAAAACGTACTTAACTTATTGCGAAGATTTTGTTCTTAAAATAAAACTTGAACAAAGCTTATTTTCATAAAATTGATGTGGATCTCCTTTTTGGGTTGTGTGCCCCTTATTGGTCAATGTTGTGCAATAAATGTCTTACACTCATGCGTTAGGCCTAAGGCTGCTCGCCCACACAACCACCAATAGAGCACTTTGGGTTTACCGTGAGCCCTGTCCACTTTTGGGAAATCTCTGGACTCTGTGCACTATACCACGCAGTGGTATACCATATACAGAACCAGCTTCCTACAATGTCCATGTCAATTCTTGGACATTGCCAGGTAATAGGGAAACCATTATGAGAATATGTACTGGGCACTGATGATTACGAGTTTCCCAGATACATGATGGCTTCACTGAAACTAATGAGGATTGGTATCAAACAGCTCATATTAATAAGCCCACACCGATTCCAGGGATGGATTTATTGATACATGCACTCACTCAGAGGGCAGCTTATGAGTGCCCCCTGAAAAACTACCACTCTCTAGTGTACTGCTTGACTGGTGTAGACCAGCCTGCCACCACAGATCGGTTTCTGATCAACTGCACTTGAGGGCCCGCGCTCTGAGGGCAGAGACAATGCCTGCTCAGGCCAACGGTATGGTCATCTCCTCCAAGTGGAGAGAAGTCGCTACACTAGTCAGTGGGCTAAAACTGTTAAAACGTTTACAGTGATTTATTCCATTTCTTAGGAGTGAACTACAGGGATTCACATACCTTCAAAAATTCATATCTATGGTTTCCCTCAATAGATTTTTGTCACTTTGATGTCTAATTTAAGATGAAAAAAACACGATTTTCGTAAATTGGTGCCAGATTATTATTGTGCTGTGTCTTTATTCATTGACTGTTTTTATACTTCCAAATGCTTTACACGTGTTGCTTTGATTAAGCCAGACAGCTCTGTGACATAGCTAGCCAGGACGGAGGTATGGATTTTATTACGAAAATCTAACTGGACCTGATAAAGACTGACATTATTATCTCCCAACCACACAATAATCTACTCCCCTTGTGTGACAGATTGCTTCATGCACAGGTTGGTTTCAAATTCATGTGTTTCACACTAATCCTCACATTCAGGAATGCAATATCTTGGTTTTGGATATGGACTGTGAACTCAGCCCTCAAATTGACCGACTGCAGTTCTTCAGTGTTACACTTTAGGTCTTCCATGATTCTTTTCCAAACAATAAGTAGGACACTGAATGAGCTTGAGTCCATTTTCCAGATGTTGTTACTCATGGAAATTGTCATACGCCATTTGGCCACACAGAGGTTAACTTAACAGGGGGATGTTGGGAATCCCATTAATGTTTCATTGAGTTGGAGAAAAAGTATGCCTGAGACTCAAAGTAGCTATCGTACAGTGTGTGCTGAAGCAACATCACCAAACACAACTTTCAAGACGGAATAGAAGCAGTCGCAAGGTGGATGAAGAACAGCTGCGTACAACTCAACACGGACAAAAGCGAGGTGCTCATCATTGACCCACACCCGATGCCTGGAACGACACCTGGTGGAACCCGCCCTCGGGACCCTCCCCTCCCCCCTAGACTACGCACGCAACCTCAGAATTATCCCCGACTCCAAACTCAAAATTGACCGCCAGATCAACACAGTCACCTCTTCCTGCTACCACGCCCTCTGCCTACTCAGAAAGACCTTCAATAAGATTCCCCCCGAACACAGGAAAACTGTCAGTCACGCCCTAATCATCAGCAGGCTGGATTACAGCAACACACTCTACGCTGGGATCAACAAGCCCACAAACTCCAGAATGCTGCCGCCAGACTAGTCCTCAACCTACCACTCCACTGCCACATCAGCCTACACCTACGGACACTACACTGGCTCCCAGCCGAGAAGATAATTACCTTCAAGCTTCTCACCCATGCTTACAGGCCCCTCACTACACCGGACCCACCTACATGAATCACCGCCTCACGTTCCACGCACCACAACGATCCCTCTACTCGGCCCAGCTATCCCTTGCAACGGTACCTCGCATCAAGAATATCAGAGGAGGAGGAGGACCCTCCTTCGCTCCTTCTCTCCCTCTCCACCTCAGACAGACGCTGTCACTCCCAAACTTCTTGAGGGACCTCAAGACCTAGCTCTTCGACGGAGCTCCGTGAAAGATGCGCATCCCCCTTCCCCCCTCAGCGCCTTGAGACCCTTTCGGGCGAGTTGATGCGCTTCATAAAACCTTAATTGATTGATTAATTGGAACTGTAACAAGAACGTAAAATAGTCTCTTGGTGTTATTTCTTTGAAGAAAAAAAAAACACTAAATAAAAACTAGCCTAAACCTGTCTTGATGAGAGATAGGTGTATAGAGCAATTTGTTATCCAGTGCAGATAATATAACTTGAATATTTTGTGGTTGCCGACAAAATATCAATAGGATGGAGTAGTAACAATCACTTTACAGTGGCTATGAACTAGGAGTTAAACATAAAAATCTGGCTATTTAAGGACAAAGCCTGAATGTATCACTACTGGATGAAAAGGAGGATCCACCGTATTTTTGTGAATCGGCAAGAATAACCTTAAGTAAATGGAGACAAGAGAGTCAGATGACTAATGATTATTTTAAAAAAAATTAATAAGGTTTTTCAATTATATATCATATCATCTTCGCTTGTATAAAGGTCACAAAAATGCTTAACACTTTTTAATATAACTTTTCAACATAATGCATAGCAGCCACAATGCTCTACAACAGCCAAAAATTCACGCTAAACACATAATTTCCCAAAGGCGAGACCTATTGGCTATGCCAATGCTTGTGATCATAAGGGGACCTGGTTCCAGGCCATCCAAGCGAGAAAGCTATTATTTGTGAAATCTTCAACTGTCCAAGCTAATTTCGCCAGAAAATTGAGAAGACGCCCAGCAGTAAAATTATTGCAGATATACAAAGCTAAGTGTGTTTCAACTGCTTTGTACGGCGGAGGCATCCGGGGCTACTCCAACACTCACCCCCTGCAGTTAATTGAGAATGCCTTTTTTAGATATATTTTGGCAGTCACAAGTAGTACTGCTACTCATATTTGTCATGCTGAATTAGGGATGCCATATATCGGACTTAATAAAGATGCAACAAATTTTATTATGGCATAAGATTTGGATTACTACTGACACCAGTTTTAATCATGATATTTTAATTGATTGTTTAAACTTACAACGGGGGTCCTCTATTCCTTGGGTAAATTAGGTTACAAAGTTTGTTAGACCTTGGACACCCCGAATTCTTCAATAACCCAAAACATTTCTTGAGGTAGTAGCCACGCTACGCAACTACCACCTCAAGAAATGTCCTGAAAATTGACTGTTCAAACCTTCTGGAGAAATTTTAAAACCAACAATACTGAAGAATCAGAAATTATTAATCACTCACAATATACAACCGTATTTGGTATCTGTTATTGGGGCTTGTAACAGGATGATGTTGACTCGCTGTTGACTGGGGAATTTTCATTGGTTGATTAGCTTGCCTAACATGAATGATTGGTCTAGAACCACGTCCTTGTGTCCATGCTATGACATGTCCTTGCAATCAACCATGTACATGTTACTATTTTGTAAATTTTATTCCTTCCCAAGAAAGCAATAGATTTGACCTATTTCAAGGATTTTAGGCTTGAGAAAATGTTGTCCAGCATTTATTTATTTTTTAAAGACCTTTATTGTGCATTCAGTTAAAACACAGCTTGAGGCCTACAACCCCGTGGGCCGGCCGCGATGTTTACGTTAGCTGTCCAATGTCTCTGGGGAGGTACACAGCCATTTAGCCAACAACCCTGGGGCCCGGCGGCGTAATAACTCTTATGGTACACACTAGCATGCAAATCACTATGCGGTCAGGTCTAAGGTCTATTTTTTTATTTTTATATCCAACTTGCAACTTAGGTTCAAGATAGCAAACTTTTACGTTGGTTAATACGAAGTCCTTGATAACACACAAATTGACACACAAGTGCAGGAAGACTGGGGTGTTAGATATTCCATGTCAAATGCGGCCTCACAATGTTCCCTCTCTCAACTATTCTCCTTCTATTCTTTTTCTAGTCCCCCTCCCCTTCTTCGTCTGAGCTGACACTTTCATCTTCTGACAACGGGTCACATATGTCTCCTCTGTAGGTATTCCAAGCAGACCAAATTCTATTCCATTTACGGGGGCATGCTCTGAGCACGTACACCGCCCGTTCTGTAAACATAAGCGAGTCCATGTTTCTGCACCACTGTGACACTGTAGGAAGGTCAGGTGCGCACCATTTCTGAGCGATGTCCCGTTTTGTCACCATTATGGCTAGTGTGCCCCACACGTGTCTGTGTCTAGACAAGTCTGTCGGGTCCCATAGATTTAATAAACATTTGCGTGGTTCTGGTACCAGGGAAGTATTAAGAGTCTGTGACAGAGTGCGCATCACCTGACGCCAGTATTCAGCTATAAGTGGGCAATCCCAGAGTGTGTGGAGCAGTGTACCCTCTTCGCCACAACCACGTAGGCAATACGGGTGCGGTGCTCTATGTAATTTGTGGAGCATGGGCCTAGTATAGTATATGCGGTGTAAGATCTTTAGTTGCACTAATCTAAATTTGGCTGAGATTCCCACCTCCCTCGGGGATGCCAATGCCTCATTCCATTCTGAGTCATCTATGTCTCCAACCTCTTCTGTCCATCGCTCTCTCAATTTCAGTGTAGGGTCTGGCATGTTGTTGAGTAGTTTCCGATATGTAAGTGAAGTTGCGCTGTGTGGTATGTAATCAGTGAGTAGTCTGTCCTCCAGTGGTGAGGATTCCGGTACGTCGGTGTCTACGGGTATTGCTTGGAGTAATGCATGTCTGATTTGCACATATCTGTAAATTTCGTTTGGTCCCAGGTCATATTGTTGTTGTAACTGGGTGAATGGAATCACAGTACCCTTGTCCCATAGGTCTCCCACCATGGATATGCCAATGTTGTCCCACTGTGTAAACCCCTTACTCCGGCGCCGTCGCCCCAGCGTCTTAGTGTCCCAGAGTGGTGTGAGTTTGGTGATCTTTCCTTTCCAGCCCGGTTTCGCCTGCGCTGTGTGCCACAGCACGGCTGTGTCCCTCGTGGGTCCTATCAGCTTTGTCACCTGGTGTTTGTTGTAAAGAACGGCCAGCATGTTGTCTGTTCCTAATTGCGCCCTGTCTGCCCTATAGGCTGGTTCTTCCTGTGACGCGTGCACCCACTGGTTTATTATCTTGAGCTGTGAGGCCCAGTAATATAGTTGCAGGTTCGGCAGTGCAATGCCCCCATCATACCAGCTTTTGTTCAGTTTAATATGAGCGATGCGTGCCGGTCTGTTATTCCACAGTAAATTAGAGACCAACGCTGTGACCTGTTGGAAGTATCGCGGTGGAACCTGATAAGGGGTGTTCTCTAGGGCGTATAAGAATCTAGGAAGTGCCATCATTTTATAGAGAGCAGCTCGGCCAAGCAGGGTCAACGGCAAGGGTGCCATTGTTTTACGTCGGCACGCAGCCGCTCCAGAGGAGGTTTTAGATTTTTGTCGAAGAAGTCCACCGTACTATTGGTGATGTATATGCCTAGGTATTTGAAGGAGTCTGTAGTTATCATTAGTGGACAATCCGCCGTCAGCGAAGGCTGCGGCCCTTTTAGAACATAGGTTACCGATTTCGACCAATTTAAGGTGTAGCCAGATGTGTGCCCATGTGTGTCACAAAGTGTTAAAAGTGCTGGGATGCCCCTGTCTGGGTCTGTTAAATAGATTAACATGTCGTCTGCGTAGAGCGAAACTCTGTCTTCCCAACCTTCACGCCAGCCAATTCCTTTCAGTAGCGGCGTCGATCTAAGCAGTATCGCCAGTGGCTCCAGCACAAAGGCAAATAGCAATGGGGACAGGGGGCAGCCCTGTCGGGTGCCCCTCGCCAATGGGAATGCATGTGATATGTGTCCATTAGCGGTCACTTGCGCCACCGGGTTAGTGTACAAAAGGCGGATCCAAGCAATGTATTTGGGGCCAAATCTCATATGCGATAGAACTGCGAATAGGCACTCCCACTCCACCATGTCGAATGCCATTTTGGCATCTAAAGAGAGTATTACCGCTGGTTCCGACAAAGAAGAAGCGCGCGCCACGATCCCATGCACCCGCCTGAGATTTAGTGCCGTGCTTCTGTTAGGCATAAAGCCCGATTGGTCAGGGTGAATCAGAAGGGGGAGATGAGTCATTAGTCTATTAGCCAATAATTTCGCAAGAATTTTAGCTTCTGCGTTGAGAAGGGAGATTGGACGATGCGGGGGTTTACCGGGTTTCGGTATGGCTACGATCGTTGCAGTGCGTTGCTCCAGCGGGAGTTCCGCCTTCTCTAAACTCTCAGTATACATTGTTAACAATGGTCCACTGAGTTTGTCTGACATTAACTTGTACCACTCTATGGGGATCCCGTTCGGGCCCAGAGCTTTTCCTGATTGTATTGCCGTGATTGCCCTTTGTATTTCTTCCATTGTCAACTCTGCCTCCAGTTCCAGCACCGCTTCCTGGCGGAAGCGTTGGCAATGTTATGTGATTTAGGGAATCCTGAGCCGTCTGTTCTGTTACCTCCTTCTCTGGGGTGTAAACTGCTTGGAAATGTTCTGCTAATATGTTTACTATATCTTCAGGGTGTGACCGCAGCTGTCCCTCCCGGTCATGCAGTTGTTGTATGCCCCTGGCACTCCCTCCTCTCTTGTCCATCCATGCCAACATTTTCCCTGCCTTGTCACTAATGTCATCGATTCTATCGGCCGTATTGTTGATATCGTCAACGACTTGCGTTGTGAGATGGTCCTGATATTGCTGCTGGCATAGTTTTAACGTGTGTGCGGAGTCTGGTGTGGGGTCCGTCATGTGTGCAGTGTTCGCTGAGTGGAGTGCCAGTTCTAGTTTTGAGAGTTCCTGTCGGTACATGCGTTTGTGTCCCGAAATGGTAGCAATTGCCTGTCCTCGCAAGACTGTTTTATAAGCTTCCCATAAGGTTGTGGGAGACTCTACCGATGATTCATTCTCAGTAAAGTAATGGGTGGGTGTTCTCTTAAGATCTTTTCTTATTTTAGGGACCGCGAAATATGTGGGATATATGGGGTAAACTCGCTTTTGTGTCTTTTCCCAACTGGAGAGGGTCATTACCACTGGAGAGTGGTCAGATATGCCTCTGGGTAGCATGTCAACGGTGTCGATGCAACTCAGTAAATTGCCTAACCCCAAGAAATAGTCTATTCGAGATAGACTATTATGGACTGGTGAATGGTATGTGTATTGTTTCGCTGTGGGGTGTTTGTATCTCCAGAGGTCCGCTAGTCCCATGGCCTCCAGAAATCCTGAGAGTCTGGAGGGTTCGGGTGCACGTGTCCGTATGGGAAATGAGTCAAGTGTCGGATCTATTATGGAATTGAAGTCTCCCCCAATGATAGTGTCTCCCTGTGGGAGAGTCGACAGAAATTCTCCCAGTGCTGGCAGCGCAGTCGAGTGGAGGGCTGACGGTATGTAGACTGACACTACATTCAAAAGTCGGCCTTCCCATTGCCCATGGACCGCCGCGAAACGACCCTGGTCGTCTATCTTGTGTTGTAGGACAATGAAAGGAGAGGTCGTTTTAATCAGTATACCTGTCCCTCTTGAGCCAGAGGTGAATTCCGAGTGTGCTATCATTTTATAGCCCCGTCTATCAAGCGCTCGGCACGCCTTCCCCGTAAGGTGCGATTCTTGGAGCAGAACCAGTGCCGGGCCTTGTCGCTTGATTGCTCTTAGCACCAACCCTCTCTTAATTTTGTCTCCTAGACCTCGCATATTCCAAGTGAGTAATTTGAGAGGGGGGACCGTATTGTGGCGTGTCATGCCATCAAGGGCGGCGGGTTGTGGGTGATCTGACATAGGGTAGTGTGGTGGGAGCTCCCTGCCTGTGTGATGTGAGTGTGCCTTCTTTGACATAGTGCGTTTCCACGTGTAGATCTTGAACCAAAACAATTTAACTTCCCCCACCCCCACCTCCCTCCCTGCTCAGCGGACATAGAACCGCCCGCCTCCCCAACTTTGCAGAGTGCTCTACCCTTCCCCAACCCATTGTACTTGCTTGCGGGGGTTTGGAGTCTCATGCAGCGGCGGTCATGTCTGTCCCTTCCAGCGTCCCCCGCTTTGGAGTATAAGGGCAGCCTGCTCGCGACAGGAGAAGATTTCCTTCCGAGCCATAGAGTCGCGGGCCTCGTTATTCTTGCCGTTGCCTGCCGTCGTCCGACCCTGCTTCCGATGTCTGTTCCAGATGTCCCGATCCTGACGTTTGTGTCTCTGTGGGCATCCCTCCACGTTGATTCCGCTGTCCCTTGTTGTTGCGGCGAGGCGTCCCTACCTGTCGCCAGCCCTCTAGCCAGTCCTGTGCTGCTTCAGGTGTATCGAAGAACCATGCCTGTCCGTCAGCCACGACTCGCAGTTTTGCCGGGAACAGCATGGAGTACGGAAGTTCTTTTGCTTGCAGCGCTTTTTTGACTTCAAGGAATGTTTTCCGGCGTCGGGCAACCTCAGCCGTATAGTCTGGGAAAAAGGCCAGCGTCGAGTTTTGGATGTTGATGGGCGGTGAGACTCTCGCAGCTTGAAGTATCGCATCTCTATCCCTGAAATTGAACAAGCATGCTAGTACTGTGCGTGGTGCAGATAAGAAATTGCTGCTGACGAATGCAGGCTGCGTTATGCTGCCGGTTAGTTCCTTCCGTGTGTCCCTCCGTTTCAGTGCCCTGTTGTACGAGTAGTGCGGTATTATAGGGGGGGGGTGCCACTGGATTTGCCTTTATTACACTTCCGAGGGTTTGGGGGCGGTTGACTGTTCCCTCGTGCTTCAGGGTCGGTGCTATAGTGGCTTGACTCACCGCCTGTGGTGTCTGACGTTTGGTCCTCTGTCAGCTGTGATCCTTCGCCCACTCATTTCCACACGCAGCTTATATGTAGGATTCGGTACCCCTTCCCTCCGGGTCAGTGCTATAGTGCCGTGGCTGTGGGGTCCGATGTTCGTCACTCCGACAGTCGCGGCCGGCTCCCCTCCACACGCTGTTCAGGTGCAGGATCTTATTCAGCCCCCAACGTTCGACGACACCCTTCCTACTTGCAGTCACACGGGCAATGGAGGCCAAGGCGAGCAGCACGATCAGCTTCAGCAGCGCTTGGTCACGCAGCCGTTTTATGGAGGCAAACAGGCGACCCCCACTGCCACGGCGATCCCCCCCTCCACGAGAGCAGCAGTGTCTCACGGTTGTCAGGGACGCGTGCACACGGTGCACAATGTACCGCGGGGAGCGCTTTGTTGGGCCATCTGCTCCCCACGTCGGTGTCCTCCGGGATCGCGGCTGTGTTCTGCCCTGTCTGGAGCCGAAAGCACGGTGCCGAAATGTCCTCTCACCGCCCTGTCCACCAGCAAAGGTCCGCTGGTGGGTTTTTATTTGAAGCCTCCGGAGGCTGGGTCCACTTCCGCTATTTGCGTCCGCCCTACCCTCACTTCTGCCCGGCCTCTGAAGCACTGGAGATCGGTGCTGTTCTCTGCACGGCAGGCCTCAGGTTGGCTCCGCCGTAGCTGCGGCTCCCGGTATCGGTCGCGTGTCGGGATTGGACCGGATGGTGCAGGCTGCTTCCTCCTCTCGGGAACTGCCACTGGGGCCAGACTTGTGACGGATATTTTGATCGGATGGCTTAAAAACTCTGCTTCGCTTGCAGAGCTCCTACATTAAGCAGCCGCCATGTTTGGCTGCTAGCCACGCCCCCGTCATGATTATGAATGCAATAATAGTGTGCAACAAGAGGCACATTTCGTTGAATGATCTGCACAGTTAAAAACTGACGAAGAACCCAGGCGAAAGAGTTCAAATCTTGTGTGCATCCAAAAAGAGAGAAGTAAGTTTAATACACCGTAGGAAGCTGGCTCTTTAGATGATATATCAAATGAGATATTGTGTAAAGAGTCCAGGGGTTACCTTATGATTGGACAAGGGGCCTTGCTATGGTAGGGGTTAATGTGGTCAAGCAGCATTAGGCTTATCACAGCGGAATGAAAGACATATGAAAATACACACACCGGTCCATAAATGAGACACACAACTCAAGGAGGAGATCCACACCAATGTATAAAAATAGCAAGTATCTTTAATATGTTTAGGCATCAGAAGCAAATCGTTCAGCGAAGTAGATTTTTAAATACGGATTCTATTCAGTTCAAAGAGTTGACGCTTAGCGCAATTTTTAGAAGCTGCAATGTTAGCCTATTGCTTCACGATGCGCAGGGACATAGGAACACCTTTTGTCCTCTTCTCCACGACCCAAGGGGGCGCTCTTGCAGAGGCTGCAGGTGATGTCAGAAAGTTCACTGGTGGCGAAATCACTGTGTATTTGGCCTATGTAGAGATGAGGGAATACAATGAGACCACTAGCCCACTTCAACTCTGGTTTGGAGCGATTGGGGTCTTCAGACCTCCGGTTCCTGCGGTCACAAAGTCCTCACGGGAGTCTTTGGTTGCCTGCAGGGTGCAGGGAAGCAAGTATGCTACTTCTTGGTGAGGTCTTGGTTACTGGGTGAAATGCTAGCAGGTCTCCTGGGTGGCAAGGTGACTTTTGGTGCAATTGTCAGAGTAAGCAAGCGGGCAGGTAGGGTTGGCGACAGGTCAGCTGCTGGGTCTTCAGTTCTTGCAGGATGCAACTCTTCACATCCTTCTAAATCTTTTAGGTTGGCAGGATCTGATTTCCTGGTGCCATAGACTCCCCGAAACACAGAATTTAGGGGCGCTAGGGGAATGTTGGTTAGTAGACAATGGGTTACTTACCCCTGGGGTCACTATGCCCCCTATATGACCATTTGCTGTGGGAAGTGGGCATAACACAGTCCAAGGGTTAAAGATGGCCACTTTTGAAAAGTCGTACCAAAGTTGTACCAACATCAGGTTAGGCCACCTTAGGGGTGGTACTAGCCTGGGAGTGGGCACGCCAACCTAACTAGCTAATTTCCCACCTGTCCTGGTTCCAAAAGGCTCTGGACAAAGGGTGCCTGTCTCCTCTCCTGTGAGTGATGCCAGATTCACATTTTAAAGGAGGGAGCTTCTTTAAAGCTCACCGCCCTAGGAGTGCTAATCAGTAGGTCAATCTGAGGAAGGGGGTGTGAACACCCTCTTTCCAAGCAGGCTTTATCACCTCTTGAGAGCAAAAGTCTTCACCCTGGGATGTTAGAAATCTGTCTAAGGTGGCTGGCTTGTAGGCACCAGTCAGCCAATACACCAGAGGCTACTAGGTTTTCAGGGGGCCCTCTGGGTGCACGTATTAATAAATTCAACATTGAAATCAGTGTGGGTTTATGAAAACGAGATGTTTGATACCAAACATCCATTTCTTCAGTTAAGCCATTATGTAGCTGTGGAACTTCCTTTCGCCACTGTTCAACGCCCATTTAAAACGGCTTCCCTGTTGACTTGCACAGGCAGTAATGGAACTGACCAGTAAGGGGCATAACTGCTCATGCAGGTATGTCCTCACATGTATTATTACACACAGGGGTGTGTGGCATTTTGTGTTTTCACTTTTGTCTGCACCAAAACATGCAGCCTGCATGTGTTTGATGAGGGGTCCCTTAGGGTGGCACAGTTCATGCTGCAGCCCTTGGGGGACCCTCTTTAGTACCCAGTACCATTTTCTAGGGACTTACAGAGGGTGCTAAAGGTATTGCCAGTTGGGGAAACAATTGTACAGTGTTGGGCAAGAGATCGAACACTGGGGACCTGGTTAGCAGGAACCCAGTGCACTTTGTCAAAATGACATCATGTACCAGGCAAAAAGTGGGGGATGACCATGTCAACAAGCATTGCTAAAGCAATGCCTATAGCGAGACCTAAAAAGGGGCACTTTACTTCAAACACACATGTAATATTAGTCGCAAAAAAGGGCCTCCCTGTTCTAATGAGTTACAAAACTGATAGAGGACATGTATAAGTGATATATAGAACAGACAGGGGTTCATTTCCCATATATGCTTCTTTGGTCCCTACAACTGGGTGACTTCAGTGTATTGAAAGGAAGAAACTAATGCTCTAGCAATCAAAAGTGTGCCCTCTCTCTTAAGAATACTAACTATGTAGGAACCAGGGTAGAGAATTGTATTTGATCAGCATTCACTACTGAATTTAATTAGCATCCTGGGAACTTTTGTTGTTTTCAGATCTACTCCCAGTTTCCTAAAACTATACAAGAGCAACAGGCTGCTTAAGCAACATACGTAGAAATCTATTTTTAGGGTAGAGTCTGCGAAAACATGCATCTTGCTTGCGACACACTATTGTTTACAATAAGAGATTGGGGCCCTCCCATTGCTTACCATCTGTGTGCTTCTGCGTCACTCTTCTTTGAGGCATCTCTAATTGGCTTGTACAGCCCGAAACAAAACAATCAAAGGGGGGAGAGGGGTGAGGCAGAAACATGAAGAATTCACTCAGCTTCCACAGAGGCAACGTATCTAAATCAAAGGGGAGTGAACTAGGTGATTTTCAGTTAACGAGGTATAACAGTTGTCGACCCAAAAGCCTCAACCAATAATTACAACTGGTGGTGTAAGTGATCACCACTATGGTGTTGAATCGGGCTGAATTTTCATTGGGTTTCATACCTATGTACTTGCTTCCCTGGGTGAGTACTGCCTCCTTCCGATTGAAAGTTTCGGTGGGATCCTGTGTAATGAATTTTAAAATTAACTCCTATATCTGAAAATTGATGTTTAATATAGGTGAAGTATAGAAGGGGTAAGATTAAAAGGTGAGGTGGTGATGTTGTTCGGAAGTGTAATTTACCCTAAGCATCACACAAATACAGTCAAGATGTTTCAGCCTCTGCTGCCCACAAGGGTCCAGGCCTTCATCAGGACTGACTTCCAAGATCTACTGATCCCTTATTAACACTAGGTCGACCCATAAGTCTTTACTTGCATGTCATCATTCCAATAACTTTTTGGAAGCTGTACTGGCTTCCATGGAGCTTATAATTCATTAGGGAAGAAAAAGGTTCATGATTCAAGACCAGCAGGTATGTCATATTACATTTCTGCTTATTTCGACACATTTAGCAAATGCAATGTAAACTGAATACCTTCTAGCCTCAGACTGCATTGTATCGAGTATTCGTATGTAACCATATATTTTAGGATCATACGGTATTTTGCACGGTACGTGCAAATGTATGGTAGGGGACGGGGGGACATCTTAAAAACAATTTTGTTAGAAATGGAGTAGAAACACTTTAAAAATATTCCTGTTATGTCTGGTGAATTGAAATGAGGGGAGGGGGAAGGGAACCAGGGAGATAGTGACTCCCATCTTTCAATTTATATATATATATATATATATATATATATATATATTTATATATATAACCAACCGTGTGGGTATTTAAATATCCGCTCGCCATAAACAAGTGTTGTATTATATAATATAGGTGTTTGCACGTGGCTTCATGGGCAAAGTATATAATTTATGGTAAGAGTAGTTCTGGTTGTATTACCGTATCATTTTCTTCAATCCGCCTCATAGGTTACAGGTGAGGCGAGGGCATTGTGACAATCTAGAAGATTAAAAAAATGACAGGCACCACAATCTGGACAATGTTACAATAAAGCACAGCTTGCGAGTTAAAGAGTGACAGGTTATGATGTTCACATGAATGAGTAGGCATTATCTTCTGCATGGAAATTAAGTTACTGTTGTGATTTTCTGTAGAATTAGTCATCGGGCTTTTGGTGCCATTTATAAATTGGTCTTTTTCTTATACAGCCACTTCAAGTGTAGTTAGGCTCTTGGTATGCCCTTATAATTGTATAATACCGCAGTGTTTTTTTTTAATAATGATGCACCAAGTGCAGTCAGTATTTTTCTGTGAAAATGTGTTACCTTTGGATCATCTGCTCAAAGAAGAATTAGTACCCTCTGCATTTCATCATAAGTTGAATTTGTGACATGCCCAATTTAAAAATCCTCAAAGTTCCGGTTCCATTATTTAAGGAATGGTGTCTGCTAAGTTCTGAATCGTTTAGTTTAATGAATTGGGATATCGTTTAAAACGTCTGAAAGAACTGGCGGGCCTTATTGTAATTGAGGTGCCACTTTAAGCAGTGTGCTACTGCTGGGCATAGCTTTCCTACCTTAAAGGAGATGCTGGGGGAGAGTCCGTTATAGCTCTTGGTTAATAGAGCGGAGCTGGGCTCTCCATTCCTAACTTGAACATGCACTGGGACTGATTCCTTTCAGTTGGTTATTTCTCATGGTTAATAGAGTGTTTTAAAATGCATCTTGTAGCATTTGGACATACATACAGCAGTTTTAAATCTATAGCAATAACATGGGCGGCTCGCCCATGTTATTGCTATACTTATTGTTATTGCTTCAGTGAGACTCCTTGTGGAAGCAGTTTCATACAGGGAGGGATCACATTACATGAATAGCATTTGTTAAGGGGGCTGTCGCCTGCTAATTTCACTTACTTGTCAATAACGAGCCCTCGGTATCCCAAACTAAATCATCATTATCTGAACGCAAGGGAGGACGTGGTCATTCTAAAACACAGTTTACAAACCCTGGGTAAATGATTCTAAGTGAAAACAGGTGTATCAAGAGAAACCTCAAAACATTTCCCAAATGTTCAGTGTGTGATTAAATGGCTCAAATGGGATACAAAAGTAATCATCTAAGCAGTAATAGACATAGAGGTGACTGTGCCCATACATTTTTCTAAAGTGATGATAAAGAGTGTAAAATAATGACGGTTCAAGTTATAGCTCAAAGGACTGATAAAGTGGTCGAAATGTATGTTTAATCAGCTACAATTTACTAATAACACTCAATTATACTAAGTTTGTGGACGCCTAGGGGATAAAGTGATATATATCTTGGGGTAATGTGCCTCATCGTGATGAGATGTACCCATACTGTAGTTCGGTGGGACGTAGGGGCTCAGTATAGGGAGTGGTAGAGTAGTCTCTTATGCTATTTTAATCATTTGTTCAGGGATGATCTTTGCAGTGGACTGCAATGGATTGTGTTTTTCTTTATTCGTACAGTATAGTTGCAGAAGTCTTCTGGGTTATTTGCTGAATGCAAGCTAAGGGATTTCGTTGTTTAGACCTCTTTCAAAGGTTTTAAGGCGACATACCAATCGTTGCTCTTTTTGGAAGAGTGTTCTCTCTATGTTTGCATCATTCTTGTCAAGTGTCTCTAGGACAATCTATTCCAAATTATTTTTTGTGTGCTTTTCCATCCGATAATGGTTACTCATCTGTTTAGTTATCTTGCCGCATTTGATGTTACTGCAGTGTTACCCTAGCTGCACTTCCAGCATGTCATGCCTAAATACTAGAGTTGACACGTGATCATGCAGACCATGTGGGTGGTTTTGCAATTGGTGTGTTTCATTGTCCATTTCAATTTATTATCCAGGTCCATGGTTGCGGTCCTCTTCGTGAGATGGCACACTAAACATTGGCCATTCTAGAGCACCAGCGGTGATGATGCTCCAATGCTTGTGGCTAGCTTTCTTCACCTAATTGGATGCTCAGCAGTAAATGGTGGAAAAGGTCACGATGTCTTCGCTCGTGGATCTGTTTGTTTGTTCCAGAACGGCTTCTCTATTTTGATTCCTTGCACGTTTGCTGCATTTCTTTATGATTTGGATTGGGCATTTCCTTTCTTTCAATTTCTCCATCATATCATGGGCTTGTGCTTTGTAATCCCTAAGGTTGCTGCAATTGCAACAAATTCTCAATAACTGGCTCTAAGGAAGGTACTCCCTGAGGGGACATAGATGAAAGGTATCAAATGCTAATAAGCTGTTCTTATATGTCGCTTTGTAGTTTCGTACCCTCTGAGAAGATGTTTATCCTAGAAGGCTAACTCGATACGATATTTGGAGCATGTACATTTTGAAAAGTTATCTCTGATATTAAGCCAGGTCATGAATTCCTGAACAGATGCTTAATTTCCTTGCCGCACTAGCACGCCGTGAATGTATCTTCTCCAGAATCGTATCTCTTACCTATAGGGATTGGCATCATAGAGCATGTGCATTCTCTCGAAATCGCTTACGTACAGCCCCGACAGGCTCAGGGCGAAGGTACTACCCATTGAGGTCCTGTGTTTTCGAAGTCTATCACACTCTAGGACAAAGTGTCTGGGGGTGTTACAATTCTTATCTTCCCTGAATAGTATATTCTCAATAGTCTCCAAAGTGGCTTCTTGTGGTTGACTGGTGTATAAACTTTCAATATCTAGCCCCACTGAGAAATGGAGGGTGGGGTCAAAATACAAGTTTTGAAGTAGATTGAGATGGTCTCTCATATCCTTCAGGTAGGTATACATGAATTGTGCAATCAGAACAGCACCTGACCAATAACTGATTAACCACTGGGGAAGGCAGCGGTACCTACTTCCAGTGTCTGAGCCACCACAAAGCATCAGCAGGCCGGGTATTGCTCAGACTCCCAGGATTTGCACTGGTGCCCCAAGCGTTTTAACTGGGCCGGTACTGTCAGACACGGAGTACCTGGTCTTTAATTTCAATAGTAGAGCACAAGCACTTCTCAGCAAATGCGCAATACTTTTTATGGGTGAGTTCCAGTATTTTTTTGTAGCAAGCAGGTACTTAAACATAACGAGTACCAGCACTTCAACACTTTCATTTCAAGAGCTGGGTGCCTGCTTGCGGGAGCGACTTTTGCCCACCTGTAGCACAGGACCTGAACACCAAGCTCGGTACTTGTCAGCCACAGGTTAAGGCACGGTTGCCTAGCTCAGCACAGTATCAGACTTGCATCCGGAGTGGCACTGCTATAGACCCCTAACAGAACACAACAAATTAGCAGGGCAGGGACACCACAATCACCAGGCTTGGCCCTTCCCCCAACAGCACAACATCAGCAGCAGCAGCAGCAGCAAATCAGCAATTACACAACGCCCGGGACTGTTCCCTGCAGCATAGTATCAGATCAGCACCAAGAGGCCAGGTAGTCCACATCGCCGGTAATGGCACTGCTGCCCACAGTAGCAGAGCAGCAGCACTGCACAGCCCCTGGCATTTGGCCCACCTGCAACAAAGTAACAGAACAGCTAATGACAAGGTACCATGCCTCTCCCTTGGAGCATAGTACCAGAGCAGCATGCAAGGTACTGTTTATCATGAGGCACAGGCACAGTCACTCACCTGCAGCACAGTGCCAGAATGGCATGAGGACAGAACTGTCCAATCACTGGGGCAGTGACAATCCCTTCCACCTCCTTTGTCCGTAATTGTCTAGCTGATTCACCCTCCCTGTTAGTTACCTTTCTGCTAAAGCAAAAAACAAAAATAAACGCTACGACATAGCTAGCACTGGTTGTGTCACCGAGCTTTTCCCCCCCCACACGCTGTTTGGTTTGCCCCCACACGCCCTCCCTTTCTGTGTTGCCTCCTGTCCCGCCAGTAATTAAAAAAAAAAAGTGCTATGATGCAGCTAGCACTGGTCATGTCAACGCACTTTGTTTTACTTCTTTCAGCCATGCTGCACAGTAACCGTGCTGCTGAACAACACGGTTAAAAGAAAATGGCTAACTTGTAGGTGAGACTTATTGGCTTGGCCAATGTTTGTTAGTCGATGTTGTAGATGCTGTGAATGTAGGGAAGTAGCCCTTTTTGACATGGTCACCCCCACTTTTTACCTGGTAACTGATGCGATTTCGACTGGAAGTGCACTGGGTTCCTGCTAACCAGGTCTCCAGTGCCAGAGCTCTTGTCCAAAACTGTACAATGGTCCTCCCAATTGGCAAAACATTTAGCAGCCTTTAAGTCTCTAGTAAATGGTGCCCATGCTATCTAGGGCCTGAGGTACTAAAGAAGGTCCCCAAGGGCAGCAGCACGAATTGTGCCACTCTAAGGGACCCCTTGTAGGAAGGTGGATATCTGACTATGGTTACCCCCAACTTTATGCCTAGTGTTTTGCTGGTTTTTGACTTAGTTGGCCTGGGATCCTGCTATTCAGGACCCCAGGCTTCCTGCTCTCCCTGTTAAAATGGACTCCATGTACCCTAGGTACATATCTAATTGGATACTGAGTCACCTTATCAGTCCCTGTACAGTGTACCTTAGGTACCCAGGGCATAGGTGTACCCAGGGCCTACCAGGGGCTGCAGCATGTATTATGCCACCCATGGCTGGCCATCCAAAACTGACACAATTGGCTGCTAAGACAGCTGGGGCAAGGTGGTGTAATCACCCTTTGCTGTAGATATAGTCACCTATATCTAACCCCAAAATGGACACATACTCCTATCAGTCACTCCTGTGGCAGGCCTTATCAATCCTGAAGGCAGAGTGCTTGGAATTATGTGAGATGGTGTTCTGGCATGAGCTGAGCCCATCTGCAGCTTGCGGAACCAAGTCCTAATAGCTGTTCCATGATAATGCACTTAAGAGTATATGGTATAGCGTTATCAACCTCGCGGTTAAATGCTAACTCTGGTATAACATTATCAAAACATGTCGAGTAAGGTGTCATACGAATTGGAATACTACCCCCTCGCCAATTCTGGCGACGGAGGTAGCATTCCACCCTTCTAGACGGACACGACATGTATGTAACTGTGAACCCCGGTTAAAGTTAACTCGAGCCTTGGCATCACAAAATGGATGCTGCCACCACAGACACAAGTCTGACCTCCTGCTGCTGGGAGTCCTTCCAGCGAGGGAGGCTTGGACAAAGTGTTTCCTGCCTTGGGAGGTGCTAGCACCACCCCAGACAGGATTTTGTGTATTGGGTAGGACAGGCCTGAAAGGAATGAGACATGCATGGGGCACACAAGGTGCCCTGTGCATACACCGGTTCAAACCAGTTGGTGGGGCATCCCTGCCCCAGCTCTGGCGCGAAAACCGGATAAAGGATAGGGGGTGTAACCACCCCCCTTCCTGGTCCCACCCAGGGGAGGGACCTAGTCAGTAGTGCAGCCCCCTTTAGGAGAATAAAGGTAGGAGCTGGTCCCATTCCAAATTAGATTATCCTGAACAATTCTACAAGAAGAAACTCTGGACTTCGACGTTCTGCTCCAGAGAAGACTGAAGAATCTCCCTTGTGGGCAAGGAGTGTCCACCCTGCAACTGCAGGCACCATCAGCGTCCAGCGGCTTCACTTTGTCGTCTTCCCTTGAGGATCCAGACTTCCGAGCCCGACGAGACCCGGATTCCCAGACCTCTCCGACCTCAACCTACATCTGCAGCACAGCTGAGATCCGTGGGTGCGACGAGACACGTGGGACCGGCCATCTTGAACGAACCTGCAGTTCGCTTACAGCACGACTCCCGAGGTACACTCGACCAAGTGCTTTGGGGATTGAGAAGCCCCGAGCGCCCCTGCATCGAAGATCAGCCCTCCAGCCTCCACGAGATCTGCGTGGGGCCCTTCTGCTTGTTTGCTGCTCGACGCGTTGTCTGGTCACTTGCCGGCTGGCTAGTGACCTCCTAGACGACGAACTTTGAAATCTTTGCTGCTGGTCTGGTTGCTCCAGACTGGCCCGGTTGCTCCAGACTGGCCCTTGCTCCCTTCCAAAAGAGGGGCACCCCGGACTCCCCTAGTCCGCACCAGACGCTTTTTCTACTCACCGCGTGGGTTGCCTTTGCCAAGGCCTGTTGACGCCGATTCCGGATCCAACACCGCCGACAGCGAGAGCCTGCGTGGGACAGCTCGTGCCTCCATCCTGGTCGTCGAAGACACCTTCTGGTCCAAGTGGCTGCAGAGTCAAGCGTCCACTCTTCACCTGATCGCGACGACGACATCTGGTTCCTTCCTGGTTCCACTCCAGTCACTGGCTAGTGACTGTGAACATTGTCCCCTCTGCTTTCAGGTCGTCTTCTTCACCGATCCACCCTTGGATCGCACCGGACATCTTCCTCCTCGTCGCCTGCAGCATCTTTTCTTTCAGGCTCCATAGACTTCAACGCGAGAACCCGACACACTTTGGCACCTATGCACCCGCAGCCCGTGGGTGAGGTAACGAGAGCGTTTCGGTGCTCAAGGGTAGTTTAACTGTCCTAGTGTCCAGTTCCACAGTCGTTTTAGTCCTAACTAGTCAGGATTGTCCGTACTCACCTTTTTCTTGAACTGTACTGTCCATAGACGTTGTTACGCATCCCGCGTGTGAGTTCTCACTCTGCACCCGCGTCCCGTGGGCCTCCTATTACTTACCTAAGGTTAGGATAGCGTAGTCCCAGCGGTCCTACAGCCTCTGGACAGCTTCATTTCTTCTATTGACTCTCACATTCCACTTACTTAGTATATGGTTTGTCGTGCCCCTAGGGCACCATTGTAATTTTGTGCAACTTGTCGTATTTTTCCAAGAGATTGTCATGTGCTTATCCCTCTGACCTCATAAAGAGTTCAGAGGTGTTTGTTATTAATAAATATATTGTTTATTTTCATAACAACCTGTGTGGTGTCCTTTCATCTGGTATTCAAGGGGTTATATTGTGGTAAAACAGCTGGCTTCACATGCCACAAAGAGTTTAGCCTAAGACTGCTTTTGTCCATGCTACCACTAGGATAGCTGGTCTATAAGGTTGACTTACAACCAATCACCATAAGGGTTGTTTGGACTGATACAAAGTGAACACTAGAACTAGTGAACATCATATATCAGGCCAACTTCTCACACCCCTCACCAAGCACATGCAAGGCTGTCTTTGAAGGCTGTGTGTCTTGGTGCAGACAAACGTGAAAACACAACATGCCGCGTCCCCCAAACAATGAATGTATTATTTGTAAGTCACCCCTAAAGCAGGTCTGACAGCCCTAAGGCAGGGTGTTGAATATTGCATGTCAGGGCATATATGCATGAGCAGATACAACCATGTGCTATTCAACCCTATTACTGCCATTGGAAGTGACCAGAGAAGTCTTTTTAACACCTTGGCCGCAGCTGGAATTCTGCGCCGGTGATGGACATTCCGATCGCGGGCGTGGTCATGACGGCTCCCAGCCGTCATCAGCACACGCACACCGTGACTCATGACAGCCGGGAGCCATCATTAGCACCGAAGGGGTTAAAACCTGCTGGCCACTGGTAAAAACGAGTTCCCCAGCTACATGATGGCTTAACTGAAGATACAAGATGTTTGGTATCAACCATCTCGTATTGATAAACCCACACCGATTCCAGTGATGGATATACCAATACCTGCAACCAGAGGGCACCTTAGAGGGGCCCCCTGAAAACCTACCAGCCTCTGTTGTGTTCCCTGACTGGTTTCTACCAGCCTCCCACCCGCGACACAGTGCTGACCTCTTAGGGTGAGAGCCTTTGCTCTCAGGAGGCCCACAACAAAAGCCTGTCCAGGAAGAAGCTGTACACTCCCTCCAATAGGCTGCGCTGCTGATTAGCCTTCCTAGGCCAGAAAGCTTCAAAGAGCTGCCGCCTCTGAAACGCAAATCTGGCTCTTCTCGCAGGAGAGGATGCCACACCCCTTTGTCCAAGACACCATTGGCATTTGGAAAGCTAGTTAGTCAGGTAGGTGTACTACCTCCAGGCTAGTACTATCCCTAAGGTGGGCTACACCGAGATGGACATGATTTTTTTTTAGTAATAGCCATCTTTGTGCTGGCATACTTGGCGTCCATTTCTTTGGCTGTCCCGCCGGGCTTTAAAATAAGTTTCTCAAATAGAAAGGAGGACAGAAGGGGCGGAGGAGTGGCTATTATCTATAAAGATAAATACACATTGGCGTCCTCTACACCTACCACCTTTTCTGTGATAGAGGGGCTTCACTTCTGCCTTCAAATTACCCCCCAACTGTCTCTAACAGGTCTAATCATCTATAGAACCCCGGATTGTCCCATGGTATCCTTGTGTGAACTTATGGACTTTATAGTCCAAAGTTCTCTAGCCCACCCGCATTATATCGTAGCTGGTGATTTTAATATTCATGCCGATAAGCCCGACTGCCCCCAGGCCATTCACCCCATCACAACGCTGCAAGCCGCCAATCTAACTCAAGTCATCTCTGGTCCTACGCACCGGGCAGGCCACATGCTGGACCTCATTTTCTCCAACATACTGGATACTAGAGCTAAACTTCCGATGCCATTGTTATGGACGGATCACTTTCTAATTACTTTTTCAATTTCATTCTCTTCCCAATGTCAGATTATAGGGAAACGCTCTTATGTGCGGAGAAAGTGGGACAACATATCAGCTGACACCCTATGTCCTGCTCTTGCAGCGAACCCCCCACCTCTAACTTCTGATGTAAACTCTGATGCAGTGTCGCTGAATTGCTGGATTGGCAGTTCAATGGAATCCATCGCTCCTGCTAAAATTGCCACGTCTCGCAGAGAATCCCCTTCTGCACCTTGGTTCTCCCCCGAGCTGATGGCCGAAAAAAGCAATTGCAAAAAGCGGGGGCGCCTTTGGCGGGCAAAATACTGTGAATCAGCAAAAACCTGCTATAAAAAAGCCCTTCATGGTCTTCACCGATCCATAAAAAAATCCAAAAAGTTATTCTTTGCGACCTCCATCCAGCAGGCGGAGCAATCAAGCAAAGAAGTTTTTAAGATTGATCAATCTTTTTTTAAACCAAGAGCTATCGAGACGGAAATTATCCCATCGGTAAGACTCTGCGAAAATATCTCGGATTTCTTTGATACAAAAATAAGAAAAGTCTATGATACCTTCACGGACCCCGAGCCTACAGTTATGACTGACTCGGGAAATACTGAACCACCCGCCTCCTTTTTAAATCAATTCCATCCTATCACCCTCGCTGAGGCACTGAGAGAAATAAAAAAATGCAAATCAGGGGCCCCTGATTACCCCTGTCCACCTAAGCTCTGGAAAATGATGTCGGACGCAATTGTAGTACCACTCCTACATATATGGAATACGTCAATCGAAACTGGAACGTACCCTGACTGTTGGAAACATGCCACGCTCCTCCCTTTGAAAAAAAAAAACCAACGGTGCACCGGATGACCTGAGCAATCTCCGACCCATTTCCCTACTAGCAGCCCCAGGAAAAATGCTCGAAAAGCTGATCCAACGTCAGCTGAACAGCTTTATTGAAGAAAAATGTGCCTTACATGAAACACAGTCAGGTTTTAGGGACGGTTTTAGCACCGAGACGGCCCTCATTGAGGTTGCCGAGTCGATCAGGTGGTCCTTAGATTCAGGAGCATCAGCTATGCTGGTGCTCCTGGATCTATCAGCTGCATTTGATACGGTGGATCACGGCAGATTGCTGTTGCGGCTGAAGGACATAGGCCTGGAAGACAAGGCACTGAGCTGGCTCCACTCTTACCTCGCAGATCGGTCCCAGAAAGTGGCGCTGGGGGCCTTCTCCTCTAAGCCAAAACGCCTCTGGTGTGGTGTCCCGCAGGGGTCGGCACTCAGCCCGCTGCTGTTTAATGTCTATTTGGCCCCACTTTTTACGCTGATTGCCAAATGGGGGGGGCAATTTCGTATGCAGATGATACGCAATTAGTCTTCCCCTATGTAGATACGTCGGAGGCAGCCTTTAGCAAAATTAGGGGCTGTCTTCGAGATGTGGCTAGCTGGATGAATGCAAACAAACTAAAATTGAATGCCAGCAAAACGGAGGTGCTATTTTTTGGAAAAAATATACATCCTCCCCCCGACCTGTGGTGGCCTCCTGAAATGGGTCCAGCACCATCACCCGGAAACCATGCAAAAAATTTGGGAGTAAGGTGGGATGAGAATCTCTCTTTCTCCCCTCACATACAGCAGGTTACCACCGGATGCCTGCACAAACTCAGAAACCTCAGAAAATTTCTGTCTTTTCTACCAGTTGAGTGTCGCAAAATTGTAGTCCATGCGACAGTCACATCCCGACTAGACCACTCAAACGGCCTCTACCTTGGTCTGCCCAAATATCTGGTGCAACGCCTGCAGATCGTGCAGAATGCGGCTGCGAGACTGATAAAACATATCCCCTTTAGGCATCATGTCTCTCCGCATCTGCACGAACTACATTGGCTCCCAGTGGCAAACAGAATAAAATTCAGAGAGCTCACCTTGGCGTTCAGAGCACTAAAAGGGACCTGTCCTAACTATTTAAAACTTAGACTTCCCCGCTACCATCAAGAGCGACAGCTGCGATCTAACTCTATGCTTAAGCTAACTGTCCCACGAGTTAGAAAAGCTAGACTCGGGGGCAGGTCCTTTTTTGCTGGCACGGCGAAACTCTGGAACACCTTGCCCTCTGCCATCCAATCTGCTACGACAGAAGCCAGCTTTAAGAAGCTCCTAGAAACCTGGCTTTTTATGCAGAAAACCTAATAATTTCTTCATGACTCCTGCTTAATGCTGAAATACTCGTTAGCGCCGGGACACCTCATCGAGAGGTAGCTGTTCGCGCTTTATAAGCATCAGTTTTATTATTATTATTATTATACTTAGGATTTCTGGGACAAGGTTATGCCCACTTCCCACAGGAAGTGGTCATATGGGGGGCAACGTGATCTCAAGGGTCAGTAGCCCCATTGGCTACTACCCTACACTCCCCCAAAGCCCCTAAATTCAGTATTTAGGTTGAGTCCATGTCACCAGAGAATCAGATCTTGATGACCCAAGAAGAGAGAGGACATGAAGAGCCGCAAAAGCGGAGGAGAGAAGAAGCAGCAGCAGACCTAGTACCAGCCCCACCAGCCTATATACATCCCCCGTCAAAAACTGCACCAAAGTCGACTCATTCTGCAGCTGTTGACTCCAGAACTTTGGGAGGACTGCCTGCCTGCCTTCCTTCCTTCGATAAAGAACAAATAACTACTGTGGGATAGCGGAACTGTTCTCGCAGAAACTCCAAAATAAAGGAATCCGCGGCTTCCGGAACCGCCAAAACCCAACACCTGAAGCTACTACTGCATCCATCGCTCCAAGCCAGAGTCAAAGTAGGACAACTGTGTCATCAGGGCACCGCCCCCCAGGCCTCCAAAGCCCAAGTCTATCGTGGTTTCATGGCTCCTGGACCCTCCAACGTCACCTGAAGCCTCTGCACGCAGGCTCCCCCTACTGCGACTGCTCCAGTAAGGAAAAACCGGACACCCAAGGACACCTCTGCACCAATCGCCCCCGGGCTGTGGCGAAGTGGACTAAAGGTGTCCCTACGTTCCCTAGCATCGTGAGGCCTGAGCCCCCTGTTGGTTCAGTTCGACTGGCCTCCTAGCCAGAACCTGCAGCCTTTTTTCGCAGAGACCGATCTCCATGGAATAACATTGGGCCCTCAACGCTGTTTTGCATCCTGCACCCGGCCGCCCAGTTGATGCAGGTGGTGTACTGTTAGTGCTGCCTTGGACCTTGCCCACCACTCACCTTAAATCCTGGAGATCGGTTTTTTAAGTCGCTGTACCGTACCGGTTTGCAGAACTTGTTCTTCCTTCCATAGGATAACATTGCAGAACTCAAAAATTGCAGTGTCCACTTTTTGAACAAAAAAATAATTCATATTTAAAAACGTACTTACCTGAACGATTTTTCTCTGATGCCAAACATACAAAGATACTTGATATTTTTATAAATTGGTGTGGATCTCCTTCTTGAGTTGTGTGAATCATTTATTGATCATTGTGTGTATTTGCAGATGTCTTACAATCCACTCGGTTAAGCCCAAGGCTGCTCGGCCCCACTACCCCTAATAGAGCACCATGGGATTGCTAGAGCAAGCCCCTGTCCACTTATAAGGGAACCCCTGGATTCTTTACATGGTATATCAGATTATTGATATATCACATAAAGAGCTAGCTCCCTACAGTGAAGTAAGTACTCATGAATGATTGGTAATATTTTTTACTGCCGGTCTGGTTATGCATATTGTTGGAGCGGCCATGCATTTTTATTGGTCTCATTCAGGCTAATATTACAATTGTATCATCAAATTCAAGTGCACATCATCAATGTTGCTATGATGAAGCAAACTGTCAAAAATCATAAGCTGGCATGCTATCTGCCATTTTAGCCCAATTATGCTTGTTCTGAGAGACATAGATGTGGACCTATCCCACCTCATTAAATCCACTATGAAAGTGACAATGCGGCGCAGGGCAAGTGGAAGACACAAATAAGATACTTAAGTAACTTCAATGGGCTGTCTTTAAGCACAGAATTCATAATGCATATTTAGTGTTTGTCTAATGTAAAATTCATTTTGAATTTGATGGTTCTCGAATTACTTCAACCCGTTTATCAGAAGTGGGAGATGGGTTACTTTTATACCCTCATGCCTAACCACTGTCTTCCATTAAAGGGCTCCCTGTAACTAGGAATGAAGTGGGGGGGGGGGAAATATAGTGGTTAGGAGGGGACAGCAAAGACAGACTAAGTTACAAATAAGACACACAACAGATTCTATAATTAGGCAATCCATAAACCCCTTTCTAAATGGGACCGTCAGCTGGGAATAGGGAGTGGAAGCACATTACTAGTTTGTAAACTTTGTTTACAAAATCCCAACATCCTTAAACTGCTCACCAAACCCCATTAAACTTGTGAATTCACTCTGTCCAGTAATCATACTTATCATATACTGGTGGTTACACCAATGTAACCTATCACTTGTGCATTTGCACTTCCTAATTTACATTTTCACACTGAATTATTGCGGACCTGCATTCTTAATCTGCCACAACTTCGACAAAATGCTAAATAAATGTACCTTTCCTTATCCTTGGATCATGGTAATTGGTCAAACTATTATTGTATCATTTTATGTAAAACCTTAAACATAATCTTTGATCATATCCACATTACAGAAAATTTTAAAATAACTTCTCCGGACGAATAGATGACCAGGCAGTGGAATAAGGTGTGCTATATTCACTTAGAACAGGCAAAGATTGCCAACCCTGTTTGGAATGATCGAGAGCACTTCAAAATGTTGTCTCCTACCTTGGTATATTGCTCCACAAGCTTGGTAAAGTAATTGAAAAGACTGTGCTGTGGACGAAGGAAGTCAAATTGGAAATTTCTTTGTTCTTTCTGCATCAGTTGAGTCAGGAACTGACGTCCGTTGCGACCGACAAATTGTGCAGTTAGCTTCACCACATCCAGGTCAAAGGCAGAGATTGAGGGAGGATCTGCTACAAACTCAAATTCCGGAGGTGGCTCTTTGGGAACAATGGTCTCCTGAATAACTTGAGCCTGCACCTATAATAAGTGACATAGCAAAATTGTTTGAAAACACACACAGCAATGCTAAACCAAACCGTAACACCAGGGGTCAGCTTTAGAAGTGACACAAATCCACTAATATTAATGGGTACTCTTGTACAGTATTCAAGGCTATTAAATGAAGAGAAAACTGAAATAGACCCAAGATAATAAAGACCGGATGAGAAAGAAAAACCTGACAATGTTTCATGGGCCTTCTGTTTGCATAACCACCTCAACCTCTGTACATAGTGAAGATGTGCATGTTCTAAGACAGTAGTTACAAGGGTAATTCAAACACCAAATCCTCCGTTACATCAGAAGTCAGTAATCTCCAAAGCTCAACTACAAACTACACAACCTAGTGACATACACTGTTGCGTTATTTCCTGCAGGTATTGTATTGTAATTGCATTTATATAGCGCTTACTACCCCATACGAGGCGGCAAAGCGCTTTTTCGGCGGGTAGCACGCTACTTCGGGACCCATAGAGGATTAGTGTTGAATTAGTTTAGTGAAACATGCAAGAACATTTTAAGTGGTGGATAGGTTAGTCAGTTATTTGGAAAGTAAACATACATATTCAATTTCTTTTTGCTAAAGGAGGGCTTGGTACTGCACAAAACTAAATTACCAGATGTACAAAATATACACAATTTACATGGCCCAAGACATTGCTGTATGAGGGATCAATTGTCTACAAAGCAGGTAGTACCTAGAAAGGTGACACAGAGGAAATGTCATCTCACCCACACATGGGTTCAGCTACATACTAAGTCTAATGCTTCGTAGAAGAGAATTTAGTGATACAGCCCAATGATCTATAATAGTGGCAACCATCTACAGAGCCAAATGTACAGATTTGTGCAACGTTCAAGGCTGTGTTATAAGAGGTTGATGACCTACAAATCTCAATATTTTCCTATATGTCAGTCTGGAATAGACACAAACAGACACCAAGTAGTTACGCTTTACGCTGCTGGATGAGGAATCTGCAATATGCATAATCAATTTATATAGAAAGAATTTGACAATCTATATAATCAAACGCTTTGCTATAAGAGGGAAAAGCAATTTGTATGGCCCAATGCTCTGCTATACAAAGAGACAATAAACTTAACCTAATTCTTTATAATACGTGTTAAGGAAGCAAAAACCAGCTCTGTATTAGAACGGATTGGAGAGCCACACAGCCCGCCGCTACTATGGGAAGGGTTAACGATACGCATACCCCAACAATAAAATACTTTGTGATTTTATATGGGTGACCCAATATGAAGAATCAGACCTAGTTTTGACTTCTTAAACAACTGTGCAGCCCTGAAATCTACAGGATTCCCACGAGATGCAATTCGATGAAGTGGCATGTATCCTTCAAATTTAGACCTTACCTTCTGGGGTAGCTGCTGGGCTGACTGTTGTGCCTGCATAACCTTTGGGATGGCAGCGGAGGGCTCCTGACCCTTGCCCTCCTTAAACTCATTAACTTTGTGCCGGTAGTAGGCATGGTACGGGTCATTTGGATTCAAGAAGTTGAATTTGGGATTATTTATTTCATTCTGACGGATTCGAGCTTCAAATTCTGGGCCGTTTCTGGAACAGAAGAATTGGGATGGTCGATATTACAATATCAAAAAAGTAGAAACTGGAACATAGCACACATTGGTGGTCACAGAATGATGACTGCTTACTACCAACCTGGCAACAAAGCTGGCTGTTTTGTCAACAATGTTCCTTACTTCAGGAGGTGGATAAATAATTCCAACAATGGGTTTAGGAGCTGGCACTTCTTCCTTTGGTTCCTCTTCAGGCTGTTCACACGAAACAAAAGAGAACATTAAAAAACAGAGTTAAGATGGAGAAAGGTTCATTATATCACCTCTGGAGAATTAACACCCCATGTCCAGTTAATCATAGCAAGCTCTGTCATTTGACCGCCACCTCAGCACAAACAATAATCAAGTAAGTGAACTGTGGGCATTACAGGCATTTTGTGAGATCAATTGCAACCTGCAGAAGAGTTCTGGGGTTCGTATGTGAACCCTCTTTAACAAGCATGGATAGAGTCAGCTTGCCAGGATTTAGAGGACTGGCAGTGGTGGCAATAGTAAAGATTCTGCTGGCAAGGCAGGCCCTAATATAACTAGTCCCAGCTAGGAAGAATCACTTCCTGGGGCTGTATTATAGAAGTGCCCCGGGGGCGCAACGGGCGGTTGAGCCTGCTTTGCGCACTTTTTGGTACGACAGAGGGGCCCGCAGACGCGTGTGCCTCTCATTCTGTAATACTGAAAGCGCTGGTGCACATACAGCGCCAGCGCTTCCTCAGGAGGGCATTCCCTCATTTTCATTGGTGGCAGGGCCTCATGCAAATGAGGGAATCCCTTTGCCTCTGTGACCGCGCCATATAACAGATGTGGGCGCAGAGACAAAGAAGCTCTCAGGAGGCGTACTGACAGTGCTCCACCTAAAAGGTGGTGCACAGTCAGTACGCCCCTTAATTGCAGCCCTCTGGCGGAGGGAAAGGGGGTCCCATCGACCCCCCCCCCCAGACATCCACTTGAAGGCGGGTGCAGTCACTCACCGCACATGCCTGCAAGGGAATCTCTGGTCTCCCTTCAAAGTGCAGGCTGGTTCCCGCCGGCACTGTGATAATACAGAGCGATTTCAAAGCAGCTGCTCTGTTTTTCACATGAGTGCCCTGCACCTGGGCAACGTGAGCTCGAAGCTGCCCTAGGGACAGTGCATCCACCCTAATACGGTGCATTTTCCCTTATCTCGCTGTGCGCACGTTTTAAAAGGCGCACTCGTTGCAATCACGGAATATGCACCGTATGTATAATATGCCCCTAGTCTTTTTTTCATCTTCATGAATTGGTCTGCCAGACCCCTGTAACCAGGTCCATTGTCCATCCATATGGGATTTGCTCATCCATGCTGTTAAGTCTAATGTCTGTGCACAGATGAGTGTGGAGCATGTGTGGTACATCTGGCTATAGCTACACTAGAATATATCCTGTTTTCCAACATTCAAGAGGTACCAAAGGTGGCAAGCTGGGGAAAGCCCGGAGAGCAGATGTGAAATGCCGGGCTCCTCCAGGACATTTTAAGGATCTTTTGTAGTGGGTTAGACGGTTGGGTGTGAAGGAGAAGAGCCCCTCGGACTCTGAGTGGCTTTCCACTGCAATTTCCTAGTCCATTGTTCAGTGAAACAGCTCTGCCTGCTACCTCTAACACAGGTTAATATGTGGCTAAATCGGACAGCATGCCTTTCTTATCTTTGTTTGTGGTGTCCCCTGGTAAGGGGCTCCAAGCTCCACTCCACCTTCCTACCAGAACCATGTAACTAAGACCCTGGCTGGATAGACCAGTCTGAGGAGAAATATGTGAGAGACTGGACACCCCTGAATGATTGCCATGAAATGTGTGCAGAGGGATACTTGATGGCTAAGACCGTGACTCAGAAATTACAAATTGTAGCTGGAGAAATGTGAATAAAGGGAGAAAAGTTACCATTCAGAAATGCTGAGTATAAATACAGTAAGTGCAGTTACGTGAGCTTATTTCTGGCAGTCATAATAAAAGGAAAGATTATTTGCGGTCTTTTTCACAAATTTCACCAAATGTTCAAATTTTTCCGTGAATCTGGGCTACTTTTCCATGATAGTGGGAACACATGATACTTAAATCAAAAACAAAGATTCCAATTAAAGATGCACTTTAAATTACCTAAGAAGGATATTGCCCAGATTAACAAGCATTGGCACAGCCAATACGTCTTGCCTTTGAGGCTTTATAAGTGTTTAGTTAAGCAGCACAATATCCTTGGTGCAAAAACATCAACTGTTGCATGGCTAAAAACGTAGAAGGTTCCAAAGGCGATTGGCTATGCCAATGCTTATTTTCTTGTAGGCATTTACGGGTTAAACAGCCCACTGGGTGACGGGGCAAAGAAAGTCTTTCAGATGCAAATACCAGCATCTCACTGCTAAGGGGCTTACATAAACGCTCCTTGGAACACCAGCCAAAACACATTGTTTAGCAGAACAAATGTGTCTAGAGACACAGAGAAGGGAAAAATAATGTCTTGTTACCCTTCTTATGGAGCACAACCAAGGTTTAGAAGTTGTTGTGTCCTGTGCTGAACTAGTGCAGTACACGCTGCAGGGGCAGTCCCACTAGGGCCCCTGGTGTCCGTAAAAACACATTTTGAGAAGGAAAAAAAAAAAAAAGTCACCCGTGAAGTGCTAAAGTAATGGTAACTACTAGACACCATGGGCTGTTACTGAGTAAGGTTATGATCAATAATTGCCACTTCATGCCTCAAGCATGGGCACATTAAAAAATAAATAAAAAAAAATGAAGAATTTCATGATCCTTCTGCTGATGACTAAGAGTAAAGCGTTTGACCAGGAGGAATTTAAAGTGGAAGTCTCCCCATCAGAGTGTGCGGCACTCACCAACGCCATACTGGACAACATGCTGTGACTAAAATAGATGTAGGAGTTTTTAGGTTTCAAAACAACTAATTAGCATACCGGTGACATCAGCTTAAGTGACACTATATGACATTTGGCCTAACAAGGCCCTCACGGAAAATAACATTCTCTTCTTGCTCAAGTATCTGGAGTTTAGCCGCTCACATGTATAATTCACAGTGATCAGATGACTGTTAAAGCTGTAGGGTCTAGCTCCGCTGAAAAGCAGAAACAGACGGTTTGGCTTTTATGCTATGCCAGCTAATTCCTAGGGGGCAATGGTTGCTTTACATTATGAGGAGGGAAACCGTGGTGTCACACTTCAACACAATCAGCACCCTTGCAAGCCCCCTACCGAATAGCTATGACCACTTGGCATACATGTCAAACTTACAGACACACGACACTGAAAAAAGGGCACACGCGGAAACTATACACCCTCACCACAGTACGGACTACTTTACATAAAAGAAACCCCACCCCTGATTGTAGCCTGTAGCTAGTGCCGTGTTTCACAGAACGTCTTCACACCTGGGTGAAAGCCAGACCTTACACTTGCATTAATAAAAAATTAAGTCAGTGTGTCAACAAAAGAACACCATGTTAACAGTAGTTCCAAAGACTGTAACTCGAGTTTTCATTGGTAGTTGGTGGAGTCTGTCCACGAGAAAAAAGAGTGCCAATGTTGACACCGGACATTCTTTTGACCAAAGCCGCCGGGAGCACAGAGCGGCGTTAAGATGTGTTCTGGCTCCGGTGGTGTCCCAGGAGCAGCCCTACGACATGAAAAGAGCCACACAGAGAATGCCTGGAGGAGGCAACCCCTGTTGCGCACACCTCTACTTTTGCAGACCCGTGTGGATAAGATCCAGGCCAGTGGAATTATGCGGCAAAGGAAGACCCATTTAAGCAGCAGGGTTAGGTAAATTACATGACAAGAAATGCCAAATTATGAGGCACTTTTTTTTATAGTATTACGTTATTACTGTGTCCTCTGTGCCCGTTAACTCTGTCTACCTCATTAACAGCTAAATACAATAAGCAGCTGAAAGGTGATCCGTCTAGCTTTACAAAGGTTATCCACAACGCAGCAACACCAAGCCACATTCTTAGTAACTTTTGACACGCTAGAAACACCATGTTTTGGATGACATCTGCAAAAGCAAATGTGGTATATTCCATCGATGGGACGACCACTTAACATTTCTTGTTTTTGTTGTTTTCCCCAATAAGAGTAGTGCGTGCGTGAGAAAAGGGGAGCAGTTGGTGAGCCCGCGAGTGGTGCGCGCGCGCTTGAGAGAGCAGTCTGCTAATTTTCAAGCACTGCACTCGTGCTTGTGGCGTGGCGCGCCGCTGCCCGCTCCCACAAGGTGAATGCCGGAACAAGCACAAGTGGGTGCTTGAAAATGAGCAGGACGACTGCTAAAGGCCCTCCTATGCAGTGCTTGCACGCTGCATAGGTGAGACCTAAACACCAAGTTATGGAGTGGACATTTACTCAGGATTTAGAAAAGGAAAAACATGAAACCTGACCGGGATTTTGTCAGAAAAATATAAGGAAGAGAAGTTACTGAGAAGTGTTCAAAACACAAAATCACTTTCCCTCCACCCAAGATAAAAATGCAGAAAATATATTTCCTGGTAAAAAGCAAAAGGTTTTGTAATGAAAGAGTACCATTATTTCAGATCTTCCTATGCATGTTTGTACAGTAGCCCGCCCCCCCAATTCCCCACGGCATGTACTTTTTTTGTAAATGTATGCTGAAGAATATCAATACAAACTCATTAAAAATATGCAACAATGAAGAGATAGGAGTTTGAACCAAATAGAAGTGCTTGCTCTCTTAAAACGTCTATTTTAAAGCTGTCCAGCTGTTTGTCCAAGATAGACCAAATTCATGCCTGATTTGTATATCTACATCAGCTATGTAAATGAATTAATTTAAATGGGATCAATGAATTCACCATTGGTTATCCTGGAAATTAGGCATGGAATACAGACCTGGTGGCTGGAGCCTGAATTGGTCTTGCATTTGTAAGTCATCTAACCATCCATCAATCTTTTTTCTATTGCTAGACAGACATTTTGCACATTAAAAGCATTTAACACAGAACTGGTCCTGTATTGAAATGCTTCCCAACTCAATTGACAAGCTCACCTGGGATGCATCTTGTGCCTATGGAGTGGTACTGTGAAGATTTCAGCATCATTTCAGCAACCCCTGATGACTTTTCTCTGCTCTCTTCTACTTCTGATCTCTCCTGACGAAGGGCTAAACTCAAACACATGTCTAGAGATACCAGAATTTCCACCAGCTTTGGTGAACAACTACAGCAACTTTTAAGTAAACATACTGCGTTTACCAGAATGCTGGGATGAGAAGAAGTGTGCTCCCTCCCCCCTTGCGCTCTGATGTCTGCCAGGATGAGTTCTGTGTCCCTCTATAGTGTGAAACCCAAGTGACAATAATAATACATTTTTATAAAGCGCCTGGTTACTCCAACTGTAGCGTCCCCGCACTAGGATTGCCCTTCACATAACCCGAAAAGAAGAGAAGAACAAAAACAGAAAAATCTAAAATGGACAGACCAGACTTTAACTAAAAAGCTCCAAGTCTGCCTAAACAACTGTTTCGAGTCTCTTCTGAAAGGTTGTTTCTGAATAGACTCCAATCAAAACGCAGTGTTCCACATCTTGAAAGCTCGAAAACCAATTGAGCACCACCCATATTCTCTTTATGATAGGAATCCCAACGAGCACCGAGCCGGTAGATCCAAGTCTACGACTAGGCTGATGAGAGTACAGAGACATCGAGGGCCTTTGTCATTGAAGATTTTGCCGCATAGGCACATGGCTTTAAATGAGATTCTTTTTCTAGCGGCAACCAGTGCAGCTTGCCAAGAGCTAGGTCAAATGGGGCCCGCCTTGAGAGTTTCAACAGTAGGCTAACAGCCAAGTAAAGTAAGTCTCACAGTGATGGTCATGCAGGATAATAGTGTGTTCCACATATCCTTACAACTGGGTGGTTACCTTTCTTTCCAGAACCGTGCGGCGGTATGAAAGTTCAGAGATCAGTTCATAGTTTGGTAGAGCCTAGGCATTGGCTTTTGTTTTCTATAAGAGATACAAGAGGTTTGGGATTGTCAGTGGGCCATGGCCTGAGCCAATAAGAAAGACTTGTCTATGATATCAGATACGAGATTAGACCCATGCGGAGCATGGTTTCACTGTAAAATTAGATGGTTTGATTTGCTGCAGCCTTGCCACTACTGCCACCACCTTTGCTAGGAGTCTGAAGGTAGCAAAAGATGGATGAAGTAGTGGAAGAAATGGATATGGAATGGCTCTGTGCTGGTCACATTAGCTACAGATTGTTGAGGGCCAGAGTCCTGAATAATGTGCATTTTGCAGCATCTGGGTTCTTCACCTTCTTAAAGAGGTGAAGATCTTATATTTTTAGCTCACTTGACCTCTTTGTGGTAGACCATTCTGTGTCAACGTTATAAAGTGATTTGCACCATGGAAGCCTTAGACTGTGACAGGATTTACATCATTAGAACTGCTGCTAAGTAGAGCTTGTCTTCTTTTTCACTTACTTAGCTAAAGTGTTTCATTGGAATGGGCTACAATTCTAGATTGGTGGCAGGGCGACAGATTAAGTTGAAAGGTGTAACCATAGTTTAGATGGCACAAATGTATTAAGGAAGGGCTATCTTGTTCAGGTTCCTATGTTCATGAGTTTATTCTCTAACCCTAGGGGCACAGTTGCTGCAAACATGGGACTCAAGTCCCAATCTTTCTGTTGCTCTTTGGAGCTCTAGGGATTCCCTGTCTATGGCCAATTGCTCTTTCTTGTGCCTGAGCTTGACTCTCTCAAGTTCGAGAAATTGGCACTGTATCATAAGAGGATTCCCTCTTGCTTGATATGGAAGTCCCTACAGAAGTTCCTGAGTGATTAGACTCCACAGAGTGAGTTCTGGATCTCCTCGGTAAACTCTGTACTCTTCCTGGTGGGGTAAAGAGAGGGCCACTGAGGCCTTCTCCACCACCTAAAGGAAGATCTATGTTGCCCAGATTAGAACCATTTTGATTCTCCTGGTGTGGATTTCAGTCCAGATCAAAACAAATGTCACTTTCTGGCCTTTCCTCATTCCCTGCCCCACACGCTCTATCTACCTCATCAGACCCTGGGGTCTTTCTATGGTCATCTAAGAGCAAAATCTCAATGAGGCGTTGGGTGGTTGCTGTTCTCCCTGTCCTCAACTTCCAAGATGCACACGTGGCTCTCAATTCTGGAAACGAGATGCCGTTTTATCTAGTTGGCAGAGAGCCACTGGCTTCTCCTCTGAAAGACATACAAGTGTTATGTGGTGCAGGCACCTACCTAACCTAATGGAGACTAAACTCTCTTAAGTTGGAGAAAGGGTGTGCTAGACTCTTGGCTTAACCAAGGTCAGTAGAACTTACTTTATTCTAATCTTGATGTATTATATGTACCTAAAACATAGTGGTTTTCAGTTAATCATTCAATGAGATTTATCTAGTAAAACAATCGCAAGCTTGATTATACCACCAATGTGAGAAGGTGGCCTGGTATATGCTGTCCACTAATTAAAATGGGCACACCTGTACCAGTCCACATGACCCTTATGATGCACGGGGTCAAAGATAACTTTATTGAAGGCTATCCTAGAGGTAGCTATGGAGAACAGCCTTCAGGCTTAATTTTGAAGGAATGTAAAGCAGCTTGTTTTACCACAATATCACCTCCTAAATGACTAAATGAAAGGAAAACCACACAGTGTTAATATAAAAATATGTATTTATTAATATAACACTCTAGACTAGTCTCTATGTGAGACTAGGGCACAAAGTACGCAATAATGAATCAATAGAACATTTGTAAATGGCAAAATACACAGCGGGCTCCTGTGGGAGGCCGAACCATATACTAAAAAAAATGGTATAACAACAACGACTTGACTAGACACAGTGCCTAGAGCACGTAGAATTGCTGGGACCCCAAAGAACAACCCAGAAGGGTGACACAGGGAGCCCACGGAGGAGGGGTGGAGTGAAGAAACACGGACAGTGCTCCGTACAACTCTATGGGAAAGTCACGCTTGCAAATTTACAACTTAAGGACACTTCCAAGAGGACCTCAAGCAAACCCTTTGGAACAAAGGAGGTTCTAAAGTCAATGCACCAGTGAGTACCGAAGTACCCCTGTTACCTATCCCAGAAGAGCCTGGTGCATAGGGGTCAAGTGGTGTCGGAAACCTTCGTTGTTTTCAATGGAGAGCTGCAAAGAAGTACTGCTGCCAGGAGGGCGAAGAGTGTCTGGTGGAATCTAAGCCTGGATTCGAGGTGAGAGGAACCTGAAAGCAGAGGGGACAGCGTCTGGGTCACTTCAGGTGACCAGGGGCTCAGTAGTCGAATGTCCACCGTGTCGGTGCTTCAGGAGTGAAGAAGGGTTGCTTGACTCTGCAGCCATGGGGACCAGGAAACATTGAGGACGACCAGGATCCGGAGGTGAGCTGTCACACGAAGGATGTCGAGAGCTGAGGGGGCGATATCCAGCGGGAGCACCAACAAGCCTTGGCAAATGCAACCCACGAGGTCAGAGGAAACAGGTTACGGTGTGGACCAGCAAGGTCCGGGGGACTCTCCAAGCATTTGGAAAGTCAGGGCTCATCTGAAGCAACCAGGTAAGCCCAAGAACAAATAAGGTGACCCTCGCCAGGACCCACAGACCAACAGACCAGGGATCACGAGGAGACCTCAAGCAAGTTTGCAAAGGGAGGCCATAAATCCTCGGTGCAAATACTGCTCTGGGTCAGGACTACACAGAGTCCAATGCACAAGCTTGGGCATATGCAACTGAACGCGGTGCACATGGATTCGGGTTGCACGGTTACTATTAGGGATACTGGTCTCAGAATTGCTGAGAGGGCAGATCGACCTCAGGGACCTTCGGGAACCAACGTCCTGTGTTGCTGAAATCTTCAGAGTCCTCAGGAGCTCGGGAGAAGCAAACTGGTCAGATGCGTTTAGTTGCCTGCTTTTGCAGGGGAGTAACTCCTTTACTCCAAGGGAGATTCTTCAGTCGTCCAGCGTCATGCAGGCAGTCGAAGTACTTGGTTTCTTCTTAGCCGAATCAGGTCCAGGTAAAATCTAAAGTCCTGTAGTCGGGTAACCCACTTTATACCCATGGGAAGGGGTTGGAAAGATTATGTGGACCCTCCTAAGGGAGGGGCAGGAAAGAGGGGTGACTACACCCATGTCTTTTGTCCAGTTTCGCGCCCGAGCAGGAGCCAATGGCTCCCAGAACTGGTTTGAGCTTGACTTTGCACAGGGACACCAAATGTGCCCCCAGTGCAGACTTTCTTGCACACTCAGAGTGCACCCACCCAGCCCCAATACACTAAACCCTGTCTGCGCCTTCCCCACAGCGTTCAAAGGTATGGGCAGCAGTTAGTCTGAATTTAAAAGCACCTCGTCAGCCCAACGCGTTTCGAAATCTTCTTCCTCAGGGGCGGTCAGTAAAGTGCATGACGGTTACCTTCATCCCGATTTCACCTATATTGTGCGCCCAGATGGGCGGTTCATTATGACACTGCACGTAGTGTTTATGGGAGAAGTAACGAGGGCAAGCAAGGATGGCTGGGTGATAATTGCGCTGGGTTATTGTGATAATAGTAATATGATGAGTACAGAAAGCTCAAAGGATAAGGTCTAGGCCACCCATCTACAACCAAACAGGCATGATCAAATCAGTACCTTACAAACATGAAACACAATGTATATCCTGAGCTAACATCAATAAATAAATATAGATAAGCAATTGACAAGTCGTGTATCTCTTCTTCTTTTTATTTTTGTTTTTATTTGCAGAGATCCTTCTTAAAAAATTCTAGCCGTGCCAACACGGGTTTCGTCCTTGGTGGTATTGGACCACAGACTTCTTCAGGGCTAAGCTAAACGTCTAGCTAGACGCCAGTTCTCCATTCCCGCACGAGACAATACTCCGTCTATTGGTAAAACATATGATCGCTCCTCACACTCGGAGTTTGGACTCTTATTTAAATTTGCGGTGTTACGGAGCTGGGAAACACACACTTGAGTTATTGAAAATATACAGTCAAGCACGGAATTTCATGGGTAACAAGAGAGATATCTGGAATTTAGCTTAGCCCTGAAGAAGTCTGTGGTCCAATACCACCAAGGACGAAACACGTGTTGGCACGGCTAGAGTTTTTTAAGAAGGATCACTGCAAATAAAAATAAAAAGAAGAAGAGAAGAGATACACGACTTGTCAATTGCTTATCTATATTTATTTATTGATGTTAGCTCAGGATATACATTGTGTTTCATTTATGGGAGAAGTAGTCAGTTTATTAAGTCCTGAATGGATGAAAGTGCATCCATCCCATCAGTGTAACCACATCACACTGTCCACGATCTGGGATTCAGGGGCAGCAAATGTCATGTTTTTTTTTTGTGAATATTTTTATTAGCATTTTCAGTGCAGAACAACAAAACAGGCATGTCAATATTTCTCCGAAGATCCAAACCCCGAGACCCCCCACATCCCCCCCGAGCCCCAATCCTCTACACATCAAGGAAAGTCTTAGTAACATGAAGTCCATATCAATGTCTCTGGCAAAAGCATATAGGACAGCACCCACCAGTCCGCGTCCTACATGATCCCCCAACCCCCATCCCAGCAACTTTTCAGAGGCCTCCATCCAGCCCATGATATTGGCGCCATTTCCCCCACACTCTCCCAAACTTCTTTGGACACCCCCGTGCCTTGTAGGTGACCCTCTCCACAGCCATATACAGGTCTAGGCCATCGCGCCATTCTGTCAGTCTTGGGCATTCTGGGGCTCCCCACTTCCTGGCCACATCCCTCTTGGCCACCACTAAGGCCAGCAGCAGGAAGATTAACTGTGGGTGGCTTACATCAACGTCGTTTGGCATTCCCAATAGGACTAATTTGGGATCCAGCTGAAGTGTGGTCTCCAGCACCGCTCCCAGTTCTTGGAGCACTGCGGTCCAATAAGTCTGAATGGTTGGGCACGCCCAAATGGTGTGGAAGAAATCCCCTCTTTCAAACCCACAACGTAGACAACATGGATCTGGTGCCCTCCCCATTTTATGTAGTCTTGCCCGGTCAAAATAGGTCCTGTGGAGCACCTTGAGCTGTATCAGCCGCAGGCGGGATTTAATTGCTACTTCACGTTGGTGCATTAAAACAGTTCCCCAGTCCACCTCGTCCATTTCACCCACCTCGCTTTCCCAAATTTGTCGCAGTTTTACTAGCCCGTTAGGTATGTTATTTATGAGTGTCTTGTATGTGAGGGAGACCGCCTTTCGTGGGATCTGTTCCTGTAGGAGGCGACCCTCCAGCGGCGCGTACTCCGGAAGCGGGGATGCCACAACCGCCTCTGCCCTCGAAGCGTGCCTTAATTGCGTGTACCTGAAGGCTTGTGTGGGCCCAAGACCATATTCCCTTCTCAGCTCCGCAAACGTTTGCAATCCTCCCCTCTTTATCACATCGCCCAGGGTAGTAATCCCTATGGCGTCCCAGGCCCCAAAGCCCTTTAGTTTGTGAAGTTCCCTGAGCCAGGTACATTTCCAGAGAGGTGTCTGACGAGTAGGCCTGCCCAGCCATCCTGTGACCCTCGTGGCAGTGGCCCACGCCCCTAAGGTAATTTTTGTGGCTGGAAGCAGCCTGCCCCTACCCTTGCCGTCATACAGAAAGTGCATAAATGTACGTGTGCTCATCGTGTGTCTTTCCAAGGCGTATGTAGGGTGTTGTGCAGGAGCATGTATCCAGCAGTTTATTGGTGTGAGGTGTTCTGCCCAGTAGTAGGCTTCTAGGTTGGGTAAAGATATACCTCCGTCATACTGGTGTCTCTGCAAGGTGGTCATCGCAATTCGGGGCTGTTTCCCCAACCATAGGAACGTACGCAGTTCTGCGTGTATGTCGCTGAAAACCTGTCTCCTGAGGGGGAAATATTAATTTTGGAAGGCATATAGGAATTTCGGTAGAGTAATCATTTTAAACATGGCCGATCGGCCCAGGAGCGTCAACGGGAGGAGTCTCCAGCGTGCAGCGTCCTCCGAAAAGCCGTTCACCACTCTCTGGATATTTCTGGCGTATGAGAGGGAGCCGTCTGTGGTCATGAACACCCCCAGGTACTTAAAGCCCTCCCTTGTCGTCAGGAGCTTTTCCAGCAGGGCAGGTCAACTCTCCCTGACTCCAGGGTCATAGAGGACCGACTTATGCCAGTTTATCTGGTACCCTGCCCGGGCCCCGTATCTAGCCAGCTCCCCAAACAGCGCTGGAATTGTGATATTCGGGCGTGTAACGTAAAGGAGTATATCGTCCGCGTACAAGGATATTTTTTCTTGTGCGGCGCCTCCCCCACCTATGCTAAACCCCGCAATGTCTACATTCTGTCGAATTGTACACGCAAGGACCTCTATAGTTAGCGCGAACAGCAGAGGGGATAATGGGCACCCCTGTCTAGTGCCTCTTTGTACCGGAAAGTCTGTAGACAGTACTCCTTTCACCCTGACTCGCGCTCTGGGGTCCGTGTAGAGCAGGTTCACCCATTTCCTAAATTTCGGACCAAACCCAAACTTAATCAGGACCCCCTCCAAGAATGGCCAGTGGACAGCATCAAATGCCTTTTCGGCATCAAGGGATAAGAAAAGGTGGGGGTCCTCGCGACCACAGACCTCCATCAACCAATTATGTGTCCTCCTAAGGTTATATCTGGTGGCCCTGTCCGGCAGGAAGCCTGTCTGATCCAGTTGCACTAGGCCCGATATGACACCCCCCGTAGGCGCAGTGCCAAGATCGTCGCCAAGAGTTTGACTTCCACATTCAGTAAGGAGATGGGCCTGTAGGACGCACAATCCCCGGGGGGTTTGCCTTCTTTATAGATAGGCACAATTGTGGCTTGGCGGAGGTCCACTGGCAGCGCACCCTCCTCCAGGGCGTCGTCGAACAGGCCCAGCATGTGTTTAGCCAGCAGGTCTGCCGTTTTCTTAAAAAATTCGGCTGGGAAGCCATTGGGACCTGGCGATTTCCCCACCCGGAGCCTGGACTGTGCCTTTCGGACCTCCTCTACAGTGAAGTTCGCCTCCAGATCTGTGAGGTCCGCCTCCTCTAATTTTGGGAGGTCAATGGAAGCCATTTAATGTAGTGCGTCCTCCACCGTCCCCAACGGCCTGGCCTCATAGAAGGCGCGGTAGTAGGCTGCAAATGCCTCCGCTATCTTTTCGTCCGTCTGTGCCCAGTTACCCCGCTCATCACGCACCTGATCCACCCACCGTGCATCCCGTTCCTTCCTACTGAGCCAGGCCAGTATCCTGCCGGACTTGTCTCCGACATCATAAAGGCGGTGGAGCGTCGCCAGAGCCTGTGCCTTCGCCTCACCTGTCACAAGATGCTTGTACTGACGTTGCGTATCCAACAGTTGCCTGAGGACCTTCGAGTCACCCCCGGAGCGATACCGGCAGTCCAGCTCCCGGACCCGCCCCTCCAGCACAGTCACCTCTTCCTCTGCCTTCCTCCTTTCGCCCGCTACTCTATTTTGGGCCCTGTCTCGAAGGACCGCCTTGAGCGCTTCCCACAGTATCACTCGGGATTCCACAAATCCCACATTCTCCGCCAGGTACACCTTCACGTCTGCCCGAAGGCCACGGACTACGTCCGCATTTTGGAGATCCCAGGCCGCCAGTCTCCATGCGTCAGACCTCGACTTCCTCGTCCCTACCCCAATAACAGCCATGAGGGGGGAGTGGTCCGAAATACCCCTTGCTTGGTAATCTATAGTGTCCGTGGCATGTAAAGTCCCCCGGGCCATAAAGATGTAATCTAGCCGGGAGTAAACCCTGTGTGCCCCTGAGAAGAAAGAAAACTCCGCCCTCTCGGGGTGTCGCCATCTCCACACATTCGTGAAGCCCAATGCTACCATAGTCTTCGCTAGTAGTGTGGTTGTCGATGCCCTAGCCCCCCCTCCCGTTCTATCCCTTGTGGGGTCCATTACATCATTGAAGTCCCCCCCCCTACTATTTGGATCGTGTCGGACGTTGCAATTAGTATATCTCCAGCGCCCCCTCACCCCTACGAACGACCCCTGAGGATCCACCCATGTCTGTGTAATGTGGAACGGAGGCTGTTTCCGAAAGAGGATTGCCACCCCCCTCGAGCCCGAGGTAAAGCCTGCATGTGCTAACATCCGATACTGCCCTCTAACGAGGAAGTTACAACAGGTGCCCTGTAGGTGTGTTTCTTGTAAGAGGACCGCATCTACTTTCAGTCTTTTAATGTAATTATTTACCCGTCCCCTCTTTATTTTGTTGCCCAGGCCATTTACGTTCCACGTCAAAATCCTCAACCTCCCACTGGGTGTGTCATCTACTAACGGTGCCATCATCATCCCATCTCGTCAAAGTGTGGGCAGTGTCCCGGAGGTGCTATGGTACGAGCCCGTTGTGTCGGTACCCTCGAAGTAAAATGACATGCATACAATTCCCCCCTCAAACTCCCCCCCCCCCCCCCAACGACATCATCAATCAGTATTCCGCTCCATCCAACAACCCAAAACTGGATGCAACTCCCCCCTGTCCTCCAACCCCCCACCCCACCACCTCCCCCCGTCAGTCCCCTTCCGGCCAGTGGGCACCAAAGGGACGTGCCCGGTGAGAAGGGTCTGTCGCTCACCCTCAAGAAACACCCCCCCCCCCCTTTATAACCCCAACCTCACAGAAAACTTGGAGATCCGAATTCCCTCCTCAATCAATCCCTCAAACCACCGGACAGTGTCCGACCCTCTAGAGTCAAAGTGATAGAAGAGAAAGAAGGAAGGAAATGCAGGGAGGGGTATGCCAACTTGCGTGTAGTCCGGTCTCCAGCCGGTATCAGCCATGTCTCAGAAGTTCCCACTTCACGAATGTGAGTCTTGCAAATCGCCCGAAGATGCAGCGGCCCCTCTGCTCGCTTCGTTCTCCAGCTCATTGATCGCCACCACCAGCGGATGTAGTGACGGTGTTTTAGCCCCTTCATCGCCAGAGGAGCGCCCACCGTTGTCCTCCTCTCCCTCAGATCTAGCATCCCGTAGGAGACAGCTGAATCTGGAGCCGGTGCGTGTATTCCGTATCGGCGAAGACAAGTTTCTCCGGGGTCTTTGAGTTGTAGTATGGGCCGGGTATGGAGTCGACTGTTGCCGCCGCGTGCCGCGGGACCCCCTGGGCCTTTGGGATATCTGTTGCCTCCATCTTGTATCCTCCGCTGGCCTACTCGGTCCTGCCCCGCCGCCTACCTCCGGATCCCGTCGCGGGGGACGCTCCTCTAGCCACTGCCAGGCGTCATCTGGATGTGTGAAGAAGTGTGATTTTCCCTGGTAAATTATCTTCAGCTTCGCAGGGAAGAGGAGCATATATTGCATCCGTAGGTCTCTGAGCCTCGCTTTTATTTGGTCAAAGGAGCGCCGTTGTCTCTGGACCTCCTGACTATAATCCGGGAATATCATGATGGACACATTCTCCAGTCTGATTTCCCCAAGTCGGTGGGCCTCCCGGAGTATTGTGACTCTATCCGCAAAGTTCAGAAAGCGGGCTATCACGGGTCTCGGCCGGGCCCCCTCCGGCGGTTTTGCAAGGAGTGCGCGGTGCGCTCTCTCTATGACGAAACAGTTAGAGAAGCGTGCAGTCGGGAAGGTTTTCAGTAGCCACGCATGTAGAAAGGCCTCCATGTTGTTCCCTTCGATTCCCTCTCTAAAGCCCACAAAACGCAGGTTGTTTCATCGGGCCCTGTTTTCAGCATCGTCCACCTTCCACTGGAGGCTTTCATGTGATGCCCGGAGGTCCTCTACATCCTTCTGCAGTCCTCTGATGACATCCTCAGCATCTCCAACTCTTTTCTCCGCCACGGTCACTCTCTCCGTCAGGTTACGAAAGTCCTGGCGCAGTAGCGTCACCTCGGAGCCCACCTCACCGATTTTCACCTCAAGTGCCGCACGGGAGGCCTGGATATCGCTTCTAGAACCCTGTATGGCTTCCATCAGTAGGGCCGTGTCCGAGCGTGGGGGGGACGCAGTGGCATCTGCAGCCGGCTGGCCTGTGGCGTACCTGTCGAGGGTTCCTTGCTTCTGGGTCTTGGCCAGCGCCTCCTTTTTCCCCATCTTGTGTGCCGGTGAGGGGCCACCACCGCCTCCCACTCCCTCAGGCCGCGATCACCGGCCACTTCACACGAGGCACTCCACTTTCTTCCACTTCCGGCCACCGTCGTGTACTCGAGGCCCGGGTCAATCGCCAGGGCCTCCGGGGGCAATGGGCCCGAGTCGGCCCTCCACAGTCCACAGCTGGGGTCCCAGCAGATGACACCAGCAGGGCCCCGGGTCTGCCGCAAGGCCTCCCGCTCTGCGTCTAGGCCCTCGACGCACCACCAGGCAATACCTCCAATGGCCCGAGCTCCCAGGGTCCCCGCTGCACGCCACTCCGGGGCGGGTGTGTCTGTCTCTTCGCCCCACTCACCGGGTCCGGTTCTGCTTCGGATTCTTTGGCTTACAGGTGCGGAGTCCGCTCTCGGCCTTCTTCCGAGGCCGATAGGCCTCACTGCCGTGGCCTCGATTTGCCTCTCCCAGCCCAAGCCGGGTGTGCGCTGCCGCTGGGAGTTAGCCCGTGAGCGCCGCTGGGCTGCTGGTGTTCAACGCCGGTTCCCCTGGCCGGATCCCCTCCGGGGGGGGAGAGGGGGCAGGTAGTGTGTCGGGGGCCGGTGAGCGCCCTGTAGTGCCTCCTTTGCCTGGTGCCGGTACCCTCCTTGGCACGGATCGCGGCCGCTATCGCGTCGCGCTGTCTGGGGTCCTCTGGGCTTTTTAGAGCGTAGGGCCGTCCCTCTCCGGCTTCCTCAGCTGGCACGGGCTCAGGGACCCCCCTTCACCCACCACTAGTCCGCTCCGTCGGCCTTTTAGACGGTTGGTGTCTCCGCGCTGCAGTCGCGGGAAGGCGCCATCTTGGGTCAGGCACGGGACCCTCGCCGGATCGTTTTCTATTTCTGGCGCAGCGAACCGGGCGGCACTCGGTCCAATTTCACCCCTCCAGCATCCAGGAGCCACGGAGCGTGTTTGGCGGCTATTACGGGACTTCTGGGGAAGATAGAAGCAGTCGGATCAAAATCGGCTCGCCGGAGCTACCGGGAGAGTCGACCTAGTCGGCCATGTTGCTGGCCACGCCCCCCAGCAAGCAAATGTCATGGTTGTGCCAAAATGCCTGCAGCGGGCTATTTACACACGGGTTTATTTTACATCACAATTTTCGCACTGCCTAAAATTAATGCTGAAAAAACTGTATATCAAATGTGACATGAGAGTATTAGCACTGTTTTAAGGCAATTTCCAGACCATCATATTGGACATATGGTGGCCATTTTTTTCCTGTGATAAAGCGTCAGCAAAAAGGAACCCATATGGCACAACATACTGAAAACATGGGAAGGTTACACAGGGCCGGCTTTAGCGCGTGTAAGCGGACCCGCCTCATCAAGTGGCCTTCAACAAAAGTGGCAAGATGGTGAAGTATCCAAGGTATTGGAAAATTGAAGGCCCGCCACATGAAAGGATCCGGGAATGTGGCTGCAGTCCGTCATTGCATGGAGACGCGCGGTAACTTTACCTGCGTGTCACGGCTCTACTTTGGACCCAGAACTGTGGCTGAGGCGTTTGGGGATCCAAGGCAACCAGGAACACTTCGAATTTGGGACTCGCTAGGTTGCATTATACCTTTCCCTCCTTTCAACACAGGCATCATAGCGCTGACACCAGCATACACGGCGCCACTATTGACACTCACCGAAGTGATGCAGGATGGTACCTGGAGTCTGGTACATCGGGACTGCAGCTACTAACAATCAATAGTGATTCCAGCTTGACTCCCGCCCATGGGAGGGCCGTGTAGTATCTAAAGAAGGGACAGAGCGAGGCTCAGTGCAACAGGCATCTGAGGAAGGCACACCCGTTGAAATGCATTATGCCCTGCACTTTGTGAATAAATGGCTGCCTGAACGTCCCTACTGTGTCCTCTGATCTTTCCATTCGGAGCGGATCGTTGGTGTATGTTTTCACGTGCTGGCCAATTGCGAGTGTAAGAGGACCCGCCTCATCAAGTGGCCTTCAACAAAAGTGGCAAGGTGGTGAAGTATCCAAGGTATTGGAAAATTGAGGGCCCGCCACATGAAAGATCCGGGAATGTGGCCGCTGTTAATAACAGTCCGTCATTGCATGGAGACATGCGGTAACTTTACCTGCGTGTCACGGCTCTACTTTGGACCCAGAACTGCGGCTGAGGCGTTTGGGGACCCAAGGCAACCAGGAACACTTCGAATTTGGGGCTCGCTAGGTTGCCATTATACCTTTCCTTCCTTTCAACACAGGCATCATAGCGCCGACACCAGCATACAATGCGCCACTATTGACACTCACCGAAGTGATGCATGATGGTAACTGGAGTCTGGTACATCGGGACTGCAGCTGCTAACAATCAATAGTGATTCCAGCTTGACTCCCACCCATGGAGGGCCGTGTAGTATCTAAAGAAGGGACAGAGCGAGGCTCAGTGCAACAGGCATCTGAGGAAGGCACACCCGCCGAAATGCATTATACCCTGCACTTTGTGACTAAATAGCTGCCTGAACGTCCCTACTGTGTCCTCTGATCTTTCCATTCGGAGCGGATCGTTGGTGTGTATGTGTGTGTGTATATATATATATATATATATATATATATATATATATAAAAACCAGTCCAAACTCTCAATTAAGAAAGGCGCTGACTCCGTGAATCATAATCCAAAGAAAATGTATTCTCTCCGTTGCTGCTTAGTAACGCGTTTCTGCGGCTTGCTCCCGCCTTGTTCACTACATCTGCACAAACTTTACTTCACAGTATATATACAGGATTACATGTAACGTTAATTGTCTGTCAGGTTTCAACTCGATCTTGGTTGTCATGGTGATGTTGTCATGACACTATTGACAGACATAGAAGAGTTATTGACTTACAGATTCCTCATTAGTCATGTTTAAACTTTCCGTGACAAATTATTTACAGTGCATTGCAATTCGACTCATTTTGCATATGTTAACTGCACATACGCACGTAATATTGAAAATTATAACAATAAAACTTGATAATAAACTTGTGCATACACATGACCGACAGTTACAGGATAATGACTTGCTTGTGCATATGATCGCATTTGAGGCAAGTGGGGCATTCTGTTGGGTTTAAGTAAAACACACACTATTATGTGTTGGACAGGTGGAACACCTACGCGCTTGGGGTGTTACTGCGTGGTTCTGAATTAAACTTAATCGATTATATATATATATATTCATATACTGCTCCTTGGGGTGTCCAAGTCAGTCCTGCGTGCGCCTTCCCCACAGCGTTCAAAGGGATGGGCAGCAGTTCGTCTGAATTTAAAAGCACCTGGACAACCCAACGTGTTTCGAAATCTTCCTTCTCAGGGGCCGTTAGTAAAGTCCATGACGGTTACCTTCATCCCGATTTCACCCATATCGTGCGCCCAGATGGGCGGTTCATTATGACACTGCACGTAGTGTTTACGGGAGAAGTAGTCAGTTTATTAAGACCTGAATGGATGAAAGTGCATCCATCCCATCAGTGTAACCACATCACACTGTCCACGATCTGGGATTCAGGGGCAGCAAATGTCATGGTTGTGCCAAAATGCCTGCAGCGGGCTATTTACACACGGGTTTATTTTACATCCCAATTTTCGCACTGCCTAAAATTAATGCTGAAAAAACTGTATATCAAATGTGGAATGAGAGTATTAGCACTGTTTTAAGGCAATTTCCAGACCATCATATTGGACATATGGTGGTAATTTTCGAAGGCCATTTTTAGGTCGAGCGACCTATCTCAATGCGCATGCGCATTGAGAGCGGGAGCTCGATCTATTGCGGCTTAAACAGAGCTTACCGAGATCAGGCGATTCCCAGGCGATTTCTTCCAGTGCACGTGAAAGCGCGTGCACAATGCCACCAGCCGCTTGCCTCGCATTACCACATCAAAGGCAAGGCGGCCTCGTCTCAGGCCCCTGCTGCTTCACACCCTCATGCCGCTCTCCCCGCTCCGCCCCCTCCCCTGCCCGCCGTGTCCACTTCACTTTGAGGGCCGCAGGCCGTCTCTCGTGTTTCTGCTTGTTCAATCTTGCATCGCCCGTTGTATACTTTGCATCCCTCCCCATGTAATGCATTTTGCCCCCTCTAATTAACTTGCTTATTCACGACAGCCCTTTCTCCATGTCTATTTGACTTCAGATGCCTCTATCTACGGCATCCTTCTACTACACAACATGGTGTCTCTTGTGCGCCCTTGCAGCTTGGCCCAGGTGCACACCATGCCCTATACTAACTTGCACATGTGCATCGGCCTCTGCCCCGACTCACTCATGTGCCTTCCACCCGCACCTCCCTATTTCTCTTCCGCCCTTGTAGAAGAGTTTGTGAGGATTTCTCCCTCGGTGACACCGAACCCCTCCGGTGCACCACGCTCACTAACCCGGCGCCACTATAAGTAATTTCGGCTGAGCCCAGCATCCCCTGCTGCGCTCATCACATCTACCACTAATCGTCTTCCATTCTTTTAGAAATTGTAACACACACACGCCAGTCAAGAGCCTGTCCTCCCCGGTGATTTATGCAACATGGGACCTGAAGCACCTCGTGCATGGCCCCCTGCGGTCTTTTAAGTAAGTCCCCCGCGCTTCTTCACGCAGCCATCCTCGGCGCCTCGCATACCCTCATTAATGCTGTGCCTCCTCCCCAGCTTGCCGCCACCACACTTGGATTCTTTCCCTAAGACGCCTCGGTCTGATTACATTAGACACCGCTACAACCTACTTGAGTCCCTGCGGCTCGTCCAGTAATTTCGTCTCTGGTTCTCTTCAAGCATGCCCCTGCTGTTGGTCAGTCACATATCCTAATCCTACTTATTATCCGCTACAGATCATTTGGCAAGCTAGACCTGCGCTACACTCGCTCCCACTCACTGATTGCTGCCAGCCCCAATCTTTGGAACGACATAGCCTTGACAGTAAGAACAGCACCCACGCATTTTTCTGAACTGCTTGGGCAATTGGGGCTGCATCAAAAGAACACTAGATTGGGGTTTCCTCTCCATGATCCAAATATTTTTGCTTTTTTTTTACGTTGAGCCTGGTAGCAGGCATGCGCTGCTCTCCGAGGTTTGTTGTATTTAGTCACGTTGGTCAGCCATGCCCACCACTTTCCATTTGTTCCTACTTGTCCATTTCTAACAATTGCTAAGGCATACAATCAAGAAATCGCTGTAACAAAATGCCCCTACACTTGTGTATCGGATCTTTCCCTGTTTGCTCGCATACTATGATTACTTTAAGGTACACGCAAATAGGAAAACAAACAGACTGCATTTTTACTTATGTTTATTTTGTAGGGGTTTCCTTTTTACTGTATTTACTGAAGATTCATAAAATATTCTGAAGAAAAAAATGGCCAGGTTTTAAGGGATTTTCAAATTTAATTTGGGATTGTTTCTTGGAAATTACTATCACAAGTTTATTCCATTGGCTATTACTTTTTTTGCATTACTTCTTCCCTATGTCTCTCTCCCCCACTCTCTTTCTCTCTCTCGCTCTCTCTCTCCCCCTCCCTCTCTCTCTCTGTCTCTCCCTCTCTCTTTCTCGCCCCGCTCTAATTCTCTATCTCTATTCTTTCTCTCTCTCTCCTTAATTCTCTGTCTCCTCCCTTTCTCTCCTTCTCTTTCTCCCCCCTTCTTTCTCTCTCTCTCTCTCTCTCTCCCCCTTCATTCTCTCCTATCGTTCTCTCTTCTCTCACTCACTCCCCCACTTGAGTTCAATCTGCCATTGCTTCTTCCATTCTTTCTCTCTTGTATTCGCTCCTTCACTTTCCTCCTCTTTGGCATGCAGGTTGTAACAAGCATTGGCATAGCCCATAGGTCTCGCCTTTAGGACCTTATAAGTGTTTAGCCATGCAACAGTTAATGTCGTTGCAGTAAGGATATTGTGCTGCATAACTAAATACTTATAAGGTCCCAAAGGCGAGACCTATTGGCTATGCCAATGCTTGTTTTCCTGTGATAAGGCGTCAGCAAAAAGGAACCGATAAGGCACAACATACTGAACACACGGGAAGGTTACACAGGGCCGGCTTTAGCGCTGATGGCGCCCGGTGCCACTGTCTATTCTGGCACCCACCTCCCATGACCGAAACTGCAGCTACACCCACCTCAGAGCCGACGAACCACCCGCCAAGAAAGACCTCAACCACCTCCGATGCATACTACTGAACACCAGCTCTGCACGCAAACACGCCGTTGATATCTGGGACCTGCTCAAAACAACATCCCTGGACGTCGCCTTCCTGACAAAGACCTGGTTGAATGACTCCTCCACACCCGACATCACCATAGCCATCCCAGACGGCTACAAGATCACCCGCAGAGACCGCACCAACGGAGTCAGAGGAGGAATCGCCATTGTCCACAAGAACAGCATCAGGGTCTCTACTAACACCGACGACGCACTCTGCACCGCCGAACACATGCACTTCCAGATCCACACAGACCCTAACTCCACCCTCAGTGGCACCCTTGTCTACCAACCCCCCGGACCCTGTCCTTAGTTCAGTGACTCCATCGCCGACTTCGCCAGCACGCACGCCCTGACTTCCACCGACTACATCCTCCTCGGAGACCTGAACTTTCACCTTGAGAGCAACAACTCCACAACCCTAATCGATAACCTCGCCAACCTCGGACTGAAGCAACTCGTCACAACGCCCACCCACTCCGCCGGCCACACGCTCGACACAGTCTTCTCCTCAATCCCGCACGTCTCCGTCAGCCGCACCACCGAACTCCTCTGGACCGACCACCGCTGCATCCACTTTGCCTTCCAGAAACCCACCAAACACCACCGCACCCAACAGATCCTCCGCCGCTGCTGGAGCAAAATCACTGAAGACCAACTAAATGCAAACCTCGCTCTCATCCCACCAACCGAACCCTCCAACACCGACGACAGTGTCCACAGCCTCAGACGCTGGATCGAGGACTGCGCCAACAAACTTGCCCCGCTGAAGAAACCCCCCCACAGAGACACCAGCAAGAGGGCCAGCTGGTTCACCCCAGAACTCCTTGCCTCCAAGCAAACCTGCTGGAAATGGCACAGTGAACAAACTCCGGACAGCCGCGCAGCACACAAGGACATCATCAGCAACCACCACCACCACCACCACCACTTCATCAGGGCGGCCAAGAGGATCTCCTTCAAAGACCGCCTCGAAAACAACGCACACAATAGCAAGGAGCTCTTCAACATCGTGAAGGAACTCTCCAACCCCAGCTCCAACACCAACGACATCCCGCCGTCGCAAGCCCTGTGCGACTCCCTCGCCACCTTCTTCCACCGCAAGATAACAGACATCCACGACAGCTTCAACACCCAGACAGCCCCAACAGACAAGTACACAACAGACCCTCCGCACACCATCAACCACAACCCCCTGCTAGCCTCAGCCAGCGTGAGCCCACCATTAAGACCATGAGCACAATCCACTACGGCTCTCCGTCAGACCCATTCCTGCACCACGTCTTCAACAAAGCAAGCAGCTCAATTGCACCCCACCTGCACAACGTCATTAATCCCTCCCTCAAGACCGCAACCTTCCCAGAGAGCTGGAAACACGCCGAGATCAACGCCCTACTCAAAAAACCTACGGCAGACCCAAGAGACCTCAAGAACTTCCCGCTCATCTTTCTGCTCCCCTTCCCGGCAAAGGTCATCGAGAAAATCGTCAACAGACAGCTAACCCGATACCTCGAAGAAAACAGAATACTGGACCCTTCCCAGTCAGGGTTCCGTAGCAACCACAGCACCGAGACTGCCCTCATCTGCCACCGACGTCTTCAGGACCCTGCTGGACAACGGTGAGACCGCAGCACTCATCCTCCTATATCTCTCGGCCGCCTTCGACCCCGTCTGCCACGGCACTCTACGCGCACGCCTCCGCGCTGCAGGGTTCCGGCACAAGGCTCTGGAATGGACCACCTCCTCCCTCTCCGGCAGAACCCAGAGCGTCCGCCTCCCCCCATTCCGTTCCAAAGCCTCCGAGATCATCTACGGCGTACCCCAGGGATCCTCCCTCAGCCCGCACTGTTCAACATTTACATGGCCTCGCTCGCACAAGTCGCCCGACAGCACAACCTCAACATTATCTCCTACACCGACTGATCCTCTCCCTCACCAAGGACCCCAACACCGCCAAAGCCAACCTCCAAGAAGGAATGAAGGCCGTCGCCGAGAGGATGGATAGTGGAGAAGTGTGGCTCACTGGTTAGAGCAGGCAGACCCTGAAGCAGAGGTCAGACCCGGGACCAGGGTTCAATTCCCGACGCGGCAGGGTCTTGAGCTCAAATGTCCATGGACTCGATAATTCTCGCTTCGGTGCCTGACCTAATCATGGGTTCACACTCTGCAACTCTGGGCATTAAGCTTGCTTAATCTCCACAACGGCCCCCCTGCGGCGGGATGCCTGGCTTTCACCTTGGGGATGCCCTGTAGGGGCTATCTCACAGGGAAAAGCCAGGACGGGTTCCCAAGGCAAGCGCGGAGATACCCCTTCGGGGGTCGATTCAGGCGCTATATAAGAAACATAATAATAATGAAGATCAGCCGTCTGAAGCTGAACCAGGACAAGACGGAGGTCCTAATCCTCTGCTCCAATCCTTCAGCCTGGGACGACTCCTGGTGGCCGATGGCCACGCACGCAACCTGGGAATCATCCTCGAATCAACGCCCTCAATGACCAAGCAAGTCAACGCCGTCTCCTCCTGTTTCAACACCCTCCGCATGATCTACAGATGGGTCCCGACAGATACAAGATAGACGGTCACCCAGGCCCTCGTCAGCAGCAGACTAGACTACGGAAATGCCCTCTAGGCGGGAGTCCCGACCAAGCTCATCAAACGACTACAACGCATCCAAAACGCCTCAGCGCGACTGATCCTCGACGTACCACGACACGGTCACCTCACTGCCTACTTGAGAAACCTGCACTGGCTCCCCGTCGACAGGAGGATATCATTCAAGCTCCTCATCCACGCACACAAAGCACTCAACAAGACCTGCCCAGCTTACCGCAACAGACGGCTCTCCTTCTACATCCCCAACTGCCAGCTACGCTCCACCGACCTCTCACTCGCCACCGTCCCATGCATCTGAATAACAACCACCGGCGGGAGATCCTTTTCCCACCTCGCCGTCAAGACATGGAACACCCTCCCACTGAGCCTATGAAAGACCCAAGACCTGCTGACCTTCAGGAGGATACTCAAGACCTGGCTGTTCGATCAGTAGCGCCAACCCCCCCCCCCCCCCAGCGCCTTGAGACCCTCGCGGGTATGTAGTGCTCTTTACAAATGATTGATTGATGACCTCCTCCTCGGATTCCCTCAGTAACACCCTCCAGAAGTGCCCCTAAACTCTCCATAGCACTTTCACACATACATTTCATTTGTTTTAAAGCTCTGGTAAAGGCTGGCTTTACTTATCCACTCAGCTATCCACATGAAGAAGCGTGGCTCAGTGGTTAGAGGCGGCAGACCCGGAAGCTGAGATCGGCCGTGGACCAGGGTTCGATTCCCCGCCTCGGGCTCAAAAATTCCACGGACTCGACAATTCTCGCTCCGGTGCCTACTCGACTCACGGGGTCACACTCTGCGACTCTGGGCAATAGCTTGCTTAATCTCCACTACGGCCCCTCGCGGCGGGATGCCTGGCTTTCACCTTGTGGATACCCTGCCGGGGTATCTCACAGGGGAATACCAGGACGGGTTCCCTAAGCAAGCGCCTTGATGCCTTCGGGTGATACGTGCGCTATATAAGTTGCAATACATACATACATGAAATGCAGATCTGTTCTTTGCAGCAGGCATTTACTCTTCTGCGCTACTTTATGGCGAGTCCTGCCACTAGACAAAACCCCGATCTCTCTCTCTAGCTGGAACATTAATCACAAGTTATCTTGACATTGTTAATGCTGCCCTATAAACGAATTCTACACGGAAATCTGCTGCAACACCCCTCCCACCACACAACCCGTCCAAATCAACACCCAGTGAAGCCGCACCAGTCGCACTGCCCTAAAGCCGGTCCTGATGTCACACATAAGCAAAGTGAATCGTCACCCGTAAGTGACAACTTGGTAGGTACGTTATGCTGTCAAATTACGATTTCAACCCACACATTCCCCCACCTCGCCAGGTCCACTTCGTGCCACGCTCGAACAGGTCCAGCGCTCAGCTGGTCATACTTCTTCTACCTTCTTAGATGGTCTAAGCCCACGCTCTTCATACCACCACCCTTTCAAAACTTCCCTAGCATTACAAAGACACTTTTTTATACGACATTCTTAAAACTTCCAAATTAGTCTCGTGAGATCAATATATGAAACACCTTCCCAGGAATTGTGTTAATTTATCTGACGTAGCTGTGTCCATACCGGTTTGTTTTCTGCCCCGGGCAGGGCGGTCATGGGTCCGGCAGGCATCCTTAGGTTGGTGCTGCCGCTCCCTGATCCGGGTACGACTAAACGTACACAGCGGCAGGTACACTACTAGGCCGCACTACAAGAAATCGGGAGCTTGAAACCGAACAGCGAGCGTAGACATCGAAAAGGGACATGGATACAACGCACAGCCAGGAATAAAGTTAGACAGAAAAAAAAGACTTCGGAGTCCCCTTAGTCAATAACATAGACTAGAAACAAAAGAGGGCCTTAAGCATCGGAAGCGGAGACTCGTCGACCTAGCAGAAAGACTAAAGCCACACAATTCTACCAAAGAACTAGAATGCTGGCATTTTAAATGAACGATTGAACAAAAGTGGCTGTCATTGGATGCCATGTTCTGAGGAGTAGCAGTGGAAATGCAAGTTACTATTTACTATTAAGTATTTATAACTTCCATCTCATGTTTGAAATCCTAGGTTCTAAATCGCTTTAAAGAAAATACTGCGTATTTCTTAACAATGCTCGATGGGTAATAGCGTGAATTCTGACATACCCTGAGCACAACTGTATCTCCAGACTATGTCCTCTCATCGTTCTCACCCACTAGCTTTTAAAATAAATCTGAACTCAGATACAGTTTGGAAGGCAACGAATGGCGTTTTAAACGTCTGCGTGTGTAACTCCTTATTAGAAATATGTTACTAAACCACAAAAGACGAACAAACATAAACGACAAAGTGCGACTACGCTCTGACCATTGTGATCCATGTGGAGCATGTTTACGTCATGCGCAATTATGGTTACGGTTTCCATAGCAACATTTGTACACCGGCAGTCGGGAAGACGGTACAGGTGGGTGCGCGCATCCTATATCGCGCGGTTCTTCGCGATCTCTATCACCAATTCGTTGCCGAAACTCAGCCACATCTTTCCAACGCCACAGTTTACCTCCTTACGTCCATTGCTCAGTTTCACCAACTTAACGATCATGCACCGTCTTTCGTTCAACATTTCCAAGCACCTTCCTCTCATCTAAATTAATTTCGCCACTCACATCGGTGTATGAAACCAACCTACTTAACAATTGGAATTGGAGGTATTTCACATACCTAGGATATTCTTCACCTGGGGTGGTAATGTTGGCATGTGCTGGTTAAAACGTGGTGCAGACTCAATTGGCAGCTATCCAGTTCGATTGATTTTATCTTTTTCTTTTAGGGCGTGATGAAAACTAGGTTTTTACTTACATAGAAGTGTGAATGCAACATATTCCTTTCTCTTAAGTGAAAACCATATTGTATTGTTTATACTACTTGAAAGTTTTATGGAACTTAACTTTAACATGTGTAATGGTGTGCATTTTTATGTAGGCGTTATTTGTGATGAAAACACAACATAAAATAACTTTGGCGATTGTATGTCAAAGCAGAAAGTCAGTAATTCATCTGACAAATATTTAATCAGAATAAGGTGGAACACTGATGGATTGGGAAATGCTACACTTTGATTGCAATCCACCTAAATGGAATTCACCCATCGCTCCTCCGTTTAGTAGTATACACTTCACTCCAAGCAATCAAGCTGTTTGGTTTATCTTGTTAATTTCTGGACATAATCTACCCCTCTTCTGAGAACTACTGAGAGCAACACAAATCTTGGGGATTGCTTTTATTTTTCCAATGGATATGGCTGGATATCCATTTACAGTCCAAATAACAGTGTTTTCTGTACCATCAGCAGTATTAAAATGCTGTTTCGGACACCTTTCTCATTGCTGCTTTAGTAAGAGGTTAAAAGAGCCAGGTGCTGTGAAGTACTATGGTGAACAACCATCCATTGTCACATTTAAAATAATCTTCAATGTTGAACAAGCACACAATACACTGTGAAGGAGGAGAAACTTTGCCAAGTGCCACTTTTGGAGTTCTTTCAATAATTCCACCATGTAGAAATTTCCACATTTCATTTTGTCACATTCTACAGTGACCTATCTTCAACCCAACGTGAAAAAATAACCCTCCACCCAGCAAACTCAAAGTAACACAAAACATGCACAACTCAACCTTATGTACTAGTTAACCTCAACAATCATCTAACATCCACATGACAAACTCCTAATTCCTTTCTGCTTAACTTTCTCATGGTGGCATGGCAGCACCACCATTAGCCTTCCTGTTTTTGGTCGCTGACTTTCCTAGCTTAGTAACCCTGGAAAAAAATGGCTGTATACATTTTGGGAATTAGTGGCACATAAGGTGTTGTTTCAGAAGGAGAGGTTATGTCAATTGATTATTATTCCAATTGGCCAGAGTTAAAAATTGTTACTTTGATTAACACGAAAGTGGTAGTCGAATATTATTTTTTTATTTGTTATGGATTGGTTTATGTGAAAACAAGTCACTAAAAATGAGTTTCCAGTTGGATTTAAGAGAGATGAAAGAAATTTTGAAGTGCAGATAAATTAGATACTTTCACCCGTCTGTCTACTACCCACAAAGTAATGGACTTGTGGAACAATTAAATATGGTATTGTAAGATAGGTTACAGTTAACCTTACTTGAGGGGTTGGACTGGAACCAGACAGCAAGGAATCTAGCATGGGCCAGTCACCCAGTGCCTCATGGTTCTGTTTAGATAGTTGGAATGAATGAATTTTGTTTAAAATGATGAGGAAGGAAGAAGTTGGAATGCAAAAGAACATGGAGGTGAAGGAAACAAGTGAACCATGAAGTCTAAAGAAGGAAAACTTCAAGGTACAACACCGGGTGAGAATGTGAATATCCCTCCTGGTGAGATAGTGGCACATGTTCAAGAATTGAAAAGTGTGCATTGGAGGATGCAGAGCTGAGAAAGTGAAAGTGAACAATGACGAGTGGACAGCCTTTGAGTTTGTGTGCTAATGCAAATTACATTTTGCTGTATGTGCGTGTTGTTAACTCCCAGCCACATCTCCAGTGAAGTGTTGTGATGAATAACTAACCGTATTTGCAGGCAATAGAATATATTTCTGTAATATGGATTAAGTATAAGATACACTGTAGATAAGGGCAACTCTTGTCAGCTGTCTGTTCTGGAATTCTTGCCATAATTTATTTATCAATGATTTATTTGAAGCTATTAGTTTAACCATAGGGCAGCCCAGCTCTTTATAATTAACAATTGAAAACAGCGCAGTTATAGAAAAAAATGGGCAACATTAGCACACAGCTATGAGCTAAGAGCATAGAAAAAAATAGTGCAAGTACAGTGTTTTCCAGTAAACTGAGGACTATGTTGGTTCAAAAGAATATTGGGAGGAGTTAGACTAGAATCAGTGAACTAACGTCTGAAGAGATGTTTTTTTAGTCACTCACTCCTGCTACCAAGGTTAGGATTTAGTAATATGTAGTCTGTAGTATAGTTCCACAGTCAGTAAGATTTATGATTGGATGGCTTTGTTTCGGTGGGATTGGCGCTATACAGAATACAGGCAAATATTTTAGTTGATCACTGTATAAGGTGTTGGGTGCTTAGGCATGGGTTGTCATCCTAACCCATCAATAAACAAAATCAGAATTTCACGAAAACACCTATCACACCAACATAAAATATTACAGAAACTTATATAGTTATCTACAAAAACAACATAAATGCAACATGTAACAACAGATCCAATAATTTAATCTCAAAGTTTTTTCCTTCAGTCCAGCCAACACGTGTTTCGTCGTTTGGGCGGAAACCCACGACTTCCTCAGGGCTGGGAAAAAATACAATATAAAAATATATTGGAATTGCGAGATACATTCTCTCGTTTGTGAAACATTTACAGTACAGTCATGTTTTTAAATCGCAGATTGATAATATGTGGTTATACATTTCTTTTAGATAACGTCTTATGATATTCATCCATGCATATGGAGGGGTACAGGAGGTGGGATTGGACGTGCCACTCCCATAGAAAGATCAATTCGTCATTACAATGTCTGGTACTAAAATCGAATACCTCACAGTTCGTGATGGTGATTATCAAAATCTCGTGAAGGTGTGATAACACTAATAACACAAGTGCTCACCCCAGTTTTCTTAAGACCCGTGCGTGCAAGATGACGTGCCATGCCGTGCCGGATTTGTGCACTCTTAAATGCCAACCGTCCCAAACCAAGGAGTACTTTTCTGTTTATAAGAGCTGAGTTCATATCAACTCAGGCTTACCTGATAACGATTGATATGTGACCTTTGCGCCTACATAAGTCAAAATTAAAGATAAACACGGAATTAACTCCCAGGACATTCTAACCTTCCAAAAGTCTCTCATTATATATGTCGTGAAGGTGACCACATACCTTCCAGCTGGTTGTAATTCCGTCCCAGCCTAACGTGGCATGGGCAAAAAACCTCTCGGTATGGCTATGTTAGTTTTTTCTTGATATTGCTAAAAATTCAAAAAGATCAGTATTTGTCTAATTGGTCTACATACGCCTTCTACTTTCATGAGAAATATATATATGCATTAGCACGAGCTTACCTTAAAGACGGTAGCTTTGAGTTTTCAATATGCGCCGGTGATTCTGAATATCGATCCCGGAATAAATGTTATGAATTGTCTTCTTCCTCCAAGGTTACGGAGAGAAGATAAATGCCCACTGTTTAAGAAAGAGGATTGGTATTAGCTATGTAGCGTTATTGCGTACACTGATAGCTATAATCATGCACGTGGCCATTCTGTCTTCCGCGCTTACCTCCAAGTATTTAGGAGTTTGACTGCCGCTGACTCGTTTCGTTCTCGCCGAGCGTCCCGCTGTATTTTCAAGCCGGCGTCCATGCCCCGGAAGCCCAGCATATAAACACTGGCTTCAAAATCCGGGTCAGTGCAAAGGTCTTGGGACCCGTGGACGATTTGCGTCCGCCATATTGAAGTGGCGTGAGCCACATTGCCGGTGCAGTGTGTCTCTCTGAAGCGTTATGCTGGGTGCTCATAACTTTATCTTTGATTGCGTGTCCCGCATAGAACCTCTTTTGGGTCTATGCATTGTCTATTTGTGCTCCTAATTGTAATTACTAAACGAGTGTTGTGCATAGACCCAAATTGCGGTCTGTGCAAGAATAAATAATAAACGTGAAATTATCGTGACGACAAGAACTGTGAGGCTCTGTGCTCATTATTAAGATAATAAAACAACATACATCTTGTATCAATGCTATTATGTGAAATAGTCATGATGAAAAGAACAGTGAGGCTCATTGCTCATTAATAAGATTACAGAATTCTATATCTTGCTATTATAATCACACTAGTAACTAGTGTTACTCTTATCTTAAATTCATGCAAACAACGTTCTACATTAAATTCTTGGACCTCAGTACAATATCAATTGAAGATCCCCACCGTGTTATACACAGATCGAAAATATAGGTCCATCAATACAAACGATCTACTACAGGGTCATTGTTAGATATTATGGTACATATATACTCTCAACATTCATTGCTGTGAAGATGTCTAAAATTGGTTGTTGATACGTTCATTATCCTTCATACATTACACATCAACTAACATCTATTGTATATATCTACTCGTCCTCATATTCTACTAATCCCCCAAATAGTAATGTAATTCATGGTCCGAGTTCATCCCATACTCCACCGCCCGCATAGTTAAAATCCATGAGGCTTCTCTGCGTCTCAGTGCCAGTTCTCTGTTGCCCCCTCTAGGATCATTTCTCACTTGATCTATTGCACAAAAACTTATTGTTTTGTGTTTATCCTGTTTGGGACATTGGTTTACATGTGTGGCCGTGTTGTATCGCGTGTCTTGGTGCTTGATGGCTCTTATGTGCTCAAACATTCTATCCTTTAACATCCTTTTTGTACTGCCAATATAGAAGCTGCCACAAACACATCTGATCATATACACAACAAAACAGCTATTGCAGTTCAGGAGTTGTTTGATCCTGAACTCTTTTCCCATGTAGTTATAAAATGTCTTGGTCTTATTCATTGCCATTGGACATATTTTGCAAGTGCCACATTTGTGAAAACCAACGCTTTTTCGTGTTAACCAATCCGGCGGTGTCTTGGATTTCATTGGATATGTTGGACTTATCCATGATTTAATGCTTCTACCCTTTCTGTATGTTATGAGGGGATCTTTTGTAATATAATTGCTCAGTGCTTTGTCATTGTTCAATATCCACCAATGCTTGCGCATGCTGTTCCTCAGAACGATTGCCGCATCATCGTAATTGGTGATTAGTCTGATTTTAACATCATCCTTGTCAGTTTTCTGTTTATCACGGAGTGTCACCTCCCTAGGAGTTCTGTCAATTCTCTGTTCTGCCCCCGTGATCATCTCTCTCTTATATCCTCTAGATATAAACCTGTTTTTCATGTTGTGTTTGCATTTTAAGAAATCCTGCTCTTTACTACAATTTCTTCTTGCTCGGGTAAATTCCCCAAAAGGAATGGATTGCAGTTGGTGTCTCGGATGTGAACTCCCAGCGTGTAATATAGAGTTACAAGCTGTTGGTTTTCTGAAAAGTCTGCTCTGTATTTTATTGTCCTCTATAAACAAAATTAGGTCTAGGAATTCTATTCTGGTGGTACTGATGGAGTGAGTCAGATGTATCCCCATTTGGTTAGAATTAAGGTGATCACAAAATTCAAGAAGACTGTTCATGTCCCCTGCCCATATTAATAGGCAGTCGTCAATATATCTTCCCCAGTATATGATATATTGACTCCACTTTGCGCCATGTGCGCCCCATATCCACTCCTCCTCGAACCTACCCATAAACAGGTTCGCGTACGAAGGCGAGAACCTGGAGCCCATGGCTACTCCCTGTTTTTGACGGTACCAGGTGGTATCAAAGAGGAATACGTTGTTCTGTAGTATTAGATTCATCATCTCCATAAGCATTTCTGTGTGTGCCCATTGTGATGCTGGTCTTTTCTCCAAGAATTTTCTAGCTGCCCTGAGACCTAAGTCAGTTCTTATGTTTGTGTATAAGGAGGTAACATCAAGACTCGCCATAATCATACCTTCCTCCCATGAAACATCAGATAAGATACTCAGGATATTCTTAGTGTCCCTGATGTAGGCTGGTAGGTTACGTACTAATGGTTGCAGAAAATTGTCAACATATTGAGAAAGTCTTTCGGTGGGGCCCCCTATGCTGGAAATGATAGGCCTACCCGGTGGATATTGTGCATTTTTATGTATTTTCGGTAGGGTATAGATGCAGGGGAATCTAGGTTTGTCTATCTTCAAGTATGTCAGTTCCTCCCTGCTGATAAGGCCTTCATGCCACCATTTCTCCAGGTGTGAGTTGATATTATTCTTAAGTTGTTCCATAGGATTCCCAGGTAATTTCTCATAATATGTTGTATCTCTTAGTTGTGTTAAGATCTCAATATTATAGTTTGTCGTGTTCATTACCACTATGTTCCCCCCTTTGTCTGCCTCCCTGATGGTGATATTTGGTAATTTGGACAATTCTACAAGTGCTTTACGTTCGTCGATATTTAGGTTTTCAGGTAGTTTATTGAATTTTTTATTGTGTTTCAAGTGGGTGTATAGATCTTCAGTGACCAATTTATGAAACATGTCCACACTATTGCCACTAGGTAGTGTGGGTGTCCATCTGGATTTATTGTGTAAACCACTAGAGATGGTGTAATCTGGTTCTATATCATGGTCCAGTAACAGTTCATCAATAGACATATGGTCCCTGTCATCATCTACTATAGATAACAATATCTCACCATCTCTGATATCTTGTATTGTAGGAATTACATGAATCGTATACGGAGAGTGTGTTTCTATGCTTTTATTAACAGGTTGCATGCAATCAAAATGTTTCTTCAATTTTAATTTACGAGTGAATTTGAACAGGTCCACCATTGATTTATGGATATCCCCTTGTTCCTTAGGGCAAAAACTCATACCTCGTTCTAGTACAGAGATCATGTCGGGAGATAATGTTACGTCACTGAGATTCACCACTTGCACACCATTACATACATCAATATCCTCCCCTATTTCCTCCAAGACCTCAATCTCACTCCCTGTCTTCCTGCATTTGGATCCTCCTCTTTTTCCCCTCCTTGTCTTTTTGGTGTATTTGCCGCTTGTCTTGTTTGGTCCCTGTCTCCCAGTTTTTTCCGTTTCACCTCCCTTAAAAAAGCACTACATTGTGCTGCATCATCGGATGATATTCCCTCATTCTCACTTGGAAGGGTCTCTAGTGAGGTGGATACGGAGCTCGCTGGGGTTATGTTTAGAGCTTGTGCCGTAGCCCCCTTTGTACCTTTCTCCACTAGGTGATCATATTTTCTGGCGTAGGTGAATACCCTACCCTGTTTATAGTCTGTATCATCCCTTTTGATCTTACGTGCTTTGCGTTGTTTTATTTCTAACTGGTGTTTCTCTAGTATATTTTTTAGAATTTCATAGTTTTTTTCTGTAGCTTCGGGGAGGTTCAGTTCCTTGATTTCCAATTCTAAAGTCGTAATTTCTCCTTGTAATTTTTTAACTTTGCGAGATGCATTCTCAATTAATATATTCATGAGATTATTAGAGTTGGAAATCAGTTCCTTTTCCCAGGCTAACAGGAGATCTTCTTCCAGGTCGTCATAGGTCGGTAGTATCTGTGAGCGGAGCCCTCTAGGGATTCTCTTAAGGCGAACATACTGCTCTAGAGTGGCCCCATCCCACCATTTCGCATTCTCCGCTATTTTAAGTTTCTCTAGTCTGATGAATTTCGCTCTCAAACCCTCATGTTTCTTATTTGTGGTCCCGCTTGCCAGAGAGGTGGTTACTGTTTCGCCTCTCGCCAAACTATCAAAAAGTTCGGCAGCTTCTTTTCCTCTATCATACTTTCCTCAGTAATTGATTATTTCAAGCCTCTGTAGCTGCCCCACCGGTCTAATACAGTAAGATTTATGATTGGATGGCTTTGTTTCGGTGGGATTGGCGCTATACAGAATACAGGCAAATATTTTAGTTGATCACTGTATAAGGTGTTGGGTGCTTAGGCATGGGTTGTCATCCTAACCCATCAATAAACAAAATCAGAATTTCACGAAAACACCTATCACACCAACATAAAATATTACAGAAACTTATATAGTTATCTACAAAAACAACATAAATGCAACATGTAACAACAGATCCAATAATTTAATCTCAAAGTTTTTTCCTTCAGTCCAGCCAACACGTGTTTCGTCGTTTGGGCGGAAACCCACGACTTCCTCAGGGCTGGGAAAAAATACAATATAAAAATATATTGGAATTGCGAGATACATTCTCTCGTTTGTGAAACATTTACAGTACAGTCATGTTTTTAAATCGCAGATTGATAATATGTGGTTATACATCTCTTTTAGATAACGTCTTATGATATTCATCCATGCATATGGAGGGGTACAGGAGGTGGGATTGGACGTGCCACTCCCATAGAAAGATCAATTCGTCATTACAATGTCTGGTACTAAAATCGAATACCTCACAGTTCGTGATGGTGATTATCAAAATCTCGTGAAGGTGTGATAACACTAATAACACAAGACTGTACTGTAAATGTTTCACAAACGAGAGAATGTATCTCGCAATTCCAATATATTTTTATATTGTATTTTTTCCCAGCCCTGAGGAAGTCGTGGGTTTCCGCCCAAACGACGAAACACGTGTTGGCTGGACTGAAGGAAAAAACTTTGAGATTAAATTATTGGATCTGTTGTTACATGTTGCATTTATGTTGTTTTTGTAGATAACTATATAAGTTTCTGTAATATTTTATGTTGGTGTGATAGGTGTTTTCGTGAAATTCTGATTTTGTTTATTGATGGGTTAGGATGACAACCCATGCCTAAGCACCCAACACCTTATACAGTGATCAACTAAAATATTTGCCTGTATTCTGTATAGCGCCAATCCCACCGAAACAAAGCCATCCAATCATAAATCTTACTGTATTAGACCGGTGGGGCAGCTACAGAGGCTTGAAATAATCAATTACTGAGGAAAGTATGGATAGAGGAAAAGAAGCTGCCGAACTTTTTGATAGTTTGGCGAGAGGCGAAACAGTAACCACCTCTCTGGCAAGCGGGACCACAAATAAGAAACATGAGGGTTTGAGAGCGAAATTCATCAGACTAGAGAAACTTAAAATAGCGGAGAATGCGAAATGGTGGGATGGGGCCACTCTAGAGCAGTATGTTCGCCTTAAGAGAATCCCTAGAGGGCTCCGCTCACAGATACTACCGACCTATGACGACCTGGAAGAAGATCTCCTGTTAGCCTGGGAAAAGGAACTGATTTCCAACTCTAATAATCTCATGAATATATTAATTGAGAATGCATCTCGCAAAGTTAAAAAATTACAAGGAGAAATTACGACTTTAGAATTGGAAATCAAGGAACTGAACCTCCCCGAAGCTACAGAAAAAAACTATGAAATTCTAAAAAATATACTAGAGAAACACCAGTTAGAAATAAAACAACGCAAAGCACGTAAGATCAAAAGGGATGATACAGACTATAAACAGGGTAGGGTATTCACCTACGCCAGAAAATATGATCACCTAGTGGAGAAAGGTACAAAGGGGGCTACGGCACAAGCTCTAAACATAACCCCAGCGAGCTCCGTATCCACCTCACTAGAGACCCTTCCAAGTGAGAATGAGGGAATATCATCCGATGATGCAGCACAATGTAGTGCTTTTTTAAGGGAGGTGAAACGGAAAAAACTGGGAGACAGGGACCAAACAAGACAAGCGGCAAATACACCAAAAAGACAAGGAGGGGAAAAAGAGGAGGATCCAAATGCAGGAAGACAGGGAGTGAGATTGAGGTCTTGGAGGAAATAGGGGAGGATATTGATGTATGTAATGGTGTGCAAGTGGTGAATCTCAGTGACGTAACATTATCTCCCGACATGATCTCTGTACTAGAACGAGGTATGAGTTTTTGCCCTAAGGAACAAGGGGATATCCATAAATCAATGGTGGACCTGTTCAAATTCACTCGTAAATTAAAATTGAAGAAACATTTTGATTGCATGCAACCTGTTAATAAAAGCATAGAAACACACTCTCCGTATACGACTCATGTAATTCCTACAATACAAGATATCAGAGATGGTGAGATATTGTTATCTATAGTAGATGATGACAGGGACCATATGTCTATTGATGAACTGTTACTGGACCATGATATAGAACCAGATTACACCATCTCTAGTGGTTTACACAATAAATCCAGATGGACACCCACACTACCTAGTGGCAATAGTGTGGACATGTTTCATAAATTGGTCACTGAAGATCTATACACCCACTTGAAACACAATAAAAAATTCAATAAACTACCTGAAAACCTAAATATCGACGAACGTAAAGCACTTGTAGAATTGTCCAAATTACCAAATATCACCATCAGGGAGGCAGACAAAGGGGGGAACATAGTGGTAATGAACACGACAAACTATAATATTGAGATCTTAACACAACTAAGAGATACAACATATTATGAGAAATTACCTGGGAATCCTATGGAACAACTTAAGAATAATATCAACTCACACCTGGAGAAATGGTGGCATGAAGGCCTTATCAGCAGGGAGGAACTGACATACTTGAAGATAGACAAACCTAGATTCCCCTGCATCTATACCCTACCGAAAATACATAAAAATGCACAATATCCACCGGGTAGGCCTATCATTTCCAGCATAGGGGGCCCCACCGAAAGACTTTCTCAATATGTTGACAATTTTCTGCAACCATTAGTACGTAACCTACCAGCCTACATCAGGGACACTAAGAATATCCTGAGTATCTTATCTGATGTTTCATGGGAGGAAGGTATGATTATGGCGAGTCTTGATGTTACCTCCTTATACACAAACATAAGAACTGACTTAGGTCTCAGGGCAGCTAGAAAATTCTTGGAGAAAAGACCAGCATCACAATGGGCACACACAGAAATGCTTATGGAGATGATGAATCTAATACTACAGAACAACGTATTCCTCTTTGATACCACCTGGTACCGTCAAAAACAGGGAGTAGCCATGGGCTCCAGGTTCTCGCCTTCGTACGCGAACCTGTTTATGGGTAGGTTCGAGGAGGAGTGGATATGGGGCGCACATGGCGCAAAGTGGAGTCAATATATCATATACTGGGGAAGATATATTGACGACTGCCTATTAATATGGGCAGGGGACATGAACAGTCTTCTTGAATTTTGTGATCACCTTAATTCTAACCAAATGGGGATACATCTGACTCACTCCATCAGTACCACCAGAATAGAATTCCTAGACCTAATTTTGTTTATAGAGGACAATAAAATACAGAGCAGACTTTTCAGAAAACCAACAGCTTGTAACTCTATATTACACGCTGGGAGTTCACATCCGAGACACCAACTGCAATCCATTCCTTTTGGGGAATTTACCCGAGCAAGAAGAAATTGTAGTAAAGAGCAGGATTTCTTAAAATGCAAACACAACATGAAAAACAGGTTTATATCTAGAGGATATAAGAGAGAGATGATCACGGGGGCAGAACAGAGAATTGACAGAACTCCTAGGGAGGTGACACTCCGTGATAAACAGAAAACTGACAAGGATGATGTTAAAATCAGACTAATCACCAATTACGATGATGCGGCAATCGTTCTGAGGAACAGCATGCGCAAGCATTGGTGGATATTGAACAATGACAAAGCACTGAGCAATTATATTACAAAAGATCCCCTCATAACATACAGAAAGGGTAGAAGCATTAAATCATGGATAAGTCCAACATATCCAATGAAATCCAAGACACCGCCGGATTGGTTAACACGAAAAAGCGTTGGTTTTCACAAATGTGGCACTTGCAAAATATGTCCAATGGCAATGAATAAGACCAAGACATTTTATAACTACATGGGAAAAGAGTTCAGGATCAAACAACTCCTGAACTGCAATAGCTGTTTTGTTGTGTATATGATCAGATGTGTTTGTGGCAGCTTCTATATTGGCAGTACAAAAAGGATGTTAAAGGATAGAATGTTTGAGCACATAAGAGCCATCAAGCACCAAGACACGCGATACAACACGGCCACACATGTAAACCAATGTCCCAAACAGGATAAACACAAAACAATAAGTTTTTGTGCAATAGATCAAGTGAGAAATGATCCTAGAGGGGGCAACAGAGAACTGGCACTGAGACGCAGAGAAGCCTCATGGATTTTAACTATGCGGGCGGTGGAGTATGGGATGAACTCGGACCATGAATTACATTACTATTTGGGGGATTAGTAGAATATGAGGACGAGTAGATATATACAATAGATGTTAGTTGATGTGTAATGTATGAAGGATAATGAACGTATCAACAACCAATTTTAGACATCTTCACAGCAATGAATGTTGAGAGTATATATGTACCATAATATCTAACAATGACCCTGTAGTAGATCGTTTGTATTGATGGACCTATATTTTCGATCTGTGTATAACACGGTGGGGATCTTCAATTGATATTGTACTGAGGTCCAAGAATTTAATGTAGAACGTTGTTTGCATGAATTTAAGATAAGAGTAACACTAGTTACTAGTGTGATTATAATAGCAAGATATAGAATTCTGTAATCTTATTAATGAGCAATGAGCCTCACTGTTCTTTTCATCATGACTATTTCACATAATAGCATTGATACAAGATGTATGTTGTTTTATTATCTTAATAATGAGCACAGAGCCTCACAGTTCTTGTCGTCACGATAATTTCACGTTTATTATTTATTCTTGCACAGACCGCAATTTGGGTCTATGCACAACACTCGTTTAGTAATTACAATTAGGAGCACAAATAGACAATGCATAGACCCAAAAGAGGTTCTATGCGGGACACGCAATCAAAGATAAAGTTATGAGCACCCAGCATAACGCTTCAGAGAGACACACTGCACCGGCAATGTGGCTCACGCCACTTCAATATGGCGGACGCAAATCGTCCACGGGTCCCAAGACCTTTGCACTGACCCGGATTTTGAAGCCAGTGTTTATATGCTGGGCTTCCGGGGCATGGACGCCGGCTTGAAAATACAGCGGGACGCTCGGCGAGAACGAAACGAGTCAGCGGCAGTCAAACTCCTAAATACTTGGAGGTAAGCGCGGAAGACAGAATGCCCACGTGCATGATTATAGCTATCAGTGTACGCAATAACGCTACATAGCTAATACCAATCCTCTTTCTTAAACAGTGGGCATTTATCTTCTCTCCGTAACCTTGGAGGAAGAAGACAATTCATAACATTTATTCCGGGATCGATATTCAGAATCACCGGCGCATATTGAAAACTCAAAGCTACCGTCTTTAAGGTAAGCTCGTGCTAATGCATATATATATTTCTCATGAAAGTAGAAGGCGTATGTAGACCAATTAGACAAATACTGATCTTTTTGAATTTTTAGCAATATCAAGAAAAAACGAACATAGCCATACCGAGAGGTTTTTTGCCCATGCCACGTTAGGCTGGGACGGAATTACAACCAGCTGGAAGGTATGTGGTCACCTTCACGACATATATAATGAGAGACTTTTGGAAGGTTAGAATGTCCTGGGAGTTAATTCCGTGTTTATCTTTAATTTTGACTTATGTAGGCGCAAAGGTCACATATCAATCGTTATCAGGTAAGCCTGAGTTGATATGAACTCAGCTCTTATAAACAGAAAAGTACTCCTTGGTTTGGGACGGTTGGCATTTAAGAGTGCACAAATCCGGCACGGCATGGCACGTCATCTTGCACGCACGGGTCTTAAGAAAACTGGGGTGAGCACTTGTGTTATTAGTGTTATCACACCTTCACGAGATTTTGATAATCACCATCACGAACTGTGAGGTATTCGATTTTAGTACCAGACATTGTAATGACGAATTGATCTTTCTATGGGAGTGGCACGTCCAATCCCACCTCCTGTACCCCTCCATATGCATGGATGAATATCATAAGACGTTATCTAAAAGAAATGTATAACCACATATTATCAATCTGCGATTTAAAAACATGACTGTACTGTAAATGTTTCACAAACGAGAGAATGTATCTCGCAATTCCAATATATTTTTATATTGTATTTTTTCCCAGCCCTGAGGAAGTCGTGGGTTTCCGCCCAAACGACGAAACACGTGTTGGCTGGACTGAAGGAAAAAACTTTGAGATTAAATTATTGGATCTGTTGTTACATGTTGCATTTATGTTGTTTTTGTAGATAACTATATAAGTTTCTGTAATATTTTATGTTGGTGTGATAGGTGTTTTCGTGAAATTCTAGTTCCACAGTCAATGAGGAAGGCATTGGAAACCTGTTTTATGGTTTTGGATTTCTTGACTTTGGGAATTAGATGATCTTTGCTTTTCGTATTTCATTGACCACCTGTCGGCTTGACTTTCTATTTCAGGTAAGGATGTAAAATAGTGTGCTTTGCTTTATGTGTGAAGCATGCAGTCTTGACATCCACTTCTCCTTTAAGAGGTAGAAAGTGAGGCACTTTAAGATGGGGAAGGTGTGATCAGATTACTTTTCTCTGGCAACTAGCTGAGCTTCTCCATGTAGTATGGCTTGAAGGACTTTGTGGTAGAGTTTGGAAGGCCTTCAAATTTCGCGAGCTAGATCGTTGAGATCTAGGGCCTGCAATACAGATCGAAGTTTGTATGAGAAGTGTTAACTTTTAGTTTATTGAGCAAATGGGGTTGATAGAATGTTCACTTAGTTAGCTTGCTGACATATTCATTTAGGGAGAGGTTGTTTTCTAAGATGTGACTTTTCAAGTTTATTTATTTATTTATTTATAACGTTTTATATAGCGCGAACTTGATCCCGAAGGATATCAGAGCAGTGGATCCAAGGGTCGGTAGATGCCTAAAGGCAGAATTTTCCAAACTTAATGATGTCATACCCCCAAATGACCGTTGATCAGCTCACTGTAACTACAACATACTGTCACTTTAGAGAAATATGATGTGGGTGGAGGCTGACAAAGTTGAAGTTTGGAGACTGTAATATAGTACATGACCCAGCATCCCTAATGCTGTCTAGGAAACAAACAAAAATACTATTTTTGTTTTTAAAACTAAACTTCGCAAAAATAATTCAAGACTATTAAATGGCATCTAATAGCTAAGCTTTAAATAGGCCACCAGATTGCCCCAGCAGTTGTACGCCAGAACTTTGTGATACTACTGCTCAGTTGTCACTGCAATATGCCAATTTTACTTTTCTAGGAGATGTCAACCTACACATTGATGATCCAAGCTGCCCCCAGGCTCTCTAGCTAACATCAACATTAGATAGCCTTAACCTCTCTCAGCTTGTAACCTTACTAACCCATGGAGCGGGCCATATGCTGGACTTAATTTTTACAAATATTCAAAACCTTAGAGTGGAGGATCCTTTGCGTCAGGTATGGACTGACCACTTCCTGGAACCATTTACGTTTAGTTTGAGGCTAAGCCCTTAATAAATAAGAAACATTTGGAAACTAGGAGGAACTGGAGAAAAGTCACCATAGAAACCCCACAGCTGCTGCTTCAAAAATCTGTGCCACAGCTTTCAGGAAATTCTGATAGGGACTCGTTCTGCTTTGACATGTGGGTTACGAATGCCTTAGACACAGTTGCCCCACTAATGTCAGCTACATGGAATAGATCTAAACCTTCAGCCCCTTGGTTCTCGACCAAACTCAAATTGGAGATGAACATCTATAAGAAGTTAGAGCACTGTTGGAGAAAATCTTATAATTTTGCAGCAAAAAGTACCTATAAAGAGGCTGTGAAAAAATTCTGCACACTAATGCTGTGTAAGATGGGGGAATACTTTGCAAGTCATATTAAGAGCTCAGATAACTCCGCTAAATACATTTTTAATATTGTAAACTCCTTTACCAGCCCGGCAGCGATCGATAGTACCTTCCACTCCTCTCCGTGTCTTTGTACAAGCCTTTCAGATTTCTTTGAGAAAAAAAATCCCAAAACTTTATTCCTCATTTCTACTGGATGTGGGACCAGCTGCTAACCAGCAATGATGGTCCACCGATTCCCTTACTTCCGTCTCAGAATTCCTCTCTATGTCACCTGAGGCCTCATTGATGGAACTCCTGAAGTGCAAGTCTGGCTCTCCGGAGGACCATTGCCTGTCTCAGTTCTTTAGAATGCTGGCCCCCTGGTTAAATCCAGTGTTAAACCATATTTGGAACTCTTCCCTGAAAACTGGCCTTTTTCCAGCTGTATGGAAACAAGCGTCCCTGCTGTCATTACTGAAAAACCCTAATGTTGACCCCAGAGTGCTCCGCAATTTCAGACCAATCTCCCTGCTGCCAGCTCACGCTGAATCTTAGAGAAGGTGGTCCAGAAACAGCTGATTTAGCAAACGTTCAGTGGCCTCCAACATTATTCTCAATCAGGCTTCCGAGCTGCATAAAGCACGGAGACTGCTGTGCTAGAAGTCTCTGAATCAGTGAGAGAGACTGTGTACGGTAGCGCATCTGCCATGGTAGTACTTTTAGACCTATCAACAGCATTCGATGTGGCCGCTCACCTGATCCTGTTGTGGAGATTAAGCCATTTAGGCATACAGGGAATGGCACTGTCATGGATTCAGTCCTTCCTGGAAGACCGTTCCCAACAGGTCTTTCTTCGTCCTTTCTCATCTTCACCGTAACCATTGCTGTGCGGAGAGCCACAATGCTTGGCCTTGAGCCCGTTGCTTTTGAATCTTTACTTTGCCCCACTGGCCACTCTTATCGTATCCCGGGATGTGAAGCTATTTTCCTATGCGGATGACATGCAGCTAGTGTTCTCTTTTAAAGAACACTCTATGGCGGCCTTCCACAAATGTAGGGAATTCCTGAAAATTATTTTCATCTGGATGAATGGTAATTGCCTAAAACTGAATGCTGATAATACCGAGGCCCTATTCTTCAGTCAGGCACCACCTCCAACATTGAATCTCTGGTGGCTTATGGAGTTGAACCCTCCCCACCCCCAATCCCAACTGCCTCTGCAAGCAAACTAGGAATCAGACTGGATACGGATCTCTCATTAACGACACAAGTCTGACAGATCTCTTCCACATGCTTTTGGAAGCTAAGATCCAGCAGGAAACTCATACGCTCTCTGCCGGAGTAGAGCCATTAGGTCACGGTGCACTCACTGGTGACCTCTCAGCTGGATTATACTAATAAAATTTATCTGGGGCTACCTTACCATCTGAGTCACAAACTACAGATAATTCAGAATGCGGCTGCAAGGTTAATTTGGGTACCCTTCCGGCACCATATCTCTCCTCATCTGAGACAGTTGCACTGGCTCCCGGTGATCAGGAGGATAGAGTTTATGTCTCTGACTCTGTCCTTTAGAGCAACCAGGGGCTTTGGCCCATGCTATCTCAAGCAGAGACTAAGGGCCTGATTACGATTGCGGTGAATCCGCATCCTCTGGGCCGGCGGAAGTCACCGCCGTCCCGGAGGATGCGGATTCACCGCTGCGGTGAGAGAAATGACCCCCCGCCAGATTAGGATGGCGGGGGGGGTCATCTGCGGACGGCAAGACCGTCCGCCGCTTTCCCGCCGCGAGACCACGGCGGAAAAGCTCTAATATGGTGGCGGTTCGGTTGTATGTCTAAACAACTACTGCCTAAACCACGGCTTCCTTAACCACGAAAGCCTAACCACGATATTTTCTCAACTACTACCTTTTTTTAACACGACTTCCTAAACCACGAAATTTAACATCTCGTGTTTTGCCAGTAGATGGCACTATTGTAATTACAATTCTTCTTGAGTGAACCACTCGTAAAAAATAAACGCATCGAAATCTACTTTTTTTTTTTTTACAACGCATACCATTCGATTTTTTTTCTTCTTTTTTTGGGGGGGGGAGACCCCCCCAAACCCCCCCTAATGTTCCCTTAATTCTGAGGAGTGGAGTGGAGAGACTCGTGGTTCAGGAAACTCGTGCTTAATGAAAGTGGTGGTTTAAGAAAGTCGTGGTTCCGGCTTCGTTGTTCAGGTAAGTCGTTAAAAAATTATAGTTGTTAAGGATGTTTCCCGAGATGCATGGGGAAACATGCTTTTCCACAGCGGGTTTTCCGCCGTGGAAAAGCATGTGGACTTTGGCGTTTGGGGGCCCGTTGCGGGCCCCCAGGGTGTCGGGGTGGGCGGTGCACATGTGGGGGACCTATGGTACCCCCCAGCATTTACATGCACAAAGCAGCAGGCACCGCTCGGTGCCTGCCGCTTTGTGCATGTAAATGTTAAACATGCATTTTTAACATTGCGGCGGGTGCTGCTTCAAGCAGCACCCGCCGCAATGTTAAACATACAGGATGTGACCGCCAGGGTGGCGGTCACATCCTAATTTGCACGGAGGGACCGCCGCTGCCCCTGCGGACGGTCCCTCCACCTCTGGGGTGGCGGACGGACGCTTAGTCTTTATCAGCAGGAACAGACCCTGAGATCCAATCACTTGCAACACTTCGGGTCCCACGGTATATCAAAACCTGACAAGGTGGCAGGTCATTATCGGTAAGAACTGCGAAACTCTGGAATGCCCTGCTCTGCGCCTGATTGAGTCAGAAGTGGAGTTTAGGAAAGCCATAAAAACCTGGCTCTTTACTCAGGTGTAGTCTCCCTGTTGGTCTTTCGCTAGTCTGCCTGGACACCTCCTCCGAGGTAGCTGTGCGCTCTATAAATGACTATTGATTGATTGAAATATGCAGAGAAACTGTAATCTCATCAATTATTATACCTGCATATGGAACATCCAGCTTTGCATTTTTCTGCAAAGTTCTTTTTTACCAAGCCCACTTCACCACAATTTTGTCTGTCTTTTACTGACCCATAACGCAGTGAGTATTGGAGATCTTTACCTTGCTGGCATTAGTCCACATACAATCCTTGTTACTTCACTGACTAAGGCTACCATCAATAAAGATAGCATCTATCCGAGCATGGCAAAGCTCTAGAAACAAACACCACCTCAACACATACAGAGAGGCAAGCACATGCTGATTTAAATCATTTCACTTTTTGCAAGCCATTGTTAGCTCTTGTTCACTTCCCATCAACAATGCTACTCGGCAATAGACACTTGGGGTCTCGTGAAAAAGAAGGTGCCTAACGTCATTATGAAATTATCCACACATTGCTTATGTCTCCTCCTTACTATTACCCACCCCTGCACTCTCTCAACAGCTTTGCACTACTTGTACCCTGCATATGCAGGTTTTTATTACACAATGACCACTTCTCCAATTTGTAATTATTTTTCATAGCCAAGCCTGCCTAGACAAAATACAAATAAACAAAGTTCTGTATTGTTTTAGCACACTGTTTAATATTCAAACTATCCTGCAGTGCATGCTAAGATTTCAGCAGATCAGATTGCTAACTGTGTTATTTTGCCCAGAATTAGTTAATTCGTTCTTTTCTTCTCATTCACAGTTTTAGTTGAAGTTCCTTTTGTTGTGGACCCATGCAACAGAGGGGGTTCTTTCTGTGTTCCATCCTTGGCCCTACTGCACAGTTGTTTGAAGAGGACACGTGATGATGGCTCATCTACTGGGGAGCAGCACAGTCATGGATAGCCTGAGAAAGGACATAATGGACCTGCAGGGGGCCATCATCGACGTCTTCTCCAGAGTGGGTGCACTGCGCTACCCTTCCTGGAAGTTCCCTGATAAGGTCTCCTGTGACCTAGACTTGGTGATACTGCTGGAACGTTATGACCACGTGGAGGGAGACCCCGAGTTCACCCAGCACTCCCACGTTGTTTTACTAGAGCTGGTAATTGATCGGTAAGAAAGATCACCCAGACTTTTTTTTAAAAAGGAGATTGCTACTAAAATGCTGAAATGATTTGAATTTTGGTTAGAGCCAATAAAACTGCTGTGACCTGGTTTTGAGATTTTGCTCATGTTGAAGATCTAATCTGTATAGGAAATTTCCCAAAAATACATTACAAAAAGTCACAAGTAAAATGTCACACCATCAGTAGACACAGCATAGTTTGTACCTTCTCCACTTTGTAGCATGCATTTTTTCATTAGCTGCAGAAAGGTATTGTGCTACATAAATGCAACTGTCAGCTTGGATTTTGATGATTAAATAATTTCTGCTCTTCTGTTATTTTCTAACTTTAATTGAGGCTTAAACATCTAATAGTAAGAAATCAAATATGCAAAAGGAGCTCATATTGCCTCTTCTATTTTGGAAGGCAAATTGCGTGCACCCTTGGCACAGTGGCCTTGGGTTTGGAAAATAACCAAAAGCTGTTGAAATGGCAGCCAATAGGTGGTTTGACTTGGACCTGGTACATATGAAGGTACGTGGAAACAACCAGATGGAAGAAACTAGTTGATGTTGCCAGCAAATTCTGCTGCATGCTCCACATTAGGGGTTAGAAGCTCATGTATACATGGGCCAAAAAAAACTCCCTACCACGAAGAATGAGCAGCCAACTAGACCTTCAGAACCCTCAGCAAGGTTACAGAATCTGAATAAACATAAAAATATTTCACTGACCTCCACGTAATCCTACGAGAATGTCCATTACATTTGTCTGTACAAAATAGAGAGAGCCTGGACCACTGTTTGGAATAACCCATAAATATTGTTTCTATTTACCTCTTGCATCCCCCTCTGTAAACTCTATTTGTCCTGGATCTGATTCTAAAAACCTGCTCCTTCCTAACTATTCCAAGCATCCGGAGTCCTGGCAGTTTAACTCTGTCAGCACCATCATTTCGCCAGTTATGGAAATACTGAAGGCACCCCACCTACAAGGAATAGTCACAAGGGAGCCAAGTATACTATAATAATCCTGTTGTTGAACTAATTGACTACAGATAATAAAAGCACGACTACTCTGGTCTAATATCTAACCTTCCTTCGCTGTAAGGTCTTGAAAGATTAGGCCTCTCACCAACTACAAACTGAAAGCTAACAACATACTCAACATCTGCCAGCCAGGTTGCAGACTCATCAAGAGCATAGAAATTACCCTTTCTGACATCAATGAGCATTTCTTGATGACCCGGAAAGTGAAGAATACGATGTTTTAACACTACTCAATTTGTCAACCGTATAAGCCACAATGGACCAATCATTTTTTTCTTGAGATGTTGCAGGAACTTGCTGGATTCTCAAGGATTCCACTGCGGCTGATCTGGTTATTTATATTAGAAGAAAAGCAACAGATTAAAATAACACCGTCATTGGTATTTTATATTACTTAGGTGCAGCCTCTGCCTGAAGCAATCACACATCTGCTGTGTGGTTACAAATGGGAAGACACATCTCTGATTTAAACGCGATTTGATTAGCCTGTCTCGGATGCATAGTTATTTGTACATAGAGTGCTCTAATGCCATAAATATCTTCTTAGTGCTAACTTTCCCACGTTTCCCACATAATAAATCATATACAGCTGTGGTGCTAAAGTCATGTCTTCACTTCCTTCCTTCCTTCCTTCGTAAATGGGAGGTGATCATCAAATGCTGTTAATGTAGTCATAACTGTATTCTACAAAATTCCCGTGTACACTGGGAAAGGCCGTACCCCCTACATAAGCACAATGTATTCCGAGAGTTCTATATCATTTGGCGTCCGATTGGAGAAGATGCTTTATGGGCACATGCTGCTTTCTTAAGCTCTCTATTAAAAAGCAGACATTTCTTCTACTATTAACCAGCTTTAAATCAGTCTGTTTTGCCCATTGGATCCAAAACCAAGATCTGGGGTTCAGGATGCTGAATTACAACAATGCCTAAAAAACATGACTCTAACCCCTAACCCACGCAGAAAATGGAAAATACAGGAATCTTCTCTGAGCTACACCTCTTCTTTTCACAACAAATCACAGACATTGTGACAAACAACTTCCAATTTGTTACATTGAGAACAGCCCATCTGCTCCCAAGAAGCAAAAGGGCTCTGGTTCTCTCCTGGCTGCACTACTGCAAAATTGGCTCGCTAAGGTGGCTAAGTTAAAAAAACAAAAGACTGAAGAATCAGGTGGATAGATTGTGTTTTAACTTGAAGAATCAGGAATACATCACAACATTGTTTGAAGAGTTTCATTGGCTCTTCATAGAGAACATATTACATCTTAAAACAATATGCACTCTTTATAAAGCCTGCAGAGGAAACTGACCACCATATCAACAGAAATTTGGTCCCCACTACATTTGGCCATAATCACCATATAAGTAATTCTAAATTGACTATCAAATCAACAGCAATGAGATTACTCCATCCTCCATCCAAGTTCTAAGGACCACCAACTACACGTAGGAGCCAGCAACACTCTCAAAGGCCACGGCCCAATGCCATGGTGGATCTCCAGTTTGATGAGCTGCATTACTGGTGCCCTTGTGTATGAGAGTATAATTCACCTGGGCCTGGCACACAGCAGATATGTGTGCTGCTGAAGTGAAATGCTAGATCTTTACAAAAATGCAAACTAATAAATATGAGCTGCACTTTGTATCATTTCTGAATGCAGAATTCTTTGTATGATTTGCGAATACAGGATTCAGGTCCTGCATATTCCTTGCAGCCATTGACAGCTCAGCACTCAAATGCATTTTCTGCATAACTGTTCTATTACTTTTCTGCAAATTATATTTAACTTAAATTATGTGAGATAGTTCTACCTTACTAATTTCACAAAAACGAAAGTGGGTTTCTGTGGTGTTGGATTCACTGAACAATTAGGAAAACTGCAGCCCTTCAGTGGTTTTATTTATATGTAAAGACTAAATTATATAAAACAAATACAATATCACCCAATAGTGCAACAATGAACAGTAGCATAAGATGCTTAATTATCTTACTTGAAGTTTATTGAATAGAAGAGCGTTTCCTCTAAAATAAATACAATAGTTAATTAAACAGACTATGGGATATTACTTACCTGGAGAAAAGATGGAGGGGGTTTGGAACGAGGAGCTACTTTGATTGAAAAGCCATCTTATGCTCAGCCTAAGAAGGGCAGACTTGGAAATAGGAAAATCAAATGAGCTAGCTCAAAAAATACTCAATTCAATTGGGATAGTTTAGAGTGGGCTTTCCTGCCAATCCAGCCATTTGAATAATAACATATGGACAACATCTCTTCGGGCACTTTTTTCATGAGATTTAGGCCCCAGAGACCTGAAATCTCACACAATGCACAAGAGTATAATGCAATTTGATCTAAGAATAAGCGGTAAAATAGAGGCAGACGGTTTTTGCGCATATTGGTACTAGTTTTGCAGCCTCAGTCACAGTGGATGCTGACTGGTGGAAGCAGTCATTACTCTGTGGATGTGAAGGTATTAAACCAATCAGAGCATCCTTTTTAGGATTGCACATGTTGATAGGGTTTCATCCGTAACATATATTTCTTCATAGGGAAGCCTGAGTGAATGGACCTGTGATCTGTGTGTGCGCAGTCAATGGCTGACAGTACTGTCAGACAGGAAAAACTCACACAAGGTGTGATAGCTGCAGGAGTTCAACCAACATGTTTTTTTTTTACCTCAGGCAATTCCCTACTTGGGCTTGGAAATCCCTAGCAAGAGACTAATCTTTTTCGAAGAGAAAGCCTCACCCACATCATGTGGCATGCTTCATCATAGGCAACCTCTGTCCACCCTGGTAGGATAGTACCACCAGGGCGGACTTAACCTCGAGAAAAAAGGGGCGGGAGTTCTTAGATAAAGTTCCACATGCACAGTGAGGGATCCAGACAACTAAATTACCTAGAGGTTCCCAGGTTATAACCTATATTATTGGAGCCTCTGGGACATATCAAATCAATACTGGGCTCAATGGTTTAATCCATCCACGTTACGCCGGCATGTTTCTGCCCTTGTTAATTGGCTGTTCAGGTCACAGGCAATCATCATGGCCAAGGATCCCTAATGGACAGGCCTATTCACCGTTCAAAGATACAGTGTATAACCAATACACACAAGGTGAGTCCTATCCTGTCTATTTTTAGTTGCTCCTAAAAGAATTGGAGACAAATAATAGAAATATTTATAAAAAAAGATTGGCACTGCTAATAATTCTCACGTGCAAAGACCTAACATCTGATAGTGGAAAACTAGAGACACTACACTGCACACCATACAAAAGCACACATGTTAAGTGAAATATACACATGCAAGTGGAGATCAATGTCCTATCCTAATTTAGGGGATGCTATCGTCCTGGTCTGAGAGGAGACAATGTCCTCTGTAGTCACACACTAATTAAAATAAGTTTTCTTTTGTTTATGACACAGGTTAAAACATATTGGAAGATACCATTGCCAGGCTTCAAAAAATCTTAAAATGTTACTAGATATGCTGGACTAGTGACTTAAATAATCTACTTGACCTAATTAAAATGCTATAGACCCATAAACTGGTTTCAAATTATGTGATCCTAGGCAAATAGTTTCATTCACTGAGCCACCATTTTCTTCCTTATCACATATGAGAGCATCTTCAAATACACAAGTTCAGCATGTCTGCTGTAAAAAACACTTTTGTTTGATTTATTAGACTAAACCTTTGCTACATATATAACACAAATCTAGCCACATATAGGATACTCATGGCAGCTTACTTGCCTATTACTTCATTAACAACATTTTCATCAGGGCGGGGCAGGAATATTTTTCACATCATGTTTAAAAGCTATCACTCACCTTACATACATACCTGAACCATGAAGTAGTAGGACACCTACTTGCAGCCAGCAGATTTTCTATTGAAATGGCCACAAAATTTCCCACTGATGTGGTTTTACTGATACAACTATATTGTGTAGAAAAATGTTTTGAACTCGAGTTTCTGCAAATATTTTTCATTTCCGAATCAGAAAGTAAAATGTGCTTTCATAATTCTGGATATCTTTTGAAATATTTGTACTATTCATTTACAAGCTGTTTAAATGTTGTGTATTAGAAAAAAAACTTGACATCTTACAGCCTTTTGTTTCACAATGATTGTCAGACTGCACATTTGACAAAATTCTCTAGCTGTAATAAGAGAAAGAAAAGTAAACACAATGTCCAGGATAAGATAAGCAGCAATTAGTAAAAATACAAACAGACATTTGACCTCTGTCCTTGCACAGACAGCAAATGTGTCAAGATAAAAACAAGATTTAAAGGTGTCTTTATTGTTCATTCAGTTTCTGAATTAACAGAACACCTGTTCCATTCCAGCTTAAGTTCATTCGCCAGAACAGACGAGTAGGTCCTATGAATAGCTCGACCTGATAAAATTGACTCGCCATAGGGAGTGGGCGAGTAGATTTTTCAAGGCCTGATTACTATCCACTCCTAGCCAGTTTTACCTAAATTTGGGTATGGATGCCGTTCCAAGTGATGCCCAATGTTACAAGACTTAAAGGCCTAGAACTGTGCACTCTCTGATCTTACTCTGATCAACTCAGACAAAAAAGGAACATAATCTAATACAAATAGACCACTAGGTCCAAATTATTAGAAAATGTCAGTTATCTAAAGGTGTAGCATAAACAACATTACTGTGTAATCTAGTGGGCAGAAACATCATTACTGTGTAATCTAGTGGGCTTCCCTAGATGATTGAAAAGTGCTCACTGCTTCTTATAAGGATAATAATCATTGATGACAGTGGGAAAATGCTGTCAACTCTTTTGGTCACAGCTTCATTAGTGAAAGTGGAATCCTTAATCAGAAAATAATAAAACTTATGGTACTCCCTTCAAGATGCATATGGTCACACTGCGTTTATGCATCCCCATCCTTGGACCCCACTTACTTCGTCAAGAGGTCTATTGTGCCTGACACACGTCCATGCTACTCAACCAGTGCTGATACAGCTGTAGAGGAGACCGGCATGCTAGTCCCGGTGGATGAAGTCAGGACACACATTGCATCTTTGTCCAGGGAGGGTGATGCTATAGGAATCATGGGCTTATAGTCCCTCCCATAACATTGTTTAAAGGCTCCGTACAGACGTGCTTTTTTAATTTGATTCTTGTTGGAAACAGAACATGTAGGAAAACAGTGAGAGTACCACTAAACTTGGGCAAGCCTGTTGATACACTTTATCACAGAAGTCACTATGTAATTGTTTTTCTACACCTTTTTAATCTCGTGGGACCAAAACCGAGAAGCACAATTAAAAGGGGAAAAAAAAGGAAGTGGTTCCACCCACCGTATGTAATCCCAAGTAAAGAAGTTCATTGATTAGCTTTTATTTACACAGTAAAAAGGAGTAGCTGGTGCTTCAAGCCGTCTACAAAATATGGATACAGGTAAAAAAATATTTGAAGCTTGGTAAACTTAATTTTTATACACCCACCTCATCTTTAGCACTACCTCCCCTTATCTTTTCCGATAATGTTATGGCTAGATGGAGGTGGAAAGGACTTATGACTTTGGGGGATTTAATTGACTTCAGTGGTATCAAAACTTATTCCTCGTTAGTATCTGAATATGAACTCCCCAAAACTGATTTTTTCAAATATCTACAAATTCGTGACTATTGACAAAAGAGAGGAGATGTATTGAATTTGGCTTAAAAAGTGTCTTGCTGGAGACAATCAGGTAGCCTGGGAGGATTGGTATCTTATACCAGAATCTTATGGAACTGTAAGGGGATGATCTCGAAATACGGAATCTCAAATGGAATAATTGATTAAATTAGGCAGGGAATGTTCTACAGCAGTCAATCGCACTCTCAGAAAAGCTTTTGGTTTCCTCTAGTCTTAAGACGCAACATTATAAAACTATTTTTAATTTGTATTATACTCCTGCCAAAATTGCACGGTGGGGATCCCAAAAAGAAGGTAAATGCACGCGCCGTGGGACAGACTAAGCTGATAGCTTGCATATGTTTTTTGAATGCCCAGACTTGAGACAATTTATAAATAAGATGGAGATTTTTTTGACAGAGCCGACGGGTGCGGATTGGGATTACATCTACTGGGATGATGTTGGGAGTACCGGAAGAATCATTAGCCACACTGGGAATGTACGAATTTAGGTATTTTATATTCATAGCTGTAGCGGTGGCTAGATTATGTATAGCGTCACTATGGAGGTAGAAAGAGCCACCATCTTTTGAAATGTGGAGGGGCAGACTTTATTCCATATGTAACCTAGAAAATAGCCTTTGCGCTCTCAAGGAACCTCAGAAACGCAGGTAAGGTATTAAGATATAGGGGGCGTTAGTAGAGTACCCGCAATAAGTCCTATCTTTCCTAGCCCACATGTTAACATGCCCTGATTTATATTTGATTTCTTCCTCTGTTCTCCTTTTTTTAAAAATATTATAATTACATGGATGTTTGGTCTCTGACATGGTTTATATTTTTGTGAAATATGTTAAAAGTATAGGATGACGAAAAGTATGTATTGAACCCTCACATTATACTTTGTTTTTCTGTTTCAATGACCCTAATATAAATGTATGTTGATTTTATTGGGCAAGTAAAAAATATTTTTAAAAAAATTTTGCTCAGCGAAAAAAAACCCAAACAAGAAGTAGCCACGAAAATCCAAACTCACTTAACACATATTTGGGATATACCAAACCTCAATGCTGATTACATGTGTGCACCATGAAAATAAGGTTAACTTTTTTTTATGGACCAGTCAGTACTCGGAAGAGATTCTTTGCCAAAAGAAAGTACAATACCCACGTTCTCAGGCTTAGAAATTTCCCATCTAGGAAGATCCATATGTGGGGCTAGCGCTCCCACCTGTTGTATTTCTGGTAATTGGTCCTTCTCGGAAAAAGGCGGTATTGGAAGGGAGAAAAAATTTTTTTACGATGTAATTGGGAGTTTAAAAGGCCTCAGGGAACTGCACCATTCAGTCCGTGAACAAAGGGGACTGTATAGCCATTTCTGTTCAAAAGCCAGAAGCAGTTTTTTCATGTCTTTTCGTGAGGGTTTTAATTTTTCAATGACATACCACTCCATGTCTCTCTCAGTGTGTCCTTTTTCAATATAATGTGTAGTCAATCTAGTTGCATCACATTTGCACCTAATGGTGCTGCAGTGTTCTGTTATTCTTATTCACACACTTCTTGTTGTCATGCTCATATGCACAAGGTTGCAGGGGCATATAATGACAGAAATCACATTCATCGAATTTAAGTTTTCACAGAGTTTTGAAGCCCATGTTGATCTCCGTTACTCTCTTCGTGAAAGGGCATACCCTGCAATTTCCACAAATAGAATCACTTACTGGGAATGGTTGGTTCCAGAAGGTGGAATAACTGATCTTTTTCTCTGGTTGTCTAAGATGGGTGTGTACCAAGATGGCTTTTATATTTCTAGCTCTTTTAAATGAGTACATGTGTTTACTGAAGTTGAGGCCTCGTGATTGTAAGATCCCCCAGTTCTTGCTAATGATTTTTTGTAGTCTGTTTGATAGGGAACTAAAGATAGTAACACAGATGAGTTTATCCTGGGCACCTCTTTCATAACTAGTTAAGAATTGGTCTCTGTTGTTTTTAAAAGACCTCTTATTTGCCTTCTCAATCAAATGTGGTGGATATTTTTCTTAGACAATTTGTTACAGAGTTTTTTTAGCATGAGACTTACAGTCATTAGTTTCTAAACAATTCTGACTTAGTCGTAGGAACTGTTGTACGGGTAAGTTCCTCTCAAGGAACGAGGATGGAAGTTCTCAAATTGGAGAAGGTTATTCATAGCAGTTTATAGAATAATTCTATTTTGAGTTTCTCTTCTCCTGCACTGATCAGGAGATCAAGGAAAGCTAGCTCAGTCTCACCAATTGTGATAGAAAATCTTAGTAAAGGGTCAAGCGCATTCAGCCAATGTGAGAAAGTTAGAACTTCTTCCTTACTCCCTTCTCGGATCAACAGGACATCATCAATGTAACGTTTCCACAGACTTACGCTATTCCTGGATGGGTTAGAGTGATGGAGAACATTTCTGATTCAAAAGCATGGACATATAGGCAAGATAGACTTGGGTGAAAGTGCTCCCCATAGTAGTTCAAGCATTTGAAGGAAGAACTCTCCTTCATATTCAAAGAATGTGCATGTCAGTGCCAAGTGCACATGGTCTAGTAAAAATTATCGTGTTGTAATAGGCCCCCAAGCTGTTTCCCTCTAGACTTTATTAATCAAGAGTGGTCTCCTGTGGAATGCTCGTGTACAGGTATTGTACATCTAGACTGATTAGTATTTATTTCTCTATATCGAAAGACATATCTTTCAATATATTGAGAACATCCTTGGTGTCTTCAAGGAAAGTGGGCATTTCTTTGACCAGTGGTATGAAAAAAACATCAAAAAATAGTGAGAGAGGTTTGAGAATGGAACCTATCCCAGACAGAATTGGCTTCTGAGGTGGAAAAATGTGTTCTTATGTACATTAAGAAGTATATAAAAGCAGTGAGTTCTTGGTTCCTTCTGAATGAGGAACTCCGATTCATGTTTAGTGATCCAACCGTTGTCGAGCCCATTTGCTACCAAAAAAAGCTATCTCGTCCTGTATTTCAGGGGTGGGGTCTTTTGATAGATGTTTGCAGTTGCGGGCATCATTAAGAAGTTTCAGACATTTATTGTTTTACATACTCTTTGATAAGATCACATTAGTACCACCTTTGTAAGCATACTTAATAACTATAGAATCATCCGCTGCCAAATCAGCGAATGCTTTTATCTCATCCTTTGTAGTATTGCAGAAGGGAATCAATCTTGTGGTTCACCGCCTTCTCGAATGGCAATTACTCCGATGGCATTTCGAAAGTAAGAGGATTAAAAGAGGATTTTGGTCGTAGTCCTGTTCTTCAGGAGAAGTTTCATTAAAGAAAACCTTTAGTCTAACCTTATGTAAAATTCAGCTGTTTCCAATTTCAATTTGAAGATGTTTTCCTTGGGAGTGGGCACACAACCAAGGTCTTTATTTAGTACTCTGTTCTCTATCTCTGTCAGGGTCCTTTCATTATAATTAATTGTGATATCCTGATAAGATTTCATACCTTCCACATGTAGCACTGGATCCATATGGGTCAAAATGAAAGCATGGGGAATCCCCCCCTAAATTATTAGAAGCAATTATCAACCTATACTCACTAACTTGGGTTTAGATTTAAAAAAGGGGATGGCCGGAGTCTAACTAAGAAATTTCCAACTACAAATGGGCTAAATCAAGGATACGTTCTGGCGCCCTGTCTTTTCAACATCTATACTGCTGATTTAGAAAGCAACCTCAGTCTCATCCAGGGAGACCCTCCCAAATTGGGAAAGACATCAATAGCAAGTTTGCAATATGCGGACGATATTGTGTTACTCTCCCAAACTCCACTTGGTCTGCAGCGCCTGATCTCACAACTAGCAATATACATTTCGAAAGAACAACTGATAATCAATCTAAAAAAATCTAACGTCTTATTTTTTTCCAGCACTCATAAAAAATGCCCCAAATTAATCTGGAGGATAAATTCAAGCATCTTATCGCAGGTGTAAGTATACAAATACCTGGGGGTTCTCTTAGATTGCCATTTAAGTTTCAAGCAATACCTAGAACACGCTCAAACAAAAATCAAACAATTATTATTTGCTTTCAAAACTTTACAGAAAAACCTAAGTGGCGGCTCAACAAACCATCTCCTAAAGGTAGTGGCTGCAATATTTCTGCCAGCGATAACATACGGCTCGGAAATGCTGAATACCAAGGACTCCCAAATGCTAAATCTAGCCCAGTCCAGATTATTTAAAAAACAATTTTTAATCCTGCGGCATATCTCTCAGGCGCAGATTCGTCTGGAATATGGACTAACGAACCAGATACAGGCCAGACAAAGAGTCCTGGCCAAATATTACTTGCGAATGAGGGCAGCCAAAGACAACACACTAGCTCACCATTGCTGGGAGGAGGTTGAAATTACAATCAAGGCACAAAAACTCTATATGCCATATTTTAAAACAAGCGCTTCTAATGCTAAATCTGGAGTAAGTTTGGCAAACACCTATGTCATACCCTGATTTTAAAAACATCACAAATAAATCTACAAAAAAAATATAGTTACAAACCAATAAAGCCTTACTTGCCGCCAAAAGTCACACATGGTCGGTGATGCCAACTTACAAGCAAATAAAACCACAACCCTACCTGCAAGAATGCTTCAGAGACCATTACAAGCGAAAATTAACCTTACGGAGATTGGGTTCTTTTTCAAATAAAGATCTTACTCCAAAATGGCTACAGACTTAGCCAGAGTCACTATTTCATCTATTATGCATCTGCCCGGCATTACATAATTTAAGGACTTCGCTCTTAAGGCCAATCTTATGAGAAACTCAAATCTGGACTTGCAGAGCGGCCGCCATAAAATGCCTCCGTGGTTCCTCAGTCCAACTGTCTTGCAAGACTGTCAAATTCTTGTCACTAGCAGCACAAGAATCAGGAAAAAAAGAGACAGTACAAGAACTTGGAAAGAAAGAAACACCAAAACAGGAATCTTGGAAGAAGACCATAAAGTAGCCGGCCTAAGTCTTTTTTAGATTTTTTTTGTACTCTCTTTCTTTCAAAGCTCTTTTTTACGACAAGTTTTAGGCATAAATACGCTCACACCAGTAAATGTTCCGGGATAGAAAGCCATAGTGACTTAAGAAACTGGAAAGAAGATAATTAGTAGCAGGTTTGCACTTTTCTCCGTCCCCATTTTTAGTTGGCATTAGCACTTTACTTACAAGGGAAAGCACGGACATGTTTAAATTGCTGTTATAATAATCTGTAGTACCTCGGCTTATGAAACTGGAAAGAAGGTTATCCGTAGAATTTTTTTCACTTTTCTCCTTCCTCATTTTTCGTTGGCATTAGCACTTTACTTACAATGGAAAGCACGGACATGTTTACATTGCTGTTATAATAATCTGTTGTACCATGGTTCCATACCACGTTAGGGTTACAACAACTAAAAATGTTTTATTGCAATTTGTATTCAGTATCTGAATTATGATGTTTTCATCATGGTGGTATGTTCCACTCTTTTTATGATTTTAAAAAATCAAAGTATTATTATCACTTATTCATCCACCGCTAGTTTTTTGTCCTCTTTACTTTAGTGAGACAGCAATTGGTAGTGATGGGGATATTCTCTCCCTCTGTATTTTATGTAGTAGCAAGCACGAGGACTTTTCGTTTTTTCCCCTCTCAGAGTGAGCTCCTCTTCCTACTCCTATAAACCAGCATACACCAAAGATTGTTTTTTCATTTCATCTACTTCCTATAGGTTGCTGCTGCTACTTCAAAGTTTTGCTGGATACACGGAGAGTCTTACAAGAGAGGAGGCAGTTCCCTCTTCTCGAGTAGTGGGTCCCAGCATGTCCATCGGTTTGGCAGCCAGGAAGTACTGGAGCAGCATGCAGAAGCTTGGGGTCCTCTACCAACAGGCAATAAGCGAGGTAAAAACCAATAGCTTGATTAGGCTTAGAAGGCAGACTTTGTCTGATTGCTTTCTCTCCACTTCATCTGGTTGTCACACTGCTTCTCTCCAGCGTACTTCACCTGGTTACAGACCATCATCACTTACCCGCCCACCTGATGTTAGGTTTATTTCTCTCTTTCTAGCCTGCTGCCAGATCACTTCATAACCCCCCTTTTTCTGCCTTCTGCTTGCTCTCCACCTGCCTCTCATGGTGGTAGACCACTGTCTTCTATCCTTCTAGTGCCATACTACTACTTTTCTGCATGTTACATCTGGAGTACTTTATCTACTCTCACTCAACATGGAGTCACGCTATGTACTCCCTTCTCTACTTGGTTATCAAGCATATTTCTCCTCATACATCAAAATGCCAAACTGCTTTTTCCCCACCAGCCTGCTGCCAAAGCTTTTTTTCCCCATTCTCGCTCCTGTCTCATTTGACTTGTTTCCCAAACCTGAAAGGTGTTGAATCTTATCGCATCACCCCACCTCTAACTAGCCTGTTTTCTCCCTATCATTCCCACTGCCACCTGCCTTTACCGATCATTAAATGTTTGCTGAACTGCACCCACACAATACGCCAGGTTTTAGATTGCTTTCTATATTGTTTTATCTGACTCAACTTCATCCTATACTCATTGATCCCTTTTCCTTCTGGGGCCAGACTGCTTACTCCTGTCCCCCCTGTGTGTCAGACTGATTTAACCCCATTGCCCCATATACCGAACTGTGTATTTTTCTCTCCACTTAGTGACACATTCCTTTCGCACTCACTGCTAGGTGCAAGTCTATCTTTTCTCCACTAAATCCACTTATTTTCTCTGTGTCTTTACCTAGCCCCATTTGCTGCCAGGCTGATTGCATCTCACCCCCATCTTTTGCCAGACAGATTTTTCACTACCACAGCATGTACCAGTGTACCAGACTCTGTTTTACCCACAATGCCTGGATTTAGCTTTCATTCTTATGTCCCCAGCTCTACAATAGGTGTGAAGTGAGTTTTTCTCTGTTTGGAACTTTGTCAACATTTTTGTTAGTAGAAATTCTTGCAGGTCTATTATAGTTCTTTACTTTTAGCATTCTGTATGTGTTTTTGTGGTCTATGTTTCTAATTGACGTGAACCCATGCAAGGTTCCTGTCTCCCTACCACATCTGGTGCCCCACTGATTTCTTTCTAACCACAATCAGTGTCAGACTGCTCTCACCACACTATAAGGGGTGCCTGAATGCTCTGTCCCTCTGCCTTCTTCCTTTACCGCATACCGGCAAACAATTTTTCCATCTCCTGCTTTGTGTTGTATTATAACACCCCACCTACTCCACCAGTATGCCAAACTGCTTTCTCTGTGCCACACCTTGGTGCCGGAGTGCTTTACAGTATCCCATCTGTAGCAGTCAGTTTCCTCCTCTTTTTCCCATTCCAGTGGGAACCAGACTTACTTTGTCCCCCTTCAATTATATCAAACCTCTTCTTCACAGCCTGTGCCATTAGGCCCTTAGCTGTCCTTTCCCAAACCAGACCTAGATGCCAGACCCCTTTCTCCCTACTCCAACAGGTGCAGAGCCAGAGTTCCTTCGTGCCACACATTTTCGTCATACCTCATCCAGTGTCGAGCTACGTTCAGGTGGCAGATGGTTGTTCCAGTGCCAAAGTGGCCATCGGTCTAGCTGCATGATGTCAAACTGCTTTCCCCTGCTCATTTGGTTCCAGAATACCCTTAAAAAACAACAGAACAGTGTTAAATTAGAAGTAGTATTTTGACAGTAGTGAAGAAATAATAGATGGAATCAGAAAACGTCTTCAAAGTTGTAATGAAGAGCCATAATATCTTACACTCTCTTTGAAAAAGTGTTTCTACACTTCCAAGGATCTTTTAGATGTTATAGAGGTGTGTATTTTTTAACCACCTGATAAAACTGCGAAGACTTTGCGTCTCTGCAACAAAATTGGGGTAGTTTCATTTTGGTACCTATGTGGCGGAGAACTCAGGAACAAAATAAAAAAAATAGTTTCATCTTTTCAAAGTGCTCACGGATTCTCCCCAAGAAGCAAGGAGATTTTGAATATAATTGTTGAAGATAGGCTTGTATGCTCACAGAAGTTATTATCTAATTGATAAGGAAACACTACATCAAATTTGCCCGTTATCGTTTTGTTGAGGACTGTATTGCCCTTAGAACTAGCAGGTGCTTAGGAAAGCTACTGTAAAATGACAGTAGGATAGAGCCTTTCTTGCCACGAGGGGTGACTGCACTTGCTGCTCATGGGGATCCACGTGCAAGATTAGTTGACCAGGAATGGAGAACCAGGACCATTCCTATGATGTCAGGTGCTGCATGAATCACGCAGACTAGTGTTACTTTCTCATAGATGGCAGAGGTGAACTCTGCTGCACTGTTTCTCACTATTGTAGCGGCTCTGCAGCATCAAATCTCTAGGATTCTCTTAGTCTAAGTTATGCCATGGGGTCTGTTCCCTTCGTATGAATGTGGCACAATTGCATGCCTGCTTAGTCTGTTATCTTTGGCTGTGCATTAGCATACATGAGCAGTCCGGGTTGTGCTGGAGTGATGGCATTTATATCTGAGGTAGGGTACTTTATGTTGTTTACAAAAGGAAGGGAGAATTAGGGTAGGGCAGTTACCACTCATTCGGGAGTGGAAGGTCCAGCTACAGCAATTGCCCTTGAAATATATGTGATACAACAGTAGTTGTGCTGTTCCTCAGAAACAAGGGAATGTACAGGTCGTGCCGGTGTGAAAAGGATGTTGTAGGGTCTCAACAGACCTACAGTTGGGCATCCATAGTGTTGGATGTAATGCCCTCACACACCCTTGCAGGTGTCATGCTTCATCATCTGGGCCGCTCCTCGTTGGGTCGGCGGTGCAATACCCAACGGGCAAAACCTCAAAGAGGGGCACTTTAGCGGCGATCTTTTATCCAACTGCCGTATGATGAAGTGCGGGTGTAGGGCCAGAATAGCGTAGACTAGGTATGTGGGTTTAAAATAGGTCTAGGAGTACCAGGATCAAGTTTATTCTTGGGGTCCCCTGCTCTAATTAAAAATGAATAACTAACCCGAACTCGTTGGGATATTATGTTCCCTATCTCGAGTCTAGGTTCAGTATGTGTTCTGGCTGGTCGAAATGTTTCTCGCCGCTGTCTAGTGACTGGCGATTCTTCAGGACCCAGAAAATCAAGTAATATTCTTCATAAGTTACAGTCTACGTCTGTAAGATCTATGTTAGGATCTAGTGTTGCGTATTTTTATATATACAGTTAAAGAAAGTGTTGCTCAGTGTGTGTACCTGTGTTGGGCGTCATCTACCTAAAGGTTAGAGATTCTAGGCAACAACAGTACCTGGCGGGATTAACATCGGATACAGACTTCCAGTATCTTGAAATTTGCTGTCCGTGTCTCCGGCCGTCAGTACCTACCTCACGCCGCCAGGTCCGGGTGTCGAAGCCTTGAACTTCACGGGGTTGGTGGGTCTTGACTCCCACATGCCCGGATACGGTTAGTCAATAACCTCCCTTTGACTTAGCATGAGCTGTTTTGACAAAATGCGTGAAGCCAGTGTTTGATGCGTTCGCCGGGAGGAATACAAAAACAGGGACTGCGACTGCTGTACTTGGAACTCCTTTCACAGGTAGTACGAATAAATCTGCTCCCGCCGTCTGACCCTAAAAACTGAGTCAGATGGCGGAAGCAGATTTTTTGCAGTCTGGACTTAGCCATATCCAAATTAGTCTCAACCCTGAAAACCCTCACCCCCCCTCCCACGGGAACAGTCCAGCCCAAACTGCCAGGTCAGGTGCCCCCTGGACCAGAAACAAGCATTTTGGGACTGGTGTCCTGGTATCACCCTTCATCAGCCAAGCTAGCTTGAATCCAGTGATCCAGTGAGCACGGGAACCATGTCTGGGCATCATCTATCAAGCTCGGCTCTTCTCTTCCTCGGGGCTGTGATGAGAGTCCTATTCCCGGCCCCACTGAACAACACCAGCGCTCCGAGATAAAACACTAACAACTAAGGTGATACAGCGGGGCGCGGGAAAAGGAAGGGAACAGCAGGGAGGGAGATCTGTAACGACAAAGAACACGCTATTAGAACACCCTACCTCCCTGACCTACAACAGTGTTCTACTTTTCTCAACCCACAACCCTTCTACTGCTCTCCCCCACTCTTTACCTGTAAAGGAAAATACACAATGCCTTAATCCAATGGAGACAGGGGTAGGGTAGGGTGTGCAGAACTGTGCCCAACTGTGAAAACAAATATAAGCAAGATTCAATTCTCTCCGGTTCAGAGTGTATGAACAAACTTGCGTTGTGCTCTATAGTGGTTACACACCTACCCTGAACAATGCTTGTAAAACATTACATGGGTGTTATCACAGTTCCCCTCTTTGGCGTTCACTACCCCTCCTGCCTCCTGTTTAGAATGGGATAAAGAAAACAAGTATGAACACTGCCCAATAACAGGACAATCTTTGCAGCTGCTTCACAGAGTTAACTCACTCTGTAACTCTCTCTTCTTTAGTTAGCGCTCCCCACATGTAGAAGTGATAATGCCATGTGAGGACTTACAATAACGAGGCTCAATGGAGTTCCGGTGAGTCCTATCGTTACTGTGCCTGAATGCACGTATTTACAATATATGTACAAAGTTATTAGGGGGTCTCAGTATGGCTCAAACAAGCTGATGGCCTTATTTCCAAAACGACCACACATCAATCCCCTAGACGAAAACAATGTCTTTGAAGTCCGTGGACTTCCGAGTGTCACTCCTCCGAGTGAAACTCCAGGAACAAAACAGGCTGTGGGTGTGTCGTTGGGATCGAGACTACCAACGCCCCACACCGCACAGCACCTGATTACTCACGGTTCTGTTGCTCTAAGGAACCACAGCCGCTCATACCGCTCAGCCTCGGAATCCAGGAAAACGCCACCGCATAGACGGAATTATCGGCGTCTAACCGCCGTCCGACTCTGCCCTTTATTTCCCGGTATGCGCGCGCCGCTCACGTTCATGCGTGGTGTACGCACTGCATGCCGGGAAGTGTAGTTTGTGGCGGGCTGGTATCGTACTGCGCCTCGGAACATCGTCCTGCACCCCGGAACATGACAGTACACCCCCCCTCACAAAGGGGCCAACCCCCCCCCCGGCTTTCCAGGAAACGAGCTGTGAAACCGGGCCACCAACCGGGGGGCCCGAACAGCCGTCGCCGGTTCCCAAGAATCCTCCTCTGGACCAAACCCCTTCCAGGAGAGAAGGTACTGCAATCGACCCCTTACCCTTCTAGAATCCCGGATGCACCTCACCTCATACTCCTGATCCTTATGCACCCCGAGAGGCAAAGGGGACCTACGAACCGGACACCTGGAGGGTTTTAGGAGGGAAACGTGGAACACGGGATGAATGCGCAGCTGTGCAGGCAATCGCAGGCGCACAGCCACTGGATTCACATGTTCCACCACCCGATAGGGTCCAATGAATCGTGGGTTAAACACACTGTGTTTCTTAAATCTAATGTGCTTGGTGGACAACCAGACTAGATCTCCCTTCCGATACACCGGATTTGGTCTACGGTGCTTGTCTGCATGGCGTTTGTAACTGGCTTTGGCCTTAACAAGGTTCTTGCGTGCGTTCGAAAGGATTTCGCGCACCCGCAACATCCGATCCCTCACCTCAGGCAGCTTCCCTGTGTTCGAAGGCAACAACATGGGGGTGAACCTGGGATGGTGCCCATATGAACAAAAGAAGGGTGTGTGTTGAGTGGATGCATGTTGAGTGTTGTTATAGGCGATTTCCGCCACCCACAACCAATCAACCCAGGAGTCGCTGCTTTCTTGCACATAACATCTGAGGTACTGCTTTAAGGATTGGTTCAGTCTCTCCGTCTGTCCGTCCGTTTGCGGATGGAAACTGGTGGACACAGACGAGGTTATGTGTAAAGCTGAACACCAAGTCTTCCAAAATCTCGCAGTGAACTGTGCCCCGCGATCAGACACGATGTCTCGGGGAAGGCCATGCAGCCGAACGATGTTCACCAAAAGTAGATGTGCCAATTGTCCAGCTGTGGGTACTTGGGCACAAGCAATGAAGTGGCCCATTTTTGTCAAATAATCCACTACCACTATAATGGCCGTCTTGCCCTGGTCTTTCGGAAGCCCCACAATGAAGTCGACTGAGAACCTCTCCCACGGATTCTCTGGAGTGGGCAGAGGTTGTAACAATCCTTGAGGCTTCTGTCTGTCTGATTTCATTTGACTACAAGTGGCACATTCCGCCACCCATCTGCGCAAATCCAACCTTATGGAAGGCCACCAAAATTGCCTCTGGGTCTTTTCCAACGTCTTGACGAACCCCATGTGACCGGCACACGGTACCTCATGACACCAAGAGAACACTGTTTTTCGTAGAACGATCGTGGGTACCAGAACCTGTTTTCCTCTCATCGGCACGCCGTGTCTTGGTTTCCATTCCGGGTGATGCCTGAGCCAAGTGCGCCACACACAAGTTTGCACTCCCCTCCTAACACGAGACAAAAAGTCATCAGTATGGGTTACTCCTATGACGTTTGCAGGTTCAATGATGGACCGCACGGGTTTTTCTGATGGCATCAGGAGATTCTCTCTCCGTGTTAGAGCATCCGCCTTCCTGTTGTTGGTACCAGGCCTGAACGTAACCACAAAACGAAACTCCTCAAAAAACATCATCCATCTTAATTGTCTGGGAGAAAGATGTCTGGCGGCCCGTAGAAACTGAAGGTTTCGATGGTCCGTATAAACCGTGATCTGGTGACGAGCCCCCATTAACCAGTGACGCCATTCCATAAAGGCGTCTCGAATGGCAAGCAGCTCCTTCTCCGCGATGGTATAATTGATTTCCGCAGAGCTGAGCTTCCTTGACATGTATGCAATCGGATGCAGGGTGCTGGTTGTTTTGTCTTTTTGGGATAGCACTGCCCCCAGTGCTATTTCAGAGGCATCCGCCTCAACAATGAACGGGATGTCCGGATCGGCATGCGTCAATAAAGGAGCGGTGGAGAAGGCTGTTTTGAGAGCGTCAAAGGCTTGTTGGGCTTCTTCATCCCACTTGAATGGGATGTTCTTTCTCGTTAGCTTTGTGAGTGGTGACACCATTCCAGAGAAGCCCGATATGAATCGCCTGTAGAAGTTGGCGAACCCCAACAGACTCTGAATGTCTTTGACATTGGAGGGGCGGGGCCACTCCACAATCGCTTGGACCTTCCTCTCTGCCATCACCTGTCCTGAAGGAGTAAGCATAACACCTAGAAACTCCACCGTGGTGACGTGGAATTCACATTTGGTGATCTTGCAAAAGAGGTGATGCTCTTGTAGCGCTCGCAACACTGTTTTGACGTGCGTGATGTGTTCTTCGGTTGAATTTGAATAAATGAGGATGTCATCTATATAGACGACCACATGGCGGTCTAGGTATTCACGAAGAACCTCATTCAAAAAAAACTGAAAAGCTGCCGGGGCATTACAGAGCCCAAAGGGCATCACCAAGTACTCATAAAGTCCGTACCGCGTTTTGAATGCTGTTTTCCACTCATCACCCCGTCTGATGCGAACGAGGTGATAGGCTCCGCGTAAATCCAGCTTTGTGTAGATTCGTGCCTCCCGTACCTGTTCCAGCAACACCGGGATCAAAGGCAACGGATACTGGTTCTTCACGGTAATGGCATTTAACGCCCTGTAGTCTATGCAGCACCTTTTTTCACCGTTTGCCTTGGGAATGAAGAATAGAGGAGATGCTGCAGGGGATCTGGATGGTCGGATGTAGCCTAAGGCCAAGTATTTGTCCAAGTATTCACGTAACGTGTCTGTTTCAGGAAGCGTCAGGGCATAAATCCTCCCGTTTGGGATTTCAGAACCGGGGATGAGGTCAATGCGGCAGTCATAAGTTCGGTGTGGTGGCAGCACCTCCGCCTCTTTATCACTGAATACCGCCCTATACTCATCGTAACATGAAGGCAGCGTGACATCTTTTTCTGCTGCGGTGGCTATAGCGTACGTAGGCTCTGCAGCATTAGCCGGATTCCTTCTCCTTGAGAAACAGTGGTCTTGGCAATAACTTGAAAGGAACTGGATCGATTTGGTTTTCCACCTTATGTCAGGGTCATGTTTTTGCAGCCATGGGAGACCTAGGATGATTCCATATTGTGGGGCTTCAATGATGTTGAAGACCAGACGTTCATGATGGGACGGAGAACAAACGGCTTCATATTCCCTCGTTTGGTAGGTGATTGGGCCTGCTTGCAGTTCGTTGCCATCCACAGCGTAGACCGTTTCGGGTCTGTCCTTAGAGACCAGTTTCACTCCCAAACGACGGGCCATAGAACAGTCCATAAAACAGCCTGTAGCCCCAGAATCAATCATCACTTGCACTTCTTGGGGGTTGTTGTTTATGCGCAAGGACATTTTAATAAAAAGGTGGTTCTGCTCGTCCATCGTACCCGGGGTAAGTGAAGGGATGATGTGGACGCTTGAGGGTTTCCCTTCGTTCACCTTCAAGCCGTGTAGTTTTCCGACTCCTTTGCGGCTGCTCCTGCAAGACTCTGTCCTCCTCGAATTCGATTGAGTTTTGGCTTAACCGGGCACTCGCGTAGGAAATGGCCTTTTTTCCCACAATAGAGACAAAGTCCTTGTTTGCGTCTGTATTCTCTTTCACTGGTGGTGAGGGAGGCTCTCACTGCTCCTATTTCCATTGCATCAGAAGCAGGAGCCGGCTTGTCACTGCTACTTGCTTGCTCATACGGCATCACTGCTTTATCCTTTTTCTTAGACTCTCCTTTTCTTTCCTTCATGCGATGGTCTAAGCGTAAGGTAAGGTCAATTAAAGCAGAACATGTGCGAGGCTGGGGATCTATTTGGGCTAAAACGTCCTTCATGTCTTCGTTCAGTCCTTGATAGAACAAGGCTGTTCTTTTTGCTTCTGGCCAATCAGTTTCGGCCACGAGTCTCCGGAAGTTGTTGAGATATGTGACCAGATCTGCATCTCCCTGTCTTAGCTTCAACAACTCTCTGTCTGCCGTGAGGGTCTCTGCCCTCCTGTCGAAGGTTTTTTCAAACTCCTCTTTAAAATTGTCCCAGTGGTACAGAAGAGGGTCATCCCTTTTTACTATGGGCACCGCCCACTGAGCAGCTTCCCCCCCTAGATACGAGATAAGGAAAGCTACCCTCGCTTGGTGTGTAGAAAACATCTTGGGTTTGCACATAAAGTGCATCTGTACCTGTGTCATAAACACTTGAATCTTTTTTATGTCCCCGTAATATCGTTCTGGTGGTGCAAGAGGGATCTGTGCGGGCATCTCTACCACCACAGACGTGGTAGGGGAAGTGCTACTAGAAGCCCCTGTTGTGGTGGTAGTAGAGGGCAATCTGTCAAACCTGGCTCGCAGCTGGGCGTTTTCAGCCCTTGCCGCCGCCACCTCTCTATTGGATGCTGCCAGCTCTACCTGCACTAAGGCCAAAGCAGCCATGACGTCCTCTAAGGTAGTCATGGTTGACTCCCAACACAGCCAAGAGGAGACAAAATCCATGGGCCGATAATTCTATCAAGCTCGGCTCTTCTCTTCCTCGGGGCTGTGATGAGAGTCCTATTCCCGGCCCCACTGAACAACCCCAGCGCTCCGAGATAAAACACGAACAACTAAGGTGATACAGCGGGGCGCGGGAAAGGAAGGGAACAGCAGGGAGGGAGATCTGTAACGACAAAGAACACGCTATTAGAACACCCTACCTCCCTGACCTACAACAGTGTTCTACTTTTCTCAACCCACAACCCTTCTACTGCTCTCCCCCACTCTTTACCTGTAAAGGAAAATACACAATGCCTTAATCCAATGGAGACAGGGGTAGGGTAGGGTGTGCAGAACTGTGCCCAACTGTGAAAACAAATATAAACAAGATTCAATTCTCTCCGGTTCAGAGTGTATGAACAAACTTGCGTTGTGCTCTATAGTGGTTACACACCTACCCTGAACAATGCTTGTAAAACATTACATGGGTGTTATCACAGTTCCCCTCTTTGGCGTTCACTACCCCTCCTGCCTCCTGTTTAGAATGGGATAAAGAAAACAAGTATGAACACTGCCCAATAACAGGACAATCTTTGCAGCTGCTTCACAGAGTTAACTCACTCTGTAACTCTCTCTTCTTTAGTTAGCGCTCCCCACATGTAGAAGTGATAATGCCATGTGAGGACTTACAATAACGAGGCTCAATGGAGTTCCGGTGAGTCCTATCGTTACTGTGCCTGAATGCACGTATTTACAATATATGTACAAAGTTATTAGGGGGTCTCAGTATGGCTCAAACAAGCTGATGGCCTTATTTCCAAAACGACCACACATCAATCCCCTAGACGAAAACAATGTCTTTGAAGTCCGTGGACTTCCGAGTGTCACTCCTCCGAGTGAAACTCCAGGAACAAAACAGGCTGTGGGTGTGTCGTTGGGATCGAGACTACCAACGCCCCACACCGCACAGCACCTGATTACTCACGGTTCTGTTGCTCTAAGGAACCACAGCCGCTCATACCGCTCAGCCTCGGAATCCAGGAAAACGCCACCGCATAGACGGAATTATCGGCGTCTAACCGCCGTCCGACTCTGCCCTTTATTTCCCGGTATGCGCGCGCCGCTCACGTTCATGCGTGGCGTACGCACTGCATGCCGGGAAGTGTAGTTTGTGGCGGGCTGGTATCGTACTGCGCCTCGGAACATCGTCCTGCACCCCAGAACATGACATCATCCTCCCACTTAGGGCAACAAAAGCAAAAAGAACAAATGATGGATGGAATGCTGAAATAATCAAACATTCACCCCCAGTTACAGATCTGGGTTTAATCCATCATTTTTTTGCTCACCATGCCACCCCAGTTTGGAACCAGCCATATCCAAATCAGTCTCAAACCTGCTCCCCATGGGAACAATCCAGCCTGACATCACAGGCCAGGTCCTCCCCAGACCGAAACAAGCATCCTGGGACCAGTTTCGGGGTACCAACCCTCATCAGCCAGGCTAGCTTGAATCTAATGGCACAGTGAGCACGGACCCACGTCTTAGGATGTAGGTCCAGATCTCTGATCCTAACAACAAAAGAACCGGGGGTCTATAACGGAGCTTTAAGTACTCCGAGCTGCTGCAAAACTCCTACATAAGTGAGTTAGGCGCTAATAGAGCTACATAAGTCTCTATATCAGAATGTGTGCCAGGACAAACCTGTCGAAGGACCTACTGAGATTGTTGGTAAGACCCGTACAGAGATGTGTTGGATTCCCATCAAATAGGTATGTAGATCAAGTGTTCTCATTTGGTCATCCAAAAATGGGGTGGTATGTCTCTTGATCAATGAGACCCATCCATCGCCCTTACTCAATTGGGTCGCACCATCAATCGCTAAGGTACCCATGAACAAATGATAAAGATGGGATCGAGTGCAGTGCAAAAATCAAAAGATGTGTGAGTTAAAAACAAGGGGTAAAAGGATCAATAGGCGAAAAACTCTAATGTAATTTGTCCTTTCCCTCAAACAAACAAGAAAAATGCAGAGGAAGCAGTCTAAACATATAACTGCATTTACAAGGCCAACATGTTTCAGCCGGTAGGGACAAGATCCCATGGCTTTCTTCAGGGCCAGAGTTCTAAGCATTAGCTACTGCATACATAAAGTGAACGTAACGACAATCTGTAAAGGATATACATAAATAGTCCAAAATCGTGTTCCTCTGTACCAAACGGTGTCTCTTACATCTGTTAACAAGAAACAAGAAATAAATTGTAGTAAGTCCTATCAAAACAGGAAAGACCTGTTTTGTTTGAGGGAAAGGACAAATTACATTAGAGTAGGTATTTAATCTGTCTAATCCTACGTTTCCTGCCATTAATTCTTCTATTTCTACTCTCAGTTTGTAGAGGTCTAAAGGTTTCGTTTGCGAAGTTAGTTTCCCTAATTCTTGACTCCATCTTTCGATTTCCTCAGGTGTGACTAAAGTGACACTTCTAGTACCTGAAGTCGATTCCATTTGAATCTCCCTCGCATTGAAAGGATTATGTCTTTTCTGCATCCTTTTCCCTGTATTTCTATGGGGTAGATCCATTAGTGAGACTTCAGATTCACACTCACTTGTCTGTTCATCTACAATTAAGGGTTCTGGTCTGGGCTGTGCTATGACGGGAGTAATGACAGGAGGTTTTGGACTTTCATGCCGATCCCCGTACAATGGAACCACGGGTCCGATTGTTACTGGGATTGTCAATGCTTCAGGACTGGTATTTAACTGGGAAATTCTCTGAATTATTTCAGCCCTTTGTTTTGCTACAATTTCTCGCTCCTTTTCTTCCAGCAATCTCTCTACTGATTTGTCATGTAACACCTGTGGGGTCAGAGTGGGAGCATAACTCGGGGCAGTGGGATGAGTCTCACTAGGTCCTTCACCATAATTTGGTCTTGGGAACAAACTTCCTGTACCTAGGGATCTTCGTTCTTCCTCATACTGTGGCTGTAATAACGGCATTCCTAACTTGAGGGTCTCGTCTCGCCTCCGTAGGGAGGTCGAGAACAAAAATCTCCTTCACGGGAATATCCTGTCTCCCCACTAGCTGACATTCTGGGGTAAATGTTTCTGGTATCTACTGGTCCTAAACTCTCAATATAGGGAGGAATTTGGAACCCCCCTCCTACGCTTGCGGACCTGATCTTTTCTTGTGGTGGAGGTCTTCGGGAAATATCTCCCGCACTTGAAGGTCGGTGTCCTTCATTATAAGGAGGCGGACTTCTCATACACATGTCATCTAATAATTCATCATCCGACTCTCCGATGGGTACCCAATGTTTAGATTTTTCCAACCGTTTCTTCCCTCCAGAAGGATCATCTGCTGGCATCATGGGAAACAATCCCTCCACTATCATGTTCTGCCTCCACTGTTTCATCTTTTTAGCTCGTGCTTCCTGCTTCAATTTTGGATAAAATTTAGTTAACCCTTTATCCATCCGTGGCTTATCCCTTTCGAAAGCCTCGATTTCCCATTCCTCTAGCGCTTCATACTGCGTTAATCTAGGTCTGGGATGTAAATCATTCATTAGGATTCTCAGATTGAATAGAATCCTACTGTTAAAGGTACCCTCTAACGGAAAAGCCAATACTCCATCATCTTTCGTGTATTCCACCCAATTTTCCAACCATACACGTGTGTTGTACCCTTTATCGAACATCATGAAAGATGCGGGAGTATTTGGTTGCGGAATAACAACACCTTCTCTAGTTTTAATCGGCTTGTCCTTTTTGAAATAATTTTTCACTTTGTTTACAAGAGACACTTTTCTCTTATTTCCGTACATAATGTCGTTTTTAACTCCTTTCCACTGATCGTTCTCAAATCCCATATGCCGCGGATCAGGTCTGGTATGCGGTCTATACGAATGCCACATACGATTTTTAAGAGTGACTTTGTTTACAAAACCACTTCCAATCCAAGTGCGTCTATTATTTTCGTGCGACCAATGAAATGCACGAGTTCAAATATTTCGACCAATGGGTGCGCGGCCCTTTCGTGAGACAGTTCCCACGCTCCGGCGCTCGCCCCTCCTTTACAATTCCAGCTCCGCTACCAACCCACTGTGTCTACCAATCCCAGCGCGGCACGGAGTGACGTCAGAGCAGCTTCGCGACTGACTCCCTCCTTCACAAGGTAACGGAAACTTTCTTTCTTTCTAAAGTGTTCAGTGCTAGGTTATTTAACAACGAATACACATTCGCCACTGTGCTCAAGTGTCTAGACAGGAAAGAATTTTTTTCACTGCAAGTAAACTACTTCCATTTACTTTTCACTCACTACGAGTAGATCTCTTCTGCCTACCCTTCACTCTAGCATTGGGGCACCTGCTACTTCCCTAGACTCATCCACCTTTCCGGGATATATCCAAGCCTAAAGTTTCACCAGCGAGCCCTTTTGCTTTCACTCAAGCTCAGATGAACCTGCTACTCTTCCGGTGTGACCCTCACTAGGTTATGCCACAGTAGGAATTTTGCCAATGAACCTCGTTACTAACATTTATTCAATCATACATTCAGAAAAACCCTAGTTAGTGCTTCCATTTCTGCCTAACCTGCACCAACTTTCCTTAGAGCAAATGACCTCAAAGCAAGTGGATTCTATTCACCACTCGCTATTCAATTCCCCGGGGATTCCTTAACAACATAAAAGACGTTTTACGTACGAGTGGATTAATACATATAACAGTATAATAACAAGAATAACAACTTGAAAACATTTCATAATTTTTCAAAGTAAACAATTTTCAAGTGAGTGATCAATTCTCTTGAAGCGCCTACTCTTATAGCAGCATCCGACTTAGCTAGACTAACTAGTTCTACCTAACCTTTAGCTATTCCCTAACCATCCTCGATGCTACCAGAAAATTACTGCTAGAGATCGCGGGTCACCCGACCAATAATTTCGCCACTTCTGGCTTCGGGCCCATATACTTTACTTTATCATATACATTGATCAGATGACCACGCAATCTACTACCAATAATTGTGAGTTCCCTTTCGAATTTTTTCCAATGTACCCAACTTACCATCCACCGTTATGGGTACCTATGACCACGATGGGTCAGGGAGCTAGCTGTAAAAGGAAAGGCAGCAAAATACAAAACCCAACTTTTTGTACTTTATTTCATGAAATGACCACGGACAACTGAGAAGTTTTAAAGGTTTATCTTAGATTTCAGATTCTGCAATGATACAGTTTATAGTAATGAGGCCAATCTATAATCAGAATAACGAAGAGCACATAACCATATAGGAAGAGTATACAGGTAACCATCTAACCCTATAATGAGGGAACATCCAGAAATAACGGAAATGAAATTCGAGGGAGGGTACTAAATGCTAGGAATTTTATGCACGTTTTAGGATTTTATCATTAGGTCATATTTCGAGAGAAAAGACACTGGGAAACCTATACATTCAGTGAAGAGTAGAAAAGTGCAACATGCTATAATGCTAACGTTATTACTTCAATTCAGTATTTAAGAGAAATTTGTAAACCATATTTAATTCATAAACAGTATGGAAAGATTTATACTGAAAAAGGCTGGGGAACATAGGAACATGCTATGAAATGCAAACTGTAAATGACTTTAATGAGATGCAATGATTTGCAGAGAAAAACATGGAAAATTAACATATGCAAAGGGTATGTCTTTATTGAAGCAAAGACAGAAAATAGGAAGTGCAGTTTCAGAGATTTTCAGCAAGATATTTACCTAGACTGGTGTGAAAACCAACCCTGGCCACGGGTCAGTTAAGGACAGGAAATACCCCAAGGAATAGCAGTCATCAATGGGACAGCAGGTGCAGTAGGGACACCTCAGGACAGGACAGGAAACCCAGATTAGGATCAGGACTGGACCACCAGGACACGACCAGCACCCGCAGTTCGGAAGCAACGCCTGCGCTCCACCCTCTCTGCAGCTATCGATCAGAACCCCGATTGGGTCAGCGAACTCCCAGCAAAAGTGCTCCGCCAGCACTTAAGGTTTAGTAAAACCTTCAGAGTCTATGGTCAAATTCGGACAGAGAGCTCCGCAGCACCTCTGTATCAAGTCACCTATTGAGTGCGTTGGGTCAGTGACAGGTCAGCTATTCAGACAAGTCGGACAATTTCTCTAGCTAAACCTAGGCTAGATATACTGTTTTGGGACAGGGTACCACCCCCCAAATGTTGCAAAGTGTCAGAATCCCCAATTTGGATTGGTCCTAAGGTAGGATTTGGTTAACACACCAATCAGAACAGACTATTCTAAGGCCTATTTTCCATCCTAAGGTGCCGCCTAGCAAGATTGGGGTTCCCACGAGAAGTCGCAGGGAATACAATGGAAAGAAATACAATGTATACAAATAGGGTACAAGTTAGGCTTTCTCGCTGGGTGAAGGTGCATCTTCCCATGCAGGCTCTGGCAGCAACCTTCTTTGGCTTGGTTTCAATGCCACCGCACCATCGACTGATTCGGCGCAGTAGTGCCCTCCAAGATGGACTCCCCAGCCCCATCACCCCTCAGTGCCGAGGATACATGAAAAGTAAGCGAAAACAAATTAGTACATAGAAATGAACGAAGGCATTATATGTCATAATTTCGTACTTCATGTTTATCATCATAAAAATATACTATGCAATTTAGATATTAGTGCAATATATAATGACACGAGAGCAACAGCACAAGCTTCACCACGTTATTACAGGGAAATGCCATCTTGTGGCTATTACGCATGCGCACCCTTTCCCTCCAAAACTATCTCTACGTGTAGTCACGTGAGTGTGACTGACGCATGCGCAGAAAAGGAAAGTCAAGCAGCGGCCATTTTAGGAACAAGGATTAATCGTATTAGTAAAACACATAGGCAAGCATGTCTATGATACCCATGCACATTCAAAATACATAAAATTAGTAAAACAAACAATTGAAGTTACGAGATTATAATAGATTTTCGAGGTTCTTGACTCGAGCAAGTCGCGATGCGAAATCTTGCTCTATCACCTCTATCTACATGAAAGATTTTAGGAAAGACCAGGCCCACGCAACATGTCCCGTACCAGTGGTCTGGTAATCTATAATAAGCTTTGTTTTCGCATATGAAGTATATGCCAGGAAAAACTGGATCTTTTCTACCTTTAAATCCCCAACTCCCTATGATTCTATAGGTGTCTTTACATTGACTCGCTCCCACAAAATAATTGTCATACACAGTGTTGTCTCTTCTAATACAAAATTTCCCTAACAACGGAGTGTCTATATTTATAGCCACATTCACATTTCTATCATCAAGGTTTTCATCTTCAAATGTCCAATATTTGGATTTCTCATGTTTTACTTTTTCACTTCGTTTATAAGCAATTCTTCTCTCTTCAACCATATCTAAAAATGCTTTCTCCTCAACTCTCATTTTACATGTCAAATTATTTTTGAAGGCATTCTCATGACTCAATTCATCTATTTCTAAAAAGAATTCCCCCATTACTCTTGCAGGCTTTACTTTATTCAAGGCATCAACGATTTTTAACTTTGCAAGTACATCATCTGAATTTGAATAATAATATTCTAGTTTTCCTGTTTGATAAAACAGACGTGCAATCACACTACACGTGACACCATATGTAAGTGGAATATGGTGATATGTCACCCCTTCTGAAACAGATGCAGGTAATTTCACACAGACATAACAATCACTAGCATCCATGGTCTTAACATATTCAGACAACAACCTTGAAAATGTCTTTTTGGTGTAATCACTAATTGACCTATCTTGATGCAATTCTGGTCTATATACATGCTGTTTGTTAGACTTTGATTCAACATTTTGTTCATTTGAACACACATTATGTTTCAACTTCACTAAGTTATCCTGAAAAGGAATGACAATAGCTAGAATTATCCATATCAATATTAATAGTCCTGTACATATTAAACACATTCTCCACCATTTTCTAAAAACAGAACATTTCGTTTTATGGTCATTATTAGCCATATTTAAAAAAAAATGTTTTAATAGTTATCTGGGCATTTTGATAGACAATAGGCTTACGTTTATTCCTCAAACCAATGCCATCGTGTCTGCCTGTCACTTCCTGATAAAAAAAATCAGGAAGGTACTTCCCTATATTCAGGAGGAAACCAGGAAAGTGGTCATCGCCTCCCTGATACAGTCCAAGTTGGATTGCTGCAACGGGCTGTATTTGAACGCCCAAACGCCGTGCCTGAGAAAACTTCAGGCAGTCCAAAACTCGGCGGCTCGTCTACTGCTGAGTCTAACCCGGCACAAATCCATTTCAGAAGAGATTCGGAAGCTTCATTGGCTCCCAGTGAGGCAGCGTATCAAATTTAAAGCACTCTGTGTGGCTTTTAAAGCCTTGACACAGAAGGGTCCACTGTTCATGAGGGAGCTTTTTGCTTGGTATCTGCCAGGCAGATCTCTCCGTTCCTCAGGGGCAAAATTCCTTGCAGTGCCAAGGATTCGAACTCTGCACTGGGGAGGACGGAGCTTCCAACACGGCACCTCTAAGCTGTGGAACCTGCTGCCACCAGAAATTAGGAAGGCTAGCTCTCTTTTGGGCTTCAGAAAAAATTTGAAAACCTTGTTGTTTCAGTGAGGGGGGCTGGCGGGGTGTCTGTTCATGGTTCTAGCGTCGAGACACCATTTTGGTATTCGTGCGCTTTATAAATTTCATTATCATTATCATTATCTGCTTCACAATTCTATAAGATCTTTTGTCACATATAGGCTTTCACCTTTCACTTACAATGTCCTCTTTATATCAGGATTTCAGGTTTTGTCTTTACCTTATACTTTTGATCAATTATCACTTTTCTCTGTAATTCAGTTCTTTACTCACTTTTCCCATTTGACTTTGGGCAGCATAAGTTCTCTTGGCTACTTTTTACCTCTTCAATTGGAGGCAATACAATGTATGACCATTCAGGTGGTTTGTACTTCTGATTTGGTCTTCTCACCCTTTTTGGCCTGTGAACAACTTCTATTCTTTTCCCCAATAACTCCTTTTGACTGGTTATTTCATTTAGTTGATCTTCTGGCTTTCTTGCTTTGTTAACCAGTTTAAATTTCAGTCCATCATTCCCTTTAGGCCAATTATCTCCTTTATAAACTCTTTTTGTCTTAGGCTCCGTGGTGTTATGTTTCACTCTCAATGCCCTTTTTCTTGAACTCTTTCTCAATGGAGTTTCATCTGCACTGTCGTCAGTTTCACTTTCAATCTCTTCGAGAGTTTCATTTATGACAAACTTTATGATATCTTTTTCTTTTTCAGGATCAGTTTTCTCTTTTGACAGTTCCTTTACTCTGTTAGGAACATCTCCATAGCTGGTACTTGTAATCTCATCCTTATCGTGAGTTATTTCCTCTTTTCCAGTGTTAGGATTTTGGTTCCTGCTTTCAGACTGTTCTTCAGTATTCTCTTGATCACCAGTTTTGTTTACACATTGCTCAATGTCCTTTCTGGGGTCAGTCTCTACCAAATCTTGATTCCCAGATTGATCTTCAGAATTTGGTATTTCGACAGTTTCTCCTTCTCCTTCAGACGCAGAGCTAGCATCTGATACTTCCAGATGTCGACGTTCTTGTCGAGCTTTAGTATCTGGATTTCTCTCTGGTTCACCTTCAGAATCAGAATCAGTTGTGCTTTCACCTTCCTCGTTTGGATTCTCAGGTTCAGGCACACGGATGGTGTGGCTTGCATGCACCCATCTCTTTACTCCAGCACATTTAACTGCAGTGGTGCTGACCAATATGACCTGTCTCGGTCTCTGCCAGCGAGGCACCAAACAGTTTCTTCTGCGATATACCTTTATCCGAACCCAGTCTCCATGAAATAGATCATGAACTGGATTTTTCTCTTTCGTGTTTGATGCAGTTCCCACCTGATGGAACACAGAAGTCACCACGTCAGACAGGTTTTTGCAGTAATCCAGTATGATGTTATCATTAATAGCTAACAGTTTATCAACTGGTACAAATGCTTGTCTCATCACTCTGCCCATTAAAATCTCATGTGGACTTAATCCAGTCTTTCTGTCAGGGATACTCCTTAAGGTCATCAAAACAAGTGGTAAGGCATCTGGCCACTTCAGTCCTGTTGCCAAACACATCTTTGCAATCCTGTTTTTTATTGTTCCATTCACTTGTTCAACTACCCCTGAGGCCTCAGGTCTGTAAGCACAATGCAATTTCTGACGAATGTCCAGGGCTTCACAGATCATTAGCATAAGTTCATTTTGGAACTGCGTTCCACGATCAGTTTCGATCGTTACTGGAAATCTAGGGATAATTTCACGTAAAAGCAACTTTGCAACTGTTAGTCCATCGTTTCTCCTCGTGGGGAAAGCCTCCACCCATCAAGTGAACAGACAAATGATCACCAAAACATACTTGAGCCTATTACAAGGTGGAAGTTCTATGAAATCCAACTGCATTCATGTAAATGGACCTCCCTCCCATCCTATGGTTCCCAGACTCACAATTGTTTTTCTGTTTGGATTAAATTGCTGACACACCACACATCTCTGGCACAAACTTTCAGCAATCCTCCTGAACTTGGGATTGTACCACGTCTGTCTAAATAGACGAAGCATGGTATCTCTTCCAACATGAGCTTGACCATGATACATTCGGTATTGTACAGAACAGAGGACCCTAGTGATTAAGGATCAAGCGAATAATAGACATATACTGAATAGTATATATGACCTCTGTCCAGCCGGACAGGTATTTATTTTTCAATTTTTCTGTTATATTTATGAATATAGCACTTATACAAAAGTGGGCACAGCCTGTGACCCACAGAGGACAAGACAAAACAGGTGACAAAACAATTATGTAAAAACGCACAAAAGCGGTCTGTACTATTATTCACTTTTACAGACTAGGATTCATTCATAGCAACCCATTGTTTTACACAATTCGTAAGTTCAAACAAACATATGGTGCAGTAGAGTCGACGACGTTTCGATGCAGTTAGAGAATACATGCATCATCATCAGGACAAAAAGTAATATGTCGTGTTTGTCTTTAGAGTTATTTTTCAAGTTACATTACCCCTATGGCAATTTACATAACGTTGAAACCACATTTAGAAAGGGAGAAAAGATGGGGGAAAAAACATAAACAAAAGAATATTCATTAAAACTTGACTAGGCATGTATACATTTTCAATTCAAAGAACCTACAGTGGAATTCTTAGTGCTGTGGTGAGGTAGTGCGGAGTAATGACTGGTTGTGGCACATGCTTGTGACCATACAACAAAGAGACCGTGACAGTGTCCAGTGTATTCCGGGATTTGAAAAAGCGGCGCAGTGAAAATAAAAGTGTAAGTTTCAACTTCGGCGCGTTAAGTTCTGGTGCATGCAAATAGCAGCGTATTTAAATGTTTCCTGACGGACTGCGCAGTGAGGATGGCAAGTGTTTTTAACATGCAGCGCAGTGTATTGAACTAAATTCAGGGTTAACGATAGGCGGTGAAGGTGACCATTTGAATCCCCATTGGAGTCAGAGTATCTATAGAAAGGCGGTCTATAGTTTCTTAATTTACCTCATGGAAGCATAATTTCGTTATTGCAATCCAGGGGGAATCAATACAGAAATGCATCTGTGGAGAATCGTAAAATACCCGTTAGGTTAAGTCCGCGTTAAAGGCGCGAGTAGTGCGCAAGGAAAGCAAACCTGCATACTCACAACAGCATCGCCCATAAGAGGAATAATGCGGGAAACTACGGGTGAGAAATACTGAAATTAGTCGAAGATATTACGGGCAGAGAGGGGCGGCTGATTACCAATCCGGAACTTACTTAGAATGGTGGATTGATGCTCGTTCTAGCGGCTGTCCAATAATCCATAATAAAAATCCTAGGGAGGAAAGGGGTGTACATGAGCTAGACGGTCGGGGCCAGCCTTGGCTGGAATGTGGAGATTGCTGGAGCGATACTCACAATTCAGTTGTGCATGATAGCCGGGCGGTGGGTTTCTGGCGGTGATCGCTGCCGGGAAGAGGGAGGAAACTGGTAGTTATAGTCAAGGAAGGACTTGACGCGGAAGTGCAGTGGCTAAGGCGGCCATCTTACAGTGGTGAATGTGAAACAACCCAAGTGTGGTGGAGTGCTCAGTGAACTATTCAGGGGATATCATAATCTACAATCTGTGAACTGGGGTAATCCATCAATAAGGCGTTTATTGCGAGATGTTTCGTAGCAGTGGGGTTTATTTGTATTTGTATTTGTATTTATTTTACTTGTAAAGCGCTAACATTCATCCTGAAAGGACATCACGGCGCTGAGAAAGAATTGGGGTTCTGTTGATGGTCACAGCTGGGCAGGGGGAGGCGACCTACATAGTTAGAGAGGCATTAAAACGCGGAAGTACAATGGCAGCGGCGGCCATCTTAGAGCGATCAATTGTGAAACAACCTAAGTGAAGTGAAGTGCTCAGTGACCAATTCAGGGCATTTCATAATATACATTCTAGAAGTAGAACATATTTAAACAAATAACTGTTCATTAGGGAAACTGCACAGAATTGCTTCATAGCAAGGAGGTCCAATCCTCAACTCTGTTGAGTCCCTTTCGTATACTGTCTGTTCTCAGGATCCAATGCAACTCTTCTTTGTTTAAAATTTGCGAAATGTCTGCTCCTCTTGGAGGGGCCTTGACCTGTGTGATTACAGTCCACGTAAAGTCATTCTCTGAGTGCCCTTTGTCCATAAAGTGTTCTACCAATGGTGCATTTGCAGTTTGACATCGGATTCGGCTTCTATGTTGTCCCATCCGCAGCTTGATCTTCTGGCTGGTCTGTCCTATATATATCATCATACATGGACATAGAATTGCATACACTACATTATGTGAATTGCAGTTTGTAAAGTGATGTCTCTCATATTTGATTGTACCATAGGAGAAAGTTTTGCCTTCTATAGTTGAGTCACAAGAGACACATTGACCACATTTGGCATGCCCCTTCAAGGTAGGTAAATTCCACATATCATTTATAGTATTTCTTGTATCAGATTGAGGGAGTGAAGCACAAACCAGGTGATCTTTTATGTTTTTAGCCCTCTTGAAAGCAAACAACGGTCGTTCCAGGTTAAGAATACCGGCATTTAGAACTGGCCAATGTTTTAGAACATTGGCCAGTTCTAAATGCCGGTATTCTTAACCTGGAACGACCGTTGTTTGCTTTCAAGAGGGCTAAAAACATATCCACATATCATTTATAGTATTTCTTGTATCAGATTGAGGGAGTGAAGCACAAACCAGGTGATCTTTTATGTTTTTAGCCCTCTTGAAAGCAAACAACGGTCGTTCCAGGTTAAGAATACCGGCATTTAGAACTGGCCAATGTTTTAGAACATTGGCCAGTTCTAAATGCCGGTATTCTTAACCTGGAACGACCGTTGTTTGCTTTCAAGAGGGCTAAAAACATAAAAGATCACCTGGTTTGTGCTTCACTCCCTCAATCTGATACAAGAAATACTATAAATGATATGTGGAATTTACCTACCTTGAAGGGGCATGCCAAATGTGGTCAATGTGTCTCTTGTGACTCAACTATAGAAGGCAAAACTTTCTCCTATGGTACAATCAAATATGAGAGACATCACTTTACAAACTGCAATTCACATAATGTAGTGTATGCAATTCTATGTCCATGTATGATGATATATATAGGACAGACCAGCCAGAAGATCAAGCTGCGGATGGGACAACATAGAAGCCGAATCCGATGTCAAACTGCAAATGCACCATTGGTAGAACACTTTATGGACAAAGGGCACTCAGAGAATGACTTTACGTGGACTGTAATCACACAGGTCAAGGCCCCTCCAAGAGGAGCAGACATTTCGCAAATTTTAAACAAAGAAGAGTTGCATTGGATCCTGAGAACAGACAGTATACGAAAGGGACTCAACAGAGTTGAGGATTGGACCTCCTTGCTATGAAGCAATTCTGTGCAGTTTCCCTAATGAACAGTTATTTGTTTAAATATGTTCTACTTCTAGAATGTATATTATGAAATGCCCTGAATTGGTCACTGAGCACTTCACTTCACTTAGGTTGTTTCACAATTGATCGCTCTAAGATGGCCGCCGCTGCCATTGTACTTCCGCGTTTTAATGCCTCTCTAACTATGTAGGTCGCCTCCCCCTGCCCAGCTGTGACCATCAACAGAACCCCACTGCTACGAAATATCTCGCAATAAACGCCTTATTGATGGATTACCCCAGTTCACAGATTGTAGATTATGATATCCCCTGAATAGTTCACTGAGCACTCCACCACACTTGGGTTGTTTCACATTCACCACTGTAAGATGGCCGCCTTAGCCACTGCACTTCCGCGTCAAGTCCTTCCTTGACTATAACTACCAGTTTCCTCCCTCTTCCCGGCAGCGATCACCGCCAGAACCCCACCGCCCGGCTATCATGCACAACTGAATTGTGAGTATCGCTCCAGCAATCTCCACATTCCAGCCAAGGCTGGCCCCGACCGTCTAGCTCATGTACACCCCTTTCCTCCCTAGGATTTGTATTATGGATTATTGGACAGCCGCTAGAACGAGCATCAATCCACCATTCTAAGTAAGTTCCGGATTGGTAATCAGCCGCCCCTCTCTGCCCGTAATATCTTCGACTAATTTCAGTATTTCTCACCCGTAGTTTCCCGCATTATTCCTCTTATGGGCGATGCTGTTGTGAGTATGCAGGTTTGCTTTCCTTGCGCACTACTCGCGCCTTTAACGCGGACTTAACCTAACGGGTATTTTACGATTCTCCACAGATGCATTTCTGTATTGATTCCCCCTGGATTGCAATAACGAAATTATGCTTCCATGAGGTAAATTAAGAAACTATAGACCGCCTTTCTATAGATACTCTGACTCCAATGGGGATTCAAATGGTCACCTTCACCGCCTATCGTTAACCCTGAATTTAGTTCAATACACTGCGCTGCATGTTAAAAACACTTGCCATCCTCACTGCGCAGTCCGTCAGGAAACATTTAAATACGCTGCTATTTGCATGCACCAGAACTTAACGCGCCGAAGTTGAAACTTACACTTTTATTTTCACTGCGCCGCTTTTTCAAATCCCGGAATACACTGGACACTGTCACGGTCTCTTTGTTGTATGGTCACAAGCATGTGCCACAACCAGTCATTACTCCGCACTACCTCACCACAGCACTAAGAATTCCACTGTAGGTTCTTTGAATTGAAAATGTATACATGCCTAGTCAAGTTTTAATGAATATTCTTTTGTTTATGTTTTTTCCCCCATCTTTTCTCCCTTTCTAAATGTGGTTTCAACGTTATGTAAATTGCCATAGGGGTAATGTAACTTGAAAAATAACTCTAAAGACAAACACGACATATTACTTTTTGTCCTGATGATGATGCATGTATTCTCTAACTGCATCGAAACGTCGTCGACTCTACTGCACCATATGTTTGTTTGAACTTACGAATTGTGTAAAACAATGGGTTGCTATGAATGAATCCTAGTCTGTAAAAGTGAATAATAGTACAGACCGCTTTTGTGCGTTTTTACATAATTGTTTTGTCACCTGTTTTGTCTTGTCCTCTGTGGGTCACAGGCTGTGCCCACTTTTGTATAAGTGCTATATTCATAAATATAACAGAAAAATTGAAAAATAAATACCTGTCCGGCTGGACAGAGGTCATATATACTATTCAGTATATGTCTATTATTCGCTTGATCCTTAATCACTAGGGTCCTCTGTTCTGTACAATAGCTTACTGCCCAAGGACCCTAGCTCTAATCCTTTTGGGTTTCCCTTGTCCTGTTAAAATAATGATACATTCGGGCCATATTTGAGATCATGCTATCGGGCATTACTGGTCTTTCATCTTTGTAAACCCAAATTTCATCTTCTTCTCTTTGCCTACATCCGCTTTTAACCAGACGTCTTTTTCTTCCTCATCAGCCTCTTCCTGCATTCGCCTCACTTCCTGCCAAGTTTGAACTACTGTGGTTAGCATTAAAGGACTTGAAACATGCTCTTCCCTTCTGTCCCGATTTATGGATGCAAGATTTTTGGCACAATATTTTGTAATTGAGTCTACATACCTGTTACCTCGGGTGATATAATCATCCCCCTTCTTATGTGCTGCGCATTTCACTACTGCAATCTTATCAGGCAATTGAATTGTGTCAATCAACATTCTCACAAATTCAGCATTACGTATGGGGGATCCTGCAGACGCTAAATAACCTCTTTGGGACCACAGTTGTCCGTAGTCATCGACAACCCCAAATCCATACTGACTATCAGTCACTATGGTGACCCTGATTTCCTTTCCCAGTTCACATGCTCGAATCAGAGCAATTAATTCCGCTATTTGAGCAGAACCAATTCCTTTCAGACAAGATGCTTCCAGCACATCTGCCACTGTGCAGACTGCATATGCAGCACTCAGAACACCTTCATTTGTTCTAGACACGAACCATCAACAAACATTACATAGTCGGATTCAGGCAATGGATCATCCCTGATGTCTGGTCTTGGTTTAGTACAGTATTCAAGAACATCTAGGCATTTGTGATCAACCTCATTTCTTACTTCAGTTTCCATGGTGTCTGGCAATAACGTAAAAGGATTGACATTCACACATCTAGAGATTGTCACATTTTCTGCTCCCAGAATTACCTTCTCGTACTTTGTCATCCTACTGTTGGCTAGATACTGTGTTTTTGTCCTAGTGAGGAGAATCTCCACAGAATGAGGTACATCCACTCTCACAGGAAATCCCATCACTATTCCTTCACTTTGTTCTAGACTTACGCTTGTAGCTGCTACTGCTTTCAGACAACCTGGCAATGCTTTTGCAACTGGGTCTAAAACAACTGAGAAATATGCAATTGGCTTTTTAATTTTTCCGTGTCTCTGAATTAGTACTGACAATGCACATCCTTCTCGTTCACTGCAGTACAGTTCGAACTCTTTTTCATAGTCAGGCGTCCCTAAAGCTGGTGCTTCACATAAACTCGTTTTTAGCTGTTCAAATGCTTCCATCTCAGTTTTGGTCAGTACTATAGGGTCTCTGATATCTACTCTGGTTAATCTCTGTAATGGTTTTGCTATCAGTGAGAATCCACTAATCCATTGTCTACAATAACCTACCATTCCCAAGAACATTCTTACTTGTCTTTGAGTATTTGGTGGCTGCATTCCTTGTATCATTTTGATTCTTTCTGCCGTAACTTGTCTAATTCCTTTTGCAATCTTATGACCTAAGTATTGCACTTCTTTCTGACAAAATTGTAATTTTGATGGAGACACTTTATGTCTCTCTTCTGCCAAATGATTCAACAATGCAACGGTATCTGTTACACATACATCTTTTGTCTTCGATGACACTAGGAGATCGTCAATGTATTGAACCAATACAGACTCTCCAGGCATGTTCAAACTTTCTAGTGATTTCTTTAGCAACTGATTAAAGATAGATGGACTTTCAGTATACCCTTGAGGAATTTGGCACCATGCCAAAATATGGTCTCCAAACCGGAACGCAAATATTGGCTGGCTTTCTGGATATAATGGAACAGTAAAGAACGCATTACACAGATCAATCACAGTGTACCATTCTGCATCATGAGGATTTTGATATAAAATCACTGCTGGATTTGGTACAATTGGACAACATGGGACAACTATTTTATTAACCTTTCTAATGTCCTGCACAATTCTAAATGTTCCGTTTGGCTTTTTCAATCCCATTATCGGTGAATTACAAGGACTACTTCCTATCTCTCTCAAAATGCCTTGATCAATCATTTAGTTTATTACTGGAGTTATTCCTTCAATTATCTCTGCTGTCATTTTATATTGGGGAACGTTCGGGTAACTCACACCTTCTTTTATAGAGACTTTTACAGGATCTACATCTTTCATTAATCCAATATCTTCTCCTGTGAAATCCCACACCTTCTCTTTCACTACTTTTTTCAATTAATCTGGTATCTTTTCTCGATCAAACACAGGAAACAACTTATTTTTCTCTGCCTCAATAATGAGCATGGTCATTTTATACAATCTATCTCCATCTGGGGTTTGCAGTTCTATGCCATCTGGTGAACAATATATGGCACAGTTCATTTTACACAAAATGTCTCGTCCTAACAGATTTACAGGGCTACTATCACAAACCACTAATCGATGCATGTCTTTGAAATTTCCAATTTCTACTTCAACTGGTTGTGTTAAGAGGTTTTAATCTGTCTATTGGCTACACCTACAACTTGGATGCTTTCTCCCGAGAGAGGAAGATTTTGAACTTCCACTGATCTAACAGTAGAACGGGTAGCACCAGTGTCCACTAGGAAAGTTATTTCTACATCATTCACTTTTCCGTTCACAAATGGACCAGACTGATCTACCTCAAGAGTGGCTCCAAGCACACACTCTTCTCCCTCTCTCAGGCACCGTCAGAAACTTTCATCCGACTCACTCCCACCTTCCTCTTGTAACCAATACTGGGTGCTCACATTCACTCTGGGTGATCGGTTTACCTGCTCGCCTCCGCTGCATCCTGTCTCTGCACTGTATCTATGTAGATTTACACTGTGTGGAAGTGGCGGTTGTGGCACCTGACTTTGCTGAGTAACTATCTGCTGCTGTTGCGGTTGCTGTTGAATTACCTCATGCTGCACCTGTGGATTCAATGATGTATTTTCGGGATTAACTCTTGGTGGATACTTACACTCTTTTCTCCAATGCCCTATCTGCCGCAATTATGACAAGGGAACTTTTTCTTAAGTTTTTCTATATTTCCTACCAATTTTGTTTTATTAAAATTTCCTTTACATTTTCCTTGACTATCTGTGTTTTTATTCTCCAATTGTGCTACTTGGTGTTCCGCTACTTTCACTTGAGCCCACATAGCTTTTTCCTTTAGCTTCTTTTGTTTAGCTTCAATTTCATCACTACAGTATTTGGCTTGTCTCAATACCTCATCCACTGTACTCGATTGCCATCCTATTAAACTATGCCTAAGCATGTCTCCAATTTCTGGTCTTAAACCATATACAAATCGATATACAAAATGACTAATGTCTTTTTCGCTCAGTTCCTCATATCCACTGTATTGTTTAAACACCAACAACAGTCTTTCATAAAATGCATGTACAGATTCCTTCAATTCCTGTATAGTTCTGTCTATTTTAACCCAATCTGTTTCTTTTGGTGGAATTTTATTCTTCAAAAACATTATCACTTGTTCGTACTTTCGCATAACTTCAGGTGACGGGGACCTGTCACTTTATCACAAGGGTATTCCTCTCTTGGCCAATTTACAGTTATCTTGCACTCAGTCCACAGATCTGCTGGCACAACTATGTCAAATAATCCATCCAGATCAACCCATAGTACTTTTGAAACTTTCACAAATCGATCTACCTGTCGATACCATTCTACTGGTTTTTCTCTCAGTCTGGGGAAATCATTTGTAAAAGATAATTTGTCCTGTCTACTCCAGGGAACATGTACATAACCTCCTCCAGGTATTTCTCTCATAGGGAACTCATTTGCGACTGTTTCCTTTTCTCTCACAGGGAACGCTAATGTAGATTTATCACTGGCCTCTTCTTTCTTCTTTGCCCATTTTATTCTCCACTTATTCACATCTCCCCATCTCCTTAGTAATACAATCAATTCTTTGATCTGGGTTAACCTTCCTGCAGTATTCATATTTTCATTGTCCTTTTCTGAAAAGTCTACTCTATAGGATTTCTGCAATGTTTTATTCTTCGCGAACTGTACTTCAAATTCATTCGCTAATCCTTCTAATTGATCATGTACAGACTTCGCTTTCCATGTTATACTCTTGCACATGAACATAAGTTTGTCATCTTGGTACGTTTTTAATCTGTCTGTTCCAATTGTTCCAATAATTAATTCTTCCATATCAATTTTTAATCTTGCCACATCTAATACTTTAGGTTCATGTTCTTTTAATTTCAAAGTTTTAAGCCAATCACTTAATTCTTGTTCCGATGGTCCTACAGGAGTCTGTGTTAAATCTATTTTCTCTATGCTCTTTTCAGGTGTAGCAGAGTCAGATTCTGCTCCGGTTGCATACTTATAAGGTAAACTCTGATTGAAAGTTAAGTCAGGCGGATTTACAATATTTGCTTGTCTATTTTCTGACAAATCTGAATAAATATTTTCTTTTACCTTTTGCAAACTTTGCTGTAAAGGGATTGTCAAACTTGGCTCTTTTATTCTTTGTTTTTTGAACACTGGAATTACAGGTCCTATCGTTACTGGGACTGTTACTGCTTCTATGTTTTTCGTAAGCTCTTGTACCTTTTCTGTCAATTCATTTGTAGATCGTATATATTCAGCAGTATTTGTTTGTTCCTCAACTCGTTTTTCTACTCTATTTACGCTTCCTCTTTCATTAATTTGTTTAGGAGTACCGGTAAGTCTTGTTTCTGTTATTGAAGCATTTGGATTATATCTCATTTCTACTCTTTCTGGGATATCTCTAAAATTTGAAAATTGCCTTGGGGTTTCATTAATTCTCTTGTCTACTGGTGGAGCATTAGGTGTGGTCCATAAAGAACCTGGTTGATATGGTGGCGGTCTCCTATTTCATATTTCTTCCAGTCCAGCATCTTCTGATTCACTATCACCATAACCTTCTTTCCGTTTCCACATTTTTCCTCTTTTCTGTACATTTCCGCCCTTCATATTCATCCACTAATCTGACTGTATACATTCCATCACACATATCAGCATTTCTCCATCTGCGCATTCTACTCTCATGTGTCTCTCCCCATAATCCACGCAATCTACCTCTTAGTCTGATATGTTTTTCCGACCTTTCTCATTCCATTTCGTGCATCTCATCCTCCCATTCAACTAGAGCTTCAAATTGAGTAGGTCTAGGTCTTGGCTCAAGCTTCATCATCCTCTCTCTCAAGTTTCGCAAAACTGCCACATTAAAAGATCCAACTTCTGGGAAAGCTAACGCACCATCATTCCTGGTATACCTTGCCCAGTTCTCTAGCCAAACACATGTATGGTAACCATATTTCGACAACATATAGGATTTCGGCGGAGGAGGTAATTTTCCCTCTCTTGTTATTATTGCCTTATCCTTTATAAACACATTTTTCAATTTCTTAAACCATGAAGGTTTCTTCTTTTCTTCTTCGTAATAGTAATCCATTTTTCTGTAAATTCCCTGTCTATCAAAAGATCGCGTACTTCTCTGTTGCTGTTCCGTAACACCAACCTATCACAGCGCGGTTTACACTAGCGTACCAATTAGAACAAGATACGTCTCCTTAGCGCATAACCAAAAGTTTCGCTGCTTCTCGTGATGCACCAATCAGCCCTTACTCTGTCTTGGTCACAAGGACCAATCTCTGCGCGACACTTTTGACGTCACTAGCGCTCCGGCTTCTGCAGCGCCGACTGACCCCTCCTTTACAAGGTTTTTCAAGAAGCCGTATTAACAAGATATACAACTGAATCTGTTAGTAACTTACACAAAACAACTCCATTCGTCTGTTTTGCTAAATAAAGTGATAGAATTTTCAGTCGTAAAAGTATTCTGTATTTCCAGTAGACAGCGCTTACCTCTTCTCTACTACAGAATTTTACACTTGCCGATAAAGTAGCACCACTTCCTCTACTTTACCCTTCTCTCAAGCTCGGGTTAAGCTCTATTACTCTTTCAGCAGTAAGTTGTAAATCAGGATACACAATGATCCCTGTACTTGAAGGCTAAGATTTTATAGACTGTCCTCGCTATGCATTTATTCTTTCACACGTAAAGTCCCTAAACCTGTGATATGTGCAAATACCACTGTAGTATACGACGATACTACTTTTGAAACAGACTATGCGATGTGCGACTTCACTTGCCACGCTTCCTCTGCCTGCAGACAGAGTGACTAGCTTCACGCAATCCTCGGAAGCCTTTTCAAGACTACATATAACGTAATACGGACTCAACAGATGTTAGTCATAATTCTGTACATCAAAAACCCTTATATATTGTATGATATTGGGGACAAAGCCAGTAAACTCCTGGCTTGGCTAGATAGGAAACAGGGCGGCAACAGGAACATATTACAAATCACAGACACACTCGGGAGGGTGCACACACGACCAGAGGATATAGTGAACGCACTGGCCGACCACTTCAGTGTGGTGTACACGCCGACGGTGGCTGTGACGGAGGAAGAGGCCCGAACCGCCCTGGGTCATGTGGCACTGCCAACATTGGCGGAGGAGGCGGTGCGGGAACTTGATTCCGACATAACAACTGACGAAATTCAATTGGCTATTAACGCGATCCATCCGGGTAAGGCTCTGGGCCCTAACTGGGTGCCCATCGAATGGTTCAAAACAATGTCCGACTCTCTGAGTCCACCCATTTTACAGATGTATATGGACAGTAGAGAGAACGGCACGCTGCCTCCGGACCAACGGATGGCGACTATTGTGGCCATCCCGAAACCGGGCAAACCGCTTAATGAGTGCACGTCCTATAGACCTATCTCGTTGCTAAACCCTGAAGCAAAAATTCTGGCGAAACTGTTGGCTAACAGACTCATGCCCCACTTAGGTCAATTGATCCACCCAGAACAATCTGGCTTCATGCCACATAGAAGTACGGCCTTGAACCTTCGTAGGATACAAGGAGTCCTGGCGAGAACCCCACTGTTGACGGAACCGGCAGCGATACTATCGTTGGATGCCAAAATGGCATTCGACATGGTGGAATGGAGCTACCTCTTTGCGGTCCTCACCTCCATGGGGTTTGGCCCAAACTTTATCGCGTGGGTCAGACTACTGTACAAAGATCCAATAGCACGAGTGGTGGCAAATGGACACTTATCACGAGACATACAACTGGCGCGGGGAACCAGGCAGGGATGCCCACTCTCGCCCATCCTTTTCGCATTAGTTTTAGAACCTCTTGCGATCACTATTCGAAATACGCCGCTACTGAGGGGAATTAGGTGGGATCTTAGCTGGGAGGACAGAGTGTCTTTGTACGCTGATGACATGTTGATCTATCTCACAGATCTGGAAAGCAGCATCCCAAACCTCCTATCCATCTGCACCTCACATGGGCGAGTGTCAGGGTACACTATTAATTGGTCGAAATCAACAATTTATGAACTCAGGGGTCCTCTTCCGACCCTACCGGACTCATGCACACTAGAGGTGGCAGCCATGTCCTTTAAATACCTGGGAATATATGTCACTCGAGATGCGACAGAATTCTTTGGTCGTAATCTACAACCCCCCCTCCTCAGACTACGTAATGATGTACAACACTGGCAAACACTTCCACTGACGCTACTGGGCAGAGCAGCATTGTTCAAAATGATGGCACTGCCGCGCTTTCTGTATGTGCTCGAAAACGCGCCAACATTAATCCCTCCCAGTTACTTTCAGAAGGTGACTGCGCTGATGACGGGTCTACTGTGGGGGAATCGACCGGCGAGAATTGCTCACGCGAAACTTAATAGGAGCTGGTACGACGGTGGTATTGCACTACCTAATATGCAATTGTACTACTGGGCGGCACAGCTCAAGATTCTTAATAAATGGATACACGCCCCACAGGATGACCCGGCGTTTAAGGCGGACCGGGCCCAACTGGGTACTAACAGTATGTTGGCACCTCTGTATCACTAGGGTATTGCTGCGAAGCTGATAGGGCCCACCAAGCACACAGTGCAGTTATGGTATAAGGCGCAATCGAAACTACATTGGGATGGGATCATTACGAAACTAACCCCGCTGTGGGACACTAAGGCTTTAGGCCATTTGAGACGTACTAAGGGCTTCACGCAGTGGGATACCATTGGGATATCAACTGTGGGTGACATGTGGTCCAGGGAGGGAGTGATCCTGTTCCTTTCGCTTCAACAACAATATGAATTAGGCAACACAGAACAGTTCAGATACATACAAATCAGACATGCCCTTCTGGCGGCGATCCCACCGGGCTCCACACCTCCGGAGTCCTCCCCGATGGAAGACCGTCTGCTTACGGATTATATACAGGAGGGTGCAACCTCCCTAACGTACCGTAAGCTGCTCAATAATCTACCGGAGCCACTGGGTAAACTAAAAGAAAAATGGGTGGAAGACCTTGGGGATTTTGACGAATCTGAATGGAACGCAGCTCTTGCGTCCCCACGTGAAGCCGGCATATCAGCTAGATTCCGCCTGGTATGGCTGAAAGTCTTACACAGGATCTATTACACTAGACTGGCTTTACATAAATTACAGAGGGCGGATAATCCTTATTGTCTAAGGGGATGCGGTGGGGAGGGCACATTCCTCCATACACTCTGGAGCTGCACATGCCTAGTGAGATATTGGCAACGAGTGCTCCGTACCATCGCACAGACACTAAATACCACTATAGCACAGGACCCCAGGGTATGCTTGTTAAATGTCTGGGAGCCTACTGACTTGACACACTATGGTAAGCTGCGGGTCACGATAGGTTGCATGGTGGCCAAACGCGACATTGCGCAGAAATGGGGTGCGGCGGAGCTCCCCACACTGGCGCAATGGATCAGAAACATGGACACGCTCATGATAACGGAGAGGGCAGTGTACAAGATGAGAGACAATCCGCGCAAATGGAATGGAGTTTGGCTACAATGGAACTCCTACAGAGGGGACATATGCGAACCGTTGCCGGAGGATGATAGCGAGAGTTCTGACGATGAGGTTGACAATGTCTAATTGTTGGGGTGTGTGGCATGGCATGTAGGAGGGCATTACACAGTATGCGACATATTGAACACAGCTGAGGGGGGTTAGACATACGGGGAGGTAGTGTTGGGTGCAGCCCACAGAGGCGACGTCTAACGGCGATAAACTGATACGGAGATCTACGAGTACTATAGTGTCGATTAATGTTGAGTCCTATGTTTAGTTAACTGTTTTATTGTTTCTATAAAATATAAAATGCAAGCGACTGTACTGTCCGTAGAATAATGGTTTCTGAGAGTCCGAAATGCCTAATGTTTTGTAAGAAACTCACAGCCAGAATGCACCGGCGCAACTGATTATTTATCGCACATACAATGCTCTCTCAGCCGGCCTTCGGGTTATAGGCGCCTGAATGTAATGTAATTGAATATTATCAATAAAGTCTTGCTTTTCAAAAAAAAAAAAAACCCTTATATATCACTTTATACATAATCCTAGCTAATTCTATAGCAACCACTGCTCTGCTACCAAGCTAATTACTGATGCAGCGCTACTCCGGAAATATTTTCTTAAACCATATCACCTTTCCCTGAAATACCAAATCATACATCTACTCATCAGTGGGGCCCTTAACACTGTGAGTGACTCTCAAAACACTTTCATCCTACTTCATGGATCGGTGATTTTCAAAGGAGAGCTGCTGTATCATAGCGGAGTGTCTAAATTTATACTATTTACACCTGCAGTTTTAAGAAGTTTTACCATGGTTTTTATCAACAAGACATTTTATTTAGACACACCACCATTATGGGCGACGAACCTGCTAGTAAAAAATTAGGCGTAGGAAAATACAAGACCAGCTTAATTCTCCATTTATCTAATTTTTATTAAAAGCAAATTTTAGCATGTCTAACAGTTTCTTCACTTTATTTCTTTCTTTATTCAAAGATAACTTTTAAAAAGTAAGAGTTTTATCTCAAACAGTTATATTCATTTTTATTTCAGAGGTTCGGAAATAGACATTATTATTTTAAATTTCAGAATACAAGTATTAGCAAAATACAGATAGTTCCCAAAATTCATTTTCTCCTAACTTTCCTAACTAATAACCTCTTTTAAAGCTCATTTCTTATTCAAAGAAAATAGAAAATTATTCAAAGTCTTACATCTCAGGAAAATCAGCATACCGACAGCATCTCAGGAGGAAATCGGAAGAGAGTTTTTTCTTAAAGAAAATCAGCACTTTTTATACCCTTTTACTAACTTTATCTATCTATAAAAGTAACTATCAGCATAAACTCATATTCTGATTTGACAATTTGGGGGTAGATGAGCATCACCTCATCATTCTAATATCCGGCTTGAATATATATGATGTTACCACGATTTCAAATGCAACGCATGGCTTTACCGCGCTAATTTAACATCGCTAGTGTCTTTACCACGCAGAATAATAGAACGCAGCATTTTACCACGCATAAAAACCTTAGTAAGCATCCAACGTCCATTATGCCCAAACATACACTAAAATAAACATAATGAAACGGATAGGCAAAAAAATATGTCTTCAGGAGTGACATTGTTTGTCTTTTGTCACTTTCACTGACCCTCTAAAATCGTGTCCGCAAGCAAGATGGCTGAATATTTCGTCAAAGAAGGTCATTTGTTAATTTGTAATACACATTTTATATTACACATTCAGTTAGCTTTTTTAATCGTTTTTAATGTAGATTCCAAAATGTTGTAAAAATGATTTTTTTTGTTGTTTTTTTGGGGGGGAGATCCCCCCCAGCCCCCGTTTTTTATTTTTTTCCTTTTCCATCCATGCCTTTACTACTTATCACGTACTTAATGTATGCGTGAAAACACTTCTATCAAAATAAAAAAAGGACTTCTTTTTTTACGTACACGCAGAACGTAGGATGGTTGACCGGAATGTTTCTTGCGTGGTAAAGACGATCGTGGAAGGTATACGCGTGGAAAAGACGTTTACGTGGTGATAGAGCGCGCAGGTCACCCGACTATAATTTTACCATATGCACATTGGGCCCATAAATTTCAATTTACCATATTTATTAATCGGGTAACCTTACACTCCACTACCAGTAACCCTGTTCCTTCCTATTTATTTCCAGTGTACCCGACTTACCACTCCACTTCTACGGGTACCTAATGACCACAATGGATCAGGGAGCTAGCTGTACAAGAAAGGCAGACACCAAAATACAAAAATACTATTTACTCTATTTTCACTCATATAATAACCACAGACTCGGGAAGTTTTAAAACCTTTATCTCGTTTTTATCGAGTTCAGAAAGCATAAGGTTCACAGCAATTAAACTGTCAATAACTAAGATTATAAAAAGCACATATCCATATAGGAAGTAGACAAGACCAACCAATTATGAGTCTAAAGGGAAGGTAAGAACAGGGAACATGCTAGTAAGAATTTTCATGAATTTAGACTTGACGTGGAATAACTAAAGGACGGGGAAAATTGAGGAACATGCTAGAATGTCACAGTTTGTATTCCCCTCCAAAGTGGGAAAAGCACGAGAATTTTTAGTCAGTCTATGGAAACTCGAAGGTAACATGTAACTATAGGGAAGGTAGAAGTGGAACACGCTAATATTCCAGAGCAATCATTTCATTTACCTAAAGGAGGGTAAAGAAAAAGGAACATCTATATTTCATGAACTGTATGCAGGAACAAACTTAAAGGATGGGTAAAAATGGAACATGCTAGTATAATAACGATAATGTATGACTTTATAATTTATCAGTACAAACAGGAGAGTATGGAAAATCAATATGCAAGAACACGTCTTTATTAAAGCAAAGAAAAGGAATGAAGGATGCAGAATAGGTTCCCCAGCGCTATATTTACCTAGAACGGTGTGAAGACAAACCATGGCTACTGGTCAGTTTTAGGACAGGAGGAACCCCAAGGAAGGACAGTCGCCAGTAGGCCAGCAGGTGCAGAATGGACACCCCAGGACAGCACAGGAAGACCAGATTAGGATCAGGACAGGACCATCAAGGAAAGACCAGCACCCTCAGTTCGGTAGCATCGCCTGCGCTACACCCTCTCTGCAGCTATCAGTCAGAACCCCGATTTGGGTTATTGAATTCCCCAGCAAAGTGCTCCGCCAGCACTTAAGGTTCTTAAAACCCCGCTTGGGTCTATGGAAATTACGGACAGAGTGCTCCGCAGCTCTCTGTATCGATCAGCTATTGAGTGCGTTCGGTCAGTGACAGGTCAGCTATTCGGACAAGTCGGACAACTTCTCTAGCTAAACTTAGGCTAGTTATACTGTTTTCGGGTCAGTGTACCCCCCCCCCAAATGTTGCAAGTGTAAGAATCCCCAATTTTGATTGGTCCTTAAGTAGGACAGGTCAACACACCAACCAGGATTTTACTTTTACAAGCTTCAATTTACATCTTTGGGACCGCCTATTGAATTTGGGGTTCCCATGACATGGGTCTCTACCTAACAATGGTGCACACAGTTTTTATTACAATTGTTTCAAATGCAGTACATCTCGGCTTCGTCCTGCTGGGTCACAGGTCGGTTCTCATGAGCATCTTGACTGTGGCTGCCAGCTGGCTGGGTTCCACTGGTACAAGGTTTTCTTCCCTCTGCCAGGGTGACATGCGCAGTAGGGACTTCTAAGATGGGGTTTTCAGACACCTCCCAGGCCCAAAAGATTCGCCACATGAAAGTAAAGGAAAACAATTTAGAACACAGAAATAAATGAATACACTGTATACCAGGAATCCCTATATGACTCCCCTTACTTTATACTAACTATAGCATTAAGGTTAGTGCAAAACGATCAGTACTGCATAAGCTGCTGTGCAATGTGAGAACACAAAGCAGCCATTTTAAAGCTAGTGCGCAAGCGCAAAGATTTCCCACCAGAACTGCGAGTACGTCACGTCACGTGAGTGTGACCGACACATGCGCAGACGAACACAAAGCGGCCATTTTAGTGGCAAGCGTTTTAGGATAAGTAAACACATAGGCAAGCGTTACTGGGACACCCCGTGTAATGTAGAAATGTGCAATATTAGTAATACGAACATATTGGTTATACTGATTAACATTATTTGAGGTTCTTGATACAAGCAAGTCGCTGTACGTGCAAATCCTTGCTCCATCAGTGGTAAGTGCCCCGTTGTAAACGTTACGCGTAGTAATGCCTTAGTTGTAAATTATGTTTCCCATCCGGCTTGTGCAGCATCAGCAGAAATTAAAGGGTCCTATGTCTTTATTAGCGTCCGGCACAGTCACGTCCTCAAATTGTAATATCAGACAAAATTCCCATGTTATACAGTAGAGATGTCCACAATTGTTGGCAGTCATCTGTATTCACGGGGCATGTTGTCCCTGAACCTCTTTCGCTCAGGCACAGTCAGCTCGTATTCATTCCCGGCTCTAACCGCGCGTGCGCATTATCTCTCACTGTCACAGTAATAGAAAGACTCCATGTTTTGGTAGGCCTCACGAGCCAGAATGGGAACTATCATAGAAACAAACACAAATAAATGTGAATTATTGAAATAACGCCCTTCTGTTTACCTCCCCCTATACTAAGGTTTCCCTATTAGTTGTTACCTAGCAAAATAAGCAACACATATGCGTAATATACTCACTTATCTCCATGTCTTTGCCACAAAACACATGAACAGAAAGCACATTTATGCCGCTTTTGATTAATTTAAAGCTTTGCATTAATAGTCAGCATGACGACATTACTAAATTAGTCAGTTATAGTTTTTTATGCAAGCAGATTAGTATTCCCACGTGTATTTGTGTGTGCATGCTACACTATGTTGATTAATATTTTCCACACCACACAATTAATAATGGTTACAGTTATGAGGAAATGACTTCACGAGGGGTATACAAAATTTTGTTTCTCCACCTCGCTCCATCAGGAGCAAGAGTGAAAGCTCAGTGGGAGCAATATGTACTTTACTTCTCTGCTCCAGTTGGTGAAATAAATACCACTCCATGCCTCTATTTGCATTTTTACATATATCATTGTCCTCTGCTGCCTGTTCATGCCCTGCCCACTAATTGTACCCACTCACCGTAGTATTTCAGAGTTAAGGTAAAACCCAAGTGATGGGTGCTCTCAGAAGGAAGACTGATGAGAAAGTTCATGACAATATCTTGATTACCAAACCCCCCATTCTAGCCCCATTCGTGTGAATGGTGACTTTCCTTAACCAGGTTTGTATCAACCAGCCCTCCCATATTGGACAGTCACAGATTGCCCTTCTAAACTAACCCTACTTCCTCTTCTCTGTTTACTGTCTCACCCTTGTTGCTGACTAATGCTTTGTTGGTGCAGCATACTTTTTTGAGCCTGGCTCAGACGTTTACAAAGCATTGCCAAGAATCACATATATACACACAACTGCCACGGATCTGTGTCACAAAGCAGATTTTGTTTATAAAATTACTAGCTTACCCGTCGCGCATTGCTGCGATCTCCGAAGAAAGGAAATTCAAGGAAACTCGTTATGATAACATTCAATTTACATTGTGTCATTTTTATTGAAACTTATTCATTTTAATATGGAAAACATTTCAAAGTGTCGTTTTAATTCTATTTATTTATTCGAGTGCTTGTGGATACACGATTTTTTGTTTTTCGGTCTTGTGCGTACATCAGTATTCGAAAGATTATGAGGGCCCTGGGGGGCCGATATTTAAAAAAATGTTATGCCAGAAACCTTCGCGGGAGTATACTCAACAACATCCCAAAGTTTCATGGCGATCGGATGAATGGTGTAGTAATGCATAAAGGACAAACAGACCTACAGACAGACATACATTTGTTTTTATATATATAGATTTTTAAGCTAGGCATTTTATGTTGATGGCCTAAATGGTAGCTCACCTATGGAAAACTATTCATTTTGATCATGAGCCAGACTAAAAAATCAAGTGCAGTAAAGGCAGAATTTCATCTTTCATTGCTTTTATAAATGTAATCTTTTATTCAAACTAGTGGAACAAAGCACAAAGTGCCACTTCACAATCCCCAGCCCTTGAAAATTCAGCCCATGAAAGTTCTATAATATTTTATGAGTGACACTTTCAGAGTACCCTTTCAGAGGCAATTTTTTTTGGCAATTTTATTTGAAAATCGGGCTGTAAAAAGCACAATTTTACCAGATTTGTTTTCAAAATGACAAACCCCATGACATCCTTTTGAGGCAGGCCTGCCCACACGCTGTAATGTTGCTTTGGGCATCGTACATGCTGGCAGTGGGTGACATCAGGGTGGAAAGTTGGTTTTGTCAGTGGGAGAAGTGGGAAGTCGTAGTTGGCAGTGCCTTTGGGGGATGTGGTTGGCAGCCTCCTCTGAAACGTTTGGGCACATGCACTTATGTTTTTTCAATTAGGCTTCTGCAAGAGACATAGCATTCTAACATGGTAATCCTGAACCTAGGCTGGTATTGAAGATGTTAAGGTGCAGAAGGATCTTTTGACTCCAAAGCTGCCTGTCATGCCCAAGACGGGTTTGGCACCTCCTCAAAGATAATGAAACACTTACTTTCCTGCTGATCCTGTGTGATGTTTAGGCATAAGATTGTGCCTTTCTAAAAGATAACAAAATCTGGAAGATTGTGGAATTATCACATACATCCTTCCACTTTTGACCAAGGCTCTGCCCGATAAAGTCATTTTCATTTCCTCTCCTGCCTATGGAGGCCAAACAGGTAGCCGTACAGGGCCTGATTCAATCTCGGCTGGACTTTATTAATGCCCTGTATCTTGGCGCCCCAGAATACACATTGCGAAAGCTGCAGATAGTGCAGAACTGTGCAGCCCGCACATTGCTCCAACTGCCCCGCAGACAATCAGCCAAACCTGGACTGAACAAGTTGCACTGGCTACCCGTACGACAAAGAATCGCTTTCAAGGTGATGTGCATTTCCCACCAGGCTTTTTGGCACACAGGACCAGCAATCGGCCGCCAATTATTAACTCAGTACCATCCTAACAGAAATCTTAGATCAAGTCAGGCTTTTATGGCCTCAGTACCCAGAATAAAAAGGGCAAGAGCTGGAGGAAGGATGCTCTCCTTCAATGCCGCCAAAATATGGAACTCCCTTCCCCTCCAAATCATGTCCACCCCCAACCTTCTTCTGTTTTGGAAACAACTGAAAACTTTTTTGTTTAATGCTTATCATTAATCTCCTGGCTTAACCCTCCTTGTTCAGCAATTACACCTCACACCAGCGCTTGGACGCCCCTGGGCAGCAATCGCGCTTTATAAATACACATTTCATTTCATTTCATTTCATTTCAAAGATAATATTGTCATTCTCAATACCTGTGTGCTAAAAGTAAGCAAGGGATATTCAATTTTTAGTTTGTAAATATGTAAGTTTGCAATTTGGACATACCTTCACAATCGATTAATGTTTGGACTCTTCATTGTGAAGTGGACCTTAAGGCTGCAGTTCCTCAAAATCACTTCCTCTGAGCCTTGTTTAAGCCCCCTGGTAATGCACAATGTCATAATAAACTTGGAGTTCTTTTTAATGTGGATATACAGAAGATGTCGAACAAGCTACATGTGTTGAACATAGTTATAACAATGAATCTTTGAGGGGACTTGACCATAACATTTCTTAACTAGCTACCACACTTCCCATATTGTCTTTTCTTGATAACAATGAATCTTTCTGCTCTTTGGTTCTCTTTAGAAATTGTTGAAAATGATAGAAACAAATCTAGTTGTACTTGTCAAGTATAGTTAGGAAATTGGCACAGTGACTCTTCGGATCACTGTAAATGGATCAGTAAAAAGTATTGAAACCGAAATGATTAAAAAAACTGAAGAAACAAAAAAACAAGGCTTGCACATAACATATTAAGTCAAATAACACAAGGAAATAGGTAGTGAGGAAATCATCTGAAAAACAATTGCTTGCCAATAATGAAGGGTCTTACCCGAACATCCTCTTTTCACTGACTTCCCATACAGCACATTTCAGTACTTCAGCAATAGAATCTGTGATTTATGATTCTTTTGCCAATCTCCGCTTAGCTTTCCTTATTTGTGTGTATACTGTTTTAGGCCTTCCAAACTCCATGTATAGACTTTTCTCCTTACCTTGTCTTCCCCATGATGTGTATTCTTCTCTCTGTCGTGGCCCATTTTCCTTTTTCGATTGGATCTTACAGCCATTCACACATTGACACTGGGTCGTGTATCTTTTCCACATCCAGTTCCCTATTGGATGCCTGTGCTTTTTCCAGTCACAGTCTGATCTGCCATCTGTGACCATTCCAAATGCCTTGTCCAGTAATGTCTCCTCCTCCTACCATGGCTGACCCTTTCCCTTCTTCAGGTCACTTCAAAGTTACTCTCATGCCTAACTGTTGTTTCTTTTCTTTTTTAAAGTGATGAAAAATCACATTTGTAGTAAGTTATTTAAATGTTGGTAATATTACCGTACATTTTTACTGGTTTATTTATTTTGTCATTGTAATTGTGTTTTGTCCAATATAAACAGATTTTAACCCATAATCTAGACAGTGTTCTGTGATGTCTCATTACAGTTTCAGATGATCAATAGAACTGCTTCTTTGTTTGATATATACCATTTATTTCTTCTGTTCTTGTTTATTTTTAGAAACATTCAGGCAGAGAAAATAGATCTTCACTTCAAACAAAAGCCAAGGCAGTGACTCAATTGAATGAGAAACAAAAACGGTCCACATCACAAATGTCTTCAGTGGAAGTTTGCTCTGCCAGGTCAAACTACTCTCAAGGCAGACGTCTCTCAGCTGCTGGCACACACGAGTCACAGCCAGTGTCCCTTTCTATTGCAAAAGACACACGTACCATTGGTTCTCAGACATTTGAAGCATCCCTGGTGCCCTGTGATGCATGCGCTTCTGCTCAGGCCAGCCTGCATGAGGTCAATAATTTAATTATTAGTGTTTGCAATAGTCAAAACCTACCATCCTCCTTATGCAAGTTCCAGGAAGTCATCCAAGATACTGTGGGGAACAAGCTACTGTCTGCTATGGAGATGAGATACTGGGCTAGTGAGCAGAGCAAAGATCTGTCCCGAATCAACAAGCACCTCTCAGAGCTCATGCAACTAGTCAGTCCTCTGAAGGAAAAGCTTAAAGAATCGGAGATGGAAAAGGAGGAGCAGAAACAGCGTATTGAGGCATTTGACCGAGTACTTCAGAGGGAGAAAGAAGAGCAGCAATGGCAGGCCAAAGTATCTGAGCAGCGTATGGAGGAAAAGGAGAAAGAGAATCTCAAAGTTGTCGCCAGACTTGAAAAGGATAAAGATGAGTTGAAGAAAGGTTAGGTACTATTCCCAGGGCATGTTTGTGTTGAAGACAGACAGTGGTAAAACTTGGAATAGAACATTAGAAGTTTGAAAGCTCCATTGAAACAGAGGAGCGGCAGAGGGCCAAAGACAACTGGTACAGACCTCCTGTCTCAAAATTCCAATGTATTTCTTTCTGTTTCTCCTGGTTTATTTGTAATCTTATAGGACAGCAGGATTGTCTGCTGCTGAGTGCTATGCGAGCTGTTAAAGGCCCTCTTCTTAGAAATAAGCCTGAGCCGATACAGAGTGATGTTAATAGTAGGTATAACCTAAGGCAGAAGGGCTGTAATGCTATTAGAACATTCCACTAATTCAAAATAGGAAGTTCTAAAATAAACATGGAGAAGCACTATTTAACAAGTGTTATTTTAGGAGGAGAGGCATAATTTAAGGCTTCTGTTAACATGGAGGGTCAGGATTCAATGTTCCTAGTGAGTTTGAGCAGTTTGGGTAATAACTGTCATCTGTTTAGAATGATTGCTTCCACAATAATTTCATTTATTGAAGACTTTGGACCTGATTCACAAAGGTAAACATTCACTTTTGTATAAGTTTATGATTGTTTTCTATATACAAAGGGATCAACGAGTAGTATCTTTATAAATGCGGTGTCAAGGCACATAAAAAGATAGGCCTTTTTAAGTACAGTGACTCTGCACTCGTATAGATACTGCTTGTCAATAGCAAGCAATTGTAAACTTACACAAAATTTGTAATTTACCTTTGTGAATCAGGCCCTAAGTATCTTAAATATCAGGGAGAAACATTTATGTTGGTTGAGGAATCTGATTGCGCACATTATATCTGTCAAAAGTCAATGTTTCATGTATTTGACATTACGTCTTTAGTCGGGCAAATATTTTCACGATAACTGGGTGTCACATACACTACTTCAAAATTGTCATTACATTGTAAAAGCTAACCATATAGGACCACAGCTTTGCCAAAATAGAGAACATTTTTAATTATCATAAGTTATAACAAATGTTAAGACAAGCCAAAGCAAAGGAACTACAACTTTATCACAGCAACAGATTAACAGCTACTTTGTAGCGCTCTTATTTTAAGGTGTGCCCTTATTCCATAATACTAAATAAGGAATACAAAAAAAGTAATGGATGGAATGCTTGAATTAATCTCAGCTAATAGTAGTCGCTTTGGGCTACAACCTAGTCCATGATTCTTTTTGCACACATTGCCACCTCAAATTAAACCCAGTTATAAGCAAACTGGCCCTGATCTTGCTCTGGTGGAAACAGTCTAGCCTGAACAGCCAACCCAGGTCCTCTCTGAAGTAGAACAAAGGTAACCCAAAGATAGTTTCAGCCTATTTGGTCTCTTCATTCAGGTGCCGCTTGGTTCCCGTGCCACAGTGAGCACAAGACCAACGTCTGGGTATACCCCCACACAAAAGCATCACAATGAAGGATACAAAAAAGTGATTACTGGAATGCTTGAATTACTCTCAACCACTGGTAAGTACTTGAACTACATCCCAGCGCCTCATCTTTTGACATTCCTGCCATCTCATATTTGACCAACCCATATGCAAATCAGCCGTGGTCCTTCTCCAGTAGAATCCGTCCAGCCTAATCTACTAAGCCAGCTATTCTCTGAACCACGTCACAAGCAATCCAAGAACAATTTCTGGCTTATTTGGCCTCTTCAGTCTGGTGCTCCTTGGTTCCAGGTGCTCAGTGAGCACAGGACCCTGTCTGTGAATACCTGTTGCTTATAGGGGGGTCACAATGAAAAATGCAATAATGTAATGGGTTGAATACTTGAATTAATCTCAGCCACTAGCAATTATGTGGGCCTCATTTCAGTCCATCGTTTGTTTGCTCACCATGTCACCTCAGATTAGACCCTGATTTATGCAAATCAGCCATGGTCCTTGGCCAGTAGGAACAGTCCAGCCTGAACTGCTAACCCAAATGCTCTTTGAACCAGCAGACAAGCAACCCAAGACAGGTTTCAGCCTATTTGTTTTTTTTTCCCAGTGCAACTTGGTTTTAGTGGCACAGTAAGCACGGGACACACTTCTGTGCATACCTGCCACACTAAGGGTGACACAATGAAGATTACAAAAAAGTGATTCTTATATTAGACCAACCCATATGCAAATCAGCCTTGATCTTGCTCCAGTAGAAGCAGTCCAGCCAATCTGCTAAGCCAGCTATTCTCTGAAACACATCACAAGCAATCCAAGACAAGATTTTGGCCTATTTGGGCCTTTTCCATTGGTTGCAGCTGGTTATGTGACATTACAACGCATGCTTTTACCCTGCATGCTGGTACAATGCAATTTGTTACCCCGACTTGCTACCGGGGGTGCACTGAAGTTTGGAATAGTAAAATTTACTATTTCAACTCCAGTCTCTGCAACAGTAGGGAAGGTGTTGGAGTTAAATCCATCACCTTAAACCCCCAACAGCAAGCCATTTTCATTGTAATGGCATGCACGGTAAAAGCATGCGTTGTAATGCATACGTTGTAATGGTTGTTTCCTGTTGCAGCTTGGTTTCAGTGGCACGGTGAGCACGGGACCCACTCCTGGGTATACAGTTCTCACAAAGGGTGACACAATGAAGAATTTTTAAAAAGTGAAGGATTGAATACTTGAATTAATCTCATCCGCCAGCAATTACTGAGGGATACATTTGAGTCCATCATTATTTTTGCCACTATGTGAACTCAGATTAGATCCTCCTATTTGTAAATCAGCCTTGGTCTTGTTCCAAATGCTGCAATTCACCCGAATTGCCAAGCCAGGTCCTCTCTCAAGACCTATTTCCACGTTTTTGGGCCTCTTCACTCGGGTTCAGCTTGGTTCTCTTCCAGGGGATCCTCATCAATAGTCATAAGCATTAGAATATTCCCGCCCATGTGCGGGACCCCGGAAACACAATATTATATGTGCCCCACATATATATATACTCATATATATATAAATACATATATATATATAATATGCAATAGCAGCCAATAGAAACAGAGCTGAAATATGCTGTGTAGAATTTCCACCATACATGTAATAATAATAAGCATTAGAAACATGAGAAACAACAAAAAAGGTTGTTTAGAAATTGTTTTAATGCTCAGAAAGCAGTAGAAATTCTTATAACTCACTGGAAGCATAGAAAGCTCCCAGGCTGCATTGCAAACACACAGTCTAAAAAGACTGAAAAGCTAACCTGTAGCTGCATAGCAATAAACTGACACCGTGCCTTTAAGGCACTCATGACCCCCAGTATCCCATCATGCCTCAGGGGTGACAGTTAGGTCAGTTGTTCTTTCCGGCTCCTTCAGAGAAGGACCCTGGTTACACAGCTCCACTAATTTTCCTGTTTTCTGACAGGAAAACTCTTCACTTTTGACAATTTTTTGTTCTTACTCGACATTTAACATCTAGTCAAGTAAGATACTGTCTTTTTCAGTCATTTTGGTGAGCTTTTTCTCCTGAAAATGCCTTCACTCTTTGACAAATGCCCTTCTTGTGGCAACAAGAAGGCCAAGTCAGACAACCACGACGTCTGTATCCTGTGTCTGCCTGAGGAACATGATCCAGGCACCTGTCCTCATTGTGAACACCTGTCAGGAAGAACTTTAAAAGACAGGGAGAGGATTCGCATTTATGGCCTAGCTCATAGGTCATCAAGAGGAAGATCTCCGGTGAGGAAGGGCTCCAAGAAGACTCATTCATCTTCCAGAAAGAAGTCTTCACACCCCTCACCCTCAGCGTCGGGCTCGGCGCTGAGAAAAGAACCACCGGTGGATCATTCATCGTCTAAACTACCGTCGACGGCGGGCTCGCCGTCGAAGAGAAGACCAGGTACATCGACGACGTCGAAGGATCCAGTTCCATCGTCGAAATCCCCTCCGTCGGCGTCAACCGGGTGACGTCCGACGTCGAGGAAGGGAACTCCGCCGCCGTCAACCGGGCGACGGTCGGCGTCGAGTTCCAAGACCCCTCCGCCGTCGTCAACAAGGCGAAGACCGGCGTCGAGGGAGGTCACCCCTCCGCCGTCGTCATCCATACGTCGACCGGCGTCGAGAAGTGTGACTCCTCCGCCGTCGTCGAAGAAGCGACGTTCGGCGTCGAGGACCAAGACCCCTCTGCCGTCGACAGGGAAGAGTCGATCGGCGTCGGGGAGGCAGTCTCCGTCGGTGTCTCTTCAGCTCTCGGCGTCGAGGGTGTCCAATACCCCTCCACCGTCGTCGCACAGACATTCGACGTCGAGGCAGAAAACTCCGTCGACGGCTGATCATCACCGGTCGACGTCAAGAGAAAGACCTCCGTCGACGATTGGGCATCGTCACTCGACGTCGAGGCAGGGTACTTCGTCGACGACAGGACATCGTCGTTCGACGTCGAGACTTCCGTCGACGACTGGGCATCGTCGTTCGACGTCGAGAGAGAGGGCTCCGTCGACGGCCGGTACTCGCCGTTCGACGTCGAGGCATGGAACTCCGTCGGCGGCTGCTCATCGCCGCTCGACGTCGAGAGACCACACATCCTCGCATAGACATGCAAAAACAAGATTGTTTGATCCGCCGACTCCCCGAAAGCACTCGACCACGAGGGAAGTTCGCTCGACGTCGAGATGTTCAGATGTGGTGATGGTAACGGAGTCAGCTTCCCGTCATTCCACCTCAAGGTCCTCTGGCTCCTCAACTGCATCTTCAAAGTCCAGAAGTCCGGTACGCAAATCACCCGAGCGTCGGACGGACCCTTGGGCGGATAAAGTCAGACTGTCACCTAGATGGTACAGGTCTTTGGACCATTGGAGAGATTCTGGGGCTGCAAAGCGTATGCAAGACTATGCCAGCTCGCAGCACAGGTCTCCTCTTCAGGATCTGGTGGAGGAGATGGACAAGCATAGCCCTCCCAGGCGCAAATCTCCTGTGAGAACACCTACCAGATCTCCCAGAAGGACCCGATCTCCCAGAAAAGAACCAGAGGAGCGGGTCAGGTCGCGCTCTCCTAGACGAGAAGAGCGTTCGAAACGATCAAAAGAGAGGAGGCACAGTGCTCACTGTAGACGTCGACGAACTCCGTCTACTTCATCTACCTCTTCTACCAGGTCTTCCAAGAGGGACTACTCCCCTACTTTGACGGACAGTCCTACGTCCCGATCCTCCCCAGTGGATGACATTGGCACGTATCTGGATGTCTTGCAAAGAGGAGCTCAGAAGCTGAGCATTGAGATGTCTGTCCCTCAGGTTACAACGACAGTCATTTTTGAGACTTTGCACAAAAAGGCGATCACCCGTCCTCTACTACCATTAGTCCCGGGATTATGGATCCTGTCAAGGAGGTATTCCTAACTCCGGCGGCTATCAGAGCTGTGCCAGCCCGCATCCAGAAGAAATACAAACCGGCCTCTTCTGACCCGGTTTTTGTAAGATCTGACCCTCCAGCAGACTCGGTTATTGTGGCGGCGGCGAGGAAGACACACGCAGTTGCCGGTTCTTCTTCAGTCCCACCAGACAAGGACAGCAAGATTCAAGACTCCTGGGGTCGCAAAGTTTGCAACTCAGCTGCGTCGACTCTTAAGGTTTCTAGTGCGGCTGCACTTCTGGGTCGATACGACAGAGCCTTATGGGACTCTATGGAAAGGTTCAAAGCCAAGCTGCCAAAAGAAGACCAGCAGGATTTTGAAGAGACCGTGACTGAAGGATGTCTGGTGGCGAATCAGATGATAAGCACGGCTGCGGATGGTGCTGTCCTGGCGGCGCACTCCTATTCTCATGGGGTTTGTGCCAGGAGATCGGCATGGTTGCGCCTGACAGGCCTGAAGCCGGATGCTCAACATCGCATCCTTAATCTCCCCTTTTCGGGTTCCGCTCTCTTCGGGGAACATGCTGACGAGGAAATGACCCGAATGAAGACGGAACTGGACACAGTGAAAGCGGTGGGCTTGGAGAAAAAGAAAGAATTCAAGCGCCGCTTCAAGACCAACAGGGGGAGAGGGGCTAAACAGAGGGTTCAAACCCATCAGTGGTCCCAAAATAAGAACCAAGGGAAACCCCAGTTTCGAGGCAAACCTGGCAGAGGTAGAGGAGGTCATCAACAATCCTCTAACACCACCAGAGGAGGAAAAGCCTGAGCAGTGGCTTCCTCTGGCGCCGTTGCCCACTCCAGTGGGAGGAAGTGCTTCACAACACCTGGCAGAGTAGGTCAGCATCACAAAGGATCAGTGGGTGCTGAATATACTGCGCAATGGATACAAACTACGTTTCCTTGCTCCTCCAAAGAACATACCTCCAAAGAGCGCTTCCCCTCACCAACTAAGCTTGCTCCGAAGAGAGGTAAAAGTCCTACTACGAAAGCGAGCGATAGAGGAGGTTCCTCTCGCTCAAAGAGGAAAGGGAGTTTACTCCAGGTACTTTCTTGTCCCCAAAAAAGATCAGGAGGACAAGTTCAGACCAATACTCGATCTACGACTTCTAAACAAGATCATCATCAGAGAAAAGTTCCGCATGCTGGCTCTTCACCAAATATGCCCACATCTTCAAGTCGGAGATTGGATGTGTTCGGTGGACCTGCAAGATGCGTACTTTCACATCCCAATTGCTCAACAACATCGCAAGTACTTGAGGTTTGTCGTAGGGAACAAACACTATCAGTACGCAGTGCTACCCTTCGGTCTCAAGTCCGCACCACGAGTCTTCACCAAATGCATGGCAGTGGTGGCGGCTTTTCTGCACAAGAAGGGACTCTTCCTATACCCATACTTGGACGACTGGCTCCTAAAAGGTCCATCTCCAGTGCGGGTAAAACACGATCTACATCTGTGTCTTCTCCAATTGCACAGGCTCGGTCTCCATGTGAATCTGGAGAAGTCAGTCCAGCGGCCTACACAGTCAATTCACTACCTAGGCTCCGTTCTGGACACAAAAGTGGGAAAAGCGTTTCCTTCGGAGGAGAGACTTTTTTCCCTGAACCAGAAATGTGGAATTCTGCTAGAATCTCGGCTTCCAACAGCCCGACAAGTAGCATCCCTGCTGGGTTCCATGGCATCCTGCATCTTTCTCATCCCAAACGCCAGGCTGAGAATGCGGCCTCTACAGCAGGCCCTGGAGGATCAATGGGACCAGGCGACAGGTCTTTGGGAGGATCGCATCAAGTTCTCCCAAGCGACGAAAGACGCCATCAAATGGTGGGCACGGAGAAAGAATCTGCTGGTGGGGGTTCGGTTTCACCAGCCTCTTCCAAACCAGTCGATAGTGACGGATGCCTCTCTGCAAGGTTGGGGAGCACATATGGGTCCGCTTCAGATTCAAGGCCTGTGGTCTGCGCAGGAGCAGACATACCACATCAATATGCTGGAACTCAGAGCGGTATTCCTGGCTCTCAAAGCTTTTTTACCAGCGATAGAGTCCAACTCAGTCCTAGTTCAGACGGACAACACGACCACCATGTTCTATCTGAACAAAAAAGGAGGCACAAGGTCTCGCCCTCTGTCTCGAGAGGCTCAGGCAATCTGGCATTGGCTCCTCTCTCGAGGCCTCACGATAGTGGCGGTGCACCTTCCAGGCGAGTTGAACGTAAAAGCAGACGCACTCAGCAGGCACTTCGAAGATCAGCCAGACTGGGTGCTAAACGACGAAGTGGTGGAAGAGCTTTTTCGTTGCTGGGGTCGTCCAACCATAGATTTGTTTGCAGACGACGAAAACTCCAAATGCCACGCCTTCGCGTCCAGGTTCCACCGGCCAGGGACTCAGGGGAATGCTCTACTGATGGATTGGTCAGGGACATTCACTTACGCGTTTCCTCCCCTGGCTCTGATTCCGAGAGTAGTTTCCAAGCTCTGCAGGTCGAACATGGACATGATCCTGATAGCTCCGGATTGGCCGCGGCAGTGGTGGTACCCGGACCTTCTACATCTGTCTGTGTGTCCACACAGACGACTCCCTTGCAGGCCGGACCTGTTGAGCAAGATGAACGGGAGGATAATGCATCCCAACCTCCCATCATTGAACCTAACAGCATGACTCCTGAGGTCCTGCAATATGGGCATTTGAACTTGCCTCCTGAGTGCATGAACATTTTAAAGGAGGCCAAGAGACCTTCCACGAGAGCGTCCTATGCGTTTAAGTGGAAGCGGTTTTTCCTATGGTGTAGAGATCATCACCTTGACCCGACTAAAGGACAGGAGGACGTCATCTTGCCATACCTCCTTTCCCTAGCTACTGCTGGTTTGAAATACGCTTCGATTAGGGTGCATTTGTCAGCCATAGTAGCATACAGAAAATCACCAGATCAGGTTTCTTTCTTTCAGGTTCCAGTGGTTAAGGACTTCCTCCAGGGGTTGAAGAAAGTGTATCCCCCTGTGCGAAATCCTTCTCCTCCATGGGAATTAAACCTGGTGCTATCCAGGTTAATGTCACCACCTTTTGAGCCCATCCACAAGGCTTCTTTGCAACATCTCTCTTGGAAGGCGGCCTTTTTGGTGGCGATTACCTCTGCTCGCAGAGTCAGCGAGATTCAGGCTCTCTGTGCGAAAGAACCATACACTATCTTTCATCACAATAGGGTAGTCCTAAGGGCTCATCATGCTTTCTTACCTAAAGTCATCTCTGATTTTCATATAAATCAGTCCATTTCCCTCCCGTCATTTTTTCCAAATCCTACGACCCCAGCCGAGCGGTCACTTCACTCCTTAGATCTTAAACGAGTGCTCAAGTTCTATTTGGAAATGACCAAAGGGATTAGGAAAACGGATCAACTGTTTGTGAACTATGGTTCAATGCGAACAGGTTTTCCAGCGGCCAAGAGGTCCATCGCGAGATGGATTGTCTCTTGCATTAAATTGGCTTATCAGCTGGCAGGCAAGCCTTTGTTGCAGTCACCCAAAGCGCATTCCACTAGAGGGAAGGCTGCTACAGTAGCCTTCTTGCACGACATTCCAATGTCGGAGATATGCAAGGCTGCGACTTGGAAATCAGTTCATACCTTTACGAGACATTACTGTCTCGAGTCTGATTCCAGGGCCGATACTCAAGTAGGACAAGCCTCTTTGAGGAATCTATTTGGGTAGCCTACGGCCTATACGAGCTTAGTGTTTACTAGGCTTAATATGGTTTATTACTGTATTGTTACTCCTTTGCCCGCAGGGAGATGAGGTGAGGCTCGCTATTCTATTCTAATGCTTATGACTATTGATGAGGATCCCCTGGAAGAGAAGGATTAGTTACTTACCTGTAATCCTAGCTCTCTTCCAGGGGTATCCTCATCAAAGTCATAAGCAACCCTCCCGCCTCCCCGGGCAAAGGACATTCTTTAATAAGGAGATATTGTTAACCTATTTGTTATTGGGTTTATTTTCAGTCTCCGAAAAGAACAACTGACCTAACTGTCACCCCTGAGGCATGATGGGATACTGGGGGTCATGAGTGCCTTAAAGGCACGGTGTCAGTTTATTGCTATGCAGCTACAGGTTAGCTTTTCAGTCTTTTTAGACTGTGTGTTTGCAATGCAGCCTGGGAGCTTTCTATGCTTCCAGTGAGTTATAAGAATTTCTACTGCTTTCTGAGCATTAAAACAATTTCTAAACAAACTTTTTTGTTGTTTCTCATGTTTCTAATGCTTATTATTATTACATGTATGGTGGAAATTCTACACAGCATATTTCAGCTCTGTTTCTATTGGCTGCTATTGCATGTTATATATATATGTATTTATATATATATGAGTATATATACATGTGGGGCACATATAATATTGTGTTTCCGGGGTCCCGCACATGGGCGGGAATATTCTAATGCTTATGGCTTTGATGAGGATACCCCTGGAAGAGAACTAGGATTACAGGTAAGTAACTAATCCTTCTCTGAGCGATTGCCAGTGGCTGAGATCAATTCAAGCATTTCTTCTGTCAGCTTGTTGTATTTGCAGTAGACACCTTCAGTGCATTAGGTATGCCAAGATGTGATACCCATACTTAGCGTGCTGAAGGACTCAAGCTTTACCTTACTGATACACCTGCATAGGTTGAAACTGGCCTGGGATTGCTTGTGTTCGTATCTGGACAGAACCTGGTTTGGCAGTTCCGGCTGGTCTGCTGCTATTGGAACAGGACCTTGGCTGATTTCCATAAGGTGGGTGTCTGTCTGGAACGGGTCTCTGTCTGGAATGGCACAGTGGACAAAAATTATGGTCTGGATGGAATGTTGACCCAAGTGATTGCCAGTGACTGAGATTATTTCAAGCATTTCCTCCACTGCCTTGTTGTTTTTCCGTAATACTAAGGGCATGTTTCTCTTGGTGGAGGTCATTCATCCCTGTATTTATTTTATAATGCATTGTTATAGAGAATGAGCCCTCTAAAGGGGATAGGTTGCCCTGCCCCACCTCCCATGTAGTGCATATACTTAGAACAATGCTTGCCAGAAAAGCTGTAGGCTCTTCGGTTAACACATATATAATAAAACGTCTTGTAGTAATCACGAAACTAAGACTCTTAGTCCATGTGGTTTAAGACTGTAACTTGCAGGAGTTAAATAATTGTGAACCCTATGTTGGAGAAAGAATTAAGAGCCAGGAATAAATGTTCTTCTATTAAAAGTAACAACATGATAATTTCTGTGGCCACAGGACTGAAATAAAATCAGTTCATAATTAATCCAAAATATACTATTTTTGCTATCAAATTTGTAATCTATTTATGTTTTGTAAGTTGCACAGTTGTTGGTTATTTAGGAAGAGAGTGTTTTGGGCTTTGTTGGAATTGTTAAAACATACATTTATGATGCTCAAATGTAGAAAGTAATGTTTAGTGACGGTAGTCAAAACATCTTTGTTCATTTGGTTTTAGAGTGGTTATTGGTGGGTGACAAGAAGAACTATTTGTGGGCAGTTGATAAAGATATTGGTTGCTGGTAGTCGTATGGAGAACCGCACAAGTTTAAGTTGGATAAATAGCGGCTGCTGCAGCATTGGAAGAAGATAAGACTGTTTCTGTTTGTTAAGAGAACCGCGGGTGCTTTTTTGAGAATTTAGCATCAATTGAGATAAGAACTAGTAATTCTTAGATAATTGAAAACTGCCTCGGCTCATTAAAATATTCATTATTAAAACATGCCCCTCTGTGTGTTTATTTAGGAGCTGCTGTCCTCGAGGAGAGGGTCTCAATCCTAAAAGAAGAGCTGAAGTCACAGCACAGCACCATTCGGGACCTCGGTGAGCATCAGTATTCTTAGTTAGGAGTCATTGCAATTTCTTTTGAACTGGAAACGCTGTCAGAGCCTTCTTTTGGAACAAGCTTTAATTCTTAGAATGTCAGAAATCCTATCTAATGAAGTAGTTTTAGGCCATGGGCCCTCCTCAGCTTGAGCAGTATTGTATAGGACAGAAGCTGCTTGTATCTGGATAATCTTCAAGTCACATCGCTTTAAGAATTTTGCAGGACTTTTGGGCTCCACAAAGAATGTAGCAAAGAGTAAAGATTGTTTGAAGTCAAAGCCAATAAAGAAGGATTTATCAGAGCCTGGACTGCCACCAGAATTCTCTATTAGGCCAACCCCCAAAATGGTTATGTATTGAGGGAGTCAGCTTGTCACCAGAATAGTTGTGGAATCAAGCTTGTTGGCTCAGTGTTCTGGGAGTCATGCCTGTCATCAGAATGATCGGGGCCCTGGTTTATGACCCCCATGGTTTAGGGGGGCTAACCTACATCCAAATATAGCACTATAATAAGCTCAGTCACCAGAATGGAGTTGAAGTCACACATACTGCTGGATTATTCTGGAGGTCAGGCAGTCTGGCATGTGTACCAGTGTTAGACCCGTCTGCTTCTGAGAGTCCCCTCACCACTATGATTTCTTTTGTTCCCCTGTACCTCCAAAAATTTGTCGCTTTTTATTTGTCTACCAGGACTTTTTATGTGTTGTCTCATGGGGTTAGATGTTCCTTGACGCCCAGTTGCTCACAAGGTTTGTGGCACCTATTTACAAGGCGCCTGGCCCAAACCTGTGGCATTACAAACTGGGGTTGTCAACCTGTATAAATGAACTCAAAATGGTGGACACCCTTTTTCCTCATGTGAAGTGACTCCCCTTGGAGCCTTCATGAACCCTGGCCTTTTGAGGTTTTGGCGCCCTTTGTTTGGCGCGCATTTCTGACAGGAATTCCTTTATTTTCCTCAGGTACACAAAATGGCTGCTCTAGAACCCCAGTACGGTGGCTGTGAGTGTCCTAAATACCCCTCAAGAGTGCCATGTCATTGTCACAGCCAGAGAAGGTTCTAGAACCTTCTGGCTCGTGCCAGTACCCCAGGGCACTGGCTATATAAGGCCCAGTCCCTGGCGGCCATTTTAGATTAGACTCGAGAAGAGGAGATTAAGAGATTCCAGACTTGACACCAGATTGACACCTGCCCTGTTGACCCCTGAGGTGGCTGGTAGCGCAGGCAGTAGAGCAGCAAAGGGTTGCTGGCGTTGTGTCTGACTGGCGTTCCACTCAGCTACGTGAGAAGTGATCTAGCGCCTGCAGCGCCTGCCCAGCGAGTGCCTCATTGCCCCCAAAGACTGTGGCCAGATTCGTGTGCCCCTCCGTCCCCCCCCCCCCGGTGGTGAACTGTGGTCGATTGATCGAGTCGCGAGGCGAGAGCAAGTTCGCCGCGACCGCGATCGTCAGCTGTGCCCCCTTCGCGACAGGTGCCTCTAGAGGGGAGCTCGGACGTCTCCGTGCCCCACCAGCGTAGAGCGCTTCCTGCGCAGATTGAAGGTGAGGTGGTGCGCCGGGGCGGGGAAAGGCCGGCCTTCGTTGGGCGGGACTAGGGTCTTTGCCACTCCCCAGTTACCCGGGAGCTGTAGCTGTGGGCGGGAACCACCCTGAATGCGGAAGTCGGAGGGAGGTCCGTGGAGCCCCTGAGAGCCCCGTTGCTAACAAGAGGAGTGCTGTGCCCGACTGAATCGTATCTTGATTGCAGCCGATGTGAGGTGGGCCCGTTTCCTCATAGTGAATGCAGCGTTGTGAAGGAACTGTGAACAGGCATTTACTTGACTGTGCGCGAAGGTTGTGTGACCTCTCCGGCAGCCCGTTCGTCAGCCTAATGACTTTGAACTGGTGCCACCTGTGCTCAAGTGGTGCTAAAGCCCGTAGGCGCGCATAGACTTCACCGGCCAAGCAGAGATCCTATCCCGGTGACCGCCGAGTGCAAATGATGTATTTACTGTGTTTCCTTGCCTTCTAGATATACGCGCATACGCCTTGAGTGATTATTAAAGAGTCCCAAACCTTATTTTGTGCTCAGAGAAGCCGTATACCTGGTCATTGAAAACAGCATAAACTGTAAGAGTTATCTTTCCCATTTGAAACGTATTGCAGATGTAATGATTCTAAAGTATTTAATTGGTGGCAGCGATACCAGAAGAAACATGTGGTTGTTTATTTAAATGAACCAATATTTATTCTGATATTTATTCTGATATTTATTCTGATATTTAATGTGATATTTATTGTGATACTCATTCCTGAAGTTATTCTATTTATTAATACTATTTATTACCAGAACTGTATGACCAAAAGAAATGTATATGTGCTTTCCCAGTCAACCCTATTTACAACAAAGAGCTTTTATATAAAGGAATTGTATTTTTCTACAGCAGTGGTGTGGTGTCCTTCTTCTTGGTGTGGATGTACAAGGAGTTATTATTGGGTCAGAGCCGGCTTAACACTACAGCCTTCACTTGCCTTGTCACTTGAGCCAAGCTACCCCCTTTGTGCTGGGCTTGCCCATCGCAGGTCCAACATAAAATTGGTGCTCAGCGGGTGGGATTGCGAGCCGTGCTTGTTTTGAACCCCATAATAATTCAGTGTGCACCACAGGTACACACCCGGAGTTTTCTCCTAGCGGCCCTCAATTTCAACGTTTTGCTTTTTCCAAATTCTTTCCTGGAGGTGGGTGGAAGTGACCCTCAAAGTTCTTCTCCTGGTCACCTACTTCGGGGTGGTGGTCCACACTTTTCACTGACAAGATGGAATTCGAAATGTCAGAGCTGGAGACCTATACTGTGGCACAGCTCAAGGATTTCTGTCAGGAGAGGGGAGTGTTTGTCAGGCGAGGGGCCAAAAGAGAGGAGCTCCGTACTAGTCTGCGAGCATGGGTGGAAGCAAACACGGAGGGAACGGTGGAGGAGGAGGAATCGGACAGAGGTACTGTCATTGATAGGACTGCGGAATGTCCCCCGGGGGTGGGTGAGATGTCAATCAGCCCCAAGGCAACCTCGCGGGAGGGCAGCAGTGTGTCATCGAGAGGGTTGTCAAAAACCGAGTTAGCTGACATGAGAGAGGAAAGACTGTTGTTGGACAGGCCACATGAAGGGCTCGCTCCCTCCCCGCAGGACAGGGCCCGGGCCACCGTCAGCACCATTGCCCGGCCCAGCCGCCATCTTGGACACGGCACCACGCGGCCGCGCGGCCTCAGCCCGACCCCAACCCTGGGCCTGGCCAGGCCCCGACATCCCGGCACCACCCTCCACCCAGGAGGTGAACGGACCACTTGGCAGGTCAATGGGAGTAAGAAGTGTCGATGGCTCTCCCCCGCCAGGTGCCGAGCACCCCCAGCCTCCTCGGGCGCTGGCTCCACCCCCCTGCTGGGTGTCTGGACTCCCTCATCCCAGACCTCCCGACCTCCAAGAGCGAGGGTCCGGACATCAAAGGGCGCCAGACCTATAACTGAGGCCGCCCCAGGACAGGAAGGCAGTTGTATCCTGGAGTCGAGAGACACCGCGACGAACTCATCCTTGACGTACTGCTGGCGCTGCCACAGCCCTGCCTTGTGAACTATTGTCCTGCCTGCTGGCGCTGCCGCGGCCCTCTGCAACCTTCATCCTCGTGGGACCTGCTGGCGCTGCCGCGGCCCTCTGCAACCTTCATCCTCGTGGGACCTGCTGGCGCTGCCGCGGCCCGTTGTAACCTTCATCCTCGTGGGACCTGCTGGCGCTGCCGCGGCCCGTTGCAACCTGCATTCTCGTGGGACCTGCTGGCGCTGCCGCGGCCCGTTGTAACCTTCATCCTCGTTGGGACCTGCTGGCGCTGCCGCGGCCCGTTGCCACCTACGACCTCTTCGGGACCTGCCGGCGCTGCCGCGGTCTGACCCATCCGAACACCGAGCTCGAGGATTGTGAACTATCACCGTTACACCTCCGTACCCGTGGGTACCAAGACTGTCCCGCTACCCCCTTCCCTTACTAGAGACTAGAATTGAGAGGATCATCGTGTCCTGATCGCCTTGTATCGTACCACTCTACTACCAGAAGTGCCTATAAAAGGTGTTACCCTGATCTTTGTGTGGTGTCCATCTGTGGGGGGGAAGTTACCTGTCTGTGCGATCACTGTGCTCGGCCGACCCTCCAGGTCCCCGTCTAACATTGGTGGCTAGCGGCGCGATCCGAACCAACGCGTACCGTACAGACAGTAACTCACCCTACGACTAAAACCACAATGACGACCAAAGAGAGCGGATCGGCGGAGAAGTTCCAGATGGAAAAGCTGGAAGAATACAACCACCGAGAGCTCAAACAATTTTGCATGGACTTAGGCATTGCTACCACCGGGCTAAGCACAAAAGAAGACTTCAAAAACGCCCTAGAGGCCTGGACAGAGACAAATACCGCAACCCCCCGGGACCCCGCAGCCCCGGAAGTCAACACCACCCGGACGGAGGAACGGAGAACAGGCCCTTCCCGTGAAGAGATCCAAGAGCGGGAAAAAAATAGATTACACGAGTTAGACTTGGCACGACTCAAATTAGACGGAGAATTGAAGCTGGCGGAACAAAAAATAAACTTAGAACACTTACGGCTCAGAGAAGAGCGAGAGGAAAAACAGAGACAGAGAGACCTCGAAGAAAAAAGACTGGCATACGAGCACGAGTGCAAACTAGCGGAGATAGAAATACGCAAACTGAACAAAAACCTAGGGGTGCCCGAGCAACCGCACTCCCCGGGTCCTACCGAGCAGAAGGTCCACATCCCCAAGGATGTGGTCCGAGAATATCACCGGAACGACGACATACAGCAGTGGTTCAAGGCCTATGAGATTGCCATGACCGCCCACCGGGTCGCTCGAAGTGACTGGGGAGCCGGTCTATGGGGGAGATTCGTCAACGAGGGTCGTGATGCCCTGCTGCAGCTTCCGGACCATCAAATGACGTCCTATGACCACATGAAGGCCGCCCTCCTCAGTCGATATGGGCTTACACCCGAAATGTACCGCCAGAGGTTCCGCAACTGCACCCGGATCCCAGGTACAACGTGGTTGGAATACGTGAACTATTTCAGCCGAGCCTTCGAGGGGTGGATCAAGGGTAACAACGTAACCACTTACGAACAACTCTTCAATCTCATTGTGTGGGAGCACCTCTCCAACAACTGCTTCGTCGAGCTCAGGCAGCACCTCCTCAACAGTAAATTGACTGAACCCCGGCAGCTCGCCACCGAGGCTGACCGGTGGGAGAGCACCCGAGTGGCCCGGAGTGGGCCGAATGAGCAGAACAGAACCAACCAAGGTCATCATCGTCCCCGAGGAGGAGGAGGAGGCCCGGGCCGGGGCAGAGACGCCGTCCCGGCCGCGCCCACTAACGCCACCCCGGCCCCAGCAGGCCGGGGAAACCCCCCGATGCGCCCGGGGTTCCGAGCTAACGTGACGTGTCATCGATGCCAGCGAGTCGGCCACTATGCCAGTGACCCGACCTGCCCGAAGAACCAGGTCCCCGGGCCCCGCCAGATGGCGGCCGCCGCCCTGGGAGAAGAACAAGTCGCCGAAGACACGGAGACCTATGAGTCGGAGCAGTTCGAGTGGGAACCCGCCGCCATGACCCTGGCATGCCTGGGAGGAAGAGACATGGTCCCGCGGACTCCCCTGCCCGCCAACACTCGGAAGTACAGCCAATGGGTGAGCATCAATGGGCGCAAGGCCGAGGCCCTGCGTGACACCGGGGCCAGTGTGACGGCCGTCCGTTGTCACCTGGTGACCCCAGAACAAATCCTACCAAACGTACTTTGCCCCGTCCGATCGGCAGATAACTCGGAGAGCCTGTGTCGGATGGCCTGCGTCCCCTTCGAATGGGGAGGAGTGTCCGGCATGCTGAAAGTAACTGTCCGCTACGATGCCCCCGTGGACTGCCTCCTGGGGAACGATCTCGAGAGCTCCCCGTGGGCAGCTGTTGAAAGAAGAGAGCATCTGGGGATGTTGGGTCTCCCGGACTGGGCGTGCGTAACCACCCGGTCCATGGCCACCCGCACCATCCCTAGACCAGAAGAACCAGAATGGGCAGCACCTCCGCCCTCGATCACTCCAGAAGAAGACTTCCGCCAGACCGACCACCCGGACCCCACCACAGAGGGGTCCACACAGCCCCCCGAGCTTCCCGACCTGGCTCAGTGGCGTCAAGAAGGGGGGCCCACCCAGGAACAATTCCGGCAGGAGCAAAAGACCTGCCCCTCCCTCGAGGGATTGCGACAGCAAGCGCTCGCCCAGAGCCAAGGAGACACCACCGGGGCCCACTGGGTTTATTGGGACAATGATCTCTTGTACAGCGAGCAGAAAATCGCAGAACTGGGGGCCGGGCGAGTGCTGGTGGTGCCCCGCCACTTCAGAGACTTCCTGTTGAACCTAGCCCATGATGTCCCCCCTGGCCGGGCACCTGGGCCAAGACAAGACCTACCACCGCCTGGTGACTCACTTTTTTTGGCCCAAAATGAGAAATGACGTCTCCAACCATTGCCGGTCCTGCCCGACCTGCCAGGCCAGCGGGAAGAGCGGCCGCAAAATCAAGGCACCCCTACAACCATTCCCCGTGGTGACCACCCCGTTCGAAAGGGTGGGAATAGACATTGTGGGGCCCCTGGACCCCCGAACAGCACAGGGGCATCGCTTCATCCTGGTCCTGGTGGACCACGCCACCCGCTATCCTGAGGCGGTCCCCCTCCGTACTATAACAGCCCCAGTAGTGGGTCGAGCCTTGATGGGGATCTTCTCTCGAGTGGGCTTCCCCCGGGAAGTCGTCAGCGACAGGGGTACGAACTTTATTTCAAAGTATATGAAATCCCTCTGGCAGCAGTGCGGAGTCACTTACCACTTCACCACCCCCTATCACCCCCAGGGGAACGGACTGGTCGAGCGGTTCAACCGCACCCTCAAGGGGATGATCATGGGGCTGGAAGAACCCCTACGCCGCCAGTGGGACGTGCTACTACCGTGCCTCCTCTTCGCCTACCGAGAAGTCCCCCAGAAGTCCCTCGGCTTCAGCCCCTTCGAACTCCTGTACGGACACCCCGTTCGCGGGCCTCTCAGCCTAGTGAAGGAGGAATGGGAAATGGCCCCCCTAAAGACCCCTCCGGACGTCTACAAATACCTCCTGACCCTCCGAAATCAGACCCGGAAATTCAGGGAGATCGCTAAAGCCAATCTGGAGGCCAGTCAGGAGGACATGAAGAAGTGGTATGACCAACATGCCTCCTCCATCGAGTTTGAACCGGGTCAGCAGGTATGGGTGATGTCCCCCATCGAACCGTGTGCCTTGCAAGACAAATGGACGGGGCCCTTCAAGGTGATCGAGCGCAGGAGTCCCGTCACCTATCTCATCGACCTGGAGTCCCCCCGGAACCCCCTCCGGGTCCTCCACGCCAACAGGCTCAAACCCCACTTCATGCGCTCAGAGCTCAGCCTGCTGATGGCGACCGACAGTGGCACAGAAGGAGACTCCGAGCCCCTCCCTGACCTACTGAGGACCCGGGAAAGAGATGGCTCGGTGGACGGGGTCCGACTCTCCGAGGCCCTGACCCCAGAGCAGCGTCAAGATTGCCGGGCCCTCCTGCTGCCGTTCGCAAACCTGTTCTCCCTCGCACCCGGAGTCACCTCCTGGTGCCTGCACGACGTGGACACGGGGGACAGTCCTCCTGTCCGACACCGGGCGTACCGAGTACCGGATCGGGTACGTACATGCATCCAAGAAGAAGTCTCCAAGATGCTCGCCCTCGGGGTCATCGAGCCTTCGGACAGTCCCTGGGCCAGCCCGGTCGTCCTGGTCCCCAAGGCCGCGGCACCGGGCACCACGCCGGAGCTCCGATTCTGCATCGACTATCGGGGGCTGAACGCGGTCACCCGAACCGACGCTCACCCTATCCCCCGAGCAGATGAACTAGTCGACCGCATGGGGGCAGCCCGCTACCTAAGCATCTTTGACCTGACAGCGGGCTACTGGCAGATCGGCCTCACCCCCAGGGCCCAAGAACGTTCCGCTTTCTCCACCCCGGACGGGCACTACCATTTCAGAGTGATGCCCTTCGGCATGAAGAACGCTCCAGCCACCTTTCAAAGACTGGTGAACCAGGTATTGGCGGGCCTCGAAGAATTCAGCGCCGCCTACCTGGACGACATCGCGGTATACAGCCGCCACTGGGCCGACCACCTCCACCACCTCAGAGCGGTCCTGCAGGCCCTCCAACAGGCCGGCCTCACCATAAAGGCCAGCAAGTGCCAAATCGGCCAGGGGTCCGTGACCTACCTCGGACACCAAGTGGGGAGCGGTCTGGTGGCCCCCCTCCAACTCAAGGTAGCTGCCATCCAGTCCTGGCAACCCCCCGAAACACAGACAGAGGTCCGAGCCTTCCTGGGGCTCACCGGATACTACCGGCGGTTTGTGAGGGACTATGGCAGCATTGTGGGGCCCCTCACGGAAGTCACGTCTAAGAACAACCCAAAACGAGTCAACTGGACTCCCGACTGTCACGCGGCCTTCGAGACGCTGAAGGCCGCCATGTGCACCGCTCCGGTGCTCCAGGCCCCCGACTACAGCCGCGAGTTCATTGTGCAGACCGATGCCTCCGACCATGGTATTGGGGCCGTCCTCTCCCAACTGAACCCCGAAGGAGTGGACCAACCCGTGGCCTTCATCAGCAGACGCCTACTGCCCCGAGAACAGCGCTGGAGCACCATTGAGCGAGAGGCCTTCGCAGTGGTATGGGCCCTCAAGAAGCTCCGGCCGTACCTCTTCGGAACCCATTTCCGGGTACAGACAGATCATCGGCCCCTGCAATGGCTCATGCAGATGCGGGGGGAGAACCCCAAACTATTGCGATGGTCCATCTCCCTGCAGGGGATGGACTTCACTGTGGAGCATCGCCCTGGCCAAGACCACGCCAACGCGGATGGCCTGTCCCGCTTTTTCCGCCTCGACGAGGAAAGTCCCCAAGAAGATGGGTGACTCTCCCCGCCTTCAGCTGGGGGGGACGCATGTTGGACAGGCCACATGAAGGGCTCGCTCCCTCCCCGCAGGACAGGGCCCGGGCCACCGTCAGCACCATTGCCCGGCCCAGCCGCCATCTTGGACACGGCACCACGCGGCCGCGCGGCCTCAGCCCGACCCCAACCCTGGGCCTGGCCAGGCCCCGACATCCCGGCACCACCCTCCACCCAGGAGGTGAACGGACCACTTGGCAGGTCAATGGGAGTAAGAAGTGTCGATGGCTCTCCCCCGCCAGGTGCCGAGCACCCACAGCCTCCTCGGGCGCTGGCTCCACCCCCCTGCTGGGTGTCTGGACTCCCTCATCCCAGACCTCCCGACCTCCAAGAGCGAGGGTCCGGACATCAAAGGGCGCCAGACCTATAACTGAGGCCGCCCCAGGACAGGAAGGCAGTTGTATCCTGGAGTCGAGAGACACCGCGACGAACTCATCCTTGACGGACTGCTGGCGCTGCCACAGCCCTGCCTTGTGAACTATTGTCCTGCCTGCTGGCGCTGCCGCGGCCCTCTGCAACCTTCATCCTCGTAGGACCTGCTGGCGCTGCCGCGGCCCTCTGCAACCTTCATCCTCGTGGGACCTGCTGGCGCTGCCGCGGCCCGTTGTAACCTTCATCCTCGTGGGACCTGCTGCCGCTGCCGCGGCCCGTTGCAACCTGCATTCTCGTGGGACCTGCTGCCGCTGCCGCGGCCCGTTGTAACCTTCATCCTCGTTGGGACCTGCTGGCGCTGCCGCGGCCCGTTGCCACCTACGACCTCTTCGGGACCTGCCGGCGCTGCCGCGGTCTGACCCATCCGAACACCGAGCTCGAGGATTGTGAACTATCACCGTTACACCTCCGTACCCGTGGGTACCAAGACTGTCCCCCTACCCCCTTCCCTTACTAGAGACTAGAATTGAGAGGATCATCGTGTCCTGATCGCCTTGTATCGTACCACTCTACTACCAGAAGTGCCTATAAAAGGTGTTACCCTGATCTTTGTGTGGTGTCCATCTGTGGGGGGGAAGTTACCTGTCTGTGCGATCACTGTGCTCGGCCGACCCTCCAGGTCCCCGTCTAACAACTGTTAAGGTGGGAAATAGCAAAAATGGAGTTGGAAGAAAGGAGGGAGGGGAGGAGGTTGGAACACGAGTTCAAGCTACGAGAACTCGAGTTCCAGGCCCCTAACATCACTCCAAAGGGTGTCGAGTCAAAGGAATTTGCCAGGGAGCCCAGGCCCCATTTACCCAAGGACGTAGTAAATGTAAATGTTCAGGAATTTATATAGCGCAAATCACCAAGCGGTTTCTAAGCGCTTGCTTAGGGAACCCGTCCTGGTATTCCCCTGTGAGATAACCCCGGCAGGGTATCCGCAAGGTGAAAGCCAGGCATCCCGCCGCGAGGGGCCGTTGTGGAGATTAAGCAAGCTATTGCCCAGAGTTGCAGAGTGTGAACACCGTGAATTGAGTAGGCACCAGAGCGAGAATTGTCGAGTCCATGGACATTTTAGGACTCAAGACCCCGCCAAGCCGGGAATTGAACCCTGGTCCCGGGCTGACCTCTGCTTCCAGGTCTGCCTCCTCTAACCAGTGAGCCACACTTCTCCACTAGTCGCCAGTTATACCGCTGGAGATGACATAGCCAAGTGGCTGGCAGCCTATGAGGTCTCCTTAAGAGCCCATGGGATCCATGAGAAGCATTGGGGTGGTGGATTATACCGGTACATGCCTCCGTCAGGTAGGGATGCCCTATTGGCCCTAGACCGGGAGGAACAGGTTAATTACCCCGCCATGAAGGTGGCGCTCATCCGGAAGTTTAGGTTGACCCCCGATAAATACCGGCAAAGGTTTAGGGGCAGCCACAAGCTGAGCTCACAGAATTGGGTTGACTTCCTGGATTTTGCCAAGAAAGCCCTGGATGGGTGGGTCCAAGGTAATGAGGTGGAGGACTATCGAGGGTTGTACGACCTGATACTCAAGGAACATCTACTCGAGAAATGTCTTCCCGAGCTGAGGCAACACCTGGTAGACAGCAAACTTACTTGCCCCTGTAAGCTTGCTGAGGAGGCGGACATTTGGGCAAGTACCCGAGTGTCCACGAAGGGGACGGGAGGAGATTCTCAGAAGTCCGGACAGGGCGCTCCCCAGAAGAAAGAGGGGGGAGATAACAAGAAGCAGGAGTTCTCCAGAGGCCCCCAAAATACCTTTAAGGGGAAAAGTTTCTTCTCCACTTCTAAGGCTAACCCGCAGAAGAACCCTAATCCTGGCCAGAGTCAGCAGCCAAGGGTTATCCATTGCTATGAGTGCGGTGGTATTGGACATTATAAGGGAGACGTGAAATGCCCAAAGAGACCACCCCCTCCCACTGGAGGAAAGGCCCCGGGAGTCGCTAGTGTAGCGCTCGGGGAGGAGATGCCCTTAGTTAAGGGGGGGGAATGGGCGGGTGTCACCTTAGTGTCCCTGGGTGATCGGGAGATGGTTCCAAAGATCCAGGTGCCCTCAAATACTACCAAGTATGGGCAATGGGTCACCATCAATAGCCATAGAGGGGAAGCTCTGAGGGATACAGGAGCCAGTATGACTATGGTAAGGAGTCATCTGGTGTCCTCAGAGCAGGTGATTCCAGGCGTACTTCATCCAGCCGCGATGGCTGACGGCAGAATGGGCCACTATCCTGTGGCCGAGGTTCCCTTTGAGTGGGGAGGGGTTGCAGGTTCACTTCGAGTTGCCGTAAGCCCCGCCGTGCCTGTCGATTGTCTGCTGGGAAATGATATGGAGCACAATGCTTGGAAGGAGGTGGAATACCGGACTCATACTGAGATGCTGGGTACACCTGATTGGGCCTGTGTGAGTACCAGGTCTGCGGCTGCTCGGGAGGAGAAGTCGCGTGGGTTGGAGCCTGGAATAATGGCCCACCCAGCTGCTGATGAGGTAACATTTCGAGGACAGGAGGAGCCTGCCTCGATGTCCATGCCCCGTGAGACGGATAGGCCACCTGTGGAGGTGGACCCGGAGTCCGCGGAGGAGGACATGGTTCCGTTGGAGGACTTGCCTATCCCCGCTGAGTGGCGAGTGGAAGGAGGACCATCCAGGGAGGAACTGAGCAAGGGACAAAGGGAATGTCCCACCCTCGAGGGTCTGAGGCAACAGGCTGAAGCCCAGGCAGCAGGTAACGAGTCTGGGAACTATCGTGTTTACTGGGAGGATGGTCTCATCTACAGTGAACCCAGGGCGCCAGTGCACGGATTGTCACGGGCCCTGGTAGTCCCACAGTGTTACCGAGCCTTCCTATTAGAGTTGGCTCATGAGATTCCCTTGGCAGGACACTTGGGTCAGGACAAGACCTTTGCCCGGCTTGTCCCCCACTTTTATTGGCCTCGAATGAGGGTGGCGTCCAACACATACTGTCGGTCGTGCGTGTCATGCCAAGCCAGTGGGAAAACAGGGACCAAGCTGAAGGCTACCCTGGAACCACTTCCCGTCGTTGGCACCCCCTTTGAAAGGGTGGGCATCGACATTGCTGGGCCCCTAGATCCACCTACATCATCCGGTCACAGGTTTATCCTGGTCCTGGTGGATCACGCCACAAGGTATCCAGAGGCAATTCCTCTGAGAACCATTACTGCACCAGTAGTGGCCAAGGCCCTGATGGGGATCTTTACCCGAGTGGGATTCCCCAAGGAAGTTGTGTCTGACAGGGGGACCAACTTCCTGTCAGCATATATGCGGGCCATGTGGAAGGAGTGTGGAGTGACTTACAGGTTCACCACTCCTTATCACCCACAGACCAATGGTCTTGTGGAAAGGTTCAACCAAACCTTGAAGGGTATGATCAGAAGTCTACCCGAAAGCCTGCGGAGGAAATGGGACGTCCTCCTACCCTGTTTGCTCTTTTCCTACAGGGAAGTGCCGCAAAAGGGAGTGGGCTTCAGCCCCTTCGAGCTTTTGTACGGGCACCCTGTACGTGGACCTCTCAGCCTGGTGAGGGACTCCTGGGAAAAGTCTCCCCGGAAAGTTCCCCAGGATGTGGTGAGCTACATGCTGGCCTTCCGAAGCCAAATGGCTAAGTTGTGGAAGCAAGCTTCTGACAACTTGGAAGCCAGTCAGGCAGTTATGAAAGCGTGGTATGACCACAACGCTCACCCAGTGGAGTTGGAGCCTGGCCAGAAGGTGAGGGTGATGGAGCATGGAGAGCTGAGTGCCCTCCAGGATCGTTGGACAGGCCCCTACGAGGTATTGGAGAAGAAGGGCAAGTCTACCTATCTGGTGGACGTAAAGACCCCTCGGCATCCGCATCGGGTGTTACATGCCAATCGCCTCAAGCCCCACTACGAGAGGCCCAAAGTCATGTTGGTTATGGTGACTGACGGATCGGAGGAAGAGGACACGGAGCCTCTCCCCGACCTTTTTGCGTCTCAAGAAAAGGATGGGTCAGTGGACGGAGTGAAACTCTCGCCAACCCTGACTCCTGAGCAGCAGGAGGAATGTCGCCAGGTCTTGGGGTCATTCGCTCCTCTGTTCTCCCTTGTCCCGGGTAAGACCCACTTGTGTACCCATGACGTGGACACAGGGGACAGCCCACCTGTGAAGTCAAAGTCTTACCGGCTGTCTGGCAAGGTGAAGGCCAGTATCCAAAGCGAAGTAGCTAAGATGCTGGAGCTAGGAGTCATCGAACCTTCAAGTAGCCCTTGGTCTAGCCCAGTGGTGTTAGTTCCTAAAGCTACCCCACCTGGCACCACACCAGAATTGAGATTCTGTGTGGACTACCGAGGACTAAATTCGGTAACCAAAACGGATGCTCATCCGATCCCTCGGGCGGATGAATTGATTGACCGGTTGGGAGCTGCCCAATATCTCAGTACCATTGACCTCACTGCAGGGTACTGGCAGATTCCCATGTCTAATGGAGCCAAGGAAAGGTCAGCCTTCTCCACACCTGATGGACACTACCAGTTTTGCGTCATGCCCTTTGGGCTCAAGAACGCTCCTGCCACTTTTCAGCGGCTGGTGAACACGATCCTCACCGGGATGGAGTCATTCTCTGCTGCTTACTTGGATGACATAGCTGTCTTCAGTAGCAGCTGGGAGGATCACTTGCAGCACTTGCAAGCCGTTCTCCAGACCCTGGAACGGGCTGGCTTGACGATCAAGGCCAGCAAATGTCAGATTGGACAGGGGTCGGTAGTGTACTTAGGACACTTGGTGGGCCGGGGAACGGTGCAGCCCCTTCAGGCGAAGATTGAGGCAATCATGGCCTGGAAACCCCACAAGACCCAGACTGAGGTCCGAGCCTTCCTGGGCCTCACAGGTTACTACAGACGATTCGTGAAGGGGTATGGCACTATCGTGGCACCCCTTACAGAACTCACGGCCAAAAGCAACCCAGGAGAGTCATTTGGACGGAGGCTTGCCACCGAGCCTTCGACACTCTGAAACAAGCATTGTGTAAAGCTCCAGTCCTGAAGGCTCCAGATTTTTCAAAAGAGTTCATTGTCCAGACAGATGCATCCGACATTGGCATTGGGGCGGTGCTATCGCAACTCAATGAAGAGGGTCTGGATCAGCCCGTGGTCTTTCTGTCACGAAGACTGCTTCCCCGGGAACAGAGGTGGAGTACCATCGAGCGGGAAGCCTTCGCGGTGGTCTGGGCACTGAAGAAGCTGCGACCATATTTGTTTGGTTCACACTTCCTTGTTCAGACAGACCACCGACCCCTTCGTTGGCTCATGCAAATGAAGGGGGAAAATCCCAAACTGTTGAGGTGGTCTATCTCCCTACAGGGAATGGACTTTCGGGTGGAACACCGGCCCGGAGTTGACCACGCCAATGCAGACAGTCTCTCCAGGTATTTCCGCCTTAGTGTTGAGGACTCCCAAGGGGTTGGGTAGCTCTCCCCACTTTCAGCTGGGGGGGACGCGTGTTAGACCCGTCTGCTTCTGAGAGTCCCCTCACCACTATGATTTCTTTTGTTCCCCTGTACCTCCAAAAATTTGTCGCTTTTTATTTGTCTACCAGGACTTTTTATGTGTTGTCTCATGGGGTTAGATGTTCCTTGACGCCCAGTTGCTCACAAGGTTTGTGGCACCTATTTACAAGGCGCCTGGCCCAAACCTGTGGCATTACAAACTGGGGTTGTCAACATGTATAAATGAACTTAAAATGGTGGACACCCTTTTTCCTCATGTGAAGTGACTCCCCTTGGAGCCTTCATGAACCCTGGCCTTTTGAGGTTTTGGCGCCCTTTGTTTGGCGCGCATTTCTGACAGGAATTCCTTTATTTTCCTCAGGTACACAAAATGGCTGCTCTAGAACCCCAGTACGGTGGCTGTGAGTGTCCTAAATACCCCTCAAGAGTGCCATGTCATTGTCACAGCCAGAGAAGGTTCTAGAACCTTCTGGCTCGTGCCAGTACCCCAGGGCACTGGCTATATAAGGCCCAGTCCCTGGCGGCCATTTTAGATTAGACTCGAGAAGAGGAGATTAAGAGATTCCAGACTTGACACCAGATTGACACCTGCCCTGTTGACCCCTGAGGTGGCTGGTAGCGCAGGCAGTAGAGCAGCAAAGGGTTGCTGGCGTTGTGTCTGACTGGCGTTCCAGTCAGCTACGTGAGAAGTGATCTAGCACCTGCAGCGCCTGCCCAGCGAGTGCCTCATTGCCCCCAAAGACTGTGGCCAGATTCGTGTGCCCCTCCGTCCCCCCCCCCCCCCCCCCGGTGGTGAACTGTGGTCGATTGATCGAGTCGCGAGGCGAGAGCAAGTTCGCCGCGACCGCGATCGTCAGCTGTGCCCCCTTCGCGACAGGTGCCTCTAGAGGGGAGCTCGGACGTCTCCGAGCCCCACCAGCGTAGAGCGCTTCCTGCGCAGATTGAAGGTGAGGTGGTGCGCCGGGGCGGGGAAAGGCCGGGCTTCGTTGGGCGGGACTAGCGTCTTTGCCACTCCCCAGTGACCCGGGAGCTGTAGCTGTGGGCGGGAACCACCCTGAATGCGGAAGTCGGAGGGAGGTCCGTGGAGCCCCTGAGAGCCCCGTTGCTAATGAGAGGAGTGTTGTGCCCGACTGAATCGTATCTTGATTGCAGCCGATGTGAGGTGGGCCCGTTTCCTCATAGTGAATGCAGCGTTGTGAAGGAACTGTGAACCGGCATTTACTTGACTGTGCGCGAAGGTTGTGTGACCTCTCCGGCAGCCCGTTCGTCAGCCTAATGACTTTGAACTGGTGCCGCCTGTGCTCAAGTGGTGCTAAAGCCCGTAGGCGCGCATAGACTTCACCGGCCAAGCAGAGATCCTATCCCGGTGACCGCCGAGTGCAAATAATGTATTTACTGTGTTTCCTTGCCTTCTAGATATACGCGCATACGCCTTGAGTGATTATTAAAGAGTCCCAAACCTTATTTTGTGCTCAGAGAAGCCGTATACCTGGTCATTGAAAACAGCATAAACTGTAAGAGTTATCTTTCCCATTTGAAACGTATTGCAGATGTAATGATTCTAAAGTATTTAATTGGTGGCAGCGATACCAGAAGAAACATGTGGTTGTTTATTTAAATGAACCAATATTTATTCTGATATTTATTCTGATATTTAATGTGATATTTATTGTGATACTCATTCCTGAAGTTATTCTATTTATTAATACTATTTATTACCAGAACTGTATGACCAAAAGAAATGTATATGTGCTTTCCCAGTCAACCCTATTTACAACAAAGAACTTTTATATAAAGGAATCGTATTTTTCTACAGCAGTGGTGTGGTGTCCTTCTTCTTGGTGTGGATGTACAAGGAGTTATTATTGGGTCAGAGCCGGCTTAACACTACAGCCTCCACTTGCCTTGTCACTTGAGCCAAGCTACCCCCTTTGTGCTGGGCTTGCCCATCGCAGGTCCAACAACCAGCAAATACCAACAATCAGACCTGTGTCTGGACTGTCCCGTGGGCCAAGCCACTTTCCATAGTTGTGTGGGAGACAAGTCTGTTGCCAGGATAAACTGGTAGTCAAGGCTGAAATCGAAATTGTTTGGAAGTCGGGTTTGCCTTATGAAATGTGGCTGGGGCTGTTACCAGAATGGTCCATCAGTAAAATAGTCTGATGGTCAAACTAGTCAGAATAGTAAAAGATTTGGTCTGAAAATCAGGCCAATAACTAGCATGCTCTGGAAATTGGTTCTGCCACCAGAATTGTATGGGAATTAGGCCTGTCACCCTAGTAAACATTGCTGATTCTGCAAAATTATACCACAAAGTCTCAGATTATTTTTGGAATAACCTTTATGTATCTGATAAACATCAATCTTCGTCAGAAGCCATCGACCCTTGTCTCTGCCTTACTGTCAAAATGCAGTATTCTCCTCATTTCCATCTTCTTAATGAAACCAGTTTTCTATTCTGGTATTGATTATACACTTACCTGTATCAATAAAAACGTTTTGCTGCCCTTATCCCTAAGATGATTGGTACCTCCCTCTGAGAAATATTTATACAATTGAAATACAAAAAATACACATTTTAATGGTTGGTATTTCCTCTGCCGCTTCTTTATCTTTTGAAATGTACACAGCCACGTAGCTGGAAATTTTGGAATTTATTTTTATACTGTGATAGTGTCTTGTGTGGCCAAAACTTTCACACAGTCACCAATCAGATCAGAATTGGCACCACAGGAGTGTACATATGGAGCATATATGTTGTTGACAGAGGGAATCCTGATCTAACTAATTTGAAATGATTTTCAGGAGTTTTTCTACAAATAAATATACAGCCATCACCTCTCAAATATAGCTTCAAATGTGTTTGATTTCCGTCTGCAGCATGGTTCTGTGACCACTATGTGCGGTGTTGGAGAACCAGTCATGGTTGAGACGTGAATTGTAATTTAACAACTATTATCAGCTTAACGTTTAATTTCCTTTCCAGTAAAGGTGCTGGCAAGCATCCCTCTGAGTGAAGGAAGATTTGATCACTGTATTTGTGATCAGAAACATCTTTGAATAAAATATACAAAGCGGGCTCTGTGCCTGGCAGAGAGTTGGGATCTTTTAAAAGCTATGATTCGCTCACAAAGGAGGAGAAAAAGAAAACACCTTAATGTACTACGCTTCCCGATTATGCAATGCCAGAAACCTTATTGGAAATGTTTACTAAACAACTTTATGATTTTGCACACAGGCCCCCTAAGATACGAGCCTGCGATCAATCAATAACTCATCAACCACTTCTCTCTACATTATCAGTGATAAACATGGCCCAACATAAATTTCGTAGTCAAGGGCAACAACAGTGTCCAATCAAGCTTCAAACTTCACTGCCATTTCCAATACGGTAACTCTTCTGGCCTTTTTGGATAACCTCTTGGTTGCTGCAGCTTCATTTGGATCTGTCATCTGGTTTGATCTTGTCTACTTAGTTCGTCTTCACCTTAGGATAGCCCCACTTCGCTGTTTTATTCCTGTATATATAACTGATGCTACACTGTATATTTTCCAACCAATATTAAAATTAGTTCAGGCATGATGTGGGGGTCCATCTTCCCGTGCCGTGCCATCTTCCCTACTCGCGGACAATCTTTGTACCCCCTGCTGATAGTATTATACAGCAATGGTTCGCCCTGTTAATCCTACACCAATAAAATCTAACTGTATCCTAGGATCCCAGGAGCTTCTGGTAAATACCTTATCCCACAAAACATTTTCCATAATATTGATTCTTGGATAGCCAGTGAAGGCTTAACTGATTAGCCTTGGCTAACATGTCGTGCAAACCAAGTGTACTTCTCGTTATCATGAGTATCTAACCCCAGCATTATTTGTGCTCAACCCATAAGAGGTCTTGTGTTAAAATTATCTACTCTACTAAAAGCAATCACCAAAATCTACTATTCACTTGTAGACAATTCAGCCAATGGTGCGGTTATAATTGGACTACACAAGTATTGTTCTCTACTTCATAAAGACACTTATTGTAAGCAGCAACATTTCAAAATCTACCAGAAGACTAGCACCCGGGCCTAAAAAATGTATCGTGTCTCGGAGATCAGAAGTGCACTGCGTTGTCCTCAACTTCAAGACAGTGTATCTTTTACATTTGTTACTTTCTGATAGATACATCTGCCGTGTGGATTCCTCACCTTGTGAATATCCCCCTGTGTCAGCAACATTCGGAAATTCTTTTTGTAGCTTCGCGCCGACGTGGATCCGGACGTCACAGAGGCACGGCACCGCTCGCGACTCCGCTGACGTCACCGACGCCTATAATAGGCCCACGCCCGCGTGATGACATCAGTTCCCATTTTTCCGCGTCATCGACGCTAACGGTTTTCTGGGATCGTACTGTAGCTTCACAGTAACTTTGTTACTATTATTCTATTACTGTGTCTATCTTTAATTTCTTCGAGATGTAATCGAAGAAGACTGGTTTTAAGGCTTGCGGGGAATGTGGCAAGACAATGTCTATAACCGACCCGCATGAATGCTGTGTCTGGTGCCTGAGTTCCGACCATGACGTCGAAGATTGCCCTTGCTGCAAGAAGATGACCCCGAAGGCTTTACGAGAGAGGGAGACGAAACTCCTCGTGGCAAAATTGAAGAATAAGAGAGTTAAGAAGTCTTCGAAGTCTCGATCTCGGCGTTTGAGGTCGAGGTCTCATTCGAGGTCACGCTCGGAGTCGTCTTCGGCTCATGCTTCGAAATCTTCGAAGAAGAAGCACAAGAAGAGGAGCCATGAGTCACGTCATCACTCAGAAAAGGACTCTAGTTCAAGACCGAAGTCCCAGGTCAAACTTCTTCTGAGTAAGGAAGTGGAAGTTTCGGAATCGGAAGATCATAACTCTGTTGGTGAGGCTTCGCATCCGAATTCGCCCGAGTCTCAGAAGCAGGTCCATTCTCCAGTTCTATCCAATCCTTCTGGTCAGGAGGATGAAGGTGAGGAGCAGGGGGCTGGTGAAGTCGAGGTTCCGATACCTGCGGGTTCGTCGACCCCGGTTCCTGGACTCAATGAAGAGGTCGACGTCGTTTCGACTCCGCCTCCTCAGAAACAACCAAGAGGTCCATATCCGGATTTTCCGACTCCAGGTCAGGATCCATCTCAGTTCCTGAACGCCATGTTTGGAGTTTATTCCAGGGCAATGTTCCCGTCTGGTGCACCTGTTGGTCCCATGGGTCCTATGGCTTTTAACTTGGGTGTTCCCCAAGCTTATGCCCCTGCGCCCTTCATGCCTTTTATGCCGGCTATACCACCGCATTGGCATTTTCCGACACCTCTGGTGTCGTCGACGCCGAAGCGTACGACGCCGACTCCGTCGACGCCGGTTCCATCGATGCCGATACCTACGACTCCGAAGCAGGATTCTGCTCGACCTCGTATAAAACGACCTCATCCGACTTCGGGTTCGACGCCGGCACCGACCCCGTCGGAGTCGATTCCGAATCCATTGGCTTCTATTGTGAAGGAAAGATCTCGGAGAGAAGCTCAGAGACTTCTGGAAGAAGAAAGATATCAATATTCAGATACTGAAGAAGGGGAGTTACAGGATTCTGAGGATCCTTTTGAGGACTTGGGTGAGGCCAGTGGACTTGAACTGTCTCCTGAGTGGGACTTGACTTCAGTGTCAAATGTACCGTCGAAAGATGTGGTGCCTTATCACACCGTTATTAAAAAAGCAGCGAGTTTATTGAACATTACTCTGCCCACTGCTGATTATAAGCCAAATATTTTAACTGAGGTTCTTCATTCACCCTCATCTGTTATTGAACCTCTGTTACCCTTCAATGGTGCCTTATCTGAGCCCATCTATGAAGTCTGGAAGAAGCCTTTGTCTGCTCCTGCAGTTTCTAGAACAGTAGCGAGGAGGTACAGAGTTGCTCCAGGTGACCCTGAATTCTTGTCAACACACCCCCTGCCTGAGAGTTTAGTTGTACAGGCTGCCTGTTCGAAAAGGTCTGCTGGGGCTTTTCCGCAGGTTCCTGGGGATAAGGAATCCAGGAAGCAGGATCAAACCGCTAAGAAAGTCTTCTCCTCAGCCAGTATGGCGCTTAAGTCAACTAACGCAACTTGTCTGATGGGGAGGTATATTCATGCATTGATGGATTCTGTCAAGCAGTTGGTTCCGAAAATCCCTGAGGAAGAGAGGAAAGATTTTCAGGAGGTGATATCGGACACTCAAGCAGCTGCGAGACAAGTGATTCAGAGTGGTCTGGACACTGCTGATTCGGTGGCGAGGGTCATGGGCTCTTCCGTGGCCACTAGGAGAGCTGCCTGGCTTAAATCATCGGAGTTCTCTGCAGACGTTCAGTCTGTTTTGATGGACTTGCCTTTTGATGGCTCAGGATTGTTTGGTAAGAAGGCTGATGCTGCCTTGGAACGTTTTAAGGACAGTAGAGCCACTGCAAAATCTTTGGGTCTCCAGTCCAGAGGTACTACTGGAATATGCTTCAGAGGGTTTGGCAGATCTTCCTTTCGTTCTTACAGACCATCTCAGCAGCAGCCACAACAGCAGCAGAATACGCTGTACAAGTCGTACAGGGGCAGGCAAAGATCCCGCCCTAGAGGTCGTCAAGCTTCCTCCTCCTCTTCCTCCTCCCCTTCCCAACCCCCTACCAACGCAGCAAAGCAGCCCTAGATCCGCCATTCCGGATCATGTGGGCCCAGTGGGGGGTCGGCTTACACATTTTCTACAAGATTGGGAATTAATAACATCGGATCTTTGGGTTCTCAATCTTGTAGAGAATGGGTATGCACTTCCTTTCCAGGAATTCCCTCCCAATTACCCTCCTTGCCAGGGTTATTGTTCGGAGGACCACCTGCTTCTCCTGCAGGAAGAAGTCCTGGCTTTGTTCCGAAAAGGTGTAATAGAGGTGGTTCCAGAGCAGGAAAGGGGTCAGGGGTGCTACTCCCGGTATTTCCTGATCCCCAAGAAAGATGGCAGGCTTCGGCCAATCCTGGACCTCAGAATTTTGAACCTTTACCTGAAACAGGAAAAGTTCAAGATGCTCACTCTTGCGCAGGTTCTTCAAGCGCTGCTGGAAGAAGACTGGATGGTGTCGATCGACTTGCAGGATGTGTATTTTCATATTCCTATCTTGAAGTCGCACAGAAAGTATCTCCGTTTTACGGTTGGGTCACAACACTTCCAGTTTGTGGTCCTTCCGTTTGGTCTTACTGCTGCACCTCGAGTTTTCACCAAGGTGATGGCAGTGATGGCAGCTCATCTCAGGAGAACGGGGATACATGTGTTTCCGTATCTAGACGACTGGCTGATCAAGGCGGAGTCGCCGGAGAAGGTGCTCCATCATCTGCAAGAGACAACTCAGTTGTTGCACAGGTTGGGTTTTTCGATAAATGTACCCAAGTCTCACCTGGTGTCCTCACAGCGCAACCCGTTCATAGGTGCGGTACTGGACACTACTGTGTGTCGTGCATTCCCTCCTCCTCAAAGGATTCGCGACATACAGGAAAGGATTCCTTTGTTCTGCAATGGAGCGGTCGTTCCAGTTCTGAAGGTTCTTCGCCTGCTCGGTCTGATGGCTTCTTGTATTCTGTTGGTCAACCATGCACGCTGGCACATGAGGGCACTCCAGTGGTGCCTCCGCAGGCAGTGGTATCAGCACAACGGAGATCTCAGGGAGTCAGTGAAGATCTCCAGAGAAACTGCAGCGGATCTATCTTGGTGGAGCGTGGAAGGCAATCTGTCTCAAGGGAAGCCTTTCCAGATTCCTCCATCGGTTGCCACAGTGATATCGGATGCGTCCACTCTCGGGTGGGGTGCTCATCTGGGGTACCTGGAGGTCAAGGGTCTTTGGTCTCCAGAGGAAAGGTTGCTTCACATCAACCTTTTAGAATTGCGGGCGATACGTCTGGCGCTCAAGGCCTTCCTCCCTTCCCTTCGCGGTCAGTCGGTTCAGGTCCTGACGGACAACACGACCGCGATGTGGTACATCAACAAGCAGGGAGGAGTAGGGCCGCAGTGTCTCTGCAGAGAGGCTCTGCGTCTCTGGTCCTGGGTTCAGGACCATCGGATTTGTCTGATGGCAAATCATCTCGCCGGAGTTCAGAACGTTCGTGCAGACAGTCTCAGTCGGCAGTTCTCTGCCGATCACGAGTGGAGGCTCCATCCTGGGGTAGTTCACAACATCTTTCAGATGTGGGGGACTCCTCGGGTGGACCTGTTCGCCACTCGCGAGAATGCTCACTGCCTGTCATTCTGCATATTCCAGTATCCGATGCAAGGAGCCTTGGGGGACGGGTTTCAGTTGAGTTGGAGCTCGCAACTCCTTTACGCGTTTCCTCCCATACCATTGATTCCTCGGGTTCTGAGGAAAATTCGCCAAGACCGGGCCCAAGTCATATTGATCGCCCCAGATTGACCAAGAAGAGTGTGGTATTCAGACCTTCTCCACCTCTCCTCTCGCCCGCCGCTCCGTCTCCCTCACAGGGTAGATCTCCTCTCTCAGATGGAGGGGCAGGTTCTACACCCCCACCTCCAGACCTTACACCTTCATGCCTGGAGATTGAACGGGGCAGCCTGATTTCTTTTTCTCTCCCTCACGATGTGGTGGATGTCATTTTGTCAGCCAGGCATGACTCCACTAAGTCCATCTATTCTTATAGGTGGTCTAAATTTGTTACTTGGTGCAGGGAGAAGTCTATAGACCATTTGAGGGCCCATTTATCTGATGTTCTTCAGTTTGCCCTTTCTCTGGCACAGCAAGGGCTTGCTGTTGCCACGGTGAAGGGTTATCTTTCTGCGCTGTCGGCTTTTATCTGTTTGCCTGACCAGCCTTCTCTTTTTAAATCTCCTATTGTTTTAAGGTTTTTGAAGGGCCTCACGAATAAGTTCCCTCCTACCCCTTTTATTGTGCCTCAGTGGGATTTAAATCTTGTTTTGACATTTTTAATGGGTGCTCCTTTTGAGCCTCTTCACAAATGTCCTATGAGGCTTCTGACTTTCAAAACGGTTTTCCTCGTTGCAATAACCTCGGCAAGGAGGGTAAGTGAGCTTCAAGCTCTTAGTCACAAGCCCCCTTTCTTGTCCATTCATGCTGATCGAATGGTTCTTAGGACCAGGGCTGCTTTTCTGCCAAAGGTGGTGACTCCTTTCCATCTTGGTCAATCCATTACCCTTCCTACCTTTTATCTTCCCCCACACCCTTCCAAGGAGGAGGAGAGATTGCACCGTCTTGACCCCAAGAGGGCGGTGTCTTTTTACCTGGACAGGACTAAAGACTGTCGTTTGGATGACCAGCTCTTTAATGGCTTTGCTGGCTGCAAGAAAGGAAGAGCGGTCCATAAGAGGACTTTGTCAAGATGGATCGTCCTCTGTATTAAGATCTGCTACTCTTTGGCCGGTAAGGAGCCTCCAGAGGGTATAAGGGCTCATTCTACGAGAGCTAAATCATCAACCTCAGCGTTGGCTAGAGGTGTGCCTGTTGAGGATATTTGAAGAGCGGCAACTTGGTCTTACCTCCACACATTCGCGAAGCATTACTGCTTGGATTCCGAGGTGAGGAGGGAAGGTCATTTTGCACGCTCTATCCTCTAGGATTTCCTGGTCTAGAAGTGTGGACACGTCGGCGCGAAGCTACAAAAAGAATTTCCGAATGTTGCTGACGCAGGGGGATATTCACAAGGTGAGGAATCTACAGGCAGATATAGTATCTACCAGAAAAAGCGTTACCGAAGGTAAGTAACTTGTTCGTTAGTCATAGTGCTCTTGCTGGAGAAGCTTCAAATTAATTTCTATTGGTGCATGAGCAGGCATAACGCTAGTTGAACTCTAATATATGGTACTTTAAGTAACATTGTTCACAACAGTGTGTGACCAACAGAGGTAGATGTTTCAGCGTCTAAGGTTGTACGAATTCCCTTCCATTTTGAATGATTTTTTCTTCAAATGTCTTTTTTTGTTCCCGGCAGCGGCCCAATCCCCAGCGCCCCATGTGGCTGCCAATTTCAAGATGACGTTATTGCTCATTCCAAGGCCAACCCTCAACAGACTTGTTAGTTTGTCTTGCACATCTTATAAATGCCCCAAAATAGTCACTCAATGCAATGTTTCTTACCAGAAAGGTCTGGAAATCAGGGTAGGAGGAAGAACAGGAAGAAAATCTTTTCATGATTTGGTAATGCATTTTAAATAAACATATTGTATGCCTAACTTGGCCACGTTTTAGGAATTCACTTCACCCTGTTTGATAGAAATCACTCTTACCTGAGAGCAGGCAGTATTATTGGAGACTAACAGATGCTAGGTAAAATAATAGGATCTTACAGGGAAACCTACATGTGATCATTGATTATATGTGACATTATCACATCTTGATACATCTGTCATCTCCTAATGTAATTTTCTGTTCATACCACCAGAAGTCTTAGACTATAGCAGTGCTTCAGAAGAAGAGTTATTAAATAAAAATGGTGGCTCTTGTGTTGGCATGGAAACAGCTACTCTTAGTTAACCTGGTGCTTCTCATCTGCCACAAGATTTTATATTCCTAATTGTTCTGTAATGTTTGCTTCTGGTGTCTGTCCTCATTTTGTATCACCGACACACAGTTTTAATGGTGAGTGACCATCCTCTCTATAGAGAGGTGTCTGCTTTCAGGATGAGTAACATATTTTGGTTAATTTTTGTAGAGCTGACCAAGGAGAAACTGTTGATGGAAATGAAGACCAAATTGGTGGATAAGAGTGAAGTGACTGCCCTAGAGGAGCAAGTGAAACTCCTCACGAACCAGTTGCGTATTACAAGCCAGGAACTACGCAGTGTAAACACCGAGCTGGAGAAGGAGAGGGCCCGTGGAGAGAGTCAGCTCAGGCATGAGGAGGTAAAAGCTACATATTACTGTGCCATATAGCCATGACGTCCAGTGTAGGCAATGTCACAATTTAAAAACACACAGAATGACTAGACATACACAGGAAGTACCCATAGGCAGGCTGTACTCTGACAAGAGGAGGTATAAGCCATAGCTGTGTCATAATGCCAGGGTATCTGCTGTGCATGTCTTGAGAAAGAGAAAGTTGAGAGAGAACATTCTCGGGCTTTTAGTAGAATTTTAAAACATATGTTGATTTTCTATTCACACAGCCATAAACTGAATAACAGCTGTGTACCAGACTCAGCAGAGGAATAATTGTATTATTCTCTTACTATTGACATTGTCGGTTAGAGCTAATTTGGTACTTTGCATCCATTCACATTATGAGCTATCCTTCTGCCTAATGAAAAACTCTCAAAACATAAAGCCATATGTATAAAGGTATCTTTTTGTTGCAAAGCCTGCAATTCACAAAATCAGACAGGGCTTGAGACCACAAATTACACAAGACCCTTTTTACGTGTTAGAAAAGCCCTTCCAGCTTGTAAGAGGTCTTTTGCAAACCTGGCCAAATCCTAAATAGGGGTGTGTGAAAAGGGCATCGCCCTCCTGTCGTCCTGAGAGGAATGTATTTATAGTTGATTACATACTGACACCTCAAAGGGGATGGTGTCTGATTTGCACAGGGGAAGCTGTCCCCGTGGGATATCTTCTCCTTTGGTAATCATGATGTTTGCATTGTGGGGCGCAGGGTGTGAGGGATCTAGGGGCCAATGCTTGCTCTCCTTGATGTCTTCGCAAAAGAATTTTTTTTTTATGGAAATGGGTTGCTTTAGAAAAACATGTTTCATGTTTGAGAATGTAAATGAATGGACAAAGGTTTGCTGTTCCATTCAGGCCTCCATCCTTACACTTGCAGCCCATCACAAAGGGTTGAAAACTGCAATCCACCTAATTAGTATACATCAGGCAGGCCAATGTGCAATTTACTGTGAATGTATAATTTTCAATGCAAACTATCTCTACATGGATAGCATCACAAATATAATGCAAAACCAATCGGTCTGCCAATTGCACGTCCCTAGTTTGCGAATGGGAATAGTACATCAGGCCAATAAACCCATCTCCACCCCTTCCATCTCCTCCATCCCCATCCCAAAAATCCCCAGTGGCTGTTTGGTCACCCAGAATCATTTGTCTATTGTGTGTATGTTCAGTTTCCTAAGCAATTAGTACTAAAGGACGGTCAAAACCTAAATAATTCATAGCCTAGGAAATAAATAACATAGCAAGTGTGACCATGAGGAGCCAAGAGCTGGTTGTGTAGCAGTGTAGCAACCTTCAGGTGCATGATTTGAGAGAAGAACCCAGGAAATATTGTCCAGACTTGTTGGAAGGGGTTGGCACTGTTACGAGACTGATGCCTAAAAAGACATGAGAGGGGTCACAAAGTGGCTGCGTCTGCCTCTGCCATAATTGGAAATATATTTAAAGGGCCCTCCTACAAGTATAGTGATCTCCCATGTAGTTCTATACCTCATAATCCTGATCCATAACCGAAAAGGCATACATCCTTCCTCGATTCATCTTTTTCTGACAATAGGAGGGGTGATTCTAAAATTACCCGAACACAACCATCACTTTCTCTCTTTGAACTGAATCCTTACCCAATGTACAGTTTCAGTGAAGAAACAGACATAAATGAAAGTCTCAATCGAATTTAGAGTTTGAAATTATTGTATTAAAGAATCAAAATTCATTAGTATAAGCAATATCTTTAGCATTTCAGTTAGAGATGTAACAGTTTTAATAAGAGCACTTAGCATTTGTGCAGAAGTAGCTGAAATCAACCTACAGCGTCTCAAACTCCTGCCACCCATAATTTAGTAGGATGGACTTACATCAATAACCTACTTTGACCTAGAGAAAAGACATTTGAAAGTCTCTTATGGGCATTGTCCAAAAAACTAAAAAAGGAGGATAGTTCTAGTTAAATTTCGGCAAGAAAGGTAAATAATTTTGAAAATCCTCAGAGTTTAGTCTGAATAGGAAATAGATGAAAGAATAGAGTATGCTGTGCACTCCATAAGAAAAAAAATCAAGTGCTCAGACCAACCAATCAAGTGGGTCGCAACCCATAAGCAAAATAAATTATGTGCGTTCAGCCAAAAATAATTTGAGTGTTATGCCCATTTCAGGGGGTTCTTCTTTTATAAATTCATAATGAAATGTCTGTGTCAAGTGGTGTCTCACCACCATCGAAAGACCATCACCAGTCCAGGATGCACATTGGGCCATCTAAAGAATAGAAACATCAGCAAAGTTTCCCATTTTCGCCATAAGAACGGAAAGATTCACAAGTCTACATCGGCTGTCAAAGAGAAGCATAACAGCAATATACAGCGTTGTAGGTAATTCAGTTCATGGTTTTACCATTCCCATGGAAATGGAATTATGCAGAGAACATGAAATTCACAGTTTGGAATACGAAAATGCAACATTATTCAGTCGCTAAGCCATTGTTAAGAATTTAGAGTAAAGGTTAACGCTAGACATGTCCTAACACGAAGCTTTTAACTTGACGTCACATTTACTTCATCCATGCATTTGCGATTATTACTGAATTATATAAATTCATAATAACTTTCATAAATCAGTATTTATATTCATATACTATCATCATAACGCATTACTTATGCCTAGATATGCTTGATTACTGCAAATTTCATTAATCTTATGAAAGTTCACGTTTTTCTTAAAAGATCTAAAATGAGTTTCAACATTTTCAAAACCTATATCATTTCTAATATCTTTATCTAAATTTCAATCTTCTAGCACGTTTTTAGTAGTAATACCACCAACATTTCTATTCCATATTATTTCCCTATAACACTCTTTAATGACACTAGGCTAAGTTTTTCTATGTATTACTATTGTATACATTTGCATGAATACTTATCTCTTATGTTTTAAAGCACTCTTTAACGATTCTTCTGTTACTCTAAATTGCTCTTTTTTTATAATTTTTTTTATCTAATGTGTGCAAATTGTAATTTCCAAATCTGTGGTTTCAGTTTTCTTGATCATATATATGTTTTTAAGATTCACACTCTATTAAGGGTCAAAGCAGTGGGCGTGCCAAAACATGGTATAAAGTTTGTGATGTTATACTGGGTTTCAAGTGTTTATTTGGCTGTGTTCTGTTTTGATTTATATTCTTGTTAGTAAACTTAACATTTTTAGAGCATAATTGCACAACTGTATAACAGTTGTCAAACTATCCTTATTTTCATATACAATGAGACTCCAGTCTTAACCGAATTTTGCATGGCATTGATTTACATATACCATAGCTCTGGGACTCATTAATTGAAAATTAATCATGATCGAGGGATTAGGTTGTCTCATGAGAACTTAGAAAATAGGCCCTAATTAATATACAAACAACTTTAGGTTTAGCTTCCACTAGCAACGGTTCATGATAAAACAATGCATCCTTTGACTAACAAGAGGTGGATGGTGACTCCCAAATCCAGATGAGCACTATTCTTCTCAAGTAGCAAGGTCATTCCCACCAATCTCCTAATCAATCTCAAAATATGTTCTAAGATACCTGCAAGGTTTGACACACCTTCTCACCTACATTTTATCAAATAGCCTTGAATGAGAAACCAACACTTATTCATTGTATAATCAACACAGTACACAGTGAAATACTTCAGTAGATAGGAAACAGCCTTACAACGCAACATTTACAACCAAATACTTTACCATGCAGCCTATACCACTTATGTCTTTGCCATGCAAGCGCTTTTATAATATTATTACTACTGGCTAAAACATCGGTGTTGTTTGACCAATCTTCACGATATTTTCCCCCAAAAGTGTCAAGGTGGGTATTATTGTTATGGAAAATTTGGAGGTGGTCCGTGCAGTGGGGCCCGAGAATTTGGTGCAAGAAATAAGGTTGCGTTGTAATGGTATTTCCCATAGAAACCTTAAGCCACACCTAGATCCTGAACCACTGAACGGACTTGCACCAAATTAGGTAGGGTGGTAGATGTTGGTTCAAGGAAGTGCCTTTTGCTGATTGAGTGTACATCCGTTCAGTAGTTGTTGATAAATTTAAGTTTAAAATGATAGTGATATCTCTGCCCATGGATCTTTCACTGTGGTTTTGCGATAAATCGCGAATGCATGCGCCAACGGGAATGCTCTGATTGGTGTGACGCAACCTGAACAGAAAGTTGCGACTGCCATTTTATCTATCGGTAATGGTTCCCGGGGTTGAAAATTTCGGAAAAAAGCTAATAAGGGGTCAGAGCAATGGTGGTGTTAGTAAAACCAGTTACGTGCCCAAAATAAAATATTTTCATTGCACGCGATAATCGCGGTGCTGCCGCCTGTGTACCATCGCAGGGACATCGCGACTATCAGCTTCATCGCGCATATTGGTGAAATTTAAAGATATCAGCGAATAATTAATATGCATTCTTATAGAGATATTGAGATTTTGATCAATGTTTTTATACAGATATTTATATAGTGAGGTATCTACTGTGATGGTTAGAATTAATTATATAGTTATAATTTTTGAATGTGGTGGTGGCTATTGAATTCCTGCTTTTGCTTTCCTCTTTCGGATAAAAGGTTGTAGAGATGGTTGTTCTTGAAATACACTAGAAAAGCATGATTTTGAAGTGTACAGTAATAAGAAAGGAAGGGTTTGCAGTGAAGGGATATCTGCTTCATCTACATAAGGAGAAATCTTGGGAAGGAGGTCCAAAAGGATGTTGAGCCACCAGGCCCTGAGAACTTATATCCATATAGTTATCCAAGGAGTGCCAGACCATGCTAGCAATGGGAGGCGTAAATTGTTTACTCAAGAGAAGTGAATCTGCTCCTCAAAGATATGACACCCAGGCCAACCACATGTGGTAAGATAAGTGTTGAAAAGATTTCCATTCAGAAAGTATGACTTTAACTGAAATAGTTAATAGAAAATCCAGCAGTGCTAAGTCCATAATATTAAGAGGCAGAGGAAATTGTGCGGCCCAGGGGCAAAGCATAATCATAGGTAACGAAAGGTTAGTGGGAGTATTAACAATTATAGACTTCTGTTTCTGTATAGGCATCCCACATGAATCTAAAAATGTGCATTTAAAGAACATATGTTGGTAGTTGCCAGGTTCTAGATTACAGTTCCAGCAGGTGTCCATATCTCAAAAGTGTAAAAGGTTCATTGTGAAAACTTTCGATTGAATGAGTTATGGAGCAATTTTATGGCATACAGTGGATTTCCCAATCAAATGGCAAGTATCAGAAGAGATGTGTTGATAGACTACTTCTTCGAAGTGTTTTGACCGTTTGGCACAGGTAATCATAGGCTGGGGGGAGGGAAGAAGAGAAAAAATATTTTCCTTTTTGGGCACTATGTGCCCCCAACATTGCAGGGGCCTAGATGTGTGACTAGTGCAGAGTTCATAGAGAGGGTAGGTTAAGATATTTTAACTTTGAGTTTTAAAAATATGTAAAAGTTTATAGTATTGAGATTGTATTTCCTTGATATGTTACAGAAGGGAAGCGAGTCGTGATTGGTGTCGTAAAGGTCTCTACCTAATCCGATACCTTTGGAAGCCCATTCAGAAGCGTTACTGGGCTCAATATCAGTAATGAGCTTAGAGTTGAGCAATAATGATGTCTATCTGTTTTTATAAATGGGTGTTGCAAAACACCTATCAAGGCTTCTTAGTGCATGAGCCATATCAGAAATAATACGTTCAGAGTGTATTGGTGTGAATTTCGACATTGTGACAAGAGAGGCTGTATTAAAAGGAGAGCACAGTTCTCGCTCAATATATATATCCACGGTGGAGTATTGGGGCAATCTGGAAGCTAAAAATGCTGTATGATATAGTTTCCAGTTCGGAAGATTACAACCCTGTAAAGTGAGCGTTTTCCTGAGAGAATTTTAGGAGATCTGTGCCCTCTTGTCACTCCGTAGAAATCTAGAGGTGACTTTGTAAATTTCTTGGAAGAAAGACAAGGAAAGATTCAGAGGGAGCATGGAAAATAGGAAATGAACTGTTGAGGTAATCATCTAAGTGTTATGTTAATGTTAATAATGATTTATAAAGCGCACATACACCGGGTAGTTTCATGGCGCTAAGAAAGGCTCAGAGATTATCAGCAGACAACTTTAGTTATAGGCTTGTGCAAATAGCCGCGTTATAAGGGACTTCCTAAATTGCAATAGGTCAGTGCAGGAGCGGATCTCCAGCGGGAAGGAGTTCCTCAGTCTAGGGGCGAGTGTAGCAAATCTGCGGCCACCCTGTCGTACTCGTTTGAATACGGTGATGGTAATAAGTGAGAGGTGAGCAGAGCGAAGGTTCCGAGAGGGAAGTGTCTGTAGCCTACCACACCAGCAATATATTTGGGTAACCAGGCCAATAAGAGATCTTTCACTTTGTTGATAGTGTGAGATTCAGTAAAAAGTACAATGTCTTTAAAGTCCCTGCAAAACCAAATTCCCAAATATTTTAGATGTGTGAGATGCCATTTAAGGCGCGAGTCACCTACCTCAGAAGCCAGGCAAAGTGGATTTAAGGGGAACACGTCAGTTTTGTCTTTATTGAGGGTATAGCCAGAGACTATTGAAGATTCATGTGTAATGTTAATTATAGAAGGGATTGCCGATTCGACATCTTCAGGGAAGATGAGGACATCGTCTACGTATGCAACCATCTTGAATGTGTGTGCACTGAATTTGAGTCCTTTGCTACCCGGGTCTGCATTAAGAAGCCTAAGTAATTGGTTAATGGATAGAAGAAAGAGTGAGAGGGGACATCCTTATCTCGTTCCTCGGTGGAGGTCAAAAAAGGGGGAGGCTGTGCCAATAATTCTAATATTAGCTTTGGGGTTGGCATAGAGTGCCACGACCCTGTTAATAAAAGGGGTACCGAGGTTATGTGATTCTAGAACCACATTTAAAAAAGGTCAAGACACATTGTCAAATGCCTTCTCTGCGTCAAAAGAAATTGACGCTGTCGGTTCTGGAGAGAGACGAGCTTTCTCTAAGATGTGACAGAAAGTACAAATGTTACCCCTTGCAAGTCTACCTTTGACAAAGCCCGCCTGCTAGTTTTGGAGGAGTTTAGGAATGTGACTTTCCAGTCTATTTACTAGTATTTTGGCACAGAGTTTTTGCCTCCATGTTCAATAAGGAAATAGGGCAATTTTGTTTTAAATCCAAATGATCTTTACCTTTCTTGGGTATGACCACTGTGGTAGCCTCAGTGGCCGTTCCTGAGACCTTACCGGACAAAACGTAATGGTCAAAAATATTTTCAATATACTTTATGAGCGAGGTAAAGATCGTTTAAAAGGCGATGGGATAACCATCAGACCAGGAGCTTTCCCTTAGCAGGTGGCTTTGATTGCTTTGATAATCTCCTCCATTTCAATTGGTTATCCTAAATTCAATTAGTCGTCTTTCCATTCTGTAGACATGGGAAATGAATCAAGAAACGTCTGACAAACCGATTTAACACAGGTCTTTTGCAGGGTATACAGATCTTTATAGAAATCACTAAATACTTCAAGGATCTCCTGGGTGCCAAATTTTTCCGAACCACCCTTATCCATAATATGAGTAATTTACGAAGTATTGGTATTGCCAAATTTGAGCATAGTTGCTAGTGATTTACTAACTCTGTTACGTAACACCAGTTGACGAGATTATTGGCTGTGAACCCCAAGTTAGGCGCTTTTACTGACTATGGAGTTGATTGAGTACTTCAACTGTTTTATGTCTTGGAGGAGAGGGTTGTTGCTATAATGTCTGTATAACTTTTCTTTTAGTTTAATTTAGTCTCCCAGGGATTGAAGGGTTCTATAAATATTGCTATTCTTTTTAGACATGTTTTAATTATTTGACCCCCCCCCCCGGCACATTTGAACGCATCCCACAGTATTATCGGAGAGTCAACCGATTGTTCGTTTTCTCTGAAAAAACAGTTGATCTCACTGTTAAAATCCACAATGTCAGCATAATTGTCTGAAATCTCCGTATTTAAGCACCAGTTTCGGCTCCCTTTTGTTTTTTGTGAGGCTAAGAATAGACAATGATATCACTGCACGATCAGAAGTAACTATTAGGCGGAATATAGTATCCAAAATATTTTTAAGATGGGAGGCGTTGACAAGAAGGTAATCCATGCGAGACAAGCTTGAGTGAGGAGATGCGAAGAATGTGAAATCACTGCCCGTAGGGTTATGAAGTCTTCAGGCATCTAGAAGATTATGTGAAGTGCACATATTAGGCAATTCTTGGTGTGCCCTGGGAGGTCTAAATTTAAACGCTGAGTGTCTATCTACAATAGGGTATAAAGAAAGGTTAAAATCTACTTCTACAATAATTTTAGAGCCATGTGGAATATCTTAATTTATTTTGGTAATTGCATGCCAGAAGGTAGGATCATTTGCATTAGGGACATAAATATTCATAACATATAGTTCCTCCACCCCATTGGTTAATCATGTAAGTAACCATCTTCCACCAGTGTCATGTTCAGCCGCAATTATGGATTGGCCCGACTTCTTAGAGAGAAGAGTGATGACTCAATTTTTCTCTCCACTCACTCTGTCCCCCTCCCTTTTTAATGTCATGGGCCCTAGGCTGTAATAAGGTTCGGGTAGGGGGGATATGCAGCCCCCTTTCCCCCTTTTTTTATGGATTTTGGCCCAGGGATGGGTCCCGGGGCCTAATAAGGCTTGGGCAGGGGGGATCCACACAGCACCCTTCCCTGTTATATTGACTTGCGGTCCTGGCGATGGGGTTCCCTAGCCTAATAAGGCGTGGGGAGAGGGGCTACTCAGCCCCTTCCACTTTTATTATGGGGTTTGGCCCTGATGAATGGGACTGAGGGGGCCTAATAAGGCTTGGGGAGGGTGGCCATGCAATTAAAGTAATATTTAATTATGATATATAAATCCAACCCCGCTGAACACAGCCTTTGAATGTGCTCAGCGGGGGTTGGCTTCAGGACCTGTAACCAACACCTCACATGCAGCCAACCTCACCAAATATTTAAGAGAAACATGGGTACCCCGATATGTGAACCTGGGGTGATATCATGTTTAGGGGAAGAATGGTACTGTTGTGGCCAAAAGGTCCAATAAAAAGTGACCTTGTGGGGGACACTATGGGGTCGATTATGATTGCGGTGAATCCGCATCCTCCGGGCCGGTGGAAGCCACCGCTGGCCCAGAGGATGCGGATTCACCGCCGCAGACCCTGAAAACACCCCCGCCAGATCATGATGGCGGTGGGATCAGCGGCGGACGGCAGGTCCGTCCGCCGCTGATCCGCGGGGTGTTGACCGCAATTTGGTGGCGGTGTCTGCAAGACACCGCCAGCCAAATTACGATGTGTGTGCAAACATGCTTGTTGTCACTTACCTGTGTGAGCACCTGAATACTATTGTCTTGAACATAAATAACAGTCATAAATTGAACTACATGTCCCTCTGTATATTTACCGCTCCCTTGAATTTTTTTAACTAATTGTCTCCAATCCCAACATAGTGTCCCCCACTTGGTCACTTTCTATTGGACCGTTTGGCCACAACAGAACCATTGTTTCCCCTAAACATTAACCTCACCAAAGGCAGCCAACCCCAAACTGCACATAACCTTTGGCTGTGCGCGGCGGGGATTTGGGCATAGGCCCTGGCGACCCCACCCCCCAGGGCCTTTTTATTACAGGGTAAGGGGGATACACGACACACCTTTCCCAAGACTCTTTAGGCCCTGGGAACCCCATCCCCCTGGGTATTGCATATAAGTTAAAAGGGGAGGGGGACCACCTTCCAGAGCCTTGTAAGACTCTGGGGACCCTATCCCTCAGGGCCACTTATTTAAATAAAAGGGGGGCACACTGCCCCTTCCCTGAGCCTTGTTAGACTTTGGGGACCTCATCCCCCAAGGCCATTTGCAAAAATAAAGGGGAGAGGGCCCTCCATCTAAGCCATTATTAGCTCCCGCCCCCCTCCCCAGTACCACTTATTTAAATAAAGCGGTGGGGTACTGCACCCCCTTCCCAAGCTTTGGGCCTTGGGGGACCCAATCCCTCAGGGATGGGGTGCACGTCCAGCCTCCCAAAGCCTCTTTATGCCCCTTTATGCCCCGAGGACCCCATCTACCAGGGCTGTGCATTTTTATAAGGAAACCGTTATAGACCCCCGGGACCCCAACCCATGGGGCCCACATTTGTAAAAGGTGGGTGTCTTGCTGCCCACCCAAGGCACCCACCATACTCTCATTGGGGGCCACGGAGGGAGCGCTAAGGCCCCGCAGCCCCAGCCAGTTTCCCGCATGTAGCAGGAGCCAGCATTGCTCCCACCCTCAGGGACTACTAATGCTGCTTCCTACGGGTGGGAGGAATATTTTGATCTGCCTTTGGAGGCTCGGGAGGGGGCACCTGGACTCCCACCCCATTGCAACAAATTTCAGGTGTGGTCCCCAGGGCCTCTGGGGGCTCAGGGAGGGGGGCAGCACAGACCCCCTCTCCTTTATGAATACAGCCCCCAGGGTGGCTTACCCGGGGCATAAGCTTTATAAATGCTGCCTGCCCAACATTTTTTCCTTTTTTGATCCAACTGGATTACTGCTTTTATTAATTTTTAACTTCAGGGCAGGGGACTAAGTCCCAGAGTCCCGTAATGGCTGCTAGCAACATTTTTCTCATGTTGCTGGTAGCCAATCAGAGCGTTCACTCCTGCTGAAGTCTGACTTCAACAGGAGCGAGATGGCCCAAGGATAATAAAGCTCCCTGGGCCAATCAGAATGCTCTATTTTTAAATTGGCGCTCACTCTCGCGGACCCAACCGTCCAGTTATATAATTATACTTGTCCTTTCATTTCTCAAAACCTACTGAACGGATTTACATCAAATCACAAAAAGCACAATGTGTGGACCAAAATCTAGCTTCCTGTTGAATTTGTGTAATTCCATTCAGTAGTTTTTTGGGTAATATATATATTTATATTACAAATAACAGTAAAGCTACATTTAATGTGCAGTAGTGGTAAAATGTGGTTAGGGATATTTTAGGGTTCATGGCTGGGTAGTGGTAAAGGGTGGTAAGAGACATTTTAGGGTTATACGATGGGTAGTGGGAAACAATGGTAAGGGTAATTTTAGGGTTAAGGGATGGTAAAGTAAATGTTAGGTTTTACTGATGGGTAGTGGAAAAGGTCTATATGGGTAATGTTATGTGTACATATATATGTGTGTGTATATATATATATTTTATTTTTTTTCACTGAAAAAAAATTGTTACAAGGACATTATAGTTGGGAAATAGACTTAAAAAAAAGTAGAAATTCACAAAAGAAAACCAAAGGTTGCAGGGACATTACAGTTCGGTTCCGAGTTTACACACACAAAACCATATAAATTCAGCAGTTATAGTTACCTCAAGTCACTATAACTTGTGCCCTAAGGTAACTATAACTTGCGTCCCACCATGCACAGTTTTCTCATCAATAATTTCCCTGCAAATGTTGAATGATATTATCAATGATGTCATAGAAAACTTAATGAGTGATATGTGAAATAATTAGCAGTGCATGGTGAGGGCGCAAGTTATAATTCCCTTAGGGCACAAGTTATAGTTACTTGAGATAACTGCATGGGTGTGTGATTGGGTGTATGGGTGTATGAGTCGTTGTTTGGGGGTGTGAGAGAGTGTGTGAGTGGGTCTATGAGTGGGTGTATTGTTTTTTAATTGTAATCTGGACCCGCGGATCTGTCACGGATTCACATGGGGGGCGTGGGAGTGTCTGTATGGGTTTAGGAGTGGGTGTGGGAGTGCCTTTGTGGGTCTGTGAGTGGATGTGTGAATGGTTCTACAGGTCTGTGATTCGATGTATCAGTGACTGTTTTGGTGTGTGAGAGGGTTTGTGAGTGATTATGGGTGTGTGTGTGGGTGTATGGATGTGTGAGTGGTTGTGTGGGAGTGTAAAAAAGTGATAGTGAGTCTGTGAGTGGGTGCATTTAAAAACAATTGGAATCTGGATTCACGGATTTGTTGCATATTAAGACAGGGTCTGTGTTGAATGTCGCCATTAGATCAGCACCCACCCAAAGAAACTCAGTTTTGGGCATTTTCTAGGCCATGCGGGGGTCCCTCACCTACCCCCTAGATCAGTCCCATGGGGTCATAATACCTCTATCCTCAGCCCTATATCCTATTTCTAATTTACCCCCTCCGCGAACCTTGTCCCGATTGACAAGTTGGCAGGCACTTTTCTCTCAGTTTTTGGCCACCGCCGTGGTTCTGCGTCTCTAGATATACATGCAAGATTTTTTTCTTTAATAACTCTAAAACTACCTAACAGATTTACACATAATTACAACAACCATTCTTTTAGGACCAAGATGCAGCTTTCTGCCAAATTTGGTGTAATTTCGTTTAGCGGTTCAGACTGTAGTTGTGACTAAAACTCCTATGGGTAATTGCATGGAGAAAACATGATTTGGGATCCCCCCCCCCCTCGACCCCCACCCCACTTTTCTCTGCCCTCATTTCACGAAACTTTCTGGACTGCAGCTGAAATGAATATTCTGTATAGATTCGTCAAACTGTGCCAAAGTTATTAGCATAGTGAGGTCTGTTATGGACTTACTCACTTACACATTTTATTCTCCTGGACTTGAAAACAAATATTGAAATACCTTGTTTTATGAATGCATGTATATATAATGTAATATGTGATGATTTTTGGACAGTCATCTTAGTAAATCTGTTGTGAACTGTTGCCTGTCATTCTTCCACTCCAACACTGAAGCCAGTGTCAGATATTTTAGCACCCTCATACCCAGTGTACCCTTTCTCTCTAACAACCTTTATTACTTGTCTTCTCTTAGCAGAGTGTGTGTGCTCTCAGAGCATTAGGATCATTGAGTAAGTTTCTTAAAAATGTTCTATGAATATTTCCAGGGGAAGTTTGTGTCGCTTCAGGCTAATCATCTTCACTTTAGTCCTTCTTAGCTTTCTCTTAACATCTTAATTCATTTTGTATTGGTCTTTATTTCTGCCTCATTTTTGTTCACCTTAACTTTCGGAGTATCAATTGAATCTTCTATGGCTGCAGCTCTCTAAGAAGCTTCCTTCATTCCAAATTACTTGCATATTATCTATCTTTAAAGTCAAAGGGCCCAATTCACGAAGGTACTTACGTGTAGTAAAGTTACAAGTTCAGAGTCTCCACACTCATGGCGGAATCTGCGCACTCGGGGTCAAATCTCTGCACGACGGACTCTCTGCAGTCCGCTGTGCGGAGATCCTACACAAATGAGGTGACTCCCTCATGAGTGTGGAGACTCTTCACATGTAACTTTACTACATGTAAGTGCCTTCATGAATTGGGCCCAGGTGTCTATTGAAAGGGAGACAACGAGAAAGTTTCATCGAGTATAGATTATTATTTGTAAGTAGTTGTATCAGCACTACAGTACAATTTTACAGAAGGTAACCATAACATACAAGTGTGCACTGAACGTGCTAGTGACGGTGAACGGCGCAGTGACAAAGGAGTGAGAAAACAGTGAATGGCGAAAAACAAATAAAGCAAGTAATTGTGTGGTCATTGATACAAATCAGATATATACAAAGTAGGTATTTTGATTTGGACTGAATTGACCACATTACGCCACGGTTTGCACTGAAAACTCAACGGCGTTTCGACCTGTTCAATTCCAGGTCATCATCAGTACAATGGTTAATGATTTCAATATAGTGCTGTACAGAGAGGAGAGAGGGAAAAGGAAAAATGAGAATTGAGGCCCTGGAGACAAGTAAATGATAGTGGTAGATGATAGATGAACCGGTAGGGGACAAAAAAACTACCCGAGATGGTAATACTGCATCAATCAAGACGTCAGTGGGGGATGCCCAGAAGGCACCGGGATAGTAGGGGGTCCGATTTGTCCAAATACACCTTGTCCTCAGACAAAATCTCACTCCTCAGCAAGGGCATTTCCTTTGTCCCCGCCGATCGCTGTAACTTCTTCAAGTTACAAGAGGGTTTACTTCTGTTTTTTAGGTGCATCCGCCTTAAACAATTTGTTTCTGACAAGCCTGATACCAACAGACCATTTTTAGGTCTCGGCTTAGTGAGGCGCGAAGCGCGTTCTCGCCAGAGAACTATAGCAATCGTTTCAGCCGACAAACCTGACAAGAGCTGGCCACGCGCCCAGCATTGTGAATGGGAGAGGGAGCGACAAGAGCTGGCCACGTGCGGATTTGGTCGCGCGCACGCTCACGGCGACGGCATCTCCGCCACGCGTCGATGACTGCTCTCTTCCTCAGCAGCCTTTGCCTGGCTACATCTCCAGCACCTGATGTGCCGCACCGCTGAACACAGCCTTTGAATGTGCTCAGCGGGGGTTGGCTGCAGGACCTGTAACCAACACCTCACATGCAGCCAACCTCTCCAAATATTTAAGAGAAACATGGGTACCCCGATATGTGAACCTGGGGTGATATCATGTTTAGGGGAAGAATGGTACTGTTGTGGCCAAAACGTCCAATAGAAAGTGACCTTGTGGGGGACACTATGGGGTCGATTATGATTGCGGAGAATCCGCATCCTCCGGGCCGGTGGAAGCCACCGCCGGCCCGGAGGATGCGGATTCACCGCTGCGGACCCTGAAAACACCCCCCGCCAGATCATGATGGCGGTGGGATCAGCGGCGGACGGCAGGTCCGTCCGCCGCTGATCCGCGGGGTGTTGACCGCAATTTGGTGGCGGTGTCTGCAAGACACCGCCAGCCAAATTACGATGTGTGTGCAAACATGCTTGTTGTCACTTACCTGTGTGAGCACCTGAATACTATTGTCTTGAACATAAATAACAGTCATAAATTGAACTACATGTCCCTCTGTATATTTACCGCTCCCTTGAATTTTTTTAACTAATTGTCTCCAATCCCAACATAGTGTCCCCCACTTGGTCACTTTCTATTGGACCGTTTGGCCACAACAGAACCATTGTTTCCCCTAAACATTAACCTCACCAAAGGCAGCCAACCCCACACTGCACATAACGTTTGGCTGTGTGCGGCGGGGATTTGGGCATAGGCCCTGGCGACCCCACCCCCGAGGGCTTTTTTATTACAGGGTAAGGGGGATACACGACACACCTTTCCCAAGACTCTTTGGGCCCAGGGGACCCCATCCCCCTGGGTATTGCATATAAGTTAAAAGGGGAGGGGGACCAAATTCCAGAGCCTTGTAAGACTCTGGGGACCCTATCCCTCAGGGCCAGTTATTTAAATAAAAGTGGGGCACACTGCCCCTTCCCTGAGCCTTGTTAGACTTTGGGAACCTCATCCCCCAAGGCCATTTGCAAAAATAAAGGGGAGAGGGCCCCTCCATCTAAGCCATTATTAGCTCCCGCCCCCCTCCCCAGGACCACTTATTTAAATTAAGCGGTGGGGTACTGCACCCCCTTCCCAAGCTTTGGGCCTTGGGGACCCAATCCCTCAGGGCAATACAAATATCTAAAAAAGGGGATGGGGTGCACGTCCAGCCTCCCAAAGCCTCTTTATGCCCTGAGGACCCCATCTACCAGGGCTGTGCATTTATATAAGGAAACCGTTATAGACACCCGGGACCCCAACCCATGGGGCCCACATTTGTAAAAGGTGGGTGTCTTGCTGCCCACCCAAGGCACCCACCATACTCTCATTGGGGGCCACGGAGGGAGCGCTAAGGCCCCGCAGCCCCAGCCAGTTTCCCACATGTAGCAGGAGCCAGCATTGCTCCCGCCCTCAGGGAGCAGCTACTAATGCTGCTTCCTACGGGTGGGAGGAATATTTTGATCTGCCTTTGGAGGCTCGGGAGGGGGCACCTGGACTCCCACCCCATTGAAACAAATTTCAGGTGTGGTCCCCAGGGCCTCTGGGGGCTCAGGGAGGGGGGCAGCACAGACCCCCTCTCCTTTATGAATACAGCCCCCAGGGTGGCTTACCCGGGGCATAAGCTTTATAAATGCTGCCTGCCCAACATTTTTTTCCTTTTTTGATCCAACTGGATTACTGCTTTTATTAATTTTTAACTTCAGGACAGGGGACTAAGTCCCAGAGTCCTGTAATGGTTGCTAGCAACATTTTTCTCATGTTGCTGGTAGCCAATCAGAGCGTTTACTCCTGCTGAAGTCTGACTCCAACAGGAGCGAGATGGCCCAAGTATAATAAAGCTCCCTGGGCCAATCAGAATGCTCTATTTTTAAATTGGCGCTCACTCTCACGGACCCAACCGTCCAGATATATAATTATACTTGTCCTTTCATTTCTCAAAACTTACTGAACGGATTTACATCAAATCACAAAAAGCACAATCTGTGGACCAAAATCTAGCTTTCTGTTGAATTTGTGTAATTCCATTCAGTCGTTTTTTGGGTAATATATATATTTATATTACAAATAACAGTAAAGCTACATTTAATGTGCAGTAGTGGTAAAATGTGGTTAGGGATATTTTAGGGTTCAGGGCTGGGTAGTGGTAAAGGGTGGTAAGAGACATTTTAGGGTTATACGATGGTTAGTGGGAAACAATGGTAAGGGTAATTTTAGGGTTAAGGGATGGTAAAGTAAATGTTAGGTTTTACTGATGGGTAGTGGAAAAGGGCTGTATGGGTAATGTTATGTGTATATATATATATGTGTGTGTGTCTGTGTATATATATATATATATATATATATATATATATATATATTTTATTTTTTATCACTGAAAAAAAATTGTTACAGGGACCTTATAGTTGGGAAATAGACTTAAAAAAAGGTAGAAATTCACAAAAGAAAACCAAAGGTTACAGGGACATTACAGTTCGGTTTAGAGTTTACACACACAAAACCATAGAAATTCAGCAGTTATAGTTACCTCAAGTCACTATAACTTGTGCCCTAAAGTAACTATAACTCGCGTCCCACCATGCACAGTTTTCTCATCAATAATTTCACTGCAAATGTTGAATGATATTATCAATGATGTCATAAAAAACTTAATGAGTGATATTTGAAATAATTAGCAGTGCATGGTGAGGGCGCAAGTTATAACTCCCTTAGGGCACAAGTTATAGTTACTTGAGATAACTGCATGGGTGTGTGATTGGGTGTATGGGTGTATGAGTCGTTGTTTGGGGGTGTGAGAGAGTGTGTGAGTGGGTCTATGAGTGGGTGTATTGTTTTTTAATTGTAATCTGGACCCGCGGATCTGTCACGGATTCACATGGGGGGGCGTGGGAGTGTCTGTATGGGTTTAGGAGTGGGTGTGGGAGTGCCTTTGTGGGTCTGTGAGTGGATGTGTGAATGGTTCTACAGGTCTGTGAGTCGATGTATCAGTGACTGTTTTGGTGTGTGAGAGGGTTTGTGAGTGATTATGGGTGTGTGTGTGGGTGTATGGATGTGTGAGTGGTTGTGTGGGAGTGTAAAAAAGTGATAGTGAGTCTGTGAGTGGGTGCATTTAAAAAAATAATTTGAATCTGGATTCACGGATTTGTTGCATAATAACACAGGGTCTGTGTTGAGTGCCGCCATTGGATCAGCACCCACCCAAAGAAACTCAGTTTTGGGCATTTTCTAGGCCATGCGGGGGTCCCTCACATACCCCCTAGATCAGTCCCATGGGGTCATAATACCGCTATCCTCAGCCCTATATCCTATTTCTAATTTACCCCCTCCGCGAACCTTGTCCCGATTGACAAGTTGGCAGGCACTTTTCTTTCAGTTTTTGGCCACCGCCGTGGTTCTGCGTCTCTAGATATACATGCAAGATTTTTTTCTTTAATAACTCTAAAACAACCTAACAGATTTACTCATAATTACAACAACCATTCTTTGAGGACCAAGATGCAGCTTTCTTCCAAATTTGGTGTAATTTCGTTTAGCGGTTCAGACTTTAGTTGTGACTAAAACTCCTATGGGTAATTGCATGGAGAAAACATGATTTGGGACCCCCCCCACCCCCCTCGACCCCCACCCCCACTTTTCTCTGCCCTCATTTCACGAAACTTTCTGGACTGCAGCTGAAATGAATATTTTGTATAGATTCGTCAAACTGTGCCAAAGTTATTAGCATAGTGAGGTCTGTTATGGACTTACTCACTTACACATTTTATTCTCCTGGACTTGAAAACAAATATTGGAATACCTTGTTTTATGAATGCATGCATATATAATGTAATATGTGATGATTTTTGGACAGTTATCTTAGTAAATCTGTTGTGAACTGTTGCCTGTCATTCTTCCACTCCAACACTGAAGCCAGTGTCAGATATTTTAGCACCCTCATACCCAGTGTACCCTTTCTCTCTATCAACCTTTATTACTTGTCTTCTCTTAGCAGAGTGTGTGTGCTCTCAGAGCATTAGGATCATTGAGTAAGTTTCTTAAAAACGTTCTATGATATTTCCAGGGGAAGTTTGTGTCGCTTCAGGCTAATCATCTTCACTTCAGTCCTTCTTACCTTTCTCTTAACATCTTAATTCATTTTGTATTGGTCTTTATTTCTGCCTCATTTTTGTTCACCTTAACTTTCGAAGTATCAATTGAATCTTCTATGGCTGCAGCTCTCTAAGAAGCTTCCTTCATTCCAAATTACTTGCATATTATCTATCTTTAAAGTCAAAGGGCCCAATTCACGAAGGTACTTACGTGTAGTAAAGTTACAAGTTCAGAGTCTCCACACTCATGGCGGAATCTGCGCACTCGGGGTCAAATCTCTGCACGACGTACTCTCTGCAGTCCGCTGTGCGGAGATCCCTACACAAATGAGGTGACTCCCTCATGAGTGTGGAGACTCTTCACATGTAACTTTACTACATGTAAGTGCCTTCATGAATTGGGCCCAGGTGTCTATTGAAAGGGAAAAAGGAATTATAGCAAACAATTTTTGAAAAAATGCCAAGACCTCTCATGCACATACTCGTGTGTATAGCTACGACATTCACACATTCTTATATATCTATAATCACAAAGAGATGTATATTTTTTGTTTTTTAAGAATATTTTATTTTTATTTTATAACAGTAGTTGTCTGAGTATTTTTAGTGTCCTCTATAGGCTCTTTGGATAGATAATTCCAGTATAAAAAATTAGTATTTCATTTGATCAAGGTATACACAATTACAAAAAAACTTGAAAAATATAGAAACACATATCACATAAACCAACAAAGACAAATCGGTCAGTAGTCTATTGTAGTGGGCAAAAGCGGTGAGTATTGGCACTACGCGCGTTTCGGCATTCTGCCTTCATCAGGTGACCGTCATTCACGTGTATACTGTACAGGACAACAAAAACTTATATTAGATAATACGTTATCGCTATGTAGATAGTAGAAAGGTTCGTTTGGAGATCCTCATAGAATAATGCGTCGTTTTAAAAGATGGTTATACTGGGAATATAAAATTATGGGACCCAGTCTATAGTCCAGATGCTTGTTCCGATGTACTTTATTTCCCCTTTCTGTATTCTCTTTCCCAGAAGACCTATGCTCAGAGGTCCCCGAGTTGGAACATTATCTTATCTTAGATGTACTGAGAATCTTGAAAACGTCATGATTGGGAGACCGGTGGTTTGGTTCTTGAACCACCGGCACGTCGAGGGGAGATCTGGCCAAAGCATACTACCCGGCAACACGAAGCACGGGGTATTCATCACAACTAATTGATGCACGTCATCTTCTATTTAAAATACGGCGAAACTATCCTTCTTCATCTTCAATAAGAAACAGAAGAGACAACAAACTAGATTTGCCGGTCTCCCAATCATGACGTTTTCAAGATTCTCAGTACATCTAAGATAAGATAATGTTCCAACTCGGGGACCTCTGAGCATAGGTCTTCTGGGAAAGAGAATACAGAAAGGGGAAATAAAGTACATCGGAACAAGCATCTGGACTATAGACTGGGTCCCATAATTTTATATTCCCAGTATAACCATCTTTTAAAACGACGCATTATTCTATGAGGATCTCCAAACGAACCTTTCTACTATCTACATAGCGATAACGTATTATCTAATATAAGTTTTTGTTGTCCTGTACAGTATACACGTGAATGACGGTCACCTGATGAAGGCAGAATGCCGAAACGCGCGTAGTGCCAATACTCACCGCTTTTGCCCACTACAATAGACTACTGACCGATTTGTCTTTGTTGGTTTATGTGATATGTGTTTCTATATTTTTCAAGTTTTTTTGTAATTGTGTATACCTTGATCAAATGAAATACTAATTTTTTATACTGGAATTATCTATCCAAAGAGCCTATAGAGGACACTAAAAATACTCAGACAACTACTGTTATAAAATAAAAATAAAATATTCTTAAAAAACAAAAAATATACATCTCTTTGTGATTATAGATATATAAGAATGTGTGAATGTCGTAGCTATACACACGAGTATGTGCATGAGAGGTCTTGGCATTTTTTCAAAAATTGTTTGCTATAATTCCTTTTTCAAAACTGCTTTTGCCCTACCTATAGCAAATCTATTTTCGCGTAGGGGTCCCCTGTTTTTCAAAATATATGTCTATTGAAAGGGAGACAACGAGAAAGTTTCATCGAGTATAGATTATTATTTGTAAGTAGTTGTATCAGCACTACAGTACAATTTTACAGAAGGTAACCATAACATACAAGTGTGCACTGAACTTGCTAGTGTCGGTGAACGGCGCAGTGACAAAGGAGTGAGAAAACAGTGAATGGCGAAAAACAAATAAAGCAAGTAATTGTGTGGTCATTGATACAAATCAGATATATACAAAGTAGGTATTTTGATTTGGACTGAATTGACCACATTACGCCACGGTTTGCACTGAAAACTCAACGACGTTTCGACCTGTTCAATTCCAGGTCATCATCAGTACAATGGTTAATGATTTCAATATAGTGCTGTACAGAGAGGAGAGAGGGAAAAGGAAAAATGAGAATTGAGGCCCTGGAGACAAGTAAATGATTGTGGTAGATGATAGATGAACCGGTAGGGGACTACAAAACTACCTGAGATGGTAATACTGCATCAATCAAGACGTCAGTGGGGGATGCCCAGAAGGCACCGGGATAGTAGGGGGTCCGATTTGTCCAAATACACCTTGTCCTCAGACAAAATCTCACTCCTCAGCAAGGGCATTTCCTTTGTCCCCGCTGATCGCTGTAACTTCTTCAAGTTACAAGAGGATTTACTTCTGTTTTTTAGGTGCATCCGCCTTAAACAATTTGTTTCTGACAAGCCTGATACCAACAGACCATTTTTAGGTCTCGGCTTAGAGACGCGCGAAGCGCGTTCTCGCCAGAGAACTATAGCAATCGTTTCAGCCGACAAACCTGACAAGAGCTGGCCACGCGCCCAGCATTGTGAATGGGAGAGGGAGCGACAAGAGCTGGCCACGTGCGGATTTGGTCGCGCGCACGCTCACGGCGACGGCGTCTCCGCCACGCGCCTATGACTGCTCTCTTCCTCAGCAGCCTTTGCCTGGCTACATCTCCCGCACCTGATGTGCCGCACCGCCCTTTATGCCCTCTGAAGTCCTGAAGTGAGCCCCGTGCGTGAGGTGCATCAGAGCTGTGTGAATAATAACAGCTGTGAGCCCGTGCCTAAGGTGCATCATCAGAGCTGTGTGAATGATAACTGCGTCGGCCCCGTGCGTGAGGTGCATCATCAGAGCTGTGTGAATAATAACAGCTGTGAGCCCGTGCCTAAGGTGCATCATCAGAGCTGTGTGAATAATAACAGCTGTGAGCCCGTGCCTGAGGTGCATCATCAGACCTGTGTAATAATAACTGCGTCAGCCCCGTGCGTGAGGTGCATCATCAGAGCTGTGTGAATAACAACTGTGAGCCTGTGCGTGAGGTGCATCATCAGAGCTGTGTGAATAATAACAGCTGTGTGCCCGTGCCTAAGGTGCACCATCAGAGCTGTGTGAATAATAACTGCGTCAGCCCTGTGCGTGAGGTGCATCATCCACATTGCTCAGGTCACCCAAATTCCTGCACTCTCTACCACACTGCTTTCAAAAACAGCATACTCTTGCACACACTCTCACTGCTCACTAATTCAAAGTTTGCTAAAAATTTTATGCAACGCATTGTCATACACAATGCCAATAACTCAAACTTTAATGCTGCGAGACCTATTGCATTGTAAATGCTTGTTCATTTTCTTCGTGAAATAGTTTGTCCAGGCTTCCTACTCAATCGCTGCTTAGGACAGAAGTGTACATCTAAACTCTGACATTTCTAACAAAGAAGGATTCTTTATTTGAATAACTACATGAGACTGTTTCAGAGAAAGCACATCTTCCTGAAGAAGGCTATGAAGCTACACCAACTCACATTTATCACAGTTTGATGAAGAGGGTGTACCAACTAAAACTTTATTCCTTGATAACCTCTCCACATATAGTGGTTTCATACAGATTTCAATGGTTGAACTATAGAACCATTTCAGCAGGGAGCTATAATGATAAGTTATTTTATTACTAGGTCAGGTCAGCCAAGAAACTTAAACCTCAAGGATGTCCTTACACATTTTTGGAGATGTATGCCCCTCTGGTTTCTGGAAAACGTTCAATGTGGATGGACAAGAATAAGTTGTCATAATGTGTGTTCTAGAAAATGACGATAAGCTGACTGATAACTTGCTAGCAACTGACAATCATGAGCTGACTGGAAAGGTAAATTACTAAATGAGGAGCTAACCAGAGTTGTCAATGACAATCTAACTGTGAACTGGCAGTTAAAAAATTGCACAGTCAGCAGTATTCTTTTTTCAAGGTTTGTTTTTATTTTCAAAAATATAACACAATAAAAAGAACAACCATTGTTACAGACTCCTCAATAGGACAATATATAAATCCATGTTTCTGCTAAATAAAGATCCATCTATCTCTACAGAAGTCTGGATCATTGCGTAACATAGGAGAACCATATAACATTGTGGTTGACTGTGTCCACATACCAGGTTCGATATAGTGTAACCTCAATCTGTTTCCAGCCATGCCCCCCATATTTTGTCAAATTTCCGTGGACACACCCTTGCATATAAACCATGAGTCACAGTATAATTACAATGAACCTGGCAATATGGAGGTAACTTTCTCAATATTTTTTTGTTGTAAATCTAGTGTGTTCCCTTACCTCTCAACCTCTTCTGTCAGGGTTCTTCAGAAACTATGCATTTTGCCACGATAACCATACTGAACTGCATTACAATATTTCCAGTGTTCATTTTCTAAAAAAAATACGTTCTTCATTTTTTGTTTTGGATATCTGTTTTCCAGATATTTTTAGCAAGTAACCCATATAAAGCGAAGTCCTCAAATGCTCTACCTCACAAGCTTTCTCTATGTCTCTTAAAGTAGAAGGTTCTTGGTGATGTTGACCACCGTGATAGTTTAGTTGTTCTGTATTTTTCTTTATCTGTTAATATCATTGCAGTCTCTACAAACCAAACAAAAAGCTCTCCTGAAACAACTTGACTGCTTGGACCAAGAATGTGAGGAACTGAGAACTACCATGAGCGAGGTAGAGGAGGAAAAGACCCAGTTGGAGGAGCAGCTGAGCATGGCAGAAACAAGCAAGCTGCAGGCTGAAACCCAACTAAAGCAACAACGGGTGAGTGCACACATTCATGAATGGAGCTTCATGTGATTATTCACAGATAGCTACTGGAACAAGCTATTTGTGTCCAAGATCATCTAGAGACAGTGTGAAAAATCCTTTTAAACTGGGCAGTGGGTGAGGATGCAGCTAGGTTCTGGGGAAAGATCGCTTTTAAGAGATTTCCTACCATCAAGTCTCTATTGTGTGTAAACCAGTTATCGACACAATTACTGTAATAGTTTCTAATCAGTCTTAGATTTCCTTTTATCGACAAAGTCCTTTTCCTGAATCATAATAATATAACATTCCTGAATCATACTAATGTTTTAATGCATGTGTCTCTAAAATATGTACTTAATGTTCACAAGATAATAAACCGAACATTGCATTGCATCAATTAATGAGATCAATGTTAGCATGAAAGATAGTTGTAGAGTACATTTATGAAACAACCTTTGAAATGTGATGATGTTGAAAGACATTGAAAACGTAGTTTACAGCTGTTGGCATGCATCGCTCCTAGGACATATTAATCCAAGTTTTACTCAGGCGATAACCATATACAGAGTTGCCAGTCCCACAAATCTGACCCCTCAGCACTTCATTTCTTGTGTAGCCTTTTTCCGTCCACTTCTCCCGTTGCTGTGTAGTCGATAGGCGGTCATTCAGATAAGATTGTAATGGGGAGCAGACATCTTCTGGCCTTGCCATGGGTAGCACGATTGAGGACCATAGGTCAGTGTTGTTGTCACAGTATGTCAGGACTCTAATCCATTCTTGTGTTGTGGGTAATTGGCCCCTCCCTCAGTTGAGTGCCATCTGTCTTTTTACCTCAAAAACGCTATGCCAGTGAACTTGTGTATCTTGCTGTGATCTCTGTCATGATAGACAATTTCTGAAATATTTGTGATCAGTAGTTAGATATTGCTGCACACTTCGGGACTAAATATATAAAGTTTGAATTTCTTATGCCAAGTGTAAAGTGAGTCTGCTGGGAGATCACATTATTATAACCTCTGTGGTTTCTGTGTAGAAATTTCAAGTGTATTTGTCCATGCTTTTCATTTCAGGGAATCCTCCCCTATTTGAGCACAACAATATGACCACTGTTTATCCGAAAGGGGGTCAACCAAGTCAGCCTCCCAAGCTTCCTTCACTTGTAGTTCCTCCTTCAAACTATGGGGCAGAGAAAGCATGTAGGGCAACCAAATTACCACTATTTATGGTAGTAATTAGATATGTGAGGGGAGCACTTGTTGAAGTTCAAGAGAATATAATGAAAGGGTTTGTGCATTGCCACTTGCAGGTAAATATTTAGCAAAATGTCTAGGTGTTGGCAATTTTGTTATCTCTAATATTCTGTGGTGTTGTAAAATTATTGGTTGGTTAAAGTTCTCCCATGGGACAAAGTCCCATCTTACTAGATGGAACTGTCCTTTGAGCTCTAGTGTAGGTGGATGTTGTGGATTACCTGCCAGTGGGCCCTCTGGGGAATAGAGCGGATCATTTTATGTTCTTTCCCATAGTTTCTTCCAAAGTCCATCAAGCACATTTAACTGGATCAGCCTCTCTAGGGCAGCTATTATAGCACCACAATTGTACTGATTTGAGACTATACAGTATTAATATGTCCTCTTCAACTATTAGATGTGGAGTGAAGGGAAGTGGATGAAACCAGTGGTGTGCATATTGTACTTCTACACAATAACTATATACCTTAAGGTCCAGTATGGCCATGCTCCCCTTTATATGATAATGGGAGGATTACCTTTTTAATACAGGGCTATTTTGTGTCCCAAGCAAACCCAATCATAAGTGACCTAAGTGTCTTTAGGTAGTTTTGTGTGAGTGGGAAAGGAATGCTAATAAACAGAGAGAGATAACGTGACAGCAGCACAATCTTCATCATGGCGATCCTCCCAACCATTGACATTGATCATTTTGTCAGTTAAACCGCCATATGTTGGCCCATATTTATCTCTAACGACTAAGGATAGGTCTCAGTTCATTTGCATGCCTAAGTGCCAGACTGTTAGTTGGTTATTAGGCAAGCAGTGTGTGAATTACAGCTTTTATTGTGCCAGTGAGACTCTGAGACAAGGAAATAAATCGTTGCCCCTGTTGATGTGTGTTGAGCTGAGGGCCCGAACCATGCACCAGACATTCTCTATCATGGGATTTACTTCCAACTAAGACATCATTTTAATAGAGAATAAACCAGTGTATTTACAGACACATTCTAAATGTGAGCAAGCTTCTGGGGAAGCTTGTTTTACCGGGCAGTGAAGCTCTGGATAGACCTCTGCCAGGAAAAGCAGGATATCCATTGCAGGGTAAAACAGGGTTAAATTGTATATCCACCGCAAGAAACGCAATTCATTATCAAGTACAATATACGAAATTCTGACTAAAGTGCCACAGACTGTTGCATGTAAGTTATAGGTGAGTGAAGCCCATTCCTATGAAGCTTTTTTCTAAAACACATTTCTACATGTTTTCCAAGATGAATTACTCTAACCAGATTGTCAAAATCAATCCTGTGAACACATCCTATGTCAAAAATACATTATCAAGTCCCTTTCTACACAAATAACATAAATATTTTCTCGCATATTACTTTTATATTATTTTGTCAGGGTTGTGGGGGAGCCCAATACTTATTTATCCTCCTCTCCTTCTGCTACTTGTGCCCCCATTTTCACTCTTCTCATGTTGCTCCCATTTTTTTCCTACTCCCTTTCCACTTCTCCTACTCCTTCTGTGTTTGCCTCTCTTTTGGAGAGCCTTCAAACACCTACCTGTGCCCTAACTCTTCAATAGACCTCTATTCCATAACCCTAAACTCCCCACTTCCTCATTTCCTTGGTTTATGTACTTTTCCCTCTCTTGATTTCTTTGTTTTTCCTGATCAGCATACCCTAATGCTGCACACACTGCAACTCACTCTTGTCTCCCTTTCTCTTTCCATGCCTTTCTTTCTTTCCTCTTTCCATCCACATGGCATCTGCCCCACACATTTATAGGATGCCTTTCTTTCAGTTGCCGACAATACAGGTGTTTTCTGACAAATTGTTATAGCCATACACACTACTGTCCTTAAAAGGACAGACTGCCTAAATGCAGAACAAGTGTGTGTGATTCCAAATGACTTCTTGTCCAATAGTCAAGCATGTCTCCTCTGGTCTAAGTTATATGAAATTCTGCATTTTTCTAGCATCACATTCTAGACTTCCCACGTCAGCACTCTTAAGAGTATTTAGAAGAACAATGGCTCCAGAGAACAGGAGCCTACGATGACCAAGTTGTGTTAACTAAGGAGGCTCTTCTGTCGCTGGTAAGGTGGTGCTAGAAGAAGAACATGATGGAGGGAGACCCTTTCCCTGTCATTTGGTAGTGATAAACTCCTCGATGTAGGGATGGGAACTTCTGATGTGCGACCACATTGCTAAGGGGAAGTGATCAGACAAAGTACAGACATACTGCATATACATGTTGGAGTGAAGGATGGTCCCTCTTACCCTCAAATCCTTCCTGCCCATGATCTCCAATTCCATCCTTTTACAGAAGGTGAGGATGGTCACGATTATTACCTTAACAAAGAGGGGGTGTGGGCTACATTCAGGATTATTTTATTTTGTTATTTTAGAGTTCCTATATTGCTCTGCTCACCATCACTAAATATCCTTCTAGCAGTTCTCTCAAAGGAAGCTCTGGCTTCTGAAACAGAACACTTAGATCAGAGCAGTTCCCCTGCCAGGTATTCACAGTCTTAATGGGAAGGCACTTCGTAGAGGAGAATAAATGGATGTGGATGGATGAAGTGCTGGTCACTTTCACGGTATAGGGTTTTCCAGATCTTGATGTGTTTACTGTAGAAGGAAACACAGTATAACAAGACTACGCATCCAGGTATCTAGGGATCTTCTTCATAAGGAATACCGTTTTGAAAGAACGGTGAATTACATTTTACTTTGAATATCTTCTGATTCCTTTCCTGCCCAAAGTGACTAGGGAACTGGAACACTTCAAACAATGAACCACATCGCTCTTGATTATCTTTGGTAATCTGTCTATTCATACACAGAGGAAGTTTTCTGCACACACCCATTTACTTTTTAAGGATGTGAGACAAGATCCTGCATCCCAGCTAATCACTGTCCGCCAATCTCTTGAGTATTTTGATTATGGCCACCTGAATCTTTGAAATAATGGCATGACTATCTTGTAAGAAGCAAAGCCTCCTTTCACAAGATATTGATATGCTTTCACATTGAAGAGGTACTGCATCTGATTTCTGGAGAGGAACTTTCACTGGGAAACTTGCCAGGAAAATTCAGTACCGCCTGATTATCTCAAACCGGATAGATCTGGCCTTCAACTATCTTTTAGACAAGAACATTTGACTACCATTACAGCATATCACAAATGTCCTTTTAAGTTATTTCCTTACTAATTCTATGATTAAGGATTACCTGGATAATGGTAAGAAAGTTTTCTCCCAGTCAGGAGAGCAAAGATATGATTATGTCTCAGAAGCTAAGAGAGAGTCGCATTGAGTTACCCAACTGATAATGTTTATGACTCTTCGTATTTTACATTAGGTCTTCCATTAGACTGTCCCTAAGATCATCATGGATAAGTTTATCTATAATCCCCAATCTATTAAGCAGCTTGTTTATCCTTCAAGAATTGCTCTTCAGGCATGGCAGGCAGTGAGTACAGGGGTGCATCCCTTCCTGCTATTATCTATTGTGTCTGAGAACATCTTCATCAACAGTTGTATCAGATGTTTGAATACCTTGTATTATGGGAGGATCTCATAATTCTTCTCTTTTAATGTGTGATTTATTTTCTTTCTGTCATATCTGATTTCTTGATTTTCCAGTGGTCCTAGCACAATGAGGCCATTTAGTGACCATTTTGACACTATGCAAGTCTTCATTTAATTTAATTTCTTTTTCATTTCACAACTGGAAGTCACTACTGGAATGGTGCAAATTATGCTTTCTATGACAAACAGTGCTACTGTGATACTCTCGGAGTTTGAAGAAAAAAACTGAATAACATTAGTAACAATGACTCGGACAATAAATAGTCCTTACACACCATTTTTTTAGTGAACCGCTACAAAGAAGTAGACAACAGAGAAATAGCACTGGCAAATTATCTTCACCCTTACAATAACCTAAAACAATAATCTATGATAACAGACATACATGCCAAAATTATCCAAGAAGGGAATAGCTTTAGCTATTAAATGTGCACTGAACCAAAACCATGATCTAAGCCTAAATTCCTTATCCTACAGGTATAATAATGCTTGCGAAACTCCGTAAATGGTCTGAGATGGTGCATATACTTTATTTCTTTCATGGAGAACAGGTTGCAGTAACAGGTGTCAGTCAAACCACTACTCCATAGCCCACTGGATTCTGCCGTCCAGGTTTACCTCTCACCCTCTGTAGGAGAGTGGGGTCTGCAATCCTATGGTCACGCCAGATTTTTGCTTTTTGCTTCACTGGTTTACGACTTTCCCTGGCTGTGGGCCTGATAATCAGACCCACAGCCTAGCTGTTCTCTCTCTAAATTGACATCCATGTACTTTAGGTGCATTTACCAATTGATACTGGGCCACCTTATCAGTCCCTGTACCCAGGGCGTAGGTGTACCCAGGGCCTACCAGGGGCTGAAGCATGTATTATGCCACCCCTGGCTTGCCATCTAAATCTGACACAACTGGCTGCACGACAGCTGGGGCAAGGTGGTGTAAACACCCTTTGCTGTAGATCTAGTATACCTATATCTAACCCTAAAATGGACACATAGATTCCTATCAGTCACTCCTATGGAAGGCCTTATCAATCCTGAAGGCAGAGTGCTTGGAATTATGTGAGATGGTGCTCTGGCATGAGCTGAGCCCGTTTGCAGCTTGCGGAACCAAGTCCTAATAGCTGTTCCATGATAACGCTATACCATGTACTCTTAAGTGCATTATCAACCTCGCGGTTAAATGCTAACTCTGGTATAACATTATCAAAACATGTCGAGTAAGGTGTCATACGATTTGGAATACTACCCCCTCGCCAATTCTGGCGACGGGGGTAGCATTCCACCCTTCTAGAGGGACACGACATGTATGTAACTGTGAACCCCGGTTAAAGTTAACTCGAGCCTCAGCATCACAAAATGGATGCTGCCACCACAGACACAAGTCTGACCTCCTGCTGCTGGGAGTCCTTCCAGCGAGGATGGCTTGGACAAAGGGTTTCCTGTCTTGGGAGGTGCTAGCACCACCCCAGACAGTATTTTGTGTATTGAGGTAGGGAGGCCTGAAAGGAATGAGACATGCCTGGGGCACACAAGGTGCCCTGTGCATACACCGGTTCAAACCAGTTGCTGGGGCATCCCTGCCCCAGCTCTGGCGGGAAACCGGACAAAGGATAGGGGGTGTAGCCACCCCCTTCCTGGTCCCACCCAGGGGAGGGACCTAGTCAGTAGTGCAGCCCCCTTTAGGAGAATAAAGGTAGGAGCTGGTCCCATTCCAAATTAGATTATCCTGAACTATTCAACAAGAAGAAACTCTGGCCTTCGACGTTCTGCTCCACAGAAGACTGAAGAATCTCCCTTGTGGACAAGGAGTGTCCACCCTGCAACTGCAGGCACCATCAAGCGTCCAGCGGCTTCACTTTGTCGTCTTCCCTCGAGGATCCAGACGTCAGAGCCCGACGAGACCCGGATTCCCAGACCTCTCCGACCTCTACCTACATCTGCAGCAAAGCTGAGACCCATGGGTGCGACGAGACACGTGGGATCGGCCATCTTGAACGAACCTGCACTTCGCTTCCAGCACGACTCCCGAGGTAAACTCGACCAAGTGCTTTGGGGACTGAGAAGCCCCAACCCCGAGCAGCCCCTGCACCGAAGATCAGCCCTCCAGCATCCACGAGATCTGCGGGGGGCCCTTCTGCTTGGTTCCTGCTCGACGCGTTGTCTGGTCACTTGCCGGCTGGCTAGTGGCCTCCTAGACGACGACTCTTTGAATTTTCACTGCTGATCTGGTTGCTCCAGATTGGCCCTTGCTCCCTTCCAAAAGAGGGGCACCCCGGACTCTCCTAGTCCGCACCAGACGCTTTTCCTCCTCACCGCGTGGGTTGCGTTTGCCAAGGCCTGTTGCCTTCAATCCCGGATCCAACACCGCCGACAGCGAGAGCCTGCGTGGGCAGCTCGTGCCTCCATCCTGGTCGTCAAAGACACCTCCTGGTCCACGTGGCTGCAGAGTCAAGCGTCCACTCTTCACCTGATCGCAACGTCGACATCTGGTTCCTTCCTGGTTCCACTCCAGTCACTGGCTAGTGACTGTGAACATTGTCCCCTCTGCTTTCAGGTCTCCTTCTTCAACAATCCACCCTTGGATTGCACCGGACATCTTCCTCCTGGTCGCCTGCAGCATCTTTTCTTTCAGGCTCCATTGACTTCAACACGAGAACCCAACGCACTTTGACACCTATGCACCCGCGGCCCGTGGGGGAGGTAACACGAGCATTTCGGTGCTCAAGGGTAGTTTAACTGTCCTAGTGTCGAGTTCCACAGTCGTTTTAGTCCTACCTAGTCAGGATTGTCCGTACTCACCTTTTAACTTGAACTGTACTGTCCATAGACGTTGTCACGCATCTCGCGTGTGAGTTCACACTCTGCACACGCGTTCCGTGGGCCTCCTATTACTTACCTGAAGTTAGTATAGCGTGGTCCCATCGACCCTACAGCCTCTGGACAGCTCCATTCCTTTTATCGACTCTTTCATTCCACTTACTTAGTATATGGTTTGTCGTGCCCCTAGAGCACCATTGTAATTTTGTGCAGCTTGTCGTATTTTTCGTAAGAGATTGTCATGTGCTTAGCCCTCTGACCTCATAAAGAGTTCAGGGGTGTTGTTATTAATAAATATACTGTTTATTTTCATAACAACCTGTGTGGTGTCCTTTCACTTGGTATTCAAGGGGTTATATTGTGGTAAAACAGCTGGCTTCACATGCCAAAAGAATTTAGCCTAAGACTGATTTGTCCACGCTACCATTAGGATAGCTGGTCTATAAGGTTGACTTCCAACCAATCACCATAAGGGTTGTTTGGACTGATACAAGGTGATCACTAGAACTAGTGAGCATCATATATCAGGCCAACTTCTCACACCCTCCACCTCACTCTGTGTGGCTTAAGGCTGACTTAATAGGTGGTGGTTGGCACACATGGTGAAAGTAAGGTATAGACAGGCAGGCATAAATATCTTTTGAGTGCATTGAGGTTTAAATCTATGCCTGAGTGCATAGAACATCACTGTATGGTGATATCCCTTGTATAAGTATTGCAACAAGCATTTTATGAATACATCATATTTTAGTTAGGTGTTATTTGAGAAGGTGACGTTTTCTGCATATTGAGCATGATTGATGATTGGTCTATTATAGGAAATGATAGAAAAGCTTCAGCAGCAGAAACAGAGTTTGGAAGAGACTACATCACAACTGAACAAGAACATCTCAGAACTCGAGGCCGTGATCCAGGCAGGAAAGGAGAGGGAGAAACTGCTTGTGGCATTTCCAGACCTGCATATTCCTCCCGAGGCTCATGTTGAAAGTAAGTGATGACAGGGAGAAGAAATAGTGTTTCTAGATTATTGTTTGTTATTTGGCATTTGTCATTTGATTTCATTAGTTATGTTACAATGACCAGCTATGAGAGTGTATGGAAGCTTCTGCATCAAGAACAACTCACTCAAGGCTAACTGCAGGACATGATGGATGATTGATGCAGAGCTCCTGACCCTTGGCTCCGACCTAAGTATTATTACCAGCTTACCGGTGCTCAGGTTGCTAGCAGAATGGCAACCCTGAAACTCAGAACCCAGCTTATCCCAGCAGTAAGCCAGTTCAGAAGCAGTCACTGACCACAGCAAAGAAAATCAATGCAGCTGATTTGGGGGTTTGCACATGCTGTAACAGTGCAGTTCTGATAGTAACCGCAGATTCCGCACCTTTTGAACATTCTTCAGGTGTTAGATTGGATCCAGAAACGATTGCATAGAGATGTCCTCCAACGTCGATAGGTAGTGTAGTGTGATGTCATGGTTCCTTATGTAACTCCATCTTGTGTGGCTGTAACGTCGGCTTCCTTACATATACATCACCTGCTCCTGCGGGCATCAGTTCCTTTCTTTCCGAATCAACTGACGCGGATCTGAGCTTCAAATGTCCTTCGACAGTTGTTGGTTAATTTCGCCTAGAAATTACTTTTTTTGTGTGCAGGATGTCACCAAAGCCTTCCGATTTTAAGCCATGTATGATCTGTTACCAACAGCTCCACAAGATTTTTGTGTTCGTCGAATGCCAAGATGAACAAGAAGGTGATTCGGGAATGAGAAACAAAACTCGTAGTAGCAGAGTTCAGGTAATTGAAGACTAGGTCCTGTTCGATGTCCATGGCTGGTCGATCTCAGTTGAGGTCAAGAGAGCAGTCTTGTTCATCACTCTCATTGTTCACGCCATTCGGAGTTGCATGAAGTGCAGAGGTCTTCAACTTGAATTTGTTCTCCGTTTGGGGATCCACCTTCAAAGGATCCTTCTTCGACATCTTTTTCCTTTCGAATCCCAGTGCAACCCCAGATCAGATCCAGCAGCTTCAGAAAGCTGTGGACTCGATCTCTGGTGTCCGTCCGGATCCTGTTGGTATGTCTTTGGGCTCCACGGGTTTGAGGAGGGCTCCGGTTGGTAAGACATCGACAGATCCATCCTCGACGCAAACTGTGCCTCTTGTTTAAAGTTCGAGAATAAAGACGTTGGGACCAACCGGTGTAGAACCTATGACTGTTCTCATCGGTGCCACAATTGAAATCACAAATTCCTTGCCGGAGGTGGCATACGACACCATAAACTGCATCCCCAACACCAATAGCAGATCCAATCGCTTTATTTGATTCTGAAGGTCAGTTACATACAGACGGAAATGTCGAAAAAATAAATACCATAAAACCGGGAGCCCTAATCACAAATATAGATTGGGTTCTGACCTAGCATACACTATAGTAGAAGGCAACTGACCTTCAGAATCAAATAAAGCAATTGGATAGTATTTATCTGTAAAAATCATTAAAACCGAAAACAAGGAGCCTTATTTGTGATGCAGAATATCCTTAAGATGATATTTTGCAGGATTTGCAAGCTGGTAGTGGGTTTGACACTACTCCTGATATCGTTTTATCATCCCCTACACCAGTATGGCTACAGAGGAGATATCATCCTTTGTGACTGCAATTTACAGAGCAGCAGAATCTCTTGATTTTATTTTACCTACACAAGAGGTTAAAACTACTTCATTGACTGGAATTTTGGATCCGTCAAGTGCTTCACAGGAGTCTTTATTACCACTTAATGCATTAACAGATGTGTTGTTGGACCCGTGGGCTAAGCCTGGATCTTGGCCTCCAATAAACAGGCAGATTGCGAGAAGGCATAGACCAGCCCCGGGAGACCCGGATTTTCGCCTTCAGCATCCCACTCCGGAAATTTTAATACAACAAGCTTCTAGAAGTCGTTCTAATCCGAATGCTTATCCAAGTACTCCCTCTGCTAGGGAGTCTAAAAAGATGGAAGCATATTCAAAGAAAGTTTTTCTTCAACGAGTTTGGCCTCACATTCGGTAAATATTTTACTGTCTGTTGGGGAGATAATCTCATGCTTTGTCGGATAGAGTTGCTGATGTGTTACCTGCAATGCCAGAGGACACTTGAAAAATGTTGCGAGGTTTCATTTCAGATAGGCAGGATGCTGCAATATTTCTATAAAATCTGGACTAGATACATCTGATTGTTCATGTAGAGTCTTGGGGACCAGTGTGGTAATAAGAAGGCATGCTTGGATCTGTTCAACTGTCTTTTCAACATGGTCCACCACTGTTTGATGGACATGACATTTGATGGCTTTATTTTGTTTGGGGCAAAAGCAGATACAGCCCTCGAGAGATTTAAGGTGAGCAAAGCGACTGTTCGTTCATTAGGGTTAGCACCTCCGATGCACGAATTGTCTCAACAACAGTGCCCCTTCAAATGTTTGGTAGAGGATACCTTCAGAGGTAGGCTTGGTGCATACCAGCAATGCAGCAGTCCAACCAGGCATTTAGAGGACGTGGTCAAGGAGAAGGTAGACATCATACAACCACCCAAACACAACAATCTGCCCAAAATACAAGCCCCCTTCTACAACAACTTTAAAGCCTCTCTAGGCTGACCTTGATTTTTTATGATCGACCGTTTGGGGGTTGTATCACCTGCTACCTTTTGACCTAGAGGAGCATAACTTCAGACCAATGGCTACTCCAGAATGTGGCACAAGGTTACTCCCTAACTGTTAAATGGTCTCTCCGAAAATTCCTCCACCATCACAATTCCTTTTGGTGGACCATTTGTCAATTCTTCAGACAGAAGTTTAAGCACTGTTAGCAAATTTGGCATTAGAGAGAGTTCCACTATTACTAGTAGGAATTGGTTGTTACTCCTGTTAATTTCTATTACCAAAAAAGGACGAGGGTTTTCTTTACAATTTAGATCTTCAACCCCTGAACTTCTTTTTGAAAAAGTTTAAAATGCTCACTTTGGCCCGAGTTCTATCTGCCCTGGATCCAGGAGACTGGATGGTAGCATTGGATCTGTGGGATGCATATTTTCACATTCCCACTCTGCATATTTTCACATTTCCACTCAGATGTTATTTGCTTTTTCAGGTGGAACAGGAGCATTTTCAATTCTCCGTACCTCCTTTTGGGCTGACTAGTGCACCTCAGTGTTTGTTCACAAAGGTGATGGCAGTGGAATACCACTCCTCCTGTACCTTGACGACTGGCTGTTAAAGGCGGGATCCCCATAGGTAGTTGCCAACCATCTCCAGACGATGGCTGACCTATTAATTTCTATTGATGTTTTTGGGCTTTACCATCAATATGCCAAAGTCCCACCTGACTCCTTCGCAAAGACTCCCTTTTATCGGAGCTAATCTGGGCACAGTGTTGTTTCGAGGTATACTGGTCTCTGGCGAAAGCTCGTCTTCATATAAATACATTAGAACTTTGGGCGATCTGATTGGTCTTAAAACCTTTTCTTCCAAGGATCAAAGGGCAATGAGTGCAGGTGCTCACGGGCAATACTACGGCCATGTGGTATTGCAACAAACAGGGCAGAGTGGATTTGTGGGTTCTGTGTCTTTGATCAGTCAACACATGGCGGGGTTTAATAAATGTCAGAGCGAACAAACTCAGCCGGCGATACCTGGCATCTGTTCTTGAAGGTGGTTTAGGGTGTCTTCAAATGATAGGGAGAACCAAGTCTCGTTCTATTCGCCACTGTAGGCAACGTACACGGTCGAGGATTTTGTGCATTGGAGTATCCAGGGCAGTCTTCTCTAGGAGACCCCGTTGGGGTCACTACCTCTTCTGCCCAGAGTGCTCAAGAAGATCAAAAGAGACCGGGCTCAAGTCATCCAAGTGGCTCAGGACTCGGCAAAGAGTGTGTGGAATCCAAAACGTCTGTCCATGAACATCACTACACCGATTCGACTGCCTTTGAGGGAGGACCTCCTGTCACAGCAGCAGGGTCAGATTCTGCACCAGAGCCCAAGTGGGTTACAGTTGTTGTTGGTGTAATCCTGGCTGCCAGGCATCCATCTACAAAGACTGTTTATGATGAATGCTGGAAGAAGTTTTTGGTGTGCCTCACGTCAGATCCAACCCTTACAAGTTTCCCTTTCTGATTTTCTTTGTTTTGTGTATCACTGGCTCAGCAAGGTCTGACCGTAGCTACAGTTAGAAGTTATGTAGCAGACCTTTCTGCTTGCTTACGTTTACTGGATCAAGTGTCATTTTTTAAATGATCTGGTTATTTAAAGGGTTGGTCCATAAGTTTCCTCCTGTTATTTTTATAATGCCACAATTGGATTTGAATTTATTCTTAACTTATCTAATGTGCTTACATTTTGAGCCTATGGACAGCTGTTCTTTGTGGACTCTGAAAAACAGTATTCCTTATAGCCATTACATCTGCTAGGCGAGTAAGTGAACTTCAGGCTTTGTCACTGGTGCCTCTTCAGGTTTCCTTTTTTCCTGATAAGTTGATATCTCAAACAAAAGCAGAAAAAGTTGATATCTCATACAAAAGCAGAATTCCTTCCTAAAGTAGTTGATGCCCTTTCATACAAGACAATCCATCACTTTGTCATCTTTTTATGTACCACCTCATCCTTACAAAGAGGAGGAAGGGTTACATTGTCTTGATCCCAAGAGAGCTCTCAGTTTTTATTTGAAGAGAACTTCGAAAGGATGCCCAACTTTTTTTCAGGTTCTCTGGAGTGAAGAAGAGGAAGGCAGAACAAAAAAGAACAATGTCTAGGTGATTTGTCTTAGGAATTAAGTTCTGTTATAGTCTGACCAAAAAACAGCCTCCATAGGGTCTGTGTGCACATTCAACTAGGGCAAAGGTTGCTACTACAGCTTTGGCCCGAGGTGTACCATTGTTAGATATATATCAGGCTGCAACTTGGCATTTTTTTACATGTTCACCAAGCATTATTGATAGATAGTCAATTCAGGAGAGAAGGGAATTTTGCCCCATCTGTCCTGCAAGTATCCTCGTTTGAGTCAGTCCACAGACCTATCACCTGGGAGATACTGCTATGGTATCTATTCAAAAGGTGATGAATCTGCGGTTAGAAGCCTCTATCAGAAGTCAAAAGTTACCTACCTTCGGTAATGTCTTTTCTGGTGGAGACTCTATCTAACCATAGATTCCTCACCTGCCCTCCCACCTCCCCATTCTGTGTAAGGGTCTCATGTAGAGGTTTATGTTTTTTAAATATTCACAATTCTGAATATCTGCACACAAAAATGTAATACATAACATGCACGTTGCAATTGGGTATCTTTAGGCTGCACATCAGTTGATACGGGCGGAGTGCAGAAAGAAACTGACGCCGGCACAAGCAAGGACATGACAGTCACATAAAATGGATTAGCACGTGGAACCATGATGCTGCACAACACCACTTGTCGACACTGGAGAAAATTGCTATGCAAAGTTTCCAGAACCAGTCTCACGCCTGGAGATATTCAAAAGGTGGGAAATCTGTGGGTAGATAGTGTCTCCACCAGAAAATGCGTTACCGAAAGTAAGTAACTTGTTCATTGAGTGAAATTACTACAGTACCCTGCTTTTGGTGCGGTGAGTAGATGGAGCAGAGGACCTTGCAGATGAGTTCTACCTTGTTAGTGGGGAGAGAAGAGAGCTCTCACCGACCGGACGCTTGTGGCTTGATGGCCCTCTGTTCGTTCAAGCGATGACAGCTAGTGTTAGTGTAGCCCAAATCCTACTGTACATGATCGCCGTCCTCTGATCTTCGAGAATAGCCCCATACAGTGCTGTTCATGCTGGTGGTGTCAATGGGTGTGGGGGGCTCTGTGGTTCTGGTAAGAGCAGTACATTGTTTGAGGAGTGCAGGTCTGACTATGCAACATTTAAAAAGGGGGGCATGGCCAAGATGGCGACCGGGACGGACGTTGTTGAGTGAGGCTCCCAGCCTAAATCCCCCGTCCTGACCAATTAGCAGCCCTTACCCCCTAAAAGCAACCCCCAGAAAGTGAGCGTTTGCCACCCGGAGCTCCGAAAACCGACTCCTGCTGCTCCTGGGGCTGACGAGGCCCCGCGGCAGCCCTGGGCGGACCTTCCTTCACGGAGAAGACCCGGCCTGCCATTTTGCTGGGCGAGCTGAGCAGTGGTCGCCGGAGGTAGCTGTGTGCCCTGAGGGTCAAGGAGACGGGCTTCGGCTGGCGGCTGATTGGGTGGCGACGCTGACCTGAGGAGGAGGACCCGATCCCCCGGAGCACGCTCACCGCCGAGGAGGGTTACCGCGAGCGAAGGGCACTGACGCCGGGTCACCGCGAAAATCGAGCCCCTGGCTTTTGGGCCTAAACCCGGTGCTGGCCCCGACAAAGCGGCCTTCCCTGCAGCGGAGAGACTCTAAAAGCCTGAAGGATGGAGCGGTAAAGGGGACGGGCCCCGGCTGGCGGCTGATTGGGGCGACGCTGACCTGAGGAGGAAGACCCGATTCCCCGGAGCCCGCTCGCCGCCAAGGAGGGTTGCCGCGGGTGAGGGGCACTGGCGCCGAGACACCGCGAAAATCGAGCCCCTGGCTTTTGGGCCTAGACCCGGTGCCGGCCCCGACAGAGCGGCCTTCCCTGCAGTGGAGAGACTCTAAAAGCCTGAAGGACGAAGCGGACTGAGCTGCAGTGCAGAGCAAGGTGGCGACGACTACCATCGGCCCGGTGAGTGCGAGCTGGCCGGAGCCAGGTGTCCTACCTGGCCGCCTGTTGTGCAGCACTCGAGCCCCCGGCTTGCAGGCCTGCGCCGCGGCCGCGGGGGGTTCACCAGAGACAGTACTCACCCGGCTGCTGTGATAATGGCACTAGAGGCGCTGTACCCCAACGCCCCCTCCCAACAGTGACTGCTATCTAGGGACAAGGCCTGGGAGCAGACTTGAGCTTCATTGCGGTGTGCGGCCTGGGGAAAGCAAAGGCCAGCGGCGCGGTGCAGGGACTTGGGACTGGACACACCCGGGGTGCTGCTCCGGGAGCGGGATGCGAAAGCCCGGGGGCTTGGGTGGAACCGACTGAGCGTCCTGCGACAAAGGTGTGGGGCACTGTTTCACACGCGCTGCACCGACACCTGCAAAGGGGGGCAAGGAAAGCGGCCCACATCAACACCCGATCTCGGACCCGTGGGTTGGTCCGACTCTGACGCCAAAGCACGCCATACTGGCTCTGCTCCCTCAGAGGTAGGGAATACTTTGAAACCCCCCGCAATCGACCTCCCCGGACGTCATGGCTACGGGGCAGCGCAGAACAGGGCGCACAATCCCGGATATGCTATGGAAGAACGCCCTCAAGGGAGACAAGAGCCCAGCACCCTCGGTGACACCGAAGATCGCCACAGGCCCAGATGACGTGGGCGCCCCCATCACTAAATCCTTCCTGGAGACTCTCTTCAACACCTTGAGAGAGGACTTCCAGACGCTGAAGCAAGATATGGCTGGGGAGTTCAGGGAGCTGCGTATAGACGTGGATGGCCTGGGGGAGCGTGTGGCCGCGGTGGAAGAGGCCGACCTATCCAGACGTGAGGAGATAGAGCAACTGCAGCAGGAGGTGGTGCGCCTCAAAGAGCAGCAGGTAGACCTTCAGGCACACACAGAAGACCTTGAAAATCGGTCTCGAAGAAATAATGTACGGGTCCGGGGTGTGCCGATCAAAATGGAAGGGACGGATGTCACTCTCTTCCTGCAGGGCCTATTCAGAGACGTCTTGGACGAGGGAGAGGACTTTGCCATACGCATTGAAAGGGCACACAGGGTGGGCCTAGCGCGCCGAGCGTCTGCTCCCCCGCCGGACATCCTGGCGTTCCTCCCAGACTTCCCACTGAAGGAACGTATATTGCAAGCGGCATGCAAAAAACAACCCCTCCGGTACCAAGGCCACTCAGTGTCGTTGTTTCAGGATCTTTCGGCCATAACCCTGCAGAAGAGGAAAACTTACAAACCGGTCACCACCTTCCTGCGGGACAAAGGGGTTCCGTACTCATGGGGACACCCATTTAGGATAATCTTTAAATGGAATGGGGCCTTACAGCAACTCCGGTCTCTACAGGACACATGTGCAATTTTGGGGATAGCCCCTGACGAGGAATCCGGGGGGGTCGACACCAGAAGGCGGCGTTCGCCCAGATCTCCATCACAAACCTCGGACGACGGTTGGCAACGAGTGAAGCACCGGAAAGGACCCAAGTGTTCACTGAAACCAGATCCCCAACTGGTGGCGCAGGAGCAGGCTGCGGCCATCCACGAGGTATCCAAGGACACAGCGACAGCAGAATGACCCCGTGGACTGCGCATGGCGCCCTGGAATGCTGGTATTGGCTGAAACTGTGAATGGGGGTTCATTTGCTTCAAGATGAGCAGGTCAGAGGGGACGGGGGGCCGATGGGATCGCCATCGCCACACATTCCACTGCGAGAACCTTCTGTGGGCCTTAACTGCACCTGGATAGGCCCAGGACTATGGTGAAGTTTGAGTTTCAGTTGGTGTTGGGGACGGGGGAGGGGGGAGGAGGGGGGCACGGTTGGAGCGGGGGGGAAGTTCTGGGTGGGGGGGTGGGGATCAATTGTAACGGGGAAGTTTGAGGGGGTACCGCTGGGGGGGGCGGGGGGGCGGGACGGTGGGTGGGACTCAGTGTGCCAGGGGGCTCTGTGGGACTGCAATGCTCCGCAATTCAATGTCTGCCACGTCAGAGGAATGCATTTCTATGGCTCATGGCATGTTTGACCTCCTGGGATGGAGCCTAGTTTAAAGGTACTAACCCTTAATGTGAAGGGCTTGAACAACCCGATTAAACGTAGAGCTGTGATTTCATACTTGGAGAACTCCGAGGCAGACATATGTCTATTACAAGAGACCCACCTCCTACCTAAGGACTGGCACAGGATGCGCTCACGCGCCTTTCCCCAGCAGTTTTTTCCCTCGCTCCCCACAAAGAAAGCGGGGGTGGCTATTTTAGTCTCCAGGCGCTTCCGCGGCAGCGTAGGTGACAAGACGGGGGAGATCAAGGGTAGGATGCTAGCACACGCCTTCCTCTTGGGGAACCAACGCTTCACGATTGTCTCCCTCTACGCCCCAAACTCAGGGCAAGAAACCTTTTTAAAAAACGCCATTTCAGAGTCACTTCAACCCCCTGCCTCTCTCCTACTCATTGGGGGAGACCTCAACTTAGTAATGGACACAAATATAGATAGGTCGGGTCACCAATACTGGGATACTGGCGCCATAACTGCCGCCGGTAAGGATTGACTGCAGGAGAGGGGACTAGTGGATCTGTGGAGGGTCACCCATCCCAACACGTCACACTTCACATTTTACTCCCACGTCCATCGCACGTATGCCAGGTTAGACCACTATTTGGGCTCTTCTGAACTACTCGCCACTCTTAAAGCATTGTCCCGGCGGCGCTGTCTGATCACGATGCAGTGGAACTGACACTACGGGTCCCCGCGTCTGCCCGACCTTCTGGGGCGTGGTGGCTGCGGGAAGCTCTCTTACAGCCGCCGGAGGTCACCGAGCAACTCCGCACTTGCCTCACTGATTACCTAACTATTAATAATGTCCCCGGGACTTCGTTGTCCGCCCTTTGGGGGGCCTTGAAGGCAGTGGCTCGCGGCAAACTTATCGCCATTGCAGCAGCAGAGGCCAAGGACCGCAAGGCGAAGAGGGACGACCTCACGGCTCGGGTCTCTGAACTGGAGAGGGTCCATAGCCGCACCGGTGCCCCACGAGTTTGGAGGCAACTGAAAGCTGTCAGAGCCCAACTGGCCAGCTTAGACACAGATCGGGCGGAATTCGCCGCACTGCGTCTATGTCACTCATATTACACGGGGGCAACAAAACGGGCCGCTTACTTGCTAGCGCCCTGAAGGCGAAGACTCAGCGTTCCAAAATCACTAGCCTTACGGACGACACTTGCCTGGAAATCACAGGTGACTCAAGTCGCAGAAGCATTTAGGACATTTTATGCCACCCTATACAAGGCCGACTCGGTCTCGCCGGAGGATGTTCGTACTTACTTAGATTCAGTGAACGTCACAGTGTTGTCTCAGGACAATGCAGATACCCTAGACGCACCTATCCGCGTGGATGAAGTACTCGCTGCTATCTCTCGCCTTCGCCCTCTTAAATCACCGGGACCTGACGGCTTCTTGGACAGATTCTATAAGATCTTCAGCCGGATGCTAGCCCCAGTCCTCACTCGGCTTTTCAATTCCTTCGAGGGCCCGAGCTCCATCCCCTTGGATATGCTGGCAGCTGAGATAGTCTTGCTACCCAAACCGGGTAAAAAACCCACGTGCTGCTCCGCGTTTCGGCCTATATCCCTACTTAACCTGGATTTGAAGATTTTCACGGGGGTCCTTGCGGCGCGTCTTTTTCCATGCCTGCCCGGGATTCTGGAACCTGACCAGTCGGGCTTCGTTCCAAATCGCCAATGCAGCGATAATACTAAACGAATACTTCATCTGATTGACAAAGCTCACTTCCAAAACTCGGACTCTGCGTTACTAGCGATCGATGCGGAGAAAGCGTTCGATCGGGTTGACTGGGCCTACCTCCAACAGGTCCTACAACGTTTTCGGATAGGGGGTCGATTCCAAGCCTGGATTGCGAGCTGCTATCATCATCCTCAAGCTCGTGTCCGCATAGGCGGTCTACGCTCGAACCCTTTTGAGATTCAACGGGGCACGAGGCAAGGGTGCCCTTTATCGCCCCTCCTGTTTACCCTATATGTAGAGCCCCTTGCGCAAAAAATCCACGACAATCCTGCCATTCATGGCATGTCCTTCGGCCAGGAACCTCATGTGATCGGCCTATACGCCGACGATATCATATCTGCTCTGGACCGTCCGGATTGCTCAGTTCCCGCCTTCTTGACAGAGTTGGAATCCTTTGGAGTTTTCTCCAGGTTCAAAATCAATAAAGGGAAATCCCTCATCCTGCCTCTGGGCAGCAATGCCCAACCACAGGCACCTCCGCCTGCCTACGGGGGGGGTTGGGGGGGATTGTCGTCAACCACGCGGCTCCCATACCTAGGTGTTACGCTTACCGTGTCCACGGAGTCTACGCTGACTCTCAACTTCGCGGCCCTCTCCTCCCAGATCCGGTCCGACCTCATACGCTGGTCCAAGCAACCTCTCTCCTTGCTTGGACGCATCGCGGCAGTGAAGATGTCAGCCCTGCCTAAGATTCTGTACATTTTCCAGACCCTCCCGGTGCTCCGGCTGGCTGGTACCATCGCGACTTTACTGGCTGCCTTCCACCATTTCATCTGGGAGTGCAAGCGAGCACGCTTACACAAACGATTATCATATAGGAGCACGGACGAAGGAGGCCTTGGGATCCCCAACCTTTTACAATACTTTCAGGCTGCACAACTTCGATACCTGGTGCAGTGGTTCAGGCCAGAGTCCGAGAAGCGCTGGCTATTTCAGGATAGGGCAATGGCCCGCACATCCCTCTGGAAAATTCCATTCATGCCCCGACAACACAGGCCACGCTACCTCCTGCGGTCATGCAAATCTGGGAAGCGGTGGCGGTCAAAAAAGGGTTTACCACCTTCCCTTCTCCACTCACCCCCGTTCTGGACAATCTTGAATTCCTGCCTGGCAATGATCCCCAGGCATTCCCGCAATGGCACGGCGTCAGCTGCCTCTCCGCCGGCCATTTCTTTGAGTTGCAGGGTTTCCTTACCCTACCGGACATAATTCCGAGCTACGACGTTGTCTCCCCACATTTATTTCAATACTTCCAGCTTAGACACTGGCTCACACATCCAGATATTGCCCCCCTGGTTGGCAGGCCCATAACGGTTTTTGAGAAATGGCTAGTGATGAAGGAATCAGACAAACATCTTATCACAGAACTTTACAAAATGCTCACACCTCCCGCCCCTTCAGGCAAGACGGCAGGTCAAAAGCGGTGGGAGGCGGAACTGGGGCGGGCCCAATCACCCCTCGAATGGAGCTCTGTGTATTACAGAGCCTCTCACACCACTCTAAACACCGCAGGCAGGGAAGCAGCGACGAAGTTAGCTATATACTGGCACCTCACTCCAACCCGGCTCAATAAAAGTAATCCCACACGTAGCGCGCTATGCTGGAGGGGCTGCGGGGAAAGGGGCACTTTAACTCACCTCCTCTGGAAATGCCGGGAGGTCCAGGAGTATTGGAAGACAGTCCTAGATGACATTGATTCTACATTGGATACTGAAATCCCTCGATTCCCAGCTTATACCATCTTAGGTCTACCCAATGCACTCACCTTCCCCCTAAAATCTCCTAGAGGCCGCCAGATGGGGATTGCTATGCAGGCTGCTACACAACATGTTCTGTCCCTCTGGGGCTCCAATACCAGGCCCACTCATACGGGTTGGTTGCATTAAATATGGTTGACTTTGGGAATGGAACGTATTCGCGCCACGCTCACACACTCCACGGCTGCTTACCAGAAGGTATGGCTTCCATTACTTTCTCTGCTATCCAAAGAATTTAACGAAGTCACGTGCCCTAGATACCTTCACATACTGCGACTCACAGCGAACACACATGATCCCCGAGCTCATCTGAGTGATTGCATCCTCTACTACATGACCACAGCTATGTTAGTTTCACGGATCTGGCACACTGGGTGGGGTGGGAACGGGGAGGGGGGATTGGGTGGGACTTTTGGTTATGTTTTTTACCTATGCAATTTTATCACCTCATTACAAGGGACATTTGCAAACCAGGCACTACACCATTGTTATGTCGATCACCGCCGGCCATCTATTTGCTTTACAGAATTTATGCACCTATTTGCTTCGGTGGCTTCTCCTGTCTGATCTGCCTCCTTTATACTGTAATATCTACTGTTACTTTTGAAAACAATAAAACAAATTTGAAATTAAAAAGGGAGGCTGCAGTCTATATTACACTCCAATGAGCATCTCCAGCCTGCTCTCACTCTATAAGACATATACATAAGGTAACCTTGCTTTGATAATGGCTCCTCTCTCTTTTCTGGCTATCATTCACTGCCTGCCACGACCATTTGTGACATGGGAAAAACAGATGCCAAACAGAACACGCTCTCGTTTTATCAGATGTCACAGGCGGGATCAAGATCTCAACCAGTGTTACCAGCCAACTTATCTGCTAACAATGGCACAACCACTTCAGACTTAGGGCCCGATTTAGATCTTGGACAATGGCATACTCTGTCCCAAACGTGACTGATATCCCGTCCGCTGTACTGCAAGTGTCATAGTATACAATGCACTTGTAATATGGCGTGATATCCGCCACATTTGTGACAGAGTATCCCATCCGCCAAGATCTAAATCAGGTCCTTAAACTGAACTGTGATTCTTCTGAAAATAAAATTAAAAGGGATTGACTCCAAAATAAACCATCTCACTTGAATAATGGACCTAATGCAAGACAGACTTGATAAACAAGAAAATCGCTTAAATGAAGTAGAGAACAGGATTTAAGTGTTCGAAGATGATGCCCCATCCACTAAAGCTACACTGTAACGCATAGAGCAGGACTTGGCCTAGATAACTGCGAAGAACTACGACCCTGGAGTAAGATCTTGCCGGAACAATATATGTTTAGTGCGTTTCCCTGACACTACCCATATGGAAAAACCCAAGCCATTTAAGGAAGCACCTCTAGGAGAGCTATATGGTAGAGATAACTTTTCGGACATCTGGGTAGTTAAAAGGGCCCATGGATCATTGGGACCCAGGCCACCACCCGGAGCTCCCCCTCTCCCAGTCCTTGCCCGATTACTAAACTATTGCAACTGGGATATGGTACTTCTATTATTATTTTTGTGTAGTGTAAATGATAATCTTTTTACAGATGGATATTTGTATCATTTTGTACTCTTTTATTGTATGTGATTTTAAGTAATCTAAACAATAAATATTACTACTACTGCTAGTATTGCAACTGGGATATGGTACTGAAACTAGGTAGAGAGAAAGGCCCTTTAACTTATCAGGGCTCTGAGATATCCTTTTACCCGGATTTCACCATTGCGGTACAAGAGGCCAGGAAGGCGTTCTCCAAGACAAGGAAGGTTCTGAGATCAAAGGACATTAAATATGATATCCTCTATTCAACTCAATAGCGTGTTCAGTACGATGACTGGGTGCATATCTTTGCTAACCCTAAAGAAGCCCTGATTTTGGACAAAAAAACAGGCATAGCAGATTTTGGGAGACTTCCTAGCAACTCCACGGATAAACGATGGACTGAGGTTGAGAGCCATTTGCAGACTCAGTGGCAAGATAGAGACGCTGCAGCCCACAAGAAAATGCTCTGTGTACAGGACTGCGCGGTCAGCACACTAGTTGGTGAGTGCCAACAACCGCTGTCTTCACAGGATCAATGGAGGTTGCTGACTGCACATTAATGTAACATGCCTTCAGGTGATACTTGCTACAATAAGTATGCTACTCTTTCCCTGCTGTTGAACTGAGATTGACGGGGACTAGCAGGTCTGGAGTGGAGGGTAGCTGGTGTAAACCTCCCTCTAAGCGATGTGCTTTAATTGCCTTATTGAAACAAGGGATGTGTTGGCAGAAGGATGCAAGGAAAGTTGGGGTGTTCAGTGTGGCAGGAAGGTAGGAGGACAAGGTGTTTAATGTGTACATGGAATCTGTATTATTGCTAGTCTTGTAAGCCTAACTGCTAGAGCGTTCGACCTCGGACCTGGGGAACTGGGTTCGAGTCTCGGTAACGACGCTGAACATCCTGTGATTCTGGGCAAATCACTTGATCTCACTGTGCCTAACAAAAATGAATGTCTGTCCTCATGTAACGTAACTGGTGCTATGTAAAGCGCTCTGATACCCTATTCAGTTGCGGGTCAAGTTTGCGCTATATAAAAAAAAAATCCATTTTGTATATGTTTACGACACCCTATGATGAGAAATGGGCACGGTTAAGATTGTGACTTGAAACATCTGCAGCATGGGCAACTGTAGTGCTATAGGCACTCCCATGTATTGGGACCACGTGATGATCTTTGACTACCATTGTTTTTATTGACTTTATGTGTTTTAATTTACTCTATCATGAATGTACAATATAATTTTTTCTGACCTTGCATTTTGACTTATGATTTCATTTTGTGTCTTAATGTAGCTTCAGAGTGGGAATGTTTCACAGAGTAGGACAGATTTAGCCTTGCCAGGAACAAAATGTGTGGGATGTGCGTTTGAAAACATGAGAGAGAGAAATGTGTGGAATGTACGTCTCTGTCTCAGAGTGTAGTGTTATAGGCAGTGGAGGCCCAAATGTGCATTATGTTGTACATTGGGAAGTTTTATGACGTTTTTACTATTGTCGTTGACATGCCATCTTGAATTCTGACTCCTGAGTTTTGCACACTCAAGTAGCACCCAGGTTACTCTCAGTTAATCAGCTTATTCGCGTTTAAGATTATTTTCCTCTTTGAAGGTTTTTTTTTTGTACTTTGTGAAATGTTTTGTACTTTCTCAAACCGGTTCAAGATAAGGGAAACATGTAGTGTGGGAACACAGAAAAATATGTGAGAAATCCTTTGCCATTGGAATGCTTGTCGGAGATTGGCCAACTCTGGGAAGCTTCCTTAGCGCAGAGAAGGTCTTCTTGGAAACTTCTAGTGCATTGAGAATATTATAAAACTGGGGATTCTTGACTTGGAAAAACTGGGTTCTCTTCCTGAGGGAAGGATGCGTCTGCTCATTGTTGCATTTCCCAGATTAAGAAGTCTCTTGGCCCCAGGATTGTCATTTGGGAGCCCCCAGTCTTGTGTGGGCTAAGATGAAGCTATTGTAACCGGTGAGGTATTTTTTCAAATTATATTGTGTGTGTGTGTCCGTGTGCACATTCAGGTATTCAGTGGTTCTTGTTTAATGGCATTCATTTATATGTGTATTATAATCATCTGATGTATTCTGTGAATATATTTTATATGTTTCCATGCTTTCCTTTGACTGGGTTTATTTTGTGGGTTTAATTACTTGCATTTGACTTTGCCTATTTCTTGCAGTGGATGTTCAGTATTATTATAATTATTATTATTATTACTTGCTCGTATTCTATTTCTCTTGCATTTGATTTATGAATGTTCCATTATTATAATCTGCCTCTGTTTTGCGCCATTATTATTATTTGACTTGTAAGTGCTCAATATTTGCGTGTGTTTTATCATTATTATCTGCTTGTGTTTTATCCCTTGCATTTAAAAGTTGCATTTGATTACTTGTAAGTGTGTTATTATTGCTTGTGTGTATATATATATATATATATAACCTACTGGCGGTCGCCAGTAGGTAGTTATAGTTAGGATCTAGTTTCCATAGGAAATCCGCAACATTCTATTTGGAATAACTTTGGCGCCTGTTGACGAATCTTCGCAAAATTCTCAAAGAAGATGGGGTGCTCCGCTCTGCTCCTTCCCTGACAGTTTCGGGGTGATTCGTGAAGCGGGGGCCGAGAAAAAAGAGGGGTCCCAAAACGTGTTTTCCCCATGCAATTTTCCATAGGGACCTTTAGACACGGATACAGCCTGAACTGCTGAACGGAATTACACTAAATTTGGCAAAAAGGTAGAGTTTGGTTCGTAGATTGTGCTTTTTGTTAAATGGTGTAAATCCGTTCAGTAGTTCCTGAGAAAATCAAAAGTAAAATCATAGATATATTTGCGAAGTTGTACCGTAAGCCTACCGTCCGAGTATTATACGCGTACCATTACGAGCACGAGCTGCATGCTAATTGGCTGTAAACTGTCTGTCAACACTCCAAACCAGGAAGTGTTGGCAGCCATCTTGTGCCTCGGTAGGGCCTCCCAGCCCCGAGGACCGCCACCCCCGGGGCTTATTTTAATAGGGTGGGTGGGGCTCTGAGTCCCCCCAGCCCTGGGGACCGCCACCCCCGGGGCTTCTTTTATTTGTAATAAAGGGGACCCCTCTGGGCCCCCCCAGCCCCGGTGACTGGCACCCCCGGGGCTTCCATGAAATGTATGCGGGGGCTCACGGCCCCCCTGCAGCCCCGGGGCTTCTTTTAAAAAAGAAAAAAAAAAACCTGTGTGGGGGGGGGGGATCGGAGTTCAAATGGAGGTTCCTGGTGGGCTAGTTGGCCCCCAGGGACCCCCAGTATGCAAGGGGACTTAATCCCCCAACTTAGAACGAGCTACGGGGCGCGTTTGCACAGTGGTGAAGGTAGGGGGCAGTGCTTGAGGTGATATGTGTGCAAACATGCCCTGTGGCGCGTTTTAAGTTGGGGAATTAATTTCTCTTCCATCCAGAGGTCCCCTAGGGGCCAACTAGTCCAACAGGTACCTCTAGTAAGCGCCACGGAGCTGCGTTGCAGAGTGTTGTAAAAAGGGGGCGTGCCCTCTGAACACCTCTCTGCAACGCAGCTCCCTGGCGCATACTGGAGGTAGCTGGTGGGCTAGTTGGCTCACAAGGGACCTCAGGATTGAAGAAGAATTAATTCCCCAACCTAAAACGCGCCACAGGGCGTGTTTGCACACATGTCACCTCAGGCCCCGCCCCTCCCTTCACTATTGAGCAAAATATTCTAAAATCACTATTTAGCAAAATACTCTAAAATCAGCCGAACTACGAATTCCGATTTACTCACCTGTTATCACGAGAGATGTCAGTGCTGCATCTTTGAGCCCAGTACGAATCCTGAAAAGTAAATGTAGGCGTACTTACCAGTAACTTGTATTTCCTTCCATAGGAATCTATTGTGTGGTTTTCACCAGAAAAGTGTCTATTTTTGAAACGTACAAATATTCCTCTAAAATCAGCCGAACTACGAATTCCGATTTACTCACCTGTTATCAGGAGAGACCTTAGTGCTTCATCTTTCAGCTCACTACTGTTCCTGAAAAGTAATTTTACCGGTACTTATGAGTAACTGGAATTTCCTTCCATAGGATATCATTGCCTGCTATATAAAATATATATAAATTACAAAAATGTAAAATAAAAATAAATATATTACACTTTCAATATTTTTAAAAACTATTTTTTTCAATTTATATTAAAAATATGTAATGTAATTTGAAAAATAAAATATCTAAAAATGAATACTTTAAAACACTGTAGTAAATCAGTGTAAAAAAATATAACAATTAATACATTTAAAAATTATCATTTACAAAACCTTTGAAATTCACTGAAAAAACCATAGGTTTCAGCCACGTTATAGTTAGCTGGACATTTCACCCATACAAAACCATTGAAATTCCCCCGTTATAGTTAGTTCAGCTAACTATAACTTGCGCGCCCGCAATGCACTGCTGATGACGTCACATATTACATCACTCATGACATGGTCAGTGACATCACTCATGACATCTCAAATGACATCACTGATGACATCACTCATTACATCATCCTTGTGAAAGAGTGGCAGACTTCCTCTCACCCTAATATAACCTTTCATACACACATTCAAAAATCGAAACTACAATTTTGTTTAAAAATGGAGATACCAATACCAGTTACAAGAACCTATTCAGTAATTCCAACATCTACATACACATCCACTCATTCACCAATAGTTATATAAAGTCACTCATACATGTACTCACTCATCATATATACTCATACACCTATACATCCTGTTACACACCGATACTCATCCATAGAGTTACTCACACACATACTCACACATGCAAAACAACTATCAAACATCCATTTACATGCATATAAAGCTATACACACACCACTACACTTACTTCTACAGAAACGTACACATACTTACTCTCTTAAACAATCACTTATAGAAACACATACTTATTTCTACAAGAACTCTTCCAATCTCTCACTCTCACATATACTCACTTATATACATCAATACTCACATATACTAGTTTAAAACATATGTAGTTACTCATAAAGATACTATTGAGACAGTCATTCACTCACTAACACACCCATACACACATTCATCCACCCATACAGTCCTGCACACATGCTGTCTTCAAAACACATACAAACAGTGAGTCAGTCATTCATGCATCTGTGTGCTAAGTAATACCCCCCACCAGACCATACAGACACTCAAAAATCCAACTAATATGCAGCCACTTATAAACAAAGTGAGACACTGATACAGATATTTACATATTTAAACATTACTCGCTAATACATGTATTCTCTAAGATACACTTAATAAGTCAGTTATACAATCAATTTTACAAAAAAAACCATCCATTTAGGCACTTATTTACCCATTTATTCTTCCATCGACCTTTAGATATACATATATAAAAAATATTTATTTTTCAGAAAGACACACATTCACTGGATGATGTCATCAGTGATGTCATTTGAGATGTCATCAGTGATGTCATGAGTGATGTCACTGACCATGTCATTAGTGATGTAATATGTGATGTCATCAGCAGTGCATTGCGGGCGCGCAAGTTATAGTTAGCTGAACTAACTATAACGGGGGAATTTCAATGGTGTTGTATGAGTGAAATGTCCAGCTAACTATATCATGTGTGAAACCTATGGTTTTTTCAGTGAATTTCTAAGGTTTTTTAAATGCTAATTCCTAACTGTAACGTGGCTGAAACCTATGTTTTTTTCAGTATATATATATATATATATATATATATATATATATATTCACTGAAAAAACCATAGGTTATAGACCATATATAGTTAGGAATTAGCATTTAAAAAACCTTATTTTACTCACACAAAACCATTGAAATTCCATATATAGTTAGTTGCACTAACTATATATCGTGCACCCGCAATCCACTGCTGATCATGTCACATATTACATCATTCATGACATGGTCAGTGACATCACTGATGACATCACTGATGACATCTCAAATGACATCACTGATGACATCACTGATGACAACATCCAGTGACTGTATTTTTCTGTAAAGTTAAAATATGTCTTGAGTGGATGTATAAGTGTCTGGATGAAGGATTTAGTAGGTGCATGACTGACTGTATGAGTGAGTGATTAAATGTGTCTCACTGAATGCATGGGTTAGTGACTAAACTGTCTTAATTTGTGCATCATTATGTCTGTTGTTCTGTAAACTGCTGCATGTGTTGATCATTAGCTATACGAGAGGCTATATGTGTTATTAATTGGTTGCCCAAGTATTTCTATGGGAGATTGAGTTTGTGTGGGGGTGGCTGGAAGGTGTGTGACTCTATGCATAGATGTGTGAGCAGTTTATTCACTAGGTGTATGAGTTCAAGAGTGCATGTGGAAACAGCTACATGGGCAGTTGACTGTGTGCATGAGTGTATTGATGAGTGAATGGATATCTCAATGCTACATGTCATAGTAAGTACATATGTAAAACACAGTACATGTGAGAGTTGGCATATATAAATAACTGTGCATGAGAGCCACTGAATGAGTGAGTGGTTGTATCGATCATTGTGAACTTGTATCAGGGATTGTATAAGAGAGTAAATATGTGTTAGTATATGTTTCAATAAGTAAGGTGTGTTTAACTGTATAGTTGAAGAAATGGAGGTGAGATTGTTTCTTTGCATGACTGACTGGGTGTGTGAGTAACTCCATGGATGAGTGGCAGTGTGTGAGTGTCTGTATACACTGAGTGTATCTAAGGTTATATTAGAGTCTGAAGAGGTTTATCGTATTAGCACAAGAATGATGTCAAATGAGATGTCATCAGTGATGTCATTTGAGATGTCATCAGTGATGTCATCAGTGATGTCACTGACCATGTCATGAATGATGTAATATGTGACATGATCAGCAGTGGATTGCGGGTGCGCGATATATAGTTAGTGCAACTAACTATATATGGAATTTCAATGGTTTTGTGTGAGTAAAATAAGGTTTTTTAAATGCTAATTCCTAACTATATATGGTCTATAACCTATGGTTTTTTCAGTGAATTTTCAAGGTTTTGTAAATGCTAATTCCTAACTATATATGGTCTATAACCTATGGTTTTTTCAGTGAATTTCAATGGTTTTTTAATAGCAAATATCATAAGCTGTCGAATGTCAAGTACGTGGTAAGTGAAAACATTTTCGTGTTTATGCACACTGATCTGCTTTGAATGGTGCCCCCCCCCTCCTTTCTATTAGGAGTACTCTCTCTTTGCAGATAGTGAAAGGTAGTTAACGCAGGCGTTTGCCCCCGTTGTAATCCGTCGTGCCTGCTTCTCTCTCCATTTGATTGATTGTTATCCAAGTATTTACTGTTTTAGAATTAGTTCTCTTTGGTTCATTCTCTATTTACAAACAAACACAGAGTCGCAATACTCTGTTTAGTCTTTGAAGATAACGAAAAATCGTGTAAAAAAAAAGAAAAGGAATCGAGCAAAATCAGTAGGCCACTAATGGGATCTCTTTTTGACCTCGCTAAAATAGAAACATTAGGAACAACCCCTCATGACAAATACAAAACCAGTGAGATGAACTGAACTCCACACAATGATGGCTGCAAAACAGCTCGGCTCCGCCACCCACCCCGCCCAAAATAACGATAAAGAACGGCTGCCATGATTGGTTGCGGAATGACCACGACGGAGCTACAAAATGGTGCTGCTCTCATGCTAACCCCAGCTTCAGTCTGAAACATCCAGAAACACTGTAGAGTACCAATTCGATCAGTTCCGGTAGCGCCCCAATGTAACCCGGTAGAGAAGAACTAGCCCTCCCCTCTTTGACTGATGGTTCTTGTTGCCTGTCCCTTCTGTTGCCATTTAACAGAACTATTTAGCCTGCTGAAAGGGGTTGTGTTCCGACCGCTGGTTGGTGGAGACATTTTGACTATATTCTGTACCTGCGTTGTCGCATAATGCGTCATATGACGCGCCGCGTTAGCGCATCCGGAAGTCATCCGGGGCGCGCAGCGCGTAACGTAAGCATAACAAGTCATGTGACTTGTTAATAAAACTTTTCATTGGTTCATTTTACTTTTCTTATTGTAATGATGAAAGGCTTGGTCATATGACCTAAAAATTACGCTTTTCATTACTTCCGAACATTATTTTTTCTTAAATATATGTTATAATGTTCCAGGCTAATGTACTTTTTTCCGGAAATTTTACAACTGTCCTGCAAGTAAAATATATTCTTTTTTCGAGAAAAAGAGCGTTTCTTCGTCCCATGACAGAGCCGTTGAGCAAAAGAGGGTCGACCTGCTGTCTTAGTCGCCGATACGCCTGAATATGAGATTCTTATCGATCACTTTATGTTGCAGGAATAGAAAACACAACAGCCCTTGACCATTTATCTTTACTGCGTTCCTTCGTATTATACCTTTTACCCTTCATGTAATTGGTCTGCTTTATTTCACTTGCCTTTTAATGATTCTAAAACAGTCACTATTATTAAAAACTTTACCAATGTATATACTACTACCATGTTTTCTTTTAAAAACCTTTATTGTGAAAATGTCATTATACAAATACGAGCCTATAACCACGTGGGCCTGCCACAGAGCAAACTGTAATCGTATATGATGAATAGACATTTACACTGTAGAGGAACGTAACGGGCGGGCCATTAGGTTGCAAGAACTAAGGTGTCTAACAGTTACGGAATCGGTGGACGTACATTTTATAATTAAAATACGACAGGGCCAGTTACAATAAAATTATCTAGATATACATTTGCGGGCAAGTACCATGGGTGACGTTAATTCGAACTTTCAACAGTACAGTAATCAATAACACATCAGAACTTAATATCAATAGGGATGTCGAAATAGTCAATCAATTCTCGTCCCCGCCCGCCATGTACTTCAAAACTGCATACGTATCTCGTGATTTCAAGGTTCTGCAACCAGTACACAACAAGGAGTTACGAGTCCCATTTATTCCGGCGCCATTTTGGGCGAGGACGGGCAGGTCCAGGATATAGTCAAAATGTCTCTACCAACCATCGACTATTATGATGTTCATATGCTGTATTTATTAGAGTAACACTCATCTGTCCACATGAAATTAATTTGCCACAATCTAAACATGTCATTTTAATCTTTCCAAAGTTCTTCTAAATATTTGGGACCGTTTCCCTTGCCTCTGAAGCTCTCAGTGCCACTTCTTTGATGAATGTACTAGCAGGTCAGGGGTTCTCCTCCAAATCTCTCTTTTATGCAGCACTATAATTAATTGGTGCCACCTCTCCATATGACGATGCATGGTATAGTTACCACAACTATATTTTTTTTCGGTTCCTCTGGAGAGTTCATCGTGGCAGATGAAGCGTGTAACGTACCGGGCATTTACCTTTTTTTGCATGTACAGGAAAGGAAAAAAAAATCGAGCGTCCGAGTTCTAAGGTGTCCCAGGGCCATTTTAGTGGACCAGGCCCAAATCCAAAGAACAGGCCGCCATTTTGAGAGTCCTCTTGCAGCCGCCTGTCGCTGTAGCATCAAGAGCAGCCGAAACTCAGCTGAATGGCAACTGAAACGGTAAAGGGGCGCCCCACTACAGCAGACGAGCCTCCACCTAGGAAGGCCCATTCACGCCGGCTCCCCCCCCCTTCGGGCACCCCACGCCGTTATTCGGAGCAGTATTGTAGGATGGCCACACCAGTGCGGCAACTTGCTAGACATCACCTCGGTGGTAACCGAATCTCAACGCCTTGTGGTGTCTTCTATTCAAAAAACATTGTTATGCTGCCTTCGACCTATTCGCCGCAAGTGCGCACACAACTCAACTGCATAGCTTGCTAGACACCACCTCGGTGCCATCCGGATCTTGGAATGTCAGCACCTTTTGGTGTCTTCTCTTCAGAAAATATTGTTGCGCTGCCTTTGGCCCCATTCGCACATCAGTCCGCTACTGACGCCATCTCACAGGCTAATGGGGCGCCCCACGCCGACTTTCAGCATTGTAGAATGACCACACCAGTACAGCAACTTGCTAGACATCACCTCGGTGCCATCCGGATCTCGGCGCCCCACTGCAGATGAAGTGCCTCTCAACTATGAAACCACCACGGTGACATCCGGATCTTGGCGCGTTGTGCTGCCTTCGGCCTATTCGCACATCGGTCCGCTACTGACGCCATCTCACAGGCTAATGGGGCGACCCACGCCGAGTTTCAGCATTGTAGGATGACCACACCAGTACAGCAACTTGCTAGACATCACCTCGGTGCCATCCGAATCTTGGCATCTCAACGCCTAGTGGTATCTTCCATACAAAAAATATTGTTACGCTGCCTTTGGCCCCATTCGCACATCAGTCCGCAACTTAGACATCACCTCGGTGCCATCCGGATCTTGGCATCTCAGCGCCTTGTGGTGTCAGTCAGAAAATATTGTTGCGCTGCCTTTGGCCCCATTCGCACATCGGTCCGCTACTAACGCCATCTCACAGGCCAACGGGGCGCCCCACGCCGACTTTCAACATTGTAGGATGGCCACAGAAGTGCGACAACTTACTAGACACCACCTCGGTGCCATCCGGATCTTGGCGCGTTGTGCTGCCTTCGGCCTATTCGCACATCGGTCCGCTACTGACGCCATCTCACAGGCCAACGGGGCGCCCCACGCCGACTTTCAGCATTGTTGGATGGCCACACCAGTGCGGCAACTTACTAGACACCACCTCGGTGCCATCCGGATCTTGGCGCGTTGTGCTGCCTTCGGCCTATTCGCACATCGGTCCGCTACTGACGCAAACTCACAGGCCAACGGGGCGCCCCACGCCGACTTTCAGCATTGTAGGATGGCCACACCAGTGCTGCAACTTGCTGGACACCACCTCGGTGCCATCCGGATCTTGGCGCGTTGTATTGCCTTCGGCCTATTCGCACATCGGTCCGCTACTGACGCCGCCTCACATGCCAACGTATTTTCTACGCATTTTATACCCTATGCCGCATAACAGGTCATGTGACTTGTTTATAAAACTTTTCATTGGTTCATTTTACTTTTGGTTTCCTAATGATGGAAGGCTTGATCATATGACCTAAAAACAACACTTTTCATTGGATGAAAACTTTTTTTTTTTCCCAAACGATGAAAGCCCCACCTTGTTTCTGGATGTTTCAGACTAAACTGGCGTCAGCATGAGAGCACCACCATCTCGTAGCTCCGTCGTGGTCATTCCGCGAGCAATCATGGCAGCCGCTCCCCACCAGAAGCCTGCAGGAGTCGGGGCCCCCAAAACTTTTGATGAATTCTCAAGGCGGAGGGGACGCTTTCGAGAATGGGGTCCAAGACCTAGCAGACAAGCGTCCGATTTCCAAGGTGTCCCAGGGCCATTTCAGTGGACCAGGCCCAAAAAGGAAAGAGCCTGCCGCCATTTTGAGAGTCCTGTGACAGCCGCCTATCGCTGCACCGCAAGAGTGGGCGCAACTCAGCTGAATTGCGGCTTTTGACACAGTGGACCAAAAACGGACGGAATGGCAACTGAAACGGTAAAGGGGCGCCCCACTACAACAGATGACACTCCACCTGGAGAGGCCCGTTCACGCCGCCTCCCCCGGGGCGCCCCACGCCGTTATTCGGAGCAGCATTGTAGGATACCAAAACCAGTGCGGCAACTTACTGGACATCACCTTGGTGCCATCGTTCTGCTGCCTTGGAACTATTCGCACAACAGTTTGCTACTGATGACCCACCCCCCGCGACGCCCCATGCCGTTATTTGCTGGGTGGCAACTTACTAGACATCACTTTCGTGTCATCTAGATTTCGGCGCGTTCTGCTGCCTTGGAACTATTCGCACAACAGTTTGCTACTGATGACCCACCCCCCGCGACGCCCCACGCCGGAAATCTGGACGTTGTGCTGCGTCGGGACTATTCGCACAGCCGACCGCTACTTCGTTGTTTTTCCCTAAAAATGTTTATATGTTATTACTATTTTTGTTTTCTTGTATATATTTATAAATTATTAAAGTTTTATAATCTTACTACTTTGTCGGAGTGCTATATATTTTTAATGTGACACATAATTGTAAAAACTTTGATGTACAAAGAGTCATCCCTGGAATCTTCCGCTTCACGCTCGGTCCCCTCCCCAATCACAATACAGGATGGTTTTCAGATAATAGCAACGCTTCTGCTGTGACGGATCTCATCGAGTGTGGGCCTTGATCTACTATAACTCCTTTGAAGAGGGGTGATTCTTTACAGCTGTGGCCATAAACTACATCTGCAGGGCTAGCTGATAGCCTAGGACCGGCCTGGACAATCGGACACAGAGGAAAAGAAGTGTCAGAGGGTGCGGTAGTGAATAGGGCGAAAGGGAGGTGTCGGGCGGGCACAGGGTGTGATTCTCAGGGAAGAGCAGCGCAGATGGGGGGAGGTTTATTACCCATGCATAAGACAGAGAGCGGGGGTGACCACTGCCTGGGTGAGATGCTTGCGAGGGTGGGGAGCCATGCTAAGGATCGACAGCGTGCACAGAGTGGGTCTGGTCAAGGCATCTAAAATGGCTGCCGTGCACGACAAAAGTGTGGCATTTGAAAAAAGACAAGATGGCGCAGACAATGTTTTTCAACACTTCCTGATTTCCTTCGAATCGAACGTTAACAGACGTTGGGGCATATTACCAAAGTTAAGCGATATTTATCCCTAACGATGCATTGCAAAGATTTTTTTACCGTCAGAAATTATCGCAGATAAACCTTGCTATTATCAAGGTTTATCGCAAATACGATAAAAAACGACCGCAATGCATTAATATCGCTGAAAACTCAGCGATATTCATGCATTACCGAGCTAATGCTCTTAGCCATGTTATCCACCTCCCATTGGATAACATGGCTAAGAACTGCTCAGGGCAGCTGTTACTTTTTGGAGATATTCGCGCTTATCTCGAATATTTCCAAAAGTTGATAATAGGAGATAGCGATGTTAGCGACTGTTTCCAGTCGCTAACATCTTGGCATGCCCACTTTGCATGTCATTAGTGATAAATATCACTCACATGCAAAGGGGGGCCCAAGATGGTCGCTATCTCCTACTAGCCGTCGCTAACTGGTGTTAGCAACAGCTAGGTAATACAGATATAATTTTATCTCCGTGAAGCGGAGCGCTGTTACAGATATATATCTTGTTTTTGAACGTTAATTTCTCAAAATGCACTGAAGCACATATATTGAGACCTAGCAAAGGCACATCGGGCTACCAGTCCCTAATATTTTACCAAGTTTCATGCAAATCCATTCAGCCGTTCGATTATTATTATTATTTTTTTTTTTTGCCCCGCGGGGCCCTTTTAAAACCTCCACATCAAACCTAGGGGGTCAGCGAGGATCTACTATGCCCCCTTATGGTCATTTGCCCCTTCGCTTTGGCCTCCTCTTGTCTCTCGATCCTACCGAGAGACAAGATGGCGGCCGCTACGTACTGTTTGGAATGTTTACAGACACCGGAGAGCCAATCAGCTTCGCTTCGCAAAGCTCCGTAACGCGAAAAGTACGCGAAGCGGTGCGCTGTTACAGATATATATCTTTTTTTGAACGTTAATTTCTCAAAATCCACTGAAGCACATATATTGAGACCTAGCAAAGGCACATCGGCTACCAGTCCCTACAATTTTGCCAAGTTTCGTGCAAATCCATTCAGCCGTTCGATTATTATTATTATTTTTTTTTTTTGCCCCGCGGGGCCCTTTTAAAACCTCCACATCAAACCTAGGGGGTCAGCGAGGATCTACTATTCCCCCTTATGGTCATTTGCCCCTTCGCTTTGGCCTCCTCTTGTCTCTCGATCCTACCGAGAGACAAGATGGCGGCCGCTACGGACTGTTTGGAATGTTGACAGACGCCGGAGAACCAATCAGCTTCGCTTCACAAAGCTCCGTTGCGCGAAAAGTACACGTCCTGGAGCGCTGCCCGGTCCGCTGTTACAGATATATATCTTTTTTTAAACGTTAATTTCTCAAAATCCACTGTAGCACATATATTGAGACCTACAAAAGGCACATCGGGCTACCAGTCCCTACAATTTTGCCAAGTTTCGTGCAAATCCATTCAGCCGTTCGGGCTAAAAGTGAGGCCAACCGCCCTATGGAAAACTCAATGTTAAAAACACGTTTTGGGACCCCCCTTTTTTCTCGACCCCCCCTGGACGAACCCCCCCCCAATTTTCAGGGGCTGCTCAGAAACAAAATGTGCCATTTTCCAGAAAATTTCAGCCAATTCCGTCCACAAACGCCAAAGTTATTAGACATAGAATTTTCAAAAAACTCATAGAGAAAAAATCCTAACTATATATACCTACTGGCGACCGCCAGTAGGTAATATATATATATACCAAAGTCCTTCCCCAAAAGAAAGGCGGAGACCAGCACGGGAACGGAAAAGGAGACCTTTATTTGACAACTCCACCAAGGCGAATGCATTTCGGCATCTGTGGCCTTCGTCAGCGCCGTGGAGTGATATTGGGCCAGGAAGCAGTCCACACTAAAAATGTCTTGCCGCTCAGAGATTGGTAGCGGCTGTTCCTCCCCCAGCTGGGGCTCCGCCTCATGTAGTTAGTACAGTAGGTACTCTAACTACGGGACCCAGAATGCAGCAATCCAGTTCCGAGTCCCAAGGCGGTGATGGTCAAAGGAAAGTTGCCGTGTTTCAGCACGGTGTGCAATGCAGGTCCCGTGTGCCCAAGTTGCCTGTCAAAGCCTCCTTCCATTCCCACCGCATAAACCACATCGCCAGGTGTCATGTTCACGGGGATCTGCGGCAGTGCTGCTAACCCAACGCGAGGCATAATATCCTCGTCACCGTGTCTCTTTCACCCGAGTTCTGTGGCGTGCCTGACTGTGTCACTAACATGACGGAAAGAAATTGCCGAAGCGTTGCCAGCTGCAGATCAGGCCTCTTGTAATGCGGGGATCTCCTTACACGTTACTGGCAAACGTGTGAAATAATACACCAAAGTCCTTCCCCAAAAGAAAGGCGGAGACCAGCACGGGAACGGAAAAGGAGACCTTTATTTGACAACTCCACCAAGGCGAATGCATTTCGGCATCTGTGGCCTTCGTCAGCGCCGTGGAGTGATATTGGGCCAGGAAGCAGTCCACACTAAAAATGTCTTGCCGCTCAGAGATTGGTAGCGGCTGTTCCTCCCCCAGCTGGGGCTCCGCCTCATGTAGTTAGTACAGTAGGTACTCTATATATATATATATATATATATATATACATACACATTTGCATGTTGTTTTGATTGTAGCATTTGTCTTTTGTTAGAGAGTGTTGCACTAATATATCCCCACGCTTTACTCTGAAAACTGCCCCTTGATGTGCCTCATTTGGTGAGTGTGGAGCCCCTTTCCAGGTGTTTTCTTGTTTTACTGACTTCCTCTGCTAGGGAGTGCTGAATTTCTTTTATTTGGGAGTGTAAAGCAAGAGAGCAACCCTGTGAATAGACGAGATAGTTACCTACTTAGAATGACACCAAATGTAGATTGTTACGCTACAGGAGACCCATCTTGGCACAGTCGGGGATGGCATGTTTGCCCGATCGTGTAGACGCAATGTTTACTTCACCTTCTACAGCACATACACTAGAGGGGTCGCTGTTATGATGAAGAAAACCCTGTGCTTTTAGATGCTCCACCTTCATAAAGACAACCAAGGCACATACATATACCAGGCTGGAATACTGAAAGACGTCCTTGTCACTCTAATTAAAATGTATGCACCCAATATGGATGCTCCTGAATTCTTTGATGAGATAATGCAGCTGTGTGGAGATTATAGCACATGCAGTGTGTTATAGAGGGTGGGACTTCAACCTACCTATGCATCCCTTGTTACATAGTAATAATCCCGAACGACAGTATTGCTGAAACAGATTATTGAAATGAAGGGCTAAGGGACATCTGGAGGGAACGATGAGGAATAAAGAGGGCCTATTCATGTTATTGTACTCTGCACACTCTTACATTGACTTCTGGCTCTCCTCTGTCGAGGTATTACTGTGGATAGCATATATTGCATACCACAAGCCATATCTGATCACTCCCCTGTCATTCTCAGGCTGGATCTGCCTTACATCAAACTGATGCATAGGGCGTGGCGCTTCCCGAATGGTTTCCTCAGGGACCTGGCATTTCAGGAAGAACTCTGAAATGCAATCACCAATTTTGTTGCACTCAATACTGGCTCAGTTGCACAATTTGCAGAGGCGGCTCCTCCACTAAGGCAGAGGAGCTTCACCCGACCGCTCTCAGAGCAGGAAAGAGGAGAAAGAAATGATAATAAAATAATTATTATCATTTTATTTTTTGCCGCTATGGGGCTGAGTTAGGGCGGGGCTTATTAACGTAAAGTAGTATTTTAGTACCTTATGTAACTATATCAACCCTCTCTGTACATGGCCTTGGCATCGGGTGTTGAGTTGGCCCAATTACCCCAAATGCATCCATCCCCTTGTCGTGCACAGCTTTTGGCCATGCGCGATGTGAGTTAGCTTTAGGGCCAACCGACTGCACGCGTCCAATTCACAAAAGACACTCACGCACCTTTAAAAAAAAAAAAGTTTCTGATCTTGTAGGACTCTCGAGGGTGGGCAAGTGCGGGTCGCTGTACTCCAGTGGGACTCTCATGGGTGGAAGAAGGTCGCACTGGTCCCGCAGAAGTCCCTTGGGATCACGAGAACCCCAAAAAAACCTTTTTTTCTTTTTTTTAATTGAGTTTACAATATTAGGACCTTAGATTAAACCACCGTTGGAAGTGGCCTGCCAGCGGCTGATCCCACACAGAACTGCTGGCTTTAGGTTTTCTGAAAGGGATGTAGAGTATACGTCCTTCTCCTACCTGCCGGCCAAGACATGGAACTCCCTCCCCATCCACCTTCGGCTGACCCAGGACCACCTCGCCTTCAGGAGACAACTCAAGACCTGGCTGTTCGAGCAGTAGCGGACCCCTTCCCCCAAGCGCCTTGAGACCCTTCTGGGTGAGTAGTGCGCTATACAAATATTATGATTGATTGATTGATTGATTGACAATTGAGCAATCAAACATGCTAATAAACAAACCTCTGTTTCCTCTAGACCTTTATAGGGTGGGACTTTCTGTGCTGATTTGTCCTACCCGAATGCTTTCTGGGAAGGAAAATACCAAAAATGCCCGCTGTGCTTAGGAAAAAAAAAACCTTGCATGTCACAGTCATTTGATTGTTGTTTTTCCGGAGAAAAAACCCCCTCCACTATGGTGTTTTTTTCTGGAGACACTACATTTTTGCTGAAAGTGAATATGCCGTGTCGTAAGACCACTTTCTTTAAAAAATCTCCACCAGAACAGCAGAAATGTGTAAACGTGGTGGGTTGCCGCTAGGCTATATTCTGTCCACATGGATAAATATGGGCACACATAAATGTCTCCTGTTATGCTGATTATATACCGTCAGTTTAAAACAGTATGGTGTGTGTTGAGTTCGATGAAGGGTTAGAATATAGTGTAAAAATTTCATAGGGATGCTTATTAGATCTGGGAGTGTTATGGATGCATGTGGTTGTGTATAGTGTGAACCTAGCTATAAAGCAAGGGAGCAACATAGAATTTTAATGGGGCAGGATCGGTGGGGAAGGGTACAGGGGTGATAGGGAGGAAAAAGCAGGCAGGGAGGAAGCAGGACAAGGGCAATCTGTGGCAGGGTTAGGTGCAAAGGAGGAGGTGGGGGTGAGCCTCGGCCACACTTCAAACGCTCTAAATATGTGTTTGATGTCTTTGTAGAACAGTAAGTCGTGCGTTGGATTTGGTCAAGGGTGTCACGATAATGCTCTCTATCTCGGAGCTCCGATGGCTGCGATTAACAAGCTCCAGGTCACCCAAAACTGTGCTTCCAGACTACTTTTTCAAATTCCACGCTGGCAGTCGGCCAAACCAGCTTTGAGGAAACTGCACTGTCTTCCTGTGGCAGCTAGGATACAGTTTAAAGCTATGTGTCTGACCCAGAAAGCTATACGGAGAACGGGCCCAGCTATAATGCATCCTTTAGTCACCCCGTACCTCCCCCACAGAGCTCTTCGCTCTAGCTCATTACACCTGGCCACCGCCACTAAGATAAACAAGGCTCTTTGGGGTGGCCGCTCATTCTCACATAACGCCGCGAGAATATGGAATTCCCTCCCTCTTACTCTCAGAGAGAACAACAATCTGCTGGCATTTAGAAAGCTTTTAAAAACTCATTTATTCGGAATAACCTGCTAGCGCCCTGTCCTGTCGCCTCTTTGATTCTAGCCAAAGCGCTGCGAGGCCTCAGGGTAGATTATGCGCTATATAAATATAATTTTAATTTCACATGTACAATTATTTTAATTTCATAATATATGTACTTGGTCCATATCAAACCCTGCGGTACTTGTTTATTTCAGATAAGAGAGTGGATCTTGGTACAAATGGCATACATATCCATATTTTTGGTCTGTGTAAATAAGTATGTCGGACTACTGTTCAGTCCTTGGGTCAGTGTTTTGTTCGGATACTGGCAGATATTCAGTTTTTTGGCGTCTGCCCAAATATTCACTGAACTTAGGTTTTTCCTATCTTAGCACAGCAAAGTTAAATGTCCATTGCATTGAAATATTTTGACGTGAAATGCACACTTGAACCAAGTACATCTTTTGTGCTTATCCACTGTTGTGAAATGTAACTTCGCTCATTTTGAGTGCCCAGGTTCGAGGAACATTTTGGCAACGGGAACCTACCTGTTCACCCACGGAAAGAATTAAGGCTGGGAACAGGATGTTCCTTTCTACGCCATGCAAACATGATTTTGACCATAATTGTTTACATATTTGCAAGGCCCAAGCTATGCCTAATGGGGAGAGATATAGATCTGATCAGATCCACTTTTCAGAAAGTGCCTTAGGAGGTAGAAGGCTTTGCTTTGGGAACCAAAAGTAAACTCACATGAATCTGGAAAATAGATGGTTATTTGTCTAATGGCTCACTGGTATGAAAGGTTATGATGAAACAAAGCCTGTGGCAAATAAGGTCATTACTCAAAAGGATTCTTATAAAGCATTTGTAACCATAAATAAAGCAGATGAAGCATAAATTGCATAACTGCAGCTTGAGATCCGGTCTTCGGAATAAGAGCACAAGAAAGCCGGATCACTTTAAATAATGCCTAGGTTAACTGCTGCCAGCTTACCAGCTAAATTTACTATGGTCAGAGTAAAGTGAATATTCCCTTCTCCAACGCATACAAGGCGCTCTGGGAGAATTATATAGTATTAATGCTTGGATCTGAAAGTGCTTTAACGATTGATTCATTTGTAAGAACCAATTACCTAGCATTTGAAAAACCTTTACGCATATTATGAAGTATCAGGGGAGAATCCAGTAGTTGATAGGCTCATGAATGCAACTCGGAAGAGCTTTCATAACATGACAAAGACTATTAGGTATTTTCAAGTCATTTTGTATATAAAGGGATATGGCTGTTGAATCCCATTCACCTACGCAGCCTTGTACAAATATAAAGCTAACTTAATACTTAGGCTGAGGAGTTTGTGTGGTTCTGACATGGACAGGGAATTGTCAGATACTTGGAGTTACAAAGCTTGTGTATGCGTAAAGAAGGTCACTATCAATCCTAAGTGAAACTAATTAAAATATTGTGTTGCTTAGAAAATATATACTCTGCTGAATGTAAGCTTGCACAGAAACGACCCTCATAACAGATACGGATGACATCTGGATGATCCTCGACATGGGGTAAACCGCAGCCCTCATCCTCTTAGATGTATCAGCAACCTTTGATACGTCTCCCAGCCCGTTCTAATTCAACGACTCCACGAATCAGGCATTCAGGGACCTTGAATGGATCTGCTCCTTCCTCACTGCAAGAACCCAAACCATCACCATGCCCTCCTACTCCTCGGAAGCATGCAAACTCATCTGCGGACTTCCTCATTGTTTCAGGTTGTCAAAACATGAGTCAAATTTACCTTTCAGGGTTTTTAGTGAAATTTCAGCGTTGATGTGAGTGGCTAAGTTATGAATTGACTTTGAACACGCAGACAGAGATAGGCCTGGCCGCATGTTGGTGTGGCTACTACACTCTGAGGTCTATAGAACTGTTATTGTAGCGATTCGTTCTCCCACTGGTGGGATTGTAAGTTCCCAAGCTGAGATCTGTGATGTTTTTGCGCAATACTATGAGACATTATATACCCCTCCACAGATCCTCCTTTGGAGTGCCTCCGGGCATATCTTGCTGGGGCTGCCCTCTCTCGCCTTACTCCCCTGTAGAGGAGATCCAGGCAGCTATACGTCAGATGGCTCGTAATAAAGTCTGGGGTACAGACTTATTTCGTAGAATACTTTTTCATGTTCAGGGCCTCCATGACGCCCCGTCTGCTCGAGGTGTATCGCGAAGAATATTAGCAGCAGGGCAGATTGTCTGATTCTCAAAGGAAAGCCTTCATTGTGGTGCTACCCAAGACTGGTAGTGACCCTCTAAGGTGAGCTCTCCTAGTCCTGGTATATATACGGACACCTACTCAGGACCTCCCAGCTCTCTTTAATTTATTAGAGCTGATTGGAGATATGACGGGACTTTGAGTAAATTTGGGGTAAGTCGTGTATCTTTTCCCTGCGGGTGGTGAGCTATGTGGAGGTGAAGAATTTGGAATTTTACCGTCTCCCTTGTCGACCTGAGACGTTTCAATACCTGGGAGTCAACGTATATCACACTGACAAAGACCTCTTGGTGGGAAATCACAGTAGACCTTGGTAGCTCTGTGGCAGTCTACAGGCCTCCATAGTGAGAATGTTAATATACCCACAGCTCCTTTACCTCCTCGCAGCGGTGCCTGTGATTCCCACCAGGGCCTGCCTCAGGGACCTGCAGAGCTTCCTGTCTGATCTGGTATGGGGAGGGGCGCGCATGCAAGTATCTTTTCGTACACTACAACACCTAGTATTGGAAGGTGGCTTGGGAGTACCTGACCTAGAATGCTACTTTGCGGCAGCACTGTTGCAATGGCCCATGCGGTGGTTAGCAGGTGAGACTATGGGTGAGGGAAAATTGATTGGCAATGAACTGAACAGCCATGGAATATTGGAATGGCTGCTATCGCCAGGAGGCCCTTCCAGGGGCATGAGCAGACGGGCACGCATTGCGACACAATGCTGGAATATATGTATTCAACCATGTCGGGTAACACAGCTGTATGCCCCTCAATTGCCACTGTGGAGCATGTCTGTGTTAAGGGCCCTGATGGATGCCCATGACCCGCACCTTGGTGGGAAGCGGAGGTGACCTGCCTCAGTGACTTTTACACTGACGGAGACTTGTGCTCTTTTCAGGAGCTGGAGGACAGTACTATGTTGGGAGTGGGCCAATTCACAACATTTAATGCCTTGATACTCGAGCTACGGAACGTCTTGGCGATGGGACAGGAGGCCCCACCCAGTCATAATGGATTACAATGTATACTGATGCATGGATTGGGTCGCAGATCTGTTACAGTACTCTATGCAGCGCTACAAGCGGCGGATGTGGATCTGGCGCTACTCCGCAAGCTCAGATGGGATGCCTGTTTGGGTACCGTGCTGACTCCTAAGCAATGGAGGATGGTCCTTGAATAGGTAAAACGGGTTTACCATAACGCTCGGTTAAAGTTTACCCAGTTCAGTTACCTGCATCACACTTACCTCACCTCACCCCACACCATCTCCACAGAATGTTCCTGGGAGTGACTCCAGTGTGCCCTCAATGTGGTCACCATGAATCAATTTTAATCCTTTATGGCCAAAGGATGCATATTGATATTAAATAAATAAGGAGGTAGTATGGAGCCTTGGGGGACACCACTGCTGAGCGTCCTTGGCTTGCATCAATATGGAGGTAAAGTCACAGTTTGTTGCTGGGGGGAGAGAAAGTAAGATAGCAAATGTAAAGCTGATCTTGCAACACCTGTATCCCATCATCTAGTGATTAGAATGTACTGGTCGACAGTATTGAATTCTGCAGAGAGTAAGAGTAGCACTAGCAACCCTTTACCACAAATATTGTCCAGTCTTCTTAAATCATCCAGCACTTAAACCACAGCTAGTTATGTGGATGTACCAGGATGGAAGCCAGCCTGGTAGGTTCCCAGAATGTTGTTGGTTTCAAAGTAGCTATGGAGTTCATTGCACACGAATTTTTCGAATACTTTCCCTAAAAATGGGAGATGGGATGAAGGCCTACAGTTGTTAATGTGTTCTAATTTACAAGAGGGCATTTTTAATAAATGTTTTACAGTTATGAAAGTGAATAGTTAACAATGGTTAAAAAGTATTTTTGATAAGTGTTGCTGAGAGTTTTCACTCAGTAGGGCAGGTGACACAAAAAGGGACCGGAAGGGTGCATGTTGTTTACAGTATCTTTGAGAGAATCTGGAATCACCAAGTTAAGGTGATCTAGGGTCACGTTTGGCTTATCTAACACTGGCAGGTTGTTTTTTTCTACATTTACCCTTGAAGAAAGAGGGAAGGTCATTACTTCATTCTTCTGATGGGGATATGTATTAGCTGAAGGTTTTGCAATTTATTAGTAATTCTAAAACTTCTTTGGTCCAGTTCTTGAAACAGTAAATCATCTGAAAAGCACAGCTTTTTCGCCATTTTACATTGATGTAGATTTCATAATTGAGAAAGATGTCATAGTTTACCTCCATTTAAGTTCATATTGGCAATTTTTGTTGATTGAATTCGAAGGTAAACCAGAGATTATATCTGTGAGAAGTTGTTGGCTTGACTTTAGTTTGACGAATTATGGGTGTCTCGTATCTTGGTTAAACTGTTGTTGGGACTGCTCACAAGGTTTTTGGCTTTTTCCTTCACCTGCTAGTTACAATTAAGGTTAAAATCTGTTGATACCCGAGGGGCTACTTAGTTGGGGGAACACTGGCTCCATTTTCTTGAAGTAGAGTGGGTATTTGTTGACCTGACTCTGGCGGCATTCCCATCGAGAGTGTAAAAGAGATACCAGATTAGTCGCTATAGGTGAGTTCAATGGGAACACCTACTTTTAAGGAATTATCTGTGGAGAAGATGGCATCCAAGAGGTGACCTACATTATCAGCTGGAGATGTATTCATCAAGTGAAAGTTGCACACCTCCATATTTAATTTAAACTACAAGGCTGTACCAGTAGGCGCCCTTAACCGCAGATTATGGTCACCTGAAAGCATTACACATTCCTTCCAATTACCTAAGAACCAATGTCTTCAGTTAATGTACGTAGGGGTTGAAAAGAGCTGTGAAGGGCAATGTAACAGAATAAAGTGTTCAACCATAGTGTTTAATTTACAGAAGATATCTAAAAAATTGCATTCCAAGTCAGAATCAAAAGATTCTAATAGAATTGATTAGCAGGAGTGAGCAGTAATACCTACTCTGCCACTCTGTTTGTGCGGACAGTCAGCCTTATTGACATTACAATTATTTGGAACAGTTGTGGTAATACCAACCCCAAGCACATCCCAGTACATATTGATGTCATGATATTTATATATAAATGATGGGCCTTCCCGTAGAGCGGGTTCATACACTTTATCCCTTCAAGTCAGCCTTTGGGCTTAAAATATGGTTTACTAAATTTGACATATTCTCTCTTCGACAAGGCATGAGGCTGAAGTGTTGGGAGTGCTACTGCCTTTTAAATTGGGGTAATGAGATCTCTTAGGATCAGCATCACGACTGTCTGATTAGATCCCATCTGAGGAATGGAGAAGATGCACTTTTTTGTGGATGAATGAACTGCTTGAGTGAAGATGAATATTTTCCCATGTATGTTGTACTTGGCCTGCACTCGTTCCATGTTGTCAACTAAAGAAACAAAGATAAATTAATTCATGTAGGATGAGAATAACGCTAGAGTGAGGACTCCCGCTGAGAATTATGTGGTTATCAAAGGAAACTGGCCGTCCATACTGTGTGATGCAATATAAATAGTGAATGGCTAGATATGTTAAGGGTAACCATGGGCTTAAGAAGGACCTCATCACCTTCTTCTACCCATTGCACCCCTGTTTACTGGAACAAAGAATTCCCATCAACATTGAAAAAGAGGGAATTTGAGCCCTGGGAAAGAGAATATTATGTACTTGTGCTCCTCATGTTTTTAGCTGACATATGTAACAGTCAGTTTTGTCAATGTAAAAAGTATTTTTTATGGAAAGGGGCGCATGAGGTAAACAATGGAGGAAATGGACTAAACATTTGAAGATAAGGAACAGCTATTTGAGGGAATTACTTCATTACAAGGAATGCTGAAAAACGACCCAAGCTCTAGCAGCTTACTGTCATTCCTCTTCAGACTTCATAAAACAAACACAGAGAATCGAGATTTTTTTATGTTATTTTTTTTACAACAAATCTTTATTGACACTTATTTGAAAGGGCACATTGCAACTGCAGTTATAAATAGACGCAAACACAGTAACAGCATAGGCTAGTCAATAAACATTTAAAAGACGAGTACATCTGAATTTTGCCCTCTGCTTGAGTGAAAAATCAATATTTTTTATGATGTATTTGTGTCATAGGGCCCCTGAATACCACTAGACTCCTTCTCGCTTGAAGCATTAGTTGCATAATATGGTCTGCAAAGCACTAGGCATGAAATAGGTGTGCCGTGAAGTATGGTGAGATATCCACTCTGTTTAAGAGGCACGTGCAACCCAGGCTTCCCTCTTTGGCTTCTGGTGAGATTCAGGTAGGACTGATCTGTAGATTTCAGTGGTCCTGGTCTTCCACGCAAGTAGTTTGGAAGAAAATAGCCTACCCTAATATAGGAGACTAGCAGCAGCTCATTACTGGTCAAACATTTGTCAATATTAGACAATTAAACAAGGGAAACAAATTATACACACTTTGTGGACTGTAGTCACAGTCATTTGGACAAAATTCCAATCCACAAATGTGGATAATGCATTATGTAAACATTTGGTTGGCACTCAAAGAGATCCATTTAACAGCAACCAACAAGACCAGAAGAGTTGTTGTGATTTGTTCCATCCTTCTAACATACATGATACTGCACTACAGAGACATTGCTTGTCCAAAGACTTAACTCACTGTGTCTCTTTTGATTCACTTTGTGATCCATTGTGAGATGAATATTCCTAGATAATATTTTGAGTAAGTCTAAGCTTGAGAAATCAACTCCTGATGGAAACTGAGTGGCCTACTGTTGAGTGTTCGCCAGTGCCGGCAGCTTAAATACGAAGATTACAACAGCCTTATGTGATGTTTCATTTTACTCTCTTTTGTTATTGTGAAATGACACAAACTCAGTCAAGTATTTCAAATGTAAATTAGTACAGTGCAATGAAAATGCAGTCCCAGAAATGCTTCCTTTTCCTTTACGCCGTACTGTGCCAGCAATTTTGTAGCCTCTATGAGTTTTCAGAAAGAGGCCAGCACAGCTCTGTGTCAGGAAGGACTCTAGCTTTACAGATAGCATCACATATTTTTACTTATGCGGGCTCTAGGACAGGAAGCCTGTTACGCTCCTATTCAGACTGTTCTGCTCATTGAAGTTTGTTTGATTGTAGGTTCAGGAAACATTGCCGAGGACATGGAGAGACAGCTGCAAGCCAACTGCATTCGAATCAACGTCTTAGAAGAGGAGAACGCACGACTTCGAGCCATGCTCAGCAAATTGAGAGAGACAGCCCAGCATGGGGCCCTGAAGGTGAGACTTTGCCTCCAATTCTGCGATTATCAGGTAGTTGGGTCCAGAGGAATGTGTGCAAAGCAACGGTAGTGCTTAGCGCGAGTCTTCGCACATGCTGAGGACCTGTGCTGAAGTGGAGTACACTCCCAACAAAGATCCCACTAACAGCCTCATTCAGACTGTAGAAGTTAGAACAGGTACAAGAACACCCCCAGTGAAATCTGACTTCTGCTGACTTAACCTGGATTTCTGTCCATCTGAAGAAACCTTAAATCTGACCTCCAGGAACTCAGCCACTTAAAAAGCAACAGTAGAGTGCATGGATATGTTCTGTTGTGTGGCTTTGGACAAAGGTATTGCCAGTTGGGCAGTCACATGCACACAGTGACCATGTTTACCTTAGCTTTTCTTGAACGAGGAACTCTCAGCTAGTGTGGGATTTCTTCATATGCTTTTTGAGTGTCTGTTGTGACAGTTTCTTCAGTTCAGAGAAGAAGCACCTGCAGGCGGTCTGGGCTGAGGAGCCATATTCAGCAGTTATGAGGGGTAATGTTGTTTTATGAACAAACCACACTCTACATTCGTTTCTAAGGTTTTGTGGGAGATTGCCTCTACGTCCCTGGGCAGTTGTGTGGTTCTTGTACAATTCTCTGATGAGTAACTGTCCTTTTCAACTGCTGCCGCAGGACCTTGATTGGATGCCAGATATTCCTGCATGGGGTATGACAATGCAAAGGGTATGGTGGTTGGAGCATCTAGGCTTAATCTAGGGAGTGATGAGGGTATTATACTCTGGCACTCTCTCATAAAAGTAGCAACACTCAATAAACGTCATGGTCCTGTCGGAGCTTCTTATTTGCAATCGTAAAAAGCAGATCAGTAAAAAAAAACACTTAGAAATACAGAAGGATTTGCGACCTTCTGGAGCCCTATCCCTTGAGCTTCTCAGTTTTACTGAATACTGTGAAGTACTACGCGGCTTTCAGCCTGAGAGATGACAATCTGTTAAAAACACCACAAAGCACAAAAATGTATTAAATAACCAAAGGTGCATGACCCTAGAACGAACTGGGATCCGCATCTATATATTCTGTGTTTATGATGCAAAGAGTTGTTCCAAACCACAGTCCTAGTAGTCCGGTATCAGGCCAGCTGGAATTTTTGTGGGTGTCTCGAACTGGTCTCCAAAGTGAAGGTTCAAAGATGGGGGGGCTACTGGTTTTTGCATGGGGCTACCACCCACAACAGGGCAAATGAGCTAAAACTTTAGGGACGTCAGCTCCTAAATGGCTGGTTTCAAGTAGTGGACCACACACTGGACTCACTAGATACTGGTTTACACTTGCAATTATAGAAAGGGGATTTCATGTGAGAGCATGGCCACCCTTTAAATGTAGTTTTTGATTTCTAGAACTATAGGTTGAACAGGTATGATCAAATGGTTCCAAAATCTTGGGGATCAGCCTCAGCAATTAAATAATACTCGAAGATCCAGGGTGCAGAAGAAAATCTTCTTGGTCTACAGATTTGGCGATACGGGCTCCTACAAAAGCAGGAGCTGTCAAATAGTAGTGCAGGATCACCACAATTGAAACCTTTGAATGTCTGTTGCACGTTGTTAGCCCTCTCGATGTTAAGTTGTCATTGTCTTCATGACTTCTGGGTGGCTCATTTCTTTGAAGCATGCTTGTCACATGCTGTCAGTCAGCTGTGCATTACTTGTTATCCTCCTGATCGGGGTTGTCCCTCAGTTTGGCAAGAAGGCCAGCAGCTCTTCTTTCAAGGCTGAACACCTTGTGTCTCAGAATTACTCTCAACCTTGGGGAGACACAGTTAAATGGTGTGTCTGAATTATACGCCTCCTGTTATCTTTGCAGCAGAGTTTCTTCTGAGACCCACAGGTATGCAAGGAACTGGCTCTGGAATTCTAGTTCTTATCATTTTTCGGGGGTCTGAGACAGCACTCAGTGGTGTGCACATCTTCCTGGACATTTGTAAAAATAAGGGTATGAGGCAGGCATCAAATGATTAAGGGGATGTTTACCCAAGGCAAGACAGGCCAAGCTCCACGATGGATATCTTTGATTCCCGGACAGCTCTCAGCCTGACACAAGGGGAAAGCTATAAATGGCTTCAGAATGTGTATTGTCCACACACACAGCACATTCACCCTGAGCATGGATAAGATATTTTTAGAAATATTTGGAAAAAGATCTTCCAATGTCAATCAAACTGGTTGAGGCCGGTCTTTAATTGTTTTGTGGTAAAATTTTGATTGTGGCCTGAAGCAGTGTAAGAGTGAAGATTTCTGTAACGTCTCTGAGGCGCAGCCTCATGTGCTGCTCCATGGGCAGTGGACAGTGCAGTTGGAAAGGCCTTGAACCTGCTAGATGCAACAATAGAAACCACTAGGGACCCATCAGGGAGCAATACTTCCTGGGAACTGAAGTGGAAAAAAGACTGAAAGGGCAGAGGACAGAGCGCGAGGCGGCAGCAAGCAGCAGACACTGGATCCCGAGTGGCCCCTGATCTCAACAACTTGACAGAAGGATCGAGGATGGGAAAGTTCCCACAGGCTGGTCTCGGAGCCACAATACACTGCACATGGGTGGCGACAGACAGCAGGCGCCGGTCAGCCGCAGCGTGGTGGTAAGAGCACTATGCTGCAGGATTTCCCCTCTGCATGGAGGTTGCCGATGTTAGGCAGGTGTGGCTTGTGCTCTACTGAGGAGCCTGCACGCCCGCTGGGACTATAGCTCCTCTGTGACATGGAACCTCCTCATTGCTGCATTGCTTGTATAAACCAGATTGTCCACATAGACCCTGCATATACTGCACCACCGTGGCAAGCGAGGCACCTTAAATTGCCATGGGTGAGCAGAATGCTTATAACCTCATATATTTTTAAGGGCAATAGAAGGAAGTCTTGCGCACACTTTGCATGCTTCCGATTGTGTAAGCAACTAACGAGGGTGAGTGTCTAGGATAAGAGTGGCCCAACTGCTGACTTTTGTTTACCCACTCCATATGTTCACATTGGTCTCATTGCATAGCTCCCCTTAGCAGCTCTAGGGTGAATTGGTAAATTCCCCACTAGAAACCTTAGGGTGAACCGCTTAGGGTGGCGTGATGCTACCAAATGAAAGGCACAGTAAAGTCTTAAACTCCACAAAGGTGCTACGTATTAAGACCTGTCGGCATACTGCTCGCTTCAGAAATTCTCTTGTACATACACTGTTGTATCTGCACTTTAGAACCTCCAAATGTATCATCGCTGCAAAGCTATGGCGCCCATCAAGAGGAAATCCATGGCTTTAAGAAGCAAGGGCATACATATGAGAAGGAGAGAGAGAGAGAGAGAGGTAACCTTGGAACGTTACTCCGCCCATTGTTTTTACTAACTAGGAAGTGAACGGACCAACGCTGCTCTACGCTGAGACTGGTGTTACACGAGTCGTTTGGATTCTTCCACAGGTAAAAACCGCTCTGGTTTTTCCTTTCCTTTTTTTAGAATAACAGTAGGAATACGTGATAAATCGCTAGCATGCGGATTGATACGCTTTTTAACATTCCATAGGGGCATCGATTTACAATCATTTTATCGACCCTTTGACTCGGCGAAGGAAACGAAATGATGATTTAAGGAAGGGAACGTGTTTTGCCTGACGGCGGCTGCCTGGCATACTCCTCAATTTATTTGTTTTTGCTGAGGTATGTGATATACAATGTGCTTACGTGTTTGTGTCCATCTATTAATTTATGGATGAACTCCATTACGCGGGAATACTGACCCCTGCTGTTTTATGCCCCCAGGCTTTAACAAACGATATACTCCCTGCCTACATTCCGAATAAGGATTTTACTTTATGAATTCATCGCGACTCTGATTACGTTCATTTTGATTACTTCTGGTAAACCGTTTTATCCAATAGTCTTTTAAGGTGGTCTATGTCGATCTGTGTTTTCTATCACACCGCATCATTCTGTATACAATACATCTTTAATAATGTGATTATTAACGTGACTTTACTGATAAAATCATTGACCCCCCTTCAGGGGATATTGCTGACTCTCTCTATTGCCTTCCTCAGGCAGAATGTATGGAACACTATCTATCTGTAATTTACAATTAGGGGGTACGCTGACCCTTTGTTATTGCTTGTTTTCAGGCCTAATGTATGGAATACTATCTGTCTTTCATGTACAATCTGATCAGTAATGTGACTACATTGACATGTGCATTGACCCCCGCTAGGGGGTTCGCTGACCTTTTTAATTGCATGTCCTCAGACTTCAAATTTTAGATAACAATTGTCTTCAATCAAGAATCTGACCCTACCACTAATGAATCATCCGTCTCTAATCTTTTCCACTGTCCTAATGAGGACTATTGGTAAGCTCTTCCCCTTGGCTATTTCTCATTTTATGACTTTTCCGTAATACACTGGCCATTTATTGCCTCTCTCTACCTCTACACCTAGATAGAATAATCCGAGTGTGAGTCTGGATGAGACGTTTTTCATGTGCTTTGACGATTACAACTGCCACAACACAACAGTGGTAAGCAGGACCATGTCTATTTATTTATAGAAGGGGATGGAGCCCCTGTTTGTGTTTTGTGGGAGGAAGAATTTTTCTCCTTTCCCTTATCTTACCTACGGAGTATTCAGGAGGTAGGAATTCTGCCTCAACTCTCGGACGAGAGATTATGAATATGCCCTTCGAGTTATCATATTATATTTATCCACCTATCTATGAATATCAATCGGATTACTCTTTTGACAACATGTTTTTAATAGTTCTAGTTGCTTTCTCAATGATCCGCCGTCTATGTTTATTAATTAACAAGAATGGTGATTATCATATAATGAATAAATTTCTCTACCTTTTAGGAGGTTGCCCACCCACAACTTATATTGTCCTGAAGAAGACCCACCGTGTAAGGAATATTCACCTACCTTGTTTATGGGTCGAAACGTCGACTATATAGAACACGACCAAATCTCCTATCCCAAGCAGAACATTAATGGCTACAAGGGATTTTGGATCTGTGATGCTACAATTGTTAGTTGGACTCTTTTGAGCGCCTTTGTCTTGGCCCTTTGTGTTTCCAGAGGGACCATCTGTATTGACTTTCAAAACCTGTAATAATTTGTGTCACTGAATGAATCTCACTATTACGTGATCCCATCATTTTCCCTCACTTCACCTTCACCACCCCCTCCCCGTTGTGAATGTGGGCACCTGTGCTTATTGACATTTTGTCTTACTTGCAATGAATTATACATGATGAACATTATCCTATGTACAGGGAATATACAAAATTGATTAAACCTTTTTTGTATCTACTAGCGTTGCTGTTCGAATTTTTCGTGAATAATAATTTGCAGTTTTATGTTATCCGTCTTGGACCCCTTTTTCCTTCATTCCTACATATGAGAAGGGACATGGGGAACTTAAAGGATTGGCCCCTTCTAAATTGGAACTTCACTCCCAGCTGAAGGACTCGTGCAAAGCCAACTTGCTATGATCCAGCACAGCAACCGTAGCTAGATTCAACTTCAGTCCCTTTACAATGTCATTGTAACCACTACCATTTACAATTTGATCACTATCTCCGCTGTTGCCTTCTAGCCATCAAGAAGACCCAGTGCAGTTAAATTGAACCTGTCATATAAGATCCTTGAGGCTCCTGCCTCTGAGGCCACTAGGAGTCCGTACTATGGCACATATAAGGAGCTTATAGATTTCAGCACCAAATAACCATGGAACGAGCTCTCCCAGGCTGAGGTCGAAATCAGTAGCTCATAGGATGTATATAATGATTCTTACAATTGATAAAAACATTAGGCAGCATTAAATACGATTTCAGCCTTCTACATGCAAAGCTCGAGCATGGAAAAGCAGTTAATGGCCTTTCTCTGCCTGAATTCTCGAGAGGAAAACGCAAAACTTCAAGTTCTTAATGTATTATTAATTAGTAAAGCTCAAGCAACCGTACCTCCACCACACCTGATATTCTCGGATTCATGCCAAGCAATTATATCTAAAGTAGAAGGGGTTCCAGCAACCCTGAAGTCAATCATAATTGATTTTCAAGCAATGAAGCATCTCCCTGAACTTAATCAGTAATTTGCCTGCCTGAGTAAAATTAACTTTGATACTCAAACAAATGTAGTCATCACCGTGGCTGTGGTCCACAGTAGGACAATGGAGGTTCTCTCTCGCCCCGCCATGCATTTTGACCAATCGTCAGAAAAAGGTGGGCCGCCTTATAAGTCAACTGGTATACAAATCGAATCATCTCCACCCTCGCTTTCAGTTGGTGAGCCCAGCAATGCAGAATTTCCTATTGACCATGTCCCATTTGTCACAGAAAATCTGTTGCCTGGAGGCAATCCAGTAAAGTTTTACAACTCAAACTTACCCCAGTATTAGAACTTTCATAGATTCCCATGCTTTTGTATCATTCCCCGTCGTCGCAATGGGAGTCTCGGTAACAAAAATACCGCAGCTGTAGGTACAAAAGATAAAGGAAAAAAGGCCTAGGCCTCATTCCCTTTTGTAGCATAGCACCCTCTTTTTGTAAAAGAGACCAAACTTAGGCATCAGCAATTCAGAAGTGACTCACCCCTTAGAACCTTCCTGAAGGAACCTCAGAGCCTCAGATTTTCTACCGCACGTTGTGTTCTCCTTTGAGCTCTGCTCAACTTCTACTCTTCAAGGAATTTCTTCCGGATTTTTTCTTCAGAATCTTTTTAGATTCACTTCAGAATTGTTAGCTGCCTTCCAGGATGTCTGATATGGAGAAGAAAAAGGCCCTTTTCAAACCATGTTCCACCTGTGGCAGGAAAAGGCTTTTTGTGGAGGATAAGCACAAAGACTGCATCTATTGCCTCTATCCTGACCACAGGGATGTGTGTTGTCCCTCCTGAGGCAGAAAGCCGGGAGGTTGTGCTGTGTGCCTGCGTGTCTGGACCTTTGTATTCCTGCTCTCACCTTCCTCTTTTTTAAAAATTGCCGCATTTTAGATTGACATGATTTGCATTTTAAACAGAGGAAAATACTGCACCTCGGACCCTACCTTGCCCTCAGCTCAGGGGCGTAACACAGGCCGCTGCAGCCCCCGCGGTGCGGGGGGGCCACGATGTCTCGGGGGCCCCCTCAGCACAATGCAGACTGGCTTTATTCTGGGGCCAAATAAATATAAACTCGCTTTGAGGCAGAAGAGCATTTTAATATTGTTAATGACCTGCCGCCCATGCACCGCAAAGAGTGGCTCTGTACGCGGGGAGCAGGCCATTATTGAAACAGGCCCTCGGCCTCAGAGAGACAAATGCTGGGCTCACAGTGTCGCACGCACGTTCACACCGCCTGCACGCCATCACGCATTGCTCTGGAGGGTGGGGCAGTGTGGGTAATGTGCGCAGAGTGAACTGTGCCGCGTCAGCAGCAGTCATCTGCGCCTGCTCCCGTGGACACTACCTAAGCAGGCCTCTCGTCGTCGTCATCTTGCCCGCCGTTCCACTTCCCAGGTCTTCATTTCATAAGTTTCAGGAGGCAGACTGTAGGTGCGGGTGTGGGTGGCAGCGCATTAAACTGTAATTATCCGGGCTGATTGGGATGGGAAGTCAATCAGTGCCCCTTGACGTGTGATCACTGAATAATCGCAGGTGGTCATCGAACTCCCTTTTCCTAACACCAGGAACGCCCATCACAAATGAACTGTAGCCTCGTGCCTTTCAATCCTGCGCAGACCCCTCCTCCGCCCCACATTCCATGCTCACTTCGAGGAGGGCCCTCGGGTTGTATGCTACAGGATGTTATTGTTCCCAGGGCATTATCCAGGTCAGACTCTGCCTGCAGAGACTTGTGTTTAAAGCGTATCACACTTGTGCTCTCCTAGGAATGACTTCTACAGAAGCACTCCAGATTTCATTACCAATGATTTAGGTGATCTGAAACCGCTGCCCATAGTGCCCAAGTTAGATCTAAAACCTTCAATAAATCTCTGCAGATGTGCGCACGCTCCACGAGGTGCGGGTGGCATTGTCTATATTTCATGAGCAGACCCTACATGGAATAATTAAAGTTCCTAAAGTACCTTCTACGGCGATACTCTGGGGACGACACACTCCTCCACCCCTCATACAATCGGTGCAATAATCCTGGCCTAAATCCCTCTCCTAACTACACCCGCAGAGGGGATAGAGTCCCCGCTATGACCCTCGAGCCCAGCTCCCAGCAGGGGGCGGAGGCACGCCTTGGCCCTAGACACAGACATAGGATGTCAGGGAGACACTGGTTGAGAACCAGCCCACCAGTACATGTGGTGGGTTGCAAATGCAAAGTCCGATTCTCGTGCATATTGCAGCCCTTCTTGCGACCATCCTCCTCGGCTGCCATGTGCGGCTCTTCTCTTGGGCAACCGTAAAAATCCTGTTAGGACCGGGGTTCATGCAGGTGACGTGATCACCAGGAATAGATTTATTGTGGCTGGGAATGTTTCAATCTCAAATTGCTGAGGTGCTTACAAAAAAAGAGTAAAAAGACATACGAATCAAAAGTTATTTTTCTTTTTTTTATACACATGGCGCTGTCCTGTGCACTCTAGGACTCGTTAGTTTTTCTGTTCCTAACTCACGATTTTATAAACCTATGTATTTCTGGATTAAAGCAGGTAGTAATGTTGCTGAAGCTGCCTCTGTCTTGTAGGGGACTCCCTAGGGCCGTCCCTAAATGCTGTGTGTGTGTTTTTTCTAATGCTCAATTTGATGAAGCATGCTTACGTGTGAAGTGTTGTTGTGTATCCTTGTGCAGCTAAGTAACCAAAACAATATCATCTTCTGACTGACTGTTCCCCCCCACCCCCCACAGACCTATACCCCATCACCCTCTGCCTCAGGTGCCTGTGGCCACGAGACATTGGTACCTGGGGCTCGGCCTGCCCTCCCTGTTATGTTAATTAATGTCAATTAAATGTAATATACTAGCACGTGACCCAACCTGCAGGATCATCTCTGCCTGCAAGTATTTAACAATCCCAGTCCATTTGAGCCACGCCCTGTGAAATCTGCCCCCCTCTACCAATGCAGCCATAGAGATCGGCGTGTGCACACAGGAAGTGCACTATAGCTCCTGACTGAGGACTCGAGTGGACCAAGGCCTTCAAAGTGACAATCATAGAGAGCAGCTTAGCGCAGTGGCAGTGAGTGTCAGTGCATCAACCAGAGAAGCCAACTCTCTCAGCAGTACAAGCAGCCACCTACAGCCAGTCTGCAGCACTACTGCGTGCAGCTTGAGTGACCCTCTTTCCAACAACCTGGTTAAAGATGCTCTCTGGACCACCCTGGTACTGGAGGAGGACACATCATGGTGGCACAGGTGAGAGAGTCAACAGTGCACTTAAGTAGTGTAATGGGATGTCTACGATTGTCAGAGTGCGGACAAAATATTATGTATTGTTCAGGAGCACATATCGGGGGTTTATGGGTCTTGGAAGCAAGGTGGGATTGGGAATTCAGGCATTGGGCGATGGGCCAGCAGATGAGGCCAGGATGACCTCATACAAACCAAAGCTGCTGAATATTTGGAAAGTTGTCAGCCTGCTCGGCCTACTCTCACGCACAGAACAACAATGGACCATCCTGACTGAGTACCAAATATGAGGCCTTTTCCTCTGACGAACTGATCATGTGCTTGGGCCTGTGCATCCTCTAGAGATGCCAGGAAAGGCACTCACTATGTATGAGGAGATGTGTGGAGTAGGGTACGAGGTGGAGTAAAGCAGTTTTGTTACTCCGGTGCCCTGACAGGTCAGCTAACGTTAATTGGGCATATCGCAATCCACGCGGCATCAATGCCTTCTTGCATTACACTGTCCTCTCTGGTTTCAAGTAGCCCACGGGGGTGTAAAGACTGAGGCCAGAGGATGATGTGGGATGGGTCCAGTTAAAAACAGTAACGGTCCCTAATAACTCCTATATTCATCTCCTTAACGATAGGAGTAAAACACAACAGTATGTACAAGAACTCAAAAAATATGTCCACCATGCAGTCCCATTTACATTTTAACTAGTTTGATCTCATGTTGTATAGTATAGGCAGGCCTGTTTCCTAAGAGTATTTAATTTTCCCAGATGTGTTTTTTTATTCATTTATTTCGTCATGCAGCTTGAATCTTATGCAGCGCATCTCACAAGCTGAGTTGTTTCTAAGGGTTAGGGCTGGTCAGATTGTGGAAAGGGTTCTTGATGGGGCAACATTGAGGGCTCCAAAGTTAAGTGTGAAAGCAGTGTGAGTTTCACTTTGTCATAAAGATTTTCTGACAACACACTCATCCAATATTTGGCCTCTCTGCAGAGCACACAACGAAGATCACATTTGTGCCCACTGGAATTACAATTATAGCTGCAAACGACTGAAATGCTTAGTCTAAACTGTATGTTACTTTGATTATTTCAGTAGTGGAGGTGCCCCAGACTATAGTGGTGTACCTTGGCGCAGCTGAGAGTGATTACCTGCACGGGAATAAGCAGGAGCTACTGGAGCTGGTTCAGTACTGTATTTCAGGCATAACTTTAGTGGAAATGCAATGGAAAGTTATTTGAAGGTTATACCATTGAAAAAGAGTCAGCAGAACCAGACAATGAAAGCTATGGAGTGTGAAGAGGAAGATCATGAAAAAGACAGAAGCTTTGCTTATTTACGAGTCGTTTGTTGCACACATGCACCAGATGATGTTCAGGTGCTTTACAACAAACCATACTTTGTCTCAAGGGAAGGTTACACAACCGTGCAAGTGCAAAAAAAGAATAACGTGCAAAACTGAAAAAAAGAGCTCAGATTCAAAAGCACCACTCTTGGCATACATTGGCTTTACATAATGTGTGCAGTTCAGCGTGTGAACAGCTCACACTCCGTGGTGCAACAAATGCACCACATAAATACTCTTTGGCATGAGTTATGTCTTCTGCCTTGGGGTGCAACATACAGTTCCATCGAGGTCAAGGTCCATCATCCATTTATGGGGTGGATGGAGTAAGTGCAGGCCTGCATTTGGGAAAAGTGCATCAGGCCAAGACCGGCCCATACAGAGAGTTCAGGAAACACACATCAGCTCTGGGGAATGTCCCAGAAGAATGGTTCTGTGAGTCTGGAGGATGCAGGAAGCACACTCTTGTCACTGAGGACACTGCAAGAAGCACAGTCATGTCCGTAGAGAAGGCTGCAGAAAGAAACAGGGCTATTTGGTTCCAGTGGGAGTGAGCATGATGTTGAAGAAGGCACACACCTGCTCTACTGAGAACTCCTAGGTGTGAACTGGTACAAGCAAGCTTGAATGCTTGAATGCTTCCCATTTTAATTGTTGTCCTGGAAAGCATACCTAGAATGACAGGCCCTACAAGTTTTAAAACACTGAATTTACCATCAATGTTTCCAAAACTTAGCCCACTGACCCATATCAAGCAAGGTTTCATGATAGGTCATGATCCACAAACATGGTCTGCTTTTTACGGGTGTCTGGGCCCATTTTTTGTCCCAATCCAACCCTACTTGGAAGAGCACTTGAAACTGGCTCCTATGGAATGGGTGAGGCCCGCAGAATGTCTGTCACTGCAGTAGCCCCTAATCCTGCTCATGAATGTGTCAGGACACCGTGTAACTGATCCTCCCACTGCAGGGCGGCTGGAAGGTTTATAGAGGTCTTTCTGCACACACCTCCTCCAACATGAACCAGGTGCATTCGCAAAACTGTATTCTATGAGGATTAGCTATGAGTTACTGCTTTTTACTAGATTAATGCTCTTCTATTTCTGGTGCGTTACAGTAGTTTTATGATCTTCTTAGAGTTTCTCATTCTTAAAATGGGTGTAATTTCTGATATTTATATGTTCCCTCGTCTAAATTGCTTAATTTTGCTCGCAAGAAAGTGTCACTCATAGTCATTAAATGTCACTCATAATTACACTGAAATTATGAAAATGTCACATATAGCAATCAGAAACCTTGGCAACTATGTGCGTGTTAAAACCTTGCTTAACAAGCAGCCGCCTGTCACTGGGGCCCGGATGATTTAGAATTTATTTTTATGGTCATACAAACAACCGAAAGCTGTCCGAGGCTCAATTGTGACTTCAAAGATGCCAGGCCTAGACTTATCTCAACTTCCAGCCGCCTGTACATCCCCCCCCCACACAGTTTAAATGATTTTCCGCAGATTTCAGGAGAGGAGGTTTCCCACTTGTTTTAAAGCCAATATGCCCATGTTTGAAGGCATGTGCCTACTGATTTTGAGTCTAAAGGCAGAGGAATTGTTCTTCAGCGTTGATGCTAAAAAACCAAGTAATCCTAATTTCAGATTCATCCCCTCTCCTATTTAACCACATTGTGTGTCTTTGGTCAAATTTCTTTTAATAAATATTCCCTTATCTTCTAACAGTTTTCCTTCGAAACACGTATAGTCTGTTTATACTTAAAAAAAAACACACCTTTACTGTTACCAACAGAAACATGCATTTGCTGCCCTTAATTATCAACACAGGTCTTAAAACAGGGCAAGCACAGAGGCAGCCCTCCTACAGCCTGGATCGAGGTTTGTGGAGTTCTCTGAGCCAGAATCTCAGTGTGGAATCAACCTCCATCAGTATTAGGACAGGTGTAGAAAAATCATGGATCTAGCACTTGTCACTTGTTTTCCGCTTGTATCTACTTTCCTCTCTCCCATGCTCTCTGCTTTCCTTTCCCGTATGCTCCATTTGCTTTCATTTCTCCGTGGTCTCTGTTTTCCGTTCTGCTAAGCTCTAGACTCATAGGTGAGCACAGATCATGCGGGTGCGCCATGACACAGGTCTGTCCCATGGTATGCTGTCTTGTTGAACCAGGAGGAGCTCCCAAAGTGCTATCCTTATAGTGGTGGAAGGCTACAGCCTTCACCAGGTGTTAAGCAGCACAAGTGCAGTGGTGGCAGCATACTGTGTAGTGATCAGTAGTAGTGAACAGGTCCTTTTACCCTGTCACTGGAGTGAGGCTAACAGGCTCACTCACTTTAAAGTTCCACTGCTGTGTGCTTGACTCTCCCTTGGCCTACTTCAGGTAGATGTGCAGTGCTGCAGAGGAGCAGTGACTAAGCGCTAGATGTGTGTGCCTGGGAAGGGTACAGTACAGGGATTTTTGTATGCTGCTGCCTGCTGTACTTGTTATTGTTTAAACAGTGACTTTGAAATATCTGCACCTTCATGTACAAACCAAAGGGGCATTGGTTGACTAAACTGGTTTGATTTTTGTATGCTGCTGCCTACTGTACTTGTTATTGCTTAAAAAATCATTGTGAAATATTTGCACCTTCATTCACAAACCAAAGGGCCTTAGTCTGATTAAACTGGTTAGATTTGATTTTTCTATGCTGTTGTGTTGGGAAACATCCATTACGACGCAGGCATTGCATTGCAATGCCTTTACATTGCAGTCATTACATTGCAAGTCGTTACAATGACTTGCACTGGATGGGGCTCTAATCTAAGGAATAGAATGTTTTACTGTTCCAACACCTTTCCTACTGTACGTAGACTGGTGTTGGAATAGTAAATCACACTATTCCTAAGTCCAGCGCCCTCCAGCACAAGTCGTTGTAATGACTTGTGTTGTATTTAACGCGATGTAAAATACCACGTTGTAAATGTATGCGAATTAACGTCATACATTCAGTTGTGCTTGTTATTGTTTGCGCCTTCATACAAAAACCAAAGGGGGAATTGTTTGACCAAACTGGCTTCATTTCTGCTTACTGCTGGATTTGTGTTTATCACACACTTTGAAAGTGTTTTCACCTTGATGCAAGAAGAAAGGGGGATTGCTTTACAAAACATGCTTGAGTTTTGTATATTGCTGGATCGCTGATTCTTTTATTATGCACTTTGAAAGTATTTGCACTTTTTCCTTTGTTGCTACAGTTAGTATAGATTCTGTCATTAGGTACTTGCTAATATGGTTTGTTTTTATCCTACATGATGCGTTATTGATGGTGTCGTTTGCACCTGTCTATAATATTTGCACCTGAAATTGTGTAATTAGCTTTGTTTACAATACAGAAATGATAAATACAGACACACATCTGCATCAATGTTCTGAAGCATCCAAGCAGTTTTCATCTTCAGCCTTGTATGATTGCATGTTTATGCCCTGCTTACTAATAAAACCCTGATGGTAGATATTGAAATTGCATCCTCAGTTCATTTTAAATACTATAGAGTGGTTAATATGATACTAAATCCCTGACAGACGCAAGCATGTGGCATGCAGATAATTCACACCGGTTTATTTCTCTTGGAGCTGGCAGGATACTGGGTTATATCTAGTGTACTGCTCATGTATATTGTCAGTCTAGTCTGTTAAATTGCAGATTTGGGTTTGTTTCAAGTAATTTTCCATCAATGTCAATTCCAATTCAGACCCTATGTAGTTGTTCTTCAGCGATAGGCAGGTCCTCAAAAAACAGGACCGCTCTTTGGCATTGCTCTGATTCCTGTCTCAGTTAAATAATCTGCTCTTGACAATAATGTTGCAAATGGTGTAGCTTATATGTTAAGAGTATCTCGTACTTTCTTATTGGAACTTTGAGTACGCGAATATAGAGGCATTTCATTAAATTGTTGGAGGTTTCAATTCAAAATATACCAGATTTTTTGCCGGTGGGGCAAAGTGGTGGGCGGTGGGGGGGGCCCCCTCCATGTACTTTGCAGTGGGGCCCCCTCAGGTTTCGTTACGCCACTGCCTCAGCTGACCTCCTGGCAGTTGTTGGCCCCGTGCCCCGCATTTGCTGCTGATTTTCCGGTGCTCTGCCGACTTAGGCGCTGAGACACACGGACCCGGAGCATAGCGGCCACCATCTTGGGGGAAGGTTTAACCTGCAGCGCTCTAGTCCACAGCGCATAAAAGAAACGGACATGCCTCCGCGTAGCGGACGCGATCTGCGGACGCGCCGCATTAGCGCCGGAGTCGCGCCAGAGTCTAGCCCGTCTGCGCCCGTCCGCGCTAAGGAAGCGCTGGAGGCCGGGCAGGCCGCCCACATAGGTCCCCATGCTCCTGATATCCCCCTATACTCCCTACGAACTTTGTTATCCTATAAACCCCCGCTCAAACCCTGTCACCACACGTTCCCTCCCGAGGATTTACCGGATGCCCTCAAGTGCCAATGCAAGGGGATAGAGGAGAGCTCCTCCCTCCATATCCCCCGCAATAGGCACCCTAGACCAGGAATTCACAAGTCCCCCTGGCCGATTAGAGAGACTGGGTTTCTTATGAACACCAGATCCCTCATTAAGAACAATTTTGCCTTCAGGGATTTTATTTCCGATAGAAAACCTCCCTGGGCATTCATTACGGAGACCTGGGCTGCAGAGCATACTGGACCAGAGCTCCTGAATGCTATCCCGGAGGGGTACTCGTTGGCAAGAATGGACAGAGAGCGTCGAAAGGGGGGGGGGGCTGGGTATTTTACATAGATCTTCTATCAGTTGTCGAACCGAACATCTTTCCTCACCACGTGACTCCTTTCAGGCCCTATACTTTACTCTCAATCCTTCCCCTACAATCTCTTTCGCTGGGATCCTCATTTATAGGCCTCCTGGCCCGCGCCCATCCTTCTGCCAAAACCTACTTAAGATACTGGAACCCTATATTGATAGACCCAACTTTACCATTCTTGGAGATTTTAATTTCCATTTGGAGATGGATAATTCCTCAGATACCATCCTTCTGTTGGACTTATTAGCTTCCTGTGGTCTTTCACAAAGAGTAGAGGGTTCCACCCACACTGCTGGACATACTTTGGACGGGGTCTTCACCAACGACCCTAGAGTAGAGATCGGGACTCCCCTTCCTCTGTCTTGGTCAGATCACATGGCTATCCCCCTGGACTTCATATCCCCTAACCATGTCACTCCCCTAGCAGATCCCAGTAAATGGGAATTAAAAAGGAATTTTAGAGGGATAAATAGTGATTCACTAGCTCCCCTTTTGTCCAGTTACCGTTTGTCATTAGCAAGGGATACTGACAGCGCAGCTCTTGACCTGCATAATTCCATTCTTAAGGCAGTGGACAAGCTGGCCCCGGTCAAGCAGCATTACTCCGCCAGAAAGCGCCCGTCGGCGCATTGGTACTCTGACACCCTAAGGTCACTAAGGCAGGGATGTAGGAAACAAGAGAGCCTCTGGAGATCTAATCTCGATCCAGATGAAAAGATTAAACATAAGCTCTTACTTAAAGAATATAAAACCGCGGTGCTTGCGGAAAAGAAAGAACATTTCTCTAAACTGACTGCCTCCCGCAGCTCCACTAGGGAATTGTTCAAAATCGTCGAGTCTTTGTCGGCTCTGCAATCCCCTGATCCCACAATAGCAACTCAGGAGCTCTGCGATCAGATTTCAACCTTCTTCAGCGAAAAGATAACTGACATCTACTCCGGCCTTGAAGCTCTTAATCAAGAACCAGGACCCTCAGCTGCCCCAGAGTTATATCCCGCGAAAGAAGATCCAATTGAGTCATCACAGTGCTATCGTAACATCTTCCCCCTGCTCACTCTAGAGCAACTCAACCTGCATCTAGACAAGCTTAAATCAGGATCCCCCTCGACTCTTGTCCCCTGAAGATCTTTAAAGAATGTAGAGAGGTTCTTCTTCCTGCTTTTCTGGAAGTCATCAACCTGGCAATCCATGAAGGTGTCTTCCCGACCCCCTGGAAAATGGCCATAGTTAAGCCCCCCCTAAAAAAGGCCTCTTTGGGTCCTGGGATTTTAAAGAACTTCCGACCTATCTCACTACTCCCAGCCCCCGCAAAAATGTTAGAGGCCCATATAAACAGCCATCTAATTGCTTTCTAGGAGAACTCCAGCCTTCTTGACCCCTCCCAGCACGGTTTCTGGAGGGCGCATAGCACTGAGTCAGCCCTGACAGTTGTCACAAATAACATCCGTGCTAAGGTCGACAGTGGCCAGACTATCCTTCTGGTCCTGCTCGACCTTACAGCCGCATTTGACACCCTATCTCCCTCCATTCTTACCAAACGCCTAAGGGAGATAGGAGTGGACGGGCCGGCGCTTAGCCTCCTGAAATCTTTCCTGGAAGGCCGTGCGCAGAGGGTCATACTGGGTGATTTTCTTTCCCCAGCTAAACCTGTGCAGTGCGGGGTGCCCAAGGGTTCGTCCCTGAGCCCCACGCTCTTTAATATCTATGTAACACCGCTCGCCAGATTTGTAAGATCATTTGGGCTGGAAGTCTTATCCTACGCCGATGACACCCAGATCATGGTTTCTCTCTCACAAACTGCTGACATCACAGCTCGGAACTTTAGAAACTGCATGGAAGCAGTTGCTGTCTGGATGGTGAGGAATTTCCTCAAATTAAATGGGGAAAAAACGGAGGTGCTGATCTTCGGAGGCAAGGAGGAGATCTGGTCAACGGACTGGTGGCCTTCCGCCCTTGGAGCCTGTCCTACGCCTTCTCAGTCTGCTCGGAACCTGGGTGTTATTTTCGATACCAAGCTATCCTTTGACAAACAGGTCAGCAGGACGACTTCCACATGCTGCGGTGTCCTTAGAACCTTGAGGAAATTAGTACACTATCTGTCCACCGAGGCCCGTAAAATGGTTACGGTGGCTCTAATTTCCTCAAGGTTAGACTACTGCAACGTGCTGTACCTAGGAATTAATAAACTACAGGTACAGCGCCTTCAAACAGTACAAAACGCAGCAGCTCTTTTTGTCGTAGATGCCCCTAGATCTGCCTCAGGCACCTTAATCAGGAAGGATTTGCACTAGCTCCCCATCCAGGCTAGAATAGAGTTCAAGGTCCTTTGTTTCACCCACCGTGCTTTACACGGTCTTGGATCAGAAGACATCAGATGCTTGGTGACCCTCTATGTACCCGGCAGGGCACTTCGCTCAGCCAACAAATATCTTCTTGCTGTACCCAAAATCAACAAAGCCAGATGGGGCGAGAGGGCTTTCTGCTCCCTTGCGCCCAGGATTTGGAACACCCTGCCGGCCGAGATTAAAGGACAAACCTCCCATTCTCTCTTCCGAAGGGCTCTGAAGACCTGGCTCTTCAGGGAGGCATACCTGTAATCGGCACTCTCCACTTTTTCATCACACAGCTTTTCCATCCTCAGCGCCTTGACGCCTACGGGCAAAGTAGCGCTTTACAAGTTCTATCTCATCTCAACTCAACAAGGCTGCGGACTGCAAGATCTGTCGCACCTTTTCGACCAAGACCCTCCGGGACCGTGAGGGTAGACTTCTGACATGGCTCCAGAAGCTGAAATCCAGGAAGGAGACTGTCTCTAGTGACAGTGAGGATGCAGCGTCGATGTCTTCCTCAAGAAGATCAGTGAAGAGTGGTAGGGGTTCCACTTCTCCTTCTGTGGAAAGATCTTCTAAGGCCTCAGAAAAGACCCACAGTGAGTCTGAGACCATGGGTCCCAGCAAATCTCCTCACCGAGGTGAAAAGGAAAGGGTAGGACCTGCTACGCCTTCAAAAGGTGAGAAGACTGCCTCAGCCTTCAAGAAACCTTCTTCCCAGTCTTCTGAGAGGAGTTCTAAGTCCTCGACGACGAAGACGTCGACGGCGCAGGTTCCGTCGACGAAGAAATCGAAATTAATATCGTCGACGATCCCGTCGACGGGAGATTCGTCGACGAAGGAACCGTCGACGGCAGGTTCATCAGCGTCGACGGGAGATTTGCCGACGACAAAGGCCCCGACGACAAAGGCTCCGACGACGAAGGCGCCGAAGACGATGACGCCGACGACGAAGGTGTCGACGACGAAGGCGTCGACGATGAATGTTACAACGTCGCCGACGATAATGGTGTCGACGACGTCG